>NC_087268.1:19071399-20423899 GCF_015220805.1 Pogoniulus pusillus | reverse complement strand
TCTCTGGACATGTTCCAGCACCTCAACATCTCTCTTGAATTGAGGGGCCCAGAACTGGACACAGTACTCAAGGTGTGGCCTGACCAGTGCTGAGTACAGGGGAAGAATAACCTCCCTTGTCCTACTGGCCACACTGTTCCTGATCCAGGCCAGGATGCCATTTGCTCTCTTGGCCACCTGGGCACACTGCTGGCTCACTAGTCAAAGAAGCAGGGTGATAAGTAAAATTTCAACCCTGAACTTTAAGAGGGCTAATTTTGCCCTCTTCAAAACTCTACTTAGAAGTATCCTATAAGCTAGGACTCTAGAAGGAAGGGGGGCCCAAGAGAGCTGATTAATATTCAAGCATTACCTCCTCCAAGCTCAAGAAAAATGTTCTCCCTTGAAAGAACAAAAATCAAGCAAGGGATGCAGGAAACCTCTGTGGAGAAGCAGGGAGCTTATGGGGGAAAAAAAAACCACCAAACTAAAAAGGAGGTTTACAATCTGTGGACAAAAAGGTCTGATCAATTGAGAGGATTACAGAAATATTGCCAGAGAATGTAGAAGTGTGACAAGAAAGGCCAAGGCTCTCTTGGAACTAAGTCTTGCCAGGGAGGTGAAAGAAAAGAAGACCTTTTTCAAATACATGATTGACAAAAGGAAGAGCAGGGAAAAGGTGGGCCCTCTACTGAGTGATATGGGAGGTAGCAGAGATAGCAGACTTGCTGAATGTCTTCTTTGCCTCAGTCTTTACTCGTAAGACTGGGTCTCAGGTACCCCAGTCTCTGGAGGCAAGGGAGCACAACTGGAGGGAGGAGGGCACTCCATTAGTCAGTCAGGACTGGATTAGAGATCACTTTTATCAACTGAAGACACCCAAATCCATGGGCCCCAAATGGGATGCATCCACAAGTGCTCAGAGAGACGGCTGATATTGTTGGTGAGCCTCTCTCCATCGTTTTTCAAAAGTCATGAAGAATAGGAGACATGCCTAATGTCTGGAAAAAAAGTGAATATCACTCCAGTCTTCAAAAAAGGTGAGAAGGAAGACCCAGGCAGCTATGTACCAGTCAGTCTCACCTGCATCCCCAGAAAGGTGACGGAGCAGCTCATTCTGGAGGTCATCTCTAACCACATGGAAGAAAAGAAGGTCATCAGAAGTACCCAACATGGACATCTTGCACGGCTAATCTGATAACCTTCTATGAAATTATGACAGAAAATGGGTAGATGAAGAAAGAGCAGTGGATGTCATATACCTTTGACTTCACTAAGACTTCTGATACTCTATCTTAACATCCTTGTAGAAAAGATCAGGAAATGTGACACAGACAATTAGTCCATGAGGTGGATTGAAAACTGACTAGGAAACAGAGCTTAGAGGGTTCTAATCCATGACACAGAGTCAAATTGGAGGCCTATGGCTAGCAGTGTTTCCCAGGGATCAGTACTGGTCCCAGTTTTGTTCAATATCTTTTTTAAGAATCTGGATGAAGGCATTGAGTGTACCCTCAGCAAGTTCTCTGATGATACAAAATTGGGGGCAATGTCTGACACCCTGTTAGGCTGTGCTGCCATCCAGTGAGGTCAGACAGGCTGAGAGCTGGGTGAAGGCAAACCTCACAAAGTTCAATAAGGACAAGTATGTGGTTCTGCACCTGGGGATGAATAACAGCAGGCACCAGTACAGGTCTTGGGTTGCCCTGCTGGAGAGCAACTCTGTGGAGAAAGACATTGGAGTCTTGATGGACAGCAAGTTCTGCGTGGGACATCAATGTGCCCTTGTGGCCAAGAAGGCCAATGGTATCCTGGAGTGCTTCAGGAAGAGTGTGTCCAGCAAGTCTAGGGAGGTTCTTCTTCCCCCCCTACTCTGCCCTGGTGAGACTACACTTTGAGTATTATGTCCAGTTTTGGGCTCCCCAGTTCAAGAGAGATGGGGATCTCCTAGAGAGAGTCCAGAGAGTCATGAAGATGATTAGGGGACTTGAGCATCTGTCCTATGAAGAGAAACTGAGAGACCTGGGGCTGTTTAATCTTGAGAAGAGAAGACTGAGAGGGGATCTGATCAATGTCTCTAAGTACCTGAGGGGTGGGTGTCAAGTGGATGAGGCCAATCTCTTTCAGTGTTGCACAGTAATAAAACAAGGAACAATGGATACAAACTTGAACATAGAAGGTTTCACCTTGTACAGGGTTAACCCACCAGAGGGAGTAACCTTGAACCTGACCCTAGGTGGTCTTGACCCCTCCCCAGGAGTGGGTCTGAACACCACCAGGTGATTCATGGTTAGCCCACTCGCCCTTCCTGTCTAAAGGTCCATAAAAGCAGGGGGACTTCCTGTTTCTCTCTCTCTGCACTCCCTGCCTCCCTGCTTACCAACATCACCATCCTGTTCCTGGTTCTCTTTGTTTTACCACGTGGCCATCACCCACGAGGCAGACAAACCCATTACCATCAAAATCTCATTGTATTTACACACTTTGTACTTGTTTTCCCTTCCCTATACCTTTGTAAGTTCCCTACCTCAGATACCTTTTTAAGTTATTGTTAAACTTTTCTTTTTAACTTCCAAATCAGAGTGAGATTTATTTGGGTGTGCTTACCTTTTCCTCTCTCTACATCTAATTTGTTTCCTTTGGGAAAGAAGGGGGAAGAGGGAAGGGCACTCTATAAATTGTTATTTGGTTCTATCAAATTTATTTGAGTCTCTGGGAAGAACCGAGACAGACCTCAACATGAGGAGAAACTTCTTCACAGTGAGGATGACAGAGCACTGCAGCAGGCTGCCATGGGAAGTTGTGGAGCCTCCTCCTCCAGAAGTTTTCAAGACCTGCCCGGATACATGCCTATGTGAACTACCCTAGGTGATCCTGCTTTTGGCACAAGGGGTTGGACTCAATGACTTCTGAAGGTCTCTCCCAACCTCTAACATTCTGTGGTTCTGTGAAGCAGGTTGGACAAGTCTTTTGTACATTCTTTTTTTATCCAATTTTTGCAGGTGGGAAGAGGGGAAGTAAAGCAGTAATTCTGTAGTCTCAACATTTAAACCTATCTCAGCTCTTCACCTTCATAAAATAGGACAGCTTAGGAACTCTCTTTTCTTTTTTAAGTGCAAAGAAAAAAAACAAACACCAAAACTCAAAGCACCCCAACCCAACACACAAAAAAGTGAGCACAGCTGTCTGTTCAGCTATGTCATTTCTATGAAGTGTCACAGATGTGAGATTGCAGCTTATTCCATACCCACCAGATTTTGGTATAGCTAAAAGATCTGTGTGCCCAAAACATGCAACAGCATGTAAAAGAGAAAGAGATTCACATTACCTGGAAGTTCCATACACATATACATTTTGGAGGATAATAGCTTGGATAATAGGGACTTGTGATTTTCCCTTCATATCCAGTTTTCTTGTTAGTCACTATTGTTTTTCCACACTCTGGGGGAAAAAAAGAAACAAACAAGAAAAAAGAAGAGGTAAAAAAAGAGGTAAAACCTGATAAACCTTAATATATTTCCAGCAAAACTGTTAAATGGGTAAAGCATTCACATTAACTAGAAGTCTTCCACTGCAAAATAGAGCACCTTAGGAGTTACATTTATTTGGTTCAAGTTGAAAAAAAATACCCTCCTCAGTGATGCAGACACACGAGAGTTGTGAAAGTCTAGAGGTGTTGGCAGGGCTCTTCAGGACAAGGACAAAATATTATGAAGCAGTGTGCCCAGGTGGCCAGGAGAGCCAATGGCATCCTGGCCTGGATCAGGAACAGTGTGGCCTTCCCTTGTATTCAGCACTGGTCAGGCCACACCTTGAGTCCTGTGTCCAGTTCTGGGCCCCTCAATTCAAGAGAGATGTTGGGGTACTTGAATGTGTCCAGAGAAGGGCGACAAATCTGGTGAGAGGCCTGGAACACAGCCCTGTGAGGAGAGGCTGAGGGAGCTGGAGGTGTGCAGCCTGCAGAAGAGGAGACTCAGGGCAGACCTCATTTCTGTCTACAACTACCTGAAGGGAGGCTGTAGTCAGGTGGGGTTGGTCTCTTCTGCCAGGCACCCAGCAACAGAACAAGGGGACACAGTCTCAAGTTGTGGTGGGGGAGGTCTCGGCTGGATGTTAGGAGGAAGTTATTGCCAGAGAGAGTGATTGGCATTGGTATGGGCTGCCAAGGGAGGTGGATGGAGCACTTAGTGCCATGGTCTAGTTGATTGGACAGGACTGGGTGATAGGTTGGCCTGGATGATCTTGGAGGTCTCTTCCTTCCTGGTTGATTCTATGATTCTATGAACTTCTTGTCACCAAAAGTAGCTCTACAAACGAGTCTCAGTGAACAGTGTTGCACACCAACACACCCATGTTGCAGCAGTAGAGCACATCTTCTCTTAAAATGTTGCAAATTTAGAAGAGAAATTGCCTATTTAGCAATTTAATTAGCCTCCAGGTAGCCAAAACCTTCTTTTATGACTCCTTGATGCATTTAGGGAAATTATTAAAATTAAAAGCAAAGAAACAAAGCACACAGTGAAATTTCAGCTCTGAATTTAAGCCAACCAATCACAAATACCACCCTTGAATGTAAACTTACTTATGATGCTGAGTTCATCACAGGCTTTTATGATAGTATTTTAATGTTTAATTACTCTCAAGGTGGTGGAGTCGCCGTCCCTGGAAGTGTTCAAAAAAAGCCTGGATGAGGCTTAGTGCCATGGTCTGGTTGATTGGACAGGGATGGGTGCTAGGTTGGACTGGATAATCTTGGAGGTCTCTTCCAACCTGGTTGATTCTATGACTCAAAATTAAAACCATGCAACGTCTTGCTGAGCAGCTTTAATTTTCTTGCATTGGATTGTACTAGATGTTTTCCAGTATGTTCCTTCTACTATTTGTGATTATGCTCTAACCACTTCTCAAAGCAATAAATTATATATTTGATACATAAACCTAACTGATTCCTTTGTGTTAATGTGGAGGCAGGGACTGAATAAAAATGCAGACAAATGTACTAAGATTTGATTTTCTCTTTTAGTATCGTAACTGTGTCCCAAGTCAGTAGAGAGGCCAGAGTAGTGCTACACCTGGAATAACAACTCCAATTTAATTCAGTGTTGGCTTTAGCCTACTCCCTTCAGATTTCACTTCAGAACAAGTAATTGGCAAGATTAAATTGCTCCAGAGGAAGGAAAGCACCTAGTAATTCAGAGAAGGTGGAGACAGGCATGCTTGTAGTAAAACAAACACCAAAAGAATCCAACCAAACAAGCCCCTAAGGTACAGGAGTCATTTATCCATAGTCAGGGATATGACAGCCATGCTAGGATCTTGGACAGAAACACTGCAATAAACACATTTCCAAATAGAACATACTCACTTTCTTGTGTAATGATCTCAAAATAGCCATGGAATTCCTTATGCTCCTTTATTTCTGCTGCCTTAAACATTACCAGCATGAGATTGTTTGTGGACACAAGTGACACCAATGAATCAGTTGGTTCACAAGCTCTGAGAAGGAAGAGAGTACATACATAAATGATTAGTAAAAAGCCAACCAAAGGAAATAACTCAAACACAATCCCAACACACTGCTCTTATTCTGCATATAAATTTTTCCCTGCTGCAGAGCCTACCTGATTCAGAGCCTGACAAAAACTCTATACTCTTAAACACAAAAGTACCTGTTGTGAGGCCATTTAGAGAAACAACACTGGAAAGTCACTTCTCACACAAAAAAAAAGACATTAGAAACATGAAAAAGAAGATGAAATGGTTAGTTGTAGGAGCTGGCTTTCACTCTAAGTGAAAATGAACAAAGCCAATAGTAAAGAAAGGCTCATAGGAAGAGAAAATTAATTTTATTAGATCAACAAATTTAGCTTGGAGTTGGGGAGCAGGAAAGACAAGTAAGCTATTCTTCAAGTCTAAAATTAAGAACCTGAACAACTAGTTATCCACCCCAAAAAAGTTGCTTTCCATATGCATTACCTAGCAGGTATCATCAGCCCTATGTGGTTACTAACAAGTAAATTAACACCATCTCCTGTTTTATAGATGGGACACTGAGGGATTCAGATTACGCTCAATGGGAGTTGAAAAGTCAATGTGCTTATGACAGGGCTTATACACACACTGACAGGCCTGAGCAACAGATTTAATGCTGAGCTCTACTCGATGGCACTGCTGTCTTCACCTTTTGGTATGACAGAGTGAAATACACTAGGGATTTCAAACAAAAAAATCCCCAAAGAAGCCTACTGAATCATTAAAAGGAAGAGGAGAGGCTCTTTTTGAACACCTCCAGGGTCGGTGACTCCACCACCTCCCTGGGCAGCCCATTCCAATGCCAATCACTCTCACTGGCAACAACTTCCTCCTAACATCCAGCCTAGACCTCCCCTGGCACAACTTGAGACTGTGTCTCCTTGTTCTATTGCTGGTTGCCTGGCAGAACAGACCAACCCCACCTGGCTACAACCTCCCTTCAGGTAGTTGTAGACAGCAATAAGGTCACCCCTGAGCACCCTCTTCTCCAGGCTAAACAACCCCAGGTCCCTCAGCCTCTCCTCATAGGGTTTGTGTTAATTTCCTGAAATAAACAAGGAAATTCTGTTCATTATGCATGAGCTTCTTACAGTTCTGTAGCTGTATGAAGAAACACTCCAGCAGTAGAATACAGAATTTAAGGATTTAGTTGTTTCTAAGGGAAAAAAAAATACTATGTGTTGTACACATAATGCACGAAGATTCTGGCCCAGAGGCCAAACCAGATCCTGGGCTGCATCAGGAGAAGTGAGGCCAGCAGGGCAAGGGACGTGATTCTCCTCCTCTACTGCAACCCCACCTGGAGTACTGCATCCAGTTCTGGAGCCCCCATTACAAGAGGGATGTGGACCTGCTGGAGTATGTCCAGAGAAGGGCCACGAGGATGCTCAGAGGGCTGGAGCAGCTCTGCTGTGAGGACAGACTGAAAGAGTTGGGGCTGTTCAGTCTGGAGAGGAGGAGGCTCTCAGGTGACCTTCTTGTGGCCATCTGAAGTGGGGTACCAAAAAGCTGGGGAGAGACTTTTTAGGTTCTCAGGGAGTGACAGGACTAGGGGGAATGGAGCAAAGCTGGGGATGGCGAGATTCAGGCTGGATGTGAGGAGAAAGTTGTTGCACATGAGAGTGGTGAGAGGCTGGACTGGGTTGCCCAGGGAGGTGGTTGAGGCCCCATGGCTGGAGGTGTTTAAGGCCAGGCTGGATGAGGCTGTGGGCAGCCTTCTCTAGGGTAGAGTGTCCCTGGCCATGGCAGGGGGGGTTGGAACTGGCTGATCCTTGTGGTCCCTTCCAACCCTGACTGATTCTATGATTCTAAGATTCAAATATTTTTAACAAAGCAAAACTTGCCAAAAATGCAGTTAGGGAAAAAGAAAAAGTCAGTTAATTCTCAGTGAAAAGTTAAACTCACCGGTACAGTATCTTATCTTTGATTGGCATCAGAGAGTCATAAATCACTAGGGAGTCTGTGACGCAGTTATCTGCTTCAATCTGCAGGGATGCTATGGAAAGACGAAGAAGATGGCCCACTGATGCAATCAGCTTAAAATAGCAGATCGTCCCCACTGACATCGCACGAATATCCAAAGGGAAGCGCTCGTGTAGGCGGTCAGCATACAGATCATACATGCAATTTGTTCCTGCAGAAAGTGCCACATTTCCAACACTGGACACGCACTACGAAATTGTTAAATCTTCATGGGGTACAATTTAAAACTCATAAAAAACAAATTGCAACAAAAGCAGCATTTGAATAGAAAAGCTAAATGTGAAATGAAACCACCTACACCACTTTTTGCTTGCATAGAATCATAGAATCAACCAGGTTGCAAGAGACCTCCAAGATCATCCAGTCCAACCCAGCCCTATCCAGTCAACCAGACCATGGCACTAAGTGCCTCATCCAGTCTCTTCTTGAACACCTCCAGGGAGGGTGACTCCACCATCTCCCTGGGCAGCCCATTCCAATAGCAAATCACTCTCTCTGGGAAGAACTTCCTCCTAACAACGAGCATAGACCTCCCCCTGCACAACTTCAGACTGTGTCCACTTGTTCTGTTGCTGGGTGCCTGGCAGAAGAGACCAACCTCACCTGCCTACAACCTCCCTTCAGGTAGTTGTAGACAGCAATGAGGTCCCCCCTGAGCCTCCTCTTCTCCAGGCTAAACACCCCCAGCTCCCTCAGCCTCTCCTCATAGGATTTGTGTTCCAGGCCCCTCACCAGCCTTGCTGCCCTTCTCTGGACACGTTCCAGCACCTCAACATCTCTCTTGAATTGAGGGGCCCAGAACTGGACACAGTACTCAAGGTGTGGCCTGACCAGTGCTGAGTACAGGGGAAGAATAACCTCCCTTGTCCTACTGGCCACACTGTTCCTGATCCAGGCCAGGATGCCATTTGCTCTCTTGGCCACCTGGGCACACTGCTGGCTCATCTTCAGACTACTATCTATCATTACTCCCAGGTCCCTTTCCTCCTGGCTGCTCTCCAGCCACTCTGTCCCCAGCCTATAGCGCTGCTTCGGGTTGTTGTGGCCAGAGTGCAGAACCCTGCACTTGGCCTTGTTAAATCTCATCCCATTGGCCCACCCATCCAGCCTGTCCAGGTCCCTCTGCAGGGCTCTCCTACCTTCCAATAGACCAACACCTGCTCCTAGCTTGGTGTCATCTGCAAATTTTCTGATGCAGGACTCAATCCCCTCATCCAGATCATCAGTAAAGATATTGAACAGGACTGGGCCCAGCACTGATCCCTGGGGCACACCACTAGTGACAGCTGCCAACTGGATGTGGCACCATTCACCACCACTCTCTGGGCTCTGCCATCCAGCCAGTTCCTGACCCATATCAGAGTGAATCTGTCCAAGCCAGGAGCTGCCAGCTTGGCTAGGAGCTTCTTGTGGCAGACGGTGTCAAAGGCTTTGCTGAAGTCCAAGTAGACTACATCCACAGCCCTGCCCCACATTCACCAGGCAGGGAACCTGATCATAAAAGGAGATCATGTTGGTGAGACAGGACCTGCCCTTCCTAAACTCATGCTGGCTGGGCCTGATCCCTTGGCCATCCTGTAGGTGCTTTGTGATGGCCCTCAAGATGACCTGTTCCATGACCTTGCCTGGCACTGAGATCAGGCTGACAACACTGTCTTAGTGATTTGGTTGGGAATTAATTGGCTGAGGCAGGAATTGTAAAAATAGACTTATTTTCATTTTCTCAAAAAGCCCCACACCCAAACTGTACTGAACTAGTAAGATTTTGTTTACAAATTCTAATTCAATTGGGAAATCTTCACAAGGATGCTTATGGGCAAGTTTAGTAATTAAGGAATGTCAGAAAGTAGAATCATAAAATCATAGAATCAACCAGGTTGGAAGAGACTTCCAAGATCATCCAGTCCAACCTGGTACTCAGCCCTTTCCAATCAACTACACCATGGCACTAAGTATCTCATCCAGTCTTTTCTTGAACACCTAAGTTACACCTAAGGAAAAGTCTAAGCTACAAGACAGCTTTACCCCACTTATAAATCAGGCTGAGCAGAGAGCCTAGGAATCAGCAGGTTTTACACATGGAGGTGAATAAGACTTTAGCAATGATCCCTACACTAATCTCTCTGACTTTAGCAATGATCTCTACAGCAGCCTCTACAACTGCAAGCTATATCCTTTGGCAAACAAAACCTGCCAGAGTCCAAAGTGTCTGTAGACACACCTTCCATGAGGCAAAGTACATGGAGAGGTGCTGTCTTAGCAGTGGAAGGGAAAAAAGCCAAACTGCTGCCATATTCCCCAGCTCAGGGTAGCGAGCAGGAAGTCAGGATATAGTGGTCCAAGAGAAGCCAAGTCCAGGTGCCGCTGGCAGCTCTCTCTCAAATGGACCTAAAGGCTTGCCAAACTTGCAGGCTTGTTGGGGGTGGAACTTGCAAGAGCAAGACTGTAAAGAAACTGGACCAATTGTGCAAAAGCAGGAGCTGCATACTTTTCACTCTATTTAAAAGCTTCCTAGCCTTTTATAGCATTTCAAGATATAAATGTTAAGAGCTGAACTTAACTTTCTTAACAACTGAGAATAAGACATTCATTAAATGCTTTATTCTCCACTTCTGCCCTGCCAGAAAGCTGCCTAATAGTGAATTACCTGTTCCTGTTGTTGACCAGTAATCTGACCGTAGACCTGCTGCACGGAGAAAAAAGTCATGTGAGTCTCCTCATTTGCTCAAAGTCCAGAATTCAGAGTTTAACTCAATTGTATGTCTTTAATCATAACACCAAGTACACAGGTTAAAATTATCATCTCAACAAGGGAGACAGCCCAATTCCTCTTTATTTCTGCAAATTCTGCAAGCAGCTTTAGAGCTATCATTTCCCCAGACATTTTAATGTCTGAGGCAAGAAGAGACTGTATGTCAATTAAGCAGTTTAATTTAATTGAGAGGCTGAGTCAGAGGTCATTTTCACATCCTTGACCACACTCACTTGGCTAGTTTTTAAAAGGATGCTCCTTCTATCCATTGCTCGTGGAGCTGAAAAATCACACAACATTTTGTAGCTAATTACGTTAAACAGATAATTGCATCCCACATTGCTAATTTCTCCCCAGATAGGAATGGCACAGGAGTTGTTTCATCAATGGTCAGCTTTATAATCCATTTCTTAATGTTAAGGGATGACAAGTATGTCACTTTCAGCAGATGTGCTAAAGCTGCCTTGGTGTCAGAGAGCTCCTGAATTTGAATGTAAGCACACCAAGTAAAGGCTGGTTTACAGTCTGGTCAGAGGGACACTGATTTCCTTGGCTTTGATTTTATTTTTGTCTCTATAAGAATTTTAGTATTAGAAGATAAAAGTGCTGGATGGAGACTGTGGATTGCTTATAGAAAGTGGTATTCCAATATTAAAATGTTTGCTTCATGAAGGATCCTCAAGAAAATGATTGTGTGCTAATACTGACCACTCAGTACGATGGAATCCATGTCAACTGCAAGGCCCTGAAGATTTCCCACTGAGGTTCGGTTAATGATACTTGTCTGAATGGAATCCCTTAAAATGGCAGCCACGCAGTCCTCACACAGCACTTGGTATTTTGCCTGTGGTACCACAAACACGATCCAGAAATGAATAAGGAGGCCTCCATTGTTGTTGTTACTGAAATACAAAGGTCCAACAGATTATCATCACATGGAATATGTTCTGAAGACTAGACTCTTAAACACAAGCTTCTAAAATACCAGTTTAGAAGGGTATGATGCACTTCCCACTTGTCTTGTTGCTATGACACATCAATTGTATTTTTTCATCTTAAAAACCAACAAACAACACAGAAGTCCAATCCTGAGGCTTCCTGACTACTGAGATCTATGGAAATCTTATCTACTTGAATTAAAGCTGGTTTATCTCCAAAATTGAACTAGTAGAATTACCACCCACCACATTGCAGAACTCCCTGTTGCTATACGTCTCACCCTGTATCATCCATTGCAGTGTATAAGAGACTACTCTAAACCATTTTTAGGCCACATGTGGTCACTTCAGTCTCAACCTCCAAATGGGGTAAAAGGCTATTAAAAAAAAAGGCCAGGTATCCCACAAATTCCCACTCCTGAACCAAATCTGTGCTTGGTTCAAGCAGATTGAAATAACTAATCCTCTGACAATAACTGCATGCATAATAATAGAGTAAGTGAACTTTATTGCAGTATCTCCTCCTTCTGCCACTAGAAAAAAGTTTTATACAATAATATTGCTTCATGCCCTTCTAAAAAGTCCCTCCCTCTCTTTCCTGTAGGTTCCCTTATGATACTGAAATGCCTCTATAAGATCTCCCACAGAGCCTTTTCTTCTCTAGTCTGAACAAACTCCAACTCTCCCAGTCTGTCTTCAAAGGAGGTGTGGATGTGCTCCAGCCCTCTGATTATCTTTGTGGCCCTCCTCTGGACCTGCTCCAGCAGGTCCACGGCCTCCCTGTGATGAGGATTCCAGATCTGGACACAGTGCTCCAGGTGTAGTCTCATCAGAACAGAGCACAATATACTTCTCAGCAGAAATGCAGTTACATTCAGCACTGTTTTACCTGACTTCAGAAACAGTAGACTGCTTATAAAACTTGGAGAAGGAGGAGGTTGTGTAGACTAAGTTAATCTGAAAGAGAAAGTGTTAAGATTTAGGATTTATGAAACAAACAAACAAACGAAAACACAAAAAACAAACCCCAGTCCTAACTAGAGATGCCATCTGCCTAGGCTTTCCTAGGAACATCCTCAATCTTGTCAGAGCAGCAAACATGAACAGATCAGTTCCTGAATGCATCTGTAACCAGTCTGATATTCTCTTCTGCCCATGGACATATGATGTGTACAACAATACTTTTCCCAAATAAATGGGTTTTAAGAAGGTTGCACATTCTTTTCACAGCAGATTCCAAATGCAAAGGGTTTCTTTGCGCTAATTCTGAAATGTTGAGCTAATCTTTAGGAAATGTGTTTGTGCTCGTAACATTGTATGTGTCGCTCCTAAATTGCACTTAAGAGGATTAATCAAAAGTTTGGGGGTTTTTGTCCATAGAACCACAGGAAGACAGACTGGAAGAGGCATTGTAAAGGGTTAACTCTCCTTGAGGAGTGGTGTTGACCCTGACCCCAAGTCCTCCTGACTCATCCCCAGGGGTGGGTCCTCTGGGGATTCCAGGCGTGGCACTTAGCCCACTCCCATTTCCTGTCTAGACTCCTATAAAAACAGAGGAACTTCCTCTTTCTCGCTCTTTCACCCTGCCTCCCTGCTTGCCAGCATCTCCATACTGTACATGCTGCTCTTTGTTTTACCATGTAGCCATAATCCATGAGACAGACAAAACCATTGCCATCAATCTGCTTGTATTTACACACTTTGTATCTTGCTTTCCCTTCCCTATACCTTTTGTAACTCCCCTACCTCAAATACCTTTTATTTATTGTTAATTTTTTCATCTTTTAACTTCCAAATCGAAGTGGGACTTTATTTGGGTGTGTTTTACCTTTCTCTCTATATATCTAATTCCCTTTCTTTGGAAAAAAGGAGGGGAAGAGAGAAAGGCATTAATAAGTTAATACTGGTTCTACTAACTATACTTGAGTCTCCAGGAAATTCAAACTGGAACCGAGACAGGCATCTTGCTCAAAGCACAGTGAACTACACCAGAAGACTCCATAGACTCTCTGAACAACTGTTCCTCCCTCAGAGTGGAACTGTTCCCCTTCAGAGTGAATTTCCCCCCTCTAGTGTTTCTGTGAAATATCTGGGATTCTGATTCTGTTCATAGAATCACAGAATCAACCAGGTTGGAAGAGACCTCCAAGATCATCCAGTCCAACCTAGCACCCAGCCCTAGCCAATCAACTAGACCATGGCACTAAGTGCCTCATCCAGTCTTTTCTTGAAGACCCCCAGGGACGGTGCCTCCACCACCTCCCTGGGCAGCCCATTCCAATGCCAATCACTCTCTCTGTGAAAAACTTCTTCCTAATATCCAGCCTATACCTACCCTGGCACAACTTGAGACTGTGTCCCCTTGTTCTGTTGCTGGTTGCCTGGGAGAAGAGGCCACCCCCCACCTGGCTACAATGCCCCTTCAGGTAGTTGTAGACAGTAATAAGATCACCCCCTGAGTCTCCTCCTCTCCAGGCTAAACAGCCCCAGCTCCCTCAGCCTCTCCTCATAGGATTTGTGCTCCAGGCCCCTCACCAGCTTTGTTGCCCTTCTCTGGACATGCTCCAGCACCTCAACATCTTTCTTGAATTGAGGGGCCCAGAACTGGACACAGGACTCAAGATGTGGTCTGACCAGTGCTGAGTACAGGGGAAGAATAACCTCCCTTGTCCTACTGGCCACACTGTTCCTGATCCAGGCCAGGATGCCATTGGCTCTCTTGGCCACCTGGGCACACTGCTGGCTCATCTTCAGACTACTATCTATCATTACTCCCAGGTCCCTTTCCTCCTGGCTGCTCTCCAGCCACTCAGTCCCCAGCCTATAGCGCTGCTTCGGATGGTTGTGGCCAGAGTGCAGAACCCTGCACTTGGCCTTGTTAAATCTCATCCCATTGGCCTCTGCCCACCCATCCAGCCTGTCCAGGTCCCTCTGCAGGGCTCTCCTACCTTCCAACAGATCAACACCTGCTCCTAGCTTGGTGTCATCTGCAAACTTACTGATGATGGACTCAATCCCCTCGTCCAGGTCATCAATAAAGATACTGAACAGGACTGGGCCCAGCACTGATCCCTGGGGCACACCACTAGTGACAGCTGCCAACTGGATGTGGCACCATTCACCACCACTCTCTGAGCTCTGCCATCCAGCCAGTTCTTGATCCAGCACAGAGTGAATCTGTCCAAACCATGAGCTGCCAGCTTGGCTAGGAGCTTCTTGTGGCAGACGGTGTCAAAGGCTTTGCTGAAGTCCAAGTAGACTACATCCACAGCCTTCCCTTCCCTGTTTGTGCCTATTTTCTTCTAACGGCTTAATATATTAATGTATTTCTTTTCAATACACAGATTACAAAACTGGTGGAGGAAAAAAATCTCTATGCAGCTGCTTCATGCTATGGGGAAATCAACTACTGATTCCACCAGTTCTTTGGATACATGTGATAATATCAGTGTAATGATAACATTCCTTCCTCTTATTAAAGGAAACACCTTTAGA
Organism: Pogoniulus pusillus; assembly: GCF_015220805.1. Lineage (NCBI taxonomy): Eukaryota > Metazoa > Chordata > Aves > Piciformes > Lybiidae > Pogoniulus > Pogoniulus pusillus. The sequence continues at coordinate 20,409,220 of NC_087268.1, read as the reverse complement.
AAGACATCTCTAAAGCCACAAGGTGTCATGTACCTCAAGCTGTATATATTTATTGATGACGGACAAAATAGCGACACAACAGACAAAGCTGAAGCTGAAAGCCAAGGGCAAAAAGCCCAAAACCCCAAAAGCCAAGAGGCCATTTATTACTAGATCCACAGCCTTTTATATCCCATTCTACAAGATGTGGTAATGCTACAAGTTATAGAATACAGTGATTGGATAAAATATTGTTCCCAGCATTCTTACTGGAAAACAGTGAGGTAATTGCAAGATGTAGCTATTTTAACACAGACTTCTTTCAGTTCTTTGTTCTAAGTTATGTCACTTCCACACAAATGTTACACAAAGCAAGAGCACCTATTCACTATGTTTCTATCCTCAGTCTTACTGTGTCAAGGATACACAGGGATGTGCTCCAAAGATGCACCATTCATCACATTTAGCTGACACTCTTTTTTGGTTCCAACATGTACCTCAAGCTGTTCGGACCTGTACAGGGTTAACGGGGAGTGATCTTGAAACTGATTCCAGGTGGTCTTGACCTCTCCCCAGGGGTGGGTCTGAACACTACCCGGTGATTCATGGTTAGCCCACTCCCCCTTCCTGTCTAAAGATCCATAAAAGCAGGGGCACTTCCTGTTCTCCCTCTCTTCCTGCTCTGCCTGCCTGTCTGAATCACCTGTTTCCTTCTGCTTATTGTTTCACCACGTGGCCATCATCACGACGAGGTGGACAAAACCCATTGCCACCAAACCTGGTTGTATATTTACGTGTTTTATATCTTGTTTTCCCTTCCTTACACCTTTGTAACTTCCCTACCACATATACATTTTATTTATTGTTAAACTTTTCTTCTTTTAACTTCTAAATCACAGTGAGATCATTTATTTGGGTCTGCTTACCTTTCCTCTCTATCTCCATCTAATTCCTTTTCATTTTGGGAAGAAAGGGGAAGAGGGAAAGGCATTCTATAAATTGTTACTGGTTCTATCAACTGTATTTGAGTCTCTGGGAATTTAAATTAGAACTGAGACAGGATCTCATCCTGTTGCTTAATGATAAAAATTAATGCCCAAGCCACACAGACTATTTTAAAGGATGTAAGAATCACATTACTATTAGTCTCTAATTTTCAGTGTTTGACACAAAGTTTGAACAATTATTTTAAGGGTGAACATAAAATGAATGGAGCTCCATTCATGAATAAGAGAGAAAAAGGAACAAACCTCTACGTACTTCAACCTCCTGCTAATAATTTTATTCATCACTTATACCACCAATACACTGGTCAGTTCAGGCAAAGTTTACAGACAAACAAAAAAAAGCCAAGTTATATTTTAGTAGGAGAATGCTGGCAGTTCTCTTTCTACTATGTGCAGCAGCATCAGAATGCTCTGGGACAAGAGCAGGACAGGCACAGAGCAGACTACAGCTGCTGTTTTGGAGGATGGGGCTAGGAAAATAGATCTGGGAAACAGGCACATAAATTCATACTATAAGACAACAAAAAAACAATTATGAAACCAGAAAATGCCATGATTATATCTGAGATTTTGTGTGTGTTGTTTTCCAGTTTCCATACTTTCAGTTGCATCCTTATGTGATGCATTTCCTGCAGGTAATACATTTTTCTTCCATATATCAAATACCTTTGAAGTCACAGAATCACAGAATTTCTCAGATTGGATAAGCCCTTCAAGCTCATGGAATCCAATCATTAGTTTCACACTAACAAGTCCTTGACTAAACCAAATCCCTCAGCACAACATCTAATCACTATGAATCACTATGCTTGGAAAGGACCACCAGGATCATCCAGTCCTTCATCCCAGCATCCTTCATCACTAGACCATAGCCTCAAGTGCCACATCCACTCTCCACACTCTCTCATCCACACTTCCAGGGATGGTGACTCCACCACCTCCCTGAGCAGCCTGTTCCAGTGCCTGACCACCCACTCAGGAAAGAACTTCCTCCCAACAGCCAACCTAAACCTCCCCTGACACAACTTGAGGCCTTTTCCTCTTGTCCTATCATTAGTAACTGGGGAGAAGAGACCAGCTCCAGCCTCACCACAACCTCCTTTGACATAGCTGTAGAGGGCAATAAGGTCCCCTCTCAGCCTCCTCTTCTCCAGACTAAACAAGCCCAGTTCCCTCAGCTGCTCCTCATAGGCCATGTTTCCCAGATCTGTCCCCAGCCTCATGGCCCTTCTCTGCACCCACTCCAGCACCTCAATGTCCCTTTTAAACCAAGGTCGTTATCTCTCACTTCCTACTGTAGAGCAGCCTTAACTGTTCACAGCAAAGTGCTTTTTCTCCTTGGATGTCTAGGGAATACCTAGCATCAAAATTAAATAGAAATGTGTTTGAAAGCTCATGGGTAATTACAGATGCCAGAAGGTGGAAGACAGACAGCAGATATCAACTGTGAGAGTATAAATCTTCTCTCCCTTGTTCATGTAAATCAACAAAGATAAAAATCGCCTTTGCTAGCCCTCTCCCCTCTCCCCCTCCCCAGACAACAGCTGCTCAGGTGGTTTTGCCTGAAATGTCCAAGGATGTGTACTGAAGGGAGGGGCAAAAGCACACTGCCAGTGCCAGACCCCTGCAGGTAAAAGGACTCCTGAGATGTACAACAATTTCTGCCAACGACTTGGCTGATGGGTCACCCCTGGCCACTGATAACACACCTGGCAGTCACTTATGCATTAATGTGGGCCAGGGGGAGCTGTGAAACTGAATAAAAGACTTACATCAAGCATAGAGAGCCTGTGAGGGAGTGAGCAAGGGAGGGAGGGAGGAAGGGAGGGAGTGAAGACATCACCATGGACATCCAGCCTGGAAGCAGCAGCCCACAAACCCTCTCTCCGCCACCATGACCAACCACCATGCTGTGCCTTGATTGATGCCTACTCAACAGAAGAAGACATCACTCACTGGAAACACATCCATGCGCAAAACTGATAAGGACTTGGACTTTGGAGACTCTCTCCCTACCCTCCTCCATCGAAGGATGAAACCAGGAACATCTTCTGCAAGCCAAAAGCAGCCCTCCTGGCCCTTCTCCGGTCAAATAAAGCATCTTGGGAGTGTGTGGGGTGTGGTAATATAATCCCTTTTCTGCTCTTCTCCTCTTTTTGATTTGGTTTGATCTCTCTCTCTCTCCCTCTCCTTCTCTCTCCCCCTCTCCCCCTCTCTCCCTTTCTCTCTCTTTCTCTGTTTCATTAAACCCCATCTCTCTCCCCCTCCTTCTCCAGCCGATGGCAATATAATCCCTCTTTTTCTCCATTGTTCCTTCTCTCTCTCTCTCTCTCCCCCTGTTCACTTTACCCTTTAATAAATAGTCTCACTGTGATATACCATCCTGCTTGTACCTTAATTCCACAACACAGAAATAGATAAGAGCAAATCTCACTCCTCTAAACAGAGACATTTTTAATCTCTCTCTCCTCCAGACCATGACACCAGCTTCAATGCAAAAGATTTTGACAGTTTAATATCTCAAAAGTGACAATTAATTTCTGAAGGGATTTCATAGTGATCAATTCATAGACCCAGATTTCTGGGGTGGAAATATGTAAAATTATTAGTAAGCGATATAAGAAAACTCAAGGACTGCTGGTAAAAGGGCCTTATAGACCTGATGCTCATTTTGAAGGTGTCTGTGGTAAACCATAAAATAGCGAACTTTGTAGAGATGTTTGTTTATAGTGATCAGCTGATAATATGCAAACCTAAACCATGGCTGCTGTAGAAGTGTTGGAATGGTGCAACTATTGGAACTTGAAATACTGGAACATAAGTCATGGACAGGAAAGAGTGCATGAGCTCAGAAGTACTAAGTTAAGATAAAATAGAAGATTGGAATGACCTTAGAGGATGTTGTAACAAATATAAACAAATGTAAGCCTGGAGCCTGTGGTTTTCACCTATCTCTGCTGACTTAGATTGCTTAGACACAATGCATGTAGTGTTGAGAGAATATGATGTATGTCTACGCCAATTAGTATGGAATTTCTAATGCAAGTACATGTAACCAATTACAGAGATCTGTGATATGCAATCTTGTAAAGGCTCAGGCCTACAGTGACTAAGGAAAGCAGGAAGGAGATAAAAGAGAAGCAGAGATATGCTGACATCAGCAATAAAGAAGGGTCTGCTGACCAGAGATGAAAAAAAACCTGTGAGGAAGACTGTGTGGGATGTTCATCACAGATAAAGATTCCAGACCACCTGGATGGGTTGGAATTGGGGAGGAGAATGGAAAATACCTCTGTTAATGAATTCCAAGAAATAATTCTAATAACTCTACCTCATATTATGAATACATGTGCCCTTGTAACATAAATTGTGGCTTGTGCCAGCATCAGGGTTTGGGCAGCACTGAGTTATTTGAAATAAGAGAGCAAGATGGGTAACATTAGGACACAGAAAAGGATATGAGATAAGGAGTGCAGCTTCAGGGAGAACAACCTTGAAAATCTGGCAGAGAACCTGCAATGTTAGCTGTGTGAGGGGACTAAGGGGGGCCGGCCAGTCAAATTTGCTCCTAGGGTGTGTGGACAGCCCATACTCTGTTGTGCAACCTATCAGAATCATACACATTGTATTAGCTCTCTATATAAGCATTGATTTTAGCTGCAATAAAAGTTCAACTTATGCATCACATTGGTGTCTCAGCATCGTTCCGGTCCCTGCATGACCTAGGAAACCCCGGCATGCCAGCATGGGCTGTGAAAGATTGATGGAGCCATCCTGCCTGCAGCCAGTGCTGTAATAAAATATACCTACTGCAGAACTCTGCATGAGTTTTGGGGTCCATTTCACAAGTCATAAGTATAAAAGTCAAACATACCTTTTCAAAACTCAGTTTTTGATTAACAAGGCAAAATCAGTCACTGCCTTCCTGCTCCATGTAGCCATCCTTTGTACAGAGAGGAAAATGCAAGAAGGAAAAAAACAACCAAAAAAATCAACAAAAAACCCCAAACCCCCCAGACCACCACAGCAGAGTCCATGACACCCAAAAGTCCCAGTTCATGCTCATAGCTCTGATCTTTTTGCTAGCCAAGCAGCCCCCACACATCTTACCACATGTTGCACATTCTCTGCTATGGAAAGGAATTCTCTCGACTCCTTCTGCCTGTATTCTGGGACAAACTCTATGTTGGCAACACGTAACAGTCCAGCAAAATACAATGCATCTTTGTTTGCTGCCTGAACTGCAAAAAAGAGAGATGACAGTTGTCATTCATATTCTTCCTTTGCTTTCTTTCATTTTTTACAAATAAACTCTAAACAGTAGAATCAGTCAGGGTTGGAAGGGACCACAAGGATCATCTAGTTCCAATCCCCCTGCCATGGGTAGGGACACCCTACCCTAGAGCAGGCTGCCCACAGCCTCAGCCAGCCTGGCCTTAAACATCTCCAGCCATGTGGCCTCAACCACCTCCCTGGGCAACCCAGTCCAGGCTCTCACCACTCTCATGCTGAACAACTTCCTCCTCACAGCCACTCTGAACCTACCCATCTCCATCTTTGCTCCATTCCTTCCAGTCCTGGCACTCCCTGAGAACCTCAAAAATCCCTCGCCAGTTTTTTTGTAGCCCCCCTTCAGATCCTGGAAGGCCACAAGAAGGTCACCTGGGAGCCTCCTCTTCTGCAGACTGAACAGCCCCAACTCTTTCAGTCTGGCCTCACAGCAGACCTGCTCCAGTCCTCTGAGCATCCTTGTGGCCCTTCTCTGGACACACTCCAGCATCTCCACATCCCTCTTGTAATGGGGGCTCCAGAACTGGATGCAGTACTCCAGGTGAGGTCTCAGCAGAGCGGAGTAGAGGGGGAGAATCACCTCCCTTGCCCTGCTGGCCACAATTCTCCTGATGCAGCCCAGGATCTGGTTGGCCTTCTGGGCTTCAAGTGCACACTGCTGGCTCATGTTGAGCTTCTGGTCCACCAGCACTCCCAAGTCCTTCTCCTCAGGGCTGCTCTCCAGCGACTCACTGCTCAGCCTGGATTTGTGCTTGGGATTGCCTTGACCCAGATGCAGGACCTTGCCCTTGGTCCAAATGAATATACTCAGCCAAAGAACACTAGTTTTCACAACTCAAGCAATCTGAGTATCACAATACAAAGGCTAGTTGAGCACCTTTTCCCTACATACAAGATAAGTTACCAATGAAGGCAATATCAACATCTTGATTCTGTCTTCAGCAGAATTAGCATTAGGGGTCTGATGAGGACACAACCCCATTAGACACATCTGTGGTTTGTTCTCATTTAATGTCCTTAAATCTTTTTTTGTGTAAGAGACAAAGAACTTACCAGACTTTCAGTAGGCCAAGAAACACAACAGAAGTCAAAATTTCAAGCAATCGAGCTCATTGGAACTGTCGGATCTGTACAACTAGCTAACATCTTAAAAATACTTAAGAAAACACTTAAGAAAAAAGTCAGACTTCCTAAAGCCAGCAGCTTTACCCAAAAGTCTTCCAACCCCCATTTAAATAAGTTCCAATTTTAAAAACAGCCTTTGAGACAAGTTCAACCCTGAACTCAATTGAAAGTACTATTTGGGACAGCCATGTCATGAGCTTTCTGCAACTCACCAAAGAAGAGCCACAGTAATGTCCAGCTTACAACTCCTAAAATAAATAGGATGAAGGTGAAGATAATTATTTTGTTTTGAAAATTCCACATCAGTGTAAGAGTTTTCTTCAGTTTCAGTTTGTCACGTTTTTGCCTTGCCAGAATCCTCCTTGCCAATTTATCTTCTGCACTTGCCATTTGGACTGAAATACTGGCTACCTAAAATAGGATGAAAGGCAACAAAACTGTGAGACCTTTCCAAAATCAATTGAGTGATCAATGACTGAAACAGACGCCTGCATATTCAGTCTTTTACTGCATATACTTCAGTTCCAAGCTAAAGTAATTTCCTTCAAGAAGTTTGCAGAGTAATACATAAATATCTGAAACCACAACTGTAGAATAACTACTTGCCATGAAACAGCTACCCAGCACGAACCATATGAATGAATGAAGTGCATATCTCTCACTATCCAGTTATGAATAACTTGACAGAGGTTAAATCCTCTTCCTTTCCAGCTTGGTCCTGGTAGGGCATAAATCTTGCTGGACTGGTCTGGGGCCACTGCTCTCCTCCTCCCTTGGGTCCAGAAATCATAGAATCAGTCAGGGTTGGAAGGGACAACGAAGATCACCTAGTTCCAACTCTCCTGCCATGGCCAGGGACACCCTACCTAGAGCAGGCTGCCCACAGCCTCAGCCAGCCTGGCCTTAAACACCACCAGGCATGGGGCCTCAACCACCTCCCTGGGCAACCCATTCCAGACTCTCGACACTCTCATGGTGAAGAACTTCCTCCTCATGTCCAGGCTGAATCTTCCCACGTCCAGCTTGTTGAACCTCATGGTCTTGGCTTGTGCCCAACTCTCCAGCCTGTCCAGGTCTCTCTGGATGGATCCCTGCCCTCCAGCCTGTCTGCTGCACCACACAGCTTGGTGTCATCAGCAAACTTGCTGAGGGTGCACTCAATGCCTCTGTCCATGGCACCATAATGATGTTGAACAAGGCTGGTGCCAGGACTGATCCCTGAGGGACTCCACTTGTCTCTGGCCTCCACTTGGACGTGGACCCATTGACAGTCACTCTTTGGCTGCGGCCATCAAGCCAGTTCTTTATCTAGCTCTAGGTCCACCCATCAAACCCATGTGTCACCAGCTTGGAGACCAGGATGTGATGTGGGACAGTGCCAAAGGCCTGGCTTAGGTCCAGGTAAATGCCATCAGTTGCTTGCCCCTCATCTATGAATGTTGTGACCTCTTCATAGAAGGCCACCAGGTTTGTCAGGCAGGATTTGCCCTTGATGAAGCCATGCTGATTGTAGCCAACCACCTCTTCACTATTCTCCTGTCTCAGTAGTGCCTCCAGGCTGATCTGCTCCAGGAGTCAAGTTGCAGAGCAGACAAAACAAAGGGAACATCTTCGTACAAGAAACATACTGGGCATCAAGGAGTCATGAGTATATGTGCCAGTTCCATAGTTACAATGTTTCCTGGGTTTGCATTCCTATTTTCCAGGTTCTGATTGTTCAAACTGTTTAATTCTGTGTTTATAAATACCCTTTGTGCAACTACTTACTGTTGACCAAGAAACCAAATTAATTTCATGGAATTTTCAGCATTTTTAAACATGAATAAATAATGTTTTTTATATGGGAACATTCATATTAATAATTAATATTTGATATATTAATTCATCACAAGCTTGTCCTTAGATATCAGAGGGGCTGGAGGGCAGCTGAGCTTAAATTCTGAGTGATGTCAAATTGGATCTTTTATTTTGACTGGCTGTCTAGGTTCTACTAAATTTCCCAGAGACTCAAATGTAGTTGATAGAACCAATAACAATTTATAGGATGCCCTTCCCTCTTCCTCCTTCTTTCCCAAAGAAAAATAATTAGACGGAGAGGGGAAAAAGGTAAGCAGGCCCAAATAAATAATCTCACTGCAATTTGGAAGTTAAAAGAAGAAAAGTTTAACAATAAATAAAAGGTATATGAGGTAGGGAAGTTACAAAAATATAGGGAAGGGAAAACAAGATACAAAACACATAAATATACAACCAGATTTGATGGCAATGGGTTTTGTCTGCCTTGTGGTGATGATGGCCATGTAAGTAAGACAAAGAGCAGCAGGAAACAGGAATGGCGATACAGGCAGGAAGAGAGAGCAAACAGGAAGTCTCCCTGCTTTTATAGATCTTATAAAGGAAGGGAGAGTGGGCTAACCATCTTCTGGTAGTGTTCAGACCCACCTCTGGGAGGGGTCACACCACCTGGGGCCAGGTTCAAGATCACACACACCCCCCCCCCCCCGGAGGGTTAACCCTGTACACTGGCCTGACATTCTTGGGAATGGAACTAACACTCAAAATGGAGCTAAGCACCAAACCACTTTATTTAACCAGCAACAGGTGCAGCTACCACCACGATGCTCCTGTTTGTAGGCTGCACTGCACTGTGACAGCTCAAGGAGGAACAGAGAGTGGCAGTGGCAGGAGCATGAGTGACTGGCACGAGAAGAGTGTGCTAGTTTGAAGTTAGCTAGAATGTTTTGGTGAGAGGAACTAGATTACAGGCTGTGAAAGGGAAACAATGGTGATGTCTACTTCACTCATAGACTTGCTGAGAGTTATAACAGCAAGAATCCAAACATAGATAACATAGTCAGGAGTTGCTCTCTGTCTGGGCTTTGAGCTGCATTTCTCTCTTTCTAACCTAACCTGATTAATCCACTTGCTTCCTAATTCCCCTGGCTGACCCTCCATTCTTTCCTGGGCACAAGGCAACATGTGGGGTAAGGTAGAGGGATGGGAGAAGGTGGAAGGGCCATTGGGAGCCCCTCCTGGAGACTCAGGTTTCTGGGAGGGCTGTTGTGTTTCTGTATTACCTTTCAACTTGTATATTTCTGGATATAACTGTATATATTGTAAATACCTGCTTCTCTATTGTGCTAAGCTGTAAATATAAGCTTCATTCAGTTTCCAGAGCCGGCTGAGTTTAGTCTGGGTGATGTACTAAGTTGGGGAGGGTGGGGGTGGGTAACACTCAAACCACTACAAAGAGCAAACAGGAATGGCAGCTCCTCAAGGGGAATGGCAGCTCGCAGAAGTGACAGCAGCTCACAGAGATGGCTGCTGCAACAGCTCCCTACTGCCAAGCTGATCTCTTTGGTAACATCACCGTGCTGCTAAAAATAGCCATGCCTTCCTTACTCCTCAGTTGACTCTGAGATGAGATGCAGATGACTAAGGTTGGGTGCCTTGTGTTGGTTCTGCATGTAGGCTCGTTTGTTTCATAGCTACGGGGACAAAAGTTCCACAGCTTAAACTGGTCTCCGAACAGCGTTGATACAGATTTGTGTATGTTTTTGATCCCTTGCAATACCTTATTAGTGCTAGATTAGCCCTCTTTAGACCAGAGGTAAGACAATGTTGAATTACCTTGTACTATCTGCAGCTGAGATGTATAGACAGAAGTATGGCAGAACAGCAGCTTTTCAAGAACAGTTTGGTAGCATAACCTAACAAGGTGTCTCGTGCCCCAAATCTTAGCTGCTTCGGTGGTGAAGCAGACAAACATTCAGCTCCTCCCCTTGTAGGAGCTGGGAGGGAGGGGTTAGCATGATATTAAAGTTGCATGTCCTTTAGTCCAATACTATGGTTTGTCATTTTACTTCCAAGGAACCATTCAGCCTACACACACTTCCCAGCTCATAGTCCAAATTACACTGCTGCCCCCATGCCCCTAAAACTGTAAGAAGATATTTTCTTCTCAGACTAGAATGATCCCTACAAAAGTAAGCTCACCCCACTTATTCCTCAGGGAAAAAGCTTCTACTTCCTTTCAAGATGAGGAGCAGAGGATGTGGGCAGCCTCCTCCTGCATGTCTAGCTCACTTTGTAAAGTGCCCTGCAGTGAACAGGAGGATGTCCTCTCCAGGTACAAAAGACTGCTGTGTAACCACCTCTGCATTTGCAGCAATATTGTCTACTTCTTGTTAAAATGTCATTGTCGTGGCTTTTAAAGAGAGCTGACAGAAATGAAGCTCTCGGATTGGAGAAAAAACACAGAATTATATTTGGAGAGATACAGAAAATAAATGTCAGAAGCAGATACAACAGTCATGGTGAAGCCCCTTGAATTCTCCCCCAACCCAAAACTAAATCTATAATCACCAAGTGCTTCAATCCTATCCCCACCCCCCTCCCAGAATGGCTCTGCCATCCAAGAGGCCTAAACATAAGCCTCTGGAGGCCCCAAAACAGGCCTGCTGCTGACATGTTTGTCCGATGAATTGTCTCCCACTCAACACAGGGCAGGAGGGGGAGGAGAGGAGAACAAGCTGGCCTTGCCCTGAGTTTATAAAGAGATAACAGAATTATAGATGTGATGGTTTGGGTGTTACCCATCCACCCCCCTGCTTAAGAAAATCACCCAGACTAGACTCAGGAAATTAAAGAATGAAGCTACATTTACAGCTGAGCACAACACGCAAGCAGGTATTTACAATCCATACAGCTATGAACAGACATAGACAAGTTACAAAGTAATACAGAAACACAACAGCCCTCCCAGAAACCAGAGTCCCCAGGAGGGGCTCCCAACCACCCTTCCACCTCCTTCCCACCTCTCTACCTTACCCCAGACTTTGTCTTACGTTCAGGGTGAGTTTGGAGAATCGGCCAGGAGAGTTTGGAAGCAGAGGCATTAGTCACACAGACGGATAGAGAGAAAAAATTTCATGCAGCCCCAGAGCCCAGGAGCAACTCTCTGTTATCTAACTTTATGTTCTTCTTGTTATACATCTCAGCAAGCCTATGAGTGCAGTAGCCATCACCACTGTTTCCTTTTCACAGCCTAGCATCTAATTCTTCTCACCAAAATATCCCAACTAGGCTCAAACTAGAACAATGGGATTGAATAACAATCTTCTAGTCCCCAGAAGATTTTTTTAAACCTATATTTCTCAACCTGGGACAGTTACACAGCTACAGTTTGGTCTGTTCTGGGAAGTTCATACCAGGCATTTTCTTCTGTGGGAGACTGTCAGCACATTTAAGCATATATTTAAGTTGCTCCAGGTACAGCAAAAGCTGTCTAAGGAAGTCTCTGAGTCTTCACAAAATTCTCTGTTGGACATCTCCTGTGACAAATACTTTGTTGTGAGATCAGCTAGAGGTTCAATCACCTCTTCTCAAGTGTTCTCACTGGGCATATTCCCAGGCTACTCAGGACATAGATTATCTGAGTATGAAGACAGGCATTGTGATATTCAGCAGCACCACAATTAGAAACATATTGTGATGGTTTGGGTGTTACCTGCCCCCTCACACTTTGGAAATCATCCAGACTAGACTCAGTCATCTCTGGAAATTGAATGAAGCTTATTATTTACAGCTTAGCAGAATATACAAGCAGATATTTAGAGTATATACAGTTATATACAGACATATGCAAGGTAAAAGGTAATACAGAAACACAACAGCCCTCCCAGAAACCTGAGTCCCCAGGAGGGGCTCCCAACTGCCCTTCCACCTTCTCCCACCCCTCTCAACCTTACCCCAGTCCCAAGGAAGAATGGAGGTTTGGCCAGGGGGTTAGGAAACAAAGTGGATTAGTCAGAGAGACAGCAGAGAGGCTAGAGAGAAGTGCAGCTCAGGCAATGCCCCAAGAAGAAGAAGTGCCTTATCTATGTTTGGATTCTTGTTCTTGTACAACTCAGCAAGCCTATGAGTGAAGTAAACATCATCTTTGTTTGTTCTTCACAGCCTATAATCTAGTTCTTCTCACCAAAACATTCTAGCTAGCTTCAAACTAGCACATATATTTATTTTTAAAAATCCTTTGATATCCTGCTTATATCACAGCTACCTAATGCTGTCACACTAATAAGGAACACCCAAAGAAAATTATTCCAAACCCACATGAATTCCAGTGAGACACAAGCTCTCAAGCTGCTGCCTTATGAAGTTCTGAGTTCTACATGACATTCGCATTCACAAGCAACAATCAGTACCCAGCAGTGAGAATTTTAGTCTGAAGTCTTCCAAGGAACACGAAACAGACTGTGACAAAAAAATATCAGCCTCAGGATCCCAGAACATAGAAAGAAAATGTTGGTCTTGTTTGTTTATGTGTTTTAGGAATAAGTAGTTTTGAAGATTTTTTTGGGGTGGGTCTCTTCCACCTCATATCTAATTTCATCCTGATTGTGACCTGGGACCTACTCAGAGATATGGCATGTTTCAGCAACGCCAATTCAAGGTGTAGTCTCCACCTTTTCAGTGAGCACATACCAAAGAGTTCACAACCACACCAGAATGGATGCACAGAATTCAGCTTTGGCAGATGTGACACTCTGTAGATCTACAGAAGTGGCTGGCAGCAAGGAGAAAGGCAACAATGAGCTGCCATTTACCATGGTTATTTACCATCATTTCATGCTTTGAAGTTTCTTGGAAGATAAACTGAAAGAGCAGGTGATCCGGAAACTAAAAGGTATATATATGACTCATTTTTCAGCCCTACTAATTATATTTTACTTAAGGAAAGTCAGGAAGTTCTTTACTGTGAAAGTCAGGAAGTTCTTAGCTAAGAACTGCATTCCACATTTTCAGTGTTGGATACAACAGCTATGTGTGCGATACCCAGGAAATGCCAAGCATATTTACTTAAAATACATAATCATTTTCCAGGTAAAATTGTAATTTGGCTATCACCATATACTACATGATTTAATTACTTCTTTGTGGCAATGTTCGTACAATAATCTGCTTCTGTATCTTCTCGGGGAAAACTAAAAGCATTTTATCTACTTTCTCCACCAGACATTTATGACAGACTGCCATGACATCAAACAAAGCCTTTAGCATTGGCATATTAACATTCCTAGTAATTCAGTAGTCTGGAAATAATTGTTACTAGCAAATTTGAAGATATAAGTTGATCTTGCAGGTTAAGTTATAAAACAGAAAATTGTAACTGTGTTTAATACTTAAGAATTTGATCACAAGAGATTTAATAATATTAGAAAGTGTATGGAATCAAGAATGCTTAAGTCACCTACTTACTCTTAATTCATCTTCAGCTTTGGCTGCTGGGTAATCATTCTTTTCATCCATTGCAGCAGACAGTTTTTATTGCTTGTACCAGCTGAAAACCAGCCTAGCACCTTCTCCCAGACACTGATGTTTCTGAAGCCAAGGACAGCTAGTAGGACCAAGAGAGGCATCAGTTTACCTTGATGAATTTCCAATTGTAATCTCATCTGCCCTGTTGCTCCTTTTGACGGTAAGAGAAGGATCAAGTAATTTTAGACCTCAAGGTTTGACTGAATAAAACAGACTTTTCCCAGTCTTTTTAAAGCTAAAATAACTGCTAGTTTATAAAAAAAAAAAAAAAAAGCAAAACAAAAGAGCCCACCCAAACCAAAACAACAATTGAAAAGAAAAACTCCAAACAAACCCCATACCAAAACAAAAATAACCCACAAAAAACCCAACCAAACAAAAAAAAAAAAAAGCAAACAAAAAAAAACCCCAACCAAACCAATCACAGTGCTAGAATCCATGTAAAATTAAACTATACAGCATAAGAAAATTAGAAAGCTGTGGTGGGTTGAATTACCCCCAGAATAAATCATCAGGGGACCTCAAAAGGTTTGGAAGGAAAAGAAAGCAGTGTGCCCAGGTGGCCAGGAGAGCCAGTGGTATCCTGGCCTGTATCAGGAACAGTGTGGCCAGTAGGACAAAGGAGGTTCTTCTTCCCTCCTACTCAACACTGGTCAGGCCACATCTTGGCTACTGCATCTAATTCTGGGCTCCTCAATTCAAGAGAGATGTTGAGGTGCTGGAATGTGTCCAGAGAAGGGCAGCAAGGCTGGTGAGAGGCCTGGAACAGTGAGGAGAGGCTGAGGGAGCTGGGGGTGTGCAGCCTGAAGAAAAGGAAGCTCAGGACAGACCTCATTGCTGTCTACAACTACGTGAAGGGAGGTTGTAGCCAGGTGGGGGTTGGTCTCTTCTGCCAGGCAACCAGCAACAGAACAAGGGGACAGAGTGTCAAGTTGTACCAGGGGAGGTCTCGGCTGGATGTTAGGAGGAAGTTGTTGGCAGAGAGAGTGATTTGCATTGGAATGGGCTCCCCAGGGAGGTGGTGGAGTCACTGTCCCTGGAGGTGTTGAAGCAAAGCCTGGATGAGGCACTTAGTGCCATGGTCTAGTAGCCCAATGGCTAGAGCTGGGTGCTAGGTTGGCCTGGATGATCTTGGAGGTCTCTTCCAACCCAGTTGATTCTATGATTCTATAATTCACAAGCAAGCTAAAACCTAGAAGTGTAAAGTACAATGTATATGTACAAAATATATATAAATACATTTGCAACTATTTACAATTCAGAAGAAACACAAGGACCTAGCACAATTTTTTTTTCCATTGTGTGAGAATCCTGGAGTTAGCCAGAAAGAGTAACAGTTTTTGTGTGTACCCTTTTCATTTGAGGAGCTGGATATTTTCATATTTGAAACAGACTTCTATCTTGCATGAATAGCAGCAAACTTGTGCATTTGAGGTTACAAGCTAAAGGATATGACCTAGCCCCAGATTCCTTTTTCCAGTGAGTGAGGATCCTGGAGCTAGTCAGAATGATGCATAGTACTCATGTGTGCCCTTGTAGGAGCTAGAAGAAACAGAAGCATATTTCAAGGAGGACTCTTTCCCAGCCACACAGTAACAAAGGTGTTCATTCCATATTATAAGCTAAAAGAAATTGTATAGCCCCAAATATCTTTTTTGATTGCATGAGGATACTGCAGTTAGTCAGACTGAATCACAGTTTTTCTGAGTATTCCTTTTCCTCTTAGGAGCTGGATGGAAAGATACACATTTTTGAAAGAGACTTCTTTCTCGGCTGATTAGCAACAAAGGTGAGCATTCAAGGTTGGAAGTGAAAAGAAACCACCTGGACCAGATTTATTTTTCCAATATGTGAGGATCCTGGTAACAGTTACAATGATGCATTATATTCATGTCTACCCCTTTCCTTGTAGGAGCTGGAAGCAAATACATGCATTTTGGAAAGAGGCTTCTTTCTCGTCCGAATAGCATCAAGTTTGAGCTAACAACTGCTGTTGGTTACACAGATTGGGAGTGATAAGGTTATGGACAGGAGTACAAAGGCAATTAAAAAAGACTTCAGGGTTTTGGGGAGAATACTTGAGGGCTTGGGTGTTCTCAATCCCTCTAGTGACAGGAAGAGATATTGACGCAAAGAAAAAGCCCACATGATTAACACAGGCCTTGGAGGTTGATGGCACCAACAGAATTTTGGATTTTTGACCACGGGGAGGTTTTCTTGGCACCAGGCCTACCAAATGCACATGAAGTTCATGTGTCCCATCAGGGGAAAAGAATCTTTGCACATGAGTTTTCTGGGTTCATTGACAAGACTTTAAACTAGTTTTAGAAGGGGACAGAGATGTAGCTGGCCTTGCCACTAAGAACCTTGGGTGTAGTGGTCCAATGCCTTTGAAGCAGTGTGTTGGCATCTTAAATAAACAGGTCTATCCCTCCTCAAGGTAGAAAACTATGTACTCCCTCCCTAAAATGTTTATACACCAAGGCACACAGCCTGGGCAACAAACAGGAGGAACTGGGGGCCATTATGCTACATGGAAACTATGATATAGCAGCCATCACAGACACCTGGTGGGATGACTCCCACAGCTGGAGTACTGCAATCGATGAATACCAACTTTTCTGAAGGGATAGGCAAGGAAGAGGAGATGGTGGAGTGACCATTTATGTTAGGGAGACATATGAAACTGTGCAAATGAATGAAGGTGATGATAGGATTGAGCCCTTATGGGTAAGAATCAGGAGTAAGGCCAGTAAGAGTAATATTGTGGTGGGAATTTGTTATAGACCACTTGACCAGGATGAAGAGGTAGACAAAATTTTGTATAAGCAGATGAGAGAAGTTTCACAATTTCTACCCTTTGTTCTCATGGGAGACTTCAGGTCCTGGCTGTCTGCTGGAAATACAGTGTAGCTGAGAGAGAACAGTCTTGGAGATTCTTGGAGTGTGTGGAAGATAACTGCCTGTTACAAAATTACTGTAAAATATTAATTATTAATATTACTACTGACAATTAATTGTCATTAATATGAATATTATTGTTGATATTAATTTATTGATATGAGTTTTGGGTATGACTGGTTGATTCTATGATTCTATGAATATAAAATATTATTTACTACTATTTAAGAAATTAGGAAATCCCTTAAGATTCCTTTGGACTTTTGGTTGACAGTGTTGTGGAGGGCCTGTAGGCCCAAAAATAGGCTTGTTTATGCCTTGCCCTGCCTGGACTTGTTTTTCTGCCCAAACCAGGGGTAAACACATTAAAAGGATAAAAGGGGCACAATAGGCCTGGGGCCATGGAGTCTGGCCTGCCTATGGTCTATGTTGTATAAAGTGTTTGTAAACAGGTTGTGTAAGCCCCCAGACACCCATCTCGTGTCTCCCTGGTGTAAGCCCATGTGATTCCCATATTTGGGGAAAGTCCAGGCAAGTGCTTTTTGCCTATTATGGTAAGGTTTGGCTGACTGCCAACCTGATTGGTCATTCTAATGGCCAAGGGGCCATTAATCTTGGCCCACATTCAATAAATAGTAGTACACATGTAAACAACGTGCTCAGACCCTCATTCTCTGACCCGCTTGCAGCGCAGACACCCCTGCATGCATACCTTATTTGCAGAGCTCACTTAAGCCTGCCTATATATATATATGTGGAGCTCATGGTCTCCCAGCCAGCCATGCACAGCTTGCATGCCTGCTGCCTTATTACTGCCTGGTAAGCTCCATGGTTGCTGAGTTAACCAGGAAGCACACTCTGGATTGTCTGCACACGATCAGCCTGCTAGCTGCATGAGAATCATGCTGAGACAGTATGACATCCTACTCCTGCACCTGAAATCCTGCCTGCTAAGAATCTCTAAACAGCATCCAGAAGAAGCCAGCAACACAAAGACAGAGATTGCATCCTTCACCAGTAGAACCAGGGCAGAGACTGTCATTTCCCCAGAAGCCAGGAAGAATCTCCTTTCCTCTCAAGCCAGGAGGATTCCAGCCTCAAAGTCCACGGGCAAAGCTCCCCTGAAGTTTGGACACTGGCATAGGCTGTGATGTAGCCCTGGAGGGCGATTGATAATTAATAAGAATTGTGAGTAAATGCTTTAATGCCTCTGTAAATATCTGTTGTCTCTGCCATAGAGCAGAATCAGTTTCCAGCCCACTCTGCTGGACGAATAGTGTATAGACCCCAAACAGCATTAAGCCGCGGGGAAAAAATCCTCTCTCTGTTTATAGTTTGAACTGTTTGCTAGTTATTAATATGTTACTGTAGATATTTTATCTTAGAATGTTTTCATGACTGTGTAGAACATTTTAATATTAAGTATACAGTGGTTGGGGGGGATGAGAGTTCAGAATATTGAGTTTAATAAATATATATTTTTATATAATATTATCTTGCACCAATTAATTTCTCCCCTCTGCCAAAATCAGTGCAGGTGGCAGAATACCCCTCCGGGACAGACAGTAACTAGTCGCACACAGATTATTTATAAACACAGGATTAAACAGTTTAAACAATCAGAACTTGGAAAATAGGAACGTGAAAAGAGGAAAACTTCTAACTATGCTTATGGAGCCATAGCATTAACTCTAGTATATGTACTCACGATGCTCTGATCCCTGAGTAATTTCCTGTACGAAGATTCTTCAAAAAAATATAATTATGATCCTGTGGGTAAAAATGCAAACTATATTCCAGGCAGGGGGAAGAAAATGAGAACTGAATTTCTGCAAGCTGCAAACATGTGGCCACTTTGAACAATGCTCATCCAGCCTGGCCTTAAATACCTCCAGGCATGGGGCCTCGACCACCTCCCTGAACAACCCATTCCAGCCTCTCACCATGCTCATGCTCAACAACTTCCTCCTCACATCCAGCCTGAACCTGCCTATCTCCAGCTTTGCTCCATCCCCCTAGTCCTGTCACTCCCTGATATCCAGAAAAGTCCCTCCCCAGCTTTTTTGTAGGCCCCCTTCAGATCCTGGAAGGCCACAAGAAGGTCACCTGGAAGCCTCCTCTTCTCCAGACTGAACAGCCCCAACTCTTCCAGACTGTCCTCATAGCAGAGCTGCTCCAGCCCTCTGGTCAACCCAGTGGCCCTTTTATGGACAGACTCCAGCATCTCCACATCCTTCTTGTAATGAGAGCTTGTCCTGGAGTCCTGTATACCCCTGAATTCCTCTCCCTCTGTGGCTTGAATGGGAGAGGAAAAGGCGCAAAAAGACCTGTTTCCCCCGCCCCGTGCCCTGCAGGCGTGAAGGGGGTGAGCAAGGGGCCCTTCCGGCATGAGGGGTGCCTCGTGCAGTGCCCGTGTTGGAATCGGGCTGGGGATTGGCTGTGGTCTTCGTGCCTAGGAATTGGTAACTCTGCTCTTTGTCTAGGGAGGGTATAAATATTGGGGGACTTCCCACTCTTGGGGTTCCTGCCTTGGAGTTCACCCCTGCCTGAGCGTTCGTGCCTGCCTGAGAGTTCTCCCCCCTACCTGGATAGATTCTACAGAAGGAGCTGCTGGTGCTATGCTCTGAAGGATGGCTTCATCCATTAGTGCCTATTAAGGCCTTAACAACTCTCCTATGACTTCTGAAAGAAAACCCGAGCGGACAAGCAGCTGGACCACCCTTTTCAGCCAGCCTGACTGTGAGTTATTTTGGCTCAGATTTATTATTAAGTAAAAAATGCTATAATTTAATAGCTATAATTTAATAGTTAAAGCCTTCTGACTTCCAAAATAGTCAAATGGTATCTGTGTAGATCTTCTCAAACAAACTGAATCTGGTAATTAAAACTAAATTAATTTCTGTATATAGTTTTGGGGGCAGGTTTCTGGGAAAATAAAGTAACTCTTTTTATATATAAATTCATGACTCGGCCACATTAATTCCCTGCCTCCACAACAGAGCTCCAGGTGGGGTCTCAGCAGAGCGGAGCAGAGGGGAAGAATCACCTCCCTGGCCCTGCTGGCCACATTTCTCCTGATGCAGCCCAGGATCTGGTTTGCCCTCCAGGCTGCAAGTGCACACTGCTGGCTCATGTTGAGTTCTCGTCCACCAGCACCCCCAAGACCCTCTTCTCAGGGCTGCTCTCCAGCCACTCACTGCCCAGCCTGGATTTGTGCTTGGCATTGCCTCGACCCAGATGCAGGACTCTGCACTTGGTCTTGTTGACCTCACAGGGTTGGCTTGAGCCCAACTCTCCAGCCTGTCCAGGTCCCTCTGGATGGCATCCCTGCCCTCCAGCCTGTCTGCTGCACCACACAGCTTGGTGTCATCAGCAAACTTGCTGAGGCTGCACTCAATGCATCTGTCCATGGCACCAACAAAGATGTTGAACAAGGCTGGTCCCAGGACTGATCCCTGAGGAACTCCACTTGTCACTGGCCTCCACTTGGACATGGACCTGTTGACAGCCACTCTTTGGCTATGGTCATCAAGCCAGATCTGCTCCATGATCTTACTGGGCACAGAGGTGAGACTATCTGGCCTGGAGTTCCCTGGCTTACTGTTTGAAAATGGGAGTTCTGTTTCCCCTTTTCCAGTCAGTGAGGACTGCACCAGACTGCCAGGACTTTTGGAATAGAATAGAGAGGGGTTTAGCAACCTCATCTGCCAGTTTCCTCAGCACCTGTGGGTGTTTCCTATCAGGTCCCATTGACTTGAACACTTTCAGGTTTTTCAAGTGATCACAAACCTGATCATCACTTACGATGGGCAGCTGTACAGGGTTAACCCTCCAGGGGGAATGACCTTGAACCTAACCTTAGGTGGTCTTGAACCCTCCTCAGGGGTGGGTCTGAACACCACCAGGTGATTCATGGTTAGCCCATTTGCCCTTCCTGTCTAAAGATCCATAAAAGCAGGGGGACTTCCTATTTTGTGCTCTCTGTGCTCCCTGCCTCCCTATTTACCAGTATCACCATCCTGTTCCTTGTTCTCTTTGGTTTACCACGTGGCCATCACCCACGAGGTGGACAAAGCCATCACCATCAAAATCAGGTTGTATTTACACATTTTGTATTTGTTTTCCCTTCCCTATACCTTGCAGCTTCCCTACTTCAGATACCTTTTTTAATTTATTGTTAAACTCTTCAACTTCCAAAACAAGTGAGATTTCTTTATTTGAGTGTGCTTACCTTTTCCTCTCTCTACATCTAATTTCTTTCTTTTGGGAAAGAAGGGGGAAGAGGGAAGGGCAGTCTATAAAATTATTATTGGTTCTATCAAATATATTTGAGTCTCTGGGAATTTAAATTAGAACTGAGACATTTAATTTGGCATGTCAACCAGTGGGGCTAGGTAGAAAAGAATTCTTTTAGACAAGATTTGGAAGTTAAAAATGGGTGTTTTGAAAGTTTTAATAATCCAAGCATTTGGATGGCTATTTTGGTCATGGATTTTAAAGTTGATAAGTTATCACGTTTTCTGAATAATGATTGATATGGTTTAAGAATATTCTAAGCATTTGCCTATGCAGGTGCATGCATATTTTCTGAATTCTGTTGGAAATCGAACCATTTTTGGGAATGCTTCTGAAACATGGAACAACTCTGAGAATGTGTGCTGGGAAACAGAAGGTCCAGATATTTTGTGGGGAAAATGGTACTTGCTAGCAGTTTTTGCATTGTGTTTAAATGTGATTCAGGGAGGCTTTATTGTGGTTTTAACCTGGACCACGTACAAGCTGCATTTGGCTGCAGCCATTAGGACCTTTGGGAAAGAGATAAGCAGAGGGAGGAGTGGCCTGCCCAGTGCTTGCTGCTGTGGGGGTTGTCATTGCGGGGGCTCTCAGACTGGCATTGTGAGTGGCCCAGCAGGCCTTGATGTGGTGGTCCCTGCCTCAAGCACAACTCTGCCCCAGGCTCCGCCCTGAGCTCCACCCCAGGCCCCACCCCAAGCTCCACCCCCACAGCCAGCAATTGCTCTTGCCCCTGTGACTACGTGCACGACTAAGTTACCAAAGATGAGTCCCTTCCCAGACATGGACAGCGGAAGGAAGCTCTGTGGAACCAGCACCCCTCAGCACCACACACCAGATGGAAATGGGTCTGAAAGCACAGTGGTACTGATCAGCTCGATGCCCAGGAAGAAGATCAGGCAGACAAGGCAGGAGTAAGCCAGAGCCAATGGACAATCTCTTTTAGCCTGGCTCTTGAGCTGCTGTGTTGGAGGAGCAGAAACTGTGGACTTAGATCAGAGGGAGGCTAAGCAGTTGGGGTCCTTGTTGAGAGATGGGGGTGTGGATAAAGAGCTGGGGAGGCTGAATGGCACACACACACTTTGGGCCAGACTCCTCACAGCTGTGAGATACAGATACCCCTCCGAGGATGACATGATCTTCCATCCTCTTAAGTGGGCAAATATGGAACAGGGGATCATGTACTTGAGGCACATGGCTGTACAAGAGATAATCTATGGTGATGGCCAACTGCCTCTGGACCCAGATGATGTCCCTGTGAAGCCAACCGTCTTAAAGAAATTGACCCAAGGTGCCCCTTCCACATATGCACACACACTGGGAGGGCTATTCTTGGGCAGAGACCTGAACAATCTTCCAACTGTCCAGGAATTTGTTAATGACCTGAGGCAGTTTGAAGACAGTGCCTCCAGAAAGGCAGAGGATGATTACGCCTCACCTTCTGAATGGGTACAGGTCTCAGCTGTTAGAAACACACACTGCTGTACTGCCCCTTCTCCTCATAGGAGACCAGTCCAAGCCAGATAGGGGACACTTAGAGGCTCATTGTGGAGAGCACTGTGTGAACACGGGGAAAACGTGGACAAATGGCATGGCCAGCCCACCTCAGCTCTGTGGGTCAGAGTGAGGGAACTACAGGGTGCAAACACAGGGAATAACTCCTTCAGAAGAGGGGTTGGTCCAGTGTCACACAGGCAACCCTCTCGCTCAAGGGGTGGTCCTGCCAGTAATTCAGGTCCATGTGCCTCATGTGGTCACAGTGCTCACCATTAGAGGTGCCCTGTCTCCAGAGCAGCTCTTCCTTCCAGCCCCTGCCATTATCTTTCATGGCTCCAGGAGTGTGGCTGCCCAGGGTGGTGGTTGAGTCACCAACCCTGGGTGTGCTTAAAAGTCATTTGGGTGTGGCTCTTGGGGACATGGCTTAGGGTGAACCTTGTAGAGCAGGGATATCAGTCAGACTTAGTGATCCTGAGGGTCTTTTCCACCCTGAATGTTTCTGTGATTGTGTGAATCTGAGTGGTCATTACAACCTTGGTGAACAGAAACGACCCCTGATGTCAGATCTGTGGTCCCATTATGAGCATCAGGGAAGATCACACCACATGGAATGGCCTACAGGAAACACACTGCAAAGTAGGAGTCTTTCCTCTAGGTGGGAACCTTTTAGGTAACTTTAAAATTAAGTCTCCTGAAGGAAATGCAAGCAAAGGCCTACAGGCAAGTACAATCTATAGCACATGCAAACTTCCCATTGAGCAACAAACATTGATGCACATGTTGTGTCTAAACACAACCTGAAACTTTGAAGTCTAGCAACTATATTAGCATATAACTTTACAAATAAACACTCTGGGGAAAGACTCTTCATTTTGGCTCTACTCTCAATGCTTTCAAAACAACAGAGACTTTCAGTAAGCACCAAGTCTCCCATGGCTAGACTTCTACCACACAATCAGTTTAGAACAGTCCACTGTTTTGATTTATATTTGACTTTTGGAACAGATTGTCCTACAGTAGCAAATTACCAAAACAGATATAACCTTTCACATGTACTGCCTTCTATTGTGTGCAATAATGGGCCTCTCTTTTGTGCCATTATCCTGTGGCAGGTTGACTTTGCCTGGCTGACAGATGTGTATCAAGCTGCTCTTTCACTCCTCTTCCTCAACAGAACAGAGGAAGATAATTAAATGGAACAACTTGCGGCTCAAGATAAAGACAGTGAGATTAGTTATCAACTACCTTCAAAGACAAGACAAACTCAACAGCAGGATGATGAAAAGCAAAGAAAAAAATAAAATCACTCCTTCACCCTCCCCTCCTCCTTGGGCTCAACTTGCCCTCTGCACTCTTGACTCTTCTACCTCCTGCCCAATTCCAAGAGGCACAGGGACATGAGTAATGGGTGATGTTGTGGTCAGTTCACAACACTTCTACTTGGCTGCTCCTTCCTCCTCACAGATTTCCCTTGCTCTAGTGATGGTTACACCTCACAGGTTACAGTCCTTCACCAAGTGCTCCAGCATGGTTCCCTTCCATGGAGAACAGACTGCTTCAGATTAGGTTCCCCATGGGCTGCAGTTTCTACCAGAAAATCTGCTCATGCATGGGCTCCTCTCCATGGGCCATAGCTCCTGCCAGAAGCCTACATCTGCCAAGGCTCTGTGCAACTTGCAGGGGAATCTCCTCTCCAGACCCTGATGTCTGTTGGACTGTTTGTTTCTCGTGCATTCTTTTGTACTCTTCTCTCAACTGTTGCACAGTGGTTTCTACCCTTTCTTACACATGTTTTCCCAGAGGCACCACTGTCTTGGATGAGTGGCTCATCTGTGCCTTTCAGTGGATCTGTTGGAGCTGGCTGGAATTGGCTGTCTGCAACAAAAGCAGCTGTGATGCTTTGGCACTGGCTGGAGGTGAGATGCTCACCAAAGCTATCACTGCCCTTCTTAGAAGGACAGAGGAGAGGGAAAATATAACCAAAAGGCCATGAGTCAAGACAGAAGCAATTTAACAGTATGAAAAGCAAAACAAAAGACCATGTGCAGAAGCAAGAGTAAACAAGGATGTAATTCTCTACTTTCTATTGGCAGATTGTGTTCAGTCCCTTTCCAGAAAGAAAGGCTTCAATGAATGTAGCAGTTGCTCCAGAAGACAGACGCCATCAACAAATGGCCCCACACTTCCTTTTTTCACTTAGTTTTTATAGCCGAGCTGATGTCATATGGTATGAAATGTCCCTTTGGTTAATTTGGATCAGCTGGCCCAATTGTGTCCTCTTCCAAGGTCTTGCCCAGCCCTCAGCCTACTGCTGGAGGGGAAAGTATTGAAAAAGCACAGCCTTCATGCTTGGCTCAGCAGTAGCCAAAACATTGGTGTGTTATCAACACCCAGCAATATCACTGCAAAACACAGCACTACAGAAGATAATCTGGGAAGATTTAACTCCAGCTCAGCCAAACCCAGTACAGCAAACCTCTCTAGCACAGGCCTCACTGCCATAGTGCCTTACTGCCAACACCTGCACACCTACATCCAATACATATCTCAACATAATTTCCTCATTTAATGTATCTCTTTTGAATGATGCAAGAAGTTCTTGAATGCAGGGTCTGCACTACCTTAAAAAGTCCAGCTGCTTCGGAAGTCCTTACCCTTCCTGTAAGGTCTCTGTCAATAGGTACACCTCCCTGTCACAGAAAGAATAACATTAAAGTGTTCTATCCATGGCAACAGTACTACAAAAATGCTTCACCCCAGGAATATCCACACTTCAGCCCCTCCAGACCTGTAGACTTTATCCTGCATGAATGGTTACTCATTTTTAAAATGTTTATTCGATACAAGGCCCACAGTACCACAACAGTCAGAGTTAGCAGAGGTCCTTTAAAAAAAACAAGCTCTATAATGCCCAGAGAGCTTAATATATGCTGATACTGGCATTTGCATCATTTAGAGAACATACTGCTGAAATCCTTCTCACTCGTGGCCACTAAAGACAATGTAAGATTTCAACCACAATTAGAGTTGGAACCATATGTAAGGCTCCCACTTCCACAGATCTCTACAATTTATTCTCATTTCCTGGCTTTAGCAGGTATTCAGCCTTAAACATCAGACACAGTATCTCAGTCATTTACGTTGACTTAACTCATTGTCTGGCCTTAAATGTTTTTTTTGCCTTTCAGTGAATCCTCAAGTTCTTCCTGTTCATGGTCTGAACGTTAAACCCAAGGTCTTTCCACACTCATACATATTCTATGTGTTTAAAACAACACTGCAGGTACAGTTGAATAGGACTGATCTCTAATTCCACAAAATACTAGTGAGTCCAAAGTCCTGCCCTATCTGTTATTTATACCCTCAAGAAAAATTGCCACTGTTCTGAGCTACACAGTTCTACTAGGAATACATTTTTATAAGAAGCCCACTGGAATTTCAAAACTATGACACTTTAGAATTAGTTGATCTGATTTTTAATAGCAAACACTCCCAGTGGTAAAACACTGATGTCTTGAAGAAGTAGCAAATGATTCTGCAGAAGCCAGATCCAGTACAGAAAAAGATGCTGAATTACTTTGGGAAAAATGACTAAAAATGAACTTGGCTTTACTTGTGGTTTCTTATGAATGCAAACAAATCACAACACTCTGAGAAAGCTCACTTGGCATGTTAATCAAGTGCAACAGAACCACTGCAGCTGGAAACTTACATTTCATTCTCCTCATCTAGTTTTGATGCATCCTCCTGAAGCACCTGTAACTGTTGTTGGGCCACGCTTAGTTTGTGAGATGTTCTCTCCAGGTCTCTCTCATCAGTTCCTGGTTAGTCAGCTTCAGCTTGATGTTTTCTACTTTGGTTTCTTTACCAGTGAGAAGTTTTGTAGATTGCTGCTCTAACTGGGGTGGAAGGAAAAGAAGAGAAAGTAATGTAACTGAGGCATCTTGGGTTTGAGGCTTTCTGTTAAATTCTTAGAGGTCAGTTGAATAAGGAAGCTATTTTTGTCAATGCCATTTGAATAAAACATATATGATGCTCTTCCACTGCTCTGTGTGCAGACATAGCTGCATTACTCAAAAATAAAGCCATTCTACTCTCTCACTTCATTTAAAATAGTTCAAAAATGCACCAGAACAAACCACAAAACAGGTGTTAACAGAGCTGATATTCATGACTACTACTTTAGACAACTTCCCACAATGACAAGGCCTATGAAGAGTGATTGACACTTCTGCCTAAAAACTATTAGATTTAAATCTGATAGCTGATAAACCTTCCCATCCCCAGTAACAGCAATAAGTGGTAACCTTTCTGCCATCTCTGCTAAATCTGCAAGAAGTGTGAACTCGTGCTTTTTTGTTCACTTTTATATCAAGTCTCCAAAGTATATACAAAGGAAAGATACATCCTGCTGTGAAACAGGTAACAGTGATTTCTGGCTAACTGCGCAAATTAAGATGACAGAGCAAAAGTTATGTAAACTAAAATTAGTCCACTTCATATTAGGGACCTACTGACCTGAAGATCTAAAAGGTTTTTAGATTTTCCCAGTATGCATTTTGAGAGATGTGAAATGTATTAGGAGCATTACACTGATACCAGTTCAGTCTACTAAAACTGAGACACAATGAAGGATTTTGTTAGAACTCTAATTTTGCACATCCCAACAGCAGGATCCCAAACCAAAATCCATCCACACCCAGATCTGCCAGTCTGTTCATGTTCCACATGTCTTGGTTTTGAATGCAACCTTAAGGTCCAGGTTCAAAACAAAAGCAGACAATGCTTTTCTATCTGAGACTGTGAATAGTCAGGAACAAAAGCAGAGTGGGCACACCTAACAGCAGCAGCAGATTAACCTATTTGCTGAACTGTAGCCTCAGCAAGCTTATAATTCCCATGAAACGCTGACTAGCTGGGCATCAACGTACTGACAAGCAATGCTGACTCACACTGATAGATCGCTTCAGTTCCTGAATATTGCTTCCAGTTCTCTGACAAATTGAAGTTATGTAGTATAACTAAAAACCAAGATGCTTCAGTGGTCCGGGGTACTCCAAATTCCTTTCTTCCCCCCCACCCCCGCGGGTTTGAATGGGAGAAGAAGGCTTGAGGGGTGGAACAGCAAAAGGTACTTTCCTGCATGTGGGCTGACCCATGTGGAAGCCCATGCTGGAATTGGGCTGGCAGTTGGCTGGGTTTTCACATCCAGTATAAAATGGTAAATGGACACTTTGTCTAGAAAAGCTTAAACAGAGCAAGAGAGAAGGGGAAAAGGTTCCTGCCTTGAGACTTCCCATCTTGAAAGATTCCTGCCTTGAAAGAGCTCCTGCCTGATAGAGTGCCCAACAGAACAGGTTCCTGCTGTGACTGGACCATCTCTGCTTTTGGACTGCTCCTACCTTTTGCACAGCTTTTGATTTTACCTCATCCCTGCTTTTGGATGGTTCTCCCCACTTTTGCACCCTTCTGTACAAACTTGCAGGCTTGGCAAGCCCTGAAGTCCTTTGAGAGAGCTGCCAGTGACACCTGGACTGGCCACTCTCAAACCATATCAGCAGCTGACTTCCTGGCTGCCTTCCGAACTGGGAAGATGCAGTTTGGGCTCTTCCCTGCCACTATGAGGGCAGCATTGTTCCACAATCATCCCACTTGTGGAATAATTGTTTGGGAAATTGCTGAGTTTGGCAGCACTACCACTTGCCTTTAGCTTTAAAAAGCTTTCTTTGTCAACTCCCTCGACATCTTTAAAAGCTTCGTAGAGAGACACGATTATATCAGCTGATCTAGCATTTATCTGCTCTAAAGGCTCACTTGCCGTTGCTGTCACAGCTTTCCTTAGACTTGCCGATTCAAAAGCGGAAGCAAACCTGGCATACAGGGCGTCTGCGGTATCTGGCAGTGTGGCATCTCCTGCCGCAGGAGAACTCCTTCCGAACTGAGCCATCTTTAAATTTTTAACTCTGCTGTATTTACATGTACCTCAATCCCACTTCTGACACCAATTCTGTCATGGAACGCAGTTTCGCGGCAGAGTTTATGGGGGAAATACGTGAGGCGTTGATTATTTTATCAGTGATTTATTGCAAAGAATGCAAATTCCCTCTTCCCGAAACTACACCACCACTGTGAATTCTTTTGATTGAGGTCGAAATAACATTTCAGAGAATGGCAAATTAAAGAGTCTATGATGTTTAAAGAGAGTTCTTTTGAGTCTCTGAGGTTTGAGTTAACAGTTCGTCAGCTACTCACAGTCTGTAGCTTGGTAGGGAGTCCCTTTCTCCCGGTGAGGGTCCAGGTATATGCAGGCTTTCCTGCCTCTGCGGCTCGGCGTGTCCGCCCGAGGCGAGGCTAGATCGGCAAGCAGTTTGTTGTTGTTAAAAGTTCGAGGAAGGACAGGAGCGAGGATGAGGTCCAGAAGGACGGGAAAAAACCCGCTTCTGCTGTGTGGATCTGTACTGTTGGATGTTGCCTGCAGTGTCAGAGGGCTGCTTCCACAGAGGAATCTCACCTCCATGAGTAAGACCTGCTGTTCCCTTAATCCTCTGCTCAGCCTGAGCAACAGTAGGGTAAAGCTGTGTTTGTAGCTTAGCCTTTTCCATTTCCTGACTTCCTAAATCTCTACATTTGTCTATAACTTTTTTTTTAAGAAGCTCCCAATCAAATTGAATCTGTAAATAAACCTAACTAATTTTGTATATAGTTTGGGGGTGGGATTCCAAGAAAATAAAATCATTCTATTTTTATGCTTCCTGACTCAGCCACATTAATTCCCTGCCCCTATGACATTCAGTTTACTAGTAGATGAGACTTTCTTACCCAGAGGAGCAGTTTTGAGAGGTGCAAAATAGGATTGCACAAAGATGAACTTTCAAAAAGCTGAAGAGCAACAGAAATCTCACCTACAGAATACTATGGCCATCTGAAAACTTGCACAGAGACTGGCCTGGAATTGTAACTGCAATGGCAGCCATCATCAACTCCCAGAATGACAGGTACAGATGTCAGAAATATTTGTTAGAAATCCTGGTGCCTATCTGTGGAAATGGAATGAAGAAGGATAATAACAGGTAAATGCTGACCTTGATTTCCCACAGCTGCTGGCTACATTATCTGAGGAAGGATAGATAAGTGGACAACTCATTAATAAGAAAAACAAGGTGGGTTTTTATGCAAAGGACTGGTTTCTTCTTGCCTAATTATGCTAATATGTAGATGTGTTCTCTAGGCTCTGAGACTATATAATGAGAGCCAAAATGATCAATAAACATCTCTGGTATAATTCACATTGAATCATCTGGAGTTCATCACACTGATCTGTGAGGACTTTGACCACGTCTCCCACAGCAACCAGAGAGCTGCAACCCCTACCCATCTGAGAAAAAAAAAATATTAAAGCTATGCTTGGTATCAGAGGTCTCAGGATACAAGAGGAGAAAGTTTAATTTCACAGCATTACAGCTCCTTCCTTTTGTTAAATTTATACAAACCTTTAAGTCATGCCAAATGGCACTTTTACTGTTGCCATTTAAGCAACTGCTAATAGAGTGGAATACCTCATGAGGTGCATGCACAATTGTTAAAGAATGGCATTGACTCAATAGGCTCTGACTGCTTATTGGAGCTGAAAATTGGCACCCATGGTGAAGCGGATGAAAACTGAGTGGGAAAGACTCATGGCCCACATGCTTTAAAAAAAAAATAATCTAAAAAGCAGAGAGAATTAACCAATTGCCACAGACCAAGCAGGGACACACAACAACTGATGGTCTCCTTTTCTTTTCTTTTCTTTTCTTTTCTTTTCTTTTCTTTTCTTTTCTTTTCTTTTCTTTTCTTTTCTTTTCTTTTCTTTT
This sequence comes from Pogoniulus pusillus, assembly GCF_015220805.1. Taxonomy (NCBI): domain Eukaryota; kingdom Metazoa; phylum Chordata; class Aves; order Piciformes; family Lybiidae; genus Pogoniulus; species Pogoniulus pusillus. The sequence goes on along the minus strand of NC_087268.1, from coordinate 20,378,955 downwards.
CTTTTCTTTTCTTTTCTTTTCTTTTCTTTTCTTTTCTTTTCTTTTCTTTTCTTTTCTTTTCTTTTCTTTTCTTTTCTTTTCTTTTCTTTTCTTTTCTTTTCTTTTCTTTTCTTTTCTTTTCTTTTCTCCTCTCCTCTCCTCTCCTCTCCTCTCCTCTCCTCTCCTCTCCTCTCCTCTCCTCTCCTCTCCTCTCCTCTCCTCTCCTCTCCTCTCCTCTCCTCTCCTCTCCTCTCCTCTCCTCTCCTTTCCTTTTCTTTTCCTTTTTTTTTTTTTTACAAAAATTTGAGGAAAACCTCACAAGTTTGAAATCACACAAAGAATTGGGATTGTCTAATACAAACAAGTGACTTATGGAAAATGAGACCTCACAACACGCAAAGTGTTAAGGCATGTTTAATCAGCTCTGGGTGATGACAAGGGGAGGTCATCCTCCAAAGCCCTTGCACACCTTCACCTTGTTCAGGCAGAATATTTATGCTACCAAATCATACATATTCAGTACAGGGGTAGGGTTATTACAATTAGTTCTGGGAATAGGTGGAGTTATTACAGTCAGTTCCTGTTGCGGAGGGGAAATTAATTGATGCAAGATGATATTTTATAAAAATACATCATTTATTAATTTTAACATTCTGAACTCTCGCCACCCCCAACCACTGAATTTTAATATTAATATTTGTTCTTTAACACAGTTATGGAAGACATTCTAGGAATAACACCAAACAGAACTATTATTATCTAGCAAACATTCAAACAACAAACAGAGAGAGGGAATCTCCACAGTCAGTATGCTGTCTCAGGTCAATATGCTGCTTGCTCATTAAATGGGCTAAAGCTCTTTCTGTTCTATGGCAGAAGGCAATAGAGAATCACAAAGAGGCACTTAAGTACTTACAGATTATTATTATTATTATTATTATTATTATTATTATTATTACTCTTGTGGGGGCTAGCCACAGTCCAGACAGTACCCAAAAGCTCTCAGGGGACTCTGTCTTGTTGGACGTTGAGGCTTGAATCTTCTTGGCTTCTCGGGAAAGAATGCAGATGATCTCTGACCTTATTCTCCTGGCTTCTTCTGGACAATCTGTGTATATGTCCAGGAATTCTAGGCAGGACCTTCAGGTGCAGAAGGCAGATGTTGTGCAGTCTCAGCACAATGTCACTCTGGCCACACAGGCCAATCGCGTGCAGACATCCAGGGTCTACTCCTGGTTACTCGCAGCAGTGGAGTTTACCAGGCAAGCAATAAGGCAGTGTGCAATAGCAGCACAGCTGGGCACAGCAGAGAGAGCAGGCACAGAGCAGGGAAGCAAAGCAGGGAAGCAAAAGCAGGTTGTTCACCTGTGTATCTCCTTTTATCAATGTGGGCCGAGATTAACTGCCCCTTTGGACACAGAATAGCCAATCAGGATGGCAGTTAGCCAAACCATACCATATTAGGCAGGGTCCACAGGCCTGGCTCCCCCAAATATGGGAAGAGCACAGGCCTTGTACCTGGTAGGCCATAAGCTAAGTGCGTGGGCTTACACAACCATGTTATGCAACCTGGGCCCTGGGCAGGCCAGACTTTATGGTGCCAGGTCTATTGTGTCCCTTTTGTGTCCATTTGTGTCTGTTTGATAGGTAAACAGGTATAAGCCTATTTTGGGCCTATGGGCCCTCCACAACAGTTCCCAGAACTAATTTTCCATACTGTCCCACCTCTTCACACATGCATATTGCCAGCTGGTGGTTGCCTTTTGGGGTCTTGGGGAGGAAGGTTGATGTCTTCCTCAGGCTGACCTCTCTACCTTTCGTCCACCTGGCATCAGTTGTGGGTCACATTCTTGGCTGGAGCCTCCAATGTTCTCATCTTTGAATACAGTGTTCTCCATGAGAGTGTTTCAAGAGCCTCTCAAGCTTAACCCCCCTCCTTTGTGTTTGTCTGATTGATGATGCTTTGTATGCTGCCATGAAGGTCCTGTTGTTCAAAAGCACTTTTGTTGAGACTCCTGCAAATTTATAACAAGAGAAGAAACGTGAAATAATAGGAATTACAAATAGATTAGGCAAAACACAAAAAATGGTTTAGCACCAGAAGTAGAGTTAGATAATTGTTGGACTTGCTGATCTTAAAGGTCCTTTGCGACTAACACTATTCTATGTTTTTACAATACTATTAATAACAAACAATGCTATTAATAACAAACAATGCAATGAATAAGAAAGGGAAACACAAAATTGATTTTGAAATTCTAATAAACACAAATGTTGTTTCATTTCTCCAAGTTAGGCAATAGTAGACAATAAGCAAGGGAGATAATAATTGTAAACTTTCCTGGTACTGCTGCTTGTATCACTTGATTGCATTGACTCTAAGCCTTGGAATGGTTTCTGTGGCTTTGATACAAAATTTAGAACACATATATTATGGAGAACCACAGGAAATGTGTTTTACAGAACTACTGGTTGACAACCAAGTATTAAAAAAATCTTTGAAGTAAAAAAAAAAACAAAAACCACAAACCTGGAACAAACAATTAAAAAAGAGTAAAATCAAGTTAACACTCTAGCTTTATTCAAAATGTTAAGTAAAGAATTTTATTGGATTCAGAAGAACAGCAATAAGATAAGTCTACATCTTTCCATTCTCTTGCTATTTAGGATAAAGTCTGCTGCATAAACAATTCTCTTCCCTTTGCCTCCCTGCCTCCTGCTTCTCACTCTCATCCTGCCCTCCTGTGCTGGTTCAAGGCTAATTGCAATATTTTAACAAGATAAATTAGATCATTGGTTATGAAAAGAAAGCAGTGATGAAGTCTGTGTCATTCATTGGTTTACTGAGAGGGATAAAAAACTAAAAGTCACAGCCTTCAGGTGTGTCAGCCAAGCCTCTGAGTTTGGTATCATCAGCAAGATTGTTGCTGGCAATAGCAAACCGGGAGGCTTGGCTGACACACCTGAAGGCTGTGTGTCCATTCAGCATGGCTTGGGAAGATTGAAGATTTGGTCAAAGAGGAACTTGATGAGGCTCAACAAGGGTAAGTGCAGAGTCCTGCATCTGGGAAGGAACAATAAATTGCACCAGTACAGACTGGGAGGTGATCTGCTGGAAAACAACCCTGTGGAGAAGAGCCTGGGAGTCCTGGTGGACAACAAGTTATCCATGGGACAGCAACGTGCCCTTGTGGCCAAGAAGGCCAACAGAATCCTGGGGTGCATTAAGAGAAGTGTGGCCAGCAGATTGAGGGAGGTTGTTCTCCTCCTCTACTCTGTCCTGGTGAGACCTCACCTGGAATAGTGCACTCAGTTTTGGGCTCCCCAGTTCGGGAGGGATAGAGATCTACTTGAAAGAGTCCAATGGAGGACCACAAAGGTGATCAAGGGGCTGGAGCACATACCCAATGAGGAGAGATTGAGGGACATGGGGTTTTTTGGTCTGTTGAAGAGAAGACTTAGTGGGGATCTAATAAATGTTTATAAATATATGATGGCTGAGTGTCAAGAGGGAGGGGACAAATTCTTCTCAGTTGTGCCCTGTGATAGGACAAAGGGCAATAGATGTAAACTATAGCACCTCAGCGTGAAGAAGAACTTCTTTACTGTAAGGGTCACAGAGCACTGGAACAAGCTCCCTAGGGGGGTTGTGGAGTCTCCCTCTCTGGAGACTTTCAAGACCTACCTGGATGTGTTCCTATGTGACCTGCACTAGATTATGGTCCTGCTGTGGCAGGGGAGTTGGACTTGATGATCTCTGAAGGTCCCTACCAACCCCTACAATCCTGTGATCCTGTGATAGCAATGAAACTTATCACAGAACTATACAGAATAGTCCCAAAGGGATTTCTAGGCAGGATTAATTGTGCATTGTTATGTGCTTCCAGAAAAAGGAAAAAAACTTGACATATATTCAGTCTAAATAAGTTACTTCATCAGCAGTACACCTGACTTACTATCAGTTTCTCACTTACCACATCTGTCTTCCCAAAGCTTTATGTTTTAATCTCTTAGAGGTAAGGTATAATTATTTTAACTGGTTTCTCTTATAAAATTCTCACAGCTTGCATGCCACTGATGAGGGAGGAAGTGTTTAGAACAAATTACTCCTTTTACAATTGACAAACCAGAAACTGTATGACTGCTGCCAGGTCTTTGGGACCTGCTGAAGGAGTGCTTCTGCCCTCTTCTGACCATATAATGAACACAGACCCGCCTGCTACTCCAGTACAACTGCTTGTGGATCTTGCTGTAAATCTGACTGGTAACTATATGCTTCGCCAAATACAGCTGGAGTGCCTTACTGCAGAGTTCAAAGGCACAGATCTTTTTAATATGACCGTTCTAAAAATTTAGAGGGAAAAAAAGAAGAAAGAAAACCTATCCAAAGATACCACTGGAGCTTAAGGAGAAATCTGCAGTGACCTCCAGTGTGCTCTGTGCTTACTTTCTATCTGTGCTTACTTCTCTTTAAATATCAAACCTTCACCCTGATCAATAAAAAGATGGAAGTCAAATAACTAAGACCATGATTTGAACCAAATTCTGCAACATGCATTGAACCAAAACATGTTGCAACACTAATGCTCAAGACTCATGACAAACTCAGGGCTCAAAGTGCAGAGCTGTGTTCTAAGTCTCAGGTAGAATTTGCAATTTCAGAAAGCCTCATGTTTGTTTGTAGTCTGGAAAGGAGAACCTCAGAACAACCAGTAATAAAATAATTTCAAACAGCAAGACATGTTCAGGAAGGTCTAAATGTCTAATATAATTACGAGGTTATGGACACATCAGAGGACTTCATTCACAAGATCTGTTCTGTGAAGTTAATTGGATTTGAGATATTCATCACTTTTTATACTCAGGACTCCATTGGAAATCATGCCTCATACTAAAAAACTTAATGTTTGCACCTTGTATTTTGTGCTAGTTTGAAGCTTAGCTAGGATAATGTTGACCATAACAACTCCAAGCGGCCCAGGGCTCCTCAATTCAAGATAGATGTTGAGATACTGGAATGTGTCCAAAGAAGGGCGATAAAGCTGGTGAGGGGCCTGGAGCACAGCTTTGTGAGGAGAGGCTGAGGGAACTGAGGGGTGTGCAGCCTGGAGGAGAGGAAGCTCAGGACAGACCTCATTGCTGTCTACAACTACCTGAAGGGAGGCTGTAGCCAGGTGGGGTTGGTCTCTTCTCCCAGGCAACCAGCAACAGAACAAAGGGACACAGTCTCAAGTTGTGCCAGGGGAGGTCTCGGTTGGATGTTAGGAGGAAGTTGTTGGCAGAGAGAGTGATTGGCATTGGAATGGGCTGCCCAAGGAGGCAGTGGAGTCATCATGCCTGGAGATGTTCAAGCAAAGCCTGGAGGAGGCACTTAGTGCCATGGTGTAGTTGATTGGACAGGACTGGGTGATAGGTTGGACTGGATGATCTTGGACGTCTCTTCTAATCTGTTTGATTCTATGGTATTTTAGTGAGAGGAATTAGATGCTAGGCTGTGAAAAGGAAACAATCGTGATGTGTGCTGCGCTCATAGGCTTGCTAAGATGGATAAAAACAAGAACACAAACATAGATAACAGAGTTGCTCTCTGGCTTTGGCTGCCTGCACTTCTCTCTCTCTAACCTGCTGTCTGTGTAACTAATCCATCTGCTTCCTAACCCCCCTGGCTGATTCTCCAAACTCACCTTGAACATAAGGCAATAACTGGGATAAGGTAGAGGAATGGAAGGGAGGTGAAAGGGTGCTTGGGAGCCCCTCCTGGGGACTCTGGTTTCTGGGAAGGCTGTTGTGTTGCTGTATTACTTTATACCTTGTCTATGTCTGTCTGTAGCTATATGGATTGTAAATACCTGATTGGATATTGTGCTAAGCTATAAATATAAAGCTCCATTCTAATTTCCATCTCGGCTGAGTCTAGTGTGGGTGATTTTCTTAAGTGTGGAGGGGCAGGTAACACCCAAACCATCATGTATTTGAAGCAACACTTCATTAATGATGAGTAGTACTGAACTAACAAACAGCAGGATGCAGAAGTCACTGACACAGGGTACCTTTTGAGAAAAAAAAAATATTGATTTATGTCTTTGCTATAGAAAGTGAACAGGAAAAATGCAATGAAAATCAACTATACTAATTTCAAACTTGCATTTGCAATAGAGGGATTCTAGATAGTCATTCTAATCAAGCTTCGTCAAGAACTGTAACAGTATATTTCTATTGTGCAGTCCGTCAGTAGAAAACATCTTTATTTTGTATAGTTGTGCCAGTTTGAAGCTAGCTAGAATGTTGTGGTGAGAAGGATTAGATCACAGGCTGTGAAACAGAAACAATGGTGATGTCTACTTCACTCATAGGTTTGCTGAGATGGATAAGAACATGAGTAAAAACATAGATAAGGCATTCGGACACAGCCTGGGCTTTGAGCTACATTTCTCTCTAACCTCACCTTCCGTCTCCCTGATTAATCCACTTGCTTCCTAACTCACATGGCCAACCCTCCATTCTTCCTTGGGGCACAAGGAAATGTCTGGGGTAAGGTAGAGGGGTGGGAGAAGGTGGAAGAGTGATTGGGAGCCCCTCCTGGCTCACTCAGTTGCTCCTCACAAGATTTATTCTCCAGGCCCTTCACCGGCTTCATTGCCCTTCTCTGGACCCACTCCAGCACCTCTACATCTCTTTTGTATTGCAGTGCCCAAAACTGAACTCAACACCCGAGGTGTGGCCTCAGTAAGGCCAAGTGCAAGGAGACAATCACCTCCCTACTGCTGCCAGCCACAGCATTTTTAATACAAGCCAGGATGCTGTTTGCCTTCATGGCTGCCTGGGCACACTGCTGGCTCACATTCAGCTCTTGTCTGTTACAACCCCCAGATCCCTTTCTGCAAACAGCTCTTCAGCCACTCTGCCCCAAGCCTCTAGCATTGCTTGGAGGTGTTGTGACCCAAGTGCAGGACTTGGCATTTGGCCTTGTTGAAACTCATCCCACTAATGCTGGCCCATTGATCTAGCCTATCCAAGTCTCTCTGAAGAGCCTCTCTACCCTCATTCAAATCATCACTGCCACTTAACTTGGTGTCATCTACAAACTTACTGATGACCTCTCTATGCCTGAATCAAGGTCATCAATAAAGATGTTAAAAATAAGTGGTCCCAACACAGATCCCTGTCCATCCAGGGCTTTATCCAGCAGACAGTGTGCTCATGCAAGCCATGAGTAGCCAATCTGTCTACAAGAATCTTGTGAGGAACAGTATCAAAGGCTTTTCCAAAGTCTAGGAATACAACATTGACAGCCTTTCCCTCCTCCAGTTGCCAGGTTATCTTGTCATAGAAGATCAGGTTGGTCAGGCAGGACCTGCCCCTCATAAAGCCATGCTGACTTGGCCTTATCCCCTGGTTATTGTTTATATGAGGTATGATGGCATTTGAGATGACTGCTCCGTGACCTTCCCTGGTACTTCTTGTATTCTGTCCATTGTCGCAATCTCAGTAAGGGAATGTCTTGGGATGCTACTGATCTGAAACCTGTGCACGAGAGGTAAGGAAAACAGCAAATCAGACCATTTTAATGATACTTTCCACAACCTCTTAGCAACTACCTCCTTCATTAGGCAATAAAACTAGGAATGAAAAGATTTTTGGAAGTGCCTACCCTTGATGTACTACACTCAAGACATCGCAAATGGTATAATGGAGAGGGGGAAGTCTGAGTGTAGGATAAGACCTCTGAAAAGTAATCTCAAAGCAAAATAAAACAGTTTCATGAGAACAATAGACAATCAGTTAATTTGAATAAGAAAACACAAGAAAGATGAGTAAATAAAAAAAAAAACAACAACAATTTAAAGTCACTGTAAGTATTCAACTGGTATCCTTTTTGACTCTGTTCACCTTAACAGCTTGCATCCAATGCTTCATATGACAGCTACAGAATGAAAGGTAACTGATGACTGGTGGAACCTGCTGGAGGGTGGGAAGTCCCCGCAGAGGGATTTGGACAGGCTGGAGCCATGTGCTGAGGCCAATCGCATGAAGTTTAACAAGGCCAAGTGCTGTGTCATGCACTTTGGCCACAACAACCCACAGCGGCATTACAGGCTGAGGGAGGAGTGGCTGGAGAGCTGCCTGGTAGAAAAGGGCCTGGGGTGTTGGTGGCCAGCTGACTGAACATGAGCCAGCAGTGTGCTCAGGTGGCCAAGAAGGCCAAAAGCATCCTGGCCTGTGTCAGAAGTGGTGTGACCAGCAGGAGGAGGGAGGTGCTCATGCCCCTGTACTCAGCACTTGTGAGACCACATCTCGAGTTCTGTGTCCAGTTTTGGTCACCACAGTATAAGAGGAACACTGAAGTGCTGGAGCAGGTGCAGAGAAGGGCAATGAGGCTGGGGAGAGGTCTGGCAAACATGACCCATGAGGAATGGCTGAGGGAACTGGGCTTGTTTAGTCTGGAGGTTGTAGTGGGGCTGGAGCTGGTCTCTTTTTCTCAATTACTAATGATAGGACAAGAGGAAATGGCCTCAAGTTGTGTCAGGGGAGGTTTAGGTTGGGTGTTGGGAGGAAGTTCTTTACTGAGTGGATGCTGTGGTAGGCCTGATAGACCCAAAATAGGCTTATACATGTCCTGCCTTGCCTAGGCATGCTTTTCTGCTCTACCAGAGAGGCAAGCACAGGAAACAGACACAAAAGAACCAGTAGCCACTGAGTCTGGCCTGCACAGGGTCCTGTGGTAAACAGAGTACACACACTTATCTTGTGCCTGCCTAGAGCAAGGCCTGTGCTTTTCCCAAATTAGGGAAAAGTGAGCCTATGGCTTTGCCTAATATGGTATGGTTTGGCTAACTGCCATCCTGATTGGCTATTCTGTGTCCAAAGGGCAATTAATCTCTGCCCACATCAATAAAAGGAGATAAGCAGAGAAACAACCTGCTTTGCTTCCCTGCTCTTTACTGTACTTCTCTGCTGTGTTTAGCCGTGCTCTGTTGTTGCCTGCTGCAATTGCTTACTGCCTTATTCCTTGCCTGGTAACCTCCACTGCCATGAAATTACCAGGAGCAGACTCTAGATGCCTGCATGCAATCAGCCTTTGTGCTAAGACTGCATGACATCTACCTCTACACCTGAAAGTCCTCCTTAGCAGTCCTGGACATATACACAGATCATCCAGAAGAAGCCAGGAGACAAGGTCAGAGATTGTCTGCATCCTTTCCCCAGAAGCTGGGAAGATTCAAGCCTCAATGTCCAACTAGACAGAATCCTCTGAAAGCATTTGGGCACTGTCTGGACTGTGGCTAGCGCCCGTAAGGGTAATAATAATTTGTGAGTAAATGCTTAAATGCCTCTTTGTAATTCTCCATTGCCTTCTGCCATAGAGCAGAAAGAGCTCCTTGAGCCCATCTACTGGGCAAGTGGCATATTGACTGCAAGCAGCATTTGTCTGCCGGTATCTTCTCTTCCAGTTCAATTAGTGTTTATATATTTTGCTGGTTATTACTAGATCTAGATATTATCTATGGAATGTTTCCATGACCGTGTAAGAGGGGGGTGGCAGAGTTCTGAATAGCAAAATTAATAAACAATATGAATTTTGGAAAATAATCATCTCACAGCAATTAATTCCTGCAACAGGAAGTCCAGCAGAGAGCCACAAAAATGATTAAGGAAGTTGAACATCTTCCTCATGAGGAGAGACTGAGGGAGCTGGGGCTTGGAGCTTGGAGAGATGACTAAAGGGTGACCTCAATCATGTTTATAAATGTGTAAGGGGTGAGTGCCAGGAGGATGGAGCCAGCCTCTTCTCTGTGATGCTCAGTGACAGGACAAGGGGCAATGGGTGGAAGTTGAGGCATAGCAGGTTCTGTGTGAACAGGAAGAAGAATTTTTTTTCCTGTGAGGGTGACAGAGCACTGGAACAGGCTGCCCAGGAGTGTTGTGAAGTCTCCCTCTCTGGAGATATTCAATAACTGTCTGTATGTGTTCCAGTGTGAGCTGCTCTAGGTGATCCTGCAGATGAGCTCCCAGCCCCTGGCATTCTATGATTCTATATGGGCTGAAAAGATACAGTTTATTTAGTGGCCAGTGTTTATTTGAGGTCTGAGTTTTATGTGTTATTTTGACCTCACTTTTGTGTTGGTGGAGCAGGCAGGTTAGCCCTTGTGCTAAACCATTACAGAAAACCTCTCCATAGGGCACCTGTCCTCATCAGCTCCCTTAGGACCTGCACCAAGATGTGCTTCAGCAATTTCCTTGACCTGTTTGTGTCTGCTGTGTGATGTTCCCAGTTGATGTCTGGGAAATTAAAATCGCCCATAAGGACAAGGGTGGTTGATGTAGAGATATCCCATAGTTCCTTGGTGCATTGCTCCTGGTTGGGTAGGTGATAGCAGACTGCCATAACAACATCTGCTTTACTTTTTTTCCCCTTCATTCTTACCCAGAGAGTCTCAGCCATCTCATAACCAGATGTAAGCATCCAGCCCCTCCCTGACAGCAACTGCCACCTGCCCATGCCTTAAGTTCACTTAGTTTGCCCATCCTTTCTGCAAAGCTGATGCCACAGAACCCTCTACTGAGTTATAGAATCATAGAATCATAGAACCAACCATGTTGGAAGAGATCTCCAAGATCAGCCAGTCCAACCTAGCACCCAGCCCTAACCAATCAACTAGACCATGGCACTAAGTGCCTCATCCAGGCTTTTCTTGAAGACCCCCAGGGACGGTGCCTCCACCACCTCCCTGGGCAGCCCATTCCAATGGGAAATCACTCTCTCTGTGAAGAACTTCTTCCTATACCTACCCTGGCACAACTTGAGACTGTGTCCCCTTGTTCTATTGCTGGTTGCCTGGGAGAAGAGGCCACCCCCCACCTGGCTACAATGCCCCTTCAGGTAGTTGTAGACAGTAATAAGATCACCCCTGAGCCTCCTCTTCTCCAGGCTAAACAGGCCCAGCTCCCTCAACCTCTCCTCATAGGATTTGTGCTCCAGGCCCCTCACCAGCTTTGTTGCCCTTTTCTGGACATGTTCCAGCACCTCAACATCTTTCTTGAATTGAGGGGCCCAGAACTGGACACAGTACTCAAGGTGTGGTCTTCACTGTGCTGGACGTTGCCACTTAGCCTGAGAGCCCTCAGAATTCTGATGGTACATATGACCATTAAGCAGCTCAGTCTTTTCCCAGTGCATGATTCAGCAGCAGGCCTATGCCTCCCTAATTCTTTACATTTTGGGTTGAGTTTGTTTGCTTTGTTGTTGTTGCTGTCTTATTACTGCTATACATCTAGAAATCCTTTTTGCTGCACTTCAAATCCCTCGTTGAATTTCATCATCTGTACTAAATAAAAATTCTAACAAAGAAAGTTTTTACTTCCATATGACCTGCACTAGAAATATTTTTTCTTAAAGCACATACATGCTTCATTAGGACTGTTGCACAAACTGGCACTTTTTCCAGTAAGGCAACATAAGCTCAGGAATAAAGCAGGAATTAATAGGGGTAATAGTGTAAATTAAGAGCTTAGAAAGCAAGACTTAAGATCTACATTGCATATTTGCCCTGTCCCTCAGAAGACAGTGTCCATTCTTCCCAGTTGCAGCTCAGCACTTCCTACCTCTTCTGCCTGTAGAGGAAACCAAATTAGCTATCTAATCCACAGTGACCTATTTCTTCCCCCTTAATGTTGGAAGTGCAGCCTTTGTGCATGCTCCTGCCTACCAGCAAACCCATTTCTGAAATATTAAACCCCACCATATTTGCAGGGGAATGTTCAAATCAGGGCATCCTGATTTTTTTTTTCCTATCACATTTTACAGCCACACTCTTCATACTCCTCAGATTGAAAAGCAATTAATGTTTATTTAATGTTTATTTTAAAAGAACAATGGAATTTTGGAAAGTTTCACTGCAAAGGTGTGGAGTCAGTTGTATAATAGATTAATTTCTCTCTTAGGCTGTGCCATGATACAGTTCTAATTCTATGCAATATTCCACAATGTGCTAAATCATAAACTAGTCTTTAAACCACACTGCTATTAAAAATCTTGATTTACTCTATGAAATGTATTGTCTGTCAAACCCAGCATTAATTTTATATTGCCTTAATTATTCTACAAAATGTTATGCTGAGGGGATCATTTTTTGTCCTCATCTTGGTAATCTGTCATGAAGCATTACATGGATTCCAGCCCAGAAACAGCTGAAGTGCACTGACAGCTAAAGGCTCTGTTAATCACATCTCCTCAGATCGGGGTTTCTTTCATTTAAAGAAATTATAGAGATAGGTAGAGAGAGAAAGATAGGTAGAGAAAGACAGGTAGAGAGAGATGGGTAGAGATAAAGGTAGAGAGAGATGGGTAGAGAGAGAAAGATAGGTAGAGAGGTAGAGAAAGATAGGAGAGAGATAGGTAGAGGGAGGATGACAGGTAAAGAAAGACGGATAGAGAAAAAAAGGTAGAGAGAGATGGGTAGAGAGAGAAAGATAGGCAGAGATAGACAGAGAAAGATAGGCAGAGAGAGGTAGAGAGAGATAAAGGTAGAGAGAGAAAGGTAAGTAGAGATAGATAGATAGAGAGAGATAAGCAGAGAAAGATAGGCAGAGAGGGATAGGTAGGTAGAGAAATTTGAAACATATTGTGCATCAAATCCAGCATTAATTTTATATTGCCTTAACTATTCTCCAAATGCTAAATGCTCTGTCAATCACATCTCTTCAAATGAGTATTTGTCCATTTAAAGAAATTATCATTCTAAAGAGAATTGTATATATTTTTCTTCACTAATGCAGTTCTTGTAAGTAGAATGTTGAATACAGTTCAGTGAAGGATTTTGTGCATTAAAGGAAAACTTTTAGAAACTCACCACATTATGAGCATGCTTGATGGAAATCTGCTTTTTACAAAAAGACAGAGGAAGGTCATACTGTGGATCTGGAAATCAGTTATGTTTACCATTACTGCAGCTCAAGTCCAAGAAAAATGGAGAATCTGTTGTAATAACCAGTGAAAGCACACAACAGAAGACAGTTCTTGTCCAGAAATCAATTGCTTCATAGAGCAGATTTAGAGCAGTAACACAGTTTCCTTTGATTCATTAACATAAAACCAGAATGGTTCATTCGTTATTCAGACTACAGTAAAACTGATAATTGTTGTGGAAAGGACACAAAGGCAAAGTGTATGCAATAGTGCTGGTATGGAGATACTCCAGGAGGCTTGTTAATCTGACAGGAAGCCAGCTGTGATTACACAAACTTTGTGTTCACAAGCCCTAGTCTTCATGGGAGACTTCAACCACCTTGAAACACGTTGAAGGAACAAAACAACAAGGTATGAGCAGTCCAGAAGATTTCTGAAATGCATTAATAATTTCATCCTCCAAGGGGTAGAAGAGCTGATGAGGAAAAGTGGAGCTCATTGTTCTCACAAAGACTGGTGGGCAATCTCATTACAGCTAAGGCTGCTCTAGGCACAATGCACTGTAAATGGGAGCTACTTCCAAAGACATGTATCTGTAATCCCTGTTATATTTTGTCTTCACATTTCCTATTTTTCTCTGTGCCTTGTGAACAGCAGACAGCTACACAACATCCATTTAGAATCACAGAATTAACCAGGTTGGAAGAGACCTCCAAGCTTATCCAGGCCAACCTAGCACCCAGTCCTGTCCAATAAACCAGACCATGGCACTAAGTGACTCATCCAGGCTTTGCTTGAACGCCTCCAGGCATGATGACTCTCCACCTCCTTGGGCAGCCCATTCCAATGCCAATCACTCTCTCTGCCAACAACTTCCTCCTAACATCCAACCTAGACCTCCCCTGGTACAACTTGAGGCTGTGTCCCTTTGTTCTGTTGCTGGTTGCCTGGCAGAAGAGACCAACCCCACCTGGCTACAGCCTCTCTTCACGTAGTTGTAGACAGCAATGAGGTCACCCCTGAGCCTCCTCTTCTTCAGACTGCACACCCCCAGCTCCCTCAGCCTCTCCTCACAGAGCTGTGTTCCAGGCCTCTCACCAGCTTTGTCGCCCTTCTCTGGACATGTTCCAGTATGTCAACATTTCTCTTGAATTGAGGAGCCCAGAACTGGACACAGTACTCAAGGTGTGGCCTGACCAGTGCTGAATACAGGGGCAGAATAACCTCGCTTATCCTGCTGGCCACACCATTTCTGATCCAGGCCAGGATGTCACTGGCTCTCTATACAGGCCAGGAAAGAAAACTGAATGACATTGTAACTAAGACAAATCATCCTTCCTACTCAAAATCCATTTTTAATAAAGAACAGGATCTTTTGCCTGGTTCACTTTATGGCAATACAAATGCAAGCAGAGCATGGGAACGGAAAGAGGGAGATGAGCAGGCTAAGGCCTTACACTGCCTGGTTCGTGAAATCAGGACCCAAGTTAGATATTCACCATCTGTTACTGGTTTACATATTAGTCAAAGGAAAGAAAATCTACCAGTAGAGAATGTGAGCAAAGAGAAGAAATATTTGAAGTTGTTTCCTTTTGTGTAAATATGATTTAATTTTATTGGCATTCATTGGCTAGCAGATCAAAGCAGGACATTTCCACTATCTGACTTCCTGGTAGGCATACTATTAACATCCTGACCAAGCAGCTTCTCCAAATGCTGATACATTTACCCTTTCATCCCTAACTGCAGAACACATACATACAATAGGCAAACAAAATATAGAAATTACATTTCTCATTAACAAAGTCAATAGCTAAGAGCATAGCAGTATGAAACTCTTAACAGCTCAAAGTGCACAAGGAAGAGACACTCCTTTTATGCCACTACATGGACATGATTAACGTCTGAATAGGTAGTTTATTTTCTTTCTCGTTTTGCCATACTGTATATCCTCTCTCCAATACACTGTATTTTCTTTCTTGCTTATTCTACTACACACCAAATAACCTCCTATTCTCACACATTCTAATTAAGTCCTTTAAAATGAAAAAGTTCTACTCAATAGAACTTGTGAGCTTCCAGTATTTGTGTTCACCTTGGCCACTGCTTCTCCAGGAATCAGGATGAAAACCCAGTGTAAACAGTCCTGCTACATACATTCACTTACCTGGAAGGAGTTTGCAGCAAGATGAGTGTTGGTCTCTTTCCCCAAGTAACAAGCAATAGAACAAGAGGAACTGGCCTCAAGATGCACCAGGGGAGGTTTAGATTGGATATCAGAAAAAAATTCTTCACTGGAACAGGCCAATCTGAGAAGCAGTGGAGTTACCATCCCTGGAGATACTTAGATGACATGTGTATGTTGGCGCTTAAGAACACCAGTTGGTGGTCTTAAAGGTTTTTTGGAACCTTAATTACTCTCTGATTCTGTGATTCATTATCATAGGAGTGGAATGTGACCTCTTGAACTAAATGCCACAAAAGTGGGACCAGAACTGGAGGACATGTGGCACAACTATCTATAAGAGTACATGAAGGGAGAATGTTGCTCTTTTAAGGGTCAAGAACTACTTCCTAAGGAAGGGAAGGAGGAAGCTGTGAGTAAGAGCGTATAGGAACACAAATCTGATTGACATGGTAAGGGAGGAAGTGGTAATAACCAAACTAGATCAATCACATCAATTGATAAAGGCATGTGAGATGGTGAAAAAGTTTATTCCAGTGGGGTTATCTGAGTGGAGACCTGCCAACTGGGAAACTAAAGGGGGAAAAGGGGAAATCCAAAACAAAATACAGAGACACAGACCTGACAAGCATATAAACAACTGCAAGAAACAAACCTCACCACATACATTAAAGTTAACTAAAGGACATACAGGTCAAAGAAACTTTAGGACTGACATGCTCATCAAATGTACAACCTGTATAGGTCATTAAGAAGCATAACATTTAGCGATGAGTCTTCATCCTGAAGGTAATCTGCAGGTATGTAGACTCCACAAACGCTTTAGCCTTCATGCTTGTGTGCTGGTAACAGTTGTCCACAAACCAGCAGCTGAAGTGCCATCCAATGGACATGGACAATGGCACTGAGTGCTCCCTGAGCAAGTTTGCTGACAACACCAAGCTGTGTGGTGCAGCAGACAGGCTGGAGGGCAGGGATGCCAGCCAGAGGGACCTGGACAGGCTGGAGAGGTGGGCACAAGCCAAGCTCATGAGGTTCAACAAAACCAAGCGCAGGGTCCTACATCTGGGTCGGGGCAGTCCCAAGCACAAATACAGGCTGAGCAGGGACTGGCTAGAGAGCAGCCCTGAGCAGAGGGACTTGGGGGTGCTGGTGGATGAGAGGCTCAACATGAGCCAGCAGTGTGCACTTGCAGCCCAGAAAGCCAACCAGATCCTGGGCTGCATTAGGAGAAGTGTGGCCAGCAGGACCAGCAAAGTGATTTCCACCCTCTACTCTGCTCTGCTGAGACCCCACCTGGAGTACTGTACCCAGTTCTGGAGCTCCCATTACAAGAGCGATGTGGACATGCTGGAGCGTGTCCAGAGAAGGGCCACAAGGATGATCAGAGGGCTGGAGCAGCTCTGCTGTGAGGCCAGAGTGAAAGAATTGTGTCTGTTCAGTCTGGAGAAGAGGAGGCTTCCAGGTGACCTTCTTGTGGCCTTCCAGGATCTGAAGGAGGGCTACAAAAAAACTGAGGGACTTTTTAGGATATCAGGGAGTGACAGAACTAGGGGGAATAGAGGAAAGCTGGAGATGGGTAGGTTCAGGCTGGCCTTGAGTTGTTCAGCATGACAGTGGTGAGAGCCTGGAACAGGTTGCCCAGGGAGGTGGTTGAGGCCCCATGCCTGGAGGTGTTTAAGGCCAGGCTGGATGGGGCTCTGGCCAGCCCGATCTAGGGTAGGGTGTCCCTGGCCATGGCAGGGGGGCTGGAACTAGATGATCCTTGTGGTTCCTTCCAACCCTGACTGATTCTATGATTCTATGTACTCCTGGAATTTACATCACTAATTGCAGCTGGTACATTATAGTGCTTGGATGGGAGGGCACTGGGACATCTGTTAAAAAGCAAAACAATCTTTTTGTTACTGAACAAACTGTCCCTGTTAATGAATTGGAATGAACACAGGCACATTCCCAAATTTCTTTGGATTAAATTAGACCTGTTCAGCAATAAATGAATACATGCCCATTCCAAAAAGCAAAGGCAGCAAAGGAGGCCACTATGATACAGAATAAGATCATCTCTTATTGAAATGTTCTGCCACAATGGTAACTGAACAAGAAAGCTTTACCTCAGATCAAGACTCCTAAGAGAAGAACATGCTCACTTGAAGAGGTATAAAAAGGAAATGGAACACACAGTTTTACTACATGAAACAGCAACAGAAATTATCAGGTTTCCTTCCCTGGTATCAGACCAAATCCTTTTTAAATTTAACGCTCTGTAGTTCAAGAAATTATTTTCCTCCCTTCATCTCTCACTGTTCCTTTTATTAAGTACAACTATTTACTGTATTTGCTACGTGTAGAGATTTGGCCCTTGCTTGCAATAATAGCCTCTCTTCCTTGACATTAAAAGGATGGCTACTTCACAGAGATACTTCAGCGTCAAGATTCCTTAAGACAAAAATAGGCACTAAAAAGCAGAAGAGGGTATTAAAATAAAAGATGAAAATACAACTGCACAGTGGCCTGGTAAGATTAAGATTCTGCAATTCCATTTCAGTTGAGTGTTAAACAAGACAACATCACACAAACACTTGGAAATGCCACTAAGACCATTACAGATTATATAATGTTGTGCCCATGAAACACTGACAAAGAAATATCATTTTTCTTAACTAAAAATGTCCATCCAGACTTTAGAAAAAATAAAAGGCCAAATCAAAGAAACAAGAGCATGTATATTTGTTAGTCTGACAGAAGACTGCATAAGAATAAAAAGGATTCAGTAATACACAAATTCCCTGCTACTAAATTTTATACAATTCAAGGAGGAACAATGTACATTTTGCACAGCTAGTGAATCAAAGACAAATCAAGCCTACAGGAGTGTAGCCTAGAGATCCCAACCAGGATCAAGATCATACTTCCTGTCTCACTTAATCCTTAACAGTTTAGGAACAGAAGAAAAAGGAAGAACTATCATGAAATTATAAATACACTCAACTTGTGCAAGACCCTGCTGACAGGCAAAGACAGTAGCACTAAAGAGAGGGAACAGAAGTTTGCATCCTCAGTTATGATGCCATAGACATAGTCATATTCTGTTTCCAGTTTCACAGGTTTAATGTGATTTTGGCATGGTCATGCCAGCTGCAGTGCCTTTTCAATACAACAGATTTTAAACACAGCCTTTGATCCCAAAGTCCAGTAACAAATCCACGACAGACCAACATAGATCATTCTGTACCTGCCAGAATTATATACTATTTCTATAAGGATTTGTTATTGCTCATAGCCAAAGCAGTAGCTTGGAAAGCTTCCACCTAGATTTTGTATTACTGTCCCTTAGTGCTCCTTTAACAAAGCAAACCACCAGAGATGCAACTATGTAGCAAATCATTTAACATTTCAGTGCATTTCACTGCAACAGCCTCTTTTTCAGGCTCTTCAGGTACTTAGGTACTCCAGTTTGCCCTTTACCCAAACACTGCCTCTTTTGCTCTTTCTACATGTGAAAAATACTTAACTTTAAAACGGTAACAGAGTTATGAAAGCCTGGTATACACAAATGTCACTGAAAGCTTTCTACTAAACTGTTTAACACCAAGAAGATGGCATCTTTTGAAATTGTTCTTCTTAGTTGAACTGCACTATTATCTGCATACTGTCTTCAGTAAGAGCAGGTACACAAGAATGCCAAGTGCTTCATAAACCCTATCCAGACAAGAATCACAGCAGCACAGCTGCATGAATGTAAGTGTGCACACACACACACAGAGTAATAGGAGAGCAAAAATGCCATAATAAGAACTCAGAAACGTGTATGGTACTGCTGATACTCCAAACCCAAGTTTAACAGTCACATATCCAACAACTAACAACAAGAACTTAGGTGCGTAACTTCCATCAAAACGAAAACTCAAATCCTAGTGCAAGGGCTCTGTCATCTTGCAAATGTGTAACTGAAGTGTACAGTAAAACATACCTACAAGTTAAACATTGCTAAGGGAACTCTGAAGTTCACCAAAGCTGCTGTTTTCTACATACAGCTGGCAGATTTTTTTGGTAGATTTATAATCTAAGAGATTTCCAAATAGAAGGCCACACTGTCCTGGCATCATCTGGGTTACAGAGCTAACTTTCTTCTTAGTAGCTATAATAGGGCTTTGTTTTCAATTCAGGAGGAGGCAAATGCTAATCATATACTGACATTTTCAGTTGTCCGTGAAGAATCATGGACCTTCCAACTTCCCATGCTTTGCTGCTGTGCAAGAGCACAAGCATCTGGGGGAGAGCACGGCCAAGACCTAAACCAGCCAAAAGGATATTCCACACCATAAAACATCATACTTCATATAGAAACTAAAGGAGCTGGCCAGGAGAGGTGGGAGGAGTTGCTGCTTCAACATTGGCCACAGGTGATGAGCAATTGCACTGCCCCTCACTTCTCAGATTTTATTTTTAGTTACACTCCTTTTCACTATAGTTAGTAACACAAAAAGTGAGCAGCTGTGTGGTGAGGTTAAACCACGGGAAACATGTACTACAAAACATGGACACACACATGAATGTAGCCACGTCCCCTGCTTTTTTCCCCCATTGTTTTTGTTATGTTCTACAGACAATCTTTATAAAAGATTAATTTCCTCATATGCATACTATATTACAGGCATCTTTCTACCACACAAATACTTGCAATGCATTAATAAAAAGAGAACATAAGTCTTGCCTTGGAAAACTTACCCATGCCCAGCACATTTAAGGCCAGATAAGACCAAGCCATTTCACAACTGTACTAGTCTCTGCATTTGCAAAACGTATTGGTAAAGTTTCCGGATTTAAAAACCTGTTTGACAACCTCTTCAACATTTAACAGCTTCCCTCCTTCAGAAACACCTCTCGCGCCTCATGTGTCTGCATTATTGTCTTTACAAAATGAACAAAAGTATCAAAAAGACAAACATGACTCAGTTCAATTGCTTTCAAAGTTAACAAAATTCTATTAAATACTCAGGGTAGATTTGGTTTGCATCAAAGATAACGAAGATCTTTGGGTTCCAGGTATTATCCACACAGCTGTCATACAAGTTCACAAAACTTCCATCCTTTGAAGGAGGCCTCATATATTTTGAATCACCATTGATATAGTCACCAGTTAATACACGAGCAAGAAACATGACTTTATCTGATCTGTGCAGATGAGGCTGCAGATTCACACCATGAATTTGGAAAGTATCTCCATGTTTCATGTCCTCTTTGCAGAAACGACTGGAATAGGATGCATCTCTTGCAAAATAGGTGCCTTTCAAATAGAAAAAAACCAACAACTGATGACATTCTTATGACTGATTAACTGCTAGAGCATGGATCTAGACACATCTATGATAGACTGACCATAGCATCTGAATGATGAAAGATGTTTATTCTTTTATGTTTATTAGGCATCCAGTGGGTTTCTGTTCTAAATTATTAGATTATATCAACGTGACCAAATAATTTTAGTGAGAATGTTTCAGTAGGGAGATTGTCCTGAGATCAATACTGCTTTGTTAGGCACCCCTCCCCTACACTCCCTGGTCCTACCAGACAGGCAATATAAAAGCAGAGCTAGATTAAACAGCTCTTGGGTATGTTATAGGGAACACTCCACAATGCTGAAGTGTTAAGACTGCAAAACTAAGTTACAAAAATGCTTACCTTTTCCATATACAGCAGCATGCATCCCATTTATTCTCCAGTCAAAGTTGTGTATGCATATTGCTTCTACAAATTCATTACTGGTGCCATGAAATAACATCTGTTCATTAATAGTTGGGACACCTCTCTTCTTCTTTAGTTGAGCTTTTTTCCTACAAAGAACACACAATACACCACAACAAACATCTGCATGATCAAAATAAATTACTCTTCACAATATGGCAGAAAGGACAGATCTAAGCCACTCTACTTTTAGAAGTGTCTAGACGATTCTAGTTTTGAAGGTACATATATAAAAATCACACACTTCTGGATGCTTTGGACAATTTTCAGACATAATTCAAGATTAGAGAAACATATTGCAATGAATACCTTGTTTATAAACACATACATTTCACAGAAGTTAAAATCTTGCAGCACTTGGCTTAAGAGATATGTTTAGTCAGGTTTATTGCTCAGCTTTTTTTTTTCCTTCACCTTTTAGTGCTTGTTTAGTATCTTTATTGATGATCTGGATGAGGGCCAGAGAGCAGCCACGCAGAAAGGGACCTGGGGGTACTAGTTGACAGCCAACTAAACATGAGCCAGCAGTGTGCCCAGGTGGCTAAAGCCAATAGCATACTGGCCTGTATCAGGAATAGTCTGGCCAACAGGACTAGGGAAGTCATTCTTCCCCTGTACTCAGCACTGGGCCCCTCACATTAAGAAAGATGTTGAGGTGCTTGAACGTGTTCAGAGAAGGGCAACAAGGCTGGTGAGGGGGCTGGAGCACAGCCCTGTGAGGGGCAGCTAAGGGAGCTTGGCTGTTTGGCCTGCAGAAGAGGAGGCTCAAGGGAGACCTTATTGCTCTCTACAATTACTTGAAAGGACGTTGTAGCCAGGTGGGGGTTGGCCTCTTCTCCCAGCAACCAGTGATGGAACAAGAGGACAGAGTCTCAAGCTGCACCAGGGGAGGTTTAGGCTGGATGTTATGAAAAAAAAATCTTCACAGAAGGAGTGAATGGCATTGGAATGGGCTGCCTGGGGAGGTGGTGGAGTTGCTGCCCCTGAAAGTGTTTTAAAAAGACTGCATGTGATGCTTAGTGCCAAGGGTTAATTGATTAGATGGTGTTAAGTAATAGGTTTGACTTGATGATCTTGAAGGTCTTTTCCAACCTGGTCAATTCTGTGATTCTGTAACTTAAATTCATGTCCTTATGCATATTCATTAAGGTACTTTAAAGTAAGAATAAATTACATATCTTTTAAAAAATCATGCAACTTATGCAAAATTTAAATATACATATCTGAGCTGTTTTCTCACCATTCAACACTGTTCACCTGGGTTTAATAGTGTAGTAACATCTTTAAAAGTGATTCTGATATGTATGCTTTCTCAGAGGGTACACAAATAATCTGCCAAATAAAACTGCTTAAGACTGATACTACAAAATAAGTGAGACCAGAACTCTGTGCATCCCACTCCTCCCTGGCCAACAGAATACATAGAGGGAAAAGAACTTTACAAAAGCTTTTGTAGTACATTAAACTTAAAGAAATTACAAGAATGTGTGCTATTTTGGCAATTATTTCTGTCATAGGTTTCATCAAGTTGAGAAATGAAAACAATCCACAAATATGAATTTGCATTGTTCACTTACAAATAGTTAAAGCAATACAAGCCTGGCAAAGAATTATTTTACAAAAAGCTTCTCCTTACTTCACTGTAAATAACATGGAAATACACCACATGGGACATCCTGAACATCTTTAATGCTTGTGCTATTTTGAGCCTAGCTAGAATGTTTTGGTGAGAAGAGTTAAGATTACAGGCTGTGAAAAGGAAACAATGGTGATCTCTACTTTACTCATAGGCTTGCTGAGATGTATAAGAACAAGAACATAAACATAGTTAACACACTCGCTCACTGTCTGGGCTTTGGGCTGAACTCTCTAACCTAACCTGCCCTCTGTGTGATTAATCCATCTGCTTCCTACCCACCCTGGCCGACCCTCAAACTACCTTAAACATAAGGCAAGATCTGGGGTAAGATAGAAGGGTGGGAGGAAGGCAGAACGGTGGTTGGGAGCCCCTCCTGAGGACTCAGGTTTCTGGGAGGGCTGTCATGTTTCTGTATTACCTTTTACCTTGTGTATTTCTGTATATATTGTAAATACCTGCTTGTATATTGCACTAAGCTGTAAATATAAAGCTTCATTCAATATCCAGAGCTGCTGGGTCTAGTCTGGGTGATTTTACAAAGTGTGGAGGGGCAGGTAACACCCAAACCATCACGATGCTTCAGTCTTATCTATGCTACATCTAATCCCTTTCTACAAGTATTACATCTCTATACTTGTAGATGCTACAGTATTGACAGCAGAATTCTGAATACAGAGAAATGACAGGTAAGGAAATTCAAAAAGAAAAAAAGGTCTATTTTAATTCATAATAAAAAGCAATTAAAGATATTTCTGCTGTAAGATTCTGAGATCTGCTCTGTGAACAACCTGCAGGTTTTAGAAATAATCTCACCTGCAAAAAAACTCCCAGAGGTCTAGATTTTGTATTCTCTTAATTCTTTTAATTCGGTGGCTATCCATTGTTTTGCCAAAGAGACTAGAAACTTCATCATATTCATTTGTTTTCTTTTGCAATGGAATAAGCTGGCAGGGAAAATAAATATCAGTATGTTAATATTAATTCAATTTGATGCATTCTTTCATTATCACATTTTTGATCAACTTTCATGCCAATTCTTACCTGATAGGGCTCCTCCGTATTTACATTCTCCCAGTGTGAAGGCATAGGAATAGCCTCATTTTCACAGATGAAACTTCAAAAAGAACCCATAAAACCACATCATGTCAAAGACATAAACCATTTTTATTCCTTTCAAACTGCTCCAAACAATACAGTACGTAAAAAAACTTACATAAAGCCATTCAGGATTTTAATTTAAAGGCTGTTGTCAGCAGGTAAGGTCAAAGGCAAGAAGTCTTATTTTGTATTCAAATTCTAGCTTAACTCATAACTAAACCAGGGTAATGAATGGCTTTACTACACCATCTACCCCCAAAAAACATAGGAAGATAAGTCCACATCATCAGAAAAGCAACACTAGTTTAGACATGTGAAAGTCTATATACACAGCCTGAACATTCCTACCTATCAGGAATTGCAATTAGTTTAAGCTTCTGCAAACTGAGCCCTTATTTGAAGCGTTTAAAAGCATCGTGTTAGAAATACACACTTGAAAAAAATCATAGTTGAATTCAGATTTTTTAAAATAAAAAATACAAGTAAACCCTTAAAAAAAGTTTTCAGTATATGCACCACACTCACAGCATTTTTAAGGCTTAATAGCAGGACTAAATGCAATCATGTGAAAGTAAACAATGATGTCATCACACAGAAAGAGATTACTAAATGCAGTTACTACAGAAATAAAAATCCAGAAGTGAATGATCACATTATTGCATCCACTCTTCAGCAAATAGCCATTGGAAAAAAAATGGTGTGAGAGTTCAAAAGAACAGGCTTTCTAAAATGTCAGCAGAAAAGGACTGCTACCACATATCTTATTACAAATACCAGACCTCTTTCTGAAAGTAAAACCAGATTGCAAATGGGAACCAAATTTATTTCTAAGAAATTATTTGGACAAGAAAACACACATATTGCATACAGTCAATTTTACTGTGTCAGTATCACTACACAGATCAGTCTATTGCTTAATGAGTTTTAGATTTACATCAGCCCAGCTTTACATCTAATGATTCGAATGGCAAGAAATTTAATAAAAAGCAATTAGACCACCATAGCAATCTGGTTATTAGCATCCACTTTATTGCAATTTCAAATTATTTAAATAATAGGAACATACAAGCAAGGGATATAACTCAATGCTTTTTTGCTGCTGCAATACTACTTCTAAATAATTGATGAAGTCATTATAACAATGAAACAACGCTTCACTTTTTTGCCACTTCCTCTCCATAGCAACTCTGATTGGAGCAAGGGACTCCAACAGCTAAAGTCAGGCACAGCTTTAAGAACTTTGCCAAAGGCTATCAGTATGCAGTATGTCTCATCTCGCTCACTGAGTTCCTTCTTTTTCTGTGTGCTAGTTTGAAGCTAGATAGAATGTTCTAATGATCAGACTAATCCCCTGGCTGAACCTCCATTCTTCCTTGGGGCTGAAGTAAGGTTGAGAGGGGTGGGAGAAGGTGGAAGGGCAGTTGGGAGCCCCTCCTGGGGACTCAGGATTCTGGGAGGGCTGTTGTGTTTCTGTATTACCTTTTACCTTGTATATTTCTGTATATAACTGTATATACTCTAAATATCTGCTTGTACATTCTACTAGCTGTAAATATAAGCTTCATTCAAATTTCCAGAGCCAGCTGAGTCTAGTGTGAGTGATGTCAAAGTGGGGGGGGGGGGGCAGGGAACACCCAAACCATCACATTCTGAAAAAAAAAACACAAAAAAACAAAGATAAAGATAAAACCCAATCTGTAAATGAGTCACCCTTCTTTTCTGAAACGTCTTCCTTCTTTACTTGACTAGCTCTCCCATCTTGGTTCACCTCTTACATTGTTTGATACAAAAAGCAATAAATAGAACCCATCTTTTGGTTTCATTTTACTTGGAAGAATTAAGAATAAAATAAAAATGAGGAATCTTGCTTTTATTTCCTTACCTGAAAGCACTGATAGAAAAGGGAGCTCGCTTTATTGGACGTTGCTTAAGGGTAGTTAGGTTAGTCTGTTTCATCACTGAGCATAAAACAAGAGTTAGAATGAAAGTTTCTGGAATTTCTCTATAGCATATGAAACACTTAATTGTCATTCAAAAAATAATAGCACTACACCGAAAGCTGTGTGACAGGAACTCTTATCTCAACAATTAACACTTCAGCATTTTTCATTAATGTTTCTAAATATTGGCCTCACAATCATTGCCAGTTATATGACCTGGCAAAAGGTGCAAATATTACACCAACCAAAAAATTACTATTAAAATACCCATCTAACATTCATACAGTCACAGAATCCACCAGGTTGGAAGAGATCATCCAGTCCAACCTATTACCCAGCCCTACCCAATCAACAACATTCAGTCCCACTAAATCACTGGCAAAACTTTTACTGGCTTTACTATAGCTGGTAAGATGAAGCACAGTACTACCATCCTTAATTCAAGATATAATGAACAGTAACATAAAACCCATTCTTTAGCATTTTTATTTAGTACTATTTTTCTGGAAGCAAAACAATTTTTTTTTTAACAGACATTTCAAAACAAGTAAACTTCCTTTTATCACACTGCTTTGCTCCCACTATATGAAATACTACTATTTAAACATACAGCTTATTGCTGTTTTGCAATTTAATCATAAAATAATCTATGGGTGGAAAAGCTTTACACATGTAATTAGACCACAGCATTCAACAAAGAACAGATTAACTTATAATTAGCTATATACATTAAATTCATTTACAAACATGCCATAAGATCTTTACAATCTACCAAACAAACTCTTTTGCCTATAGAATCATAAAATCATTTCAGTTGAAAAAGTAATTTAAGATTGAGTCCAACCTATTTCCTCCTTATTCTAACAAAAGAATTGGCCCTGACTACCTGAGGAATTATTAAATCACTTTTATGCCAGTATGTCGTAGAAAACTTCCTTATAATGTTTTTTGTTCAAACTGAATGAAAAAGGTTTTTCAAGCTTACAGGTAGTTGCATGTTAAAGAAAAAAGGTTTGAACTTTGCAGTCCTGCAGATGTGTGCTACATACCACCTTTAGCTGAGGTTAAGTGGCAGTAACAGGATGAACTGGTACTACATAAGGCATCCTACTTTATTAATAAAAACAGAAGAGGGCAGCTGTTTCTAAACTTCTAGGTACTTTCCAGTAAGGAAGACACAGAAACATAGAATCAACCAGGTTGGAAGAGACTTCCAATATCATCCAGTCCCACCTAGCACCCAGCCCTATCCAGTCAACCAGACCATGGCACTGACTCATCCAGGCTTTGCCTGAACACCTCCAGGGACGATGACTCCACCACCTCCTTGGGCAGCCCATTCCAATGCCTATCACTCTCTCTGGCAAGAACTTCCTCCTAACATCCAGCCTAGACCTCCCCTGGCACAACTTGAGACTTTGTCCCCTTGTTCTGTTGCTGGTTGCCTGGAAGAAGAGACCAACCCCACCCTTTCAGGTAGTTATAGACAGCAGTGAGGTCACCCCTGAGCCTCCTCTTCTCCAGACTAAACATCCCCAGCTCCCTCAGCCTCTCCTCACAGGGCTGTGTTCCAGGCCTCTCACCAGCTTTGTCACTATTCTGTGGACACGTTTCAGTATCTCAACATCTCCCTTGAACTGAGGAGCCCAGAAACAGACACAGCACTCAAGGTGTGGCCTCACCAGTGCAAAGGAAGAATAACCTCCCTTGTCCTAATGGCCACACTGTTTCTGAGCCAGGCCAGGATGCCATTGGCTCTCCTGCCCACCAGGGCACACTGCTGGCTCATCTTCAGCTACTATCTACCAGCACCCCCAGGGCCCTCTCTGCCTGGCTGCTCTCCAGCCACTCTGTCCCCAGCCTGTAGTGCTGCTTGGGGTTGTTGTGGCCAAAATGTAGAACACTGCACTTGGCCTTGTTAAGTCTCATCCTATTGGCCTCTGGTACACCCATCCAGCCTGTCCAGGTCCCTCTGCAGGGCTCTCCTACCCTCCAATAGATCAACACCTGCTCCTAACTTGGCATTATCTGCAAACTTACTGATGATGGACTCAATCCCCTAATTTCCAATCTCAAGTCTACTGGATACAAGAACAGTAATTTGCTTAATTGACAAATTAAGTCATGTATCAGGTACCTTCTATTATTTCAGTTCACTCTATACAAGATACATACCTGAAAAGTCTAGTGTGTAGTTAAATTTTGTGGTAGTAAAAGAAACAGAACCACGTGGATTTGTTCGGAAGCTCCTTTCAATGTCTTCACTGCTGACAGAGCAATGATTGTTTGAATCAGTCTTCAAAATAAATGAGAAAGCACATTTAGACAAATTCAGGAATATGTACTTTGATGTATGGTATCCATCACAGCTAATATAGCTTCATATGCATTTACCTGAAACATGTGCCATTTACCACACTCAGCCAAATAAAACCATCCCCACTGGGTATCAGAGGTATCCATCTCTTCGACTGAACTTTCTGTCTTTGGAAAACATTCTTCTGATGTTCTTTGGAGCATTTCCTGAAACATTCATGCACATAGGTAAAGGAAGTTCTGATAGTATTTGCAAAAATGCATTGAGGGATCGATTTAAAAAAGCAAAATAAAGAGAATTTACAATACTTTAAAAAAAAGTGGCAGGCCAGGTGTCTTCCATACAACCAATGACTACCATAGCTGGGTTTCTGCAGAACAGAAGAACAGAGGAAAGGACACAGAAGAGGCCTACAAAATCATGACAAAGCCAATACACACAATAACGAATTACATTTTCTTCCAACATAAGGAGAAGACAAAGATCAAAGGTTGCATAAGTAAAGTTCAAAATACTGAAAGAGAAAATTCTTCATAAAATCTTGGAATTATTTTTCCATTGTATGCTGTGGATTCTGCAAATTTACGGAAGTTCAAAAAACAGCTAGACAAGTTCAAGCCTACCAAGAGCTATGCCAGAATACATCTAGAAGTACAGTATCTGACAGCTATCGGTTTCCTCTTCATTCATCAATAAATCCTGAAAACTTCTGAAATTTGCCATCCTCCATCCCCAGGCAAAAATTCTAACTAGGTTGAGAGGAATCTTTCAGGAATCTTTCTTGCCTTAGTCCCATAAGATGTCAGCAATTAATCCACTCTAATTGCTTAACCAAGACTGGCATTCCTTCCAGCAATTTCCTTAACTTTTGTTTCTAAGAAACTGAACACTCCCCTTCAGCACAAGTAAATCAAACAAGGGTTAGCTAGCAATCTGGATGTTTCAGATGTTGCCTGGGCACTTCAACCAAGAAATAAAATTGGAACCTAGATGCAAGTACTGGAGGCACCAGCTCACCAGTGCTGCTGGGGCAGGAGTTAAAATTGGAAGGCAACTCTTTTAGCATTCTGATTTCCCCTTATTCTTCTTAAACCTGCCCTCTATGATTGTCAAAAAACCTCTCTGTGTTAATTCTAGAGACTACTTTAATCATCAAAAGCACCAGAAAAGCCAGATGCTTAGAAAACAAGGGAATCAGAAGTGGACATTTCTAAAGTGCAGAATCTAAGGGCAAACCTGCTTTAGTACAAACAGAGACCTACAGCAGCTACAAGGCTACATACATAACTGTCTTAAGAACGAATGGAACAACAGTAAAGGTACATCACCTGCATGGGAAAATATTTTGAAATAGATAAGAAAACTGTTCCCTATTTTAGAGGGCATCTGTCAACATCTATTCCACACAGCAATGCAAAGTCACAGAGTCTTCATTGTTAGGTGTTAACGCACAAGTGCCCACATCTCTTGATGAAATATCATTGACCTTCTGCTTGATTCTTCCTCTCAAATAAGTACTTGACTATGTTCTCTCCTACAGAGTGAAGGCAGAGGTAGTCTATGCTTTTTAAAAGCTTAGAGGAAAGCAATTCAGGCCTTTTAGTCAATGTTTCTTTTCCTCATGTTCCCACAAACTTTCTAGACTTCATCAGGATTGCAACATTAGTTCAGGGCCTTGAATGTGATAAACTACATCAACAATACCTGTAATACCATTTGAACAAGTTATAAACAGAGAAATTGTGCTCATTTGTGTCCTATTAACACGTGTATTCCTGTGGTCATAACACAGCCTCTAGAATAAACTATTTACTATGGAGGCAGTTATTCCTAGAGCTTTCAGTAATGTTACATTATATTCACATGTATTACCCCAATCACAACGTTTAGTGTAAGCAGGCAGATTCCAGAATAGTTAGAAGTATGAAATAATGACCCAAAGGCACGAACATGTAAAGCCATAGAAACAAGAGAAGCTCTGAAAGATGACACAAGTCTGAATTGCTCGACATACGGATGAATTTAAAAGCAAGCCTGCACAATTTATATTTATTTTGTCCAGGAAATCTGAACAGTGAACAGAAAAATCTCAGTGAGTTTTTCTGTGTGCCAGACAACTACCAAAGGTGCATCAGTGAAAATTTTATTAGCGATGCTGTCGCTAACAGGTGGCCTCTCAACTCCCATTATCAGCACTGTTTCTACCGGTGCAGGAGTTACTAGAACCACTAAAATTAAACAGTTACTCTGACTTCCAAACAGAATGAATGGTCACTGGGTGTTGTGCTGACTGTACAGCTTTACTGCTGCTGGTAATGGACTGCCTCATTTTCCTGAGGTACTTCCTAATGACAAATCTGATTTCACAGTATGTGGAATCACAGAATGGTTTGGGTTGGAAGGGCTCCTTTAAACCCCCACATCATAGGAAAAAGTCACCTTCAGGTTCTCAAAGCCCCATCCAACCTGTCTTTGAACACCTCTGGGCAACCTGCTCCAGTGTCTCACCTCTCTCAAGGTGAAAAATAATGAAGCATTCCAAGGGGCTGTTGTCCGCTTTCTTGTGCTGCCTGCTTCCCTTGGAAAATTGCACTTTATTGCCAAAGACTCTTTCACCCACGAACACCAACTTTATACAGTTCCCTGCTGAAAACTCTAGTAGGGCTGAGAGTCTTCATTACAGCACAAGAGATTTTAGATTGCAGGGCCAGAAGGAAGAACAGCATCAGCACTAGTGAGGGACACAAGGTTAAACGACAACGCCCTCGCATCTCTATCATCACTTACCCGCTTTGTGCTGCTGGGGACCCTTTTAGCGACCCCCTCCAATGCTGACCCCCTTAGAGCTCAAGGACACGGTGGAGCAACCGATATAAACACAGCACTAGTCTCTCCCCATGTGGGCCCTAAGTTTTCCCACTGGAACGGTGGCCTACGCACCCTCCACCCTCTTCCCTAACCTGGCAGCGCGCTCGCCGGCGGGGACTGGGCGGCAGGGGAAGCGGCCTGCGGGACGCGCCTAGTAGGAAACAGACTGAAGATGAAGAAAACTAAAGGAGCGGTCGTTTCCGCCGTTTCGCCCGTCCTCCTCCCGCCCGCACTCACCGCATCGGCCGCCCACCCCGGGGTCGCTCCCCACATGCCGCCCGGAGAGTGTGTAGGGAAACAGTGCATGTGGGCAGTGACAGCAAAGCCCAGGGCCCACCGCCACGGCGCGGCCTCCAGGCGCTTCCGTTAACGGCGGCGGGCGAGGGAGGCGGGGCAACGGCGGGTAGAGGGCCTTCGATAGGCTTGTCACGCAAAGGGGTGGGACCTAGCATGTAATTATGCAGCTGGATAGGAGGAGCCGGAGAGGGAGTGGAGAAGAGGTGGGGTCACTGTCGTGATGGTGAGAGGGAGAGGGAGGGCCAGCGGCAGGAGTGGCCAGTGACGGTCCGGGCCTGCTGCAGTCGGTGCTGATGGACCGGGATTAGCTGGAGTAAATCACAAAGGCATATGTCCAGGCGGGTTTGGAATGCCTTCAGCGATGGAGACTTAAGAACCTGTCTGGGCAGCCTGGTCCAGTGCTCTGACACCCTCAGAGAAGATTTTTTTCACCTTCCGTTCGTGTAGAACCTTCTGTGTTCCATTCTGTGTCCAGCGTCCTGTTACTAGACACCACTGAAAAGAATCTGTCTCCATCCTCCTGATACTACCCTGTAGATGTTGATAAGTATGAATGAGATCCCCCCTGAGTTCTACTTTTCTCCCAGCTGAACAGCCCCAGCACTCAGCCTCTCCTGGTAAGGCCACTGCAGTCGCCTTCTGCTCTTTGCAGCGTGGGTAGTGTTTTGGCAGTGACAGGACACAGACACGTGTCTTTACAAAGAAAGACATTGCAACATGCAGCCTCAAATAATGAAAAGAAGTGGGAATTATAAAGAGCACAAGAGGAGCAATGGTTGGAAAATGTTTCAGGTTTTAATTGGCTGTGCCATATCAGAGATTCAACCTCATAGGATCATAGGATGTTAGGGGTTGGAAGGGACCCAAGGAGGTCATCAAGTCCAATCCCCCCAGCCAATAATATCTAACACAGATCACAGAGGAACACATCCAGACAGGCCTTGAAAGTCTCCAGAGAAGGAGAATCCATGACCTCCCTGGGGAGCCTGTGCCAGTGCTCTGTGACCCTTACAGTAAAGGAGTTCCCCCTTGTGTTGAGGCGGAACCTCTTGTGATGCAACTTACACCTGTTGCTCCTTATCCTATCCTAGGGAGCAAGTGAGCAGAGCCTGTCCCCTGCCTCCTGGCCAGCCTTCAGATACTTAGACACATTTATCAAATGCCCTCTAAGTCTTATTTTTCCCAGACTAAAAAGCACCAGGTCCCTCAGCCTCTCCCCATCAGACATGCCCTTCTGTTCCCTAATCATCCTCATAGCCCTCTTCTAGATCCTCTGCAGCAGATCTCTGTCCCTCTCAAACTGGGGAGCCCAAAACTGAACACAATATTCAAGATGGGATCTTGAATACCAGGGCAGAATAGAGGGAGGAGGAGAACCTCTCTTGATCTACTGGACACAGTCTTCCTATTACACCCCAGGATCCCATTGGCCTTCTTGGCCACAAGGGCACATTGCTGTGCCATGGGTAACTTGTTATCCACCAGAGCTCCCAGGTCCCTCTCCACAGTGCTGCTTTCCAGCAGATCACTTCCCGGCCTGTACTGGTGCAGTTTGTTCTTCCTTCCCAGGTGCAGGACTCTGCACTTGTCCTTGTTGAACTTCATCTGGTTCCTCTGTGCCCAGCTCTCCAGTCTGTCCAGGTCTCGCTGGATGGCTGCACAGCTTTCAGCTGTATCAGCCAAGCCTCCCAGCTTGGTGTCGTCAGCAACCTCACTGAGCAGACGTTCTGTGCCCTCATCAACATCACTGATGAAGATGTTGAACAGGACCAGCCCCAGCACTATTCATCCCTATTGCCTGTAACTGAAAAAAAGAAGATTTGAATCCTTTTCAGTGACACATCCCCATATGCCTTTCCTTAACTAACGAAGGTGTCCTTCAAAGACAGCGGAAAATGACTCAAACATTTGAATTTTTAGGATAGTCTGCAGGCCTAATAGGATAATAAATATTAACTTCTCTGCCTGGGAATGTACAAAGCCGAATTTTAGTGACCATGCAATGTATGATACAGGGAGCTGTACATGTAAAGGGGAGTAGGCGGACCAGAAGTCTCTACAGTTCAAGTATGTCAGCCAACGGGAAGAGGGTGAGGGTTACTTGCAGACAGGAATTTGGGAAAAAAAGAAGGCTATGTCCTCGAGCAATTGAGAGACCCCACAGGGATTTACACCAGTCCTCTGTCTCCTTTGTGAGCACAAATCTCTAGCAATGAAAGTTTTCTGTACAATGGTTAAGTTCTCCAGTGCAGCAACCCTCTACTGCTTTATACCTCATGATTTTGATTTTCAGTTCTTTTAGTTGTCGGCTGAATAAGCAAGAATTCTTACCAATGAATTTTTACAACCCATTATCTTCCTGTAAAATGAGCTACATTCATGACTATGACTGTTTCACTAATGATAAATAAGTAATTTCCTAACCTATGTTATTGCCAGGGGTTATTTCTTCACGAGTACAGAGCTTTACTTTTGTACTTGTTCCAATTCATAATGAGCCTGTTCCTCCAGTTTGTCTGTGTCTTTCTGAATAGAATCATAGAATGTTAGAATCAACCACGTTGGAAGAGACCTCCAAGCTCATCCAGTCCAACCTATCACCCAGCCCTGTCCAGTCAACCAGACCATGGCAGTAATTGCTTCATCCAGTCTTTTCTTGAACACCTCCAGGGTGTTGTATGACTTTTTATTTGATCTACCAAGAAGACAATCAGAAAGGGAGAGAGTTTTCCTCACTGAGGTGCTTCAAGGGAATAATTTGTCTGCACAGTGGTTTTGTGGGTGCTTCTACAAGGACATTTGGTACTGGAGAGCTCTGACAACTGTCCCTTGGAAGGAAAAAAAGGCACAGACTGAGAGCTTGCAGATGCAAGGCTGTAATATGAATATCTGGCAAAGCAATGCAGAGAGGGGCTGGATACCTAGGTGGGAGAGCCATCCAGCACCTGCTGTTCTGCCTTTTCCAGGTGTCTTTTCCTATGCCTGCAGCTAGCCAGGCTGAGAAAAACACTGAAGTTGGGGAGTGAAAGAGCCTAATCAACTAGACCATGGCACTAAGTGCCTCATCCAGTATTTTCTTGAACACCTCCAGGGACGGCGACCTCACCACCTCCCTGGGCAGCCCATTTCAATGGCAAATCACTCTCTCTGTGAAGAACTTCCTCCTAGCATCCCACCTAGACCTCATGAATGTATCAATTAGAACAAGAGAAAGAGAGTAAACAACAAACATACATTTTCTTAGAGGAAAAAGTGGATGATTCTTTGGTATTTGCCATTTGGTAGCAGACCGATTTCTAATAATCGGTGTAATTATATATTCATGCAGTTGAAGGCTAATGCTGAGCCATCTGGACACCCACAAGTCCATGGGACCAGATGGGATCCATCCCAGGGTGCTGAGAGAGCTGGCAGCTGAGCTGGCCAAGCCGCTCTCCATCATTTTCCAGCAGTCCTGGCTCACCGGAGAGGTCCCAGGAGACTGGAAAATGGCCAACGTGATCCCCATCCACAAGAAGGGTCGGATGGAGGAACCTGGGAAGTACAGACCTGTCAGCCTGACCTCAGTGCCAGGGAAACTGATGGAACAGGTTATCTTGGGGGTGATAAGAGCGCACCTAAGGGATGTCCAAGGGCTCAGGTCCAGCCAGCATGGTTTTAGGAAGGGCAGATCCTGCCTCTCCAACCTGATCTCCTTCTATGATCAGGTGACCCGCTTGGTGGATGTGGGGGGGGGCTGTGGATGTGGTCTATCTGGACTTCAGCAAGGCCTCTGACACTGTCCCCCACAGCAAACTGCAGGCTAAGCTGTCAGCCCATGGCTTGGATGGCAACACTCTGTGCTGGGTTAGGAACTGGCTGGAGGGCTGGACCCAGAGAGTGGTGGTGAATGGTGCCACATCCAGCTGGTGGCCAGTCACTAGTGGTGTCCCTCAGGGATCAGTGCTGGGCCCCATCCTCTTTAACATCTTCATAGATGATCTGGATGAGGGCATCGAGTCAGTCATGAGCAAGTTTGCAGATGACACCAAGCTGGGGGCAGATGTGACTGAGTTGGAAGGCAGAAGGGCTCTGCAGCGGGACCTTGACCGCCTGGACAGATGGGCAGAGTCCAATGGGATGGGGTTCAATAGCTCCAAGTGCAGGGTGCTGCACTTTGGCTACAACAACCCCATGGGGAGATACAGGCTGGGGTCGGAGTGGCTGGAGAGCAGCCAGACAGAGAGGGATCTGGGGGTACTGATTGATACCTGCCTGAACATGAGCCAGCAGTGTGCCCAGGTGGCCAAGAGAGCCAGTGGCATCCTGGCCTGCATCAGGAATGGTGTGGTCAGCAGAAGCAGGGAGGTCATTCTGCCCCTGTACTCTGCACTGGTTAGACCACACCTTGAGTACTGTGTTCAGTTCTGGGCCCCTCAGTTTAGAAGGGATGTTGAGATGCTTGAGCATGTCCAGAGAAGGGTGACGAGGCTGGTGAGAGGCCTTGAGCACAAGCCCTATGAGGAGAGGCTGAGGGAGCTGGGATTGTTTAGCCTGGAGAAGAGGAGGCTCAGGGGTGACCTTATTGCTGTCTGCAACTACCTGAAGGGTGGTTGTGGCCAGGAGGAGGTTGCTCTCTTCTCTCAGGTGGCCAGCACCAGAACAAGAGGACACAGCCTCAGGCTGTGCCAGGGGGAGATTTAGGCTGGAGGTGAGGAGAAATTTCTTCACTGAAAGAGTCATTGGCTACTGGAATGGGCTGCCCGGGGAGGTGGTGGAGTCGCCGTCCCTGGGGCACTTCAAGGCAAGGTTGGACATGGCACTTGGTGCCATGGTCTAGCCTTGAGCTCTGTGGTAAAGGGTTGGACTTGATGATCTGTGAGGTCTCTTCCAACCCTGATGATACTGTGTGATCCTGTGATACTGTAAATTATACCGAAGTATAATTTTGCTGGAACTAACTGAAAGTAAGCACAAGATGAACAGAAAAAACACTTACAATACAAACATTCTGCATCAAAACTCCCATTAAAAAAAAAAACCAAACCAGAATGACCGCATCATGACTAATACAATTAAAATGAAAAACAGAGGATTGACATTGTTTTGCCACTTTGCAGAGAACATTGAGATTTTGTGATGGGCACACATGTTGCAGCATAAAGGAAATGGTAAAGTGTGTGTGAAGCTTGTACAAAGTTGTACACGCACAAATACAGTTGCCCGGAGGCAAGGAAAGAGAAGGAGCAAATTCTCCTTATTACAGAGCGTCACTTCTGGAGGTAGCATCCGTCCACCTCAAACATGGCTTTGGCCTTGAGATGTGGAGGAAGCGGTAGAATCCATCATTACACATCCTTTACTTGAAAGTCTACATCATCTTGATTTGTTGTTTAAGGAACTGTTAAATGTGTTATCTTTTTTAACCTGCCTCTCCTGCATCTGTTTTTCAGGTAACACACATCTAGAGCTGTTTCTGCAGTGCTTTCCCCAATTCCTCCTTTTCTGCAATCTCTGTGAAATAGAGAAGATCTGGGAACATCTCAGGTCCTTGAGGGGTTTTTTTTCTGTGACACTGACTAAAAGCCATGGTCAGTTCTACCCCTAAATCATGGAGGACACAGCAAAAGAATTGTCTCACTTGACTTTCATATTCCTAGGTGTCCTTTATTTTTTCACAGAGTCCCCCTGTAATCCATGAGGAAGAAGTAAGGGACCTGCTGAGAAACTTGGATTTTCACAAGTCCATGGGACCGGATGGGATCCATCCTAGGGTGCTGAGATGGCAGATGAGCTGGCCAAGACACTCCCCATCATTTATCAACAGTCCTGACTCACTGGAGATGTCCCCAAACACTGGCAGCTGGCCAATGTGATACCCATCCACAAGAAGGGCCGGAAGGAGGAACCGGAAAACAACAATCCTGTCAGCCTGACCTCAGTGCCAGGCAAGGTGATGGAACAGGTCATCTTGAATGCCATCACAAAGCACCTACAGGATCGCCAAAGGATCAGGCCCAGCCAGCATGGGTTTAGGAAGGGCAGGTCCTGTCTCACCAACCTGATCTCCTTTTATGATCAGGTTACCTGCCTGGTGAATGTGGGGGCTGTGGATGTAGTCTACTTGGACTTCAGCAAAGCCTTTGACACTGTCTGCCACAAGAAGCTCCTAGCCAAGCTGGCAGCTCCTGGCTTGGACAGATTCACTCTGATATGGGTCAAGAACTGGCTGGATGGCCGAGCCCAGAGAGTGGTGGTGAATGGTGCCACATCCATTTGGCAGCTGTCACTAGTGGTGTTCCCCAAGGATCAGTGCTGGACCCAGCCCTGTTTATTGGTGATCTGGAGGAGGGGATTGAGTCCTGTATCAGTAAGTTTGCAGATGACACCAAGCTAGGAGCAGGTGTTGATCTGTTGGAGGGTAGGAGAGCCCTGCAGAGGGACCTGGACAGGCTGGATGGGTGGGCAGAGGCCAATGGGATGAGACTTAACAAGGCCAAGTGCAGTGTTCTACATTTTGGCCACAACAACCCCAAGCAGCACTACAGGCTGGGGACAGAGTGGCTGGAGAGCAGCCAGGCAGAGAGGGCCCTGGGGGTGCTGGTAGATAGTAGCTGAAGATGAGCCAGCAGTGTGCCCTGGTGGGCAGGAGAGCCAATGGCATCCTGGCCTGGCTCAGAAACAGCGTGGCCATTAGGACAAGGGAGGTTATTCTTCCTTTGCACTGGTGAAGCCACACCTTGAGTGCTGTGTCCAGTTCTGGGCTCCTCAATTGAAGAGACATGTTAAGGTACTGGAACATGTCCAGAGAAGGGCAGCAAGGCTGGTGAGAGGCCTGGAACACAACCCTGTGAGGAGAGCCTGAAGGAGTTGGGGGTGTGCAGCTGGAAGAAGAGGAGGCTCAGGGGTGACCTCATTGCTGTCTACCACTACCTGAAGGGAAGTTTTAGCCAGGTGGGGTTGGTCTCTTCTTCCAGGCAAGCAGCAACAGAACAAGAGGACACAGGCTCAAGTTGTGTCAGGGGAGGTCTACACTGGATGTCAGAAGGAAGTTGTTGCCAGAGAGAGTGATTGGCATTGGAATGGGCTGCCCAGAGAGGTGGTGGAGTCGTCGTCCCTGGAGGTGTTCAAGCAAAGCCTGGATGAGGCACTTAGTGCCATGGTCTGGTTGACTGGATAGGGCTGGGTGCTAAGTTGGACTGGATGATAATGGAAGTCTCTTCCAACCTGGTTGATTCTATGATTCCAACATTCCAGCCTGTCTTCTTTTTTGAAAGGAGGAGTAGTCCAGGAAGTTCCCAACTCTTCAGCAGATGTTATGAGAATTTAAACGCAAGCAGATTCACTTGCAGCTGCAGGAAGCCAAAAAGAGGAGGATTTCAGTTTTGTTTTGGTTTTGTTTGTTTGTTTTCTCCCAAGAAGGATATAGCAGAGTTCAGGAGAACCAGAACACTTGGATACTTCCACTCATTTTGGACTTCCATCTTTTCTAGGCTAACACAACCATGTGTTGCTAAGTGCAGCACTGCATAACGATGTCAAGGTCTCAGCCAAAAATGTGCAACTCAGAGAGTGAGATAACCTTAAAACCAGTGCCCCTGCCAGCACTAGCATAGCTTCTCAGGTATGACACCAACAGATTAATTGAGTTGGTGGTTCTCATTGACCTTGCAGTGCTGCTCCCTGTGCATTGTTCTAATGACTAAGCTCATCGTACTTCACTTAATGTGTGTGTAGTCTGCATATTCCTTCTGTGCTGCAGTGCATATATCATGCCTGCACTGGACTCCCTCAGTCTGAGGTTTCAGTATAAAGGTTAGTTCTATACAGAGGGAACAAGACTTCCCCCCCCCCCCTTTTTTTTTTTTTTTTTGTGCAGCCTCTCTATTTTTGGTCCCTGTCTTAGGCCAAGTTTATTTATGAGTAGAGAAAAGCATTTGTGGATCATTTTTAAGCCCACTGAACTGTAGAAGCCACTATCATTAGCTTGTTGTGTGTCTGGTGAATCTAGTAAGCAAGACTGAAACAATCAGAGAAAATCCCACACTGCAAACTGAGATCGGGAACATGTGGTTGTCTCAGCAACCCGGACAGAATAGCCAGTCATAAGAGGAAGCTCCCAGACACACTGTCACACAAAAAGGAACTACACAAGAAGTGGTAGAAAGGGCAGCTATAGTGGGGGGCATATATGGAAGGTGTCCAAGAAGCAAGACAGCTGACTGGAAAAGGGGAAACATAACCCCCATTTTCAAAAAGGGAAAGAAGTATGATTCAGGGAACTATAAGCCAGTCAGTCTCACCTCTGAGATGAGTAAGATCATGGAGCAGATCCTTCTGGAGGCACAGCTAAGAAAGAATAATGGAGAGGTGGTTGGATATAACCAACCTTCAGCAAGGGCAAATGGTGCCTGACAAACTTTGTGGCCTTCTATGAAAAGTTGACAGCATCAATAGACAAGGGGAGTGCAACTGGTGTAATTTGTGTGGACCTGAACAAAGCCTTCAACATTGTCCCACACAACACCGTAGTCTCCAAACTGGTAAAACAAGGGTTCAACAGATGGACAGCTCAGTGGATTAAAATCTGACTTGGCAGCTGCACCCAAAGAGTGGCTGTCAATGGGTCCATGTCCAAGTGGAGGCCAGTAACAAATGGAGTTCCTTAAGGATCAGTTCTGGGACCAGTGTTGTCAACATCTTCATTTGCACCATGGACAGTGGCATTGAGTGCACCCTCAGCATGTCTGCCAACAACACCAAGCTCTGTGGTGCAGCTGACATGCTGGAGGGAAGGGGTGCCATCCAGAGAGATCTTGACAGGCTGAAGAGGTGGGTCTAAGCCAATCTCATGAAGTTTAACAAGATCAAGGACAAGGTCCTGCATTTGAGTCAGGGCAATCCCAAGCATTGATATAGGCTAGGCAGTGACTGGCTTGAGAGGAGCCCTGAAGAAAAAGGCTTGGGGGTGCTGACAGGTGAGAATTTCAACATGAGCTGCCAGTGTACACTTGAGCCCAGAAAGCCAACCATATCCTGGCTTGCATCACGAGACGTGTACCCAGCAGGTCAAGAGGGATGATTCTCCCCCTCTACACTACTCTTGTGAGATTCTACCTGGAGTACTGGAACCCCTGTTACAAGAGAGTTATGGATGTTGTGGAATGTGGCCAGAGAAGGGCCATAAGCACCTTTCCTATGAAGACATGCTGCAAGAGTTGGAGTTGTTCAGTTTGGAGAAGGCTCCAGGGACACCTTATTGTGGCCTTCCAATATCTGAAAGGGGCCTACAAGAAAGCTGGTGAGGGACTTTTTAGGGTGTTGAGTAGTGATAGAACTAATGAGAATGGATCTAAGCTAGAGAAAGGTAGATTTAGATTAGGTATTAAGAAAAAGTTCATCATAAGGATGGTGAGACACTGGGACAGGTTGCTCAGGGAAGTGGTTGGAAGCCTCATGCCTGGATGTTCTTAAGGCCAGGCTAGATGTGGCTCTGCATAGCCTGATCTGGTGGAAAGTATCTCCACCATTGGAACTAGATGATTCCCTGAGGTCACTTCCAACCCTGACAATTCTGTGATTCTGTGACATAGAAGAGGCCCTTCACAGACAAATAGAAGCAGCTTCCAGACCACAAGTCCTGGTCCTCATGGGAGATTTCAATCACTCTGACATCTGCTGGAGGGACAACACAGCAAGGCATCAGCAAGCCAGGGTGTTCCTGGATTGCATAGATGACAACTTTCTCTTCCAAATGGTAGAGGAATCAACAAGAAAAGGTGCTGTGCTGGACCTTGGTTTTACCAATACAGAAGGGCTGGTGACTGAAGTGAGGCTCAGGGACAGTCCTGGTAGCAGTGACCATGGCATAGTTGAATTTAAGATCCTCAGGGCAACCAGAAGGACATATTCTAAGCTTATGACCCTGGACTTGAGGCGTGCAGACTTTAATGGCTTCAGGGATCTGCTGGCGAAAGTGTCATGGGACAAAGCCCTAGGGGGAAGAGGGACCCAGGACAGCTGATCACTGTTCAAGGATCACTTCCTCTGCGTCCAGGAGCAGTGCATACCAACAAAGAGGAAAGCAGGGAAGAATGCTAGGAGGCCTGCCTGGCTGAGCAGGGAGCTCCTGGACATACTGTCACACAAAAAGAAACTCTACAAGCAGTGGAAGAAAGGACAGCTGGAATGGGGGAGATATAAGGAAGCTGCCTCAGCAGCTAGAGATCTGGTTAGGAAAGCCAAGGCAGAGTTTGAATTGAATCGAGCCAGAGATAGTGAAGAGGTGGTTGGCTACAATCAGCATGGCTTCACCAAGGGCAAATCCTGCCTGACAAACCTGGTGGCCTTCTATGAACAGGTCACAACATTCATAGATGAGGGGCAAGCAACTGATGTCATCTACCTGGACCTGAGCAAGGCCTTTGACACTGTCCCACACCACATCCTGGTCTCCAAGCTGGTGACACATGGGTTTGATGGGTGGACCAAGAGCTAAAGAACTGACTTGATGGCCGCAGCCAAAGTGTGACTGTCAACGGGTCCATGTCCAAGTGGAGGCCAGAGACAAGTGGAGTCCCTCAGGGATCAGTCCTGGCACCAGCCTTGTTCAACATCATTATGGTGCCATGGACAGAGGCATTGAGTGCAGCCTCAGCAAGTTTGCTGATGACACCAAGCTGTGTGGTGCAGCAGACAGGCTGGAGGGCAGGGATCCATCCAGAGGGACCTGGACAGACTGGAGAGTTGGGCACAAGCCAAGCTCATGAGGTGCAACAAGACCAAGTGTATAGTCCTGCATCTGGGTCGAGGCAATCCCAAGCACAAATACAGGCTGGGCAGGTACTGGCTGGAGAGCAGCCCTGAGGAGAGGAACTTGGGGGTGCTGCTGGACGAGAAGTTCAACATGAGCCAGCAGTGTGCACTTGAAGCCCAGAGGGCCAACCAGATCCTGGGCTGCATCAGGAGAAATGTGGCCAGCAGGTCAAGGGAGGTGATTCTCCCCCTCTACTCTGCTCTGCTGAGACCCCACCTGGAGTACTGCATCCAGTTCTGGAGCTCCCATTACAAGAAGGAGGTGGAGATGCTGGAACGTGCCCAGAGAAGGGCCACGAGGATGCTCAGAGGGCTGGAGCAGCTCTGCTGTGAGGATAGACTCAAAGAGTTGGGGCTGTTCAGTCTGGAGAAGAGGAGGCTTCCAGGTGACCTTCTTGTGGCCTTCCAGGATCTGAAGGAGGCCTACAAAAAAGCTGGGGAGGGACTTTTTAGGCTGTCAGGGAGTGCCAGGACTAGGGGGAATGGAGCAAAGCTGGAGTTGGGGAGATTCAGAGTGGCCTTGAGGAGGAAGATGTTCAGGATGAGAGTGGTGAGAGGCTGGACTGGGTTGCCCAGGGAGGTGTTTAAGGCCAGGCTGGCTGAGGCTGTGGGCAGCCTTCTCTAGGGTAGAGTGTCCCTGGGCATGGCAGGGGGGTTGGAACTACATGATCCTTGTGGTCCCTTCCAACCCTGACTGATTCTACGATTCTATATAAGTATAGTGGGTCTAGCAGAGATAGAGATAATTTTCTTTGTAGCAACATGTATGGCACTGTTTTGGGTTTGTGAC
The DNA here is from genome assembly GCF_015220805.1 of Pogoniulus pusillus. NCBI lineage: Eukaryota > Metazoa > Chordata > Aves > Piciformes > Lybiidae > Pogoniulus > Pogoniulus pusillus. The sequence continues at coordinate 20,336,393 of NC_087268.1, read as the reverse complement.
TAAACCAGCCTTGTTAGTAGCACACCTGTGTTTTGGCTTTCAATGAGCAGTGCTTCCACACTATCAAGACTTTCTCTTTTTTCCCATTCAGGTCCACCCTAGCAAGTGGGCTAGGGGTACACATGAATTTGGAGAGGACACAAGCAAGACAAGCAAGATCTAAACTGACCTCAGATCTGCATCATCACTATGGATTTGCTGGGGGATTGCTCAGCTGCATATGACCCACAGTCCTTGACCATAACCTAACCTGGACTTGCTGTTCCACATCCTGGCTTCCCTGGTGTACTGGTTTCAGGGTAATTGGAATATTTTAATGAGGAAAAATTAGATGATAGAGTGTGAAAATAAAACAATGGTGCTGTCTACTTCATTCATATGTTTGCTGAGATGTATAAAAGCAAGGATACAAACATAGATAAGACAGTTCCGTCTGTCAGAGTTTGATGTCTGTGTTTTCTCCCTGGGCTTTTGCTGTTCTGCTTGCATCTGTGTAACCCAACTAATCATTCTGCTTCTAACCCCCCCTGGCTGATCCCCTAGGCTCACCTTGCACATAAGACAAACTCTGGGATAAAGTAGAGGGGCGGGAAGAAGGTGGAAGGGTGATTGGGAGCCCCTCCTGGGGACTCTGGTTTCTGAGAGGGCTGTTGTGTTTCTGTATCACTGTCTGTCTATAGCTGTATAGATTGTAAATGCTTGGATATTGTGCTCAGATGTAAATATAAAGCTTCATTCTTTAATTTACAGCTTGGCTGAGCCTAGCCTGGGTGATTTCATAAGAGTGGGGGGGAGGGGGGGTGGGGGGTGTGCAGGTAACACCCAAACCAAATTACACACATACATACTGTGTAATTGTAAGAGGGAAAAGTTGGTCTGTGTTTGATCAGAAGTCACAGCAGGCTGATAATCACTATGTTACCGGAGATAAGATCTGGAGGAAGCAGGGCTTGCAAGTATGCACATGAACAGGAGGGAAAGATGGTACGGAACAGATGCCAAAGTAAAGGAGGAGCTCTGTTCTTCTTCATTCAGCCTTCTGAGACGTCCTGGCCATATGTCACAGAATTCTGATCCCATCTATATCAAGAGCTGGGTTGGAGTGGCACCAATCTGACCACCATGATGGTGCAGTTGTCGCTGGGGACGCCTATCTTAAGAAGATAAGTGCCTGCCAGCCCTCTGATCTATGCATGTCAAGGGTTTTGCTGGTGAGTTGTATAGGGTGAGTATAACCTGCTCTTTTGATCAATGGAGTTACTCAGCATCCCTTGTCATATACCTTTCTCTCTGTGATTTTAGTATTTGAGCTGTAAGCATTGTAGTTTCCAGTATACCTTTCTCTTCATGGTTTTAGGATTTCAGCTATAATTAAGTGTTGAAACTGTACCCAGAGGGAGGGTACCCAGGTGTCAGAGCATTCCCTGGTCCCCAAAGAACTCACTGGAACAGTAATACAGGAGAATTGTGAAATCCAGTGTATTCCACAGAAAAAAATAACTTTAGCTGAGAGACTTTAAATTCGGAGTGTGTAATGCAAGCTGTTAGTTTTTTTCTGTTCTAGGTACTACCTGGTGTCCAATGAAAGAATCTACAAGAGATTCTACAATACGTGGGCATGAACCCAATGTCACCTGGGAGTCCCTGTTCTTGTCTCATCTGTGAGGAGACAAATTGTTTTCTGAGCTTTTGAATCACCTACATCTGAGATAGCCAGAACGGAGTGTAAACTGAACTTGTAATATTCATTTTTGTAAATATGGGTTTAGATTAGACAGATAGTTCTCAGCAAAACTCTGAGTGAAATAGACAGGGGCAGATTGTGCTGGTTTGAGGCTAATTGGAATATTTTAATGAGGGAAAAATTAGATGATAGACTGTGAAAAGAAAACAATGCTGATGTCTGCCGCACTCATAGGTTTGCTGAGATGTATAAAAGCAAGGACACAAACATAGATAAGACAGTTCTGTCTGTCAGAGTTTGACGTCTGTGTTTTCTCCCTGGGCTTTTGCTGCTCTGTTTGGATCTGTGTAACCCAACTAATCATTCTGTTTCTAACTCCCCCTTGCTGATCCTCACAACTCACCTTGCATGTAAGGCAGACTCTGGGATAAAGTAGAGGGGAGGAAAGAAGGTGGAAGGGTGGTTGGGAGCCCCTTCTGGGGACTCTGGTTTCTGGGAGGGCTGTTGTGTTTCTGTATTACCTTTAACTTGTATATAGCTGTAAATATTTGTACTATATTGTAAATATCTTCTTGTATATTTACTTCCAGCTGCCTTAATCTAGTCTGGGTGAATTTATTGTGTGGTGCAGCAGGTAACTCCCAAACCATCACACTTGGTTAGGCACTACTTGTGCCTGCCTCCTTTTGACTAGCCTTCTATGGTAGAGCAGCTAGCCCTCACTGTTCTCTGACAAAGAGGCAGGATTTTCAACGAGACTACAAAGCATGTCTAAGGTCTACATAGCTGTGAGTGAGACATGTAGCAGGATTACAGCACTGGACTTGAGGCATGCAGGCTTTGGCTTGTTGAGAGAATGAATCTCCTAGGCAGTTTTCCATGGGAGTTGCCCTGAAGAGTAGAGCCCAAGAGAACTTCTTCCTCGGGGTACAAGAAGGGTCCATTCTGATGTGGGGGAAGTCTACCAGTCCTGGCAGAAGGCCGGCATGGATGAACAGAGAATTCCTGACCAAGGCTGACAGCACCAAGGAAGTGCACGGAAGACACAAGTGGAGCTGGGCAGCTCTAGATGAATAGAGCTGTTGCCTAAATGTGGTGGAATCTGGAAAGCCCAAAGCTCAGCTGGAGATAAAACTAGTGAGGAATGTGGAAAGCAACAGAAATTACTTCAATCAATGTATTGCTGGTAAAAGGGAGACTCAGTGTGCTGGTTTGAGGCTAATTGGAATATTTTAATGAGAAAAATTAGCTCATTGGATGCGAAAAGGAAATATAGTGATGTCTGTTACCCATTCATTCTGCTGAGCCATACAAAAAACAGGACACAAAGAAAGATAAGACAGTCTCTGCCTGGCTATTGGTGTATTAACTTCTGCCTGAACGTGCACATTTTCCAACTAATCATTCTGCTTCTAACACCCCTTGCTGACCTTTCCAGCTCACCCTGCACATAAGAGATTCTGAGCTAAGGCAGGGGGTGGAAAGAAGGTGGAAAGGTAGTTGGGAGCCTCTCCTGGGCACTCTGAATGCTGGGAGGGGTCTTGTATTTCTGTGTTACTTTTGACTTGTATATGACTGTCTATAGTTGTAAATATCTGTGATCTGTTGTATATCTATGCTTGTAAATTGTGCTAAGCTGTGAATATAAAGCTTCATTTCTTAACTTTCCAGACAGCTGAGTTAGTCTGGTTAATCCGGGGGGGGGGGGGGTAGGGAGTGGGAAGGAGAAACTCCAGAACCACTACACTCAGAAAAAGTGAATCCTCTGCCAAATGGGGCAGACTACCTGGTGGCAAAGTGAACCTGAGCTTAGTTGGCAAACCCTGGCAATGTTGGTGGAGCATTACTCACAGTAGAGCAAGACCATGCTGGGGATCAGAAGGCAAACTGGACATATGCAAGTCTGTGAGTCCCCCTGAAATGCAGTCAGAGGTGCAGAGGGAGCTGACCAAAGTCACTGCAAAGCTGTTCTCATCTTTGAGAGTGACATGGGGAGGTCTGATTATGAAGAGGCATCTAGCACAGGCTCTCTGGCTATCCCCTGAAAGGCACGAAAGAGGCCCCCAAGAACTGCATGCTCAGTGCCACTCCTGGAAAGGTCACAATATAAATCCTTCCCAGAACTATCTCCAGTTGCAGGAATGACAAGAAACTGATTGGGAAAAGACAGCAGAAATTTATGGAGGGCAAATAATGCCCAACCCACCTGATAGCTTTCTACAGTGAGACAACTGTTCTCCAGTGAGACAACTCCAACACAATTTGCTGTTCTTTGGGGATCACACACAAAGTATCTTTCCAAGAGCTCTGAACTTCGACTGCAGTGGAGTTGGAATAGAACCTTGTGAGTCACCTTTTGTAATTTTTTGGTCCACTTTTGCTTTTGGTGGTAGTTGAAGCTAGGATAGAAATGAGCTCAAAGAGTCACATTTTAAAAACTCCTTTATTTTTTATATCATCCTAGTAAAAATCTTTTATAGAAAGGTGAAAGTAGATATTGCATAGAAGAAACACTGGTGCAAACATCACCTAGTAGGAATGGCATGTTGTTTCTTAGCGTCTATTACCTACTGCACAACAGATGGCTAGCCCATAAGCAAACACCTTCAAGTTTCCCCATACCAGATACAGGATGAAGCTGCTCAAGTCTATGGGAAGAAGTTACATCAGAATTATGTGTGTCCTTTTCCATGCTGCTCCCAGGAAAACATCCTTTTCCTCCTTGCATTTTCTGTGCCTAGCCAGGAAAGCCCTTGAGGATCCCTTTGGCTGCCCTCTGCTAGCACCTTTCCCATGTGTGAGCTTGTATTTCATGCATAGAAATGGGGAGTGGACAGAAGATGGGAGAGTTGGCCCAACAGGACTATGCTCTTAGGAAGTCAATGAATGATGTATTCAAGGCATCTTTTGTCATCCTGGAACCATTTATGCTATTTTTATCATCTCATGTGCTACTTAGCTATGGGTACTTCTGAGCACCCTCCACCTGGGCTTCCTCTAGCAAGCTTAGTACCACCAGGAGGGAACAGAATTCACTGCCATCACTTCAGCAGCTTTCAAGTGGAACTTTTTCAAACAGTTCTCCTATTATGCCTCTGCTTAAGACCTGCTGCAGCTTCCACGAGTGAAGCACAGTGAGGTGGCACGTATGTTACAGTCTGAAGGGACGCTCAAGGAAATAGCACTTGCATACTTCTGAACTGTGCTTTCATGGATTAGAGATACAGAGAGATAGGTATTTATACAAACCCATTTTTGTGTCTGTTAAAGATACTTTTACTCAGCATCAGCTTTTATTTAAAAACATGCAAAAAAACCTCATACTTGAATAATCAGAGTGACATTTGGGGAAAACACACAGAAAGCCACTCACCGGCATAAGCAAAAAAAGTGCATACATGCATGAGCCAAAGCTCCCTTTGACCACTTAGTGTCTTCTGTAACAAACTGACTGATGCAGCCTTGCTAATTTCTTTTGCCAGGAAAATGGCATTACTTTGCTGTTCCTTTCAGGATGTCACTTCCCACACCAGCAAGTCAGCCAGAGACACCAAGCAGCCCTGCTTTTGACTCCCTCCCTGTAGGTGGCTTCATAGATGAGTACATGAAGCTTGTGTAAATATGTCACTTAATACTGTGCTTGAAATGCCAAAAGTAGTCAAAATAAGGTTCAGGATCTACATAAAATGGAATGAAGTATTCTAGAACAGTAAGTTTGGATGGATGACAAAGTAGTTGAGTTTGCAACTACACATTTTATCTCTTAGTTACTCATAAACATTTTTTATTTCCTTAGTACTTTAATATCTTTAACTTTTTTATTTTGTACAAAAACTGATTGCAGATTAAAATTTAAGATGTGGCAGGTACCACTGTACAACCCCAAAGGACAGAGGTGACACTCCTGTTCAGCGCTGCGCCCTGCTCCTCTGAATGCCAAAGAAAGCTAGAGAAAGCTAAGCGCCTTTGCCCAAAGGCAGAATGCAGCGGAGCCATCAGGTGAAAATCATCCTAGCTTTTCTTCAAAAACAGGAACACATCTTAGCAACTTTGGGTACAGTCTTACATGTAGCAGCAAATGCACTGGGCAACAGAGCCCCGTCTTCAACATAGAATGTCCATCTCCAGTGGGGCTCAGATGCTCCTGGTCCCAATTTTTGTTAGAAATGGAAGTAAAACTGGATTCACTTTTTGTGCTTTTCCTCTGCTTCTTCCCTTACTCTTTCAAAGGCAATACAAGTTGAACCCATATGTCATTGTCTGTTTCAGTGGGAAACAAAAGCCCTGTAGGACTTTGGGCATTGTGCTCATAGGGGCAAAGACCATGCTTTAGGAATAGCAACCTTCTTACCTCCTGCACATCACACTCCTTCCTGTCACACTGATTTCATAAGAACTCAATTAAAACAAAAGTGACACATGAGCCACACAAAACAGCATTGCTGCCAGATGTACAGGTGCATTCCAGACCTAATACAAAGATAAACAAGGGACCAAAAACTTCCTGATATGAGGTGGCTTGACAGTTATTTCAGCCCACAAGGAAATGACAGGCTGAATGATACAACAAAAGGTCTATCTGTTAACAGTTTGAAGCATTCAGACTGGACATTAAGAGAAACTTGGTTTCCAGAGAAGTAGTTTGACATAGCATGGCTGGAAAGGCACAAAATCTCCATCCTCCACAGTTTCTGAAACTCAGCCTGATAATATCACAGTAAACCTCATGGCTTAGATGACAGTACTCTTTTGAGAGTGACACGGGGTGAGGTAACCGTAATTGGATGAGGATGACCTCCACAAGAAGATCATTTATGACTCCTGCTAATATAAAAAGTCGTGTTTCTTCTAGAACTGAGTTGAGCCCTGACTGAAGTTTAAAAAGCAACACACTCCAGTGTCTGTGCCTGTTCTTCCTTCATAAAACAGCAAAAAACTTGGAACGAAAGGTAAATGGAGACTACTTGCAATGAAGCTGCATTCAAACTATAGAAATATATATTCAAGTTTTCTAACAGGAATGTTGGTAAAAATATGCATTGAAGTGAACTCTGAACTAGCCCATTGGATAAAGCAATTCTGTACTGAAAGCATGAGAACACATACTGCCTCTGAGTGCTGCTTTGGAAATTGCCCCTTTCCTGCATTGTCTGGTCACCTTTCATCAGGCCCTGTTTTCCAGCTCAAGGAGACAGCTGTTGTCTGCCTGTGAGGAAGGGCCTAGCATGACAATGTTGCCATCAAACTGCCATCCACTTCCCTCATATCCAGCAGAATGATGTGCCTAGGACAAACATTTTGAAGCAGACCACACAATCTGTGAAGTCTGCTGCCAACTGGTCAGGTTGAAATCTCTCTGCTTCATGTTAGGGGAGAAGTAACTTGCCTAGTCACTACTTTCAGCTTTCAAAGTAGCACAGCATCAAAGTAGCCAGACACTGCTTTGGATGAGCAAAGGGCTCACAGGAGTAGAAAGCTCACCATCCGCTCCAATGGGAAGGCATTGCATTCCATCTCAGGAAGAGTCTCTGAGTTGAAAGGCACCACCTTTGTTACAGTACAGACATCAAGGCCCTGATAAAGGTAGGTGATTGATGTCTTCCCACAGACTTAAGAAAAGTTATGTCTTTATTTGCTTGCACCATCAGCTTTGTCCTCTGAGATCACACAGTGGTTCCTAGATTAATGTACAATAAATGTGTAAAAACAGAAACAGAAGTAATGAGAGGCAACTAAATTCTAAGCTATAACCATCATTATAATAATAATCATTATCATCATAAAAAAGTATACACTGTAAGGTACAAGCAGCTGCAAAGCAAAGCAGCTCAAATTACTAGGACTCTCAGTTAGAGTGGCTTTTCCCAGTCTTCCAGTAAATTAAATGTGAGGGTTGAAAACTTAATGGAAGACTTTGAAGAATTCTCCCTCGAAGATGACCACGCGTAACTTTTGCACATGGATTAGTAGAGCAAAACATTTTCTTCAGTTAAGAAATGTTCTTAGAGCAGGTCTACGATTTCATGCAGATAATCCATCTGTTTGGGGAGGTTTCCCCCCTCTTTGGCAAGTGAGAAAGTGACATGAAAATGAGTAAAATAACTGGATGAGTAACAACAAAGTAGATTGGTCAATGGGACGGATTCCCTCAGCAGGGCTAGGCTTGATACTTTTGGAAGTAATTTCTTTCATTCATCTGTACGATGAGACAGAAGGGTTGATGTGATAACGTTTCAGAGGCTTTAAGCATCGTACTTTTTGCCAGTCCTGTGAATCTGCTGGAAGAGTGTCATGGAGAAGGCCATGCCAAGAATCTGAAGGAAAACAAACAGTAAGGGCTTCAGTATAGGACAGGCTGACAACACTGCACTGATGTCCTGTGTTCATGCTCCAGTTGTAGTTCTAAAAAAAATTCTGCACTAGCTGTATTACTCAGGCTTCAACATGGATCAGTAAATCTGGATGTATATTGTTCAGACACACAGTGATATCCAGAGATATATCTGTCAGCTCACAGACGGAGGCAAAATGCTCTCAGGACTCTTTGCCATATGCATCATTTTTTTTTCAGAATAAATACAAACAAGTGTCTCTGCCTTTTTAACCCAACCAGATAACTGTGATTGAAAGCCTCAGATTCAGGTATTCTTCCCCAAAAGTACAACGGTGACAGAGGAACCCCCAAACCTTAACAGATGATGATGACATTTTGGCATCTCTCTTTTAAAACAGATTAGCTTACTCAGTTCAGTGACCATGAGTTGACTTATTTGAGCAAATTCTGAAACTTGCTTTCAAAATTAAACAGTTCCCCTAGGAACAGCATAACAAACAGCTAAGCATGGGAACTGCAAATCAGTGCTCTGATGTCAAAAAACAAATAAGCATGTAGCACTGTAGCATGTCTTCTTTGCAAGCCTGGCTACTTACCTGCTTCCTTTCTGAGTACATAGCCTTTAACGAACTCAGAAAAGAATTGCTGAAAGCATGACTGAACTCAAAGTGGTTAAGCACCACTTTTCACGCTACAGAATCAAGAATGCTAACAATGCTAAGCATTTCAAAAGTCACACTGACAAACATCATACCAATATTACCTGCATTATGAGGATGCACATCCCAACTGAACCAAGGACATGCTTATTCTCATCAAACCAGGTCATGACTCTCTCATAACATCCCTGAAATGGCAAAAGAAGAAAATTGAAATCCCAAGGTCACATTTTCTTTCATACACATCCCCTTTATTTCCTTACTTCTGTGACCTGGAACACAGGCAATGCAAGCCTTACCGTTTTCCACACTAATCCAGTGGAATTCCGTCCACAGTCTTGGGAGTTTTCTGTACAACATCTGTCTGGAACAGTGTTTTCTCCCAGCACTGGGTACCAATCCGTAAAGTCATTCACACCACAGCATTTCATCTATAGCAAAACCAAAGGATTAATAAACTTCACTAGCACAATTCTTGAATCACGAACCACCAAAAATGTTTACTTCCAAAAAAGTAAATAAAGGGTCCCATGCCCAGAGGATTTTAGTTTTCTGGTTACAGAGAAGCCAGCCCAACAGCAAAAGCCTCATTGCCAAAGCTGCAGTTCTACTTATGCAGGTTTGTCTTCTTCTCTGTTTCAGATCTTTCACCTTACAAAGTACACTTTGATCCTGGGTTCCACAGAGACGTTCAAGAGTGCAAGATCAGAAACCGAAGTTTTAATCAGCCATCTTTTAGACTCGGCATGGATGCCAAACAGACAGCACCAGCAATTATGGTCCAATTATTAGGTTTTTTCCTTGAGAAGATATGTTACCTCTGCTTGAATGATATTCCATGCATTTTTCAGTCCAACATTATTTTCTGAATTGTAGAGCTTCATTCCTTCCTTCAAATCCTTCTTTGCACTCTCACTGACCTGCACCATGTGAAAAATAGAGAAAAATCCATGCACCACTCTTTAGAGGAAATAAGCAAATGGCACACACTTGCGTATGGAATGTAGCTCTCCTATCTTCTCTTATCACAAGCTTAATGTGGGTAGAAAAGCTCCATCAGAGCTTCAACTCTCACAAATCCCTGGGACCTTTCAGTACTTGCCAAGGTCAGTCTCTCTCAGATTCTGAAATACTGGATTTATTCTATTGAGATAGCAGACCAAACAGCTTAGCTTCTACTAAGAACCTATCATACAATCACAATTTGATCCAAACTAACTGTTAGATAGAGCAAAGCTGGAGGTGGGGAGATTCAGACTGGACATGAGGAGGAAGGTGTTCAGCATGAGAGTGGGGAGAGCCTGGAATGGGCTGCCCAGGGAGGTGGTTGAGTCCCCATTCCTGGAGGTGTTTAAGGCCAGGCTGGATGAGGCTCTGACCAGGCTGATCTAGGGTATGGTGTCCCTGCCCACGGCAGATGGGGTTGAAACTAGGTGATCCTTGTGGTCCCTTCCAACCCCAACTGATGCTATGATTCTAACTGAAGAACAGTCTGTAGAGATCTGCTGAGCTTACTTTAACTTTGCCAGAGATGGCTGTTGGTAACACTCTGCAGCAGCCTTTCCTTCCTGTAAACTATGGCCTACTTGAGTTTGCTGATATCATAAAGCCAGAGTCCCAGCCTCGCAACCATAACACAGGTACCATTCATGAAGGTTTAGGCTGGTTATAACAAGCAGCCATCACAAAATGAATTGTTCTCTTTGCAGCAACAGGCTTCTAAGATTGATGATTTTTCAAAGGTGGTCTTCTTTCCTTACAGGAGGAAGCTGAAATGCTTACTGGGAGACCCAAGGTGTCTCATTTCTCATATAAATTCTTGTAGGAATAATACTTTTAGGAACACTTGTCTTGTATAATACCTGTAGGAAATGTAGCTTGGTTCTGACAGCAGTGAGCTGGCAGCAGCTAAAGGATTAACATATGGGTCCTGGAATAAATAACAACTGTATGTTTCATCCCTCTTTGATATCCCACTGAAAATGGCAAGTTAACCCTCAGCACCTGAAAAGTGGCAGACATCATAATGACAACCTGAGAAGGCATAAAAATCTGCTAAGAGTTAGTTTTACAATCAGTCTGGACACACTCATACTGTAAAGTGTTTAGCAGAGTTCTCCAGTTCCTTAAGGATTTTTCCAGTCTTCCCTATCTGACAGAGGGACGGGGATCTGCTGGAGAGGACCCAGCAGAGGGCTACGAGGATGATTAGGGGACAGGAGGGCATGTCTGATGAGGAGAAACTGAGGGACCTGGGGCTTTTTAGTCTGGAGAAGAGAAGACTTGGAAGGGATTTGATAAATGTTTCTAAGTATGTGAGGGCTGGCCAGGAGAGGGGGACAGGCTCTGCTCACTGCTCCCTGGGATAGGACAAGAAGCCATGGGTGTAAATGGCAGCAAAAGAGGTTCTGCCTCAACACAAGGGGGAATTTCTTTACTGTAAGGGTCACAGAGCACTGGAATAGGCTTCCCAGAGAGGTTGTGGTGTCTCCTTCTCTGGAGCCTTTCAGGGCCTGTCTGCATGTGTTCCTCTGTGATCTGTTAGATAGTATCACCCTGCTCTGGGGTTGGACTTGAAGATCTACTTGGGTCCCTTCCATCCCCTAACATCCTGTGATCCTGTGACAGGCCAGCCAGTTGTGCCTACTTCACCTAGTCTCTATTAGATGCCTACAGGTGGGCCTGTGAATATCCCAGATCACTCTCCTCCCAACCTCTTCAAGGGTTAGCCATAAGAAGCTAACCAGGTCTCAAGTAGGACTTCCCACAATCCAGGGCCACAAGAAGATCAGCTTCTTTTAGAGACCTCAAACAACTATTTTGAAAGCTAGCTAAGCTTTTAGAACTAAGAGGGGTATCATAGTTTTAGTTCAGGGAGCAAACTCTAAAGCTCAGCAGGTTCTTCTCTTCTGTTTGCCCTACTCATCATTACCTCCACTCTTTATAGAAGCATCTTACAGAAGACAGTCAAGATCTCAAGGATAAACCTTAACCAAAGTGAAAAGCACGAACCTCCATGAAACAGAAGCAAACAAAATCTGATTTATATGCTAGTACCAATAGCATATTTTCTTACCTTGTCCATATAAACAAAGAACAAAATTAGTAGTATCAGCTCTGCCAGGAGAATTATGAGCAGAATGATGAAAAACTAGAACAAAGGAAAAACAGACAGTGTCAAAACATTTGCCAACTAGAGAGTAAATCTGGAACTGCTAGAAACTCTGAAAACTATAGGCATTGTCCTCAAAACCTTTCCTCTACAATGAAAAACATGCAAGTGCTATTTCAAACTCTATTGCCACTAAAGCTCCTGTAGGTCTCATCAGCAGTGAGGAAGCTCACTCTTTAGCATTTCCTAAATCTTAGCTTTTGCCCTTTGTGCTTTTGTCTTGCTTTTTATGACTGCCACCACAGCATGCCCCTGGTAGTCTTTCCTTCACATATTTGTCCTCCAGGTTAACTGTCTAAGGTGGTCTAAGGAATGTTGCCCAGCTGTTCTCCAACAGTATGGAAAAGAGACTTCTATACATGGAAAACTAATGTGCTCCTTAATGCCATAGCAGCTGCAATTCATTAGCTATGACTGAACTGGAAGCTGTCTGCTTTGAAAGACTTCCTCTAACCTTTTGCCACAATAACTTTTTCCTTGGTGTGGGGAGAAGTGTTATGAAAGCTCCTGGGTTTTTGCAAGCTGAGTGACCCACACTGCATTTTATGACAGGGGTTCCTTGTGTCTGTGTTTCAGTGCTGCTGGACAATGACTTGGCAAAAGCAGTGGGCTTTTCGTTTATTGATATGGCCTGACAAGGACCTTGACTTCTTAACTTTGGGTCGGATGGTTGCCACCAACATCAAAGGCCTTAGATGAGACACTTTGAGTAGCATCCAAAAGCAGCTGTGCTTAATATTTTTAAGTCAATCCTTCTAACAGACATTACAAGAAAGGCTATCCAGGTTGAACCCACAGTTACTGTTTATCCATTCAGAAGCAATTGATAGTAATTTTCTTTGTTATCTGATACATGATGGCACAGTAACATGTATATATTTACTAATACACTAATGGTAGCACTGTGAACAAAGCTGTCTGTGCTAGTTTGAACCTAGCTGGGATATTTTGGTGAGAAGAACTAGATGCTAGGCTGTGAAAAGGAAACAACAGTGATGTCTGCTGCACTCATAGGCTTGCTGAGATGGATAAAAACTAGACCGCAAACACAGATAACAGAGTTGCTCTCTGGCTCTGGCTGCCTCCCTTCTCTCTCTAACCTGCTGTCTGCGTGACTAATCCTTCTGCTTCCTAACCCCCTGGTCAATTTTCCAAAATCACCTTGAATGTAAGGCAAAGTCTGGGATAAGGTAGAGGGGTGGAAGGGTGGTTGGAGCCCCTGCTGAGGACTCTGGTTTCTGGGAGGTCTGTTGTGTTTCTGTATCACTTTTTAACTTGTCTATGTCTGTCTATAGCTGTATAGATTGTAAATACCTGCTTGGATATTGTGCTGAGCTGTAAATATACAGCTCCATTCTTGTAATTTCCAGCTCAGATGAGTCTAGTCTGAGTGATTTTCTTAAGTGTGGGGGGGATGGGTAACACCCAAACCATCACACTGTGGAATGTCGTATTACAAGAATATAAAAGATTGAAAGCCGAGGGCAATGTTACAGCGATCCACACAACTGTTTTGCACTGGCCATTTGATAACAAAGCAACAGTCACTTGTCTTAGAGAAAAGAAGTAGTGATGTCTTACACTCAACAGGAGGCACTTGTTTTCTTTGATAGCACCTAGGCAGCCCAGAAAGCCGGTCACCATGATGATTGTGCCAATGGCAATGACTAGGTTGGCAGCTGAAAGTGAGGGAAAGCTAGGAGAAAATGTGGCAAAGTTTCCTTGCGACACCGACAGCCAGATGCCCACACCCAGCAGCCCACAGCCACATAACTGTAAAGAGAGAAACAAAAGAGAGGTTATGCCATTCATCTAAATGGCTCTGTCTTCTTCCCTCCTACTCTGACAGGATTTCTCAAGCAAATTCTCAGGTTCTATCATTTTACAGATGTGAAACCAGAGCTACCCATAGATCTCCCAGCTGCACAACCCAAGGCAATTTTTCTGCAGGAAAATTAAAGGCAGTATTTGGAAGAAGTGTGCCTGAATGAACTACCCTGGGTGATCCTGCCTTGGCAGGGAGGTTGAACTCTGTGATCTCTGGAGGTCTCTTCCAACCTCTAACATTCTGTGATTATGTGGCACTTATTTCTGCACTCACATACAATGTTTCACATTATTCAGCCCGGTATTTCATCATCCTAGAGCAGGCAAAGAAGTCCAGGAGATTAGACTCAGTCATATAATTTCAATAAATCTTTGTCCTTAGATGCCCAGTCCCACTGGCTTTTAGTACAAGTTCTCATAGCTTTGCTGTTGTTTGCCCCTGTTCATGTGTATTTCTAGGCTCAACTTTTGTTAATTTCTGTCAGTGAGACAACCTGAGAGAAATGCAAGACTACTAAGTGTCTTGGTTCTAATTTCAATTCCCAGAGACTCAAATATATCTGATAGAACCAATAACAATTTATAGAGTGCCCTTCCCTCTTGCCCCTTCTTTCCCAAAAGAAAGGAATTAGATGTAGAGAGAGGAAAGGTAAGCACACCCAAATAAATAATCTCACTCCGATTTGGAAGTTAAAAGAAGAAACAGTTTAACAATAAGTAAAAAGGTATCTGAGGTAGGGAAGTTACAAAGGTACAGGAAAGGGAAAACAAATACAAAATGTGTAAATACAACCCAATTTTGATGGTGATGGCTTTGTCTGCCTTGTGGGTGAAGAGAACCAGGAACAGGATGGTGATGCTGGTAAGCAGGGAGCACAGAGACAGAGAGAACAGGAAGTTCTCCCTGCTTTCATGTACCTTTAGATAGGAAAAGGGAGTGGGCTAACCATGAATCATCTGGTGGTGTTCAGACCCACCTCAGGGGAGGGGGTCAAGATCACCTAGGGTCAAGTTCAAGGTCACTCCCCCTGGAGTGTTAACCCTGTACACTAAGAAAAGATAAAATCAACTAAACTTCACTTCTTACTCATAACAATACCATATCTAGTTAAAAAAATAATGTTTCCCACCTTAGGTTATGGTACAGGTATTCAGAAGAATGGCCAAGTGTTACACTACAGGGAGTCTAAGAGCCATCTTTTAGTACTGTGCTAATTTGAGCCTAGCTGGAGTATTTTAGTGAGAGGAATTAGATGCTAGGCTGTGAAAAGGAAATAGTGGTGATGTCTGCTGCAATCACAGGCTTGCTGAGATGTATAAAAACAATAACGCATAGATAACAGATTTGCTCCCTAGCTCTGGCTGCACTTCTCTCTCTCTAAGCTGCTGTCTGTGTTTAATCCTGCTTCCTAACCCCCCTGGCCAATTCTCCAAACTCACCTTGAGCATAAGGCAAAGTCTGGAGTAAGGTAGAGGGGTGGAAAGGAAGTGGAAGGGTGGTTGGGAGCCCCTTCTGGGGACTCTGGTTTCTGGGAGGTCTGTTGTGTTTCTGTATTACTTTGTAACTTGTCTATGTCTCTATAGATTGTAAATACCTGCTTGGATATTGTGCAAAGCTGCAAGTATAAAGCTCCATTCTAATTTCCAGCTTGGCTGAGTCTAGTCTGGATGATTTTCTTAAGTGTGGGGGGCAGGTAACACCCAAACCATCACGAGTACTTGTTCAAAATGGCAGTTAAATGACTTCCCATCATCATGCCTGTGATTGCTGTGCAGCAAAATCAGAAGCAGGACTTTGTTCCGCTTTCATTAAATCTGTCAGCCACTGAACAGCACTATTAGAGTTTCCTGCCAAATCTATACTTTGCCAAGATGAAGCCACCTTCACTGGGAGGGGGATGAGAGTACACATACACACAAATAGAGATCAGAGTATTTTGCTCCAATTTAATTTGACCACTGTATGGGAAAACCAAACCAGCACCTAGTAACTGCTCACAGTGATATCCCAAAGCACCTGTCAGCAGTGAGGAAAAAGAGAACTACATGTTCTTGTCATCTGTCAGGTTCACCACACCCAGCCCACTCCACTGTGCTCAAGTAAACTTACCACTTTTAGTCAAACTGGAAACTCAATGCCAGAGAACAGCATCTCCACTGAAACAGGGTTTAGTCCCACCTTGTGATGAACACTAATCTGGTATGATGAAGAGCTACAAACCTAACTTTTGGGGAAAATGCCTGCACTTCTGTCTAAGGTGATTTACCATCAGAGGTGATAGTTCAGGGTACAACTGGCTCCTTTCAGGTTTGCTGCTTGCCAGAACATGAGAAAAAACAGGAGTAGTATTTTTTTCTAAATTCATGTCACCTTATCTATGAGCCAGGTGCACATTTTTATAATCAGATGCATGGTCATTCTCTTTTACTTCCTCTGTGAGTCTTCTGTCATCTTGGAGCCCCATTCCTAGTTTGCTTGCACATTTTGGAACTGCTGTGCAACTGCAAGCTCGCTAGTTTAGTGAGGAACTGTGAGCAGGAGTAGGCCTTATGCAAGATGCTCACAGTCATTCCCATTGGAGGCAAAGTATGTCCTGATGTACAAAGTCCACAAGAGCTAACCTCATACAAAGCATAAAGATGTAGGTCTGTGTATGCAGTGAAAGAGATGGAGATGGAGATGAAATATACTGCATTGGTGGTTATTTCCAGCCCCGCCTTTGCACCTAAGTATTAGTTAATTAATATGGAAAAACACCCCACACACTGGGTAACAGAGAGGAGATTTTCAGCATTCTTGTAAGGAGGCTGGGAAGCTCCTCTGCTTTCAAAACTCAGCACACCATAACTGCAGAGAGTGAGATGGGGAGCTTTACATCACTGGGCAGAGATAAAGGCTGCTTCCTGTAATAGAATCGGATGCACCTGAAACATGAATGTATGTAGCAGAAAGAAGACAAACAGCTGCAATCCCTATGGAAAGACTGGAACCAAACATATACACAGGTCTGTGGCAGGAAAAGTGCAACAGGACTTCCCTCTCTTCCTCTAAATCCATCCTCTTCAAGTAACAGTCTTGATTTGTCATTGCCTTTCATGCCAGTCAGCAAGGTCAATGTGAATGTGGTGTAGCAGACAACTGTGGAAGGACGCAAGACACAACTCTCCTGATCACATCCTGCTGCAAGACAGATCGAAACTATTCTATGGTTCATGGAGTCAGTCACCCTGCTGCTCCAGCTTTAAATTCCATCTACTCAGCCATTGAATTACTGCACTTTTGGTGACTCAAACCCTCTCAGGAATCCATTCTGATGCTCAGCTGCTTCAGCTGTTAGATGAGCACTACAGTCAGTTGCTCAGGCTGAGAACTTGACGGACCAGGAGCTTAGAAGCAGCTCTCACCACATAAGATTAATTTAAGGTTTTAAATGGCAATTCTAAGCTGCCAGGGCTGTATACTGCCAACAGGTGATGGCACTTCAATCAGTGACTACATGACACTCCATGGATAAGACTGGGAATGTTTCCAAACAAGTTTCTACCAAAGGCTGAATTTGTTCAGTGCGACTTTCCTTCTGAATGTGATTTTCGACTTTAAAGGTTATTCTCAAACATCTTACTTAGACTCTATCAGGCTCATAAATCACAGCCCCAGTGTTTTGATAGAGGGCAGTGAATTCTGGAATCATCAGGCCAAACAGATCATTGAGGCTAAACAGGGTTATGTTAAGAGCAAGATCAGGGCAAAAGGCTTGCAGAGGAATGGCAGGTAAAGTACAAAAAGGAGCATATAGAGTCAACAGAAGGGCACTGCACCTCAGTATCTATCTCCAGTGATAAGGACAATAGTAAAAGAGATAGAATTAAGAAGCCCTTACCAGCATCTCTAACTTTTGTAAAAAAGCAGCACAATCCTTCACAGAGACTGAGTCAGGAACAGAAAAGTGTCTAGGGAATTACTCCAAAAGGCTCATGTTTATGTTTATTTAGACAAAGGTAGAAGGCACTAATTGCCTGCACGAGGGAAGGAAGAGCTACCTTCAAGGGCAGAAAATAATGAAAGTAATAGATCCATTGCTGCTCCATGGGATGGACATGAGGACTGAAAAGAACTAAGAGAAAAAAGGAGAATCAAAGCCTCTGTCCCTCTGATAGGGTCACAATTCAGGAGACTCTCTACATACACTTCTATACAGGACAGATAATTTCTCCACTTGCTTGTGGTAGCCCCCTGCAGTATTTTTGCAAACTCAGGAGCAAAACACTTTGTGTTTTGGCAGATAACCAGCCAGCTCTCCACCTTCACCTCTCCATAATGCCCCTAGCAGTGAAAAAGCATTTGACATTTAATGTGAAAGATTTGCAACAGAGGTCTCATGGATTACCAATATGCCTGTGCTGTTCCTAGGCAGACCACTTATGGAGATACAGTTTGAGTGCCAGGCATCTCAACACATTGAGAGAAGTGTCCTTCACAAGGTCAAATGAAGCAGTATGCCAGCTGAGACAGAATAAAGTTGATCTATACAGGCAAGTTTATATACAGTGAGGAGAGTAATGAAGAGTTGCAAGAATGTTGGATGTAATCTACCTGGACTGAAGCAAAGCCTTTGACACTGTCTGCCACAACAAGCTCCTGGCACTGCTGGCAGCTTGTGGCTTGGACAGATTCATTCTGGTATGGGTCAAGAACTGGCTCAAGGGCCAGGCCCAGAAAGTGGTGGTGAATGGTGCCACATCCAGTTGGCAGCTGTCACTAGTGGTGTGCCCCAGGGATCAGTGCTGGGCCCACTCCTGTTCAATATCTTTACTGATGATCTGGATGAGGGGATTTGGTCCAGCATCAGAAAGTTTGCAGATGACACCAAGCTATGAGCAGGTGTGGATCTGTTGGGGGGTAGCAGAGCCCTGCAGAAGGACATTGCCAGGCTGCACAGGTGGGCAGAGGCCAATGGGATGAGATTGAACAAGGCCAAGTGCAGGGTTCTGCGCTTTGGCCACAACAACTCCAAGAAGCACTACAGGCTGGGGACAGAGTGGCTGACTGTATCCAGGAAGAAAGGGACCTGACAGTGATGGTAGATAGTGGCTGAAGATGAGCCAGCAGTGTGCCCTAGTGGGCAGGAGAGCCAATGGCATCCTGGCTGGATCAGGAACAGGGTGGCTAGTAGGACAAGGGAGGTTATTCTTCCCCTTTACTCAGCACTGGTCAGGCCACACCTTGAGTGCTGTGTCCAGTTTTGGGCTCCTCAATTCAAGAGAGATGTTGAGGTGCCGGAACATGTCCAGAGAAGGGCATCAAGGCTGGTGAGAAGCCTGGAGCACAATCCTGTGAGGAGAGGCTGAGGGAGTTGGGGGTGTGCAACTGGGAGAATAGGAGGCTCAGAGGTGACCTCATTGCTGTCTACAACTACCTGAAGGGAGGCTGCAGCCAGGTGGGGCTGGTCTCTTCTGTCAGGCAACCAGCAAAAGAACAAAGGGACACAGCCTCAAGTTGTGCCAGGGGAGGTCTAGGCTGGATGTTAGGAGGAAGTTCTTGCTAGTGAGAGTGATTGGCATTGGAATGGGCTGCCCAGGGAGGTGGTGGAGTCACAAAGCCTGGATGGGGCACTTAGTGCCGTGGTCTGGTTGATTGGTCACAGATGGGTGCTAGGTTGGACTGCATGAGCTCGGAGATCTGTTCCAACCTGGTTGATTCTAAGATTCTATGAGATGGATAACAGGCGACATTCTCAAAGCTCTCACCAGGTGGCAGCCCATACCCAAGACCAATAACCATTTCAGTCAAATTCTATTTCTCCTCTCCAAAGCTTCTGAATTATTGTCATTTTACTTGGTGTGAGTGCTGCTGATACTAAAATGTATGCTTCAAACATTAGGTCCGGGACAAATGCTTTTTTCATTCATGTTACTTAAAAAAAAAGTGTCTCAAATATATCCACTGACTTGGGACTTAATTACATACAACCATACCAACCGGAGCTAGCTACAATTCTAGCAATAAAGTAGCTTTTCCTGACATTTTAATCTCTACCAATCTCGTTTTTTATACAAAGTGAGCAGAGTAAAAATTCTTGCACAGGTATTTATTTTCACAAGATCCATCTCTTTCTGTTTGGTATAAATGAATTCTGGACGGTAGAATAGAATCATAGAATCAGTCAGGGTTGGAAGGGACCAGAAGGATCAGCCAGTCCCAAACCCCCCTGCCATGGGCAGGGACACCCTACCCTAGAGCAGGCTGCCCACAGCCTCATCCAGCCTGGCCTTAAACACCTCCAGGCACGGGGCCTCAACCACCTCCCTGGGCAACCCATTCCAGGCTCTCACCACTCTCATGCAGAACACTATCACAAAGTCATTCAGATAGACAGACAGACACAGTCTTACTTCTAGGGCAGATTAGTCAAGCTACAAGACAGGCATTTTCAGCCTCAAAGTAAGCAAAAGTAATACCAAACTTCCTTACAAATTATCCCTCGTGTCCCTCATATTGTTATTTCACTATCAAAGCCTGAATCAGAGAATACTATAGGTTGAAAGGGACCTGCAGAGATCATCAAGTCCAGCTGCCTGCCAAAGCAGGATTACCTAGGCAGGGTAGTCCACACAGGAATGCATCCATGTGGATTCTGAAAATCTCCAGAGAAGGAGACTCCACAACCTCTCTGGGCAGCCTCTTGCATTGCTCTGTCACTCTCACCATAAAAAAGTGTCTCCTCATGCAGAGATAGAACCTCCTGTATTCCAGCTACTACCCATTGCTCCTTGTCCTATCACTGGACACCACCAAATAGAGACTGTCACCCTCATCTTCATACCCTTCCCTCAGACATTTATAGATGTTGGTAAGATCCCCTCTCAGCTTTCTCAAGACTAAACAGTCCCAGTTTGCTCAGTCTTTCTTCCCAGAAGAGATGTTTGTGTCCCGCAATAATTCTTGAGCTGTCTGGTGGACTCTCTCCAGTAGATCCCTTTCCCTCTTGACGCAGGGAGCCCAGAACTGGATGCGGTATTCCAGAATTCACACAATTCTCTCAACAGCTGTCTGCCATCATCACTGTGCCCAGGAAACGTGCAGCATTCCAGAAAACATTACAGGAGTCTCAAATGTTTCAGGAGAAATTAGAACTCCATACAAACCCAGAGACAGAGAGAAACCCCAAAGCAATTCTGTCTTTGTCATTACAGTGGGAAAGGTTTCTTGAATACCTCCCGGAACAGTGTCTCCACCACCTCCCTGGCCTTATTCCAATGCCTGACCACTCTTCCATACAGAGATTTGTCATAATATCCAATCTAAACCTCTCCTGGCACAATTTCAGCCATTTCACAGAATCACAGAAACATTCTGGTTGGAAAAGATCCTTAGGATCACCAAATGCAACCAATATCCCTACCCTTAAAAGTTCATCCTTAAACTATATCCTCCATCACCACATCCAAATGACTTTTAATCACACCCAGGGTTGGTGACTCAACCACCTCCCTGGGCAGCACATTCCAATGATTGACCACCCTTTCTATGAAAAAATGTTTCCTAATGTCCAGTCTAAACCTACCCAGTTGCAGCTTGAGGCCATTCCCTTTTGTTCTATCGCTATTTACCTGTCAGAAGAGACCATCAGCAGCCTCTCCACAACATCCTTTCAGGTAGCTGTAGACAGCAATGACGTCTCCCTTCAGCCTCCCCTTCTTTAAACTAAACAGCCTCAGCTCCCTTAGTAGTTCTTTGTAAGTTTTATTCTCCAGGCCCTTCCCCAGCTTCATTGCCCTCCTCTGCACTGCCTCCAACACCTCCACATCCTTCTTGTAATGAGCTGCCCCCAAACTGAACACAATACTCGAGGTATGGCCTCACCAGAGCTGAGTACATGGGGACAATCACCTCCCTACTCCGTCTGGACACAGCATTTCTAATACAAGCCAGGATGCCATTTGCCTTCTAGGTCACCTGGGCACACTGTTGGCTCATACTGAGTTGTCTATTTATGACAACCCTCAGGTCCCTTTCTGCCAGACAGCTTTCCAGCCACACTTCCCCAAGCCTGTAGTGGTGCTTGGGGTTTTTGTGGCTCAAGTGCAGGACCTTGTTGAAGCTCATCCATGAACATTGGCCCATCAATATAATCTGTTCAAGTGCCTCTGTAGAGCCTCCTCACCCTCGTGCAGATCAACTCTGCCACCTAACTGCTGTCACCTGTGAACTTACTGCTGACACACTCTATGTCGGGGTCCTCAAACTAAGGCCCACAGGCCAGATACGGCCCCACAGGGTCCTCAATCCGGCCCGTCGGTATTTACAGAACCCCCCACATCCCCCCACACTGGGGGCTGGGGAGAAACCAAGCAGCCACAGATGACTTCCTGCCACTTAATCTGCGTGCCAGCCTCCGCAGCCCCCAAGCACCCACCGGGACTGGGCTGGAACCAGCGCCTTGTCCTCGACCTGCTCCCACCACAAGGCACTTCTCAGCTACAAACCACGCCACCGCTGCAGCTGCCAAAGAGGTGTGTCCAGAGAAGGCCGATTTATTTAGTACAGTGAGTCTTTCAGGACCTACGATTACAGGAAAGATTGAAGAAATGGGGGAAAATTTGTATCTGCAGTTGCAAAACTCCTCAAAAAAACTTTGCCATTTGAGCTGATCCTCTAGCTCAGACATAGGGAAGAGATGGACACTCCAGGGATAGGCCACATAATGGCAACAATAGATAAATTAATATAATTTCATTGGAGCATCAAGAGCTTAATGTCTAGAAGCACAGCTTGTTCTCCCCCTTCTCCCGCTGGCTTCTGCTACTTCAGCTTTGCCTATCTTCCCCGGCTGCTGTTTTGGCTGCTGCTGCTTCTGCTGCTTCGCCACTGCTTGACCCCTCCCCCATCTCCCTTAATATTATTGTATTGGTTTTTTTTTTCCTTCCTTCTCTAGTTATTATCACTCTTTACATTGTTATACTATAAGAAATACAATTTCATTTTTCCCTGACTTTCAAAAAAAAAAAAAACGGTCTGTGTTGTGGTGTTTATTTCTCCCCGGGGGAGGGATCTGCCCTAACCCAAGACAATAATTTTGGTGCTTTTCCAAACGTGGGGCATGATTTTGGTTTGTTGTGGGAGAATTTCTCCCGCAGCGGGGTATGAGCTGTAAACATGAGACCTTGTGATGGGAGATGTCCTTGGAGTTTTGCAGGCTCCAAGGAAGGTAGGCTGTGGACTGAGCAACTCATGCACACCTGCTGGGGGCTGGAATCTGCTGGCCCCTGGGGCGAAGACAACTCCACGGGGCTGACCCTGCCAGCCCCCTGAGGTGGAACCATGGGCTGTTTTGATAAGGAATAACCTATCTCTGTCTTACACACAACTTTGAGCCAATCTGTACCATCCACTTGTACCAATCTCAAACTAAGTTAGTTGTGCACGCCTCTTCCAAGTAGCATATAAGCCGCTGTATTGCCTTAACAAAGCGCACTGATGCATAGAAGCTACAGAGTCAACTCTTCAGTGCCCCGATCCGTGTCTTGCCAGCCTCCAGACCCCAAAAGTTTGTCTTTTTTTTTTCCTTTTGATTGATAATCAGAATAAGAACATCAGGGGAAAATGAAGTTGTTTGATATATTCTGGCCTATTATTGCCTCAATTCTGACTTTATCAGTTCAGCAGTGTTTTACAGCTATGGTGCACTACCAGGTGTGTTCATTCTTCACTAAGATGGTCCGGGACTCGGTAAAAGCTGTGCTAACGAAGGTTAGAGGTGTTGTTAGGAATGTTTTAGGGTTTAGGAATGTCGCTGAGGGTGTGCCGTATGTTACATTGGTGTCAGAGACTAGGAGTTACTTGGAAGAGATGAGCTACCCAGTAGCCTGCCTAATATGTGTGAACTTGATGTTTTTGGCTGCTATTGTAGGTCTGGTTGTAGTGTGGAGATGAGAGAGATGCAGGAACAAACAGGTTGCAAGTGAGGTTTTTACCTTTTCCGGGGGCAATAGCAGGGAGCTAAGGATTAAAGAAACAGTCTGCGACCGGAGCGGGGGAGGGAAGGCCACGGCACCGGGCAGACGGACTGCTCGCAGAGCAGTGAAACGTCCTGCCTCGGAACCTTTGAAAGGAGGAAAAATTGTTGGACATGGCCCGTACCCCACTGACCCTGAAGCATGGAGGCAGGAAACAATCTGGTTCCCATTCGTACCTAATAGAACAGAGGAATGTAAAGGTAGAGACGATGGAACCCCTGCAGAAGTGCAGTCACAAAGGGCTGCTGCGGCGGCGGCAGATCTGGCTGCAGACAGTGTGGGCTATGGCAAAGTCCCTCAGACAGATAAAGTTGAGGAACTGGCTTGTGGAAAATGCAGCTCGAACGTTTTGATCTGTAGGAGGGTCGCTGACACCAGAGCCTCTGCCAGTAGAGAGGCTGCTGAGGCAAAGACTCTTTCGCCTGCAACCAGGGGACCGGAAGTGGTACTGGGGGATGCGGCGGGGTCCTTGGAGGGCGAGCCCACTAATGCCGTTGTGCCTGCTAATTCCACTGCTCCTGCCTTAGCCCCGCTTGTCTCTGCCGAGCCGGCTGCTGTTGCTGCTGTGGGGAAGGGTCCTTCTGCCTCAGCCTCAGCCCTGCTACCACGTGAGGAACAGAGCCAGGCAGACAAACAAAATTCAGATGATTCAATGAGAGGCACCTCCCAGAGTAAGACACAGTTTACTTTAGATAAGGTCTCCCTTGCTCTGATTAAAACAAGGAGAAAAATAGCAGCTAGCCTTGGGGGTCAAGATAGCTCAGATGACGATGAGGATAAACCAGAGCAGGGTAACCCTTTTGCTGTGGATGAGTAGCTTCAGAAGTCTACTCAACTCATGAAGCAAAGGGAAGAGGATCCAGGAGAAGGTACATCGGCTGGTGTGAAGGCTAATACCCTTGGGGGCACAAGGGGTGGAAAGGCTAGAGCGAAGAGAAAATACATTCAGGAGACAGATGATAGTGATGATGAGGAGAGAGCCCCATTGCCAAGGAAGGAGGTCAGGCATATTGGGTAAGACTATGCCCGGAAAGAGCGAGAACTGCTGATGAGTTGGCTGAACAGATGCTGGGATGGAGGCATGGACACCATAAAAATAAACCCTCCGACAGTAAGGCAGTTGGGAGTTTTCTCAAGAGACAATGGCATAGATAAGCACTTAGGACATCTCGGTGGCAACTCTAACCTCTGGTCACGTGTATTGACAGCTGTGGTACTGTGGTACCCTAACAGGGATGATTTACCCTGGAGAGCCTTACGCTGGAATACAATTGAACAGGGGGTTCAGTGCTTGCGAGAGATGGCCATAAGAGAGCTATTCTATGGAGATTATACAGCGGAAGACCCTGAGGAGATACCTATGAGCCGAGCTCTCCTAAAGAAACTTATTCAGCTTGCCCCCCCTAATTATGCCCATACATTGGCAAGTAAAATGGTGGGGAAAGATGATGCAACAACTTCTATGACTGTGGGTGAATTCGCTGATCAAATGAGGCAAATGGAGGATAGCCTTACGGTTAATGCTATGGTGTCAGCCATAAATACTATGACTGAAGAGATTAAAGATAGCATGAAACAACTCAAGGAGGAATTTAAAACCTCCATATCCCAGTTGGCAAAGGGCAGTGACCTTTCTTCTTCACCATCAGAGTGGGTACATGTCTCGGCCATCAGGGATAGGCATCCTCCTAGAAGACCAATTCAACCTAACTCACTAAAAAATAGACAACAGTCACGTGGGTCTCTTTGGTTAATCTTACGTGACCAGTTCAGAGAAAACATGGATAAATGGGATGGAAAACCTACCTCACTTCTCCTAAAAAGAGTGAGAGAGTTACAGAGTGAGAAGCCTAAAAAAATAGTTGCCTCAGTTTCCCCACATGACTCCGATGGTTCTGGCAATGATTCAACTAACACCATTAAACACTGTGCCAATTGCACTTGTAATGGCCAACATTAGGGGGGCCCTGCCTCTTACCAGGTGGAGGCCAGGGACCAGGAAGACAATAGGATATACTGGAATGTATATGTTAAATGGCCTGGTACCTTGAAAATTCAGAAATACAGGGCTCTAGTGGACACAGGTGCACGATGCACATTGATGCCTTCAAACTGTAAAGGAATGGAGTCTATTACTATTTCTGGAATTTCAGGAGGCTCTCAAGAATTGACAAGGTTAGAGGCAGAGATGAGTTTGACTGGGAGTGATTAGTGAAGGCATGCCATTGTAATGGGTCCAAGTGCACCTTGCATCTTGGGAATTGACTTTCTGAGAGAAGGGCGCTTTAAGGATCCCAAGGGTTTTAAGTGGACCTTTGGAATAGCAACTGTAGAAGCTGTTGGAGATAAACTGAAGTTGTCTGCTAGGCCTGAGCTCTCAGATGACTCTGCAGTTGTTGGGCAGCATAATGTAGAGGATGTGAAGTTGACAGTTGCCACTCAAATTGTACACAAACTGTGACTCTTTGGTGCCCATACATGCTCTGATTCGTCATCTGGAGCGCCAGGACATCATTAAAAAGACACATTCACCTTTCAACAGTCCCATATGGCCTGTGTGAAAGGCAAATGGAGAATGGCAACTAACAGTTGATTTCTGTGGCCTAAATGAAGTCACTCCGCCCATGAGTTCTGCTGTGCCAGACATGTTAGAACTCCAGTATGAGCTGGAATCCAAGGAGGCCAAATGGTATGCAACCATAGATGTTGCTATTGCTTTCTTTTCTATTCCAATAGCAGAAGAATGCAAGCCTCGATTTGCTTTCACTTGGAGGGGGATTCAGTATACATTTAATCATTTGCCCCAGGGGTGGAAGTACAGCTCAACGATCTGTCATGCAGTGATCCATGATGCATTGGAGAAAGGTGGAGCTCCAGAGCATCTGCAGTTCATTGATGACATCATTGTCTGGGGGAACACGGCACAAGAAGTTTTTGAGAAAGGTAACAAAATAATTGACATTCTGCTGAAGGCAGGTTTCGCCATAAAGCAAGACAAGGTGAGGGGACCTGATAGAGAGATTCAGTTCCTGGGAATTCATTGGCAAGATGGTCACCATCACATTCCAATGGATGTGATAAAGTTTCTGCCATGGCAAATCCCACAAATAAGGACACATTGTCTTTCTTGGGAACAGTTGGATTTTGGAGGCTGCACATCCCTGGATACAGTCAAATTGTAAAACCTTTATATGATGTAACTCGAAAGAGGAACAACTTTCAGTGGGGACCTGAACAACAAGCAGTCTTTGATCAGATAAAACAGGAAGTAGTTCATGCAATGGGTTTGGGGCCTGTCTGGTCCAGACATTAAGAACATTCTGTATACGGCTGAGAGTGATAATGATCCAACCTGGTGCCTATGGCAGAGAGCCCCAGGAGAAAAATGTGGTCGACCACTTGGTTTCTGGAGTAGATACAGAGGGTCAGAAGCAAACTATACACCAACTATACACCTGTTTACGAAGGTGTAAAAGCTGCTTCAGAAGTAATAGGAACAGACTCTCAGCTTCTCTTGGCTCCCAGATTACCAGTTTTGAACCGGATGTTTAAAGGGAAGGAGTCATTGCCACATCACGCAACCAATGTTACCTGGTCTAAGTGGATGGCTCTCATAACACAGCGAGCACGCATGGGGAGTTTTGAACGACCTGGCATAGTAAAGATGATCACCAACTGGCCAGAAGGCACAAACTGTATAAATCCTCCAGAGGAGCGAATAAATCAGGCTGAGTAAGCTCCTCCTTACAGTGATTTGTCTAAAGAAGAAAGGAACTATGCTCTATTTACTGATGGTTCCTGTCACCTTGTTGGAAACAAGCGAAAATAGAAAGTTGCAGTTTGGAGCCCTATACAAGCAATGACTGAAGCAAAAGCTGGAGAAGGTGAGTCAAGCCAGTTTGCAGAGATGAAAGCTATCCAACTTGCTCTTGATGTGGCTCAGCGTGAGAATTGGCCTAAGCTTTACTTCTATACTGATTCATGGATGGTGGCCAATGCCTTATGGGGTTGGCTAAAGGACTGGAAAAGAAATAATTGGCAATGGAAAGGAAAGTCAATTTGGGCTGCTGACTTATGGCAGGACATTGCTACCTGTCTAGAGAAAATCCCTCTGAGAATACGACACATAGATGCTCACATGCCCAAGAGTAAAGCTACTGAGGAACATCAGCACAACCATCAGGCAGATTTGGCTGCCAAGGTGTTTCAAACCGATGTGAATTGTGATTTGGATTTAGATTGGGAACACCAAGGCAAACTGTTCTTAGCCCGGTGGGCCCATGATTCCCCAGGACATCAAGGCAGAGATGCTACCTACCAATGGGCACAGGATAGAGCAATCAACATCTCCATGGATGCTATAACACAAGTTATACATGACTGTGATATTTGTGCTGCTATTAAACAAGCCAAGGATCTGAAGCCCTTGTGGTATGGTGAGCGATGGGCAAAGTACAAATACGGTGAAGCCTGGCAGATTGAACTCTACCTCGTTCTTGGACTGGAAAGCAGCATGTGCTGACCATGGTAGAAGCAAGCACCAGATGGCTGAAAACCTATCCAGTTTCCCATGCTTGGCAGAGTCCAATAGGATGGCGTTCAATAGCTTGAAGTGCCGGGTGCTGCACTTTGGCCACAACAACCCCATGCAGAGATACAGGCTGGGGTCGGAGTGGCTGGAGAGCAGCCAAACAGAGAGGGATATGGGGGTGCTGATTGATATCCACCCGAACATGAGCCAGCAGTGTGCCCAGGTGGCCAAGAGAGCCAATGGCATCCTGGCCTGCATCAGGAATGGCGTGGTCAGCAGGAGCAGGGAGGTCATTCTGCCCCTGTACTCTGCACTGGTTAGACCACACCTTGAGTACTGTGTTCAGTTCTGGACCCCCAGTTTAGGAGGGACATCGAAATGCTTGAGCGTGTCCAGAGAAGGGCAACGAGGCCGGTGAGAGGCCTTGAGCACAAGCCCTACGAGGAGAGGCTGAGGGAGCTGGGATTGTTTAGCCTGGAGAAGAGGAGGCTCAGGGGAGACCTTATTGCTGTCTACAACTACCTGAGGGGTGGTTGTGGCCAGGAGGAGGTTGCTCTCTTCTCTCAGGTGGCCAGCACCAGAACGAGAGGACACAGCCTCAAGCTATGCCAGGGGAAATTTAGGCCCGAGGTGAGGAGAAAGTTCTTCACTGAGAGAGTGATTGGACACTGGAATGGGCTGCCTGGGGAGGTGGTGGAGTGGCCGTCCCTGGAGCTGTTCAAGGCAGGATTGGACGTGGCACTTGGTGCCATGGTCTAGCCTTGAGCTCTGTGGTGAAGGGTTGGACTTGATGATCTGTGAGGTCTCTTCCAATCCCAATAATACTGTGATACTGTGATAACACCATTTTGGGCTTGGAAAGACAAATCCTGTGGTGACAGGGCGCTCCAGAGAGAATTGAATCAGATAATGGCACCCACTTTAAAAATAATCTCATAAAATCTTGGGCCAAAGAGCACGGCATTGAGTGGATCTATCACATCCCCTACTATGCACCCGCCTCAGGCAAAATTGAACGCTACAATGGCTTGCTAAAAACAACTTTAGAGGCAATGGGGGGAGGAACCTTAAAGAACTGGGAGAAACATCTAGCCCAAGCCACTTGGGTAGTGAATAGTAGAGGTTCCACCAACCGAGCTGGCCCAGCTCATTCAGAGGTCTTACAAAAGGTAGAAGGTGACAGGGTTCCTGTCATTCGTGAAAAGAATTTGCTGGGCAAGTCTGTTAGGGTATTCTCCCCTTCGGGGGAGGCTACACCTGTCCGAGGGGTGGCTTCTGCTGAAGGACCTGGTCATACATATCGGGTTATGCAGAAGAATGGTGAAATACAATGTGTGCCACAAAAGAATCTGACATTGGCAGAAAGAATGTAGATATGTTGTTACGAGTTCTTTTGCAGATGATTGTGGTGCCCAAAAACCATGAAGAGCCCACTCTCCATGAGCATGAACCCTGTGAGTGCCAAGAGTCCTGCTCTATTCCACTCATCGAAGAAAACATCTGACTGTTCTAGAAAACCACTGAGCTAGCCAACGCCTGAGACAGATGGAAATGAGAAGATGAATGACCAGAAATTGAAGAAAGATGCTTGAAGCCTGGAAAACAACCATCTGACCATCTACGATACTGATGTTACCCCTAGTTACATAGAATGACTTGATGCTGCAATGGTAAATTATATTAAAGGGGTGGATTGTGGCCGTTTGAGCTGATTTTGTAGCTCAGACATAGGGGAAAGATGAACACTCCAGGGATAGGCCACATAATGGCAACAATAGATAAATTAATATAATTTCATTGGAGCATCAAGAGCTTAATGTCTAGAAGCACAGCTTGTTCTCCCCCTTTCTCCCGCTGGCTTCTGCTGCTTCAGCTTCACCTATCTTCCCCGGCTGCTGTTTTGGCTACTGCTGCTTCTGCTGCTTCGCCGCCGCTTGACCCCTCCCCCATCTCCCTTAAGGTTATTGTATTGTTTTTTTTTTTTCCCTTCCTTCCTTCTCTAGTTATTATCTCTCTTTACATTGTTATATTTATACTATAAGAAATACAATTTCATTTTTCCCTGACTTTCAAAAAAAAAAAAAATGGTCTGTGTTGTGGTGAGTTTATTTCTCCCTGGGGGAGGGATCTGCCCTAACCCAGGACACTGCAGTTGCAAAACTTCTCAAAAAAAATTTACTACTTCTCATTGGCACTCGACGAAAGCAATGATGTTCATGCTTCTGCACAACTTCCAATTTTCATTCATGGGACAAATGATTCTTTTGAAGTCACATAGGAGCTTGCTACACTGAAACGCACCAAAGGAACAACTACAGGAGAGGATATCTATGAGAAAGTTTGCCAAACTACAAATGATTTGGAGCTGGACTGGGGTAAACTATTCAGTGTGACAACTGATGGTGCTCCTAGCATGGTGGGGTCTATGAAAAGAATGGCTGCACGCATTAACAAAGAGATAGACAAACGCAACCGTTCACATCCAATAGCCATACACTGCATCGTCCACCAATAAGCACTGTGTTGTAAATCACTGAAGCTGGACTCTATCATGAAAATTGTGCTTTCTTTGTGTGTTAACTTCATTAGAGCTCATGCACCAAACCACAGACAGTTTCAGGAATTTCTGTCTGAGCTAAATGTTGCCTATGCAGATATTCTGTACCACACAGAAGTCCGTTGGCTGAGTCGAGGGAGAGTTTTGAAATGATATTATGACTTACTTCCACAGGTTTATGATTTTATGCTTTCTAAAAACAGAGAAGTACCAGAGCTGAAAGATGCAGAATGGAAATGACACCTTGCGTTTCTGACAGATGCAACAGAGCTTCTCAACAATTTCAATGTACAACTTCAAGGAAAGGGGAAGCTCATCTGTGATATGTATTCACATGTGAAAGCGTTTCAAGTCAAATTAGACCTGCTCATTAGCCAAGTAAAGGAGGGAAAATTCTGCCATCTCCCCACAACTCAAAACCTGTCTGCAGAAAAAACAGCAGTTGCATTTCCAAGGAGAACACATATGGATGTGCGGGAATCAGATCCAGACTAACTGATGAACACTTGCATCACTTGCTACATCTAGCAGTGAGAAATATGGAACCTAACACTGACCGTCTCATTAGCCAAAAGCAGGCCCATAGTTCACATTTAAATATTATTTGGTTTTGTTGATTACAATTGTTCTTCATTTTAAATATTGCATTCTCTTTCCTGTTTTTTTGTGCACTACTACAAATAAAATATGTGCAGTGTGCATAGGAATTCATCCATTTTTTTCCAAACTACAGTCCAGCCCCTGACAGTGTCTGAGGGACAGTGAACGAGCCCCCTGTTTAAAAAGTTTGAGGACCCCTGCTCTATGTCTTCATCAAGGTCATCAATAAAGATATTAAACAGAAGTGGCCCCAACACTGAGCCAGGGGAGACACCACTTGTGACCAGCCACCAGCTGTATTTAACTCCATTGACCACCACCACTTGGGCCCTTTTGCCCAGCCAGTGCTTTATCCAGCAGAGCTGCACTCGTCCAAGCCATGAGCAGCCAGTTTGGCCCCAAGAATTATGTGGGCAACAGTGTCAAAGGCTTTTTGGAAGTCTAACAATATCTACAGGCTTTCCCTCATCCAGTAGCCAGGTCACCTTGTCACAGAAGGAGAACTGGTTCATCAGGTAGGACCTGCTCTTCATGAACCCCTGCTGACTGGGCCTGATCCCTTGTTTGTTCTCTACATGGCATGTAACAGATCTCAAGACGACCTGCTCCATGACCTTCCCTGGAACCAAGGTCAGACTGACAGGTCTATAGTTTCCCAGATCCTCCTTTCTTCCTTTCTTGTAGATGGGTGTTACATTTGCTACCCTCCAGACCACTGGCACCTCCCCAGTTAGCCAGGACTTCAGGTAAATAACGGGGAGCAACTTGGTGAGCACATCTGCCAGCCCCTTCAGCACCCTTGGGTGTAGCCCATCCAGCCTCATACACCTATGTGTGAGCCTAAATGGTGTAGCAAATTACTGATCACTTCCTCATTTATTGTGATGATCTCATTCTGATTCCTTTCCTTGATGCCTAGTCCATGAGGTTGGGTGTCCAGGGAACTGCTGGATGCAGTGCTAAAGGCTGAGGCAAAGAAGGTATTAAGCACCTCAGGCTTTTCCTCATCCTTAGTCACTCTGTTTCCCTCTGCATCCAACAGAGGATGGAGATTTTCCCCAATCCTCCTTTTGTTGTTAGTGAATTTATAGAAACATTTCTTATTATCCTTAGTGGCTGTAGCTAGTTTGAGCTCTAGCTGTGCCTTGGCTCTCCTACTCTTCTCCCTGCATAGCTTCACTACAGTTTTGTAGTCCTCATGAGGGGCCTATCTCCTCTTCCAAAGGCCATAGACTCTCCTTTTATTTTTGAGGTCCAGCCAAAGGTCTCTATTTAGCCAGGCTGGACACCTTCCCTGATGACTTGTTTATTGGCACACACCTGAACAGTCTGCTCCTGTGCCTTTAAGACTTCCCTCTTGAAATATGTCCAGCCTTCCTGGACTCCTATATCCTTAAGGATGGCCTCCCAAGGGATTTTGTCTATTAGTCTCCTGAACAGGCCAAGGTTTGCCTGTCAGAAGTTCAAGATGACAGTTTTACTAGCCCTACCTCCTCCTTGTTTCCCCAAGGACAGAGAATCATCTCATGATCACTGAGCTCCAGATGGTACTCTTGTCCTAGAAGATACTAGATACTAGAGAGAAGAGACAGACCCCCACCTCACTACAACCTCCTTTCAGGAAGATGTAGAGAGCAGTGAAGTTTCCTCTCAGCCTCCTCATCTCCAGATTAAACAATTCCAGTTCCCTCAGCTGTTCCTTGTAAGACTTGTTCTCTAGGCCTTTCATCAGCTTTGCTGCCCTTCTCTGGACAAGCCCTTCTTGTAGTGAGAGGCAGTCTTGGCTGGAGTGACCACAACATGTTAGAGTTTAGTAATGACAGGGAAAGAAACAGGGCAATAAACAAAATTTCTGTCCTGAACTTTAAGAGTGCTAAGTTTGTCCTCTTCAAAGACTTCATCCGGCAAGGGAGATATAAGAAAACAAAAAGAGATTCTTTAAACATATCAAGGAGAACTGGAAGCACAGGGGAGAAGTGGGCCCACTGCTCAATGATGTGGGAGATACAACAGAAGATGCAGAAATGGAGACATTGTTGAATGCTGCCTTTGCTTCAGCCTTCACTCCTAAGACTAACCCACAGCAATCTCAGTCATTAGGAATAAGAGAGCAAAACTGGATGGAGGAAGATATCCCACTGGTCAGTGAAGACTGTGTTAGGCTGAATATTAGGAGGAAGTTCTTCACAGAGAGAGTGATTTCCCATTGGAATGGGCTGCCCAGGGAGGTGGTGGAGTCACCGTCCCTGGAGGTGTTCAAGAAAAGACTGGATGAGGCACTTAGTGCCATGGTCTAGTTGACTGCCTAGGGCTGGGTGCTAGGTTGGACTGGATGATCTTGGAGATCTCTTCCAGCCTGGTTGATTCTATGATTCTATGATTTGGATGCCTGCACATGATTTGCCTGTGTGGCCAGTGTGACATTGTGCTGAGACTGCACGACACCCTGAAAGTCCTGCTTAGCAGTCCTGGATGTATACAGATCATCCAGAAGAAGCCAGGAGACAAGGTCCTTTCCCCAGAAGCCGGGAAGATTCAAGCCTCAATGTCCAACAAGACAGAGTCCCCTGAAAGCATTTGGGCACTGTCTGGACTGTGGCTAGCGCCCGTGAGGGTAATAATAATTTGTGAGTAAATGCTTAAATGCCTCTTTGTAATTCTCCATTGCCTTCTGCCATAGCAGAAAGAGCTCCTTGAGCCCATCTACTGGGCAAGTGGCATATTGACTGCAAGCAGCATTTGTCCGCAGGTATCTTCTCTTCCAGTTCAATTAATGTTTCTATATTTCTATATTCTATTTTTTTAATTATTATTAAAACCAGTGGTCGGGGGTGACAGAGTTCTGAGTATCAAAATTAATAAACAATATTAATTTTTGAAAAATATCATCTCACATCAATTAATTTCCCCTCCCCAACAGGTAGGGGGAATAATTGTATTAGATAGGCATTACTTTTGTAAAACTCATGTAGAAATAGTTTTGTAAACAGTTTTGTAAATAACAAATAAATAGTTTTGGAACTAATAAATAAATGTATAAATAATTTTACCTTGGTAAAACTCAAGTATAAATAGATGTCGTGAGAAATCTTTGCTGAGGGGACATTACTTTGAGGAGAGATCTCAGTGCATTGCACATTCTGCAATAAAGAAATGCCACTTCTTCATACTACATTAGTGTGTTAAGAAGTTTCATTTATTGAGTGACACTTTTATATATGTAGGCACACATATATTTCTAATGTATTAAAATACAAAGTTATAAAAACAAAATACACATAGCTAAAACCCCAGATATAAAATAGATGAAGCATTCTGTAATAACAGCTAAAGGAGTGAAACACTAAAGTTTAAGTAAACACAGAAGTAAAAGACTAGGTATGCTTCCCCTAAATTACCAGACTGCAGAATAAGCCCTGATATGTCTGAGGTGGAGGGATGCCAAAAGGATGACAACCCTAGACATTGCAACATGCCCAAGGGCTACAGACCCCCTCCTAAGAGGCCACCATGGAGCATCCAGCACACAACCTGTTGTGCAAAGCCCAGTCCATTGAATGCAACTGAGGAATCTCTGCATCTTCCCCTCAAACACCAGCTTGACCTTTACAGCACAGCTGCGAAGGCCCCCAGAGCTCTCTGGGAAGTGAGAACTGAGGCTAGTAGAAATACAGCAACCACACAGCTGGAATAACATCAGTGAAGACACACACCCCATCTCTGGAATAAATGCAGTAAAGCATGGCAGCATAATATGCAGAAGGGGTATTATCTGTCCTTCTCCATGTTGATGGAGCGCACGAGGCATCTCGTTAACCCTCACATCTTCAGCTGTTGACTCTCCAGCAGTAAGCCTTGTCTGTGATCCTGTCATAAGGAAAACAAAGCTCAAAACAGATTAAAAGCTTTGCACTTCTTTCTACAGCTGAGGATCTAGCATGTATTTTGAGGGCACTTACTATCATTAATAACTACCTAGAGCCCATGTTTCTTTGAAAGCAGCAAGCATGAGTATCATAGCATCATAGAATCAACCAGGCTGGAAGAAACCTCCAAGATCATCCAGTGCAACCTAGCACCCAGCCATGGGCAATCAACTAGACCATGGCACTGCCTCAGCCAGGCTTTGCTTGAACACCTCCAGGGATGGTGACTCCACCACCTCCCTGGGCAGCCCATTCCAATGCCAATCACTCTCTCTGCCAACAACTTCCTCCTAACATCCAGCCTAGACCTCCCCCGCCACAACTTGAAACAGTGTCCCCTTGTTCTATTGCTGGTTGCCTAGAAGAAAACAACCCCACCTGGCTACAGCCCCCAGGTAGTTGTAGACAGCAATGAGGTCTGCCCTGAGCCTCCTCTTCTCCAGGCTGCACACCCCCAGCTCCCTCAGCCTCTCCTCATAGGCCTTATAACCAACCAGAAGAGTACTGAGTGGCAATTCTACTGGCAGACAAGAACCATGCCAAGTATTTTGATTAGTATGGCTATCCTCCAAATAGTGCTTTCTTTCCTGAAATTATCTGGAAGTAAATGTAGCATCACCTCTCCATGGCCTCTGGATGCAGTGTTGTTTTCCCAATCACCATAATAAAAGGTTACCTTCTGAACAGCTTTAAAAACTGTATTCTAATAATCTAGTACAAAGAGAGCAGATGTTGATGTGCTCTCCCCATGATGAGTGCTACTCCAAATATTTTTTCAGGAGATACAGACTTCCATCTCTTTGTAGTAGTTTAAAATGAACCTTCTGTCCTGGGTTTAATGTATAAAGATAGAATAGGAAAATCATAAAGATGTTGAATAGAAAAACCACCATGGGGGGACTCTGCAAGCAGTACATATGACAGTGACACCTGATGTCCCCCAATAGGTAGGGAAAAGTGCACTGAGTGCCTGACTTTTTTAGGCTGTCCTTCCCCAATACACATTTGGTCTGCTAAGGTAACTAATGGAGAACCTATTTCATGTGGCAGGCATTCTGTGGGGTTTGTGCCTTTATCTAATTGAATGTAGTGTGAGGACTTCCCGTTGGAGTCCAGTTGCACTTTAGGCTTCTCAAAGACAAGTGCAATGGATATAAATGTACAAGAAAACAGTAGACCACAACAGAAATCACATTTCCAAAAATAAATAAAAACAACATTCTGTACAGTCTGTAAGGAAAAGTTACTGGTCTGAGTTCCCACTGGGACACAAAGAATCACTGGGCTCCTGTAAGATCTCCACGGACTTCACACGGATTTTCAGCAATCAACAGAGAAAGTGATTGGCAAATGAGTAGCAGTAGTATCAAACAGCAAGAGTTACAAAGTGTTCTGAATGCTTTCTTGTTACCAGAAAGAGAGACTAAATTAACTAGTGGTAACTATGTTTGGGAAAATATGTTCTCGACTACTCATACTCACTTGACTATGGCTTTGCACACAAAATTACTTTGGTTTACTTTGTACTAATCAGTTTGCTAATGCGTTTACAGCTTACTTTGTACTAAAACTAGCTTTCATCAATCAATGAAGATAACAAAACGCAAATTTCATTATAAAACGTTACACAATGAGAGGGGGGGAAAAGGGGTTTGGTGACAACATCATGTAGGACATCTCCCAGTCTCGTATTTTTGCTCTGCTATTTTCATGCCTGTGAAAGTCGAAGTACACCAACTATCTGAACTGAAATGCAAAATGCAAAGCCCTGAGTCATGAGCATATTTTACTGCTCAATAGGCTAAGCTACTGATAATAACACAGATGCTAGCAGCAGTATCACTGTTTATGAAAATTGCTATCTCCCTACATTCTATGCACACAGCAAAAGACACGTAGTATTTCAGTTCTGAAAGGAACAAAACTGTGTCCATGGGATTCATCTGAGTGTGATGCAGTGACCATGCCAACACTGAATCAAAGTAACATTTCCTAGGTGTAATTCTTTCCATATCTAAAGAAACCCAGCAAGTCTCTGGGCTGATTTATTTATTTTAGCTTAGAGGAGGGAAATACATCCTCAGTAATTTACACTCACAGTATCACACAGTATCACAGTATCATCAGGGTTGGAAGAGACCTCACAGATCATCAAGTCCAACCCTTCACCACAGAGCTCAAGGCTAGACCATGGCACCAAGTGCCACGTCCAATCCTGCCTTGAACAGCTCCAGGGACGGCCACTCCACCACCTCCCCAGGCAGCCCATTCCAGTGTCCAATCACTCTCTCAGTGAAGAACTTTCTCCTCACCTCGAGCCTAAATTTCCCCTGGCATAGCTTGAGGCTGTGTCCTCTCGTTCTGGTGCTGGCCACCTGAGAGAAGAGAGCAACCTCCTCCTGGCCACAACCACCCCTCAGGTAGTTGTAGACAGCAATAAGGTCACCCCTGAGCCTCCTCTTCTCCAGGCTAAACAATCCCAGCTCCCTCAGCCTCTCCTTGTAGGGCTTGTGCTCGAGGCCTCTCACCAGCCTCGTCACCCTTCTCTGGACACGCTCACTTGACTGTAGCTAAAAGAAGCAAATCATGCTGCTACAGAAGACATAATGCAACCCGGATTCCTTATAAATGGAATGTAGAACATCTTGCTCATGTATGGATCCTGCTACCCAGTCTCTCAGAAGTGTGGCCAGCAGGGTGAGGGAGGTGATTCTCCCCCTCTACTCTGCTCTGCTGAGACCCCACCTGGAGTACTGCATCCAGTTCTGGAGCCCCTGTTACAAGAACGATGTGGAGATGCTGGAGCATGTCCAGAGAAGGGCCACGAGGATGCTCAGAGGGCTGAAGCAGCTCTGCTGTGAGGACAGATTGAAAGAGTTGGGGCTGTTCATTGTGGAGAAGAAGAAGCTGTGAAGTTACCTTCTTGTGGCCTTCCAGTATCTGAAGGAGGCCTACAAAAAAGATGAGGAGGGACTTTTTAGGCCAGTAAGGAATGACAGGACTAGGAGGAATGGAGCAAAGCTGGAGGTGGGGAGATTCAGGCTGTTTGTGAGGAAGAAGGTGTTCAGGATGAGAGTGGTGAGAGGCTGGAATGGGTTGCCCAGGGAGGTGGTTGAGGCCCCATGGCTGGAGGTGTTTAAGGCCAGGCTGGATGAAGCTGTGGGCAGCCTGCTCTAGGGTAGGGTGTCCATGGGCATGGCAGGGGGGGTTGGAACTAGATGATCTTTGTGGTCCCTTCCAACCCTGACTGATTCTGTGATTCATCTTCTAAAGTTTTATTTCTGTCAATGCAGAATTCACTGAACTGTAAACTACATTCTATTGAAAAAAATACAAGACTGTTAGTGGATTTTCATCCATTGTGCCATGAAGACATCCAAAATAGACAACCATTTTGAGCTAGTCGTGTTATATGGTCAAAGTTAGCCTCAAGGTCAACGTGAAAAATAAACACTCTAGGTTTGTTTCTCTTATCCTAGGTGCTATTTATTTGGTTAGAGACACACATTTGACTGAAAAACTTAAACAGATGAAAGGATGCTGCTCTCCAGTAGTCTCTTTGGTTCACCTATTACTATGAACAAACTACCTGATGTACTTATCCTAGTGTCAGAAATAGTTGATAGTCAACCACTGAGAAGAAAATCAATTTTGGCCACAGACAATGATTTATGAACCTCTGTTTTAAATATATGTCTTCCGAGCAAAGGATTCATTACCTTTCTTGGGATTTCATTCTACTCTGATAAGAAAAAAAAATGAGGAGGTACAAACCTAACAGGAGAGTGCCCAGTAGCCACTCATGGCACTGCACAACTGCAATGCTACATTACTTGAATTTTTACCAGAGACAGCTGCCTTAGTTGCTGAGCTTCTAATATGTAGCTGTGGAACTGACTAGACTCACATCTGCTAACGGCAAATGTGACTTCATCTTCTCATACTCTAATGATGGAACTCAGACAGATCTATCTTGTTACAAAAATCACATCTATTGTGGTGGTTTGGGTGTTACTCACCCCCACCCCCCCCCACCCCCCACCCCCCTTTGGAAATCACCCAGACTAGACTCAGCTGGCTCTGAAAATTGAATGAAGCTTTATATTTACAGCTTAGCATAACATACACCAGATATTTACAGTATATACAGTTATATACAGAAATATACAAGGTAAAAGGTAATACAGAAACACAACTCCCCTCCCAGAAACCTGAGTCCCCAGGAGGGGCTCCCAATCGCCCTTCCACCTTCTCCCACCCCTCTTAACCTTACCCCAGATGTTGCCTTGTACTCAAAGAAGAATGGAGGGTCTTCCAGGGCTGTTAGGAAGCAGGTGGACCAATCAGGTTAGATTAGAGAGAGAAAACCCAGCACACAGCCCGGACAGAGAGCGTCTCTCTTATCTAAGTTTGGATTCTTGTTCTTATACATCTCAGCAAGCCTATGAGTGAAGTAGACATCACCATTCTTTCCCTTTCATAGCCTGCAATCTAGTTCTTCCTACCAAAACAGTCTAGCTATTTTCAAACTAGCACATCTATGACAAAGAGTAATACACAGAAGTTCAAGCTATTCCTCTGCAAAAACCCTCACTGCCCTGAAGCTAAGCTTCTAAATTTAGGGCAGTATTGCCTACAAGAGGGAGATGACTTAAGACCTAAAACCAAATAAATAAATAACCCCTTGCAGAAGTCTCACTACACTCCATGGAAAACTTCAGCAATTTACACAGGAGACCTCAATTCAAATTCCTACTGTTGGCAAAATGGTTAGAATTTTCTGTCCTATAATCTTCCATTTTCCCTAAAGCACTCTAGTTAAAAGCCTCATCATTCTGGGCTGTCTGTATGGAGAAACATGCTCATCTTCAGAAAAAGTGTGCCACACAGAAGTAGATATGCAGCTATGCAGAAAATGAACAACAGCATCCTACATAGCCCACAAGCAGAGACAGAGATGATTCACGCACCCAAGTTTCACTGTCTTTAAAGTTATGGCATAAAACTGCAAAGATATACAACAAAACAGGTGTCAAGTGGAACTAGAATTGGAACTTATTCCACTTCAGAATGAACACCAATCTAGAACACTGAAGGTAAACTCTATTGCCCCTCTATAAGTGACACAACTTCTGCAGATATTTTGCAGCTACCTTGTTGGCCAAAGCTCACACAGATCAGTGTGATCAAAAGCAATGCCACATGAACTCCAGGCCATTCAATGTGAATTATACCAGAGACATTTATTGATTGTTCTGACTCTCATTATATAGTCTTGAGCATAGAGCACACACCTACACATTAGCATAAATAAGCAAGGAGAACCCCATCCTTTGCATAAACCATGCCTTGTTTTTCTCATTAACAAGATGTCCACTTATCTATCCTCTCTCAGATACGGTAGCCAGCAGCTGTGGGAATCAAGGCCAGCACTCGCTTGTTATCACACTGTATTCCCACATGGATGGACATATAAAACAATATAGTCCAGTTCTAATGGGATGGGACTTTGTAAAACACACTTGTATGAATTGCATTTGGGTTCTCACATACATCTTTTAATTTATTCCATCAATCTGCATACTGCTCTTTTACTATAAATAGACATGAGAATTATTGAGGTGGGTTTACACCAGTTAGAATTTGAGATTTATCCCTCAAAGGTAAATTACCATGCTTATTTGGAATGTGGACGTAAAATGGAATTACAAAAGTAGGTTAAATATAAAAGGTAATAAACATATTACCTTCTATATTTAGACAATAGTCCAGCTACCCTGCTGGACATCCCCCTGGACAAAGCTCGGGGGCTGTTACCAGCTAATACAAAATTATCTATCCCTGCTCCCAGTCATTGTTCTTACTGATAACCCAAAGGCTAGGAGGACAGTCAAGCAAGGCCAGAGGATGATACGGGGGGGGGCGGGGGGGGGGGGGGGGGGGGGGGGGGGAAGAAGCAAGAGAGAGAGCCCATAACAAACTGTACTTGAAACTATATAGAAATTTTAGATCAATGGAATGAGATAAACCTATCTCTTCTATTTTGTTCAGCCCCCTGAGAGTCCATTCACTCTCTGAATTCTCTGGTAAACTTTTATTTACAGTTAAGATACTAATCTTAAATCTGTAACTATTATCTATGATTATGTGCATAAAACATACACCACAGGCACAGAATCACAGAATCATAAAGTGGCTGAGACTGAAAGGGACCTCTGGTCATTTGGTCCAACCCTGCTGCTCAGGACCACTGAGAATCAGTTGCCCAGGACCATATCCAGGCAAACTTTGAGTATCTCCAGGGATGGAGAGTCCTTAACTTTTCTGGGAAATTTGTTCAAGTGCTTGGTGACCTTGACAGTAAAAAAGCATTTCCAACCTGCAGTTTTTGCTCACTGCCTCCTGTACTATCCCAGGTCACTACTCAAAAGGGCTTGGCTTGACTCTCTTTGTGCCATCTCTTCAGGTATTTACATACATTTGACTATATGCCCCAGCTTTCTCTTCTCCAAGCTAAACAGTTCTGGTTGTGTCACCCTCTCCTCATATGAGAAGTGCTTGATCATCCTAGTGGCCTTTCGTTTGCATATCACTACTATGTCCACATTTCTTGCATTGGGATGCCAAGAACTCCAGTTGTGGCCTTACCAGTGCTGAATAGAGGGGAAGGGTCACCTTCCCTCTACCTGCTGCCAATACTCCTCCTAATGCAACCCAGGATACAGTTAGCTGCCATTTTGCAGCAAGGTCACATTGCTGGCTTTTGTTCAACCTGGTATCCACCAGGATTCCCAAGTCCTTTCCTGACACTTTTGAGACAGGCAGCTCTCAGCATGTAACTGCTGCACAGGGTTGCTCCCTACCACGTGCAAGACTACATTTCCACTTGTTGAACTTCCTGAGGTTCCCATCAATCCCCCGTCTCCGCATCATGACAATATTTTGGTTTAAGCAGAAGGAATTCAGCAGAAACTAAACCAAGGCTCTCTGTAGCTAAAAGCACAGGCCAGTATCTTTTGAGCTAAACAGCAAATGCCATCAAATGGGCCCTAAGCAACTTGTCGTGTAAGGGCACGCAGAGACAGATCTGTCACTCACATGCAATCATTC
Organism: Pogoniulus pusillus; assembly: GCF_015220805.1. Taxonomy (NCBI): domain Eukaryota; kingdom Metazoa; phylum Chordata; class Aves; order Piciformes; family Lybiidae; genus Pogoniulus; species Pogoniulus pusillus. Next base: position 20,293,976 of record NC_087268.1, on the reverse strand, counting down.
TAATGCAGACCATTCTAATTATGCAGAACATGATCTGGCAAGCAGTAGGCAGCAGAAAACAGAAAGAAGAGCAGCCAGGAGCTACACAAGAAAGCTTAAGCAACATATAAACAAAATCTCCAAATCTGTAAAACCAGCAGTGTTTCAAGAAACTGACAAAAGCAGCTTCAAAGAGAAGCTACAGTGGCCTTCATTCATTGTTTCCAAGTGTGAGATCCACACAGCAATAGCTAGAAGCCATGAAAGATTTATCTGACTCCTAGTTTGATTTTATATATGCCAATATGTTTCTGCAATTATTGTCTGACTTCACAAACACCACAAAAGTACAAAAAGCTAAGCAGCAATAGCTTTGCCATTCATAATGCTTGTCTGACTGGGGCTTGACAAGGCTTTGCCGTGCCCTCACTAACTCCTAGTTTATGACGTTCTATACATAGCATAATACAACTGAATGCATCTCTCAGTTATAAAATGGAAAGGGGAGGGGGAAAGAGGGAAAAAAAAGTTGGTACTGTGCTGTGAATATTCCTCCTGTGTAGACAGACAATTTAGCTCACACCACCTGATACTTAGGTTTACTGTTTGCATTTGGTCCTGGTCTGAGAAGCAAGTAAACCGTGCACCAGCAGCTAACATCATCACCTCTCACAGATTAGCAGCTGCCATTCTTGCATGGCTACCTATCCACCTTTGGTTCAACCACCTGCAAGAGGCACAGCTCTTGTCTATCCACCTGCTTTAGCAGAGAGATGAATCAGAACCAGAGATCAGCATTAGAAGGAGTCTGTAAATTGAATGGCAAATGATAACAAAGGTTCACACATCTCCATTCTGAATATAAGACTATGAATGGCATATGGTTTGCAGCAATGACAGCTGGAGAGAGACCTCACTGGTCTCCAGAAACATGGAAAAGGAACACTGATACTACTAATGGGAACACTGATAAGAGAATCTCTGTGCTTAAAAATGCTTTTCCAGTGGGAAAGGGTCCATATGAATGGATTTAAGTCACAGCTATTTAAACTACAAACAAATGACAATTTAAATCAAATCAAGAAATTTCAAATAAGTGGTGGATTTTAACTCCGCATTGCTTTTGTATCCTTCACTCAGCTTCAAACCACATTTAATGCATCTTTTTGTTAGGTGAAAAAAGAATCTGTGTTTATACACTCAGTAATCTTTGACTGTTGTTACTGTGGTAAAAAGCATGTGGGTTTATTTCCTATATGATTTTATTTTTTAAATTTTATTCATGGCAACTGAATTCATGGCAAATGAAACACTACAGCATTTCCACAGGTAAGCAATCAGTTCACTCACCAATCAAGTCAAAGACTTATATTACTCTTGATACCACTTTTTCCATTTTTCCATTTTGTGGCTTTGATATAACCCATCCAGATCCTGTCCAGAGTGAGTTCCTCCCCATACGCAGACCAGCACAGGTTGGATCAAAAGGCCAAGGTCCATATAATTAAATTCAACAAGGCCAAGTTCTGAGTCCTCCACTTGGGTCATAACAATGGCATAAACATTCCAGGTTTGGGTAAGAGTGGCTGGAAAGCTGCTTCATCAGAGAAAGGTCTGGGGGTGTAGACTGACAGCCAGCTGAATGTGAGCCCAGTGTATGCCCAGGTGGTCAAGAAGCCAAACAGCATCAGGAATAGTGTGATGTGATGGTTTGGGAGTTATTCGCCCCACACACACAATGAAATCACCCTGACTAGAGTCAGCCGCCTGCAAGTTAAAGAATGAAGCTGTATTTACAGCTTAGCACAATTTACAAGCAGATATATAGGCAATATTTGCAGTGATATACAAGTTAAAAGTAATGCAGAAACACAGTACCCCTCCCAGAAAATCAGAGTCCCCAGGAGGCTCCTTACCCAAATCTCTTCCCCGCTCTCCCCTCTTTCACTCCTTTCAGAAATAACCAGATCAGTCCCTGTATATCTCACATGATAAATCTGGAGAGATCTGAGGTGAGATGTCAAAAAGGCAACAAGAAGGCTAGAGGGAAAAGGATTATGCTGAATTAAAGAGTTAAGGCAGAGGCAACCACAAAGACCAGACAACCATAAAGAAGGAGCCAAACTGAGAGCTGAGAAGTGTGTAAGAAGCGAGTATCTTATCTATATTTCTCAGCAGAAAAATGAGTGAGATAGGTTAGGACTGTTTTTTTTTTTCTTTCTTCTCACAGCTAAGGATTTCTCTCAGTAAAACCTTCTAATTAGCCTCACACCAGTACATGTGACCAGCAGAAAAAGGGCAGTGATTGTCCCCCTGGATTCAGCAATGTTGAAGCCGTATCTTGAGTACTGGGTTGAATCTTGGAGCCCCAACTACAAGAAAGACAATGAAGCACTGCAGTGGGTCCAGAGAAAGGCAAAGCTGATGAAGTGTCTGGAGAACAGGTATAGTGAGGAGCATCTAAGGCAACTGAGATTTAGTCTGGAGCAATGGAGGCTGAGGGAAGACCTTCTCGCTCTCTATGACTCCCTGAGAAGGAGTTGTAGTGAGGTCAGTCTTGTCTCTTCTCCCTAGTAAGAAGTGATAGGACTAGACAAAAATGGCCTCAAGTTGCATTAGGGAGGTTTAGGCTGGATATTAGAAGAAACTTCTTCACTGAAAGGGTTCTCAAAGACTAGGGTAGGCACCCCAGGGAGGCGGCTCCACCCCTGGAGGTGTTTAAAAGAAGAGGAATATGGTGCTGATGGACACAGTTTAGCACCAGACTTGGTAATAGATAGGTAATGGGTTGACTTGAAGATCTCAAAGGTCTTTTCCAATTAAAAAAACTCTGATTCTAAAAACAAGAGTATGAAACATTGCATTTTACATAAAAAACCTTAGCCATTTTGATCACAGACTCTGCAGCTGAAAAACATAATAATAATGACTGCTTGGGTGTGATTTCACAAGGGACTTACAGAGACTTGTACTACCCAGTGAAAACAAAAATAAATAACTGTTTCCTTTTGTCAAATTATTGCATTTTATTTTTATCATACAGACAATTTTACTAGTTAAGATATCTCAGCTGTTTAGTTTATATGCACAATATTAAATAATATGGTTTGGCCATAGGAAGCAGCATCAAAACTGTGATTACAGGTATGGCCAGGAACAGAAGTGGGTGAAAATGGAAAACTCCAACTGATGGTTCCATTATAGCATTATTGTCTAAGAGAACTATAGATTTCTCTAGCTCCTCATGTGTAGGAAGGAAAAAGGGTGTCAAAGATCAAAGACCTCACTGTTTGGTTTTTTTTTTAATGAAAAACTATAATGACAAGTGTATAAATAAGTCTTCAATACCTACTTCAGCAAACCAGCAATGCCTAATTCAAAACGACAGTAGTTATTTCCACATCATTCGTGGAAGATGTCCAGTGAATATTCCCTTGTCTGTTTTGCTAAAAGTAAGTAAAGCAAGGCTTGCGCCATCTTTAGCACCATGAGAATGAGAGCAATTTCCCTTCCCGCCAGTTAAAATAGAAACAAAAGTTTTGCCAGAATGACTTGAAAGCATTGGCAGATGGATAAAATATTTCTGAATTTGCATCGTGTTACAGTGAAACCTATTTGTCTTGGTTCTAATTTTAATTCCCAGAAACTCCAATATAGTTGATAGAACCAATAACAATTTATAGGATACCCTTTCCTCTTCCCCCTTCTTTCCCAAAAGAAAAGGAAATGGAGAGAGTGGAAAGGTATAGCAGACCCAAATAAATAATCTCACTGCGATTTGGAAGTTAAATGAATAAAAGTTTAACAATAAATAAAAGGTATATGAGATAGGGCCACTGCAAAGGTGTAGGGAAGGGAAAACAAGATACAAAACATGTAAATATACAACCAGATTTGATGGCAATGGGTTTTGTCCACCTCATGGTGATGATGGCCACGTGGTGAAACAAAGAGCAGCGGGAAAACAGGAATGGTGATTTCTCATGAGCAGGAAGGGAGAGAGAGCACAGGAAGTCCCCCTGCTTTTCTGGATCTTTAGACAGGAATGGGGAGTGGACTAACCATCACCTGGTAGGGTTCAGACCCACCCCTGGGGAGGGGTCAAGATCACCTGGAGTCAGGTTCAAGATCACCCCCCCCAAGAGGGTTAACCCTGTACACTATTCTGCTCTATACAAGGAAAAGGAAGGAAGGCTCACTTCTTACCAAAGACACTAGGCTCCCCAGTGAAGGCCCTAACCATGGTTTGCTGGTGAGTATGTAGGATAGCTGGCTTTGTGGTTGATACGGGAAAAGGGCCAGAGAACACAGAGTGTAGGAACCTAGTTAAATCATTAACTATGTGAGCACTGATATAAAGCATCATATATCAGATAAACACAAAGGAGGGGGGTTAAGCTTGAGAGGCTCTTGAAACACTCTTATGGAGAAGAAGAACACTGTATTCAAAGATGAAAACACTGGAGACTCCAGCCAAGAATGTGACCCACAACTGATGCCAGGTGGACGAAAGGTAGAGAGGTCTGACTGAGGAAGTCATCAGCCTTCCTCCCAATAGTCCCCAAAAGGCAACCACCAGGTGGCAATGAGCATGTGTGAAGAGGTGGGACAGTATGGAAATGAGTTCCAGGAACTGACTGTAATAACTCCACCTATTCCCAGAACTAATTGTAACAACCCTACCCCTGTACTGAATATGTATGATTTGGTAGCATAAATATTTCACCTGAACCAGGTGAAGGTGTGCAAGGGCTTTGGAGAATGACCTCCCCTTGTCACCCAGTGCTGATTAAACATGCCTTACCTAATAGCACTTCGCGTGTTGTGAGGTCTCTTTTTCCATAAGTCACTGTGCAGTGTACTTCCTGTCTTGTGCTGGTTTTGCCAGGCTTAACTCTGGCAAAGAAAATAACTCTGGAAGGCTTTACCTAAGTGATCACCTGTAATGCTCTACTGCTAACTGACCTAAGTGTCCCCAGCAAAAGACAGCCCCAAATGCTTGCTTTCTCATTAAGGAAGAAAATGTATCAAAGCTGCTACAGAAATTATTTCTCAAAGATATGTGAAAACATTTAATGCCTTTGAAGTTCTCAACAAGCAGATTAATAAAAAGAACAACAAAACCATCATCCCTGGGAAGAGACAAACGCAAGAGGGCATGCATTTGGCAGCAGACAGGGGAATCACGCACAAACCAGCTTTCTAATTTCAGTACTCTAACACTCCATCAATAAGTAGCCCAAACCACCTTATTAAAATGAAAGACAATTCAAAATTCTCACATACTAGTTTATGAAGAAGCAGCTTGACTTTGGCCAGAGTTAGTGAACCCATACCATCCAGTCACCTTTTCATCTCTAGGTATGAAAGGCACTGCCACTGAGCATGCTTCATAGAAGAAAAAGAGACTGGTTTCCCATTACAGAAGCAAAGGCATACCTAAGAAACACTAGCTTTTAGTCGTCTATCCTGGTTTTTCAAAGAGAGATAATCCACAATGCTTCATTGTCAAGTACTGTGCCATACCTTTCATACACTCTGCTGGGGCTGAGAATGTTCACTATAGCAGAATTCAGCTGGAAAAAATAACTGACTTAAGTGACACAACTGTTTGAGACTAACTCAGGAACCAAAAAGGACAGAGTCTCAACCTTTTCTCTAACTGCTCTGCATATATCTTAGTTTATGTCTTCACCCCAGCCCATCAAGCCCCTCCTCCCCTCTCCAAAGAAGCACTTGCACTCCCTCTCTGAGCAGCCGATACCTTTCCATTCCCAGTGTGGCTGTTTAGAATATTCAGAGAATCAAATAAAAATAGATATTCACATAAATACTTTGGATTTTCTGACCCTGAATGCTAGCCTCTGCCTAGAGGTGCTAAGATTGCTGCAAGATTTGAGAGAACCTTATGTGCAGTTTCCTAATTTTAGATCTTCCCTGAGGACCAGCAGACCATCTTTGGCTATGTCCTCGGTGGGCTAAATTTCCAAGATACCCAAAACTCTGCTCTTTTACACGGGCAAACTTGTGCAAAGCAGTCCCAAAAAGACTTTAAAAGCACATTCTCTTTTTCTTTTCTTTTTCCCAGCTAGCTAGGATAATGAAGATGTTCTACACAGCTATTCACAAAAAAAGATTCCCCAATGGTTTCTAGTTCCAATTATTTTTTTAACAACTTAGGATCTACATGAAGCATCAATCAATGAAGTAAAACCAGAAAGAATAACCTCTTCATCACTTTGTAAACAGATTGCTTCCAGACGAATCATATCAATTTTTCTCTCACTTAATAAATTACTACAGAGGCAGGATACCATCTGAGATTCCCAACACCTATAAATCACAACTTCTACATAATGCTAATACTGTATTATAATAGTCAATGTCATAGTATAGTTTTGGTGAGAACTAGATCACCTCATTTCTGGAAGACTTCTCACAGCACCTTTCTGTTCTTTAGAACTGAATCACAGAGAGGCATTGTGCTAGTTTGAGCCTAGCTAGAATATTTTGGTGAGAAGAATGAGATGCTGGGCTGGGAAATGGAAACAGTGGTGATGTCTGCTGCACTCATAGGCTTGCTGAGTAACAACAAGAGCACAAACACAGACAATGGAGTTTGCTCTCTGTCTCTGGGGCTGCACTTCTCTCTCTAACCTAACCTGCTGTCTGTGTGACTAATCCCTCTGCTTCCTAACCCCCCTGGCCAATTCTCCAAACTCACTTTGAATGTAAGGCAAAGTCTTGGATAAGGTAGAGGGGTGGAAAGGAGGTGGAAGGGTGGTTGGGAGCCCCTCCTGGGGACTCTGGTTTCTGGGAGGGCTGTTGTGTTTCTGTATTACTTTTTAACTTGTCTATAGCTGTGTAGATTGTAAATACTTGCTTGTATATCGTGCTAAGCTGCAAATATAAAGCTTCACTCTAATTTTCAGCTCAGCTGAGTCTATCTGGATGATTTTCTCGATTGTGGGAGGGCAAGTAACACCCAAACCATCACATCTATAAAGATGCATTAGCCAAGACACGTACTGATTTTTTTTGTGTATGCATAATCAGACTATATGAAAGGGAACCCCCACACACAACTAAGAAGCATGTGGGCATTTTTAAGCCTCTAAATACTAACAGCAGACTCTCAAACTGTCCTGTTGTCTTCATTTTGCATTACTGGATGAAAAGCCCTTAAAATGCTCTCCTTGCAGATGCTGCACTCCCTTAATCTGTTTTACCTCTTGCACCATATATGACAGCAATTACCTCAAAAATCCTTGCAGATCCACAGATTACATTTTTGGAGTAGAAGGCCTCCACAAATTCGTGCCTGATATATATAACTAGGAGCACATAACTGTAAATTAATCCTTATCCTTTAGGAGACTACAAAGCAAATAGATAGGAAGTCATGACCCACACACACACATCAGAACACAGATCCTCTCAGGACAACCTGAGATGTCTCCTAGAAAATGCAAGAAAAGGGTTCTGAATATTTTTTGGAAAATACAGATAAAAATTTGTGACAAAATCTGTTTACGTTTCAGTAATGTCCAGTGTTACAGATAAGCTCTGGAAAATGTTGTACACAACCAGAGCAAGAAGGCCAACAGCATCCTGACTTGTATCAGGAATAGTGTGACCAACAAGATCAGGGCAGTCATTGTCCTCCTGGACTCAGCAATGGTGGGGACACACCTTGAGTATGGGGTTCAGTTTTGGGGCCCATACTACCACACTGAGGTATGGAATGGGTCCAGAGAAGGGCCACAAAGCTGATGAAAAAGGGTCTCCAGAAAGGTCTGGAGAACAGGTCTTGTGAGAAGCATCTGAGGGAACTGAAGCTGTTTAATATGGAGCAAAAGAGGCTGAGGGAAAAATCTTGCTCTCTACAACTCCCTGAAAGAAGGTCATAGTGAGGAGAATGTTGGTGTCTTCTCCCTTAGTCTTTGGCTCTTTATGCCTTCCAAGAAGAGTAAAGGAAATGCTCCACATATCAGGATTGGATAGAATTAGAATGTTTAGTGGAAATATTACTAAAAACTACATATAGCAGCACAGAAGAATATAAAATACAAAGAAACCCATAGGCCACAGAACCCATAGGCCACAGTTCTCCAAAATCTCCTTAGGCCAAAATTTCCACAAACCTCCCTACAAAACCAGGCCAAAACTCCAGGCACAAATGCCCCCAGTCCCCACACCTCTCTACTTCTCCCCAGCATGAGGCCTGAAATGATGCAGCCAGAAATTAGCCTTTGCCCAGGCCACTAGCAGGGTGCTTGAGATCAAAAGTCTTGCCCCATACCAAGCAGGAGATAAGGGAGCGGAGAGAGGAAAAGGGGACTGGACAGTTTGTGCTGTTCCCTTACGAAGGGAGATGCAGGCATTGTGGGTTTCCTGGCTTCCCCCACCAGACTGGATTATTCTGCTCCCTCTCTACAGCCTCAACTATGACATCCCTGTGAGAAGTGATAGGACAGGAGGAAGTGGCCTCAAGTTGCATCGTGGGAGGTTTAGGCTGGATATTAGAACAAACTTCCTCACTGAAAGGGCTCTCAAATACTTGGATAGGCTCCCCAGGAAGGTGGTTGGATCCCCATCCCTGAAGGTGTTTAAAGGAGGCAGAGATGTGCTGCACCAGACTTAGTGCCATGGTCTAGTTGACTGGATAGGGCTGGGTGATAGGTTGGACTCGATGATCTTGGAGGTCTCTTCCAACCTGGTTGATTCTATGATATGATATTCTAGTAGAGTTAGATAATGGTTGGACTCAATGATCTTACCAGTCTTTTCCAGCCAAATGGTTCTGTGATTCTAAGGGAGATTCCTCGGTGTAGACTTAGATTAAATAACATCTGGATGAGATTCAACAATGTAATTTATTTTCTCAGTTATAATCCTAAGTACAGCATCTTGATGAAACTGATACTTAGCTTTACTTTTAAAATCTTCCTTGTTTCATCCATCATCTATTCCTGTACAATAATAAGCAAAGTATATTTTAGTCTTCTTGCAATGACAGATGATTGAAGCATGCATATGCAATGTTCTCCATAAGATTGAGGGAAGTGTAGAACTTTTCGTGAGTTAGAACAGAAATGCTATTTCAACAGCACAATCCAAATAAAGGTTAAAAAAAAACAACCAGGTGCTGCCCTTTTCATGTGTCCCCTTTCACCCCTCACACAAGCATATGCATACATAATGAATAAGCCACATGCTTTGTTAAAAACAACACAAATTTAGTCTTTTCCTGTACACACACAAACAATGTGTATGACATAAAAAGTGAGGTCACATTTTCTATATCAGTAGATTCACACAGATGACAGCAGATTGTCATTACAAAGGTTAATGAAATTCTTAGCCATAAAGCCAAGAAAATGTCAATGTTCATTACTTCCTTTTGTTAGCATCTGCTTAACAAACTCATTATAAATGTGTTAGCTGCAAATCTTCCTTCAGAAACACGGCATGGGTCACCACCTGTTAGTGGGGAATGCCACATGGACTCGGGCCAATGACCTTTATTGTTTGTTCTGACTCCATTTATATAGTCTTGAGCATAAAGCACACACCTACACATTAGCACAATCTAGGCAAGCACAACTGAGTCTTTTACACACATCACACTTTGTTTTTTCATTAACCAGGTGTCCACTATCTCTTCTCTCCCATGGGAGGCATCCTGAAGCTACGGGAACCAAGGTCTAAATGCTTAGTCTGCTTCTTATTCTTTCTCACATTGCATTCCCACATAAATGGGCAGAGGAAAATTTTCCATTTCTAATAGCTCCACATTTTCTCCTTATCCAAAGAGAAAGTCAAAAGATTCCAAGCAGCTTCAAAGACAGTTAACAACAGCAAATGCTGTTATCAGCCAGAGTCTGTCAAAAGCTAGTGTCAAGACACTTGTTTTTAAGAGGGAAAAATAACTCAAATCCTTTACTTTCTGTCTGTACAACAAAGAACAGAAGGTTTTTTTTTAAAAAAAAAAAAACATTGTTGGCCTCCTGAAATTCTTGCAGCTAACTCTACTTGTAATATACTTAGTGACTTGAAGTAAGTTATATGTTGGAAAGGCTCCAGTGGAAGAATGCAAGAAGTTTTTCTCCTAGTTACTTTAAAGGCATCCCTCCTTTTATGAAATGATTAATTGCTTGGTCTGCTGTGAAGTTCCAAATGTTACTATTCCAATATGTATGTTCATAGTGCCTACATTTACAGCTCACTCAGGATCTGGCTACATTGTTGGTTCTGTATCTCAAATGTTTCATCTACACTAGTCCTGCCAAGATTCAAGCTCACAGCTCACCACCACTTACTGAGTGACTCATGCTTACTGCTCCCTCATAGGTCTAAGTTCTGCAAGAGGGTTCCATAGGACAGACAAAGCCTCCAAATTCTTTACTGTGAGATTTGGAAGCCCAACCTCTGTTAAGTAGCCATGCTTGCAATTAAAAAAAAAGTATTTCTGAAGACTGCAACTATTATTTGCAATTCTCTTATGGTAGTGCTCAGGTCAGAATACTGAATACATAAGAATCTTAAAAAGCTAGAGATGATGAAGGACAAACACATGTGCTCAGTTAAAACAGCCCACTCTCACAAGCTCCCCACTCCCCACATAGATGAGAGGTAAAGTAAAACAAAACCCTCAAACAGCCTCTTGGATAAGATAGACAGTTGAATGAGACATGCTATAATTTAGCGTTAGCAAAAGCAGCAACGTTGTAGCATGACAGTACTGTAACTGGCTGTGGCTTTCTTCCTGTATTAGGTAATCACTATGCCACTGAAGCAGCAGTACTATTACTTATAAGAAGGCTAATGTCTAGATTAGTCTAGATTGCCCCTAACAGCACTTGCTGGTGCATAGTAAAAGAGCCCTTTTAATATCAACCTCACAGGACTCAGGCATGACCAAAGACTGAAGTACTTTGAAACTACCCCACAAAGGTTGGGGAACTCCAAGTAGGATCAGAGGCTATGAGAAGTGATGCCATATGACAGAACGAAAGCATGAGGTAAATTACCAATCATATTTCTTATTCCAAGTTCAGTACCATAATTTCTAACATTCTACTACAGAAAGCCTGCTGTACTCAATCACATTAAGTCCTCACCATATACTGCCACCTTGTCTCTGGCAGTATATGAAACCAGAAACCTCCAAAGGAAATCAAATTAAAAAATGCACCCACAAAAGTGAATTTAAGAACATCAGCTGACCTCCTTGAGACAAAGACCAGATACACAGAAGAAGTGAGACTTTCTATTCCTCTGATACTTGACCAGTGGGTAGTCTTCTCAGACAGAAGTCCAAATTGGTTTTGTACCCTTTGGTGCTGACACTACTATTCACAGCCACAGTACGCACAAGAAGAGCAGCATTTAGGAACTTTATGGGTTTCAAACATTTTGCATATTGATTTGTCACATGCTGTGGAACAAGATAAAGAGAAACTACAGATTCCTTTCTCTATCAAGTTTCATTATTTCACATTCTGCTGCCTTGTCATTCAACTGATGCCATTTTACTATTCAACTACTCCTTTGCAAGACAAACAGCAACCGTCTCTTGAGCTCTTTCTATTTGGTGCATCTCTTAGAGGTGAGTGAGCTTTCTCCTTTAATGCCTTTGAAGAAAAGCAGGATCCTTGGCTAGGAAGAGAGGGCCTTTTATCTGTCTTGTTCCAAGCACACAGAAAATTCAAGCATCAGATGACAGCACAAAGACCATAACATCTCCCTGTAACATATTCTCATTTGTTACAGAGGGGTTTGAGTCTGCGTTTGGGGTGAGATATGAGGCTGATTTAAAGGTTATTAAATAATTTATTAATATATACAAAGTGGATTCCCCCCAAACATGTACAGCTAACCCACACAAATTCTTTGTATGCGATTGGTGAAACTATTTTACAGAATGTCTGTTTACAGCCGAATTAAGCAACTTGGTAGAGGTTTTAGAATTATCCTGGTCAGAGAGTCTTGTGGTATAAAGTGCCACTAGCAAAGTTAGTAAAATTCCCTAGCAACTTGAATCAAGAGAGTTCAAATACTCACTAATTAGAAGTCTCAGTGTCTGTGGTCCCAAAGTATATACAGCGAAAGCCACGTGGTCGATTCTCGTGGAGCTAACAGTTCAGTTCGAATTGGGGCATGCTGCCCGAGGAGATTCCACGGACACGATCGGGCTGATGCGGTGGGCTGCAGTGGCGGCCGGCCGGGAATGCCTTGTTCCATCATCCCCTGGATCGGCGCAGAGTGCCGTGGAACAAAGGGTCACGTAAGGCCCCAGGCAGCAGGCAGGCTGGGAGAGGTGAGCGGAGGAGGCGGCAGGAGCACCTTGTTTACCTGAATCGCCCTATTTATCAGATGTGGGTCAAGACTGACGGCCCCCTGGCCACAATATTGTCCAATAGGCATCTGGCAGCAGGCCAAAACACACCAAATTAGGAAAGCCTAGTACCCCCCACAAGTCTAGTACCCCCCAAATATGGGGATAGCAATGGTGGGCCACACGCTAAGCGCGTGGGCTTATGCAAGTGTGTTATACAACCTGAGCCTTGGGCAGGCCAGACTTTGTGGCACCAGGCCTGTTGTGCCCCTTTTGTCTGTTTAATGTGTTCACCTCTGGTTTGGGCAGGAAAACATGTTTGGGCAGGAAAACATGTCCAGGCAAGCATAGGCATATGTAAGCCTATTTGGGCCTATGTGGCCCTCCACTATGTCATTCCACTGTAAGAAGTTACAATTACAGTGCAGTTACAGCTTCTGCAGTTCACCACTAGAAAAGATGCAAAGACAAAACATTTGTTTTGAGCATCAGGTTTATCAGGTTTCAAGGCCAGCAGCTTTAAAAACACACCAGAAAGCAAATTACTGGTTTAATCTACACCAATATGGTATAGCAGATTGCTTACTGCTCTTTTCACAAAGCAAATCTGCCTGGTTTCATTTTCTGACACTCATTGAAAATACAGAGAACTTTTAGAAGGAACTGGATAGTTTTATATCAAGGTCATGTGACTGCGTCCCACCAGACCCCACAGATCAATGCAGGCAGCTGCTAGCCCCAGTGTGGAGGACAGCATCTATTTTCACACAGCAATTACTGCATTGCCTGCCAGAATTCTGTTCTATATCCAGTAGGTGACATAAACAACAGCAATGAAGCTGGAAGGCAAGTTTATCTCTCTCCTTCCTGCACTGCACTCAGAGGTGAAATTACAGCAGAATGAAACCTTGTCTTGTGCCAGGGAAGCATATGCTGAACCAGCATTCTCTCTGTCCTCCTTGGCCCTTTGCTCCAACAAGGAAACACTGGGTCCAGCTTCACTAATAATTAAAATGATAGGTGCGTAAGTTATGTTAATGTAAATATAAAGAGGTTACGCCAACCACAATGAGAAACCTCTAAGCAACACATGTGTCGAGATGCCATACTATGATGTACTGCTCTGTGCTAACATAATATATGCTACTGATTAAAGGTTGCATTTGTCTGAGGTACAAACTTAAAAAAAAATATTAAAACAGATTTCTTTCTGACTTCTAAATTGGCATGAGTCAGGAACAAAAAATAAACCAGAAAAAAATATGCTGCAAGAACAAACTCACTCGATCACAGAGCAGAATTTGGCTGTTTGTTTGTTTTTCAAAGAAAAGAGAGGGTTTGCTTTTCTTCATCATCTATTTATAACATCACTACCATCTCATAAAACCGTAGCTTTAAAACTGACAAATTGCCAAGAAGCTTAGGATTTACATTCCATCTAATAATAAAACTGACAGACTGAATGAGAGGATGGAAATGAATTAAAGTGAACTACAATAAAGACAAATGGGGAGCACTTCACAGTGATTACTCCCTTCTAATGCATGAAACCAGAAGGAGTTTAACTGGCTTGGCAGCTGTTCTACATGGACTCATCTCATGGGCAGACATGGAGGTAAACTGAATACAGAATACTGAATATCAACACCAAGATGATAATCTTCCTGAAATGGAAAACGGCACTGTAGCATAGCAACCTCACCTGACAACATATGCATGCATTTCAGATCCTCTTGTTTCCACTGTTGGAACATGCACAGCTGCCATATTTAAAAGTCACAGTGGAAAACACTCCACTGAAGCACTCCATCACCTGAAGTTTCCTGTCATAGAATCATAGAATCAACCAGGTTGGAAGAGACCTCCAAGATCATCCAGTCCAACCTATCACCCAGCCCTATCCAGTCAACTAGACCATAGCACTAAGTGCCCCATCCAGTCTTTTCTTGTAACACCTCCAGGGACGGTGCCTCCACCACCTCCCCGGGCAGCCCATTCCAATGGGAAATCACTCTCTCTGTGAAGAACTTCCTCCTAATATCCAGCCTATACCTACCCTGGGACAACTTGAGACTGTGTCCCCTTGTTCTATGTCTTTCCAGGGTTCTAGTGATGCCCAAAGGCCATGTTCTCCTGGGCTCTGACTGTTCACTCCCAAGCAATGAAGTTACAAAAAGAGGAGGCTCGGGGCAATCTCATTGCTGTCTACCACTACCTGAAGGGAGGTTGTAGCCAGGTGGGAGCTGGTCTGTTCTGCCAGGCAACCAGCAACAGAACAAGGGGACACAGTCTCAAGTTGTGCCAGGGGAGGTCTAGGCTGGATGTTAGGAGGAAATTGTTGCTAGAGAGAATGATTGGCATTGGAATGGGCTGCCCAGGGAGGTGGTGGAGTTGCCATTCCTGGAGGTGTTCAGAAGAGGACTGGCTGAGGCACTTAGTGCCATGGTCTAGTTGATTGGACAGGGTTGAGTGATAGGTTGGACTGGATGATCTTGGAGGTCTCTCCCAACCCAGTTGATTATATGATTTTGTAACAATTCATACAGATTTATTTTCCCTTACACCACAGAACAGCTGCCTTTCAGCATAAATGCTCTATGGGGGTTAAATTACATAGAAATTACAATGCGCAGCAAGGATGCTAAGAAAGCACACAAGTCCTTTGCAGACCTTTTTTCTTCCATGAAGTAAAAGGGACATGCTTTTAATTTAAATTCACAGGAATTATTAATGACCATCTCAGATGTTTACGTACACATTCAACCTTTAGATTACACACATCAAGAAATGGAGACTCATTCCTGCAGAGAACTGGAATTCCAAGGGAGTCTAGTCAAGAAGATGTAGAGCAAGTTAACTACTGGTATTTCCTCCTGATGTGTTCACATGGTTAGAGTTTACCTGCAATATACAGTTTGTGCATATACTAGAATTTATCCATATGCTCACACTTCTGCACTTAAAAGCACACTGAATGCATGAACACATTTGCTGTGCACAAAGCCCCTTTCTTTTATGAAAACAAGTGTTTTCTTTAAAAATCCCAGGGAGTTCTACATTTGATATTCTACCTGGTCCTTTTCCCATTCATTCTGAATAAAAAGATGGTACTACTGATGCGACAAGCAATAAATACATGTAGTATTATGAAAGAGGAGTAAAAGTCCTGTCTTCCTGTCTGTCTGACTTGGACTAAGGTAAATGCTGTTGTCTTCTACATATACATTAACAGCACTGGCATGGCAGCTGTAAGTTACTGTGTCCAGCAATTACACCCAAATGTGATGTAATTTGCATGGAACCCTCCCACTGAACACTGACTGATGGGCCTGTAAACCAAATCAGCAGAGAAACGAAAGATAAAGCCCTGTGATGAGCTTGACACAAGAAAAGAGCAACCAAGTTTGGCCACTTCATGGCAGTAAGCATATGAAGCAGTGAACAAATTTGCTATCTACAGATACAGGTAGATGAAAACGGATCACTGAAAAACAGACAGCTTTTAGAAGTGCCAGAGCTTAGCACTTGAGAGAGAGAACCAGCTGATAAGATGGGGAAAGCATCTGGGGGCTTGGAGCAGAGCTGTGAGGTACCAGAGTAGTGAAGCTAACCTCAGCCACAACTCAACAACCACTCCTGGATGCAGATGGATGCAGCTATAGTGCATGTCAGGGTTTGTTTTGTTACTAAGATTTATAAGGGGGAAAAACAACATGTGTTTGATTATTCCAGTTAGAAAACAATGCAAAAAGGAAGATGTTGACCTATTCCCTTCTCTTTCCATGCTTTTAGCCTCTTCCCAACCCCATTCTCTTCTATCTCATATTTTCCTTTCTATTTTCAAGCAATCACAGAATCATAGACACATTCTGGTTGGAAAAGTCCAACCACTATCCCTACTCTACAAAGTTCACCCTTAAACCATATCCTCAAGCACCACATCCAAATGACTTTAAACACATCCAGGGTTGGTGACTCAACCACCTCCCTGGGCAGCACATTCCAATGCCTGACCACTTTCTGTGAAAAAATGTTTCCTAATATCCAATCTAAACCTACCCAGTTGCAGCTTGAGGCCATTCCCTTTTGTTCTATCACTATTTACCTGTCAGAAGAGACCATCAGCAGCTTCTCCACAACATCCTTTCAGGTAGCTGTAGACAGCAATGACATCTCCCCTCAGCCTCCTCTTCTTCAAACTAACCATCCCCAGCTCCTTCAGTTGCTCCTCATAAGATTTATTTTCCAGGCCCTTCACCAGCTTTGTTGCCCTCTGCACTCACTCCAGTACCGCCACATCCATCTTGTAATGAGATGCCCAAAACTGAACACAATACTCAAGGTGTGGTCACACCAGAACTGAGTACAAGGGGACAATCACCTCCCTACTCCTGCTGGACACAGCATTTCTATATATAAGCCAGGATGCCAGTGGCTTTCTTTGCTACCTGGGCACACTGCTTGCTCATATTGAGTTGTTTTATTTTTAAATCACCCAAATCTTCTGTTTCTTTCCTACTCCTGCTACCTTATTGTTATGGTTTTTACTGATCAGTGGTAGTCAACTTTTTCCATTTCCCTTTTTGAACAATACACTATGAACATATTGCCTCACTTCTTTGTCTCCCCAACAGACATGAAGTGACTGGTTTGTGTAAGAAAGAATGAAACTGTCTGTCTTTGACTACAATAATTACTTTGTATGCAGAAACGAGCTGTTAACAACTCTCTGACAGGGCTGAGAAGATCCCAAGTGGCAGGTCAAGAAGACAAAAGAAAATTGCTATTAGGGATTTATCAGGTCAACAGCAGATAGAAAGGCTGTGTGATGACATCAAATGTTCCCTGTGCCACTCATGACAGACCTGGAATTCCATCTCAGTGCTACTGAACACATCCATGCTCTCACCACAGTACTGGTATGTGCTCTTTAGATGTCTTTAGGCAGTGGGCTTCAGCAAGTGCTTTGCAAGAGATGTCATGCTATGTAAATGACACTGCTCAGCAAGACAGAAATTAAACCACCTCGGACTACAAGAGTTGAATCAGACTTCTACACAGACACTGAGTAATGAAAACAATTTAATTCTGGACCTCAGTGAGTTTGCACATGACATTAAGCTGGGATGGACATTTTATCTGCATGAGGGTAGGAAGGCTCTCTAGGGGATTTGGACAGGCTGGATTGATGGGTCAAGGCTACGAAAGATTCACAGTAACATGGGTATGGAACAACCACACTGACAATAGCAGCACAAAATACGTATTACATGCAAATTTGCTCATCTAAAACAAACAAGGGAAAATGTGCCATAAAAAGCAGCAGCCTACAAGTAAGAGTAAAGGCACTAATCTGTGCTGGCTCTCTAGACACCTTGGTTTATTAGGCTCCTCTCCCACTGTTAGAAAAGTATTGTTTTGGTATACGCATGTGCTTTTGTCCCAGCTATAACCAGGATGATTATGCAGCCACTCCAGACAAGTAACTGTCTGTCCCTTGGAAACCCAGCCAAACAAATGTTCTAGAAACACTGTAGCACTTCCACAGGTAAGCATCCAGTTCACCCACCAACTGAAAGTCTTTCATTTTTCCATTTTGTGTTTTTAATATATCCAATCCAGATCTTCTCCAGAGAGAGCTGCTCTCCATATGCCAATAGAGACCTGGACAGGCTGGATCAACAGGCCAAGGCCAATACTATGAAACTGAACTCGGCCAAGTTCTGTGTCCTCCACTGGGGTCATAACAACCCCAGGTGAAAGGGGCTGCCCAGCAGACAAAGAACTGGGGGTGCTGGTTGACAGTCAGCTGCACATGAGCCAGTATGTGCCTGGGTGGCCAAGAAGTCAAACAGCGTCCTGGCTGTGGTGGGTTAGGAACTTTCCCCACTTGTGGGAGAATTCTCCTGCAGCGGGACATGAGCTGTAAACATGAGAACTTGTGATGGGAGAATGTCCTTGAGCTGGAAGCTACAGTGAGCAACCCACGCACACCTGCAGGGAGCTGGACCTGCCAGCCCCTGGGGCAGACACAGCTCCAGGGGGCTGAGCCTGCCAGCCCCCTGGGGTGGGAACTACAGGTTGTTTTGGCACAGGGCAACCTATCTGCGCCTTGCACGTGGCTCTGGGCCAATCTGTACTGTCCACCTGTGCCAGCCCCAGGTTGATTGTATACACCTCCTCTGAGCACTATACAAGAGGCTTCGCTACCCTAATAAAGCTGTACTGATGCATAGAAGCTGCTGAGTCGACTCGTCAGTACCCCGATCTCACCTCTCCCCAGCCTCCGGACTCCGACACCCACTCCAACCTCTAGTGCCCTATATCTGTCATGCAAGGGCAACTGAGGAGGTGAGGGGGGCTGGAAGGGATTTCCCTTGCCCCTTCTCGCAGGCACCTGTGTCCATTTCCCCTTGTTTCTTGGGTCATCTCCCTCTGCTAAGGGGGTCTGCAGAGCATGGTGCCATAGGTCCAACTCCCTTTCACATTCCCTAATAGCCCTTAGCCTTTCCACTTCATCCTTCGGTTCAGCCACTAGGTTAAGCAGAGCACTGATGTGCTCACACCTGATGCAGGCATTGTCTCTGCCACCCTCCACTTTGCGTGCCAGGCTCCAACACTCCTTGCAGCCAGTTGCCTGGACACCTGCATGCCTACGGGTGGGCTCTGTTTGGGTGCCCACAGTTTTACAAGTGACCTTTGACCGAGTTTTCACCATGTCTCACTTCCTTCGAGGAACTGACGAGAGTTGATGAGGTGTGGGATTGTTTGGTTTTTTTGGGTAGGTTGGGGTTTTTTTCTTTCTCCAGTGCACACTGTGGGCTGGGCTCAGCAGAGAGCAGCTCTCTTCTCAACTCAGCACAGGGTTCGGCAGAGAGCAGCTCTCTTTCCGGCCCAGGACCAGGTTTGTCACGAAGTGGCTCTCTTCCTAACTCAGGCTGTGGTGTCACTGCTGCTGCTCCTTGTTTAAATGACCCACGTGTCTGGCACCGCCTCCGCTGCATCACCCTCCAGAGTGCACGTAGGCCACGTATCCTGCCGTGCCTGCCACTTCCTTGTCCCCTTCTCGGTTTCTCTGGGAGAGCCTCAAAGGAAAGAAAAAAATCTTCGAAAAGGCTTGGAAAAAGCTTGGAAAAAAGCGCGTTCCAGCAGAGCTAGCCTCGGTACTGCTCTCTGCCCGAATGCAATATTGCAACAGCTAAGTCAAAATGACCACTGTATGGGAAAACAATGCGATACTCCCTGTAATTACTAGACGAAGAATTTACAGTGTTTTATTTAACCTCACAAATGCATAAATAATATCACTTTAAAGACATCATAAAGCAGATTACTAAAATATAAAACTCTTTCTTGCCACGTACAGTGGAATTGTTTCTATCTTATCACTTAAATTTCTTTTTGTCATCAAAAGCTATTCATTAATACAGAAAATAAGCTTCATTTACATAATAGTATTAATATTTATGCTACCCACTTCTGTAACTGGCACTTGATAATGAGAAAAAGAAAAGGTGTAACACCCCATTGCAGCTGTGCTCATTTGGGGTACCCTCGTTAGCTACATCAGATTCACTATATCAGATCCTCACTAGTGAATTCCTACATAAATTCTTTGTCTTAGAATCATAGAATCACAGAATGGTTTGGGTTGGAAGGGACCTCCAAAGGTCATCTAGTCCAACACGCTCTGCAGTCAGCAGGCACATCCTCAACTGATCAGGTTGCCCAGAGCCCTGTTGAGCCTTACCTTAAATATTTCCAGGACTGGGGCCTCAACTTCCCCCTCCCCGGCCACCCTGTTCCAGTGTTCCACTGCCCTCATGGTAAAAAACTTATTCTTAAAATCCAGTCTAAACCTGCTCTTCTCTAGTTTGAAGCCATTGCCCCTCATCCTGTTGCTGCAGGCCTTCCTGAGCACATTCTGTCTCCTAAACATGCGAGCAGGCTCACTGAGCTCTTAAGGAGGTTGTGGTGGCAGGCACCCTGTCCCCTGGGATCTGGGAGGAGGTCCTCGTTTCTGGCTGAGCAGGGCTGAGATGGCCTGGCCTTGCTCTCTTGCACTAATCTGCCTTGTCTGATGATAAACTTCTTCTGTAATTGTAATAACATAAATCTGTGTAGTGGAAAGTCCTACTGAACTTCCTCAGAGAATCATAGAATCAACCAGGTTGGAAGAGATCTCCAAGATCATCCAGTCAAACCTAGCACCCAGCCCTAGCCAGTCAACTAGAAAATGGCACCAAGTGCCTCATCCAGGCTTTTCTTGAACACCTCCAGGGATGGTGACTCCACCACCTCCCTGGGCAGTTATATTTAATGTGAGGTTCTCTTGCCCAAACTACTGAAATCCTTCATATTTTTTATAGGTAAATACACAGCAGGAGCCACTTTTGTAGAGGCAAATGTTTTGGGGTTGTTTTTTTTTTATACTGAAATTTCATTAGAAATGATACATTAACTATCCAAAAAATCCCCCACCCCACAGAGACATAGTCCAAAACCTTGTCTCTATGATTACACTTAGATAATGTTAAATGAGAATCTCCATTCCAGTGAGGGAAAGAGGCAAAACACACTGAAAGCTGTTGTCATCAGTCACTTCAGCACTATCTGCAACAAATGCAAAAAAAACTCAAACAAAACAACAACAACAAACACACAAACTTATTTTATGATGCTATACAAAAATGGTTCTTTCTCCTCAGTATTTTCTAAGAGCATTCTATGGCACCAAAAGCTGCAAAAAAAGCAGAGCTGGAAAAAAAGAATGCCCCAGATGGCAACCTAGTGAAAGCTGTTAAAAAGAAATAAAAGTTGTGTATGGAATCTGTAGTTTTCATTGCTAATTATTTCCTCAAGTTTGGAATTCTAACCTGCAAGGAGCTTATGAACACAATTACAAAGATTTTTGCAAGATTCACACATGTTACAGATGGCAATGGTTACTCTTTCCATCACAACTGCCAACAGCTGTCTGCCTGAAACACAACCAGCTGCATGGAATACACTTTCACTGCAAGCAGTAAAAGGAACAGACAACCATACTACCCTTACCACTTCCATATCTTGAGAGTAAAAAAGAAGGTGGAGGAAAGCATAAATTGGAACAAACCAAAACTAATCTCATTTAACATCTACCTTCTGAAGAACTTCATTCTGTCATCACAAACATAGACTAAAATTGTATTTACAGAGAAGACAGAAACACATTCGTGCTGGACAGACAGCAGTGCATTCAGTTCCGTATCTCATAAGTAAGCATTTAAAGATCAGTGTCATCACCAATCACATGCATCCAGGAGAACACACAAGGCACAAAGAGGTGCTAATGGAAGCACTCAACCTACAGCAATCACATCTTTGCAGAATTTCATGGTAGTATCAGGCTATATCTATGTTGTGGAGAGGAGTTTTGGGGAATGATATGCAAGGCCGAAATTGAAAGAATTTCAACACTATAAACACTAAAAATCCCCTTCCCCAAACTTATTTATAACTATCCCACGAAAGTTCTTGGTTCGTGGTTGCGAATTAAAATACAGAATGACTAAAATGAAGAGAGTCTGTGAATTTAAGAGAGTTCGTTGGAGTCTTGAGAGATTATTCAGTCTTTAGATTAAGTTTTGTCAGTTACTCACTGTCCAAATGCAGTTCAGAGAAGTTTTAAAGTATTATGGATTTAAGGCGCATTGTCCGAGCCTCCGCGGGTCCGGGCCGAGCTGGATGCTGACTTCCGAGGCTAGCGAGGATCGGGGCGCTGCCTGGAACGGTGCCGTCTTGAGCTGGCTGTAGTTTTATTGCTGCAAATGCGATGTGAATGCCAAGCGAATGTTGGTCCATGCCGATGCGTGTGTGCGTGTGTGAGGGTATCAGCCAGAAGAGAGCGAGCAGTTCAGGGTAACAAGCAAAAGGGGTGCAAGGGTGTAAAAAGGGTGCTCAATTAAGGCAAATGCAGCATTTTTATAGTGTCCAAAAAAGGTGTGTTCAGTCAACTCAGGCGGACTTACGTGAACTTCACAGATTGGTACAAAGTTATAATCAATTCATACATTGGATAATTTTTACCAAAAACAACCTATGGTACCACCCAGGGGTCAGCCCCCAACAGGTGTTCATCGGGTAATCACTGTGCATGAGAACCAAGGTCCCTTCTTGCAAAACAATAGCCTATGTTTATATTTTTTCCCCTCTGGGGGAGAGATCTTCCCAGAGACTATACGACTGCTGGGACAGCAGCTGTTGTCATGCAGGCAGATAGAAAGCAATGTTTTGACTTTTTGATGGAAGGCCTTTATGTGAGCCATAACTAAATGTACAAATAAGGGTTTTGCAAAAGGGCTCTGCTACCTTCCATGACAATCTACCATTACTGTTAGCTTAGGATCACTGAATTCTTCACCAACGTTAATAGCTGCCTTAACCTTACTATTCATGCAAGTACATCCTCTCACAACTACAACCATCTGTTTCCAAAGCAGGACAAATAGAACTGTAGATGACGCACTAACCTGAGTACTAAGCTTGCATCTTTTCCCATTTGTACCAATCATCTGCACCCCATTTCTCATTTTGAAGTTACTCCTGACAAACAGGAACAATAATACATCTAAAAGAGAGGTAAAAGAAGACACACTACACTTCCACAAGGCCACGATGGAGCAAAGCTGGAGATGAGTAGGTTCAGGCTGGCCGTGAGGAGAAAGTTCTTCAGCATGAGAGTGGTGAGAGCCTGGTATGGGTTGCCCAGGGAGGTGGTTGAGGCCCCATGCCTGGAGGTGTTTAAGGCCAGGCTGGCTGGGGCTGTGGGCAACCTGCACTAGGGTAGGGTGTCCCTGCCCATGGCAGGGAGGCTGGAACTAGATGATCCTTGTGATCCCTTCCAATCCTGACTGATTCTATGATACTAAATCCATCTGCTGTCCGTGCTGCCAGGATACTATGCCTCAGGTCCAGGCAGCTCTGTGTTAGCTGAGTGCACCTGAGGTGTGCAATAACCTGAAACATGGGAAGTCTCCTCACACTTAGAGTACACATACCCAGGCCTTAGTTTCATACGCCTTTACAGTTTTGCTTCCTAATTGATAGCTGTGATAGTTTAAGGCTTATTGGAATATTCTAATAAGAGAAATTGGTACTTTCCTGAAAGTTCAGTGCAGAATCTAACTAAATTATATCATTGGTTGTAATAGAATAATAATGATAAAGTCATCATTCATTGGTTTGCTAAGAGGTATAAAAAGCCAATGTATAAACAATTTGTTCTTCTTGGCTCTTGGGCATTAGCTCTGCTTGCTTCTCTCTAACTCCTACACTAACATTTTCCAGATAACGTGTAAGCCTTGCCAGTTTTCTGGCACAAAGGGTGATGTTGCCTCCTTCTGGGCTTCTTCTTTGTCCAGGGGGGAAGATTGGATTTCTGTATTATTTCTAAAGTGTATATAATTGTAAATACAAGTCATTAGATTTTATATATATGCTTTTAAATTTAGCTTTGCCTAAATTATAGCTTTAAAAATATTTTAAAATATAGCTTCCAAGCCACCTGAGCTGGTCTGGTAAGTCTTAATTTGGGGTGGAGGGAAGTTCCTAATCACCACATTGAATTTTTGGTGCCCAACATGGGGTTAGATTGACCGATTTAATACTAATCAATTCCAGAAGCTACGATCACAGAATCACAGAACCTTAGAGATTGGAAGGGACCTCCAGAGACCATCAAGTCCAACTCCCTTGCCAAGCAGGATCACCTAGGGTAGTTCACACAGGAATGCATCCAGGCAGGTTTTGAAAGTCTCCAGAGAAGGAGACTCCATGACCTCGCTAGGCAGCCTGTCCCAGTGCTCCATCACCCTCACTATAAAGAAGCTTCTCATGCTGAGGTATGTTTGTAGCCATTGCTCCTTGTATTATTGCTGTGGACCACTGAAAAGAGATTGGCTCCATCCACTTGACACCCACTCCTCAGATATTTGTAGATATTGATATTCTCTCACTTTTTTCTCCAGACTAAATAGCCCCAAGATAAAGCTACTTTGGGTTTTTGTGCTAGTTTGAAGCAAGCTAGAATGTTTTGGTAAAAGAACTAGATAACAGGCAGTGAAATAAAAGCAATTGATGTCAACTTCTCTCACAGTCTCGCTGAGAACTCTGGGAAGAAGAAAGACTTTTTCTCCATTTTTGTCTCTCACTCTTGCTTTTGCCTTTGACCTGGTCACATCTCATTAACCCTGCTCCTACTAACCCTGCTCCCTAACCTCTTGGCTGCACCTCTTTTCTTCCTGAGAACTGGGGTAAGGTTGAGAGGGGCCGGGGGGAGGTGTTGGGGTGGTTTGAGAGCCCCTCCTGGGGACTCAGGTTTCTGGGAGGGGAGTTGTGCTTTTGTATTGTTTATCCTTTGTATATTTCTGTATATAATTGTATATAACTGTATATATTGTAAATAGCTGCTTGTAAATTCTGCTAGCTGTAAATAAATTGCTTCATCTATATTCCCAGGGTCCGTCTGAGTTAGCTGGGGCAAATACAAAGTGTGGGAGGGGCGGGGTAACCCCCAAACCATCACAGTTTTCCAGCATCTAATATATCCAGCTACAGTATGGATATTTTGTGAATGGATTGCTTCATCTATGCATCAGTGAATTTCCTGGCCTATTATAAGGATGTTAGGGAAAGGAATGAAATTCATGCTCACAAAGCAGGGTAATTACTGTTTTGGTTTTATGGGCTATAATAATTATACAAATACCACTGTTAGTGTTCCATGTGAGTTGAGTTGGTTAATTGAGTGCAGAAGATTTTGTGGAACAGCTGGAACAGCTGTTTAAATCTGGTCTTTGCAATTGCAATAATAAGGCTGACTGTAGTTTTGTGGGTGGAAAAATCACATAGCGCTGCTTTAAGAATGAATTCCTCTTCTCACAGAAGGTGGAGGAGTAGAGGCTCTGAGTCAAGTGAGATGCAGAGAGCTGATGGGATGGTCCCAGCTGCTCAGAGCTCTGTGGTGGGGCACCAGGCTGCTTCAGCCATCGGCTACATAATTGCTGTGGCAAGCATAGTCAGCAGATCCTCCTCTGCAGGCGAAGAAGGAGGAGGCACCCAGCTGTGCATAACGCTCCATCTGCCATTAAGGAGGCACAGCCGTGCGCAGCTGTGGTGACCATTATGAGCGAGGCAAGGGCATTTCCGCTTACAGCAGCTGGAATGGAAACAAGCCCAGAAAATGTGGCAGGGTCCTCCCAGAGCTCACCTGCTCCTGCTAAGGCTGCAGACTGCCAAAGTGCATCTGCTTCTGCCAGTCTGGCTGCAGCAGTGGCTAAGGCTGATGCTAGCCCAGCCTCTGCTGTTGCTAAAGCTGCTCCTATTCCTCCAGAGAAAGACAAAGTAGAAAACAGATAAACCCATTTTAGATGACAGAGATCCCCTGGAGGGTACTTCTAAAACCAGTTTTTCTAGTTCCAACAAAAGGAAAGGCAAAAGATACAACTCAGATTCTAAGGAGGAAGAGGATGGGCTAAGCCTATCTGGCAAACCAGATGAGACAGAGGAGGAGGAGGAAGAGGAGGAGGAGAAAGTTAGCCTTAGGGATATTGCTAAAGTATTGAAGCCACAATATAGTGAGGAGGACAAGGGGAAAGGCTATTTGAAGGCACATGTTAAAAAGGGTGAAGGTTCTGATGAGTTTAAGAATGTCCCTAGGAAACTTTTCCAAATCCAGGGGAAGAGGATGCAGATGATGAGGACTTCAGCAAAACCTTTGACACTGTCTGCCACAACAGGCTCCTGGCAAAGTAGGCAGCTCATGGCATGGACAGATTCACTCTGATATGGGTCAAGAACTGGCTGGAGGGCAGGCCCAGAGAGTGGTGGTGAATGGTGCCACATCCAGTTGGCAGCTGTCACTAGTGGTTCTCTCCAAGGATCAGTCCTGGGCCCAGTCCTGTTCAGTATCTTTATTGATGATCTGGACCAGGGGATTGAGTCCAGCACCAGTAAATTTGCAGATGACACCAAACTAGGAGCAGGTGTGGATTTGCTGGGGGGTAGGAGAGACCTGCAGACGGGCCTGGACAGGCTGGATGGGTGGGGCAGGGGCCAATGGGATGAGATTGAACAAGGCCAAGTGCAGGGTTCTGCACTTTGGCCACAACAAACTCCCAGCAGCGCTACAGGCTGGGGACAGAGTGGCTGGTGAGCAGCCAGGAAGAAAAGGACCTGGTAGATAGTAGCTGAAGATGAGCCAGCAGTGTGCCCAGGTGGCCAAGAGAGCCAATGGCATCCTGGCCTGGATCAGGAACAGTGGGGCCTGTAGGTCAAGGGAGGTTATTCTGCCCCTGTACTCATCACTGGTCAGTCCACACTTTGAGTACTGTGTCCAGTTCTGGGCTCCTCAATTCAAGAGAGATGTTGAAACACCAGGACATGTCCAGAGAAGGGCAACAAAGCTGGTGAGGGGCCTGGAGCACAGCCCTGTGAAGAGGGGCTGAGGGAGCTGAGGGTGTGCAGCCTGAAGAAGAGGAGGCTCAGGGGTGATCTCATTGCTGTCTACAACCACTTGAAGGGAAGTTGTAGCCAGGTGGAGGTTGGTCTTTTCCACCAGGCAACCAGCAACAGAACAAGGGGACACAGCCTCAAGTTGTCCCAGGGCAGGTCTAGGCTGGATGTTAGGAGGAAGTTCTTCACAGAAAGAGTGATCTGACATTGGAATGGGCTGCCCAGGGAGGTGGTGGAGTCACCATCCCTGGAGGTGTTCAAGCAAAGCCTGGATGAGGCACTTAGTGCCATGGTCTAGTTGATTGGCTAGGGATGGGTGCTAGGTTGGACTGGATGATCTTGGAAGTCTCTTCCAACCTGGTTGATTCTAGGATGACATTCAGAGTTCTAAAGAGTCCAGGAAAGAGGTCAGGCAGTAGAGGAAAGAATACCAGAAAGAGTCAGAAGAATAAATTTTGAGCTGGTTAGGGAGATGCCCTGATACAGATGCCAGTATTCTAGAGGTAGGCAACAAGTCTGCAAAACAAATAGGGCCACTCAAAAGAAAGCAGAATCGACAAATACATAGTAAGACCTCTTGGGAAGGTCACCCTGTGAACATGCCTCTTGTTGGCTGTGTTACTGAGCTACCCTTCCAGAGATTATTTACCTTGGACCCCTTGGCATTGGTTCACAACTGAGAAGGGAATCAAGCTTTTGAGGGCGTTTGCTGTGAAGGAAATACTTTATGAAGACCATAGTACATGGAACCCTGATGAAATTCCAATTGGAACAGCTCTTTCCAAGAAGCTTATTAAGCTCCATCCTACACTAATATCTTGGCAAGCAGATTTGTGAGAAAAAACAATCATGTAAAGCTTCTTACTGTAGGTGAATTTACTGACCAAATGAGGCAGCTGGAAGACAGTCTGTCCCATACGTCAGTAATTTCTGCCATAAAAACTCTGGCTACAGAGAAAAAGGATGCCATGAAACTTCCATATCCAAGTTGGTGAAGGAGAAAGACACCATTCCTTCACCTTCTAAATAGATAAATGTCTCCACTATCAAAAACAGGCATTCATCTCCCAGAAGGCCATTTCATCCTAGGAGGCAAATTCCACCTAAACATTAGCAATCACATGGGTCTCTTTGGGTAATCATGCGTGACCAATTTGGTGGGAACATGAATAAGTGGGATGGTCAACCTACTTCAGTTCTTTTGAAAAGAGTACAGGAACTGTACAGTGGCAGAACCAGACATAACAATGCCAGAAAGGTAGCTGTCACTACCTCAGTTTCCCAGAACAACTGCAATTGTTCTAACAGCTGCAATTGTTCCCACACTAACACTAAGCACTGTGTGCATTCTACATGCTATGCTCAGCATTAGGGGGGCCCTACCTCCATCCAGGAGGAGGAGAAGGATGATGGAGATAACAGAATCTATTGGGATGTACTGGTTAGGTGGCATGGCACTTCAAAAGTTCCTAAGTACAGGGCCTTGATTTGACACAGGTGCTCAGTGTATCCTATTACCACCAAACTGTAAAGGGACAGAGTCTATATAACTCTTTCAGAAATCACTGGTGGATCTCAAGAGTTAACTAAGTTGCAGACTGAAATAAGTCTAATGGGGACAGAATGGAAGAAATATACTGTTGTAACTGATCCTGATGTGCCTTGCTTTCTAGGAATTGACTTTTTGAGATTAGGGCGTTTCAAAGCTCCCAAGGGTTACAAATGAGCTTTTGGAATAGCAACTGCAGAAACTGATGATGGTAAATTGAAGTAACCTATGAGACCTGAACTCTCAGATGAGTCTGCAGTTGTGGGATAACATGACACAGAGGATGTGAAACTGCCCAGTGCTTCTCAAACTGCATCACAGACAATACAAAACTAACTGTGACTCTTTGGTGCCCATTCATAAGCTGATTCATCAATTGGAAAGTCAAAATGTCATCAGCAAAACTCATTCACCCTTCAACAGTCCAATTCGGCCCATGTGAAAGTCAAATTGAGACTGGTGTTCAACAGTCGACTTCTGTGCCCTGAATGAGAAGAGTTCAGCTGTACCAGATATTGTGGAACTCCAGTATGAGCTGAAATCAAAAGAGGCTAAATGGCATGCTACCATAGACACTATTAATGCTTTCGTCTCTATTCCCATACCAGAGGAATGCAGGCCTTAGTTTGCTTTCACCTGGAGACAAGTCCAGTACACGTTTAATCAGATACCTCAGGAATGGAAAACAGTGCAATGATTTGTCATTTAGTGATTCATAATGCATTGGAGAAAGGTAAAGCTCCAGAATACATGCAATTCATCAATGACATCATCCTCTGGGGTAAAACTGTGGAGGAAGTTTTTGAGAAAGGTAACAAAATAATTGACATTTTGCTGAAGGCAGGTTTTGCCACAAAGACAAGGTAAAAGGACCTGCTAGAGGAATCCAATTTTTGGGAGTGGGATGGCAAGATGGCCACCATGACAGTCCATGGGATGTGATAAACAAAGTCTCTACCATAGCAATTACTATGAATGAAAAAGGACACTCTGTCTTTCCTGGGTGCAGTGGGATTCTGGAGACTATATTCCTGGATTCAGTCAGATTTTTAAACCTTTGTATGATGTGACTTATAAGAGAAACAATTCTGAGCAGAGACCTGAGCAACAAGCAGCCTTCATTCAGATAAAGCCAGAAGTAGTCCATGCAAGGGCTTTAGGACCTGTCTGAACTGGTCCAGACATTAAAAACATTCTATATACAGAATCAAGTGAGAATGGTCCAACTTGGAGCCTACGGCAGACAGCTCCAAATGAAAAACGTGGACAACCACTTCGAATCATAGAATTGTCAGGGCTGGAAGGGACCTCAAGGATCATCTAGTTCCAATCCCCCTGCCATAGGCAAGAACACCTCACACTAGATCAGATTGCTCAGAGTCCCATCCAGCCTGGCCTTAAAGACCTTCAGGAATAGGGCTTCCAGCCACCTCCCTGGCAATCTGTTCCAGCGCCTCACCACTCTCATGCTGAAGAACTTCTTCCTAACATTCAATCTGAATCTACCCAACTGTAGTTTTCTTCTTTACCTATAGTCCTATCACAACCTGACATCCTAAAAAGTCCCTCACCAGCTTCCCTGTAGGGCCCCCTCAGATATTGGAAGACCACAATAAGGTATCCTCTGAGCCTTCTCCGGACTGAACAGACTCAACTCTCTCAGTCTGTCTTCATAGGACAGGTGCTCCAGCCCCCTGATCATCCTCGTGGTCCTTCTCTGGACACATTACAACATGTCTAGATCTTTCTTGTAATACAGGTGCCAGAAATGGATGCAGTACTCCAGGTTGGGTCTCACCAGAGTGGAGTAGATGGGGAGAATCACCTTCCTCAACATTGCTGGCCGCAATTCTTTTTAACGCAGCCCAGAATCTGGTTGGCTTTCTGAGCTGCAAGAGCACACTGGAGGTTCACGTTGAGCTTCTTATCCACCAGCAACCCCACGTCCCTCTCCCCAGGGCTGTTCTCAAGCCAGTCACTGCCCAGCCTATATCAGTGCTTGGGATTGCCCCAACCCTGGTACAAGACCTTGCACTTGGTCTTGTTGAACTTCATGAGGTTGGCTTGAGCCCACCTCGTCAGCCTGTCAAGGTCCCTCTGGATGGACCCTTCCCTCTAGCATGTCAGCCACACCTCACAGCTTGGTGTCATCAACAAACTTGCTGAGGGTGCACTCAATGCCACTGTCCATGGCACCAACAAAGACGTTGAACAATATTGGTTCCCAGTACTGATCCTTGAGGGACTCCACTTGTCACTGGCCTCCACTTGGACATGGAGCTATTGACAGCCACTCTTTGGGAGCGGCTGTCAAGCCAGATTTTAATCCACTGAGTTGTCCATGCATCAAACCCTTGTTTTACCAGTTTGGAGACTAGGGTGTTGTGCGGGACAGTGTTGAAGGCTTTACTCAGGTTAGGTAGATGATGTCAGTTGCTTGCCCCTCATCTATTAATGTTGTGACCTTTTCATAGAAAGCCACCAGGTTTGTCAGGCACAATTTGCCCTTGGTGAAGCCACATTGGTTGTGCCAAATCACCTCTTTGTTATTTCTCTGCCTCAGTAGTGCTTCCAGAATGATCTGTTCCATGACCTTACCAGGCACAGAGGTGAGACTGACTGGCCTATATTTCCCTGGCTCTTCCTTCTTTCCTTTTTTGAAACTGGGGGTTATGTTTCCCCTTTTCAAGTCAGTGAGGACTTCACCAGCCTGCCATGACTTTTGTAATATAACAGAGAATGGTTTAGCAACCTCATCTGTCAGTTCCTCAGTATCTACTGGTGTATCTGTTGTGGGGCACTCCAAATTCCTTCTTCCCCCTGCTCCCCCATCTCCGGAGGTTTGAATGGCAGAAGAAGGCACAAAAAACTGCTTTCCCCAGCTTGCAGGCTTGAAGGAGGAACAGTAAAAGGCACCTTTTCTACACATGTACTGACTGACTCGTGTGGAAGCCCACATTGGAATTGGCTGGTGGTTGGCTGGATTCTTCGTGCACGGTATAGATAGCAAGGGGACACACTGTCTAGGAAAAATCCTAAACAGAGTGAGGAAAAAGGTGTGAGGTTCCTGCCTTTACAGAGCTCCTGCTTTGCAGTGTTCTCGCTCTTGGGCAGCTCCTATTTTTGCACCATTCGGTGCAGTTCCACTGCGGCACCACTCTTGCACAGTCCACACCACTCCCCCAACAACTCTGCAAGTTTGGCAGGTCCTTAGCACCTGGACTTCTCTCGGACCACACCACAGACTGACTTCCTGCTTGCTGCCTCAGCTGGGCAGCATGCCAGCAGTTTGGCTTCTCCCAGGTGCTGCGAAGGCAGTGCCATTCCACAAACCTGTCTTGTGGAAGCTGTGCCAGAGACACTTCTGACTTTGGTGTTTTTTTTCCACTTGCCTTGGACTTTTGCTGCATGGATCCATACAATTGGATATTGCTTGCAGTTTCAGAGGCTGCTGAGCAGAGAAATTCACCAAGGGATCATCGCCAATTTCCTACCACACCTCTGTGAGTAAAGTCTGCTGTTCCTTTAAATTCTCTGCTCAGATGATTTATAAGTGAGGTAAAGCTGTGTTGTACCTTAGCATTTTCCATTTTCTGACTTTCCTAAATCTCTAAATTTGCCCATAAGTACCCTTGTGAAGATTTACTGACCAAATTAGAGTCTTTAAATAAACCTTAACTAGTTCTGTATAAAGTTTGGAGGTGGGTTTTTTTTTTAATAAAATTGTTGTACTTTTATAGTTCCTGCCTTGGCCAATTAATACCCAACCAAATCAGTACCCTGTTGGGTCCCATGGACTTGGACACTTTCAGGTTCATCAGATGGTCATGGACCTGATCTTCACTCACAATGGGAAGTTCTTTCTTCCAGTCCCTGCCATTATCTTCCATGACTGTGAGTGCGGCTGGAGCGAGGACTGAGGTAAAGAAGTCATTGAGAACATCAGCCTCTTCCATGTCACTTGTCACCTGTTTCTTTCCTGAGGGAGCCTACAACTTTCCTAGTCTTCTTTTTGCCATTAATGTACCTACAGATATTTTTGTTGTTCCACTTGATCTCTCTGGCTAGATTTAATTCTATCTGAGCTTTAGCCTTTCTTACTGCTCAGGCCACTACCTTATACACCATCCATTCTAGCTGACCTTTCTTCCAGTCCTTGTAGGCTTTCTTTTTGTGTGCCAGTGTGTCCAGGAGCTCCTTACTCATCCAAACAAGTCTCCCAGCATTCTTTCCCACCTTCCTCTTTGTTGGTATACTTTGCTCCTGGACATGGAGAAGGCGATCCTTCCACACTGACCAGCTGTCATGGGGCCCTTTTCCATCCAGGGCTTTGCCCCACAGTACTTTGGTCATCAGATCCCTGAAGTGATCAAAGTCTGCATGCCTGAGGATCTTAAATTCTATAATTTCATGGTCACTGCAGCCAAGGTTATGTTATCTCTGAGCTTTACATTGGTCACCAGACCTCCCCTATATGTGAGAACAAGGTTCCAGTACCACAGAATCATAGAATCAACCAAGTTGGAAGACACCTCCAAGGTCATCCAGGCCAACCTAGCACCCAGCCCTACCCAGTCATCTAGACCATCCAGTCTAAATGCCTCATCCAGTCTTTTCTTGAACACCTCCAGGGATGGTGACTCCACCACCTCCCTGGGCAGCCCATTCCAATGCCAATCACTCTCTCTGGCAACAACTTCCTCCTAACATCCAGCCTATACTTCCCCCAGCACAACTTGAGACTGTGTCCCCTTGTTCTGTTGCTGGTTGCCTGGCAGAAGAGACCAACCTCCACCTGGCTACAGCCTCCATTCAGGTAGTTGTAGACAGCAGTGAGGTCACCCCAAGCCTACTTCTCTCCAGGCTGCACACCCCCAGCTCCCTCAGCCTCTCCTCATAGGGTTTGTGTTCCAGGCCCCTCACCAGCTTTGTCGTCCTTCTCTGGACATGTTCCAGCACCTCAACATCTCTCTTGAATTGAGGAGCCCAGAACTGGACACAGTACTCAAGATGTGGCCTGGCTAGAGCTGCGCCAGGGGAAATTTAGGCTCGAGGTGAGGAGAAAGTTCTTCACTGAGAGAGTCATTGGCTACTGGAATGGGCTGCCCGGGGAGGTGGTGGAGTCACCGTCCCTGGGACTGTTCAAGGCAAGATTGGACGTGGCACTTGGTGCCATGGTCTAGCCTTGAGCTCTGTGGTAAAGGGTTGGACTTGATGATCTCTTCCAACCTTGGTGATACTGTGATACTGTGATACTGTGAGTACAGGGGAAGATGACCTGTTCCATCACCTTGCCTGGCACTGAGGTCAGGCTGACAGGTCTGTAGTTTTCTGGCTCCTCTTTTCGACCCTTCTTGTGGATGGGCATCACGTTGGCCAGCTGGCAGTCTTCGGGGACCTCTCCAGTGAGCCAGGGCTGCTGATAAATGATGGAGGGTGGCTTGGCCAGCTCATCTGCCAGCTCTCTCAGCACCCTAGGATGGATCCCATCTGGTCCCATGGACTTGTGAGGATCCAAGTGTCTCAGCAGGTCCCTTGCTTCTTCCTCATGGATTAGAAGGGGACTATGCTGATCCCTGACTTCATCTGCCACTTCAGGAACCCAGTTGTCCTGGAGACAACCTGTTTAACTATGGAAGATTGAGCCAAAGAAGGTGTTAAGCACCTCTGCCTTTTCCTCATCCTTTGTCACTATATTCCCCTCTCTATCTAATAAGGACTGGAGGTTGTCCTTGCCCCTTCTCTTGCCATTCATATATTTATAGAAACATTTTTTATTTTCCTTAACAGCCGTGGCCAGCCTAAGCTCCAAATGGGCTTTTGCCTCTCTAATTTTTTTTTCTACAAGACCTAGCAACTTCCTTGAACTTTTCCAGGGAAACCTCCCTTTTTTTCCAAAGGCAATATACTCTCTTTTTTGTCTTTAATTCCTTCAGCAGCTCCTTGCCAATCCAGTCTGGCTACCTCCCTCATCAGCTCATCTTCCAGTACAATGGCACAGCTGCTCCTGTGCCTTCAGGAGTTCTTTCTTGAAGTAGGTCCAACCTTCCTGGACCCCTTTGTTTTCAAGGGATGTTTCCCAAGGAACTTTCCATGTTAGTTCCTTAAATAGGCTGAAGTCTGCCCTTCGGAAATCCAGTGTGGAGGTTCTGTTGATGCCCCTCCTGGTCTCACCATATATTGAAAACTCTATAATTTCATGGTCACTGGACCCCAGGCAGCCTCCAACCACCACATCCCCTACCAGCCCCTCTCTATTTGTGAGCAGCAGGTCAAGAACAGCTGCCCCCTGGTAGGCTCACGTAACAGCTGGGATAAGAAGTTGTCCTCTACACACTCTAGAAACCATCTAGACTGCCTCTTCTCTGCAGTATTAAAGTCCCAGCAGATGTCTGGTAGGTTAAAATCGCCCACCAGAACAAGGGCAGGTGATCTTGAGGCAGCCTCCAGTTGTTTAAAGAGTAAGAAATCAACCTCTTCTTCTTGATTGGGTGGCCTATAACAGACTCCAAAGAGGATATCGGTCTTGTTGGCCTTCCCCTTAATTCTCACCCATAAAAACTCGATCACCCTTAATTTCTACCTCCATGACACCCAGAGCATCCCTAATATACAGAGCCACTCCTCCACCCTTTATCCCTTGCCTGTCTCTCCTGAAGAGTCTGTAGCCACTGATTACAGCACTCCAATCCCACCACGTTTCTGTGATGGCGACAACATCGTAGTTTTCCTCCTATACCAAGGCTTCCAGCTCCTCTTGTTTGTTACCCATACTTTGTGCATTAGTGTACATGAACTTCATCTGGGCTGCTGGTTTTACCCCTATCTCTGGCCTACCATCCTCAGTTTTCTTTGGTTTATCTCTAGTGCTGTCATGTTTAACTCCTTCCCCCTTCCACTCTAGTTTAAAGCCCTCTCAACAAGCCCAGCCAGCTCATGTGCCAGGGTCCTTCTCCCCCTCTGAGTCAGTTGTACCCATCTGTTGCTTGCAGACTTGTCGCCATACAAAGTTCCCCAAGATCAAAGAATCCAAAGTTTTGTTGGAGGCACCAGCCTCTGAGCCACTTGTTAATCAAATATGTTTTCCTGTTCCTCTCTTCATTCCAACCTGTGACTAAGGTCCAGCATATCACCTTTTCTTGTTGGTTTCCCTAACATTTGGAGGAGGAAGTTGTCATCTATGCAGTCCAGGAACATCCTGGATTGCTGGTGCCTTGCTGTGTTGTCCCTCCAACAGATGTCAGGGTGGTTGAAATCCCCCATGAGGAACATAAGCTCTCAACCAGCTCATCACGCTTTCCCAGATAGAGCTCCACTGACTGCAACTTTTCGCTGCTGTAGAGGGCAACACCCCACCCTCCCCAGCTTCTTGTTCTTCCTAAAGAGCTTGTACCTATCTATTCCTACATTCCATTCATGGGAATCATCCCACCGAGTTTCAGTAATAGCCACTATGTCATGGCCTCCCAGCAGTACAGTGGCCCTTAATTCATCCTGTTTGTTGCCCAAGCTGTGTGCATTTGCATAGAGGCACTTCAACTGGGTTGGCCCTGTCCTTGTCTTGTGCCAATCTCCCTTGATTCCCTTGAGGTGTCCTGATGCACTGGTTTGTCTCAGGGCAACAAATAGAGAGCCCTTACTAGCACTCCATCCCACTGCCTCTGGTGAGCAGCCCCACAGGCCAGCATGAGACTATTAACCACTTCCCCCTTCAAATCTAGTTTAAAGCACTATCAATGAGCCCTCCCATCTCCTGCCCCAAAATCCTTTTCACCCTCTGGGACAGGTGCAGCCCATTAGTTGCTCAAAGAGCTGGTGCCTTGCAAACTGAGCCATGATCATAAAATCCAAATCCCTGTTGATGACACCAGTCCTTGAGCCATGAATTGACCTGTTGGCTCCTTCTATAAATTCATTTGTCCATTGCTAATGTCAGAGGGATGGAGGAGAACACAACTTGAGCTCCTGATCCCTTTACCAGTTGCCCCAAGGTCATGAAATCTCTATTAATTGCTTGTGAGTCTCTCACTGATGCATCATCACTGCCCACCTGAAAGACCAAAAGTGGGTAATAGTCTGAAGGACTCACAAGGATAGGAAGTTTACATATGACATCCTTTATGCAGGCACCAGGGAGACAGCAGACCTCTCTATGAAGCAGGTTTGATCTGCATAATGAGCCCTCCTCTCCCCTCAGCAGGGAGTCACGTACAATGACCCAACTGGCCAGAAGGCACAAACTGTACAAAACCTCCAGAGGAGAGGGTAACTCTTGCTGAGGAAGCTCCTCCTTATGGTGGTGTTTCTGATCAGGAAAAGAACTATACTTCATTTTCAGATGGTTCCTCTCACCTTGTTGGAAATAAGCAAAGGTGGAAGTCTGCATTTTGGAGTCCTACAAGAAGAGTTATAGAAGCAAGAGATGGAGAAGGTGAATCTAACCAATTCGCTGAGGTAAAAGCTGTCCAACTTGCTCTTGATGTAGCTGAACATGAAAATTGGCCTGTCCTTTAACTCTGCACTAATTCATGGATGGTAGTCAATGCTTTCTGGGGTTGGCTAAAGGACTGGAAAAAGAGTGGACAGCAGAGGAAAGGAAAGCCTACTTAGTCTGCTGATCCACAGATCAGACAGACATTGGTGCTCATCCTGAGAAAATTCCAGTGCAAGTGTGACATATAGACCCACATATACCTAAGAACAGAGCTACTGAGGAACACCGACACAACCATCAGGCAGATCCAACTGCTAGGATTTCTCAAGTCGATACAAACTGTGATCTTGACCTTGATCACACTGTGGTGACCTATTCTTAGCTCAGTGGGCTAAGATTAGTCTGGACATCAAGGGAGAGATGCAACTGACCGGTGGGTACATGATAAATTCACTGAGACATCTACGGACACTATCACACAAGTACTACGTGACTGTGACGTTTGTGCTGCTATTAAGCAGGCTAAGCAAATCAATCCCTTATGGTATGGTAAGCAATGGTCAAAGTACAAGTATGGTGTGTGGCAGATTGACTACATCACTCTACCTCGTACTTGTTATGGCAAACAATAAGTACTAACTATAGTAGAGGCAAGCACCAGATGATAGAAACCTATATCCAATTCCACATGCTACTGCATGTAACACTATTCTTGGCTTCGAAAGACAAATCATGTAGAGACATGGAACTCCAGAGAGAATCAAATCAGACAATGGCACTCATTTAAAAATCAATCTGGGCCAAAGAGCACAGCTTCAAGTGGATATGCCACATACTCTGCTATGCACCAACTTCAGGAAAGACTGAATGCTGCAATGGTTTCCTGAAGGCCATGGCAGGATGGAATTTCAAAAAAACTGTGACAAACAGTTATCACAAGCAGCCTGGTTGGTAAATAGTAGAGGTTCTGTACATCAAGCTGGACCTGCACAATCAGACCTGTTAAAAAAAGTAGACAGTGATAAAGTTCCTATTGTACATGAAAATAATCCATTAGGAAAAATGTTTGGGTATTTTCTCCTTAGGGTGAAAGGAAGCCTGCCCCAGGGGTGGTGTCTGCTGAAGGTCCTGGTCATACCTACTGGGTAATGCAGGAAAGAAACTCATTACTGTGAGGATGATGGGATGCTGAAACTGGCTGCCCAGAGAAGTGGTGTGTTGTAGCACGGTACTGCTCGTAAATCTCTGCTTGCTGAGGGACTTGTGGTAGGCCTGTGGACCAACATGATCAGAGGCCTAGTTACGAAGGACTCCAGATGATTCAATGTGAATTATGCCAGAGACACTTTATTATGTATAGCCTGAGCATATAAGCACTCAGCCAGTAGAGCACACACCTACATATTAGCATAATTAGTCAAGGACCATCCACTCCATCAGCATAAACCATGCCTTGTTATTCTGATTACTGAGGTGTCCATTATCTATCCCTTCTGAGATAAGTTAGCCAGCTGCCCGTGAGAACCAAAGTCTGTTACCACAAGGATCTGCCCATTGTTTACTCTCCTCACATCCTTTCCCATTGCCCTTCTGCACCTGCATTCCCACAGTGGTGGATGCCTTTACCTTGGAAATGTTCAAAGTCAGGCTGGATGGAGCCTTGAGCAACTTGAAGCTGATCCTGCCCATGGCAGGGGGTTGGAACTAGAAATCTTTAAAGTCCATCCCAATACAAATCATTCTATGATCATAATTTTCTAGATCATGCTACAGAGACAGGCT
This sequence comes from Pogoniulus pusillus, assembly GCF_015220805.1. Lineage (NCBI taxonomy): Eukaryota > Metazoa > Chordata > Aves > Piciformes > Lybiidae > Pogoniulus > Pogoniulus pusillus. The sequence goes on along the minus strand of NC_087268.1, from coordinate 20,255,399 downwards.
ATAAACTATGGGGATTGCATCTTTGAAAGGAAAACCAATCATCATGATCTGGCACACTCTGGATTCTGGATGGGAAGCTGGTAGAGCAGGCAGAATAGATCTCTAGGCAGGATCTGACCCATGGGCTGTAAGCTAGACATCCCACAACTGCACAGGCAAGAAAACAAATGAAAACAAAGTTTTCTCCATTTTGCAGAAAAGGAAGTAAGAAAAATTTGCATCATAATGTCTCCCATGAAGTTACTCCAGGGGTCTAAAGCAGAATCAAGAACTCCCACTCAAATTGGTCTTGAATCCTTCCAACACGATCCAAACTTGAAATAAGATTCAGTAGCAGAGCAAATGATCACACACCAATTGCGAAGATCACACTGAGGTTTCAGTTTACTTGTGTAATAAGAGGCAAGGCACTCCATGGCAAAAGTTGCATGCTTAACAGATGAGTTGTTACTATTTTTGCTCTCTATGTTTGGGATGCTATTCAAGACTTAGCAAACTTCACAGCTTCTAGAAATCATGACATCACAGGGAAAGGAACAGATGATGTCACAGGAGCAAAAGCAGACGGGATACCACAGCAGCGAGGGTGTTTTCATGGATATGATTCACACAGTCAGAGAGGAACAAACAGCACAGATCCTGAGAACAAATAACCAGCTAATGAAAATAATTTTCTCTAAAAAGGATGTTTTCCAAAATTTTCTTATGGAATAGGTATCCTCAGCTGTTTGGAGTCACTGAGCAAGCCATGACTGCAGCAATGGAATTAACAGAAATGCGCAATATACCAAGAGAATGCTATAGTTTACAGCACAAGAGCAATACTGCTATTGCTGATCTGGGAATCAAGCCCTCCTTTCTAAACCTTCAATACCCACATCTCCCACTTCAGATCTAGAGACATGAAGCAGCAATGGGTTTAGGACAGACTTAGCATTTTAAAATAATGCTATTCTTTCAGTTTTACATTGGGCTGGCAGAATGCTAACAGAGTATGACATTTAATACAGTCATAGCTGTCACAAGACATATTAGATTGTTCTATCCATGGACTGTGTTCTATATATAACTGATGAGGAGCTTGTATTAAGGTTGCATTTAGAGGCCCCATCTACATAACTAAAAGTCCTTTGCACTGAGTTTTTAATTCTATATGAATTACAAGTTTTCCTCATGATAGCAATTCTTCTTCTCCAAAAGCAACTCAAATATTTTGATGCTGTATGTACAATAATCTTCAATGTTCACAAAGGCTACAATTTAGAAACCTAGTCCAATTAATTTCAAAAATTAATAGTACACTAAAGATTTTTTATTTATATAGAAGAGAAACAGAATGTCATATCAGTGTTAAACAAGGACAACTCAGTATATTATTATTATATACTGGATTGTGAAACAATTAGACTCCTTTTCCTGAGACTCATCAAAGAGTCCATCTCACACACACAAAAAAACCCTCTGTCAAAAGCAGGAATAACTGCAAAGATTTCTGCAGTCTTGTGGTATAAAATGCCACTGATAGAGTCAATGAAATTTCCTAGCAACTTGAATCAAGAGAGTTCGAATACTCACTAATTGGAAGTCTCAGTATCTGTGGTCCCAATACATATATATAGCAAAAGCCACGTAGATGATTCTCGTGGAGCTAACAGTTCAATTTGAATTTGGGGCACACTGTCTGAGAAGATTCCACAGGCACGATCGGGCTGATGTGGCAAGCTGGAGCGGCGGCAAGCTGGAGTGGCGGCCAGCCAGGAACATCTCGTTCGATCACCTACTGAACCAGTGCAAAGTGCCATGGAACAAAGGGTCATGTATAGCGGATAAAGGTAGTGGCCCCAGGCAGCAGGCAGGCTGGGAGAGGTGAGCGGAGGAGGCGGCAGGAGCACCTTGTTTACCTGAATCGCCCTATTTATCAGATGTGGGCCAAGATTGACGGCCTCTTGGCCATAATATTGTCCAATAGGCTTCTGGCAGCAGGCCAAACCACACCAAATTAGGAAGGGTCCATAAGTCTGATATCCCCAAATATGGGAAGAGCACAGGTGGGCCACACGCTAAGCACGTGGGCTTATGCAACTTGTTTACATCCACCTTATATAACCAGGGCAGGCCAGACTTTGTGGCACCAGGCCTGTTGTGCCCCTTTTGTCCATTTAATGTGTTCACCTCTGGTTTGGGCAGAAAAACATGTTTGGGCAGGAAAACATGTCCAGGCAAGCACAGGCATATGTATGCCTATTTGGGCCTATGTGAGCCTCCACTACAAAGGGTCCATGAGATCATGACTGGGCAAGCCAGGACAAGTATCTTCCACAACATGCACTATCTGGTTTGACAAGAAAAATTGTTCATTATAAAAATTTTAGAACTTTTTTTTGTGGAGGTTCTATCCCTGTACTCAGCACTGGTCAGGCCACACCTTAAGTACTATGTTCTTATCTGGGCTCCTCAATTCAAGAGAGATGTTGAGATACTGGAAGATGTCGAGAGAAGGGCAACAAAGCTGGTGAAAAGCCTGGAACACAAACCCTGTGAGGAGAGGCTGAGGGAGCTGGGGGTGTTTACCCTGGAGAAGAGGAGGCTCAGGGCAGACCTCATTGCTGTCTACCACTACCTGAAGGGAGGCTGTAGCCAGGTGGGGGTTGGTCTCTTCTGCCAGGCAACCAGCAACAGAACAAGGGGACACAGTCTCAAATTGTGCCAGGGGAGGTCTAGGCTGGATGTTAGGAGGAAGTTGATGCCAGAGAGAGTGATTGGCATTTTAATGGGCTGCCCAGGGAGGTGGTGGCGTTGCCATCCATGTAGGTGTTCAAGAAAGGACTGGATGAGGCACTTAGTGCCATGGTCTAGTTGACTGGATAGGGCTGGGTGCTAGGTTGGCCTGGATGGTCTTGGAGGTCTCTTCCAACCTGGTTGATTCTAAGATTCCATTTGCTTCATTACAGTTTAGTGAATTCTGCATTGACAGAAATAAAAATTTAGAAGAAGAATCATAGGGTTGGAAGGGACCACAAGGATAATCTAGTTCCAACCCCTCTGCAATGCCCAGGGACACCCTACCCTAGATCAGGCTGCCCAGCTCACAGCCTCATCCAGCCTGCCCTCAAACACCTCCAGGCATGGGGCCTCAACCGCCTCTCTGGGCAACCCATTCCAGGCTCTCACCATTCTCATGCTGAACAACTTCCTCCTCACATCCAGTCTGAATCACCCCACCTCCAGCTTTGCTCCATTCCCCCTAGCACTGTCACTCCCTGATATCCTGAAAAGTCCTTCCCCAGCTTTTTTGTAGGCCCCCTTCAGATATTGGAAGGCCACAAGAAGGTCACCTGGGAGCCGCCTTTTCTCCAGACTGAACAGCCCCAACTCTTTCAGTCTGTCCTCACAGCAGAGCTGCTCCAGCCCTCTGAGCATCCTTGTGGCCCTTCTCTGGACACACTCCAGCATCTCCACATCGTTCTTGTAATGGGAGCTCCAGAACTGGATGCAGTACTCCAGGTGGGGTCTCAGCAGAGTGGAGTAGAGGGGGAGAATCACCTCCCTTGACCTGCTGGCCACACTTCTCCTGATGGAGCGCAGGCTCTAGTTGGCCCTCCGGGCTGCAAGTGCACATTGCTGGCTCATGTTGAGCTTCTCATCCAGCAGCATCCCCAAGTCCTGCTCCTCAGGGCTGCTCTCCAGCCAGTCACTGCCCAGCCTGGATTTGTGCTTGGCATTGCCTCGACCCAGGCATTCCAACCATTTACTTTTCTTAGCCACTCTGCACCTTCATCTTTTCTTTTGTTAGGCATCTGGAACAGATGCCAGCTTTAAAGGATCTTCTTTTATCTTCCCATGACACTTTTCTACACAGTTAGGATAAGACACGTTTTCACTAGTAATTATCAATTCAAAGTCTTCTTCAGCTTCTGCCCCTGCAACAGACAGGTGTGGAGAGATTTTTTCTAACAGAACATAAAATGATAAACATGAGCAACCTGTGCTGGGAAGTGTCCTTGAGTCCATCTTGGGGCTTAAGAGACCAGGTGCTGGGTAGCACCCTCCACATGCAGCTGCAGGGTGTGGAGTGCCAGCTGCATGTGGGCAGGGTTAGCCAGCCCCAGAGGCTGACCCTCAGATTGTTATGGTTAAATCAGCCTATGTATGCCTCACATGTAACCCTGTACCCTCCACATGTAACCAATCCTAAACTAAGTTAGTTGTGCACACCTCTTGAAAGCAAGCACATAATTCACTGCAACACGGAAATAAAAGCGGAAAATGACCATCTAACCACATTGGTGAACCCAGAGTCATTTTACCCAGGTGCTCCACCGGCAGACAGGCTTACTGCATTCCTCAGGCGAACTGGAACCACTCCCTTCTCCCCATCAACAGCTGGGAAGAGAATTTCACAAGCAGGTTTTTAAAATGTTCATGCATTTAATAAACTTGTGCATGTAAGAGGGAAAAGTTGGTCTGTGTTTGATCAGAAGTTACCACAGACTGATAATCACTAGGTTACTAAAGATAAGATCTGGAGGAAGCAGGGCTCGCAAGTATGCGCACGAGCAGGAGGGAAAGATGGTATGGAACAGATGCCAAAGTAAAGGAGGAGATCTGTTCTTCTCGGTTTGGCCTTCTGGGACATCCTGGCCATATGTCACAGAATTCTGACCCCATCTATACCAAGAGCCATGGGGGCTGGGTTGGAATGGCACCAGACTGATAACCATGATGGTGCAGTTCCTGGTGGGGACATTAAAGAAAATAAGTGCCTGACAGCCCTGCGATCTCAGGGGTTTTGCTGGTCAGTTGTATAGGGTGAGTATAACCTGCTCTTTTGATCAAGAGTTACTCAGCATCCCTTGTCATATACCTTTCTCTCTGTGATTTCAGTATTTGAGCTGTAAGCATTGTAGTTTCCAGTATACCTTTCTCTTCATGGTTTTAGGATTTCAGATATAGTAAAGTCTTGAAACTGTACCCAGAGGGGTGGGAGAGTGGGGTGTACCCATGTGTGCTTGTATTCCCTGCTTCCCAAAGAACTCACTGGAACAGGGCACATCAGTGATGGCACAAGAAAGGTATGTCTTTTTTTGCTTCCTTTATCATAGTTGAACGTATATAAAAGTGCTTTCTATCCCCTGTGCACATCCTTCAAATAAAGAATGTGCATCATCCTTTAATTTCTTGCAATACTCTGTTGGAGAAATTCTTGTTAGCAGAAGCACACAGAAGTGATAAACATGAGCAACCCGTGCTGGGAAGACCTTGAATCCATCCTGGGAGCTTAGATAGCAGGCACAGGGTGGCTTCCCCCCACATGCAGCTGCAGGGGGTGGAGTGTAGCTGCAGGTGGGCAGAGTTTGGCCAGCCCCAGAGGCTGACTCTCAGAATGTTGCGGTATGCTGACCTATTGATGCCTTACAAGTAACTCTGGACCCTCTGACTGTAACCAATCTTGGTGGAGCACGCCTCTTGCTAGACTGCATATAAGTCACTGTATCACGGAAATAAAGTGGATTTGACCATCTAACCATATTGGTGAACAAAGAGTCATTTTCCCATAGTGTTCCACCGACTTAAACTCCAACAATACTCCACAAAACCCTTTGATGCAATATTGGATCACTGCTACCATTTTACTAACACACCCCAGCAAACCTTACAAAGCTGCAAAGCACACTCACGTATGACTTTTTAGGTAGAAAGAGTGTCAAGTTCCCTCCTTCACAACAGCAGTTGCCTGCAGGCACTGTATGCTCATGGGAACTTTCTATATACACTTAATTATTCCCTTCCGCAGTGAGAGGTTCATTCTGTTTTCTTCTTAAAGCACATCAATTTTCTCAAGTGTAAAATTATAACTTGAGCAGCCTAATACAAGACTTACAGCAAGTTAGCTTCAAGTCAGTTCTTGATTCTCAGCTTCTGGCTATAGTTCTTAAGGCTACCACTAAGTGGTGCTCTTAAAGACAGCAGCTTGCTACATAATTCCCTAGCCACATAATTGCAATTACACTTCCCATTTTTCTCACTTGTAAAGAACTTTTAATCTTCAGACAGCAGAAGCTACTCATAGACTCACAGACAGTTAAATGAGATGGCCTAGCTGTCTGTCAAGCTGAGCCTTGAAATTGCCTAACGCAGGGGAGTCTACCACCTCCCTTGTTTAATAGTTGGAATGGTGAAAAGAATTTTCTGGAATCTAGTCTGAATCTCCCCAGTAGCAACGTGTACCCATTAACCCTTGTATTTACCATATGAGTCTGTAAAAAGGGAGTCTCCCTCCTCATTATAGCCACCTTTTATGCACTTTTAGTTATTCCAGATGCCAAATATTCTTACAGCAAGCATACTGAAGTCTCCTGATGAAAGATTCCACAGAATTGTAAAGTGATGGTAAAATGTTGTTATTAATGTGCATATGAAGGCACTTCCACTTGAACTTTCAAGCGCCTTTACACCCTTGGGGAGGACATCAGAAGCAAGAAACAAGAGAATTGAAGAAAACTAGCAATTACAATAAGATCATTGATGTTTTGGTTGGTTGGTTTTTTTTTTTCAGTTTGTGCTAGTTTGAAGCTAGCTAGAACAAGAATGTAAATATAGATAAGACAGTCTCTCTCTGTCTGGGCTTTGGGCTGCATCTCTCTCTAACCTAACCTGCCATCTCTGTGATTAATCCACCTGCTTCCTAACCCCCCTGGTTGACCCTCCAATCTTCCTTTGGCATAAGGCAAGATCTAGGGTAGGGGAGAGGGGTGGGAGAAAGGTGGAAGGGTGGTTGAGAGCTCTCCTGGAGACTCAGGTTTCTGGGAGGGCTCTTGTGTTTCTGTATTACCTTTTAACTTGTATATTTCTGTATATAACTGTATACATTGTAAATCTCTGCTTGTATATTGTGCTAAGCTGTGAATACAAAGCTTCATTCAATTTCCAGAGCCGCTGAGTCTAGTCTGGGTGATTTTCCAAAGTGTGAAGGGGCAGGTAATACCCAAACCACCACACAGATAAAGATGGAACCCTTTTATTTTTAACTCAAGTGTTAACACACAACATTAATGATATTTCACAGTTCCTGGCACCAATCACTACTAGAACTAACAAGCCAGATGTTTTTCCTCCAAAGGAATGAAAGTAAGACAAAAATAAATTCTAGCAGCAAATAAAAGTAGCAAAATGTTGACATCCCGAATTAGCTCTAAGTTTATACATCTGGCAGTCATATTCTTAACTTCTTATTCATCTACAGATAAATCATTTGTGTGACAGAGCAGCATAACTTATATCTGATATTGAAGTCCCAATACAGATGCATGCACACACTTCTGTACAGCCAGTAAGAACAATTCATTCATAGAGTGATGAAGTAACTTCAGTTTTCACTACATGCACTACATGGAAGTGTGTAGGTACATAGCTAGGCAAGTTGATTTTGGAATCAGGCCAAACCTAAAATTGCATACTTTGTGACATGTGTGACTATGTGTCTGTTATACACAAAAGAATGTTGGGCCATACTATGACATCAGCTGAAGAACATACAGCCTTTTGTCTACAGTTAATGTTAGTGAAACAGTATGCATAACAGCACATGCTGTTAATATTAGTGCGTATTTCTTATACCTGCAATTCAAACATATCAAGAGATTACAAGTGAAATTCCACCTGCACCACTCCCTTGCTTCTTTCCTGTCAGGAGTACCAACACTCATAAGTACTTGGTTAGCTTAAAGCCTTGACAGGTAAAATGCAGCAATGCAGTTCAGAAGTAGCCTCCTATTACTCAGCACCTACTCCAGACCCCTTCCATTACCTCTGTGGATTTGCAATTACCTCTGCATCTCATTCTTCTCTACCCACAAAAGATCCACAAGCACCCTCACATAAAGTAATGTTCTTATCACTTGTACCCTAAATGTTTTCTGATATGCAAACAAGGTAAGTGAAAAAATAATCACCCTTTAGTGGCAAATACTTGGAATCATTGAAGCATTAAGGTTGGATCAAGCCCAACTACCTACCCAACACCACCATGCCCACTAAACCATGTCCCAGAGTGCCATGTCTACATGTTTTCTAACATCTGCTTCCATGGGCAGCCTGTTCCAATGCCTTACCACTCTTTCAGTAGAGAAATTTTTCCTAATGCCCAATATAGACCTCCCCTGGTGCAACTTGATGCTGTTACATCATTTACCAAATCACTGCAGACTGTGACAGAAATCAAGTAACAACATATCTTGGTTTAATGTTATTATTACAGGAGGAATAGATACTCTTCATTAGACTGAGCAGCATGCTTGGTTAGCAGCCAGTGTGCCAGCTGTCAGACTTGGGCACACATTGATATAGATATGTCAAATACAACCGACTTGTCTACACTAGTATTGCAAAAATGGCAAACAGGAGCAAGACAGGGCCAAACTCTAAAGCTGCCACAGAATATAAAACACAACATCCTAAGAAGTCTCAGCATGAGTAAAGACTTTATGCTTTAAACCAAATGAGGTAGCAGGTACTTGGAGATGAGTGTTTGAAAAACTGCATATGGAAGACAGATAAGCAGCATCTGTGTCCTAGACAGAATGCTGTTGCAAGGTGGTTAACAATGACAGCTCAGCCTGATGCTTTTTGTCTTTCTTCTCATAGTAACTAACTTGAAAAGTCTAAGAACCTATCCAGCAATATTTTTTTCTCCAAATTAGTTTGGAAATGGACATGGAATTTAGCTGTAATTGGTTATGTTTGTGCCAAGCACTGCTGCTACAGCACATTTCACTTGTCAATGTCTTTAAACTATGAGCACACTGCAATTACGCTGCATTGATTTTAAATGCAGACTTAGCACAATAACATCTCCAATTTGTAAGCAAGACACCAGCACTATAAAGCAAACTATCTGTGACAAAGATGAGGAAATTAATAGAGAATAACATAGAAAGCTGTCTTTTGATTTCTAAATATTAAAACTCTGGACTTTAGAACCCATTATCTTGTGCTGTATGTGTGCTAGTCTGAGACTAGCTGAAATATTCTAGTGAAAGAAATTAGATGCTGTGTTGTGAAAAGGAAACAGCGGTGATGTCTGCTGCACTCATAGGCTTGCTGAGATGTATACAAAAACAAGAACACAAACCATAGATAACAGAGTTGTAGTGGCTCTCTGTCACAGCTGCTGCCTGCATACTTCTCCCTGGCCTGATTTCTAAGTCCTTCTGCTTTCTAACCCCCCTGGCCAACCCTCCAAGCTCACCTTGCACATAAGGTAAAGTCTGGGATAAGGTAGAGGGGTGGAAAGAAGGTGGAAAGGTGGTTGGGAGCCCCTCCTGGGGTCTCTGGTTTCTGGGAGGGCTGCTGTGTTTCTGTATCACTTTTAACTTGTATATTTCTATCTATAGCTGTAGATATTTGTCCTGGAGTCCTGTATACCCCTAAATTCCTCTCCTGCCATGACTTCGGGGGAGAGAGAAAGCCGCCTGGTTCCCCCCCCCTCCTCGCCTGCTCTGCGGGCGTGAAGGGGGGTGAGCAAAGGGGTCCTGCCCACATGAGGAGTGCCCCGTGCAGTGCCCACGCTGGAATCGGGCTGGGATTGGCTGTGTGCTTTCGTGCCTAAGGTGTGGTAATTCTGCCCTTTGTCTAGCGAGGGTATAAATATTGGGGTCTTCCCGCCTTTGGGGGTTCCCGCCTTGGAGTTCGTCCCGCTTGGAGTTGGTTACTGCCTGAACCTTCGTGCCTGCCTGAGACTTCTCCCCCCCCCCTCGCCTGGTGCTCTGCTCCAAGGGATTGCTTCACCCATTGACACCTTTTGTAAGAGCTGAATACCTCTTAACGACTTTTTGGCAGCTTCTGAAGGAGAACGAGAGGGACAGGCCGTGATGAAGTCAGCCTGATCATGAGTTATTTTGGCTCAGCTCCGCTTTATTAGTAAGAAAAACGCTACAATCTAATAGCTAAAGCCTTTTCCAACTTCTGACTTTCAAAATAGTCAGATTATCTTTGTATATATAGTTTTGGGGGTGGGTTTTTAGAAAAATAAAATAACTATTTTTGTATAAAAATTCCCAACTCAGCCACACATTAATTCCCTGCCTCCACAACAATATTGTGAATACTTGCTTGTATATTGTGCAAAGCTGTAAATATAAAGCTTCATTCCTTAATTTCCAGCCGGCTGAGTCCAGTCTGTGTGATTTTCCAAAGTGTGAGGGGGCAGGTAACACCCAAACCATCACAGAATGCCATTCACATGGCATAGGAATAGAATTGCTGAATGATGGCAGCTTCATTGACATGTCCCTCATTTTTAGACAATTTACAGAGAATTGAAGAATCTTGCAGGTTCTTCTTTCTGCAAGAAAAAGCCAGTTGCTTGACATTGTAAATCTTGCCCATATGGCCTTACAGTGGAAACATTACTGAAATCAACATGGACTTACCAAGAGGAGATCTTGCTTGACTAACCTGGTAGTCTTATACAATACCATGACCAAGTGGGTAGACAAAAGAACAGCTGTGGATGTCACAAACCTTGACTTTAGCAAGGCTTTTGATACTGTCTCCCATAACAGCCTCATAGGAAAGCTCAGGAGAAGCAGCATAGACAGTTAGTTGGTCTGTAAGGCTGTGGAAGGGGTCCTAGGTTCCCTTAAGAAGACCAGAGAGATGAAGTCCCATCCCAGGGGACAGCCCTGGTCACACCTGGAAATCATAACTTTGTTATTCAATCCCATAATCCCGCTATCACTTTATAAGTGGGCAGCAAAGCCAAATCTTTCTCTTTTCTCCCTTCCTTTCAGATCTCCAGAGGGAGTCTTATCTGTGGTAACTATGTGGGAGTAAACCTGTCTGCAGCCTACAAGGCAGCAGCCACAGAGACTTCTGAGCTGTGCAGTTTATGGTCTGCTTGGGCCTAACAGGAGACAGTGAGGAGGGAGAAAATGAGCACTGGGGTTTTGGTCATTTAGCCTGGTTAGGGGGAATGTTTGGGGAGAATTCTCATGTATCCTGTATTTGCATTAGGTGTTAAGGATTCATGTATGCCATTTCCTGCACATCTTTAAATACAACTTTTCTGTATTCCTCTCCAATTCAGTAAGTGTTTTTTTTTTAAAGGTACTGCCTTTTAAAAGTAAAATAACCAGGTCTGTCCACTCTTAAACAAAAACATCAACAAAGATGGATTGAAAACTGGCCCAACAACAGAGTTCAGAGTGTTGGCATCAGTCAGGTTGGAGGCCTGTAGCCAGTGGTGCTCCCCAGGAATCAGTAATGAGTCCGGTTTTGTTCAATATCTTTATCAACAACCTGGATGAGGGCATTGGGTGTACCCTCAGCAAGTCCACTGATGATACAAATCTGGAAAGGGTGGGGGTGGCTGACACCCATCAGGCTATGCAGCCATCCAAAGAGATCTGATAGGCTGGAGAGCTGGAAAAAAGGCTAACCACATGGAGTTCAATAAGGACAAGTGCAGGGTCCTGCATCTGGGGAGAAATAACAACAGACAGAGGGCTGCCCTGATGGAAAGCAGCTCCAAATCCTTGGAGTCTGGTGGACAGCAAGTTCTGCATGGGACAGCAATGTGCCCTTGTGGCCAAGAGAGACAATGCCATTCTGGGGTGCATCAGAAAAAGCCTGTGTCCAGCAGGTCTAGGGAGATTCTTCTCCCCCTCTACTCTGCCTAGTAAGACCAAACCTGGAATACTGTGTCCAGTTTTGGGCTCCCCAGTTCAGGAGAGACAGGGACATGGTGGAAAGAGTTCAGTGGAGAGCCATGAGAATGACCTGAGCATATCCCCTGTGAAGACAGACTGAGAAACCTGGGGCTGCTTAGTCTGGAGATCTTATCAATGTGTACAAATCTCTGAGGGGTGGGTGTCAACTGGTTTGGCCAATTTCTTTTCAGTGGTGTGCAGCAATAGGCCAGAGAGCAATGACTACAAACTGGAACACTGAAGGTTTCACCTCAACATAAGGAGAAACTTATTTACAGTGAGTGACAGAGCACTAGAACAGGCTGCCCAGAGAGGCTGTGGCATCTCCTTCTCTGGAGACTTTGAGAACCTGCCTGGATGCATTCCTGAGTGAAATACCCTGGGCGATCCTGCCTTTGCTGGGAGGTTGGACTCAATGATCTCTGGAGGTCCCTTCCAACCTCAGAAGTTCAGTGATTCTGTGATTCTGTTAAATCTTCAACCACTGTGCCATGAAAGTATGAAAGAAAAGAATGTTGAATGAGTAAATTACTTGACAGAAGATTTCATTAACCTCTCTGTGAATTGCTACAAAACACTTTGTAACAATCAAGCCTCCAGTGCACTACCAGGCCAATGAAACTAGATAAATACATTTTATTCAGGAAATTCTGTCTTGGGAGACTCCAGATATTTCACAGCTAAAATCCTGATGCTTATGGCAGCAATACAACTGAGAAATAAGCAACAAAGTAAAATACAAGACTCCCACTAAAATTAGGCTCTGACCCCTTGTCATCCATACCTGAACAAATGTGTCCAGTACACAAACTAAAGGCTTCTTTTTCATCCTGCCAGATTCCAAAAGGACACCATGACTGCAGTGGTTTAGAGCAAGGCTACCCTGCCTGCTCCCCCAACACAAAAGTGAGGGGAGGAGTAACACATACAACTCAGGGTTGAGATAAAGATAGAAGAGTTTAATCTAACATATCATAACCACAATGCATAATTACCTTAACTTAGCCTATCTGAGGAAGAAGCATACGAAAAATACACAGGGGAAAAAAAACTCAGCATAAACCAGAAAACCAAACCCAGCAGCTACCTGACTCCCACCCATTCCACCATAATGCCTGCAGGAAAAGCCAACACCCAAGAACCCAGAAGCAGCAACCAGAGCAGGAAGGCTCCAATGTTGCAATCTGAACTCCAAGCCCCATAATACTTTGCTCCAGTTAGCACTTTCATTTGCTTTGAAGCCATCATGACTGCGCCTTAGTATAAATAACAGCAGCAGATTCAGCTCAATCCATGACAGAGATGCCAGATCCACTGCACTGGATCTGCCTGGACACTCCACAGGCACAGAAAGGATGTAGAAGTGCTCTGGATAGCAATTGCTTGGCTGGAGGCAGATGGATTTGTTCAGCCAAACCCCTATTCCCAAGGAATAACACATAGAGAAGCTTTCTGATTCCCAAGAGAAGAATATTGAAGTGTATTTGGTATACTGAAAAAGGAGAGAGTGCCTTCTTCCATGGCCCTAGCAGATGGACAGAGAAAGCTGTCCTCCAGAAATGCAGGAGCCAAGACTCCACAGGAAAAAAACTAAAATTAAAAAAAAAAAGCCCAAATTTCCAATAATCTCCAACAAGCAAAGTCTTGAAAAGCAGGCTGTCTTAAACAAGACACTCAATTTTGGCAGGAGACAAAAGGGTTGAGTTAATGAGACATGAAATAATGTGAGGATTTAATTGAGGCTTGAGGCTTGTTACAAGAGTTTCTATATGTTTTTTTCTTCTATGGTACGTTTGCTATGTTGATGCATTTGCTTTCCAGAGATAGCTGGGTCTGATGTTCTGGGATCCTGCATGTGCTCTCTGAAATGCTGTTTTGATACCTCAGGGAAATGGCTTAGAGCTGTGCTGTTGCTGTGCTGGTTACTGGCATGCCAGGTTTTGTCCAAAGGGATGCAGGTCTTTCCCAAGAATACCAGTGGGAGACTTGTGCTGGGGGTGGATAATTATGAGTGGCAGCATATGTGGGAAAGTGTGGGCAAGTGCCTAGGATGGTGGTCACCTTCAGTGGTGTGGAATTTCACCCCTGAACACATGCAAAATGCTGACAAAATGCTGGTGAAATGTTTAGAAGAAAGTTGTCTGCCTGGAAGTTCCCAAGTGACAGAAATCACTGTGATGTGTAGGTGCCTGATCCATGCCTATCCAGCCCTTCTCTTCAGCATTTAGAATGCTCAGGGCCAAGAGAAGGTCTCTGGACCTAAATGCAGACTGGCAGGCACTGTGGCTACCCAGACCCAAACAGCAGGCATGGCAGATGCACCAGAGAAACAGCCTTTGCCAGTATCAGCTGCCCCTGTATGGAGAAAGAAACATGAAATGAAAGAAACTAATCTTGAAATGGATGAGGATGAAACAAGGTCATCAGGGGACCAGGAGGAAGAGCCACAAGTGGTCACTCAATCTTTTTCTCTGTCTTTGGAAGATGGCCAAGGACAAACGATAGATTAAATCATTAGCAGGTGGCAGCAATGTGAGGGAAGTCTCTCTTTTCATGTACAGGCCTGTGTGTCAGCTGTGAAGGAACTGTCCAGGAAGGATGAGTGAATCCAAGAAAACACATTCTATTCTACATCTGTATGGTTCTGGGTTTCAGCCATGAGGAGCTGGCACTTACCTATCCAAGGGAGAGAATTCGGGAGGCACACACCACAGTGTACTCTGTGTATTTATGTTATCACGTGGAGGACATGAGGAATTAGGATGGAAGAATCACTTCAGATCTAAGTGTACGAGTTATGTAAGTTACAAGGAAATTCTCCCTGGAAAAACGCTTCTCCAGTTCCCAGTGGAAAATTGCCCTAAAAGAGAAGAAAAACTGATACTGCTTCTGATCCTCCTGAAAGGATTTCCAAAGCATCTTCACAAGATGCAAGTAACACCAGTCAGAATTAGAGGGGTCCTGCCTCCAACCAGATTGAGTGGGACAACTGGGTTTATTGGACTGTATGGATACAATGGCCTGGCAAGATGAACCCAAGAGAATATAAAGCTTTAGTAAATACAGGCACACAGTGCACTTTGATGCCATCAAACTATGAGGGGTGGAACCCATCTGTATTTCTGGTGGATGTTTTGGAAGCTGAGCACTAGAACACAAGCCACAGCTTGCTTTCACTTGGAAAGGTGGAAGGAATCACTGGAATCAATTGTCCCAGGTGTGGAAACACAGCCCCACCACGTGGACTGATCCAGACTTTACTGGAACAGAGTGGAACTCCAGAGCATCTGCAATGAGAAGTCTTCTGTGTACTGCCAGGCGACCTCATTTTCAGTGATAAAGGGCACTGTTTATGCTGTATGTTGTTTGATGTTAATTGCCCCTAGGCATGATGTAGATGGGATAGAATAACGGGTGGAGACTGTCATGAGCTGACTCGAATCTGCTGATGGATATTCAGTATCATGCTGTCATTATGCCAGCCTCAAAATGAAAGTGCTAGCTGGACAAAGTATCATGGGACTTGAAGTTCAGACTATAACATGACAGGCTTCCTGGTATGGTTGCTGCTTCTGTTTTTCCACTTTGGGGCGTGGGTCTTTTTCACTGGGTTGGCTGCTGCGTGCTTGGGGACTGCTGTATTCTTGGGTGGGGGGAACTGTTTTGTTGCTGGCTTCTGCTGCTGCTTTTGCTAAGATAATTGTATAGCATATGATATGATCTCAGTAAACTCTTTAGCTCAATTCAGAGGGTTTTTCTGTGTTATTTTCCCTCCTGTCTGTGTCAGGGTATGGGGGCTTTGTGAGAGCAGGTTTTAACACAGGACAATGTTTCACTAAAGCATCCACTGACACCTTCATCTTCCAAACACTGTTTGCTTTCTTATTTGCCAAACACATTGCATGGGATCAACACTTAAATTTCTGAAGACAGATTCACAAATTGCATCAGTTTTGAAGGGACCTTCAAAGGTCATCTTGTCCAACCCTCCTGCAGTAAGCAGGGACAAATCCAACTAGATGAGGCTGCCCAGGGACACAGGGCTGGTCTTCTTTTTAAAGGTCTCATAAAAATAGCAGCCAACTACCCTAGTTTGACTGTCACCAACCAATACCAACAGCGCTAAAAAACAATGCACACTAGTGAACTTGCCATTTGCCCTTAATTTCTCTCTTTGGCTGGGCATCACCCATTGCACTCATCAAATTTCTTAACTACAGTCTTTAAAGGGGCAAGGACTATCTCCTTTACCTTCATTTGTAGGGATCACTACAATGGAGAACTTACTGGGTTCTACCAAACCTTGCTGAAATAATAAACCTGGCAGATTGAGAGAGATAGAAGAGCCAAAGCAAGTGTTTGTTGGAAAGCTTGCACAACATCAGAGCTATTCTTCTCTGTTGTTTATTCCTGTAAACACACATGCACACGTGTGCCCAAACATACAGCAAGCACTAGCAAGAATTGTCATACGCCTCTTTTGTAATGCTAGCCTCATTTTTTTTTAATCTAAGTTGCTAGCTTCTGGTAGGAAACTTTGACTAGTCCACTAAAACTCTTGCTGGAGAGTTGTAAACTCACTGGCAGCTGAGGCATTACAAACAGGAATACTCAAAAACTCTTCACTTGAGCCACAGCTCTTACAGAACACTCACAATGTGCAGTACAGTATTTCAGTTCAGAACATTTGAGTTATTTCAGTTCCACTACTTTGCTCATATATCACTCCTAATTTTCCTTTAAAAGAAAACTGTAGTAAGAAGATAGTAGAAATTCAGACTTAACTTGGGAAGACAGGTTTCAAGTAAGTTTAAATGATGTTCTTAAGAAAGTCACTTAATAAACGTACTTTGCTTTACCCATTTAGTGCCTGCAGTCCTGAAACAAGGCAGCATCAAGACTTTCACCATTTAAACTCCAAATGCAAACATGCAGGGATGGGAAGGAGCCAGATGGCTCCAGGGATGAGTGGCTGGTCAAGGGATATTCCATCTTTCATTTTATCTAGGTCAACAACTTGAAACAGAATGAAAAAAAATACCAGCTAAAGGGAAAGGACCTGCCAACACTGCCCAGTCCCCATGTGGCAAACAGCAACTGGCAGCTTGGGCAGTTAAGTTACCCAAGGACATGGTTACTACTTGGACAAGGGTTAGCAGAAAAACTGTGGGCACCCAGAGGCCACACAGAATCAACCAGAGACCTCCAAGATCATCCAGTCCAACCTCCAAGATAATCCAGCCCTAGCCAATCAACCAGACCATGACACCACTAAGTGCCTCATTCAGGCTTTGCTGAACACCTCCAGGGACAGCAACTCCACTACCTCCCTGGACAGCCCATTCCAATGCCAATCACTCTCTCTGGCAACAACTTCATCCTAACATCCAGCCTAGACCTCCCTGGCACAACTTGAGACTGTGTCCTCTTGTTCTGTTGCTTCTTGCCTGGCAGAAGAGACCAACATCACCTGGCTACAGCCTCCCTTCAGGTAGCAGTGAGGCCTGTCCTGAGCCTACTCCTCTTCAGGTTAAACAACCCCAGCTCCCTCAGCCTCTCCTCACAGGGCTGTGCTCCAGGCCCCTCACCAGCTTTGTTGCCCTTCTCTGGACACCTTCCAGTATCTCAACATCTCTCTTGAGTTGAGGACCCCAGAATTGGACACAGTACTCAAGGTGTGGCCTGACCAGTGCTGAGTACAGGGGCAGAATAACCTCCCTTGTCCTGCTGGCCACACTCTTCCTGAGCCAGGCTAGGATGCCATTGGCTTTCCTGGACACCTGGGCACGCTGCTGGCTCATGTTCAGCTACTATCCTCTAGTACCCCCAGGTTCCTTTCTTCCTGGCTGCTCACCAGCCACTCTGTCCCCAGCCCGAAGCATGCAGGCATTCAGGCAGCTGGCTGCAATGAGTGCTGGAGCCTGGTACTTGATGTGGAGGGTGGCAGGGATAACAGCTGTGTTAGGTGTGAGCTGATCAGAGATCTGATGAACATGGTGGCTGATCTGAAAGAAGAGGTAGAAAAACTAAGAGCTATAAGGGACTGTGAAGAGAAAATTTCCACAATCTAATTTCTACAAAGCCAGAGCAGAGGATAACTCTCAGTGGAACAGGAGATTCATTATCTTCCTATCAGCAAGCCCCGCAGCCTTCACTTTGTAACCCACATGAGCAGGGTCAATGGGAACAGGTCCCTGCCCAATGGAGCAAATAGCACAAATGGAGCAAGTGCACTCCTTTAAGAAGCACACTGCCCACAGTGCCATTGCAGAATAGATATGAGGCTCTGCAGGATCAGACCTGTTAGTCATGAGCAAGGATGAGGACTCAAAAAGGCCCAAAGTTGCACCAAAGACAGGTTGCCTCAGGCCTGCCATCAAAACTGACCCTGAAAAGAAAACTCAAAAGGCCACTGTCATAGGAGACTCCCTGCTGAAGGGAGCAGAGGGCCAAATATGCAGACTAGACCCACTTCATAGAGAGGTTTGCTGCCTTCCTGGTGCCCAGCTAAGGGACATTGTAGGTAAAATTCCCACCCGTGTGAGTCTTTCAGACTACTACCTAGGTAGTGATGACGCAACAGTGAGAGGCTCATGATCAATTAAAAGATGACAGGGCCTTAGGGCAACTGATAAAGGAATCAGGAGCTCCAGCTGTGTTCTCCTCCATCCCTCTAACATCAGCAATGGATGAGGGAACTTGTAGGAAGAGCCAACAGCTCAATTCATGGCTCTGGGGCTGGTGTCATCAACAGGGGTTCAGATTCTACAGTCATGGCTCAGTTTACAAGGCACCAGAGCTGCATGTAACTAGTGGAAGGCACTTGTCCCAGAGAGGGAAAAGGATTTTGGGGCAGTAGTTGGCAGGGCTCATTGATAGGGCTTTAAACTTGATTTGAAAGGCTCATGCTGGCCTGTGACAAATAGTGGGGCAGCTCACCAGAGGCAGAGAGATAGTGTGTTAGTATGGGCTCTCAACTTGCCACCCTGAGGCAAGCCAGGGATGAACACCAGCACACTCCAAGGGAATCAAGGGGGATTGGCACAAGAGGATGACAGGGCCAGCCCAGCTGAAGTGCCTCTATGCGAATGCATGCAGCTTGGGCAATAAATGGGATGAATTAAGGGCCACTGTACTGCTGGCATGCCATGACATAGTGGCTATTATGGAAACTTGGTGGGATGATTCCCATGAGTGGAATGTAGGACTTGATGGATGCAGGCACCTGACGAGCAGAACCAAGCAGATGAGGTCCTTCACAGGGAAATAAAGGTGGCTTCTAGGTCACAAGACCTGGTCCTCATGGGGGATTTCAACCACCCTGACATCTGCTGGAGGGACAACACAGCAAGGCACCAGCAATCCAGAATATTCCTGGAAGACATCTAGAAACGCTGCTATGCTGGACCTTGTTCTCACCAATAGGGAAGAAGTGGTGGGTAATGTGAGGCTCAGGGACAGCCTTGGCTGCAGTGACCATGAAGCAGTAGAATTTAACATCCTCAGGGCAACAAGGACATATTCTAAGCTTATGACCCTGGACTTTAGGCGTGCAGACTTCAATCACTTCAGGCATCTGCTGACCAAAGTACCATGGGACCAAGTCCTAGAGGGAAGAGGGGCCCAGGACAGCTGGTCACTGTTCAAGGATCACCTCCTCTGTGTCCAGCAGCAGTACATACCAACAAAGAGTAAGACAGGGAAGAATATTAGGAGGCCTGCCTGGCTGAGCAGTTGCTCCTGGACATGCTATCACTTAACAGGAAACTCTACAAGGAGTGGAAGAAAGGACAGCTACTATGGGGGGTATACAAGGAAGCTGCCCCAGCAGCTAGAGATCTGGTTAGGAAAGCCAAGGCAGAATTTGAGTTAAATCAAGCCAGGGAAGTCAAAGGGAACATCAAGAATTTCTGCAGGTATATTAATGGTAAGAAGAAGCCTAGGGAAGCTTGCCCTTATTATCAGTTATGATAACATTGCACAAACATAGATAAAAGGTATATTAAAGTGCAGCTCTGCACTCTAAGATATGGGCAATATAAACTTCTGCTTCAGTAAGTACTGAGATCAGGGACTATGAAGGAAGGTCAGGCCACACTGGTCAGGCCACACCTTGAATGCTGTGTCCAGTTCTGGGCTCCTCAATTCAAGAGAGATGTTGAGGGACTGGAAGGTGTCCAGAGAAGGGCAAAGCTGGTGAGGGGCCTGGAGCACAGCCCAGTGAGGAGAGGCTGAAGGAGCTGGGGTTGTTTAACCTGAAGAGGAGGAGGGGTGACCTCACTGCTGTCTACAACTACCTGAAGGAAGGCTGTAGCCAGGTGGGGTTGGTCTCTCCTGCCAGGCAAGAAGCAACACAACAAGGGGACACAGTCTCAAGTTGTGCCAGGGAGGTCTAGGCTGGATGTTAGGAGGAAGTTGTTGCCAGAGAGAGTGGTTGGCATTGGAATGGGCTGCCCAGGGAGGTAGTGGAGTTGCTGTCCCTGGAGGTGTTCAAGCAAAGCCTGAATGAGGCACTTAGTGCCATGGTCTGGTTGATTGGCTAGGGCTGGATGATGTTGGAGGTCTCTTCCAACCTGGCTGATTCTAAGGTTGCTTACCCCCATGGCACAACACTGAAACTTTCTTTAGTTTTCTTCTGCAGCAGCAGGTGCTAGCCCTAAATATGCTACACTTCACCATTAAGCCAGCTTGAACAACCCTCGTTATTGGAAAGCAAGCAAATGGAAGCTTCCTTTCCTAAGGACAACTTGGGTACTAAAAGCAATGGAATGAAACCTCCAAAATCCTCCTGGAGAGTACCTGTTAGTGCTGTAATTGTGAGCAGCACCCTCATCGAAAGCTACAGACTATGTCCTTTCTCTCTGCTTTGCAAGTGCTCTCCTCTAACAGATGGTCAGTGTACAGGTGGTAAAGATCCACAGAATTAGAAGCTCTGTTCTCACTAGCCATACCCTCCAAGAATAGCATGGCTTTGCTTCAGATTTTCTGATGAGTACATGTCTCACTTCATGGTAAACAGCAGCCAGGAAAACAAAACAATACAGTCGATTTCTACTGCATTGTAAATCCGCAGGAGACAAGTCGGAGAAATCATTCACTTAAAAGCTGAAAACCATAGCTTGGTAGCCAAGATGGACCTTAATTGGCATGTGGAGTTCCTCTGTCTTCTGGAAGAATTCACAGATTGTTATTCATATTCCCTTTACCTTTCAATGACTTATCCCAAAAGCTCTCACCACATTTAAAATCAATTACTCTACAGTTATTTTTGGAACGTGACAACATCAAACCAGAGAAACATCAGCAGGACTTGGGCTTTATAAAGGCATAAATTTACTTCTTCCCCCTTCCTGCAATTCCCCTTCTCCTCTGCAGTTGGAAAAATCAGAGGGACAACAGAGAGATAATTCCCTTTTTTCCCAGAGCCATTTATGTTCCACAGAGTATACAGATTATTCTGGGTTCAGCATCACTTCAGAACGGAGACATTGTGGACTACTGGAAGTGTATGCAGAATTATGGACTTCAAAAATCTCAAATATCTTACTTTCTGCACAGGGCAACACAGGCATGGCCCCAGGGTGCTCCATTATAGATTATCTGTATGGTCCCAAGAGATTCACGTAGGCAAATAGAGTGAGATATGTTAAAGCTTTCTCCCAGGACAAATTTCCTGGCTGGTAGGTATGAAGCAGGGCTTACATTCCAGGCTTCTCCTTGCAGCTCACCTACCAATTTTTCACTTACTTCACACTCTCCGTGAGCCTAGCAAAAATCTAA
The DNA here is from genome assembly GCF_015220805.1 of Pogoniulus pusillus. NCBI lineage: Eukaryota > Metazoa > Chordata > Aves > Piciformes > Lybiidae > Pogoniulus > Pogoniulus pusillus. The sequence continues at coordinate 20,233,911 of NC_087268.1, read as the reverse complement.
CTGCAACATCCTGTCTTGAATCATTCTGAGATTGAGTATTTGTGGCCCTAAGCAAGTCTGTAAAAATGAGCTATTTTCTACTGCCAGGTCTGACTCCTAGAAAGAAAATTATAATTATCAAGACAAGATTATTTTTTATGTGGCAGTGATGACATAAAACTCTCTCTCACAGGGAGCTCAGTTTTCCATTTCAAGCAAATAGATTTTCTGTCCTGAGCATCAGAAGTTTAAACCATTCATATTTCCCAGTGCTTCATATTCAGCAAGTCTCTCTTCCAAAAGGCAGTGTTGAAAAGCGGCAGGGAGGTCCAGTGTTTCATTACATCTCTATATTTTTACATCAGATGTGTTAGGTTTGCAGTTATCAAATAAGAGGTTTATTTGTTTAGTTGGGTTTGGATTTTTGTTTGGGTGGGGGGGTTGTTTGGTTTTGTTGTTGTTGTTTTTTCCTGCTGATTCTGAATTATTGAAATATCAGCCTTAGGTCTTAGAGACAAGATGATCTATTTTTAGCCTATCAGGTAGTGACAAGACTAGGGGAAATGGAGCAAAGCTGGAGGTGGGTAAGTTCAGACTGGATGTGAGGAGGAAGTTGTTCAGCCTGAGAGTGGTGAGAACCTGGAATGGGTTGCCCCATCCCTGGAGGTGTTTAAGGCCAGGCTGGCTGAGGCTGTGGGCAGCCTGGTCTAGGGCAGGGTGTCCCTGCCCATGGCAGGAGGGTTGGAACTAGATGATCCTTGTGGTCCCTTCCAACCCTAACTGATTCTATGACTCTATTCTCTTCTGCCATTGTTTTAGAGGGGTTTGAGGCTGTGTTTGGGGTTAGATATGAGGCCGACTTGAAAGGTTTTCAATAATTTAATAATATATATACAAAGAGAATTTCCCCCAAACTTCTGTACAGTTAACCCACACAAATTCTTCGTACGCAGTTAGTGAAACTATTTTACAGAATGTCTATTTACAGCAGGATTAAGCAATTTGGTAGAGCTTTGGAAAGGTCCTGATCAGAGAGTCTTGTGGCATAAAGTGCCACTGGCAAAGTCAGAGTCCTTAGCTACTCAAATCGAGAGAGTTCAATTACCCACTCATTCGAAGACTCAGGCTCTGTGCTCCCAAAATATGTGTGGCGAAAGCCACGTAGGTGATTCCCGTGGGGCTAATAGTTCAGATTTTGGGGCACGCTAAGAAGATGCCACGGGCCCCATCAGGCTGATGCGGTGAGCTGGAGCGGTGGCGGGCTGGAGCGGCGGCCGGCCGGGAACGCCTCGTTCGATCACCCACTGGATCGGTGCCAAGTACCGTGGGACAAAGAGTCATACATAGCGGATAAAGGTAGTGGCCCCAGGCAGCAGGCAGGCTGGGAGAGGCGAGCAGAGGAGGCGGCAGGAGCACTTTGTTTCCCTGAATCGCCCTATTTATCAGATGTGGGCCGAGATCGATGGTCCTTTGGCTACAATATTGTCCAATAGGCTTCTGGCAGCAGGCCAAACCACACCAAATTAGGAAGGGTCCATAAGTCTGATATCCCCAAATATGGGAAGAGCACAGGTGGGCCACACGCTAAGCACGTGGGCTTATGCAACCTGTTTACATCCACCTTATATAACCAGGGCAGGCCAGACCTCATGGCACCTGGGCTTACTGTGCCTCTTTTGTCCGTTTACTGTGTTTACCTCTGGTTTGGGCAGAAAAACACCTTTGGGCAGGAAAACATGTCCAGGCAAGCACAGGCATATGTAAGCCTATTTGGGCCTATGTGAGCCTCCACCACAGCCATGCTCACACTAATAGCAATGCTTTTACAGGCAAGTTCTGTTTGAGATTTTGGTGACTCACAACAAAGCCACTATTTCCGTGAAGCATGCAGATCTGCTCAGTGGCTGGATAGGCACTGAAGGATGACAAGTGAAAGGCTCTCCAAGCCACCTCAGTCAGTAAAGTCAGTACACACATCTACATATACAATAGATGGCATTACTGCACTTGAGCCATGTATGTTTAGATGCTCTGTGTGAGGATGATGCACATGAGTCAGCTCTGTCCAGCTGCATACTCAGGTTAGCTTCAGGCATAAACGATGCAAAAGGACCTGTAAGAAGATGTCATCTCACACTCTCAAATTACTTATTAAAAAAACAAACAAACAAACAAAAAACAGGATAAAAAAAACCCAACACAAGAAGAAACCAAACCCGTAACTTTTCAGAACTCTCCTAAGAATGAGATATGCACCCTGGTGCATTCCACTGCTTGAAAAAGTTTAATTCAAGTCTGGTAGGGGTGGAAGATCTGGTCATGTCTAAGAAGAGAAGACAAGGCTTCAAGGAGACCTTGTAGCAGCCTTCCAGTCTCTGAAGAGGGCCTATAGGAGAGCTGAGGAGGGACTACTGACAACATCTTGTAAGGACAGGATGAGGGGTAACGGGTTTAAACTGGAAGTGGGGAGACTTAAAGTGTGTATTAGGAGGAAGTTCTTTACAGTGAAGGTGGTGAAACACTGTAACGGGTTGCCCAGGGAGGTTGTGAATGTCCCCTCCCTGGAGGTGTTCAAGGACAGGTTAGATGAATGCCTTAAGTGACCTATTCTAGTGGGAGATGTCCCTGCCTATGGTGGAGGGGTTGGAACGACCTATTCTAGTGAGAGGTGTCCCTGGCTATGGTGGAGGGGGTTGGAACTAGATGTTGAGGTCCCTTCCAACCTAAACGATTCTATGATTCTGTGATTCTACACACGACTATTAAGTGTCACTTTTACACAGCCCGGAAACCACAAGCAACATATCTAACAAAATGTCACCTCTGCTGGCTACAACTATAGTTATATAGGTTGTTACAACGATAGCTAAGAAATTCAAGGGGTAAAGAGAAATGAGATGATTTGTAGCAGACAGGGGAAGAGTACACAGAGCTATCCTCAGGCTCACCATGTGTATGACTCTGATTAAGACAGTCAATTCCTTTGTTTCTAAGTTATCTGCCTTGTAAACCATAATGCAGGGCTCTGCAATTTGAATAAGTTATCTTGATACTCATTGTGGCTGTGCTGCTGCCATTCAGCAAGGCCTGGACAGACTGGAGAGCTGGGCAAAGGGGAACCTAATGAACTTCAATAAAGGCAAGCACAGAATTTGCACCCGGGGAGGAAAAACACCATCTATCAGTATAGGTTAGAGGTTCATGGGCTGGGAAGCAGCTCCACAGAGAAGGACCTTGGAGTCCTGGTGGATATTAAGTTACCCACAGCACAATAATGTGCCCTTGTGGACAAGTAGGCCAGTGATACCTGGAGTGCATTATGAAGAGTGCTGGCCAGCAGGCTGAGGGAGGTTCTCAACCCCCTCTACTCTATCCTGGTGAGACCACATCTGGAGTACTGTGTTCTGGGCACCCCAATTCAAGAGGGAGAGGGAAATAGTAGAGAGAGTCCAATGAGGGCTATGAGGATGTAATTCAGGGACTGGAACATATGTCTGATGAGAAAAGGTTGAGAGACATGGGGCTATTTAGTCTGGAGAGAAGACTGTGAGGGAATCTTCTCAATATTTGTCTATATCTAAAAGGTGGGCATCAAGAAGAAAAGGCGAGTTTCATTCAGTAGTGCCTTTTGATGGGACAAGAGGCAATGGATACAAACTGGAACACAACAAGTTTTACCTCAACATGAGAAAAAAAGTCTTTAATGTGAGGGTAAGAGAGAACTGTAACAGGCTGCCCAGAGGGCTGGTAGAGTTTCCTTTTCTAGAGACTTTCAAAACCAACTCTGGATGCATGTGACATACTCTGCTTTTGCAAGGGGGTTTGAATCGATGATCTCCAGAAGTCCCTTCCAACCTCTAACAATCTATGTCTCTCCATTGATTTTTTGTTAAGTTTCTCTTCCAGGAAGGTTAACACAGGAAAAGCAACAGGCTTCTCCCGAGTCTTCACATTTACTTATTTGGCTTAAATTTGGTAAAGGCCACAGTAGAAAGGAATTTGCACACAATCACAAAGCAGAGCTGGTATCCCCCCAGGTGGTTGAACTCTTCTCACTTTTGACCCCCAGATTTTGCTCAGGAAATGAAAGAAAACCATCAAGTCTTTCATTTACAGCACAGATAAGCACAATACAAGATCTTCTCATGCTTCCCTTGCCAGCATATCCTAAATCTTCTTGAAAGGCATCATCACCTGGCACTTTTTGTGAGCAAATTTATTAAAAGAAACATCTGTAAAGAAACTGCCTCAAGGCTACAGTTCAGTGGTAGCTATGGCAGTGTTCCTGTGCTGCTGGCTTACAATCACCACGAAAAATCCCCATGAAGTCACGAATAAATGGAGCTCTTCATGCCTTTGCAATAGCATCACATGGGCATATCAGTCCAAAAGGAGCAGGAATCTCTTTTACAAACCACACTATTCTGAACACAGAAGAAAGGACACATTTAAGCAGCTCTTCTCAATTCAGTACCTTTGAATAAGAACTGTTAAATAAAAGTTGATGTAATTTGTCAGCTGAAATGTATTTGCTATTCCTATAGCTGAGCTACTAGGCTCTGAAAATATCTTTTTAAAGTCTTGTCCTAATTAATACCTTAAACAAGAGATAGCTTGGAGTCATGAGATTTAACAGCAAATAAATGAAGGTAAAAGTTTTTGGCTTCATGCCAAAGGCATTCTAAATTAAGTCTCCCACTAAATGACCAGCAACTCTACTCACAGAAAAGAAAAACAACACCAAACAAACTTAAAAAACCCCAACTAACATTGTGGTTAAAAAAAAACAAAGCCAAAACAAAACAGCTAAAACAAACCAAACACCACCACCACAACACAAAAGTCCCCAACCAACAAAAATCAAAAACCCTTCCGAAAACAAAGCAAAAAACCCAACAAATCATCCTGGTACCCTGCAAATGGAAACCACCCTCTCATTAATCACTCATAATAAACTAAACATTCAAATGAAGACCTATCTTTCTTTCTTTTCTTGGTTTAGAAAGTAAACAATTTAACTCTTGTAATCATGCTTACCTGTCAGATATAAAGTATCTACTTCAGAACAAGTTTAACCACAGCCTCTCTATCAACTACAATCTCTCCAACACGGTATCAATAACACAGATCTCCATAACAGGCATCTCTTTTGCTTAGAGAGATAATGAAGGGAAGATTACTTCTGTCTGTGAAGCTGGAAAGACAGCAGAGCTTTCAAGAACTCTGTCACAAGATGTTGAGAGCAAGCTTAACAAATCTTTAGGTGCCTAACATCTTGTTGGTCACTCAATAGAGTGCCAGGCATTCAGGAGTCTGCAAACTCGCCATCAACCCATTCTTCTTTCAGATTGCTAATGGCAGCTGCAATGCTCAGCCAGGGAAAAGCTTCCAAAAATCCTACTTCTGATTATGGATTTTTGAGTTCAGAACTTCAGAACAACCTGGTGGGTTTTGGCTGTTTCATTGAGGTTTATAGCAATTGGTGGCTCAGTGTCATTTTCTAAAGCTAGATCTCAGCTAGGATTAGAAAGCAAGGCTTGATTTTCCAAGGACTTATACACGTGGTATAAAATAATTTCTGCAAACAATACAGACTATTAAAAGTCATATTTTAAGGGGCTCAACTACCATCAAGTTGTCAAAACCAATTTAAGTTAGGCATGTTCATGACTAAGAGTACTAGTTTTTCTCCAATACTCACCATTTTACCCTGAAGAACCAAAAACCTTTGCATCTTTTTCCTGCTCCTTCCTCCTGGAGCACTAGGCAAAAAGCTGTCTGTCCAGTGTCAAAGAGATGAAATGTGCCTTAGCATTAGAACAATTTCAAACTTGACAATGTGTAATGTTGTGACCTCTGTGTTTCTTAACTTTCAAATTAAAATAATGAGATACCTAACTTAAGCATAACAAGCACATACTACCTATGCCTTCAGAGGAATAGTAACTGGGGGTCCATTCAGCGCAGCAAGCTGTCTCTGTGGCAAGCTACATGCTCCCAAGGTTTTTCCTTCTTTGCACACATTCCTGATTCTGCACACTACCTTCCTTTTCAGTGATTCCAGCCCTAAGGCAGACCTAAAGACTACACAGTTTATATAATCCTAAACAGATGTAATTCAGTAAGGGCTGTTTTTCCTCTTTGTGCTATTAGGTTTGAACATTTTCTTTGCTAAACCCGCTTATAATACATTCTCTGACACAGATAACCTTTAACTGACTACCCAGAAAATACACTGCATCAATGATTAGACATAAATCTACACTGATGGTGCAGGGAGAAAGAGCTACTGCCAAAATGAAGGTCACACCAGGTTGCAGTCTTGCAAGGACAGACAGAAGCAGGAGACATTAGAGGGCAGAAACAATGAAAGAAGTCTCCATCTCTCACTTAAGCTTCAATGATGCATAAAATTAAGCTAGAGACTGCCATTAAAGCAGTATTGTAATTACAGCTTCTAGAACCTTTTACTGTTAAACTGAACAGAGAAAGAAGGTTCTTGAGAAGGTGCTGAGCTTCTTTCAACAGAAAAAAGAACAAGATTTACCAACTATCCGCTCAAAATTGTTAAGTCACACAGTGTGTGCATGTAGGCACTGTGCTGTCAGATTTGTAAAAGCAGTGCCTCACCGTGCAAATGAACCCTCTTGGCTTTCTCTGATGGAAGCTGGGAAAGAAAACAAATAGGCCAACAGCTGCTACTCCTCAGAAACCTGATCACAACCCCAGGAGGATCTCTGCCTCTCCCACTCAGTTACATATTGAATCACAAAAGAGCAGGTATGACATTAGTACCAACAAGGCTAGGCATGGAGAACAGACAGGTGGGTGTACAGCTAAATCCAGGGCTGCAACAAATTCTATGCCATGGATTCTAACCAAAAGAAGGAGGAAGAAGAGACTAGGGGGGGGAAGGGGAAGAAACGATGGATATTTTTATTCTCTCTGGGTTGTTTTTTTAATTATTTATTTCTTTATGATGCACCCAGTCAAACTTTAAAATACGAAAGATATTTCTATGTGTATATTTCTGAAGACATCATAGAGAAATACAATAGAGTTCTTTTTCCCCTTTTATATTCTTTTAATGCACATCCTTCTTGAGTATGTTTATTAGGGAACTCATTGTAGATCCAGAATCAGGATCTCCTAAATGCAGTTGTAAGAATTCTGGAAGAATAATAGTAATTAAAAAACAAACAAACAAACAAACAAAAAAAAAACCAAAAAAAAACCCCAGAAATTATCCAGGTCCAAACAAGAAATATTTTCTCCTTTATATTGCTCTGGTTCCACTCCCCTTTGCCACAATGCTCTCTGTTCTTTTGTGATCCCAAGACTCTCTCAAACTGGACCAACCAACAGCCTACAGAAGAGTTATACCCAGAACTTCAAAAGAAAGAGACACACCACTGAAAAAACATTAACATCAGGGATACAGGACATAAGGACAGCTTTGGGTAAGAATAAATATTTTCCCACTGCTTGCATATCAGTTTTGACCAAACAATAGAGAATGAGACAAAGAAATAATAGTTTCATGAAAAATGCATTCTATGATGTGGGGAAAAAAAAAATCCAGGGGGGAGGGGCCAGTATATATATATAGATCTATAGAGATAGATATATAGATATACACAGATATACACACACTTAATCACTATATATATTTCTATATATATATGTATGTATGTATAAATATACGCAAGTGATTAAGAACTGGAAAGATTAAGTGACTAAGTAGTGATTAAGAACTATATGTGTTCCGACTGATTTTGTGATTCTATGATTAAGAACTAGAAAAATTAGAAATAACAATTTACATATGAGTGAAACTTCTGATAACAGATCTAAGTGTACAGCACAGAGAAAATACAATCCGTAAGTTTCTAATTTGGATTTGGGTTAAGTCTATAATTCAGTGGCTCTTCAGCATGTAACGTACAACAAATATTCAAGGTTCCAGAAAGCAATTGCTGCTCCAATCAGTATAAGCCATTTCAAATAGGTTAGGAGGAACTCACTGAATAATTTGTTTATTATTCATGCTACAGGAATGCAAATTCTATTGGCAAAATGAATCAATCACACAACAAAGAACTATTTGCTGGAGTCTACATTTATCATCTGACAAGCTGTCACTACGGATTGGGTCAGGCTTGTAACACAGTATCCAAATGGTGAGGGGAAAAATCCCTGTGGCTGCTGAAATAGGGAGCAGTTCACCCATTTAAAGTAGCCCTCAGTAGCTTGGGTCAACTATTTAGTACTGCTGACACACAGCTGCAGAAACTTTTAAGTGAGAAATTTGCAGTTTTGTACATTCCAAAACTGTGCATGCTATGGACACAGTTCTTTGAGGACAAGCTAGATGAAGCAGACCAAACGAAATACTGCTGGGCTCTAATACAGCCCTCTCAAAAAAAAAAAAAAAAAAAAAAAAAAAAAAAAAAAAAAAAAAAAAGCCCACATTCAGGAACCTGAAAAAGGACTAAAACGAGGACACAATGTCAGAATAGATACAGTGTTTGGAACACAGGAGAGCTGTCATGCAGTCTGCACTTCAATAAATCGTGTAAAAAAAAACTCGCCACCTCTATTTGCACAGAATACTTTTCCTCCAGACACATTGCTTTCAAGGTTTAGCTGTTCTTCAACCTCCCTTAATGCAAGTCTAAAATACAAAGTATTGCTTCAAACATGCCACACATGAGAATACACCCCAAAAATTAGGTGTGCATTTAAAAAAAAACAAAACCCCACAACCATCAGCCCACCCCACTCCCAGCCCTGCTGAAAAATCATCAACTCCTAAAACCTTGTGATCCTCAGATATACACCCTGTGGATAAGACTGAATGTAACAGAGAAAACAAGCACTAGCTGGATTGCAGGAGCCCTGACCGGAACAGAAGTACTGCAGAAAGAAAAAGAAACCAACCAGTCAGCAGTTCCGATACTGACTGTGAAGCCATGTAACATGTATATAGAGATGCAGAAAATCAATATAGAATCATAGAATCAACCAGGTTGGAAGAGACCTCCAAGATTATCCAGTCCAACCTATCACCCAGCCCTATCCAATCAACCAGACCATGGCACTGTACACTAAAGCACACAATTACACACTACAGCTGGTTGGATGGGGCCTGGTAAGACCAACGTTTTTGTTCTTACCAGCATTAGTGCCATGGTCTAGATGCCTGGCTAGGGCTGGGTGATAGGTTGGACTGGATGATCTTGGAGGTCTCTTCCAACCTGGTTGATTCTATGATTCTATGATTTGCACCAACTGTACATTCATTATGGACAGAGTTCAAGTATGACTCACAGGGTCACAGCTTCAGGATAGGGTACCAAAACTGCTGAAAGGCTCAAAGAACTAAAAATGGTTTAGCTGAAGTTTACTGCAGGAAAGCCTACAAGAGTGTCCTGGGTTAGGGTGGATTCCTCCCCCAGTAAAATAAACTCACTACAGCATGAATTTTTTTGGAAAGTCAGGGGAAAATGGAATTGTATTTCTTAAATATAACAGTATTCTTAAATATAACATTATAAGGAGAAATCAAACTACTAGAGAAATACAATAACATTAAGGAAGATGGGGAAGAGGTGAAGCGTCGGCAAAGCAGCAAATGCAGCAGCAGCCAAAACAGCAGCAGGGGAAGATAGCAGCAGGCACAGCTGAAGCAGCAGAAGCAGCAAGGGGAAGGTCCAAGCTGTGCTTCCAGACATAAAGCTCTTGATGCTCCAAGGAAATTATATTAACTTATCCATTGTTGCCATTCTATTGCCTATCCCTAGAATGTTTACCTCTCCCCTATGTCTGAGCTAGAAATCTAGCTCAAATGGCCACAAAAAGAAAGCAGGTAGATCCACAGAAGGAAAAACAATAAAAGGATGAAAATGTTTAATTGTAGCAATGCCACATGAATGCCAGATAAAATATCTGAAGGGGACCTACAGGAAGGCTAGAGAAAGCATGTTGGTTTGAGGCTAACTGGAATATTTTATGAGAGAAATTAGAAAGTAATGATGAAGTCTATATCATTCGCTGGTTTGCTAAAAGGGATAAAAAGCCAAAATATAAGCAATTTGTCCCACTGCTCTGCAATGCTGCTTTTGTTCACTTCCTCTTTACTCCACTCTAGTATCTCTCCACTAACAAATAACAACTTAAGCTTTGCTTTTATTCATCTCTCTGGGAAAGTAGAGGGAGAAAAAGAGGGTAGCTTTGAGCCCCTTCTGTCAGTTTTCTTTGTCCAGGAGGGAGTTTCAATTTCTGTATTAATTCTAATATGTATACAGTTGTAAATAGTTGTAAATATTTTGTGCTTGTAAATGTTGCTTTGCTGTAAATAGAGCTTCATCTCACTTCCAAGCCATCTGAACTGGTCTGGTAAACTGCTTCAGTGGGAGGAGGGAAAGTTCCTAACCCATCACAGAAAGACTGTTTAGAATGGTTTGTAGTGATAGGATGAGGGGCGATGGCTTTAAACTGGAGCAGGATAGATTTAGGTTGGACATAAGGAAAAAGTCCTTTACAATGAGAGCGGTAAAACATTGGAACAGGCTGCCCAGTGATGTGGTTGAGGCCCCATCCCTGGAGACATTCAAGACCAGGAGCCTGATCTAGTTGGAGGTGTCCCTGCTCACTGCAGGACACAATGACCTTTGAGGGTCCCTTCCAACTCAGTGCAATCTGTGAATTTGTCAGTGGTCAGAAGTGAGAAAGAAAACATTTCTGCTCTCATAATAAAGCTTCTCAATCTCACCAAACAATACATGGAGTGCTGTGCATGTTGCTGCTCTAAATTTGACATTAGAGCTATACCACAGTACTCCAGGACAGCACAAATATTGGTACAAGCATTTAAATACAGCCTTGGGCTGCACTGGCAGGACTATCCAGCAGATCAAGGGGTGTGATTATTCTGCTCTACTCAGCACTTTTTAGACTGCACTGGTCTCCAGGTTTGGCTCAAGAAACTGGAGTCTAGCAAGCACAACAAACAACAAACACAGCTTGCTTCAGGGAAGATTTTGGTGTGGCTGTAAAAAAAACTGAGAACAAACTGAAATAATTTGAAACAATCAAATACGGGAATAGAATGCCAAGAGAAATGATAGAACCTCTCTTGCTATAGAGAGAGCTGAGCAGATGGGAATCTCACAAAGTTCAACAAATGAAAGTGTAGAGTCCTGCACCTGGGGGAGGCATTGATCTGCTGCAAGGTGGCTGTACAGAGAAGGACCTAGGAATCCTGGAGAAGTTCACCATGATTCAGCAATGTGCCCTTGTGGCCAAGAAGGCAAATGGTCTCCTGGGGTGGAGGACGTAGCCAGAAGGCACTCCTCTGCCCCGGGGAGGCCGCATCAGCAGTACTGTGTCCATTCTGGGCTTCCCAGTTCAAGAGAGACAAGGAACTACTGGAGAGAGTTCCAATGGAGGGCCACAAAGATGCTCCCCTTTTTGCAGTGACCTCATTTTAATTTAGAATTTATCTGCTTTTTCTTCACATTCCAGGAACAAAGTAAAATAATTTAAAACAATAATGGCAAGCAGAAAGGAGGAAAGTTCACTGCTTTACAGAGTATCTGTCAGCAACCACGAAATTACCAGGCAGGAGATTTAAAAGGAAGTGCCCTTACACAGAATACATAACTAAACAGGTGAATCTACTGCTGGAGAATTTAGGAGGAACATAGACATTGCATACATTTCTTCAGTTGCTTTAATGCCTATTAAGCATTCATTGCCATGTACCTTAAACATTTTGCCTGATCCAATATACCCAGTTCTACATTTGAGCTTCATGAATGGGTCACAAATCAAACCACTAGAAGTCAAACATAGTCTTGACTGTCTTAACTTGGAACCCCACTATAGTTTGTTTGGATCATACATTTCAATGCTCTCAGCAGAATGATAGAAACCTTACCACTAACATATAATAAATCATAAAGCACATGGGTGATTTATTCCATCTGTAATTATATTGCAGACAGAGCAATAGGCTAGAAGACAAAACAAGGAGATAATCAAACAACAGTGCCAGTTTCCATTTCTACCTGAAGACAGAAAGAGAGAAAGAGATAAAATGCCCAAGAAAATGTGATTCTGGCCTGCCAAGATAACAAATACCTGCATCACAACCAAGTCATACATCATAGCCACTTCCACAGGTAGCTTCTATGAACTGAGTAGATAACACCTTAAAAAATATCTAAACAAGTACACAAAGAACAAAACAGGATCAAAGATAACCCCAGATGTCTGGATTTTAAAGGACATCCCAAGACACAAAACCATTGAAACATTCTCTCAGATGCTGACAATGGGAAAAAAAAATCCCAGCAGAGAGTTCTTTCTATGTTCCACATGCTGAAAAAGTCACTAGTGCAAAGGTTGCTCTCACAGTAGAAGACAAACACACGGCTTCATGGGCTATGGAAAGTTGGAAGAATTGCAACTGTCAGATATGCAACAGGAAACTTTTTTGTCATCTTCTCTCTACCTTTTGTGAATGTTAAATGCAATGCTCATTTGTACCATTTATGGACTCATTTTATTAGCTGGTTTGGAGTCATAAATTAGAAATATTACAATGGAGACCATAAAGAGAGACATCTCACAACAAAGTCTTCATCTCAACTATCATCTGTTGGATGACAAGCTCAAGAAAGGAACTTCAGCTTTCTTAGCAACATTTTGAGGATGGTGAAGAGGTTTAGAATTCATATTCTGTGTCATGAGAAACTTCCACTCTTCTAGGTACTCCTGGAAGTCATGCTAGACATCTGGAGCATAGTCAGTCAAATAAAAGGATATTTCAGACCCTAAATCTGAGAGGAGTTTTGTACCTGTTGACCACGCTGTACAAACATGTGGAAACCAGAAGTGGCTTGCCCGCATCAAGTCTCTCTCAAGGCATTGCATGTAACACTTGGCCTGTTGCTTAAGACACTTCCGCAGATCTTTAGAGATCCAGATTCAATTTCAGTTTAACTTTGCACAAGTCTCTTAGTAGGATATATCTACACTATGGACATAGACAGATTTAAGCTGTCTCTGCCCACACTAACCTGGAAATGAAAGTGATGGGCAAACTGCTGCAAAGCCACCCAAACTCAAAGTAGGGGATTGTCAGGATGGGCAACACCATGCAGAACTCCACACAAGCCTACCTGTGCTGAACTGTGCTGCATATGGACTTGCTAGTTCTGGTCTCCAATAGCTCTTAGCCCTTTACCCTGTGCTCCAATGCAGGCATTCTCTTTGTTTTGTGGCCCAGTTTTCCATCTGTATCAGAGGGATAAAAGCACAGCCCAGATTTACAAGGTGTCAAGAGGATAAATATATTAAGTGGTCCTAAGGTACTCTGAGATTATGGCAACAGATGCAGTGTAAATTCCTTGAAGAAGTGAAAATAGAGATGACAGAGAAACCAAAACTCTAAGGAAAGACCAACCAAGGGCATAAGGTTTTGTTGGTTTTTTTTCCTAATTTAACTTCTTTCCATTCACAGGACACTGCAGAAGAAAAGGGACTCTTTAAGACACAGTAACAGCTAGATGAAGCAGAAAAGGCCAGGGAGGGATGCACAGAAGTATAGAACAGTAAGATTCTTAATCACTAATTTGGTTTAAACCTAGCAGGAGACAAACCAAAATGTTTATACTTCAGAATCACAATCCATTGACAGACAGCTCTCTCAGCTGCTTAAGATCATAACTGGCTGAAAATGCTCCAAGACAACATAGAGGAAGAAATGACACAGTGATGCAACTACTATGAATATGTAAGAATTCAGCAGCCTAATTTAAAGAGAAATATGCTTAATACATCTATTAGAAACCTAAAAGAACAAACCCCTGCTTCAGAAGTAGCCCTCATAGTAACTTCCAGTTCTCCAAGACCACAAATGAAGAGAGACAATTTGCATAGTACAGGGCCTGTTTTTTCACTCTATTTTATTTTTGCATCATTCCAGACTCAGAGATTGTGCACTGTGGTATACAGAGATGACTATACATGACAGAATTTCTGCAAGTTAACTGCTTCCACTATTACATATAATACTTGCAAAGTAAACGGCTTGGCTTAAATTAACACACTTCACGTGCACGGCATGGTACAAGTGTGCATGCAAGCAACTAATGCATCTCTGCTAATGAGTAGTAATCTGTTAAGCTGATGAACCCCTGCAGCTTATACTGATCTGTTCATAATCTTATCTTCATCCATAGATCATGATTTGTTTTGGTCTTCATCATCATCAGAACATTTAAAAACATTCCACTTAGGTTATTAAAAAAAATGTAAGAATTGATCAGTCACAATTCCTTACAGTCTCAGAAATAAATAATTCTATAAGGAACTCTCTCTCTCTCTCGAGTCCAGTGCAGAACCACTAAGATAATTAAGGGAATGGAGCATCTCTCTTACAAGGAGAGACTGAGGGAGCTGGGGCTCTTTAGCTTGGAGAGGAGGAGACTGAGGGGTGACCTCATTAATGCTTATAAATATGTAAAGGGTGAGTGCCAGGAGGATGGAGTCAGGCTCCTCTTGGTGATGCCCAATGACAGGACAAGGGGAAATGAGTGGAAGGTGAGGCGTAGGAAGTCTCATGTAAACATGAGGAGGAGTTTTTTTTCAGTGAGGGTGACAGAGCACTGGAACAGGCTGCCCAGGGGTGTCGTGGAGTTTCCCTCTCTGAAGATATTAAAAACCTGCCTGGCTGAGTTTCTGCGTAATCTGGTATAGGTGATTTTGCTCTGCAGGGAGGTGTGAGAGTCTAAATCCTCTCTCTGGTTCATCAACAAAGACAAAGATTGCATCATTTCTCCCTAATCAACAAAGGTAAAGATTGCCTTTGTTAACTCCCGGGACTCAGACTCGGTGCTTGGCCTAAAGCTCAGGGATGCAAATCAACAGGCAACGCCTTCGAAACTCCTGGACCTCAGCCTGTCTGGAATGCCCAGGATGCCTACATCTTATCTCAGCTACCCCCAAGGGAAAAGGTTTATGTGTATTCAGGGTATGGACAGGTACAGCCAGGCAGGGGGCGGAGGCCCTCTCCCCGGTGGCGCCGGACCCCTGCGAATGCATGAGAATACACAGGAAGATTCCCTGGGGAGCTGCAGCTGGACACTGAGCAGAAAACTGTACAAAAGGCAGGAGGAATGCCTGCCAAAGTGTGGCACTCCCACCAGACCACCAGTGGCACCTCCACCAGACCACCACCAGAGCACCAGAGCTGCACACCACCCGAAGAATCCCTGACAAACTCCGCAGAAGATCATCCCATGGCCACGCACCCGTCTCTCTCTCTCCCCTCCACCTGCGACTGAGGGTAATATGAGCACAGCTCTTTTCCTTCCCTGCCTCTTCTCTTCTCCATCGTTCTCTTTATCTCTCTCTCCCCCCCTTCTCCTCTCTCTCCCTCTGTTTTATCGAACCCTATCTTTTAATAAATAGTTTCATGGTTTTCGTTTGCACCTTAATTTCACAACACGGAAATCCGTAAGCACAGGTCTTGCTCCTCTGGACAGAGATACTGTTAATCTCCGCTTCTCTGGACCTTGACAGGAGGTTGGACCGGATGATCTTTCGAGGTCCCTTCCAGGACCTTACATTCTGTGATTCTGTAACAAAGATTTGCATACCAGCTTCTTGTGAATTTAAATCCTTGCAGCAACTCTCAATACATGAAGTAAGAATCAACAGCAACACAATAATTTCCAACTGCAGACTTAGAGAATAGAGCAGTAGAATGCACATAAACCAGAATGATGGGGTAATCCACAAAAGAAATAAAGAAACAAATTTAATCTTTGATAAATGTGAATTGCCAGTGTTATATAGGAAGACAGACACTAGTTTAATGCTCTTTCAAACATTTGTATCCCTGGTGCTTTGGTTAGAAACACTGAAGGTGTTTTCATTCAGGAAAGCAAGAAGACATGGCAATAAGATATGAACAAAATGCAGGCTGCAGTGAGGACCAGGCAGATTCTACCATATGTACAGAATCCACTCATGGTTACAGAATTTGCTCCCCATTAAAACAGAATGTGCTAGTCTGAGCCTAGCTGAGATATTTTAGTGAGAAGAATTAGATGCTAGGCTGTGAAAAGGAAACAACAGTGATGTCTGCTGCACTCATAGGCTTGCTGAAATGTATAAGAACAAGATCACAAACATAGATAACAGAGTAGTTGCTCTTTGGCTCTGGCTGCATGCACTTCTCTCCCTAACTTGCTGTCTAACTAATCTCTCTGCTTCCTAATCTCCCCTGGCCGTTCCTCCAAACTCACCTTGAATATAAGGCAAAGTCTGGGATAAGGTAGAGGAGTGGAAAGGAGGTGGAATGTGGTTGGTAGCCCCTCCTGGGGACTCTGGTTTCTGGGAGAGCTGTTGTGTTTCTGTATTACTTTTCAACTTGTATCTGTCTGTCTATAGCTGTATAGATTGTAAATACCTGCTTGGATATTGTGCTAAGCTGTAATATAAAGCTCCATTCTTTAAGTTGCAGCCACAGCAAACCCAAAAGAAAGGAATAAAAGAAATGGCATTCTGTGCTTTAGCTCGCATTCCCTCCTAAGGGATGCAAGGGGTAACCAGCAGATCTGTGTTCCCAGACGGCACAGAGGCTCTGTGTGAGAGACAAGGGACTCAGCACATTAATGGTGACACTGAACACTTAAGAGACAGATTCGGATCTGTTACTGAGACTGCAGGAACTTGGCTAGGCAGTTATTAAAGGACAGTGCCATATGTAGCTGGGATGTATTGTGATTCTGGAAAATCTAGTCCTACCTGCATCCCCTGAATGCTGGTAAAACTACTGGTCATCATGCCAAGTTCTGAGAGACATTATGGAAGACTGTTGGGAACTAGCTGAAAAATGGGGGGGCACAAGCCCCTAGAAGCTTGTACAATCAAGCTTGGATGTGAGGTCTGAGTATTGAAGCACAGTAAGCCACAGCGCAGTGTGTGAAGAAGCTCAGAGGAATTTGTCCTTGAGCTTTCTGATAAACAGCTTCTGTGGGACTGTGTGCAAAGTAGGAGGGAAATGGGAGGAATATGCAAATTCCAATATTCAGTTGCAGTAATGGCTATAACAGTAACTGCAAGTAGGGAAGATCAGCCATATTCAAATATTTAGATGCACCAAACGCTAGTGAACAGTACCACATTGCATGCCGTGTATGCTCACTTTTCTCACCCTAACTGAAAGTATGTGCTTTGTAACTTGAAGTCTGATGCTCTCAATAAAGTGTGGATTGCTTGGATAGCATAGCTCATATTGAGCCGTCTCCTTGCTTTCTCTTCCCATCCGCGGAAGACAAAATATAGATGACAAATCCTGGCATCAGATTCCAAGAATATTCATAATCCTGGATGGAGCAGTTATTGGGAAATGCCATGTGAATGTTGGCTTAGCTCAAGAAGAGCAGAAGGAAAGGAAAATTATCATCCCCAGACACCAAACACATAGAAGTTTAGTTGTCTCTGGTGAATACATTCAGCAATTTAGTCTCTCCTAAGCAGCAAGGCACTGAGTTGAAGTGAGACAGGAGCTGATTTAAAGCTAACTTTTTTCAGAGTGCTATTAAATTGCTTTGAACTAAGCAACTGCAGTAATTTCTGTGAAGTTATATTAAAATGACTGAGTTTTATGTGACAAGTCCCCAACAAGTTCAGCAAACATCCACTGGTCACTAACACACCTCCATCCATATTAAGTTCCTGTAATTTGTTTGGATGGTGTGGTTTATTTCATTCTGCAAGATACCTAAAGCAATGCCTGAGATAGGCAGCAGAATTCCTCCTTCACTTTGCAGTTTCCATGAGTTCCTGAAAGGGTGGCTAACGTTAGAAATCATATAGCACAAACACAGAGAAGCTATTAAGTAAAGTATACCGTATTAGTTGTGGTGACTTGACTGCCCATTAAGAACACCTCAACCTTAAGTATAGCACAGTCCCAATTAACTGAAATTTACTATCCACAAATTGGACAATATCCTTCCATAATTATTACCCAGGTCTAGTTCTGTGTCAGCAACATTTAAATGTTGCAGGCCGCGTTGCCTGCTATCACTGCTTGCTGGCGGGCACCAACGTTAAACAAGCCCATAAACCAGTATGGTTTGGGCCAGCCGCCTGAGTCTTCAGAATGATTCAATCTGAATTATGCAGAAGCCGTTTATTGATCATGACAGCCCAAATTTATACACTCAGCCAGTAGAGCACACGCCTACACATTAGTATAATTAGTCAGGGACAACCCACCACATCTGCATAAGTCCACGCCTTGTTATCCTCGTTAGCGAGGTCCGTTATCTACCCCTTGTGAGATAAGGTGTCCAGCTGCATGTGAGAACCAAGGTCTGTTATTACAAGGATCTGCCTGTTGTCTCTTCTCTTCGCTCCATTCCCACAGCAGTCCTGCACCTGCACCCCACAACTCTTCTGCATTCTGCATTCCCACATTTAAATAATGAAATTAGAAGCCTCTTTGGACACACAGATAATGGAGGTAAAAGTTCATCCTCTACTCACATGAGGAAAACTCATTCCTCAGACTCTTGCAGACTGACTTACCTGAAGGGCAGCAGGAAGAGACAAAAAGAAAGCATGATAAAAAAGGCCCAAGTGAAGCAGCTTACTGAAATGCTCTGCATGGGTCTAGGAGTTCAGAGGTAAGTGAGAAACATCACAGATATTCAGCTTACTCAAAATTACCAGTAAGTGCACCCTATGATTCTAAACACCACTTTACAAAAATTGATATCATAAAGGTTTTTGAAAGTTAAGGCAACTGAGACACAGAGGTATGAAGGAAATTGCTTACGGTCAAAGAGCCAGAAGATAAGAGGAATGGAACCTGAATCATATATTGAAAGTAAAATGTAACTCTAGGAGTATAGGGGTGCAGGGAGGGCTGGAGGAGACTAATTTCTTTTCCAATTTTAAATCCTTACTCTGCTTCTCACTTTCAGTAACTATAAACGTCCTCATATACAAATGCGAAACTATGTCCAGCAGGCTACATTGTAACAAATGTGTATAACAAATCTACTTTCTGAGTCATGAATCAGCTCATCGCTTCTCCAAAATGGCAAATGGCTCTCACACCCTCCTACAGATAGAGTAAAAATATTTTGACACAGAAGAAAAACAAAGTAACTATTAAAAAACCCAAACAACCCCACACTAAAAAAAAAAAAAAGAACAATTTGAATAGAATACAGTGTTAGAGAAAAGCAGTTAGAAAGAGGAGCACTGTGAAAATTGCCTTATCGGATGTTTTCCCTATCAAGCTGAAAGAGTCTGGATCTTAAAGGCACTTATGGGGGCTCTCATCAATTCAATTAACCAGTCTAACTCAGCTGTGAAACAAACATTGCTACTTTAAATGAAAACTAATTTTGGACCTCAGATAATGTTTGAATATTACTGTCATCTGTCGGCATGCAGCTTTTCAAGCAGATTTTATTTGCATTGTATTTATTAGGACACTACACCATCTGAACTAAACACTGCTTTTTCTTTTCCTTCCAGTCAAAATGGTGAAACGCTAAAACACTTAACCTAATTGCTCTTCCCACTGAGATGTATGTTTGCATAGGCATAACAACAGAGGAAACAAACACTCAAAGCAGCAATTTTTCCAAAGCTTATCTAATCCCCACTAAAAAAACGTCACCATTTTCCAATTTCACTATCTTGCTTATTTTGTTTGGTGATATTTATTTTGGTGTGGAGTGGATTGGGTTTTGGTTTGATTTGGGTTTTTTTTCTGGGTGGGGGGGGGGGGTTGTTGGGGAAGCAGGGCATAGCTTAGGGTTTCAGGTTTGGTTTTGGGTTTTGGTTTGGGTTCATTAGTAGGTTCTGAGTAGTCTTACTCTCACAGGACTGTACCACAACTGTCACCACATTGCTGCCTTATGTCATTAGAGGCTAAATACAACAGAAGTAAATAACTCTATAATGTCAAGAGACAAGTATCTCAGGCTCACTCACTGTCTCTCCCTCTCACTATTCCCTCTGTCAGAAAATGGGGAGTATTAGATAATGCAGCCCAGAGCAGGATAACAAATAAGAGAGAATTTGAACCTGTTTCCTGTTCTAAGCTGTCTGCAGTTTGCACTTCTATTCTCATTTCAGGGACAAGCTGCAGAATCCTCTTAAACCTCAGAGACTAACTTTCAGTTATGAGCAGGAACAGTCTCTTCATATTCAACTGATTGTCCCATAGGTTCAGTTCAACATTGCAGATTTGTACTTCAAACTAAACAGTGCACTATAGTTTATGTCCCATGGACATGTTCCACTTCCTTTAGTCTGGGACTTCAGTAAGAGTGACTTGTATGGCTGCTGTGCTTTAAATTCACTAATAAACATGCAACATCGTTTTTAATTTACAGGGGGGAAAAAATCGTTATTCCTGCTGTAAGATTAAACTAGGTAAATAACTAATGCATAAAGATACTCTGGAGGAGCAATAACCTTTATTTGCTATTTTAATATGAGACTATCTGTCAAAATGTTGCTTTTTTCAACTTTTTTGCTTGACCAGCAAGTTTTCAGCTTTTCTTGTCTTAGGTTTTATTGAAAGGAAACTGCTTCCAATATATTGTAGAATTTACCTTGAAAATTACTATCAATATCTGAATTTGTCATTTTTACTCCATTATAGATAAATGATAATTTCTAATTATCACATTAATAAATATAGAATCATAGAATCAACCAGGTTGGAAGAGACCTCCAAGATCATCCACTCCAACCTAGCACTCAGCCCTGGCCAATCAACTAGACTATGGCACTAAGTGCCTCATCCAGGCTTTTCTTGAACACCTCCAGGGACAGCAACTCCACCACCTCCCTGGGCAGCTCATTCCAATGCCAATCTATCTCTGGGAAGAGCTTCCTCCTAACACCCAGCCTAGACCTCCCCTGGCACAACTTGAGACTGTGTCCCCTTGTTCTGTTGCCTTTCAGATTTTTGGTAGTAGTTTAAATAAAAACAATGTAAGAAATTAATCATATTGAGGATCTTCTTGACTCTACTTTTTCTTAGCTTTTCCTGAAACACAGATTAGAGGCTTAATCATCTTGCTATATGTTCCCTCTCATAACATGCATTTTACATTAAAATTTAGCAACACTAAAATCTAACCAGATGTGTAATATGAATGCTTTGTTGTATGAGGACTTAACACAGAAGCGGAGCAACCAAATGTAGACTCATGCCCACTTGTGAAGTTTTGGTAACTTATTCCGGTCACTTCAAAATTACCTTTTTAGGACTGTATGAATTTCTCATTTTGCAAGTTACATTTGTTCTTAAAACTTATGGTTTATAGAATTTCCATGTTACAGCCAGCAAGATCTTCTGATACATTTTGTAAAAATAATTATTGTGATCCTTTTCTCTACTAAAACAAAGTTAAATCTACCCTACAAAGACATACACCCTGATGCTTATATTAGCTTTCTTCTTATCTGTAGAAGCAAAAATCAATATTTTGTTTCTTCTGTAGAGCTATATTGGCTATTTTGCAATCTCCATACATTTGCACACCAATATTCTTGAAGGCAAACTAAATCAATCATCATTTATAGATGCCCAAACTCTTTGAAAAACATACTATGCACTCAGTGTAAATCATTATCCTAGCCACACAATTAAATACTATAAGCTTCCTTAACCCTCAGCTCAGACTTTCCTAATCTCTAAAAGAAAGGCAATGCCAGATGGCCAAGAACAACTGTTAAGAATCAGGAGGACACAAAGAAATATCTGAAGAGCTCTGCAATACGCTAGAGGATCACATTCTGTTTAACCTGCTGCTGGTCCTCACTTAGATCAATTTGTTTTGCAGAACTCACACGAGATCCTTCCACATTAACTAATACATATGCTACTAATTTTCCAAAGCTGTCTTCTGTTGTCATGAAACTGATTCACCAACACTGAATTCTTGCTGAGCAGGACCGATGCACCACCTCTTTAACACAGTTATGGTAGTGACAGTATTTTTGCTGCATAACAAGAGAACCTCCTAATGACTGCACTTCTCCATCACCTTCAAGCATACACATGTGTGACTATGTGGCAATGTCTATATTTTGAAATATTAAATATATATATATATATATATATATATATATATATTAAAAAGGTGCATAAGACAATATACGTATACAATTGGTCTTCAAATACACAAAAGCTGGCTGTCAAGCTGAAGGACTAGTGTGCTAGTTTGAAGCTAGCTAGAATGTTTCGTTGAGAAGAAATAGATTACAGGCTGTGAAAAGAAAACAGAATGGTATCTGCTTCACTCATAGGCTTGCTGAGAGATACAAGAACAAGAATCCAAACATCGATAAGGTACTTCTGGGGGAACTGGCTGAGATGCATTTCTCTCTAGCCTCTCTGACATCTCTCTGATTAATCCACTTTGCTTCCTAACCCCCTGGCCAAACCTCCATTCTTCCTTGGGACTGGGTAAGGTTGAGAGGAGTGGGAGAAGGTGAAAAGGGCAGTTGGGAGCCCATGCTGGGGACTCAGGTTTCTGGGAGGGCTGTTCTGTTTCTGTATTACCTTTTACCTTGTATATTTCTGTATATAACTGTATATACTGTAAATATCTGCTTGCATATTCTACTAAGATGTAAATAATAAGCTTCATTCAATTTCCAGAGCCAGCTGGTGATTTCCAAAGTGTGTGGGGGGGTGGGGAACACCCAAACCGTCACAACTAGCATAGCTCACTGCTTCACAAGGGACAGATTAGATCTCAGCCTTTTCCTCTGTGAAAAGAAGCAAATAATGGAAGAGTATTTCTTTTTTTCTATTGATGATCATCCTTCTGTAGGCCAACACTCAGAATTGCTCAACACAATAATGCCCAGCACTCTGGGATGCCAAAGTATACCAGAGGAAGCATCTCAGAAATGTCATTTTACCATAGCAGAGCCTGACAGAAAGCATGACAGGGCCTTTCTGCTACCACTGTCTCAGAACAACTTAGCTTTGTGGCAAGCAAACTTGTCAGCCAGGCTGCATATTGCAGCTGTACAGCTGCTAAACTGGCACCAGTTTAAACTATCCATGACTTTCACTCCTTTTTCCAGTTTCTTAAATCAGTATTGGCTCCTGTACAAAACCCAAACAAAACACTCCATTGCTTTATCAGAAGGTAACCACATGGAAGTGGTCTTCTCACTTCTGAAGACCAGGAGTCTCATCCTTGTTTGACTTACAGGTTCAGAAAATGTCATGCTTAAAAAAGAATCTTTTCTTTTTAAAAATAAATCGCATTGCGCTGCAAGAGGTGATTGTTACTGCCACAGCTTTATGCTTTTGGACTTCGGTTTCTTAACAGAAACTCAGGAAGAAGTAATGAGAAGAGGCAAACCTCAAAACAGGGGAAAAAAAATCCAGGTTCAGAAGAATGACAGTAGAGAAATACCAGGGAGTGCTTCAGGACCGGGTAGGAGAAGAGGGCATTAGCAAAGCTGTGCGAGGGCCCTGGGGTGCACTAGCAGTTCAGGGCAGGAATAAGAGAGAATGCAAGTGCACAGTGTTCATAAGCAACACATGCAGAGCCAAACATCCAAAACTCATCAGACTAGCATAGCATAACTCATGTATATTCCAGATAAAAAGTCAGAGGTAGCCAACTACAGAACACCTACCTTTTGTATGCTTCATTCTAGTTTGCTCTTCCATGAACAGTAAGATTGCAATGTTATTTATTTGAATGGCTCAAGGCCATAAAATAGCCTGTTTTTTTAAAAAAAAACAAATAAGCAAGATTGCAGCCCTCTGGAAGGATGTGTAGGAACATCAAGCCTGGGTTGCAAAAGTGACTGTAAGCCAGCTAAAGTGAAGAAAGTGAGACTTATGAGGAATTTAATCCAGGCTGTTGGATCAAATTTCTGTTGCAAACTACTTAGAAAAGTATCTAACATCTTGCATCTATCATGTTTCTGTAACCTGTACACGTTTCTGTAATTCACCACTCCAGAGTATCACTTTCTTTTTATACAGTTCCTTCATACAAAAACAATGTTTAAAATATTAGACAGAGATACGGTGACAAAATTTTACAACAGGAAGAAAAATGGCATGAGCCTCACTACAAAAGACACGGTGCAGAGGACATAAAGAGGGATAAGAGCTGCAGAAGCACAGTATCCTAGAGAACTCTTCCAGATGGTAGGCTAGATTTAATATGAGCAGCAATGTATTTGTATAGAAAAAGAGACCTAAGGAGAAAGAGATGAATATGCAGATGAAGTTTAAAATACTTTCGCAAGTTCAAGGAATAGAAAAATTGACTCTGTGAAGGTCTCATGAAGAGTCAAGAAAATTGCTTCTTGGGAAGGAGATAAAAATAATTAAGTTACTGCATCTAAGTAGATGAGGGGTAAGACATACCTCATGAATGATCACAGAGGCCATGAGCAATGGTAACAGAAAGAAGTTGTTCCAAAACATATAGTGCATGAACAAAAGTACTTCCAAAGCATGAAAGTAATGTATGGTCAAACAGTCAGTTTGACACAAAGATGGTATGTAATAAGTGATTTATTCCAGAAATAATTACAGTAATTTTATTGTAAGGTTTGTGCACAGAAAAAGAATAAAAATCACAAGTGACCTTTGATCAGATGCTCTTTGGTAATCAGGTCTATGTCTATATCTAAGACTCATACAAGTTTAGTGACTATAGTAGTTCAGCCTATTACTGATAAAAGCTCACTGTTGCAGGAGTAGCTCAACACGTACCAAATCTCCCATTAAGTCTTGCTCTTAAAGGTTATTTTGGTAAGTGGGTCAAGATAAACAAAGCAGCTGTTAGTAAGATTCCTGATTTGAATAATGCCATCTCTACACCAGAGGTAGCTACCTGAATTAAACTGTTTATTTTTACAAAATAAATGCAGGGATGGCCCTTTCATTTCTGAAGCACATTGTACATGTCTGGATCACAGCCATAAATTGTGTACCCAAGCTTTGCCATCATTTGAAAAGCAGTGACCTGCAATTTCAAAGTAAGCCAACCATTTCATGTTGGGATATATTATGCACACTCATTATTTCAATTTGTCTGTAATGGCCTAAAAAGTACTGTTCACTCAGTGATGCCTAACTGCAGATAACCTAACTTCTCCTCCCTCCCTTGTATGTGACAATACTTTGCTCAAAGTAGCCATTACACGTTTAACTTGCTTGCTGAGAATTGCTACAACTCCTTGGCTAATGGAGGAGAATCGATTTTGGTCTTTAAGAGCAAGTGCAAGTCTCCAACTTCACACACTAATGTGGACAACTGCAGGTAAAACTGAATCCAGATTAACTCACCATTCCAGGCATTTCTTATTTAGGCTGATACTTTAAGAGGTCAGAACAGACATGCCTTATTGGGTTTAATAGGACAAATTGGGTAGAAGTTCCTTCAAATGAAAAAGCAGTTTGTCAAATGAAATTTACAAAAAGCAAATGAGATTTATGGTGACAACAAGAATGTAGTTCCAATTTAAGCTAACCAGCAGCTTAGTGCAGCCACAAGGTGTTACAACAGAATGCAAAAATCCTGCCACTGCAGGATTTTAATGCTACAACAATTTTGCTGTGCCTTCAAGGACCACAATTTTGCTCTTTCTCAGATAACCCAGTTTAAAACACATGTTAGATCACCAGGTCTGAGGACCTAGCAGCCAAAATACAGTAATCAGGTTACTACCTGAAAGCATGTGTGTTTTCCCAGGAGACCCTGGTTTAATGCTGAAAATTTTCCCAGCAGGTAGCAGAGGGAGGGGGGAACTTACTGTACTTGCTTCAAAGATACACTGCACACATAATGCAGCAGTACAGGATACACTGACAAATGAAGGTAATGAAAAAAGCAGTACTCACCCAAAATATTAAATTGAAAAGGAACATCATGTATTTCAAACAACACAGGCAGCCTCTTGCCATGTTGCACTTCTTAAATTCTAAAAGGAAAACAAAGGATAGATCCAGGTAAAAGACCACGTATTTGCTGCCCTTGGGTGCACTGTATTTGTCACTTTTTGTGCCAGTCCCAATGCCGGTGCTGGTTCCAACTCCAGTATGGCTCTGTGTGCGTGATCCAGTTGTACCATAGAAAGCTCCAGCAGTAAAACCTCGGCCAAACTGCCTCCCTGAGGTAGAAGGTTTAGCAAAATCTGAGTCTTTGCTATCCAAAGATGGACTCCGGTGAATTGAAGAATCCTCACTACTTGACTTCTCCATGATCTCTCTTTTCACAGTTACCAGATTTAATGTATAGCATCTCTCAGCATTAAATGCAGTGCCTTACGAAAGCCACAGTGTGGTAAGAACTGTCTGTGGTTTGCTTCTCTTTCTTTTCTTAATCAAATAATCACTGCAGAATTTATTCACTGCATTGTTGCCGGTTTTGTTTTTTACAGCAATGTAGTCTGTAATTTATCTGTAGCATGGATTTATACATTAATATCCCATGCAAGAGCACACTCATTATTTATCTCGATGAATCAGTTATGCAGAACTTCGATCTTTATTCAAAGGAGCCATAAGCTCTTTCTCTCCCTCTAATCTATAGGCAGCAGATGGTCCTTGCATCCAATTCCAAAAAGCTTCTGCAGCACACCTGGAAGGCTCTCCTTGAGCCAGAGCACTTTCCTTGCTCTCAGCTTCTCTCTGCGTCTCTCCCACTCTCTCTCACACACCGTCCTTTCTCTTTTCATCCATCTGCAGTATCTCATTCAGTAACCAGCCATCTGAGTGCACTCTGTTCCACTGCTGTTGCCGTGAAATCATCAGCAACTGCAACCACCGAGCATTTCCCACAGAAATCCCTGACTATCAAATAATAAATGCTCCCTCCTGCTCGCCCCTCCTCTCTGCTTTTCATTGGGCCAGCTAGCAGAAGTCTTCTCTCTCACGGCACGCCTCCATGACATAGTATCTTTAATAGGATTAGAATTATTCTTGACTATAGAAGTGCACAGCAGAAAATCTCTTCAAATGTCAAATACTGTTCAGCTGCTTATGAGCCAGAACTGTGAGGCAGTGACGCCTTTGACACAATAAAATACTGGAAAAGTATAGATTAGATAGGCAAGTGGTACCCTCTGCCTGCTCATTAAATTAACAGTGACTTACTTTTTTTCTGGCTTAAATAAATGCCATGGGACAAGGAACTGGAACAGACTAGCATCCAGCATACACTGAATAGGCAAGTGTCTGGGTTATACATGCGCATAACATCACGCCATTGCCCATGATACAATTATCCATAACCAGAAACGCAGAGCTGTTGTTACTCACAGGGTCATCAATCAGCTCTTAAAACTCTTAAATGTAAGGGCACTGAATGAAACTACATCTATTTATACTCTATTTAACTGGTATGTCAGAGATGGTTCTTGTGCATAGCAGTAAGACATCTTATAATGCAGCTAGCCTGTGAACTAGAAACACTGACCCAAATACCACATTTATTTTCCAGAGAGGAGCAGAACATGCCTGATAGGACTCTGAAAACAGCAAGGGCATTACCATGAACATGTGTGTCTGTGCATATACATGCAAGTGCCTGAAAGGAAGGAAGATAAATACTTCAGGTCACGCCTGGTGCTTCCAAATTTATCATTCTGTCATAAGTATAAAAGTAGATGCGCTGATGATACAAAGTGATACAGCAGATTTAAAATGCAGGTTATGATTTTCCTTCTGGAAACAAACAAACAAACAAAGCACATTAGGAGGCCACTACTGAAAAAATACAGCTACCAGGAAAATAAACATTATGCACAACTTTCAACTGACCTTTTGCTATAGGTCGAGGACTAGCCTCCAATCATAAATAAAAATCCTCCAGATACCAGAGAGTACCATGGGGCTGGACAGTCCCCCTGAGAGGTTGGAGAGGGCATCACAAAACATTTTTATCCCATCCTCCTGCAAATCTCTATATAATCAGACATTACAGCTTTTTTCTTTGCACTTTGCTCTTGCATTCTCACTCTTCTCCCTGCTCCCTCACTTAAATATGTTTGAGTTTGCTCCATGGGAGGTGCACTGTACAGGTTGCTCCTGATGTGGCTGAACGTGAAAATTTGCCTATCCTTTGCCTCTACACCAACTCATGGATGGCAGCAAATGCTCTATGGGGTTGGCTAAAAGACTAGAAAAGGAATGGTTGGGCAGAGGAAAGGAAAGCCTATTTGGCGTGTTGATCTATGGCAGGACATTGATGCACGGCTGGAGAGAATTCCAGTGAAGGTGTGGCACGTAGATGCACACATGCCTAAGAGCAGAGCCACTGAGGAACACCAACACAACCAGCAGGCAGACCAAGCTGCTAACATTTATCAAGTTGATGCAAACTCTGATCTTGACCTTGACTGGAAACACCGAGGTGAACTGTTCTTAGCTTGGTGGGCCCATGATTCATCTGGACATCAAGGCAGAGATGGAACATACTGATGGGCACGCGATAGGTCAATTGACTTGTCTATGGACGCTATCACCCAAGTCATCCATGACTGTGTCATTTGTGCTGCTATTAAGCAGGCTAAGCGAATCAAGCCCTTGTGGTATGGTGAGAGATGGTCAAAGTACAAGTATGGTGAAGCCTGGCAGATTGACTACATCACTTTACCTCGATCTCGATCTGGCAAGCAGTATGTGCTGATGATGGTAGAGGCCAGCACCAGATGGCTGGAAACCTATCCAGTTCCACATGCTACTGCACGTAACACCATTCTTGGCTTGGAGAGACAAATCATGTGGAGACATGGAACTCCAGAGAGAATCGAGTCAGACAATGGCACTCATTTCAAGAACAATGTTGTGAAAAACTGGGCCAAAGAGCACAGTATTGAGTGGATCTACCACATACCCTACTATGCACCAGCTTCAGGGAAGATTGAGAGCTACAATGGTTTGCTGAAAACCACCCTAAAAGCTATGGGGGGTGGAACTCTGAAAAACTGGGACAAACATTTAGCACAAGCTACCTGGTTGGTAAATAGTAGGGGGTCAGGAAACAAAGCAGGACCTGCACACTCATTCAAACTGTGGATGGTGATAAAGTTCCTGTTGTATGTGAAAAGAATCTGTTAGGGAAAACTGTCTGGGTATTTTCTCCTTCAGGAGGAGGGAAACCTGTCTGTGGTGTCTGCTGAAGGTCCTGGTCACACCTACTGGGTAATGCAGGAGAATGGTGAAATCCAGTGCATTCCACGGAGAAATATAACTTCAACTAAGAGAGTTAAAATTCAGAGTGCGTAATAAAAGCTGTTAGGAGTTTTCTGTTCTAGGTATTATGGGGTGTCTAAAGACACAATCTATGAGAGAATCTACAGTATGTGAGCATGAACTCAATGTCACCTGGGAGTCCCGTTCTTGTCTCATCTGTGAGGAGACAAACTGTTTGCTGTTTTTGAGCTTTTGAATCATGTACATCCAAGATAGCCAGGAGGAAGTGTAAACTGTATTTGTGATATTCATTATTGTAAATATTGGTTTAGAGTAGACAGTTCTCAGCAGAACACTGAGTTATATAGATGGGGGGATTGTTGTCGCTTGCAGCTAACTGGAATATTTTACTGTCAGAAATTAAATCCTCGGCTGTGAGAAGAAAGAAAAAAAAACAACAGGACCCTATATCACCCATTCTTCTGCTGAGAAATGCAACTAGTCAAAATATAGATAAGATACTCACTTCCCATACACTTCTCACTTTAGCTCTCACTTCTGGCTGTGCCTTCTTTCTGGTAATCTAGTCTCTGTGGCTGTATCTGCCTTAACTCTGATCCAACCTAACTTTGTTTTTATTCTAACCTTGTGAGAGTCTAGATCATCTCTCCCTTGGTCATCAACAAAGATAAAGATTGCCATTGTCTTTCCCTTGTTAATCAACAAAGACAAAGATTGCCTTTGTTAACCTCTCGGGCTCAGATGAGGTGCCTTGCCAAAAGCTGAGGGATGCAAACCAACAGATACTGCCTTTGTGGACATCCTGGACCTCAGCCTGGCTTGAATGCCCAGGATGTGAACATCTTATGTCAGCTACCCCAAAGAGAAAAGCCTTATGTGTATTCAGGGTATGGACAGGCAAGCAGTGCAAGGAGGGGGCAGAGGCCCTCCCCAGTGTTGCCACTGGGCCCCTGCGAATGCACGAATACACAGGAAGATTTCCTGGGCTGCTGCACCTGGACACCGAGATAAAAAACTGTATAAAAAGACATGAGCAATGCCTGCCAAAGTTTGGACCTACAGGTGTGCACCTCCACCTGTGCACCTCCAGTGGAGCACCCCCAGAGCTGCACCTCCACCAGAAGAACTCCTGACAAACTCCACAGAAGGACATCCCTGAGCCACGCACCTATCTCTCTCTCTCCCCCTCATCTGTGGCTGATAGTAATACAATTCCTGCTCTTTTCCTTTCCTGATTCTTGTCTTTTTCTCCGTTGTTCTCTCTCTCCTTCTCTCTCCCTCTGTTTTGTTCAACTTCATCATTTAATAAATAGTTTTTGGTGCTATCTGGTCTTGCTTGCACCTTAATTTCACAACACGGAAACCTATAAGAACAGATCTTGCTCCTCTGGACAGAGATATTGTTAATCTCTGTTCTCTGGACCTTGACAATCCTCCTTGACATCTTTTTGACATATCACCTCAGATCTCCAAATTTATCATGTGAGATATACGTGGGTTGATCTGGTTATTTCTGAAGGGAGGGAAAGAAGGAGAGGGAAGGGGGTTTGGGTCGGGAGCCCTCCTGAGGACTCTGATTTCTGGGAGGGGTATCGTATTTCTGTATTACTTTTAACTTGTATATAACTGTATATATTTGTGTATATCTGCTTGTATATTGTGCTAAGCTGTAAATATAGCTTCACTCCTTAACTTCCAGATGGCTGAGTCTAGTCTGGGTGATTTCATTGTGTGTAGGAGTGGGTAACATCCAAACCATCACAGCAGGTAAGGCCTACTGTGGCAGGGATGGAGAGAGATAAACTGCACAGCATGGCCTTCGGGCTTTGGAGCAGGGGTGACTGGGCCATTGTTTATATATATATATATACATAATGTATATATTTATTACCTTTTGTATTTAGTCTACTTTTGTAAATAATAATTTCATTTAACTTCCAAATTCTGTGCAAGTATTGTCATTCACTCCTTTTGGGATAAATCCCACATTCTATCTGGCACAAAACCAGCACACCCTTTCAGATACACACTATAACATAATTATTTCACAGAATCACACTGTCAGAGGCTGGAAGGGACCTCAAAAATCATCCAGTCCAAAGCCCCTGCCACAGCAGGATCACTTATAACAAATCACACAGGAATGTGTCCAGGAGGGTTTTGAGTATCTCCAGAGAGGGTAATTCCATAACCCCCTGGGCAGCCTGTTCCAGTGCACTGTCACTCTCATGGGGAAAAAGTTCCTCCTCATGTTTAAATGACATTTTCTATGCATCAACTTCCACCCATTTTCTCTTGTGATGTCACTGGGCATCACCAAGAGAAGCCTGACTCCATCCTCAGGGCACTCATCCTTTACGTATTTATAAACATTAATGAGGTCACCTCTCAGTCTCCTCTTCTCCAAGCTAAAGAGGCCCAGCTCACTCCAGCTCTCCTTGTCAGAGAGATGTTCCATTCCCTCAATTACCTTTGTGTCTCTGTGCTGGACTCTCTCAAGATGTTCTATGTTTTTCTTGAACTGGGGGGGCCCAGAATTTGACACAGTACTCCAGATGCAGCCTCAGCAGGGCAGAGTAGATGGGCACAAAAACCTCTTTCAACCTACTAGCCACAGCCGTTCTAAAACACTCCAGAGTGGCATTGCCCCTCCTGGCCACAAGAGCACATTGCCAGCTCATGGTCAACCTCCCATCCACTAGGACCCCCAGATGCTTTTCCCCTTCACTGTCTTCCAACAGGTCAGTCCCCAACCTATACCGATCCCTGGAGTTGTTCTTTCCCAAGTGCCAGACTCTACACTTGTCCTTGTTGAATTTCATTAAGTTTCTCCCTGCTCACCCCTCCGGCCTGTCCAAGTCTCACTGACAGCCTTCTGGTGTGGCAGCCACTCCTCCCAATTTGGTCTCATCAGCAAACTTGCTGACAGTGCTCTCCATGCCCTCATGCAGGTCATTGATGAATACACTGAACAGAACTGGTCCCAGTACTGACCCCTGTGGGACTCCACTAGTCACAGGCCTCCAACTAGACTCCATTCCAGTTACTACAACTCTCTGGCTTCTTTCCTTTAAGTGGTTCCCAATCCATCTCACTACTTGATCATCCAGCGCACACTGCCTCAGTTTAGCCAGAAGGATGCTGTGGAAGACAGTGCCAAATGCTTTACTGAAATCAAGACTAACCACATCCACTGCTCTACCATCATCTATCATTGATGGTATATCTTTGAGAAGAGATAATATAACATTTATTTAATCTTACAGATTTATGCTCAAAAGTCCCTCAACATATCCTGTAATTTTTGTCTAACCACGTCACAACCAACACTCAAAAGCAGTGCTGTATCTTCCTTGATAGACTTCTTCTGAAAAAAGTCCCTCCACCACAAAGTGCATCACCCTCAAACAGTCAGTATTTGTACATGGAATACCTTGTCTCACATCTCTTCTCATCTAAAGTAACATTTGAACAACAGGCAGGCCCAAGCCTATATCGATGGGATTTAATCACTTCAATTTCATTTCAAGTTACTTCAGAGCTACCTGCATCAAACAGTTTTTAGGTTTAGACCTTAAAGTTTTCGGTTTTCAATGCTACAAAGATCAGTTTTCTTTTCCATTACCTGTAATGCAGCTCCCATTAAGGGCTCTCCATGACTGATTTACATCACAGTTTATACACCTGAACAAATACCCACAGACACACTTACAGCCAATACATGATTTCAAATTCAAAATCCAAGCTTGAGCAATGTTTGGAATGCTTCCGAGAGATGGAGATTCCACAACCACTCTGGGCAGCGTATTCCAGTGCTCTGACATCTTCATGTTTATATGGAACCTCTTGTACTCACCCAGCTGTGTTTTGACTACCCACTGCACTTAACTTTGCCTCTGAGACTTCAGTGGTAGGTGTTGCTGCAAGGCCATTCAACAGCACCTTAGAGTGGTCCTACTTGACAGTGTAACCTCAGCTGGGGAACAAACACATTCTGCTTCATCACAGATCTCAGAAAAACATTCAAAAGCTCACTCTGTACCTTAATCTTTGATTAATGAATCACAGGATTTTGTTGCTAAGAGATGTCTCCACATCAAAAAAACATAGAACAGCAAGTTGGAAGTGACCTCAAGGATCATCTGGTCCAAACTTTCTAGGTAATAGTATAGTTTAAATGAGACGGCCAGCACCATGTCAAGCTGAGTGTATAAACTGTCCAATGTATGAGAATCCACTGTTTCCCCTGGGAAATTATTCCAATGCCTAAATGTTGTCATGGTAAAAAATTTTCTTCTGGAAATCATCTCAATCCCACACAGAAATGCCTGGGACAAGGCAATGAACATCAGTCTGCTGCATCTAAATGGCTCAGACAAGTACTAAGGGTAAGAAGTTCGGCAACTTTCAGACACCATGTGAAAAAATGGATGTCACAATGGCTGTAACAGAAAAACAAAAGGTAACGGTATTAGTAATACAGCCCCAACAACACAGGCTGGTTCTCCTACTGAAACTGATTGACTTGGTTCTCTCCTGGGAACAGTCCACTATAGCCCTGAGAAGACAGACTTGCACATTCACAGACTGCATCCAGTTGGAAGGGACCCTCAAAGGTCATCTTGTCCCACACCCCCAACAGCTTCAGCTAGTATTCTAAGTCACAAAATAGTTACTCTTTTTTCCTCAGCACTCAGTTTTATCTGACTAGAACGTCAGTGATAATGATATTCATCTACAGTGCTCCTGAACCCCTCTGTTTCTGCCTGCTTCAGCTGTCTTTGCACAACTGACCTGCAGAACCATGCTATAAAGCAGAGGAAAAGTTGACCAAGTTTATACATGCATTTATAACATTCATTTACAAAGACATAAAAATGTATTTCAGCAATATATAAATATTATGCTTACTTTTACATTTATAAAAATGGAGGCATCCCAACACCTGTTCCTGTGTGATTTACTCTAGATGATCCTGAAGTGATCTAGCAGGAAAGCTGGACTAGACAAATTTTGAAATCTGCCTGTATTTTTCATAACCAAATAACCCAGTCCATATTTTACCTTTGACACACTTTCATTTTCTAACAGGATAAATCTTCCATTAGAAACAGACAGAACTGCTTCTCCATAGCTTCAATTATGGAGCCTCCAATTACTGACCATAATGCTCCACATTAATTAGAGCATATATGAACAGCTTGTTTGCTATAAATGCTGAAAAGAATCACTACCAAGCATTTAGAGACAAGTGGAATGCATACCTGGTTTCCCTACTACTGCTAATGGCAGCTCTTTGTAACACTCTCAGAAAACCACCACTTCCTTGAACACTTGCTGGACAAAAAGATGGAGGGGAAGACTGGATTAATTAAGAAACAAATTTGATCACAGTTTGTACCTGCAACTTTAACAGTAAAATACTCTCTTTTAATATTTTAGAATCATAGAATCAGTCAGGGTTGGAAGGAATCACAAAGATCATCTAGTTCCAACCCCCCTGCCATGCCCAAGGACACCCTACCCTAGAGCAGGCTGCCCACAGCCTCATCCAGCCTGGCCTTAAACACCTCCAGCCATGGGGCCTCAACCACCTTCCTGGGCAACCCACTCCAGGCTCTCACCACTCTCATGCTCAACAACTTCCTCCTCACATCCAGCCCGAATTTCATCACCTCCAGCTTTGCTCCATTCCCCCTAGTCCTGTCATTCCTTACTGGCCTAAAAAGTCCCTCCTCATCTTTTTTGTAGGCCTCCTTCAGATACTGGAAGGCCACAAGAAGGTAACTTCACAGCTTCTTCTTCTCCACAATGAACAGCCCCAACTCTTTCAATCTGTCCTCACAGCAGAGCTGCTTCAGCCCTCTGAGCATCCTCGTGGCACTTCTCTGGACATGCTCCAGCACATCCACATGTTTCTTGTAATGGGGGCTTCAGAACTGGATGCAGTACTCCAGGTGGGGTCTCAGCAGAGCAGAGCAGAGGGGAAGAATCAGCCCCACCGCCCTGCAGTCCAGGCTCTTGTTGGCCCTGTGGGCTACAAGTGCACACTGTTGGCTCATGTTGAGCTTCTCGTCCATCAGCACCAGCAAGTCCCTCTCCTCAGGGCTGCTCTCCAGCCAGTACCTGCCCAGCCTGGATTTGTGCTTGGGATTGCCTCGACCCAGATGCAGGACCTTGCACTTGGTCTTGTTGAATCTGATGAGGCTGGCTTGTGCCCACCTCTCCATTTCATGAGGGAGGACAGAGACAAGCTTGTAGTCTTCTCTCTTCACCTAAGCAATAGCAGTTGTTTAAATAAGTAAATCTCCAATAGAATGAAGACCATAGAGTTATGTTGTTGTGTGTGCAGTGCACTGTTTGCAGAGCTTTACTTATTTAGCATGAGTAGCTTCCATTTGCTGAAGCCTGAGGCTGTCAGCTGAAATTTTCCACTAGGATTTACTGAACTGTACCTAGTTAGTCAAAACAGGGACTCCAGAACCAGTGTAAAACAAGAGCTAAGGAAGCTTCAATATTACAACCACCAACAGCAGTAGCAACTAGTCAAGGTAGTGAACTCAAGTAAGTAGTCAGAAGATGCTGGAGCATCTCAGGCAAGAGCCACCAGTGGACCAAAGGGCATGTGGAAGGCAAATGAAGATGACATACAAGTGGGATACACAGTCTGTCAGGGTATAAATGCTTTGCTCAAGTCCTTCTCTGGAGACACCCAGCTTGAGCTGGCCCTCCTGCTGAAACATGCTAATAGGTTATTTATTTTTAAGAGATTCTCTGCCTGAGACTGCTTCAGGAAGTCCAGGGTTCAAGATCATGCATGTTTAACACCCTGTAGCAGGACCAAGAGCATGCAACGGGCATGACAGAAGAAAAAAGCCCATGAGAATGATGTGAATATTCATTTTTAAAAGGCAGCATGTATCTCCGAAATCTGTTCAGTTATGCTGTGAGCATTTATAGGCAGACTCCTTTCACAGCTAAGTGAATGTTTTCATTGCTACACTTTCCATTTGTGGCATTTAAGCATAAATGAGTGTGATTCCATGAATAAGGACATTTAAAACCAAGGTCAGGGCTGGCAGAGAACCAGATGTCTACAACAGGCAGCAAGCAAACAATTATTTTAAGCTTCCCCATTAACTCTTCATCAGCCAATATACCGTATCACTGAGAATGACAGGCTGACTGCCACACTGGAGAGCCATCACCTCAGAAATGTGTGACTTACCAAAAAGCTGTTTACCAGCAGCCTTTGAAAGCAAAATATGATACCAGGTTCCACCTTCAAGTCAAAGTGACCCAAAGCTTTTATAAAGGAGTCAAAGTACCATAGGAACTAAGTACCTGCCTGGAGCCAGTGGCCTCACAGATGGAAGTTGTCAGCAGAGTATGCTGAGTTTCCCTCTGCTTGGGCCCCCAACATGACTCAGGGCAGAAATATTTAGAAACGAGGGCAGGATCTCATCTCTACAGCCGCTCAGTCTTCAGTCTGCTCCCAGGGCTCCCTGAGGTCTACCAGCTGTGGTAACAAACTATATTGCCTAGCAATTTCCCACATATACTTCCTTCTGTCTTTCGAGGGAGATATGCCTGAAATAATAGGAAACATTATTTGAGTAATTTAAAATAACTTGCACTGATCAAACCACTGCATAAAGCATCTTGTATGTTGTGTGGTGGCACTATGGGTCAACTTCAACAGATAAATTAAGCTAAAAAACACAATTTAAAATAGGACGTACCTGCATCTATTCTGCATAAGATACAACCACGAGTGTATAAGTGAAACCAAGGTAAATCTCTTACTATAGTACAGCAGGTTTATGTAACAGTGCTGCTACTCATGAGTTCCGTGACCAGTGTAAGCTCTTGTTACAAGGCTATGAGACATTTAAAATGATGAAGAGGGAAAGGGGGAAAAGATCAGAGTACAGTTTGACATGAACCTATCTCTCAAACCACAAAAAAGCATGAAGAGTTAAATTAACTGATTTACAGTAGGAGCTATTGAACTATTTAGAGTGTATTAATTAGTCTGTTTATATAAAGGGAGAAGGTTAACAACAAAACATAGTTTTATGAGCTTAATTCATAGAATCAGTCAGGGGTGGAAGGGAACACAAGGATCATGTAGTTTCAACCCCCCTGCCATGCCCAAGGACACCCTACCCTAGAGCAGGCTGCCCACAGCCTCATCCAGCCTGGCCTTAAACATCTCCAGCCATGGGGCCTCTACCACCTCCCTGGACAACCCATTCCAGGCTCTCACCACTCTCATGCTCAACAACTTCCTCCTCACATCCAGCCCGAATTTCATCACCTCCAGCTTTGCTCCATTCCCCCTAGTCCTGTCATTCCTTACTGGCCTAAAAAGTCCCTCCTCATCTTTTTTGTAGGCTTCCTTCAGATACTGGAAGGCCACAAGAAGATAACCTCACAGCCTCCTCTTCAGCCTGCACATCCCCAACTCTTTCAGCCTGTCCTCATAGCAGAGCTGCTGCAGCCCTCTGAAGCATCCTCATGGCCTTTCTCTGGACATGCTTCAGCATCTCCACATCGTTCTTGTAACAGGGGCTCCAGAACTGGATGCAGTACTCCAGGTGGGGTCTCAGCAGAGCAGAGTAGAGGGGAAGAATCACCTCGCCATCCTACTGGCCACACTTCTCCTGATGCAGCCTAGGCTCGGGTTGGCTTTCTGGGCTGCAAGTGCACACTGCTGGCTCATGTTGAGCTTCTCATCCAGCAGCAGCCCCAAGTCCCTCTCCTCAGGGTTACTCTCCAGCCAGTCCCTGCCCAGCCTGTATTTGTGCTTGGGATTGCCTCGCCCCAGATGCAGGACCTTGCAATTGGTCTTGTTGAACCTCATGATCTTGGCTTGTGCCCACCTCTGCAGCCTGTCCAGGTCCCTCTGGATGGATCCCTGCCCTCCAGCCTGTCTGCTGCACCACACAGCTTGGTGCCATCAGCAAACTTGCTGAGGCTGCACTCAGGTTAGGGATAGGACCTCACATTAAGGAGGAAGTGCTTGGTGAGAATGTCATGTGTTAGCTGGAATACCAAGCATTACGAGCCTAATATTGGATATAAAGAATGGACACAAGCCTGTTTGACTCCTTAAAAGCCAAACCAACCTCTCAGCCACACCTCCATGCCTAGGAAGACCACAGAACAGATCCTCCTATATGCCATGCTAAGGCACATGGAGGACAGGGAGGGGATTCAAGACAGCCAGCATGGCTTTACTGGGGGTAAATCCTGCTTGATGAACCTAGTGCATTCCTATGACAAAGTGACTATGTCAGTAGATAAGGGCTGACCTATGGATGTCATCTCTCTGGACTTCTGCAAGGCCTTTAACACGGTGTCCATAAAATCCTACTTGACAAGTTGGAGATAGGGATTTGATGGGTGGACTGTTCAGTGGATAAGGAGTTGGCTGGATGGTCACATCTGGAGGGTAGTGCACAATGGCTGGAAGCCCAGAGGGAGAGCAGTGACCAGTGGAGTCCTTCAGGGCTCCATTGCTGGGACTTGTGCTATTGAACATTTTTATCAGTGACATAGACAGTGAGACCAAGTGCACCATCAGCAGGTGTGCAGGTGACACCAAACTGAGTGGTGTTGTTGATAGGCCAGAGGGACAGGAGGTCATCCAGAGGGACCTGGGCAAGCTGGAGAAGTGGGCCCAGGTGAACCTTGTGAGGTTCAACAAGAGCAAGAGCAGGGTTCTGCACCCGAGCCGGACCAATCCTTGCTATCAATACAGACTAGGGGATGAGGTGACAGAAAGCATCCCTGTGGAAAAGGCCTTGGTGGTGCTGATGGATGAGAAACTGCACATGAGCAGACAGTGTGAGCTTGCAGCCCACAAGGCCAATTGCATCCTGGGCTGCATCAAATGAAGCGTTGCCAGCAGAGACAGAGAGGTGATTCTGCCACTTTGCTCCGGTGAGTCCTCACCTGGAGTAATGCGTCCCGTTCTGGAGCCCTCGATACAGGAAGGACATGGACCTGATGGAGCGAGTCCAGAGGAGGGTCATGAAAATGATCAGGGGGTTGGAGCACCTCCGCTATGAAGACAGGCTGACGGAGCTGGGGTTGTTCAGCCTGGAAAAGAGGAGGCTCCAGAGAGACCTAACAGCAGCCTTCCAGTACCTGAAGGAGGCCTATAAGAAGGATGGAGAGAAACTGTACACAATGACCTGCGATGATACAACTAGGGCAGTGGCAGATCTAGATTGGGTGTTAGGAACAGGTTCTTTACTATGAAGGTGGTGGAACGCTGGAACAGGTTGTGCAGGGAGGTGGTTGTGGTCCCATCCCTAGAGATACTCTAGGTGAGGCTAGGTGGGTCTCTGGGCTACCTGTTCTAGTTGAGGATATCTTTGTTGACTGCAGAGGGCATTGGACTAGAAGACCTTTGGAGGTGCCTTCTCTCTTCTAGCATGCAGGGCGGTTCTTTTGCACCGTGCTAGTGCAAAATGACAGCTGATATTGAGCTACAGGAATTTTTCTCTTTTGCACAAGAGTAGGTAGCATCTACATTTGGTCTTGGTACATAAAAGATCAAACTTTGGAGGGAGAAAATGAGATATAGTGACTGAACCTTACTTTCTTAATGTGAAAGGATTTTCACACTCAAATTGATATAATTTAGTCGTAGTTTTGTTTTGTTTTAACTGAGATAAGTGTTGGCATGGTGAAGGTTTAGGTAAAGATGCTTTTTACACTTGGAGGATTGATTTGGAGTCTAATGTGGTGATTAAATTAGGGATCACAGTTCTTTTGGGAAGGTAGGTTTCAATGAGAATGTAAGCCCATGGAGGGATACTTATATGAGGCATGTATTGAATGAGGACTGGATCCCAGTTAACAAGTCTATTCTAGATTCTTGAAGACTTGTTAGCTCACTGCAATAAACAAATGGGCATACCTGGCTGGATATTAGTATGACTTTTGTAGATACACTTGATTGCTTCAACAATCTCTAGTACTTTCTATCTTCAGTTTCATCCTAGCAGTTATGTACTTCTTTGCTTTCTCGCATGGTTTTGAGCATATTGTAGAAAATAAATGTTGCTGTTAAAAAAAAATAATTACTCCCAATGTTGTTGAGAGCTCTCTGAGCATTGCCTAAGAGCTTCAAGACTTGGGTGTGGAATGACCAAAGTATCTGAATATTTTGGGATTCTTTTTCCATTGATTATATGAGTGCAGCCTTTAAAGTGATTTTCTGCCTCATCTCCTCCTAGTCCTGCTGCTTTGATTATTGCATTTGTGTTGACTGCTGTTCATCTGACAACTTCAATCAAACTCCCTCTAACATCTTTAGTGAAACAGCCTCGGGTTCTGAGGTCTGTCTGTCCTGTAAGGCATGTAATTTCTTTTAGCTCCCGCTTGCTATTATGATTCCAGGGACACGTGTGCCTTGTCAAAAGAATCAAGTTCAGTAGTTTGCAGAAAATAAAGAAAATACTTACTTGGTATTTACTTATAGACGTAGAAATAAAAATTCTTTCAATTAATACATGAAGGTTCTGCTCTACAGCTAAGTCATGGTGCCTTTATCGTGAGAGTCCATAAATGTTGCAGAATGCCCTGCACTGAAGGTGAGAGCCTGGGCCATTCTGCACATGCCTGAAATTCATGAACACGGCTGTGAAACTACTATGAACTTGTGAATATTCACTTCCCGCAACTGTTCTGATGTGTACCTGAGGCTGCAACCTGTTAGAGGTGGAGGTTTGACTGGCCAGCTCCAGTTACGTCTTTCACCATTTAAAAATCTGCCAAAAGTAGAATTAGTTGTGATTTTCTTTTGTACTTTTATGGTCAAGTTCATTATAGACTTTTCATTTTCTTCCCTGCCTTCCACCTCCTCCAGACTCCAAGATGTCCTGTGTCTCTCTGACGGGGCTGTGCAGGGTAGGATGGCATGCAGAATATGAGTCCAGAGTCGTGCGTGCCTACTCCTCACGCAGGCTCCAAGTCAGCCTTGCAGGCTGTTCTGCCTTGCTATTCATACCCCAAACACATGCTTCTGTGTGCTGGGTTGAGTTTCCAGGACTTGTGTGGCACTGTGCTTGCTTGCTTCCTTCCTTCATATTTGACTGAAGTTAATAGACAGTCTGGTTGCATAAATCTTATTTCTTTAGAAATCCAGAGTGAAAGTCTGCATGGCTACCCAGATTAGCCTTGAAAAGATACATTCTGTCAGGGCATGAAAATCTGTTTGATTCCTTAAGAATTAAAGGAGTGTACAACACATTGAAACTATGTGTATAGGATTCTTTAACTTGATCATCAAAAGTGTGGTTTTCAGTCACAGAAGCACTGGAAACTGGGAAGTTAAAAAGATTTTAATTCTTCCAGCAGTTCCCTCAAATAGATCTTCAGCATTATGGACATTCAAAGAACAAGCGCATGTTTGTTTTCTTCATAGTTTTTGCTCCTTGTAATACAGCACACTAAAGATACATCAAAATGCTGCAGAGGAGGTGTTTCTCTATGCAAATGCTTGCCATGAGAAGAGCACATTACAAAGAGATTAGGGACTATGTAACTTCAAAATCCCAAGGGAAATAACATATCCTGCATGTCTGCTGCAGAATGAAACAGGCAATCCCAAGCACAAATCCAGGCTGGGCAGTGAGTGACTGGAGAGCAGCCCTGAGAAGAGGGAATTGGGGGTGCTGGTGGACGAGAAGCTCAATGTGAGCCAGCAGTGTGCACTTGTAGCCCGGAGGGCCAACCAGAACCTGGCCTGCAGGTCAAGGAGGTGATTCTCCCCCTCTACTCCACTCTGCTGAGACCCCACCTGGAGTGCTGCATCCAGTTCTGGAGCCCCCATTACAAGAAGGATGTGGATGTGCTGGAGCGTGTCCAGAGAAGGGCCACTGGGGTGATCAGAGGGCTGGAGCACCTCTTCTGTGAGGGCAGACTCAAAGAGTTGGGGCTGTTCAGTCTGGAGAAGAGGAGGCTCCCAGGTGACCTTCTTGTGGCCTTTCAGTATCTGAAGGGGGCCTACAAAAAAGCTGGGGAAGGACTTTTCAGGATATCAGGGAGTGACAGGACTAGCAGCAATGGAGGAAAGCTGGAGATGATGAGATTCAGGCTGGCTGTGAGGAAGAAGGTGTTCAGGATGAGAGTGGTGAAAGGCTGGAATGGGTTGCCCAGAGAGGTGGTAGAGGCCCCATCCCTGGAGGTGTTTAAGGCCAGGCTGGATGGGGCTTTGGGCAGCCTGCTCTGGGGTAGGGTGTCCCTGTTCGTGGCAGGGGCAGGGGGGTTGAAACTAGATGATCCTTGTGGTTCCTTCCAACCCTGACTGATTATATGAT
Source organism: Pogoniulus pusillus (assembly GCF_015220805.1). Lineage (NCBI taxonomy): Eukaryota > Metazoa > Chordata > Aves > Piciformes > Lybiidae > Pogoniulus > Pogoniulus pusillus. The sequence continues at coordinate 20,191,335 of NC_087268.1, read as the reverse complement.
TCTTTTCTATGATCTAGATGAGCTCAGACTGGATTGTCTGTAACTGTTAAACTGCATTTTGATTGCAAATGGGTTTTTATTTTGAGAGGTTAGTCCTTTACTCCATATTTTTACAAGGAGCTTTGTAACAGACCAATGTACATTATTGGTAACATAATATCCCTTTTAGCACTTAAATGAAAAGCTGCTGCTAAACTCAGGCTGCTGTACAAAATGTTTTATTCACTCTTATTGCAGTAACATCTAAGATGTCCTGAACTAAATTGAATGTTTTTTCTCTCTTCTCCCACCTCTTTCATTATTTCTTATTATTCTCCTATTCTCCATGGATTGTTTTTGTGCAGTTTCACAGACTCTTCTTTCTTCCTCACTTTGGTTATGAGAACACAGCAGTATGATAGGAAAGCTGTAGGGAAAGACTTATAACCCAAGATATATCTGAAACACCTTTCTAGACTGAAAAAGCTGACAATATTGCACATTGCTAATACCTAGTGAAGGAGATGGGTGCATCTAAAATTTTATTAGCCTGTCAGATCAAAGTCCTTTAAACAGCTTTCCACTGGGATGATATTGTGGCAACACCAAAAGAGATCCTATCATCTCAGTGCTTAAGGATCTAGGATAGGGTGTCCCTGCCCATGACAGGGGGGGTGGAACTAGATGATCCTTGCGGTCCCTTCCAACCCTAACTGATTCTATGATTCTAAGGTCTATAGGTTTATTCAGGTGCGGACATGAATTAAAATAGAATAATTATTTATTAATTAAAAAAAAATCTCACTGTAACCTATTTACAGGTTCATGTATTTGGTTGTGATTAGTTATTTACACAAAATGTACATATAAACAGCTTAAACAATTTAAGCCAAGTTAGAAATTCACAAACAGTAATTTAAATCATGAAAGAGATTCATGGCAAAATGCTGTCTTGCCCCCAAGGGGCTTCTATGACTGCTAAGCAAAGGTGGCTGGCAAGAACCTTTACAGAGACTGTATGTAAACAAAAATATTTGGTTTACTCACTAGCTGTTGGAGCTGTAATTCTAGCTGAGACTTAAAAAGAATTAGGAACAGAGAAACTTGGTCACTGATTGTGAAGTGGAAAAGTACTGGAGTCTCTGAGTGAAGAGGTAAAGATGCCAGGGTTAGACCATAAAGTGACATCAATGGATAAGTTAGTATAATTTCGTTGGAGCATTGAAAACTTTATATCTGGAAGCACAGCTTTTATCTGCCCCTTGTTTCTTTGATGTGCTTGCTGCTATCTATCCCCGCCGCTTGTTTGGGCTGCTGCTTTGCTGCCACTTTACTCCATGCTCGCCTCCTCTAAGGTTGCTATATTCTGTAAAAGTTTGTTTTGTCTATACTGCTATATTTAGTTTAACTGTAAAATTGCAGTTTCATTTCCTGACTTCCCAAATCCTGAGTTGCAGTGAATTTTCTCTCTTGGGGGCAGATTTACAATAAGTTATTAGGAGAGGGATCCACTCTAACCCTTAACACTCTTAAGTTCCTGGAAGCTTTCTGGGGCTGCAGTATTTTATAATCCAAAATACTGTGTGGTTGCACAAGTAAACAGATATGGTGTCTACCATGTGGAAGTTTTGCCACATGTCGGACTGTGCCAGAGGAAACTTTGCCATCTGGAGAGTTTACAGCTTTGCTTTTCCTATAGCAGTCTTGCCACTGAAGAGAGAGTGGTCTCGGAGGAAAGCTTTGCCACCAAGGGCATTGCAGAGTGTGGCAAGGTGGGTTCGTTGCTCATTGTGATGGATTGGGTGTTACCTGCCCCCACTTTGTAAAATCACCCAGACTAGACTCAGTGGCTCTGGAAATTGAATGAAGCTTTATATTTACAGCTTAGTACAATATACAAGCAGGTATTTACAATATATACAGAAATACACAAGGTAAAAGGTAATACAGAAACACAACAGCCCTCCCAGGAACCTGAGTCCCCAGGAGGGGCTCCCAACCACCCTTCCACCTTCCTCCCACTCCTCTACCTTACCCCAGATCTTGCCTTATGTTTAAGGTAGTTTTGAGGGTCATCTGGGGGATTAGGAAGTAGGTGAGTTAGTCACACAGATGGCAGGTTAGGTTAGAGAGAATGAGAAGTTCAGCCCAAAAAGACCAGAGAGCAACTCTGTTATCTGTATTTATAGTCTTATTCTTATACATCTCAGCAAGCCTATGAGTGGACATCACCATTGTTTTCTTTTCACAGCCTGTAATCCTTCTCAACAAAACATCCTAGATAGCTTCAAACTAGCACTTTAAACCGTCACTTTTTGGCAGCCTTTTTGCCAGTTTCAGCTACAGTGTGGTTTTCTTTCAGTTCACAGGATGCTGCACTGAGTTCTGCTTGCTGTCTGAGTGAGTGGTGGTTCTCCACTCTCTGGTGAGCAACTTTTGGGCTCTGGTGCTTGGCTCTTGGAGCTTTTCCCAGCTCCCAGGCTCTAGTAGTGTCTCCCAGGGTCTAGTAGTGTCTCAGCCCTCCGGCTATGTCTTTTGGGCTCTGGCACTTGGCTCACAGAACGACTTTCTTGCAGCTCAGGCTCAGAGCCGCTATTCACTTACAGGCTATGCATTTGAATGTATCATTTCTTAAAACATGTAGAGTCTTTTCATGATTGCGTCTGACAAATTGCCTTTCTTCAGCAGACAGGGAGTAATGCCAGTACTGAATTGATTTCCACACAATTGAAATAGAAACACTAAGTATTCTATGAGAGTGTCCTGTAATAAAACCAGGGTGGGAGGAGAAGACTGGCATGTGGTCAGTTTAGAAAAGTTGGGTTTCAGAGGTGGGAGAGGATCATGAGTTCACAAAAGTTTCCTGAAAAGTGTCTGAGTGGTTTGAGAGAATCTGATGCTTCTTCTAGCCAGATGTTTGGCAGGAAAGGAACTAATGCAACATAAGAAATGAGCATATAAGAAAAATAACAGAAGGAGGTCCCATGGCCAGATAAAATCTAGAGAGAAGAGTATCTTTCATGTAAGGGATACTATTGCCCAAACCCGTATGGAGCTGTTTGATAAACACTGAGATGATAGAGTGACAGCAACAAAAGGAAACAAAACATTACCACGTGGATTATATTATTGTAGATTTTCTATTAACCTCTTCTTCTAAAGGGAAGAAGTCTGGAAAGCCTGTTCAGTAAATTGAATCAGGTTTGAAATTAGTCTAGAACTTGGACATTTAGAAATGGTTAAAGATCATATGCGTCTTATTGCTGTGGGCATCACATTTGACTCCTGCAAATCATATCTGGACCAAGATTAGCAATGTCTACCCTTATGTGGTAAAGCATTTTAGAAGCCTTTGGTTTAGTTCATGTTGTTTAAAACCTACCTGGATATAGACCATTTACAAGGCATTGTGGCATTGGCTTATATTTCATAGGTTCCTCTGATCTAGAGTGTAGCATGAAGTATTGTGTTGGTAGCTTCTGAAACAAAACGCCATCATCTCAATTAAGGCTTAAAAGGAAAGTATCTCTCTTACCAAAGTGCTGCCTCTAAAGGCCAGTTGGTATTGCATAGTCTATACTGCATGCTTCTTACATTCTTAATTTGATCAGAGCAGATGGAATGACACAAGTAGTTTTTCCCTCCAAAACCTGCTTTTTTATCTTTCAGATACCACCCCTGAAGAGTATTTTGTTTTACTCATTTCTGAGAGACACTGATGATATGAATAAACTTTTTCAAGACTGAAGTGAGTCATAGAATCATAGAAGGGTCTGGGATGGAAGGAACCCTCAAAGGTCTTCTAGTCCAATGCCCTCTGCAGTCAACAAAGATATCCTCAACTAGAACAGGTAGCCCAGAGACCCACCTAGCCTCACCTAGAGTATCTCTAGGGATGGGACCACAACCACCTCCCTGCACAACCTGTTCCAGCGTTCCACCACCTTCATAGTAAAGAACCTGTTCCTAACACCCAATCTAGATCTGCCACTGCCCTAGTTGTATCACCGCAGGTCATTGTGTACAGTTTCTCTCCATCCTTCTTATAGGCCTCCTTCAGGTACTGGAAGGCTGCTGTTAGGTCTCTCTGGAGCCTCCTCTTTTCCAGGCTGAACAACCCCAGCTCCGTCAGCCTGTCTTCATAGCGGAGGTGCTCCAACCCCCTGATCATTTTCATGACCCTCCTCTGGACTCGCTCCATCAGGTCCATGTCCTTCCTGTATCAAGGGCTCCAGAACGGGACGCATTACTCCAGGTGAGGACTCACCGGAGCAAAGTGGCAGAATCACCTCTCTGTCTCTGCTGGCAACGCTTCATTTGATGCAGCCCAGGATGCAATTGGCCTTGTGGGCTGCAAGCTCACACTGTCTGCTCATGTGCAGTTTCTCATCCATCAGCACCACCAAGGCCTTTTCCACAGGGATGCTTTCTGTCACCTCATCCCCTAGTCTGTATTGATAGCAAGGATTGGTCCGGCTCGGGTGCAGAACCCTGCTCTTGCTCTTGTTGAACCTCACAAGGTTCACCTGGGCCCACTTCTCCAGCTTGCCCAGGTCCCTCTGGATGACCTCCTGTCCCTCTGGCCTATCAACAACACCACTCAGTTTGGTGTCACCTGCACACCTGCTGATGGTGCACTTGGTCTCACTGTCTATGTCACTGATAAAAATGTTCAATAGCACAAGTCCCAGCATGGAGCCCTGAAGGACTCCACTGGTCACTGCTCTCCCTCTGGGCTTCCAGCCATTGTGCACTACCCTCCAGATGTGACCATCCAGCCAACTCCTTATCCACTGAACAGTCCACCCATCAAATCCCTATCTCCAACTTGTCAAGTAGGATTTTATGGACACCGTGTTAAAGGCCTTGCAGAAGTCCAGAGAGATGACATCCATAGGTCAGCCCTTATCTACTGACATAGTCACTTTGTCATAGGAATGCACTAGGTTCATCAAGCAGGATTTACCCCCAGTAAAGCCATGCTGGCTGTCTTGAATCCCCTCCCTGTCCTCCATGTGCCTTAGCATGGCATATAGGAGGATCTGTTCTGTGGTCTTCCTAGGCATGGAGGTGTGGCTGAGAGGTTGGTTTGGCTTTTAAGGAGTCAAACAGGCTTGTGTCCATTCTTTATATCCAATATTAGGCTCGTAATGCTTGGTATTCCAGCTAACACACGACATTCTCACCAAGCACTTCCTCCTTAATGTGAGGTCCTATCCCTAACCTGAGTGCAGCCTCAGCAAGTTTGCTGATGGCACCAAGCTGTGTGGTGCAGCAGACAGGCTGGAGGGCAGGGATCCATCCAGAGGGACCTGGACAGGCTGCAGAGGTGGGCACAAGCCAAGATCATGAGGTTCAACAAGACCAATTGCAAGGTCCTGCATCTGGGGCGAGGCAATCCCAAGCACAAATACAGGCTGGGCAGGGACTGGCTGGAGAGTAACCCTGAGGAGAGGGACTTGGGGCTGCTGCTGGATGAGAAGCTCAACATGAGCCAGCAGTGTGCACTTGCAGCCCAGAAAGCCAACCCGAGCCTAGGCTGCATCAGGAGAAGTGTGGCCAGTAGGATGGCGAGGTGATTCTTCCCCTCTACTCTGCTCTGCTGAGACCCCACCTGGAGTACTGCATCCAGTTCTGGAGCCCCTGTTACAAGAACGATGTGGAGATGCTGAAGCATGTCCAGAGAAAGGCCATGAGGATGCTTCAGAGGGCTGCAGCAGCTCTGCTATGAGGACAGGCTGAAAGAGTTGGAGCTGTTCAGTCTGGAGAAGAGCCAGCTGCGAGGTTACCTTCTTGTGACCAGATGTTAGGGGAGCGAGGTAGAATGCTGGGGTTTAGCTTCAGGAGAAACATTAAATACAGGGTCTGACAATGGAGAGGGGAACTCTTTGATACCAAGAAGTAAACAAAGTAATATATATCTCTGAAACACAAACAAAACCTCAACATACAATCTAATGTCATTTTGATTTTCTGCACTTTCAGGATTTTTATTAGTTCTTGGAAAAGGAACTCAGGCACTGACACCTGTAAATGCTTCAAAATCTTCCAGCATGGTTAAACAATGCAAACATCACAGAATCACAGAATGTCAGGGGCTGGAAGTGACCTCAAAAGATCATCTAGCCCAACCTCCCTGCCACAGCCAGATCAACAGGAAGACGTCCAGGTGGGTTTTGAATATCTCCAGAGAGGGAGAAGCCACAACACTCTTGGGCAGCCTGTTCCAGTGTTCTGTTGCCCTCACTGTGAAAAATTCCTCCTCATGTTTACACGAAACTTTCTATGCCTCGACTTCTACTCATTTCCCCTTGTCCTGTCATTGGGCATCACCAGAAAGAGTCTGACTCCATCCTCCTGGCACTCACTCTTTACATATTTATAAACATTAACAAGGTCACCTCTCAATCTCCTCTTCTCCAAGCAACACAGCCCCAGCTCCCTCAGTCTCTCCTTGTAAGAGAGATGCTCCATTCCCTTAGTCTGTGCCAGACTCTCTCAAGCTGTTCTATGTCCTTCTTGAACTGGGCGCCCCAAACTGGATGCAGTACTCCAGATGCAGCCTCACCATTGCAGAGTAGAGGGGCAGGAGTGCACTCAAAGAATTTTAGCTAAAAAAAGGATTCCGTACTAGCTTTCCATCTGGCAGGACCCCATATATCAAGCCTGTGGAGAACCTGGTGTCTTTTTATTGGTTTGTACACAGCCATTTACTCAATATCACCATTTCATCACTACCACTGTGGCCTACTTCTAGATTGCAGGGCTTTGGCAACTTAAAGCCACTGCAAATCCAACCCCCTTAGTTTCTGGTCTTCTCCCTTTCCCTGTGGTGCCCTACCCTTCCCAAGTGCTGGCACTCACACTTATTCAACAAGACTTTTCAAGAAGCTGAACAAACTCTCTCAAACAAGAAACACAAATCATCCCTATGAAAAAAACACCATCGCCCTGGACAGGGCAGCTCCCCAAGCACACATTAGAAAGCATGTTCAGGACCCTAACCTAAGGTTCAGCTTCAAAAGCTCTGCAACCACAGATTTAACAAGGCCAAGTGCAGGGTTCTGCACTTTGGCCACAACAACTCCAAGCAGCGCTATAGGCTGGGGACTGAGTGGCTGGAGAGCAGCCAGGAGGAAAGGGACCTGGGGGTACTGATAGACAGTAAGCTGAAGATGAGCCAGCAGTGTGCCCAGGTGGCCAAGAGAGCCAATGGCATCCTGGCCTGCATCAGGAACAGTGTGGCCAGTAGGTCAAGGGAGGTTATTCTTCCCCTGTACTCAGCACTGGTCAGGCCACACCTTGAGTGCTGTGTCCAGTTCTGGGCCCCTCAATTCAAGAAAGATGTTGAGGTGCTGGAACATGTCCAGAGAAGGGCAACAAAGCTGGTGAGGGGCCTGGAGCACAAATCCTATGAGGAGAGGCTGAGGGAGCTGGGCCTGTTTAGCCTGGAGAAGAGGAGGCTCAGGGGTGATCTTATTACTGTCTACAACTACCTGAAGGGGCATTGTAGCCAGGTGGGGGGTGGCCTCTTCTCCCAGGTAACCAGCAATAGAACAAGGGGACACAGTCTCAAGTTGTGCCAGGGTAGGTATAGGCTGGATATTAGGAAGAAGTTCTTCACAGAGAGAGTGATTTCCCATTGGAATGGGTTGCCCAGGGAGGTGGTGGAGGCACCGTCCCTGGGGGTCTTCAAGAAAAGACTGGATGAGGCACTTAGTGCCATGGTCTAGTTGACTGGATAGGGCTGGGTGATAGGTTGGACTGGGTGATCTTGGAGGTCTCTTCCAATCTGGTTGATTCTATGATTCTATGATTCTAAATGAGGATATACCGTCTGGATATTCTTGTGACACAAGACATCCATATTATACCATTTTATGGATAGCAGAGATGCCAACTAAACTGTCAAAGCTCACACAGCAAACCTCTGGCAGGAGAGGGAAGCTGGATTTAGGCCAAGAAATGTCTCTTTCAACAACTGGACCCTGTCACTTGAAACTGTCTCAGCAGCAAAGAGCTGAAATTCCAAAAGACAAAGGAAGTGCTATTTTAAAGATGGGAAGCAGATACCCATATGAGAAATGCAATTTTCCCAGTCAGTTCCAGTTCTTACAAACCCTGATGAGGAAGAAAGCAACAGTTAAACAGCCAGCTCATGACCATCAGAATACACTGTGAGCAACGATTCAGTTTTGCTGCTTGGTTCTCAAGAAGACATTTTTTGGTAAAATCAGAGGCAGCCCACTCTGAATAATTTCCTATTAAAGGCACAGAGAAGAGTAAAGAGCCTAAGAACAGTTGTGTACCAAGTCATTCTAGGCCTCAGAAAGTATTGTGGTTTTTTTCCTACGTTTGTGTCTAATAAGAAAAAGACAAGTTCCTTCCATTAGCTTAAATAATGGTACAGTGAAGGTATCTCACAACCAACAGACACTCTGAACTTTCAACACATCGTAACTTAGTAAGTTTTTACAGACTCCCCATCACCTTTCTCAGCTTCTGATGACTGCAATGCTGCTCCATTTATGGCAGTGAAGAGAGTGCTTTACCAGAGGCTTTAGATACTAAAGGGTATAAGGAATCAGGTTATGCAGAAAGTATCTATTTCCAGCATAGGAATGCAGTGTGTAACCATCCCATGACAGGGAGCTCAGCTCAAATAGAAAGCATAAGACCAAGCATATCAAAGCACCAGGAACAGTGCATCCTGGGATACCAACAGGAAAACAAGGGGAGTGCAGAGGGGCTGTAGATGGTGTGGGTAGTATAATGAGCACTTAAGTCTAAGAAAGAGAAGGAAACAATAAGGCAGATCCCGAAGTTTTACAAGGGCAGCTGGAAAGCACTTCACAGCCTTTGACTGACTCAGCATATAAAATACCAGAAAAAAGCCACAGATAAAATTATTAAAAAAATAAAAGCTACAGTGGAGCAGTTCATTAATTCTTCAAGATAGAAGGGATATTAGATTTAAAATTCCTATCTTGGCCTCAGATCCTTAAGGGAGCTCAAAGCCCTTCCTTTCAGTAGCACTTAGCACTACAGCTCTTTCACATGGAAGGCTTGGTGTCTCAATACACAAACACAGAATTTATGGATTTTGAGGTGCCCATGTGAGAACTAACACATTTTACAAAATCCACTCCTATGTTTAGCCCTGCCCTGAAACTAAACTGAAGCAAAACAAACTTTGCACACTCAGTGCTTATCTCACATATTGCAGCAACTGTTTTGAAGGTCACATCTTGAATAAGTTATGAACATTGGGGCTATGCAAACATTTTAGGAATACTGATATATCTTCATTCCAGATCTCCCACCCTACTGACTGCACCTTTCAATTTCCATACAGAAAATGGGAATCATGCTGCTCACAGACAGTTCCAGACCTAAACATCAGGGATATGGTCCTGCATGTCTGCATTCCACCTAACAGAATGGTTTGTCAAATACTACACAAGCTGCTGGCACTAAAGGCCCACAGAAATACCAATGTGTAAAGGGTTAACCCCTCCTGGGGTGGTCTGAACCTGACCCCAGGTGAAGTGGTTATCCCACTCCCACTTCCTGTCCAGACCCCCTATAAAAACAGAGGAACTTCCCGTTTCTGTCTGTCTCTGCTCAGCTTTCAACCGAGGAGCACCACCCTGTTCCTGCTGCTCCTGCTTTGCCAAGTGACCAGCCTACCACATGGTGGAACAACCACGCCCTTAATCTATCTCCATCCATGGCCATCAATCTGATTTTGTATATATTTTGTATCCTGTTTTCCTTCCCTGTATCTTTTTATAACTCCTCTTACCTTAAATACCTTTTATTTATTGTTGAAGTTTTCCTTTAAACTTCTTAATCAGAGCAAGACTATTCTTTGGGTGGTTTATCCCTTTTCACTCTCTATACTTAACTCTTTCCAATGAGGGGAGGCATCCTATTTATGTTATTGTTCTGTTAGGCTTTGAGTCTCTGGGAAGCTTAAACTGGACCAATACACAATGGCACAGACCAGCAACAAACATGAACATAAATATGAAAAATCTGTGGAGCACAGAGACATGAAAAGGACACAGGGTTACTCAAATAAAATCACAGACACTCAAATGCTGGGGTTTGGGCTGAGTTGAGCAGTCTGAATCAAGGGATGAGGGAAGGGTAATGTTAGGTCATTCTGATAAGGAGCACAGCTGCAGGGAGCAATGGCCTTGAAGGGGGCCGGCAGAGAGAAACTGGTTACATGAGGGGGATTAAGGGGGGTAGTTGGTCAGCTCTGCCTCTATGCGTGTGAACAGCCCATGTTTCTGTTACATGACCTATCAGAATTACACACACTGTATTAGCCACTATATAAGCATCACTCTTAGCTTCAATAAACAGAATTGACCCTATGTATCATGTCGATATGAGCTTGAGTCATTCCAGTCTCCTGCATGGACTTTGAGGAACCCAGCACTCAAGTCTCCACCAAAACTTGACTTTGAGAGAAAGGAAACTTCCTCCAAGGTAGAACTTGTTCCTTATCATAGTGCAGGGTGAGCTCCAGATTCCTTTTTAAATATCCTCCTGGCTAATAGCCACAAGGCCCAAAGGCAAAACAACCAACACAGAGGACAATTGCTCAGCAAACACCAATGGAATAGATACCATAACAAAAAGAGGCAGAGACGAGTACTGTAAATGTAGAACTGCTGCCTACAATCTACAACAGCACCAAAGCACACACAGAAAAGTTGAGAGTGATTAATTTCTGCTTTTCTAAAACCCAGAAAATAATATGCTGAGATCCACAGTAAAAAGACAATTCCATTTGAAAGTGTATCCACCCTAAACACTGGGAACCATCATTACCACTGCAGGTACAGTCATGCAACCACAGGTTTATTTTGTCCCTGGAAATAAAGTGGCTTCCACAGCCCATGAACAGTTTGCTCTGAGGAGAAAGCAGCTGCATGTACAACCTAATCATGTACCATGTAAGGATACAGTTCCTGCAGTGAAGAGGGCTGGGACTCCATACTCATCTCCTGTCCTTCAAATCCAACATGATCCTTACATTTTCCACAGAGGCTTTTTGCAATGCATAGCAAAATTCCCCACATAGCTATGATCCTACTAATCACATTCCTTGTTTCTTAGTTGTGTTACTTGAGACCTAGGTTGCTCTGCAAGCCGAATGGCCAAGCACTTACAATTACAGTGGGACCTGCACTGTCAACATGGGTTGTTATTTAACACCAAGTGTCCTGAAAAAATAGTCTAAAAGTAGACAGCCAAAGAAAGAAGGTTTTCTGAACCTCATAGTGTCAAACTCCAATGCATTACACTGGAAAAAAGCCAACCCTCAGCTTTCACTCAAACAACTGCTCTGAAAAATTTAACTCCTCAAATTTTATGAAGTGCTCCAATATCGATAGAAAAAGGTCACTATAGACTATGTTCAGAGCAGAGTTTAAACAGCACACACTAATTACAACAATGAGTAAAAACCAAACCAGATGTTTCCTGGCTGTACAATGCAGTATATTGCCTTCGAACACTATGGGGTGGTATCTCAGGGAACTGAGAAGAGGCATCACATTAAATCCAAATAAGTCATACACCTTAATCCCCTTGTTGCCATAACCTTACAGAATCATAGAATCAGTCAGGTTGAAAGGGACCACAAGGATCACCTAGTTCCAACCCCCCTGCCATGGGCAGGGACACCCTACCCTAGATCAGGCTGCTCAGAGCCTCATCCAGCCTGGCTTTAAACACCTCCAGGGATGGGGCCTCAACCACCTCCCTGGGCAACCCATTCACAGAATCAGACTCACAGCCAAGTAGGTCTCAAACAATTCACTTCGTATACCCTTCTATCCAAAAGCATCCACTCAACAGGAAGCTGTTCCAGCTCTGACATATGCTGTATGCCATACTCACAGGTGGGAGACAGCAAGATGTCCTGGAACTGCTGCGCAGAAGCCCAGTGAAGAAAGAAAAGCACTACTTCTCACAGCTCTGTCAGAAATACTTCATCTTACCAGATCTCAGAAAAATTGCAGAAATACCTACTTAGTATCCAGCTCTCCAGCTGAGCACTTTCTGCAATACATGTTTCTAAAAGCTTGCAAGGCTGGAAGCTCTCCACCTTCTTCAGTCTGTGCCAGTGCCATCCTTACTCCCTTGCTAGAACAACCATAGTGAGCTTCTTTTGCTTTTTACTTCTTGTCAATGCTTAAGTTCTGCAGCCTCAGGAATGCTCTGTCAGTTTCCTCCTTGGTACATTAAACCAGCACAGCTGATTCCTATTACTGGCTTTACTATATCTCCTTTTATAACAGATTACTATATGAAAACAATATTGTATGTGTAGCAAGTCTATTTGTAGCCCAGCTCTCCTTTATAGTCTGTTATGAAACACAGGTATTTTTTGTACATGTAAGGTCAAAGGATTAATTCTCCTGGGTTTCTTCCTACCTTGTCACCTCTCTTAGCACTGCAAATAGTGACTAAGCAGTAAAACGGCATTTTTCTACCCAGAAACCTCTACTAGCTCAGGTCTGCATGGTAACTCATTTCATACAGCCCACCAGAAAGCTATCAGTTGGCAACAGCTTCCAGTTTTTAGTTGGACTGATACCTTACCTTATGGGATTCTGCTGCAACACGGCAATACAGAGATTGCTTGCTATGTGGGTCTTTTTTCAGTCTGAAAGTGAAACCTTGATAGAAAATAAGCCTCTCCATCAGTCTCCCACAACAGCTAAAAAATGTGTCTCAGCACTTTAACATCAGACTTTGCAGGAATCAATACTACCCTAAATTGTGTTTACCTTTCAAATGCAAAAAGCTACATTGATGTATTAACTGAGAGTTATGTTTAAAAAACAAACATCAAAAAGCTAAGGTGTGCAAAGTAACTGAAAGTAAATTAATTCTTTAAAATACTGTAAACACCTTTGAGGGTAGTTGCTGCATTTTAAATGAGTGCCATGTAATTTTCAACTTAGTAAACACTATAGGTAACAGAATGAATCATAAAATAGCTCAAACTGGAAGGGACCGATAAGGATCATCAAGTCCAATTCTCAGTGAAGCACCTTTCCCTAATACTCAAACTGAATTCTCCCTAACGAAGCTTCATTCCATTTCCTCGTGTACTGTTCCCCACAGAGAGGAGATAAGCACCAGTACCAGGTAGAGAATCCAGCAGTAGCTCTCGCTAAATTTCATACAGTTGGTGACTACCCACTTCTTGAGTCTGTCTAGATCTTTCTTTAAGGCCTCTACCCTTGAGGGAGTCCACAGTTCCTCATAGTTTACTGTTGTTTGCAAACTTAAGTTAGGCATATTCAATTCCTTCATCCAGGTAATTTATAGAAACATTAAACAGCACTGGCCCTAAAACTGAGCCCTGGGGAACCCTACTAGTGACTGTGCACTGGTCAGATGTAATCCCATTTTTTATAAACCTTTGAGCCCAAATGACCAGCCAATTTGCTCACCAAAACTATTATGGACTTGTCTAGCTGTATGCTAGACATTTTATCCAGAAGGATACTGTAAGAGACACCATCAAAAGCTTAGAAACCAAGCCTGTCACATCTACTGGCTTCCCCTGGTCAGCTAGAAGGGTGTCCTTCTCATAAGAAGTTTAGTTAAGCTGGACTTTCCCCTCATGAACTCGTGCTGGCTATGGCAAATGACTGCACTGTCCCTCAATGCTTGGGTAAACCAGATATACCTGGAAGTGTAAGATGAAATGACTAAAGAATTTTTGAGTTATGAAAACTTCTAAGACCTAAAAAATTTCCAAGGTATTAAAATATTTTTAAACATATTACAGCATTTGCTGTTCCAAGGTTTGCTGCTAAATTGCAGGGAAGAAAAATGGGGGACATCACCTTTGGCAGAAGGAATATTTTCTAGGAAGCTACCATTGTCATTCCAGCCTTATCAACTAGTTCTTTCTCAGCACCTCACAGGAAGCTGCAAGCTTGGTGTCTTCCTCTCTAAAAACCGTCCTTGATACACAGGGATAACTTCCATGTTTATATTTTAACAGTGACTAACAAATGTAGTTCACCACACTGCAGATACCTAGACCTAATACTAATTTAAAAGCACGGCACATTTTAAAGAACATTTTTCTTTAAAAGAGTGATTGGCATTGGAATGGGCTGCCCAGGGAGGTGGTGGAGTTGCTGTCCCTGGAGGTATTCAAGAGAAGACTGGATGAGGCACTTGGTGACATGGTCTAGTTGACTGGATAGAGCTGGTGATAGGTTGGACTGGATGAGCTTGGAGGTCTCTTCCAATATGGTTGATTCTATGATTCTAAGCCTTTAGCACAATTAAAATAGCCTTATGTAACCATCTAAGAATTTGTAATTCTTCTAACTAACTTCCAGATTTCAAGCCACATATGACTTTACAGAATCCTGAAATTAGTTACTGAGCCAGCAGTGTGCACTTGCAGCCCGGAAAGCCAACCAGATCCTCTTCCATTACAAGGATGTGGAGATGCTGGAGCATGTCCAGAGAAGGGCCACGAGGATGCTCAGAGGGCTGAAGCAGCTCTGCTATGAGGACAGACTGAAAGAGTTGTGGCTGTTCAGTCTAGAGAAGAGGAGGCTCCCAGGTGAGCTTCTTATGGCCTTCCAGTATTTGAAGGGGGCCTACAAAAAAGCTGGGAAGGGACTTTTTGGGCTGTCAGGGAGTGACAGGACTAGGGGGAATGGAGGAAAGCTGGAGGTGGGGAGATTCAGGTTGGATGTGAGGAGGAAGTTGTTCAGGATGAGAGTGGTGAGAGCCTGGAATGGGTTGCCCAAGGAGGTGGTTGAGGCCCATCCCTGGAGGTGCTTCAGGACAGGCTGGATGAGGCTCTTGGCAGCCTTCTCTAGGGTAGGGTGTCCCTGGCCATGGCAGGGGGGTTGGAACTAAATGATCCTTGTTGTTCCTTCCAACCCTGACTGATTCTATGAATTTAATATTATACCAGCAAATAAGTAATTTTGGAGGTTTTAATGCAATGTAAACCACATGGAAACTATTTTTTCAATCAATGGAACATTCATTGTATGCTAAGAAATAGTAAACACCATTTGCCTATTTCCCCTTTTCCCAGATAAAATGAACAGTTTTTCCCCAGAGGATAACTAGTACATTAATAATGCAAAACAAGATTAAACGAGGTCATTTCAATTTTATTTAGATTATCAAAAAATTAGCAATTTAGAAGTGCACTATAAAAAGGATTTTGCTTAACCTTTTTTTGGACATCTTCAATACAGCAGAATGATAAACTTTGTTTTCTGAAAATGGACACTTCTGCTGTGGACTTGTGGTTCTTCCATCCTTACATTTCTCACAGAATTTAGAAAGTGTTGAAATTACATGTAGATAAAATAAAACATGGGGTTCATTAATTGACAGTTCATTTCCAAATTGAAGTAATTTGAAAGAGCTGATGCCACTACTGACAAATTACTGAAACAGTCTTTTGATGCCAAATCCAAGTTTCTGTTGTTATGAGCTAGGAAAATGGGGGAAAAAATCTTCCAAGCTTTCTTAAAGCAGTGCAGATGACAGAAAAAAAGTGAAATACCTCATTTTCCCTTCTTAATAGGTCACTCACCTGGAGGTCACTCTGTTGCAATTGTCAACCTGTATACAGTTCTCCCATTTGTTTTAACAAAGCTAAAATAAAATCTGGTTTAGAAGTATCCAGCACAGTTCCACAAAGGCCAATGCTTTAAGCTCACAGACTTCAGCATCAGAATCATAATTAACCAGGTTGGAAAAGACTTTCAAGATCATTGAGTCCATCTCATCACCTAACACCTTCTAATTAACTAAACCATGGCACTAAGTGCCTCATCCAACCTCCTTTTAAATACCTCCAGGGACAGTGACTCCACCACCTCTGAGAGCAGCCCAATAAAATGCCAATTACTCTTTCTGTGAAGAACTTCATCCTAAGATCCAACCTAAAACTGCCCTGGTGCAGCTTGAGGCTGTGGCCTCTTGTTCTGTCACTGGTTGTCTGGCCAAAGGGACCAACCCCGACCTGGCTACAACCTCTCTTCAGGTAGCTGTAGAGAGTAATGAGGTCTGCTCTGAGCCTCCTCTTCTCCAGGCTGCACACCCCCAGCCCCCTCAGCCTGCCCTCACAGGGCTGTGCTCCAGTCCCCTCACCAGCCTTATTGCCCTTCTCTGGACACGTTCAAGCACCTCAACATCTTTCTTAAACTGAGGGTCCCAGAACTGGACACAGTACTCAAGGTGTGGCCTAACCAGCACTGAGTACAGGGGCAGAATGACTTCCCTGGTCCTGCTGACCACACCATTCCTGATACAGGCCAGGATGCCATTGGCCTTCTTGGCCACCTGGGCACACTGCTGGATCATGTTCAGTCGCCTGTCAACCAGTACCCCTAGGTCTCTCTCTGGCTGGCTGCTCTCCAGCCACTCTGTCCCCATCTTGTAGTGCTGCATGGGGTAAATCACTTAAATCACATGAAAACCACTGCTGCCTAGTTTTCTGGAAGGCTTGGTTAACAGAGCACCAGTGCATCTAGTGATATCAACATCCCTCTGATCCACAAACTGCTAGACATAAAGACTTTGTTTAGTTAAAAAAACCCCACCGCTGTCACAACTTAACCTAGACAGGTCACCTCAAATACCGTCTGAGCTTTTACTGATAACTTCTAGAGCAAAGAGCCTTGGTTTGCCTGTGGCATGCTGACTTGGAAAGAGCTGCTACTAAAGAGTGTCTGATACTTAGCAATTACTCCTCCCCATCACACTTTTTTGCACCTCTCTTTCAACGTTGCTGCTGAGTGAGAAACAGCTGAAGGGGCACCTACTTGAGATGCATTGAAGGTTTCTGCATTAACAGGATATTTGCACTCAAGGTCCTTGTGTAAGGGCACTGAGCAGAGTCAAGGAGGAGTAGAACAAAGTGCCTGCAACTTCCCTCTGCTTAACCCTCTCTTGCCCAGCTCCACTGCTTCTGCTTGGAATGACACTAAACCCTGCTTTATACAAATGCCACACTGCTGTAAGGCTACTAATAGTGTGGGTTATGACCTAATGAGACACACTGCTGTACATGGAAGGACTCCTGAGTGACGGGCACTACTTCTCAGGCTGGACACATGGCACTCTCTCAGCTTCATTTCTTTGCCCTGTTGACTAACTGTCCAAACTCTTAGGCATAGGGATCAGATTCAGGACGTTCTTCTCAACATACATAACTTGATGGGAGATGTTTTTAAATTAGGGGTTTGGGTTTTTTTCCTAACGTCTTATCATAGTTCACTAATATTTTTTATCTGGACTGTGAGGAAATTTTGATACCTAGGCAAAGATTGTTAATAACTATGAAAACTGTTTATTAACATTAAAACTCACCAGAAAATGTATTCACAAGGTTCAAAATGCAACTGTTTGGAAATCTGTACATGCAGGGAACAAGCAAAATTAGAGCACTTATTTCTTAAAGTGGCAAATGCAAACATACTGGAAGAGAAGAGTCCTTCAGTTGATTATACCGTGTGAGGTTAATTATACCACTAGAGGACACAGCAAGCCCCTTTCTGCTTAAGGTGATTAGTGAATTACAAGAGGCTTTAAAGTATTTACTCAAAACATTATCAGACAGTACCCAAAGCATGCAGAGGGTTTGCTGTCAAAGTTTCCCATGCTCTTTTCTCAGGAAGCTGGGCCTCGATGGCATAGTCTCTGACCTGGTTCCTCTTGAATCCCGATTCAGCAGAGGCAGACAGGATGCAGTGTGACGCGCAGTCCTGGCACAACGCCATGCTGGCCATGCAGGCAGGCCAATCACGTGCAGGCATTTAGAGCCTGTTCCCGGTTAAGCTTTTGAGGCAGTGGAGTTTCTCGGCAATTTCAGGATGCAATGAGGCAGCAGCAACAGCACACCATGCCACCTTCCCATCCCTTTTTATCAATACCATTCCAGGACTAATGGGGCTTTGACATAGATTAGCCAATCAGAATTGCACTTTTCCAAGCTTGGCAATATTAGGTGAAGCTAGAGTTTTCATTTTCCTTTCCTGTGGTTGCTTCCCCCAGCACAGAAGGAGGAGGAGCAGGGGAACATGTCTGGACAAGCCAGAGTCCTTAGACTCAATGGCTCCAGGTCCTTTGTCCTCTTTCCTGCGGTTGGTTCTCCCCACAGCAGAAGAGAGGGAGAACAGAAAAGCATGCCTGGGCAAGCCAGGGCATGGATAAGCCCACTTTTGGCCTACCAGGTCTACTACAACACAGGTAAAGCCAAGTACTGGCAGTTCCCATGTGCTGAAAGACAAGCCGGCAGGGAAGTCGACCAGCCTGGATGAGCAAACAGCTCCTGAAGGAATTGGGGGAAAAAAAGAGGGTGTATCGCCTTTGGAAGGAGGGGAAGGCTTCTCCTGACATGTTTAAGGATGTAGCTAGATTATGTAGGAGAAAAATTAGAGAGGTTAAGGCCCAACTGGAACTTAAGCTGGTTGTGTGAAAGATAACAAAAAGCTTTTTTATAAATTTATCAATGCTAAAAAGAAGAGCAAGAAGAGCCTCCACTCCATACTGGACCAGGAGGGGAACACCATAACTGATGACGAGAAAAAGGCTGAGGTCCTGAATGCCTTCTTTGCCTCAATTTTCAACAGTGAGAAGGCAGGAGGAGGCAAGTGGCTTCTTGAACTGGGGGATGGGGTCAGGGAGCGGTGTGTTGCCCTGGAAATCCATTAGGAATTAGTTCAGGACCTGCTGAGCCACCTGGACACCCACAAGTCCATGGGACCAGATCTCAGATGGTGCTAAGAGAGCTGGCAGATGAACTGGCCAAGCTGCTCTTCATCATTTACCACCAGTCCTGGCTCACCGGAGAGGTCCCAGGAGACTGGAAACTGGCCAATGTGATCCCCATCCACAAGAAGGGTCGGATGGAGGAACCCAGGAACTACAGACCTGTCAGCCTGACCTCAGTGCCAGGGAAACTGATGGAGCAGGTCATCTTGGGAGCAATAACTGCACACCCTCAGGTCCAGCCAACACGGATTTAGAAAGGGCAGATCCTGCCTCTCCAACCTGATCTCCTTCTATGATCAGGTGACCCGCTTGGTGGATGTGGGGAGGCCTGTGGATGTGATCTATCTGGACTTCAGCAAGGCCTCTGACACTGTCCCCCACAGCAAACTGCTGGCTAAGCTGTCAGCCCATGGCTTGGATGGCAACACTCTGTGCTGGGTTAGGAACTGGCTGGAGGGCCGAGCCCAGAGAGTGATGGTGAATGGTGCCACATCCAGCTGGTGGCCAGTCACTAGTGGTGTCCCTCAGGGATCAGTGCTGGGCCCCATCCTCTTTAACATCTTCATAGATGATCTGGATGAGGGCATCGAGTCAGTCATCAGCAAGTTTGCAGATGACACTAAGCTGGGGGCAGATGTGGCTGGGTTGGAGGGCAGAAGGGCTCTGCAGTGGGACCTTGATCACCTGGACAGATGGGCAGAGTCCAGCTCCACGTGCAGGGTGCTGCACTTTGGCCACAACAACCCATGCAGAGATACAGGCTGGGGTCGGAGTGGCTGGAGAGCAGCCAAACAGAAAGGGATCTGGGGGTGCTGATTGATACCTGCCTGAACATGAGCCAGCAGTGTGCCCAGGTGGCCAAGAGAGCCAGTGGCATCCTGGCCTGCATCAAGAATGATGTGGCCAGCAGGAGCAGGGAGGTCATTCTGCCCCTGTACTCTGCACTGGTTAGACCACACCTTGAGTACTGTGTCCAGTTCTGGGCCCCTCAATTTAAGAAGGACATTGAGATGCTTGAACGTGTCCAGAGAAGGGCGACAAGGCTGGTGAGAGACCTCGAGCACAAGCCCTACGAGGAGAGGCTGAGGGAGCTGAGATTGTTTAGCCTGGAGAAGAGGAGGCTCAGGGGAGACCTTGTTGCTGTCTACATATATCTGAAGGGTGGTTGTGGCCAGGAGGAGGTTGCTCTCTTCTCTCAGGTGGCCAGCACCAGAACAAGAGGACACAGCCTCAAGCTATGCCAGGGGAAATTTAGGCTTGAGGTGAGGAGAAAGTTCTTCACTGAGAGACTCATTGGCTGCTGGAATGGGCTGCCTGGGGGACGTGGTGGAGTCGCTGTCCCTGGAGCTGTTCAAGGCAGGATTGGACGTGGCACTTGGTGCCATGGTCTAGCCTTGAGCTCTGTGGTAACAGGTGGGACTTGATGATCTACGAGGTCTCTTCCAACCTTGGTGATACTGTGATACTGTGATACCTGGGAACTAATTTTCTCGTAAAGCCGACTTGTTTGCAATGGCGAGGACAACAAAACTGACACAGAAAACAGGTCTTATGAAGAGCAGCTGAAGGAACTGGGACTGTTTACAGAAAAGAAGATTGAGGGGAGACCTTGCCACTCTGTACACTTCACCTGAAAGGAGACTGGAGTGAAGGATCAGTTTCTTTTCCCTAGTAGTAACTCACAGGACAAGAGGAAATGTCCTCAAGTTGCACCAGAGGAAGTTGAGGATGGATATTAGAAAAAAAACATCTTTACTGAAAGGGTTCTCAAACACTGGAACAAGCTTCCTAGACAGGTGATTAAGTCTCCATCCCCCTTGGTGTTTTAAGTGACACAGAGATACCATGCTAAGGGACATGGCAGAGTTAGAGAACAGTTCTCAGTGGTTCCCAAAGTTCTTATTTCCCTTGCAGGTCTCACAAACCCCATGCGTGAATTGGAAAGACAAGCTCTCTCCATCAGTCAGACAGAAGTCAGATCCCTACAGCATAAACATCCCTCCACAAACGTCTTGTTGACATTCATACAAGAAGCTGGTTTCCAGAAAGGATACACTGAAGCAAGTGTTCTTGGGTTCAGCTTTCCAGGTATAGGTATTCACAGCCAAGTACTAGCCATCAAGTATACTACTATGGCACTATGTGCATACACAAGACATTAATTTTGTACTTCTGAGCATCGCTGCATCAGAAATAATTATTCCCACCTCTCCCCAGTCATGGACAATGATTCTAAATAGTTAGAGCAGGTTTAATAGGGAGTCAGTTCAGAACAGACTACTGCCCATACTCTTACACAGTCAACATGAGAAGTCACAGCAACAGAGATCTCACCATATTGTGAATTTGTATGAACTGTTTCATCACGTAAGGACATCAAAAAAATACATTTTCTCCACAGGGAACAACTGCCAGCTGCAGGGTTATAATCTGTGACTTGACAGCATTTCATCCTCTTGTGCAGGGTTTTTCTTTTCTTTAGCTTAATATAGCAGCATAGTTTTATCTTAAACAATAGACTGAAGTAAAATTTAGTCATTCCTTTTCTTAAATAGGTCTCATTGTCAGCACCCTATAATTATTTTAGCATATGAACATGGCAGTTCACACTGAATCTCTTACATTTACGCAATCTTGCGCACCTTTGGCATAAATCATAAAGTCCTAGAGATCTTGCATGATAATTCAGTCTGTACAAAACCTGCCAGCTTTTGAAAATGCCTTCTCTTATAGACTACCCAGCAGAAGATCTGTTACATTTATAAGATTCCTATAACCCAGTACTATGTAATTAAAGATAAATTATCAGCATTAAAAAATAAGATCCAACCAAGTACAAACTCCCAGCCAGAGTAAATAGATCTTGTCCCAAAACAAGAACTTGTAGTTATTATTGTGTCATACTTCCTGCATGTTCTTGCCTAATTGCTGTAGCCTCCCTTTCAAAATTACAGCACATTCCTCTCTACGCATGGGTATCTAACTGTCAGAGCTGAATATTGAGACCTGAAAATCTAAAAATGCTGAAGTTCACAAGATGGTGTTCATAAGAAGACCATGACTTTTCATACTCAGTACTTCCATTACTGCAAGTACCTCACCCTTTTAATGAACGGTAACGAGTGCCAACTCAGGCACACAGCCATGGAGAAAGCGAAGACTCCTTGTAAGCAGAGAGTACAATAATACACAGCTTTGTACAACTACCCATCTGAGACAAATCGGCATACTGCTACAATGCAGCTAAAAGCCAGCACACTGCCAGAACTCTCTAAAACCACCACACAACCCATTGTTTTCTCACCCCAGCATGGTCTTTTTGAAGGTCTTGACTCATACCAATCCTTAACAAGACTGAAAAGTCTCAAAAAGACATAAGAGATTCAAACTAATATCCACAATGAAGATGAACTACCTATCCCTTTTCAGATGTTCTATAATTTTTTAGACACTGCAGAGCAAAGAGATGATTTGGGGCTTTTAAGAGAGATGAAACAGCAAAGATGTCAAATAGGAACTGCTCAGATAAAAACAGAAATCTCACATGCCAAGCATAATGAAGATTGGTGGTGGTCCACACTATGAATATTGACTAACGTTTAAAATTTAGTTGCTTAAAGCTCTGAAATTCATATTTAAGGTCAGTTTGTAAAACTGCCTGTGCTAGTTTGAGCCTAGCTGGGATATTTCAGTGAGAGAAGTTAGATGATGGACTGTGAAAAGGAAACAATGGTGATGGCTGCTGCACTCACAGGCTTGCTGAGATGTGTGAAAACAAGGACACAAACACGGGTAACAGTTGCTCTTGGGCTCTGGCTGCATGTACTGCTCTCTCTCTAATGTGTTGTCTGTGTTAACTAATCCCTCTGCTTCCTAATCCCCTGTCCGATTCTCCAAACTCACCTTGAACATAAGGCAAAGTCTGGGATAAGTTAGAGAGGTGGAAAGGAGGTGGAAGGGTGGTTGGGAGCCCCTCCTGGAGACTGGTTTCTGGGAGGGCTGTTGTGTTTCTGTATTACTTTTTAACTTGTCTATGTCTGTTCATAGCTGTAGAGATTGTAAATACCTGCTTGGATATTGCGCTAAGCTGTAAATATAAAGCTGCATTCAATTTCCAGCTTGTCTGAGTCTAGTCTGGGTGATTTTCTTAAGCGTGGGGGGGCAGGTAACACCCAAACCATCACACTGTCATTTATCCACGAGCTTGTCAAAAAATCTTTCAATATATATTTAAAATAAAATGTATATATTAAAATTTCTATTTGTAAGGGCAAAAGTTGGAAAATGTTAGCCTAAAACCTAGCTCTCCTGATAAGAGTTCATTATCTTACCTATTTTGAATCAAAAGGAACTACAAGGTGTAACTTAAGATGAGACATAAACATAGAAATGAGACTAAGTAGTTTTAAATACAATCTCAAGATTATTAACATTTATACACTCCGTTTTGCAATTATTTTGTATTTAAACTGGATGCTATTCTTGGTACATAGAATCATACAATCACAGAATCAGTCAGGGTTGGAAGGGACCACAAGGATCATCTAGTTCCACCCCCCCTGCCATGGCCAGGGACACCTTACCCTAGAGCAGGCTGCCCACGGTTCCAGCCAGCCTGGCCTTAAACACCTCCAGGGATGGGGCCTCAACCACCTCCCTGGACAACCTGTTCCAGGCTCTCACCACTCTCATGCTCAACAACGTCCTCCTCACAGCCAGCCTGAACCTACCCATCTCCAGCTTTGCTCCATTCCCCCTAGTCTCATCACTCCCTGACACCCTGAAAAGTCCTTCCCCAGCTTTTTTGTAGGCCCCCTTCAAATACTGGAAGGCCATAAGAAGGTCACCCGGGAGCCTGCTCTTCTCCAGACTGAACAGCCACAACTCTTTCAGTCTGTCCTCATAGCAGAGCTGCTTCAGCCCTCTGAGCATCCTCGTGGCCCTTCTCTGGACACACTCCAGCACATACATCAAATGTAATAACTTTTGACATCAACTTTCACAAATGAAAACTTTAAAAATGTGCTTTTGCTTGAGATACAAGCACTAAACCTCAAAAGAACCAACAACTTGTGGGAAACACTGAAAGAAACTAGCACTGCAATAATGCTATTTTAAAATGAAAACCTAGAAATAAACATTCCCCTTAGTGTACACAAGGATAAAATACCACTATGTACCTTTAAAACAACATAGGAAAGGGGTATTTCAACATATGCTCCTTTACCCAAACGGCATTGATCCATCATTATACTCTCACTTTGTTATTCTTAGAGGTATACTAACCCTCAAAATAAAGAAGCCATTAAAGTTCCTGAGAGTGACAGAAAACCGAGCAGAATACAAAATTTTACAAAGAGCTATTTACAGATATTTTCCTGTGAGAAAAGAATGACAAGAATGCATCCTGAATGTTAACAAATCCGCTAGAATAAATCAGTCTGCCTGGCCTGGTCAGCAGGTTTGGAGGGGGGATTCAGTAGAGTTGGAAATTTAAACTTCAGCTTGTAATTGTAAAAATCCTGCTTTAGAAATTTGAACCAGCACATAAACCCATGTAATATAATACAGAAGTCTGCTAAAAGGATACCCAGCTAGAAGGAGTCTGTGAAATCTCTAACTACTTAACTTGGAAAAAAGAATATAATGCCAAAGAGTGAAGCATTTTATTATTCTGCAGGGATATATTCCTAAGTGATTGACAAGGACAAAAATCAACATTTCTTTCCTTTCCTTGTGAATGGCACTGCAGATCATGTGTGCAATTCCTCCATCAGGGTGTTGACAGAGTGTAAGCCAAACTGAAAGAAATTTCCAACTTAAATAGCCTATTCTATTTAAAAGATATACTCACAGAAATTAGAATAATTGAACTTTAAAAGAATATCATTCAAAATGTTTATTCAGATTGTTTATGAAACAATTATTCAGAATGTTTAGACAACAATTTAAATTAATCAGTGACCAGTTACTGATGTTTGACTGCCAGGCAGGAAGGCATATGCAGTCCGGTTTTACAGGAGATCCAGTCCGTAACCTCCACATAGCCAAGAATTTCATTATCAGCTGTACAAATGAGAAGTTCAGTACAACATGGGAAGCCCAAAATTAATTACTTGACTGTTCCCTAGCATAACAAAAGCAGGCATACTATTCTCCCATGACATCTCCACACCCCTCAGACACATCGCTATGTAGTCCTGCTCTTCCAGAGTACCAGTGGTTCTCCAAAGAACAGGCACAAATAGACCACACTATACAAAGGCTGCTCTGAGATCAGCCAAGGAGAAGGTGACGTGTAAGACAGCTCAGGCTTCTTGGATAAGAACAAAAATTACAATTTGGTTATGATCAAACAAGCAAATAAATAATGAAAATGGAGAAATAGACTTGAGTATTATTAGGGAGTATTTCTTTATCAGAGGAAAGCAAACAGAGCATAATTAGACTTTTAAGAGGTAAGTCCATAAAAACCATTATTAACAGAATGAACAAGTTAATTCCACCAGCCTGAAGCAAACTGGGAATTGGTCTTCGACACCCATCTGTAGACCAGTGCTCACAGTTTAAATGCACTGTTTAAAGCGATCTCTCCACAGTCTCTAGGTCAAGAAACACTAAGTAGAAATACTTTTCCAGGATTGCTTACTGTGAACAGGATGGATAGCAGATGCAATTTTCAACTGAAAGTGTTCAACACCAGGTGGAGTAGGGCTGAAAATTCAGTCCTGAATGCAGTATACCAAAATGACATGGCAGACAAGTCACACACTGATGAAGGAAGCAGGTCCTTCCTGATGGGTAGAAGTACGAAACAGAAATGTCCACCCAAGGTAGTCTTGAAGCCATGTTTATTTAAAAAAAAAAATCACATTTTTCTTGACTCAGAACATGCTGAGCATATTCTGTGATTCAACACATGCAACCCTCAGGACTTCTGTAAGGGTCTCATATGGATTTCCATCTAGGATTTCTTTGACTCACCACATCAAAGGTAAACATCAGAAGTAGTCATCTGAAGTGTTTGTTTCAGCCTTTGTATAAGCAAGGATGTCCTTCCTAAATAATTTAAACACAGAAAGGACACATACAGTCCTCATCAGCAGGGAATTCCAAGATCCCTGAAGTGGAGAAACACTTTCATAAGCTTTACATAGAGAGACAGAGTGCATCCAACAAACACTCTTTCTTCCTAGGTTGCTTGGCAAGTGCTTGCTTTAATCTTGAGCTCACTCTGAGTTACCAAAGTAAATGAGAATTTCATTAAACTGTATTTGCTGATATCTGTCTTCTCCCTTTGAGAGAGAGTATACAAAATCAAGAAGAGTGGCTGATAGACCAGATGGTTGTGCCATTGTTCACAGAACAGGGTGGAGAAATGGACCGAAAGGTTGACAAAGAGAAATGTAAAGTCTTGCACCTGAAAAGGAACAAGCCCTTGTACCAGTATATGTTGTGGGCTGACTGGCTGGAAAACCAGTTGTGCAGAAATTAATCTGGAGGTTTCAGTGGACAATGGGTTCAACATGACCAAGCAATGCACACTTGAGGCCAAGTTGGGCAACAGTGTCCAGGGCTATATTTAAGAGTGACATCACCAGCAGGACAAGAAAGTAACTATTCCTCTCTACTCAGCACCAGTGAGGCTGCACCTGGAGAATTATGTGTCCTGGGTTAACACAGCCCATTCTCACAAGCAGCCCTCTACCCACACAGATGGGGGGAAAAGTAACACCAAAAAACATGTGGCATTGAGATAAGAAGTTTACCAGAATGATTCAATGCAATGTGCAGAAAAGTACAGTGAACTGCAGAAGCAGCAGCAGAAGGCAGCAAAAATGTACTTTCCCCGACTCAAGCATGCAGTAACTGGCACATAGCAAAAACTCAATACCGCAAACCCAGGAGCTGGGAGTCACAATCAGAATAGGAAGCCTCTCATGTTACAATCTGAACTTCAAGCCCCATGATACTTCGCTCCAGAGAGCACTTTTATTTTGAAGCTGGCATGGTATTGAATAGTCACATCAGCAGATTAAACTCAACCCATGACACTATGTCATGTGCTAGGCTCTCCAGTATAAGGAAAACTTGGTCATACTAAAATAACTTCAGCGAAGGGTCACAAAGATGATTAATTGCCTGGAATATTTTCTATATAAGGAGATGATGAGAGATTCATATTAAATTTAAGAAAGAAAACATCACATCAGGAATCTTCTTTATATCATCACATAAGCACACCGATAACCACTGCAGAACACCCCAAAACAGACAAATAAATGCAAAGATAAAAGAGCCAAGCATCAATCATTCTGATATCCTACATAAAGAGTCCCCAGTAGTTAAGAATTCTTGAATAAAAGTCATACAAAAAGAGACTGAGGTAAAGTAAATGAAATTTCTTCTGCTCTGATATGGGGATGATTAGTACTTA
The DNA here is from genome assembly GCF_015220805.1 of Pogoniulus pusillus. NCBI lineage: Eukaryota > Metazoa > Chordata > Aves > Piciformes > Lybiidae > Pogoniulus > Pogoniulus pusillus. Next base: position 20,164,118 of record NC_087268.1, on the reverse strand, counting down.
TTTATTTAAAGACTTATTATTAAGACTATTTTATTATGGGACTTAGTACCCAAAGTCTTATTCATTCAGGTTCCTGTAGATGGTGACAATGTGGTTATGTGATAACAAAACACAGAGAGAGGAATACAGAGAGGTAATGGCAAGTGGTGGAACCCCTGTTAACACCTTGTACGGCTTGTTACTTTATCATAGAAATCCACTAGGTTAGTCAAGTAAAATTTGCTCCCAGTAAAGGCATGCTGGCTGTCTTGAGTCACCTCCCTGTTCACCATGTGCCTTAGCATGGCATCTAGGCTTAGCTGATCTTTGAACTGATACACTGAGTGAGGCTGGTGGTTAGTAAATCAAATTACAACATTTGCACTTGATACAGTAAGATTCTGAAGGCTTTTAGCTAAAAAAGTCTTTTCCTCAATCAGTCAAGCAACTGCTGAGCAAAGTGAAAAGGTGTTTACTGCAGCAGCTAATGCACGGAAGAGGAGACATCTGACCAGTGTCTCATATTTGTAACCTAGTTTTAGAGAAATGAAGGGTGAGGAAGTTGCAGACAGGATCATAAGAATGCAGCAAGGAAAAGCTGGTGTGTAAGTCTCAAAGGTGGAACCAGATAGCAAGCAGAGTGAGATAGATGAGTTTTGACACACAGGCCAGATAAGAGAAGATAGACGGAAACTCAGACCTGGAATTTCCCAGAAATGCAAAAACATACAACAACAGAAAATGCATAAGGTAAGATCAATTTTGCCATGCCTGAGAGAAAGCAGCATGGTGGCACATGCGCTACCTTGAGACAATGTGGAATATTTTAGTGAGAGAAAATAGATGCTAGGCTGTGAAAAGGAAACAATGTTGATGTCTGCTGCTCTCATAGGCTTGCTGAGATGTATAAACACAAGAACACAAACATAGATAAGACAGAGCAGGAGAGCCAGTTGGTGTGTGTCTCTGGGAGCCTGTGCTTTCTCCTTGGCCTGCTTTCTGTGTGACTAATCCTTCTGCTTTCTAACCCACTCTTGCCGACCTTCCAAGCTTACCTTGCATGTAAGGCAAACTGGGATAAGGTAGAGGGGTGGAAGGCTGGTTGGGAGCCCCTCCTGGGGACTCTGGTTTCTGAGAGGGTTGTTGTGTTTCTGCATTACCTTTAACTTGTATATTTCTGTCTATAGCTGCATAAATTGTAAATATCTGTGTGTATATTGTGCTAAGCTGTAAATATAAAGCTTCATTCCTTAACTACCAGCTTGGCTGAGTCTAGTCTGGGTGATTTCATAAGAGTAGGGGGGTGGGTAACACCCAAACTGTCACAGCACAGCATCTAGGAGGATCTGTTCCATGATCATCCCAGGCACAGTGGTGAGGCTGACAGGTTGTCCCCAGGGTCCTCCTTTCTACCTTTTTTAAAAATGGGTGTAATGTTTCCTTTCTTCCAGACCCCAGGGACTTCACCTTACTGTCAGGACTTTTCAAACATCATGGAAAGTGTCTTGGCAACTACATCAGCTAATACCCTCAGGACTCTGGGATGCATTTCATCAATTCCCATGGAGTTGTATGTCTCCAGGTTCCTCAGATGATCATGCATCTTGTCTCCACTTACAACAGGAGAGACTTTGTATTAGCTAATAAAGGACTGGTTGGAGACATTAAGGTTGGGAACAGCCTTGGTGACAGTGCACATGTCCAGTGTTACCTGCTGTTTGACAACTTCATGGACATACCATATGTTCTGAAATTGCAGGTATGTTTTAAGTTCTAGCCTGATTTTAGCAAAGGTAGAGGGGTGGGAAAGAGGTAGAGATTCTGATTTTGGTTCTGGTCTCCAGGGCTGTGAAAAATAATTTTGAAATAGTGAACTTTAATTGTAAATAAACAAATACAAAATAGCTAATATAAAGAAAAGACAAGTGGTAGAGAGAAAGGAAAAAGCTTTAATATGCCCCCCCGTTCCTTTATTTCCCAGTTCCAATTCTCTCACTTTGTGCTAACACAAATTCTGCTTACCATACTGCTGGGGCATTTGAATTTCTAGAGTAGAGGGACAAATAACCTAAACAATCAAAATATCCAAAAGAAACTGGTGTGCATTCTGAAGAGTATGGCCAGCAGGCTGAGATGGTTCTTAGCCCAGCTCTGCTCTGCCCTGGTGAAGCAAGGACAAGGAACTGGTGGAGAAAGTCTAGCAGAGACTCATCAATACTTACAAATATCTAAAGGATGTGTATCAGAAGGATGTACTTGGACTCTCTTCAGAGGTGTCCAGGGACAGGACAAGAGGCAATGGATACAAGAATAGAGGAGGTTGCACATAAACATAAGGGGAAAAAAAAAACACTTTAAGGGTGGCAGAACACTGGAACGGGATGCCCAGAAAGGCTGTGGAGTCTCCATCTCTGGAGGCATTCCAAGCCTGCCTGGACATGATCCTCTGTGATTTGTTCTGGGTGATCCTGCTCTAGCAGGAAGGGTGGACTACATGATCTCCAGAGGTCCCTTGCAAACCCTACCACTCTGTGATTTTGTAAACTAACCTCTTTAAAGGCATTCTTCACACAATATGAAAGCAAAAATAAACTAGTTTGGGTGCTTTCCTCCATCCCTTCCTTTTACATTGTAATTATTATAAGAACTTTTAGGGTAGGCAAAGAAAGAGCATAGCAAAAAGAAAGTACATAGCAAGCAAGCAAGGAAGGAAGCCATCCTTGAATACATTACTGGTAACTAGTTTATGATTTTACATCTGCATCTGTTTAACCAATTCTTCTCATGCACTCCTGCAGGCTTAGGAAAAACAGGCTGAAACTGGAGTACCAGCAGCCACATTTGGTTTTTGTTCTGAAAGGACCAGGATAGGAGTAATGTGTACATGTTTTCTACTGCCACTCCTTTTCCCTTTAATCAGATTTAATTACATTTTCAGACTATTCTGTCCTGTCATGTATATATATTTATGCTATATGAATGTACACAACACCCCTTTGTTTTGCTCTGCATACTGGCACTTGCATGCTCCAGATCAAACAATAAGGTGGTGGGAATGGGAGCTGACATTAACACACTGAATAAAGTGCTCAGTGAGACATGAAGATACACAATGAGACTTCTTTCCAACCTAAAGTTTTCAAAAGAAGGCTCCAAATGAGCCATTGTCTCACAAAATACAGTTTTGTTTAGTGCTTATTTGGATTTTTGTGGGGCAATTCTTGTTTTGGTCTTACTAAAACAAAGCATACACTAAAATGCTTTACTGTCATTAGATAATAGGAGACAAAAGTAAGAGGCACGGACAGAGGAAACATCTCTGGTAAGCCTGGATATAAGAGGGGAATTCTCTGAAATGGATAGACACAGAGATTCCAGTAGTGCACAGAGAGCAGCTGTTACACTGACAGTAACTAGACTGGGCTGAGGTCCTGAGGAAGTGAAATGAAGAAGAAACAAGCAGTGGAAGAACACAAGACAAGGGAAACAGAGTCCCTTCTGAATCAGTAGATTATTACAAGTTGTAGAGGTGGGGGAAATAGAGTGATTCTCCGAAGAATGTCAGCATCCTATTTGTACAGACAAAAGATTGTTCAGAAGTTGTTAGACAAGCATTACATGAAATAAAAGCAGAAAATGCTGAAGTTACAGATAGTAACTCCTTTATCTCATATGGACACCCTTCTCTTGCATACCAGTTACATAATGCTATAACAGAAAAATATAATCTCAAATAACTGGCTGCATGAGAGTCAATTGTATTTTGCCAAGTTCAATACATCTATCCAGGGGGAGTAACCCTGAACCTGACCCTAGGTGGTCGTGACCCCTCCCCAGGGGTGGGTCTGAACACCACCAGGTGGTGGTTAGCCCACTCCCCCTTCCTGTCCCATAAAAGCAGGGGGACTTCCTGTTTTCACTCTCTCTCTGCACCTCTCTGCACCTCCCTGCACTCCCTGCCTCCATGATTACCAGCATTACCATCAGTTCCTGGTTTCTCTTTGTTTCACCACGTGGCCATCACCCACGAGGCAGACAAAGCCATCACAATCACAATCGAGTTGTATTTGTACATTTTGTATTTGCTTTTTTTTTCCCTTCCCTAAGCTTTGTAACTTCCCTACCTCAGATACTTTTTTTTTCCAAGCTATAGTTTAACTTTTCTTTTTAACTTCCAAATTGAGTGAGATTTCATTTATTTGGGTATGCTTACTTTTCTCTCTCTCTCTCCATCTAATCCCTTTCTTTTTTGGGAAAGAAGGGGAAGAGGGAAGGGCACTTTATAAAATTGTTATTGGTTCTATCAAATTTATCAGAGTCTCTGGAAATTTAAATTAGAACCGAGACAACATCTTAAAAGCAGTATCCTGTCTAGCAGATGAGAATACTGAAACAGAGACCAATAAAACTACTATAGCAACATCACCAAGTGGTTTAAACAACCAGGAACACAATTCCCCCAACTCCCTTTTGCACTGCATATGGATGCTTTTTACAGCCAACACACTCCTTATCAACCCGTGATCCTAGCAAGATGCTCTCTGACCATTCTTTGCTCTCTGTACCTTCATTGCCAGTTTCTAGAGTGTTCAAGACACAAGTGAGAGTCAGTTGACTATCATCTGCAAGGCAGTAAGAAGCTTGCTCTAGCAAATGAATATCAATCAGAACATGAACCCCATTCCTGTTCTGCAGTGGGATAGGAATGCACAGCTGTTACTATATCTCAGGTTGGAGAGACATCAGAAACTCGACAGTCATGACTACCATAAGCACATTCTGAAACTGACCTACTCAGGTCCTCACTGGCAACTAGCCAGGCCCTTGGTGGTTGGGACCACTGTGCATAAAATTCACCAGATGGCATAATGCATGTTTTTAATTTCTGGGAACTAGATTAAGTATGAGGACTACTGCAACATTCCACCTCAGTCCCACTGCTCTCATACCTCAAACAGAGATGGAGCATTAGCCTACAGCCTTACAGAGGTGTAGCAAACAAATAAAACACATTCCAGCCTACACTGAATCCCTCTGATTCTAGTGACTCTAAGCTACGGAATATGTGATGGTACTTCACAAGTAAACACAATACAACATGTTCATTAAAAATAAACACCACCAAACAATAATTCCTTGCTGCCTCATCTTTCAAATCAAAGAGCTGCTGCTTACCACTTAGCAAAATTCTTGGTAGAACCTGCAATAGCATAGGTCTTGCAAATATTTTCTTATTACAAGCAAGACTATAAAAACACAGAAAGACAAGCTGGGTGAATAGTGAATAAGCTTTTAATTAGAGGCTATACTTTCAAAAGAAAGGATGTGGTTTAACAGTTCAAGTAAAAAACCACAGCATATTGGCTGGAGATTTTCAGCTTCTCAACTGCAACAGGAACTTCACAGGTAGCTACATCAGGTCACTTAGTGCTACCAGTCCTTTGGGATTCCGCATTCAGAAGAGGAACTGTAATTACCACCCTCCCTTATAACATATTTTGGGACCACATCTTGTGTACTGCATTCAGTTTTGGGCTCCCCAGTTTAAGAGGGACAGATATATGCTAGAGAGGGTTCAGTGGAGGTCTACAAGGATGACTAGTGAACTGGAGCACTGCCTTAGGAGGAGAGGCTGAGGGACTTGGGGCTGCTTAGTCTGGAAAAGAGAAGACTGAGAGGGGATTTAATAAATGTTTATAAACACCTGAGGGCTGGGGGTCAGGAGGGAGGGGACAGACTCTGCTCACTTGCTCCCTGGGATAGGATAAGGAGCAATGGGTGTGAGCTGCAGCACAGGAGGTTGCACCTCAACACAAGGGGAAACTTCTTTACTGTGAGGGTCACTGAGCACTAGAACAGGCTCCCCAGAGAGGCTGTGGAGTCTCCTTCTGTGGAGCCTTTCAAGGCCTGTCTGGATGTGTTCATCTGTGATCTGAGCTAGATTGTGTGGTCCTGCTGTGGCAAGGCGGTTGGACTCGATAATCACTTTAGGTCCCTTTCAAGGCCTGTCTGGATGTGTTCATCTGTGATCTGAGCTAGATTGTGTGGTCCTGCTGTGGCAAGGCGGTTGGACTCAATAATCACTTTAGGTCCCTTCCAACCCCTGACATCCTGCAAGCCTGTGATCTTCAGTTCTGTAGACCAGCAAAGCTTCCATCCTTCCGGCTCTCTATAGATTAAAGATCAACCTACAGAGAAGAATGAAGGGGAAAAAAGGAGGAGAAAACAGTGGTAAAAATGAAAGGTTTAAGCACTGTTACCATCACAGCTGTTAGGCCACCACATTTGCATTGCCTTTTATCTTTTTTTCAATACTGTTTTGGCAGTTCCCTGTTCCAGCTGTAGTGATCAAGAAGCTGACGCACTGCCTTTGCTGCTGACTAACAGCTAGAATTTTTGAGGCAGTGGTAACAGAAATGTACATTACATTGGAGAACCAAACACAAAGTATTTATAGAAATGAGTCCTTTGGTCAGAGAGCAGGAATTACACAAAGAAGAGAAATGCTACACTTTAAATCAAAGGCTAAGCAGTATCCCCAGCTGGTTGCTGGATACTACTGTCACTACAGACTTCCTCCACATCTGCGGCAATCCCTTAAATTATTTCACCTCCATTAAGCCCAAAATCAGCTCTGATATCAGTTCAGTAGAAAATTCATTTATCGTCTCTCAGACTAATTGGTCTAGTTGGGCAGCAATTTAACATAGGACTGAGATGTGGACTGTAGTTGGATACATCAAAGCAACTATGACTGCACCAAGCCACATCACACCACATTGTCTCAGCACCTGCAGTCATTATTATTACTTCAAGGATCTCGACTTAGAGCTGTATTTTACAGAGTATATCCAACCTTCCACATGCCAACAGTCCTCAAGGCTGTCTCTTTGCCCACAGTACCCTTTAACAATACTTACAGAGAGAATGAATTGCAAGAAACTGAAAGAAAGTTCCAGTTTGATTAAGCACTAGTGGCTGAATGAGCAGAGCACAACACTGACCACAAAGCACTACTTTAGCAGGTACTGCCACCAACAGGTCAATGGAGGTTTGGGATTACTTTGGTATTCCCAGTATGGACATGCTGTCTCTCTCAACCCCACCCTTAAACTGATACAGATTAGAGATTTATACTATCATATCAGAAAATAATCAGCTTGCCATTGTGTATCTTTGCAGTTAAAGAACTGATTTAATCTACAGCTCCAACAAGCATTTTACTGACATCCTTCTACAAAGAAAAGAACTTAAATAAACTGAAATATTGAGCTCCCTTATGGCTCTTACTGCATTTCTGCAGTGCATTTACAGCATTATGCTTTCCTGGTTCCAAATCTTAGTATTCCAGTTTGTTTTCCATGATACAATATAGTTAACATTACCAAACTGGAAAGCTCCCACTTGTTGCATACTAGTTCTTGAAACATCACTTGGTTGGCATGGTAACATCCAGATATTCCACCAAATTACACATGGTCATGGTAATGCAGACATTCCACTCAATTACATATTTTCCAGTCTGAACAAATCTCCTGTTTACCTGCAGAAACCACAAGTTCTTCTACCACAAATAGACTTCTTTCTTCCAATTTCATATCATCTGAGATTTTTTTTTTTCATTTTCTCCCAGGCTGTCTGTTGTGGGGCACTCTGAATTCCTTCTCCCCCCACCTCCATCTCCAAAGGTTTGAATGGGGGAAAAAGGAAGGCTCGAAAACTGCTTTCCCCCCATCCACGTGGACTTAGAGGGAGAACAGCAAAAGGTGACTTTTCCACACATGTACTGACTCATATGAAAGTCTATGCAGAAGTTGGCTGGTGTCTGGCTCGATTCTTCATGGTCACTATAAATGGAAAGTGGACACTTTGTCTAGGAAAGGATAAATAGAACGAGGGAGAAAGTGTGGAGGTCCCTGCCTTGGCAGAGTTCCCACTTTGCTGTGTTCCTGTCTTTGGATCGCTCCTGCTTTGGACAACTCCCACTTTTTGCACAGCTCTCATTTTCCACTGTCCCCACTTTAGACGATTCCCACTTTTTGCACCATTCTGTGCAAGTCTGCAAGCTCAGCAAGTCCTTAGGTCCATTTGAGAGAGCTGCTGGCAGCATCTGGACCTAGCTTCTCTTGGGCCACACCATGCAGCCCAATTTTCTGCTTGCTGCCCTAAGTTGGGGAAGATGTCAGCGATTTGGCCTCCTCCCTGTGCTGCTGAGGCAGCACTACTCCATGAATCTTTGTCTCGTGGAATTTGGCACATTTGGACTTTTGCCATTTGGATCCACAATTGGATATAACTTGCAGGAGGCTGCTTCCTGAGAGAAATTCACCAAGGGATCATTGCTAATTTCCCACTTCACCTCTGTGAGTAAAACTTGCTGTTCCCTTAAGATTCTTTGCTCAACCTGATTTATAGTGGCGTAAAGCTGTGTTTGTAGCTTAGCCTTTTCCATTTTCTGACTTCCTTAAATCTCTAAATTTGCCCATAAGCATCCTTTGAAGGTTTTCCCAAGTGAATTAGAGCCTGCAAATAAGCCTTAACTATCTCTGTAGTTGGGAGTGGTTTTTTTTTTTGGGAAAATAAAATAATTCTATTTTTATAATTCCCACCTCGGCCAACTAATACCCAAACCCTTACACTGCCTTGTATAGTTGAATAGAATTGTAGAATCAACCAGATTGGAAGAGACCTCCAAGATCATCCAGTCCCACCTATAACCTAGGCCTATGCAATCAACTAGACCACGGCACTAAGTTCCTCATGTAGGCTTTTCTTGAACATCTCCAGGGACATTGTACATGGTGTACATACATACATTGGCGTACATACACATCAGCTGGGCTGCTGATTCTATCCCTATCTCTGGCTTACCACCCTTAGCCTCCTTCAGTTTGTCTCTAGTACTGCTGTATTTAACCCCCTCCCTCTTCCAGCCTAAAGCCCTTTCAACAAGCCCCACCAGCTCATGTGCCAAGATCTTTAATTAGTACCTCTCAGCTTCTTTCATCACACAAATCTGAGTGCTATTTATCTGGCTTAGACTCACTTTATCTACACGGTGAACTTTAAAAATGTGAACTTTACGCATTCAAGAAAACAAATTATGAAGAATGGCAAGACTGCAATTTATTAATAAAACCTGAAGAAAGTAATACGTAACATTTGTAATATGATCTGGGCAACCCCACAAACCAGTATAGGTTGGGGACTGACCTGTTGGAGAGCTGCGTAAGGGAAAGGGACCTAGGGGTCCTAGTGGACAGAATGATCACGAATAAGCAATGTGCCCTTGTGGCCAAGAAGGCAAATAGCATCCTGGGATGTATTAGAAGGGGTGTGTTGAGTTCTGGACCACTCAGTTCAGGAAGGGCAGGGAATTGCTTTTGAAAGAGTCGAGGCACAGGTATGTTTATGGGAGTGGAACATCTCCTTTCTGAGGAAAGGCTGAGAGAGCTGGATCTTTAGCCTGGAGGGGACTGAAGGATGACCTCACTACTCATGACCTCATATTTTAGTATGAAACAATGGGTACTTCATGGTGTAGATGGTAGATTAGATAAATGGAAGTGTGAACAGAATGAATGCAGGTAATTAACCAATGTAATTGGTATGCATGGGTAGTAAAAGGTGTGATCTGAAGACTGTAGATTGCCACACAAATAGAACTGGAAGTGTATATAAGAATAGTAAGTTGTGCAAAAAAATGTTTTCACAGGGGGAAAGCCTTCTGAAGTTCATGCCTGATGCTGCCCCAACCAACTGCTACAAATGGTGATCCCAACTGTGGAGAGAAGAGTGGACCAGTAGCAAGCCTATCTGAACTAAATAATACAGTGGTCCAGAGAGCTGTTTAGTCATTCCATTCTAAACACCTCTAGGGTTTTGAGAGAAGGGGTGAGCAGTGGGAACCTCAGTAATCATGGGTCAATATATGACAAAAGAAATTAACTGTACCTTGAGCAGATTTGCTCACAGTGTGGTGGTTGAAACTGTGGGACTGCCATCACCACTGCCACAGAAGCAGAAGGAATGGTGCCACAGCACTTGGGCCCCCCTATGAACTTCTTGTGAATGCCTTGGGACTGGTTCTCGGGACCTGAAAGCATCTACGGATAGTCTGTCCTTGTTTGATACTCCTGATCTACTTCTCGGAGTCCAACTCTTTTATCCCTGCAACCCTCTATTTCATTGTGGCTTGAGGACAGCGACTGTGCATTTATTTACTCAGCCATGCATGGAGCTGGTTCCCATATGTCTTTCACTGCCCTTTCTCATTTAGAATGAGGTCACCCTGCAGTAAAGAGAAGGCTTCTCACGGCAAATGCTCTGAAGCACCTGTTCCAGTACAGTCTGGATCAGTCCATGATCAGTCCAAATGGTAGGGCTGTGTTTCCATCCCTGGAGCAGTTGATCCCAGTGACTCCTTCCACCCCTCCAAGTGAAAGCAAACTGTGGCCTGCATTTCAGTGCTCAGACTCCAACACATCCAACTGTTGGGATTGCTCTGTTACACCAGCAGTATAGATGGATTACAATCACTCACAGTCCAGTGGCATCAGAGTACACTGTGTGCCTGTATCCACTAAAGCTTTATACTGTCATGGGTTCAACTTGCCAAGCCATTGGATCCCTACAGCCCAATGAACCCAACTGTCCCTCTCCTCCATCTGGTTGGAGGCAGAGCCTCTCAACTCTGAGAGTAATCATTTGGTCTTGTGAAGAGGCTTTGGAAAGTCTCTTCAGGAAGATGAAAAGTAGTATCAGTTTGCCTGCTCTTTTCAATCAATTTGCCACTGGAAATTGGGGGAGTGTTATTCTGGGAAGAATTTCCTTATAATTCACAGACTCACACAGCTAGGACTGAAGTGAATTTTCTGTCCCACTTCCTCATGTCCTCCCCATGATTACGTAAGTAATACAACAGGGAATGTCATGATGTGTACCTCTCAGATTCTCTCTTTTGGACAGGTAAGTGCCCACTCCTAGTAGCTGAAACATGGGACTGTACAGGATGGGGAACAGGACATATTCTGTTGGAGCTGACAGACCTTCCTGAACAGTTCCTGCACAGCTGAAATGCAGGTCTGTAAGTGAGAAGAGCAACTTCCTTCATATTGATAGAGCATGCTAATCATTTCATCCACTGTTTGTTCCTGGCCATCTTTTATAGCCCTGGATGTTATTGCCAATGAGCTGGCATATGATGGTGGTGCACTTCATAGAAACTTTCTACACATGGCAATATGTGTACATAATGCCTCATCTGGGTCTGTAGCTTGAAGATTGTCATTCATGTTATTATAGAGCATTTTTGGCAAAGCTAGTTCCTTCAAGTATGGGATTCCTTTCTCCATGGTGATCCATCTTCCCATATAAGCCATCATATCTTTTTTGAAGGGGTAGCTATTCTTCACACCTAATAGAAGTCATGCCCAGAGTCTGAAACTTTGTATTGGTTTTACAATGATCTTGTCAATGCCTCCTTCTCTAGGCAGGGATCCCAACCACTTGGCTTCCCTGTCTTCTAATTTCAAACTACTGGCTCCAGTTTCCCAACCCTGGAGCAGCCAGGTGATAATGGGCCCACCTGGATGATGGCCAAAGTCCTTTTGTATGTCCTGGAGCTCTTCCTCCTGTTCCCGTGATGTTCCTGCTTCGTACTCATCCTTTGCAAGACAAACTGCTTTCCTTGTGTACTTCCTGTACTGTACAGGGGCAACTGATACTGGCACAGGCTGGTTCTCCAGTGGAGCTGCCATGCCTGCTGGACTATCTGTAGGCCCAGAGACCTTGTCTTTCCCCTGAGTGTGCTGAACAGGAGTCTCCATCTCTGGAGATATTCAAAACCCTCCTGGACAAATTCCTGTCTGGTCTGTTATAGGTGATCCTGCTGTGGCAGGGGGGGTTGGACTAGATGATCTTTTGAGATCCTTTCCAGCCCCTGACATTCTGTGATTTCTTTTACAAGAACCACATTTAAAGGACAGCCTATTAAGCACTCAAGATCAAATGCAACCTACTCTCAAATGCCATCAGAACAGCGATGTCTTTCCACTAGACCTATTCCCTACACGCAGTCCCAGTTTCATCTATTAAACATAATGCTAAAAATAGCCAGTGAAGGTTTAGCATTTTTTTTGTCTTGATAAAGCAATGGATGTCAGGGAGAAGGAGCAGAAGTTTACCCTTGAATGTAAATCATCAGAATAATTTACAGCTGGTTTAATTTCTTCATGTCTACAAATGAGAACACATAGTGGCAGTTCAGGGCATAATCACAATTCAACAATTGCACCTCACAGGAAGAAAGTCTGGCCCTCAGCAACTTCTAGTATTTATAAATAAAGTCTGCAATAATCTCTCAATTTGCTAGGATGGCAGGTAGAACTAGAAGGAAAATGCTACAGTTTTTCTCATTTTTATTGGTTCCTTCTTGTGATACAGAATCATCAAGATAAAGGAAAGTGCTCCAATATTGTGTAGTTCAAAAATCACTTCTGCGGAAACCTAGCTCTTACTACAGCAGTACTATGCCAGTGTTCACAAGCCAAGCAGTCCTGCACTTTGCAGAATCCCAATGAAAAATAATAAGCAAGCATCAACCATTTGTAAAACCTGTCCTAACAATAAGCAGAGGCTAGTTAAGAATGTTTGTTACATCAAAAACCGCCAAGAAGGTGTCAGAGATAACAGATATCTTTGCAACATAAAAAGGGAATGATGAGAGAAACAAAGCAAAAGCATAAAACTTGAAGCATTTTCAGGATGTGGCCACAAAAAGAGACCAAACCATTCAATTTTCAGTGATTCTAGCTCAGGCCTTTCTCTTCTCAAATCCAAGAAAGCAAAAATTCATAATTTTGCATCAGTGTCAGCATCACAAACCAAACCATGACGTCTACTCTCTGAAATCAGCCATGTTTTTCTTTTTTCCTCCAAAATAGTTTTTTCTCTTAACATACCTCAGCCTATATCTTAGGTATGGTATTTCAATTCTTCCCTCTACCTCTAAGAAAAGCTTCTGATAAAAATTTACAGGATTTTCTTATAATGACACAATTCCAGAAGCTTAGCTTACTGTCACTACAAAACTGATGTCCCTAAGAAAAGCATGGGTTGCTTTTCAGATCACAATTTGCAAAGAGTGAAACAAATCATCTGACACTAAGTCAAGGAAAATTCAGATTAGCCTCTTACACTAATCATAAGTGTAAATTCATTAACCTGTCTGTTCCTCCTCCCCCACCCCCAACACAGGAGTGAGGGAAAAGTACTATACAAAAACCCTCCAGGTTTACATAAGGAGTTGAGACAAGATTTCACTGAATAAATGAATAATATCACAGTATCACAGTATCACCAAGGTTGGATGAGACCTCATAGATCATCGAATCCAACCTGTTACCACAGAGCTCAAGGCTAGACCATGGCACCAAGTGCCACGTCCAATCTTGCCTTGAACAGCTCCAGGGACGGCGACTCCACCACCTCCCCCGGGCAGCCCATTCCAGCAGCCAATGAGTCTCTCAGTGAAGAACTTTCTCCTCACCTCCAGCCTAAATTTCCCCTGGCATAGCTTGAGGCTGTGTCCTCTTGTTCTGGTGCTGGCCACCTGAGAGAAGAGAGCAACCTCCTCCTGGCCACAACGCTCAGGAAAATCACGCTTTAATCCTGGCTACCTGACTAGTGCAGTCACTGACTGAGCTAAGAAATGCAGATGAAAGAAATCTGAGCTTAGAGAGAGAAAATGAAAAGTTAAAATTTCAAAACCAGAGGCTTTTTAATTTGGTTTCACTGCGCATTTTGCAAGATGCAGAAGCAGACCGTATTTCTCCACCATTCTCACTAGCGGATAGTGGGGGGATGGAGGTATTTACTCACACATTAACTAATAGAAAAGACGTGGCTCTGCCTTCAGGAGAAAAGCTATCAGCATCCCATTCAGACGCTTCTGGCCTCTATTCAACTAACAGCCAGGCCAGGGACAACTCCCAAAGTCCCAGATGCTCCTGCCAGAGACACTGCCTCCTCTGAGCCACGCAATTTAAAATATCATCTCGCATCAATTAATTTCCCCCCTCCGCAACAGATTGTCATTTTGAAATTTGCCACTGAAAAAAAAAAGATTACTTTAAAGCAAATCAGTAAAGATCAACTCAGGTGTTTCAGCATTTAATTTAATATTACTTACCAATAAAAGCTACAAAATTAACTGGAAGTGCTATAAAATAAACTTATTTTCTAAACTTACCAGAAGAGATTTCTAATACATTCTCATCTCGTCTTGTTTCTGAAACAAGGTGGTTTAAAATACTGATCTAATCACACAGGGAGTAAAAGCATTATGTGTTCAGAGATAATAAAAGGTGAAATTATTCTGTCCTCGACTGCTGATCAGTCTAACTGCATGCTACAACTATAATGGCATAAAGGAAGCTAGTGAGTTTAAAGCTAGATTTTTAGGTTGTAAAAGGAATGAAATAAATAAAGCAAATTAATTGCTAAAAAATAAACATTAACAGGTGACTAACAAAATTCCTCTCTTCTAGTAACGAAAAATTAAAGCTGCTCTCCTGAAGTCGGTTTCCTGAAAGAACTGAAAGTGCTTCAACTGCCCTCTAGCGTTAAAAATTAATGCCAAGGCTAACCAAGAGGTAGACTGAAAAGACACTTGTAAGAAACTAGTTACTATAGTGTCATGTTGACAACTATAAAGCTAGAATTTTAAAAGCAGATGAATAAAAGAGCAGTGGGACAACGTTTTCTTTAAAATTAAGTTTTTCAAACCTTCTTGGCAAGGTACAATTCAGTCCCACAATAGCTGGCTGAGATGACAGAAGACTTTTTTTTTCAACTTCAGCCCTGTATTTCTGTGAAAACTGAAAACAGTGCCCAAGAAAAAGTTCTGCTTGATACTAGAGAACGAAATTGATGTTTGATGCTAAAAAGAAAGAATCAAGCATCTAATTCCATATCCCAAGCTGTTAAGATAAGCAAGCATAAAACCTAAAGGAGAGCTACTGGATTTTATAATTCACTTTATTCACAGTAAGCTGTTTATATATAAGCATAGCTGAAAAATTCAACTTTTTCTTCACAGGTCCATATATGAATTTTAACCAGAGTTTAACTGGCATGCAGGACAAAGAAAATGCAGAGTGAAACCTTCTCTGAAAGGCATAAAGTTCTTTACCAGCAAAATAAAAGAAATTCTGAGCACCAATAAAATTAACATCCCAAAAAATGAGACTCCTAAGAACATTAGGTACTGAGAAAAGAAAAATAACCATTCTAGCATATATGTTATATAATGAGCTAAAACAGTAACATACAGATCGAGGGTTTAATCACCACATTTGGTTTGCTACATCAAACTTAGGAACCAGGGCACAGGCTAAAGCTGGATATAATGCATATAGTTCCATAGAAATCAACAGACCTATTACTCATGAATGGGTTTGCTGTATACAGTATAGAGGCTTTAGTCTCATAGAGTACTGTTTGCTGCAGAACCAGTGCCAGTGTAATTACATAGGGACAATGCTGCTCCTGATCTAATTAATCCTGCTGAAAGATAAAGGTGACTAGCTCAGTTGTAATACTGTAATAACATCTCTACTCCTCTTTATGACTTAGTATCTTCATGTAGTATCAGTCAGCAATAACCAAGGATTTTCTGAATGCATAGTCTGATATTATATGTGTACGACTGTCTTAATAAGATCAGGGATTGAATTTACTACAGCCTGCCAGCAGACTAGTCACTCCATTAAAATTTGTATTACGCCTAGGCCAGACCAGCAGTCAGTAGACTGGTTTGAAACAAGCCACCTTCTAGCTCTTAAACCAAAGGAAGAAGAGGCTGGCAGGTCTTTCATGTCAATGTCCTTCAAGCACAAGAACAGCCTGCTCAGAAAAGTAAGTATACATATAGGAGACTATACATATAGGAGACAAGGAACGCAGGACTGAGCTCTAATGCAAACAGGGCACTCACAAAAGACAGAAAGGATGACAGGTTACAGAGGAGGAACACAAAAGCCCTGTCTGGCATGTAGAGTACTGCTAAGAAAGCCAAAGCTCATCTGAACACAAAACTGTCAAGAGACACCAAGGGCAAGGTGAAAAACTACCTTAGTAGCAAGAGTGAATTAGGAAAGCACAGGCCTGCTGGGGAGTAAATGATACATTGTCAGTAGACCAAAGCTCTTAATGTGTTTCTTGCCTCAGCCTTCACAAGGAAGGTCTCAGACCCCTATGTCTAGAGAGGTGGTTCAAAGAGGACGACTATTAGTAGCAGAAGAAAATCAAGTCAGGGATCTCTCAAAAAAAATAAATCTCAAGCCACAGAAGTCTATGAGACAGGACACAATACATTCTAGGGTGCTGAAAGAATCAGTCAATGTAATGGCAAGGCTGCTCAGTAGCATGTTTGAAAGTCACTATCATGTTTGAAAGCTTGTAGAAATCATGATAGGTCTCCCACAACTGGAGAAAGGCAACTACTTACCCTGTTCTCAAAAAAAGGACAATCTAGGCAACTACAGGCTGGACAACCTTGCTTTGGTACCTGGGAAAGTCAGGTTGTCAGGGGATGATCTTGAGATCATCTCATCCAGTCCTAGGCTCATGCTGGGTCAATCACAACAGGTTGTCAAGAACTGCGTCTAGATGGTTTTGAGTATTTCCAGGGATGGAGAGTTCACAGCTTCTCTGAGCAACCCATCCCAGCATTGGGAGTTGACTGTGCTTACAGTAGGAAAAAAAAAACACAACAGTAATAGAAGAATCTATCTCTCTCTTTACATGTCTCCCTGCATCATGTATTATACATGCTGATAAGATGCTTTGAGACTTTTCCAATCTGAACAATCACAGCTCTCTCAGTGTCTTATGGATGGATTAATTCCAGTATGTCCATATCTTTCTTTTGGTGAGGAGCCAATAACCATGCTTATCAGCACTGAAAAGAAAGGACAAATTTTCCTCAACCTGCTGGAAATGCTCTTTTTAATGCAGTCCTAATGCTGTTGACTGCCTTTGTGATGAGGATGCATTGCTAGTTCATGATCATCTGCTATCAATCAGGTCTTTCTCTGCATAGATGCTTTCCAGAAGGTCTGCCCACAAAACATACTGGTGCATGAAGCAGTTATTCTTGGCACACACTCCTAGGCATAGGCAGATGCTGTTGATAAGGGGGAATAGTCAACACAGATTTACCAGAGATAAATCATGCCTGACCAATCCAATTGTCTTACATGATAAAACAACTGGATTTGTAGATAGTGCAAGAGCACTGGACTACATTTACCTCAGCAAGAATTTCCGTAACTTCTCACAGTGCTCTTGTTATCCAAGTTATGACATTACAGCCTGGATGGGGAGACAACTAGACAGGTTAAAAAGTAAGTGGTAAGGTTGGGCTCAAAGAATAGAGCTGAAGTGTTATACTCTATGATGGAGGTGAGCAATGAGTAGAGTAGCACACAAGTCTATCTTGAAGCTTTTCCTGTGTAATGGGAGGTGATTTGCTGGAAAGCAGTCCTGTGGAGAGAGACCTGGGAGTGCTGGCGGATAACAAGTTAACCATGGCACAGCAATGTGCCCTTGTGGCCAAGAGGGCCAATAGCATCTTGGCGTGTACTAGGAAGAGTGTGTACAGCAGATCAAGGTAGGTTCTCCTCCCCCTCTACTCTACCCTGCTGAGACCTCATCTTGAATATTGTGTTCAGTTTTGGGCTCCCCAGCTTAAGAGGGACAGGGATCAGCTGGAGAGGGTCCAGCGGAGGGCTACGAGGATGATTAGGGGCCTGGAGCACATGGCATATGAGGAGAGGCTGAGGGTCCTGGAGCTTTTTAATCTGGAGAAGAGAAGACTTAGAGAGGATTTGATACATGTTTGCAAGTATCTGAAGGCTGGCCAGGAGAGAGGGACAGGCTCTGCTCACTGCTCCCTGGGACAGGACAAGAAGCCATGGGTGTAAATTGCAGCAAAAGAGGTTCTGCCTCAACACAAGGGGAAATTTCTTTACTGTAAGGGTCACAGAGCACTGGAATAGGCTTCCCAGAGAGGTTGTGGAGTCTCCTTCTATGGAGACTTTCAGGGCCTGTCTGGATATGTTCCTCTGTGATCTGTGTTAGATAGTATAGTCCTGCTCTGGCAGGGGGGCTGGACTCAATGATCTCCTTGGGTGCTTTCCAACCCCTAACATCCTGTGATCCTTATGGGTGACCTGAAGACAGTGAGACAGCATCCTCTCCTGCAGATGACAGGAAACTAGGGGATGCAGTCAGTATACTCCAGGGCAGGCCTATCATTTTGAGTGACCCAGACAGGCCAGAAGAACAGGCCGTGAGAAAATTACTTCTGCTAAAAATGATTTGTGGGTCCTAGTGGACACTAGGCTTAAGCAGAAGTCAGAAGTACACTATGAAAGCAATGAAGGCTAAAAGATCACTGGACTGGACCCACAGGAGCATAAACAGTAGAAAAGGGAAGTGATTATTCTCCTTTATTCAATATTGTACTAAATCCAGAGGTTTTGGAACTCTAGCAGAAGAAAGATGTTGATAAACTTGAGCAAGTCCTGCCAACGGCCATCGAGATGCTCCAAGAGCACTGGTCCTGGTGAGAAAAGGCTGAGGAAACTGGTCTTGCTTAAGCTGTGTAAGTGTTGAGTGAATGTAATAGGAGATTTCCAGTTCCTAAGAACACATAGACAGACTCTATTAAGGCATATAGCAAAAGAACAAGAGACAATAAACAGAAGTTGCCACAGGATGTTAAAAAAATCACCATTCTGAAGTACTGGACAGGTGTCATAGAATCAACCAAGTTGAAAGAGACCTCCAAGATCATCCAGGCCAACCTAGCACCCAGCCCTATCCAATCAACCACACCATGGCACTAAGTGCTCTATCCAGGCTTTTCTTGAACATCTCCAGGGATGGCCAGTGAGCCAGGACTGCCTCCCTGGGCAGCCCATTCCAATGCCAATCACTCTCTCTGGCAACAACTTCCTCCTAACATCCACCCTAGACTGCCCACAGCGCAACTTGAGACTGTGTCCCCCTGTCCTGTTGCTGGTTGCCTGGGAGAAGAGACCAACCCCACCTGACTACAGCCTCCCTTCAGGTAGTTGCAGACAGTAATGAGGTCTGCCCTGAGCCTCCTCTTCTCCAGGCTGCACACCCCCAGCTCCCTCAGCCTCTCCTCACAGGGCTATGTTCCAGGCCCCTCACCAGCTTCGTCACCCTTCTCTGGACACACTCCAGTACCTCAACATCTCTCTTGAATTGAGGAGCCCAGAACTGGACATAGCACTCAAGGTGTGGCACTGACCAGTGCTGAGTACATTGAATAGGATCAAGCCTAGCAGGGGCAAAAAGGGAAGTCAGCAGACTGGATCCTACCAGGAGAGTTACTGAAGCAAGAGATGGAGAAGGTGAATCCAGTCAATTCATTGAGGTAAAAGCTGTCCAACTTGGTCTTAAGGTGGCCGAACATGAAAATTGGCCTATGCTTTACCTCTACACTGACTCATGGATGATAGGCAATGCTCTTGTGAGGTTGGCTAAAAGACTGGAAAAAGAATGGTTGGCAGAGGAAAGGAAAGCCTATTTGGTGTGCTGATCTATAGCAGGACATTGATGCACGGCTGGAGAGAATTCAAGTGAAGGTGCGGCGCATAGACAGATGCACACATGCCTAAGAGCAGAGCCACTGAGGAACACCAACACAACCATCAGGCAGGTCAAGCTGCTAACATTTATCAAGTTGTTACAAACTGTGATTGATACAAACCTTGATTGTAAACACCGAGGTGAACTGTTCCTAGCTCGGGGGGCCCACGATTCATCTGGACATCAAGGCAGAGATGCAACCTACCAATGGGCATGCAATAGGTCAATTGATTTATCCATGGACGCTACCACCCAAGTCATCCATGACTGTGTCATTTGTGCTGCTATTAAGCAGGCTAAGCGAATCAAGCCCTTGTGGTACGGTGAGAGATGGTCAAAGTACAAGTATGGTGAAACCTGGCAGATTGACTACATCACTTTACCTCGATCTCGTTCTGGCAAGCAGTATGTGCTAACGATGGTAGAGGCCAGCATCGGATGGCTGAAAATCTATCCAGTTCCACATGCTACTGCACGTAACACCATTCTTGGACTGGAGAGACAAATCATGTGGAGACATGGAACTCCAGAGAGAATCGAGTCAGACAATGGTACTCATTTCAAGAATAATCTTGTGAAAAACTGGGTCAAAGAGCACAGTATTGAGTGGATCTACCACATACCCTACTATGCACCAGCTTCAGGGAAGATTGAGCGCTACAATGGTTTGCTGAAAACCACCCTAAAAGCCATGGGGGGTGGAACTCTGAAAAACTGGGACAAGCATTTAGCACAAGCTACCTGGTTGGTAAATAGTAGGGGGTAAGGAAACAAAGCAGGACCTGCACAATCAGACTTGGTCCAAACAGTAGAAGGTGATAAAGTTCCTGTTGTACGTGAAAAAAATCTGTTAGGGAAAACTGTTTGGGTATTTTCTCCTTCGGGCGAAGGGAAACCTGTCCGAGGAGTGGTGTCTGCTGAAGGTCCTGGTCACACCTACTGGGTAATGCAGGAAAACAGTGAAATCCAGTGTATTCCACAGAGAAATCTAACTTTAGCTGAAAGAGTTTTAATTCAGAGTGTATAATAGAAGCTGTTGAGAGTCTTCTGTTCTAGGTACTATCAGTGCCCAATAACACACAATCTACGAGAGAATCTACAGTACATGAGCATGAACCCAATGTCACCTGGGAGTTCCTGTTCTCGTCTGTGAGGAGACAAACTGTTACCTGTTTTCTGAGCTTTTGAATCACCTACATATGAAATAGTTAGAATGAAGTGTGACCTGAAATTGTAATATTCATTCTTGTAAATACTGGTTTAGACAGATAGTTCTCAGCAAAACTATGAGTGAAACAGACAGGGGTGGATTGTGGTAGTTTGAAGCTAGCTGGAGTATTTTAGTGAGAAGAATTAGATGATGGGCTGTGAAAAGGAAACAATGGTGATGGCTGCTGCACTCATAGGCTTGCTGAGATGTATAAGAACAAGAACACAAACATAGATAACATGGTTGCTGTGTGTCTCTGACTGCCTGCACATTTCTCCCTAACCTGCTGTCTGTGCAACTAATGTTTCTGCTTTCTAACTCCCCTGGTTGATCCTCCAAACTCACCTTGAACATAAGGCAAGGTCTGGGATAAGGTAGAGGGGTTGAAAGGAAGTGGAAGGGTGGCTGGGAGGCCCTCTGGTTTCTGAGAGGGTCGTTGTGTTTCTGTATTACTTTTTAACTTGTCTATGTCTGTCTATAGCTGTAGAGATTGTAAATACCTGCTTGGATATTGTGCTAAGCTGTAAATATAAAGTTCCATTCCTTAATTTCCAGCCAGCTGAGTCTAGTCTAGGTGATTTCATAAGAGTGGGAGGGCAGGTAACACCCAAACTATCACAGGCACTCAAGATGACCTTGCTTGGCACTGAGGTCAGGTTGACAGGTCTGTAATTTCCCCATTCCTTCTTCCAGCCCTTCTTGTGAATGGGCATCACATTGGCAGCTTCCAGTCTTCAGTGACCTCTCCAGTGACTCAGGACTGCTGATAAATGATGGAGAATGGCTTGGCCAGCTCATCTGCCAGCTCTCTCAGCACCCTAGGATGGATCCCTCTGGTCCCTTACTGCTTCCTCCCAGGTTACAAGGGGAATATACTGGTCCCTGACTCCATCTGCCAGCTCAGGAGGTCAGTTATCCTGGAGACAACCTGTCCCATTATTGAAGATTGAGGCAAAGAAGGTGTTAAGTACCTCTGCCTTTTCCTCATCATTTGTTACTATATTCCCCTCCACATCCAATTAAAAGTGGAGGTTGTCCTTGCTCCTTCTTTTGCCATTGTTTATAGAAACATTTTTTATTCTCCTTAACAGTGGCAGACTACGTTCTAAATGGGCTTTTGCCTCTCTTTTTTTTTTCTACAAGACCTAGCAATGTCCTTGAACTCTTCCTGGGATACCTTTTTTCCCTCTTTTTTTATCTTATCCCCATCAGAAGCTCCTTGCCCATCCAGTCTGGCTGTCTCCCTCATCAGCTCACCTTCTGGCACATCAGCACAGCTGCTCCTGCACCTTCAGGGGTTCTTTCTTGAAGTAGGTCCAACCTTCCTGGATTCCTTTGTTTTTAAGGGCTGCTTCCCAAGGAACTCTCCAAGTTACTTCCTTTAATAAGCCAAAGTCTGCACCTTGGAAGTCCAGTATGGAGGTTCTGTTGATGCCCCTCCTGGTCTCACCATATATTGAAAACTATAATTTCATGGTCACTGGACCCCAGGCAGCCTCCGACTACCACATCGCCCACCAGTCTCTCCCTATTTATGAGCAACAGGTCAAGCACAGCTGCACCCCTGGTAGGCTCACATAACAGCTGAGATAAGAAGCTATCCTCCATACACTCTATGAACCTTCTAGACTGCCTCTTCTCTGCAGTGCTGAAGTCCCAGCAAATGTCTGGCAGATTAAAGCTTGTCCTAGAGGTTGTGGACTCTAAATCAATGTAGATTTTCAAGAGCCACATAGACAAACTCTGAATGAACTAATCTGAAATCAGCGCTGATCTTGCTTTGAGTTTGAGCTGGACTACATGATTCCTGCTAGTACCTTCTACTTTGAAAAATTCTGCAAATCATGCCACCTTATGAGTGACAGTAACATCACGAACTTTCTGATAGTAACACCACAAACATCCCTTTTTTTCTTTTTTTTTTTTTTTTTTGGGTGCTCACCACTCCAAATCAGCTACATTTATAAATGCTTTTGAAATGATATTAGCATCTGGCATAAGTCTATAGCAGGCCTTCCTGTTCTGCAATCACAAGGAGCAGTGACGTACATTTGTGGCACTGATGAATGTTTCAGCTGCTTCATCCACAGCTTATGTGCTTAAGTAGCATTACTAGTTTCAAGAAAATTTAAATCCATGTCCCCACTCCCTCCATATGCATCCTTTGGTGCAACCAACCAACGTGGGTAGCAAGATGCATAAAGTTTTACAGACAAAAGTTTTAATCAGGCCGGAAAGTGTCCATGACACAGATGGTTGCCCTTGGCCTGTGTATCACCTGTGTAGTGCCACTTTATTGCATCTGCTCTGTAAGAGACATCATTGGAAGGAAGGCTCTCAGCTGTAGAACAGTTATCAAGTACTTGCCCAATACTCAATGACAGCATCCATATTTAATGTCAATTAGTCTAGATAAAAATTTCATAAGTAGACCTACTGACACAAATTCTGAGAGCAGCGATAACCCAGCAGGGTCAAAACAAATCACTGCAGGGAATGCAGAGACTGATGTAACACTTGGCTTCAAGATGCCCCATGACTTTCAGTTACACATACAGAAACATTCACCCACATTATATAGCTACTCTTGTTCAGCAGTTTGGTGAAATCTGTCAAAAAAATGAAGACTGTTCACACTAGTATCAGCAGTAGGCATTACATCACAGTAAGCACCCTTTAGGAGGACAAAAGACAAACAGAGTTTTAAAATAGAGAATTATAAGTATTTAGTAAGAAAGTTGAAGTCTCCAAGGTAGAGGACACCAGTGTTCAACAAGTACAGAAACTTCAAAACCACTTTGCCCAGTGTCTTCCATGGCAGTGCTGCTGCTTTATGCACATTATCAGCATAATGTAATTTTGCTGCTTGGGCATACTCAAGACACCACAGCCAGCAATGTACTATCCTTTGGGAATCTTAAATTAATGCAGTATCTAGTCTGGCAACCATCCGCTTTTACAGAACAACTCAGACTGTCCCACAGCTGTGGGCAGACTAATTCCACAGGAGCTTCAACCATTTTCCTTTCTTTATCCTGACACTCCCATTGAATAGCAGAAGTTACTGAAATGGAAGGAAAATACATCTATTTCTAAAGAATAAACATGCATCAAAATCACGTGCAACAATCTTCCTAGCACAAGGTGACACATTCATGTCACATTCTTACAGGACCAAAAGTTCACTGATCCCTTACCAGGAAGTTTGTGGGCACAAGATCAGAGCAGACAAGCCATGATGCACAGCCTGCCAAAAATATTAGATCATTTGCAGTCTTCAAACGCTATGTGAAGTTCTATCACAGGAAGGCACAAGGAGAAATTGGAAAATCCTTCATTGAACTTAACAAGGGGAGAACAGAGTCAAGAGATTAAATAAAATGTTTAACATCCCTTTGCTCTCCAAATACTATTTGTTGAGTTTTATATTCAGATATTAATTAGTTAACTGTTACTCCCATTGTCTACTCCCACCATCACCTCTGGTGATGACTTCTACAGTGATGATGTGCTGTATGAAAAGTACACTAATTTCTTTCACTATTTTTCCCACCTATGAGTTTCTGTGAACCTTCCCTTCTTGAACATGATAGAAAGTAAGCAAAAGCTTTCTTTTTAGAATCTTGGAAGAGTACCAAATAAAAAGATAGAATGGCATGCATTATAATACTACATATTTTTAAGAACTTAATTTTAAGAACTTTCATATGTTCTGGCTGGGTATCACTAGAATTACAATAATGCAAGCAAAAGTGCATTGGTTTAATTATCATATGTTATTTTGAAGAGTACACAATTATCTATAGCTTTCTAAAAACTGAACGCAAAGAACAAAAAGTTGTCAGAGACACTAAATAGTTTCAGTATTTTAACCTATAAAAGTGTTTTCTTTTTCTCTATCTTTACATCACCTTCCTTAAAAGTATTTCCATGCACCATGCTACTTTATTTCTTTCCACATACTGCTACTATGTTTTCATTCATCCAAGGTTCATCAGCCTCATTTACTGTATTTGAAATTGCATAGGTCTGGATGCTTTAACAAAAAGAAATTTTTCTTAACTTGGCTACAGTCCCTCAACTGCCCTCTCAGTCACCAGTTGTAGATGACTGGTACTAGGCAACTGTAAGCCACTGTTCCTGAACAAGTAACAATTGTTAAAAAACCCAACACAGAGTTTAGTCTATGCATTGTTCTGTGTTGACATCAAAGGAAGCCCTCATATGAAAACACAAAAGCAGGAAACATTTTAAAAGCACACTGCTTGGCATCAGCTCTCTGCTGGCTTCAGGAAGCACTGTGGGCAACTTTAAAATAGAAGCAAATGACAAAAATCAAATCAACCAATCACCCACTCCACCTAAAAAAACCCAAACCAAACAACAAGCAGATTGAAGACTAAAGCTGCAAACGTTTGTGACTTGTAAAAAATCTTAAAGAAGATCAGTGCTGCCCCTGAAACTCTTCCTTTCTGCCCTTAGCTTTGAAAGCCAGACTTACAGATTCCCACAAATTCTCTCTCTTTTTTTTTTCTTTAATGCTAAGCAACAAGGCTACAACAATAATTACCTAGGAAGAATACCAGTTTTGCTAGCATCCTAATTTTCAAATTCAGAACTGCAAAATATTGATATTCAATTCAGTCCTGGATTCCTCATCTCATCTTGCGTATCTCTGGAAGAACTGAAGTGCCAACTTATCACAGATGTGGCTAAAGAAAAAGCACAATTTTCCTGTGTGAGGTCTCAAAGTAAAATCAGCTTTACTTTCTAGTAGGTGCAAAAGAACTTAGAAAGACAAAGCAAAAGAAAAAAAAAACATAGATTTAATAATCTGTGTTTTAAGCAAATGCTCACAATGATTTAAGCTTAAATTGTATAGCATCCATTAACAAATTAACATCCAAATAGTGAGCAAAATGGAAATGTCACAACAAGCAGCCTTCATGAACTTCCTACTGATACTGTAATAGGTAGAAGCCACATAAGAAAACAAAAGTATGAAATGTTGTTAGAGAAGCATGTAACACTTAAACACAAATTAACATAATAAACACTATTTTGGCTAAAAAATAATCCCTGGGTTTAATACAGGGTAAGCATTAGACATTATCTTTTTAGAAGAATGCTTATAAAAAAGCAAGTACATTTTAGAATAAAAAAGACTTCAGAAGAACAAACTTGAAACTACCTAGCTTTCTCTTTTCACCTTAAATTGCACTAGTGCTTCAGAAAGATAACATAAATTATTATGCCAGAAATACAGACAACATGATACACGCTTTTTGCCAGTAATTGGCATTAACATACTATTTGTAGCAGAGCTGAATGAGAAGTCCATCACCTATTGGCTTGTTTATGCCAAGAACAATGTAACCACAGTGCAAACACTCTGTGTGAACACTCATGTCAGAGACCCCATGAAGTCTGACTGTGCTTTAAGCTTAGTTCCTACCCAAATTCAAACTTTTCTCTAAGGATGAGTTTGTTCTTTTGCAATTGTTCCCCACAAATCTGCATCATTTGTCCTGCTCAGTCACAGGCACCAAATTCTGTTTCTTTTCTTAACCATGCCGACAGCATCTCACATCATTCTCACCCTGGCATTTTCAGTCCATCAGCTTGGAGAAATGTGTGGAGAACCTCATGAAGTTCAACAAGTGTAGAGTCCTGCACTTGCAGAGGACCATTCCCCTGCAGTATAGCTTAGAGGCTAACCTGCTGGAGAGAAGCTCTACAGAGAAGGACCTGGGACTCTTGGTAGACAAGTTCACTGTAAGCTGGCAATGTGCCCTCATGGCCTGGCATTGTTACTGAATACCTAATCAAAATTCAAACAGGTTTTTTCAACTCTCAATTCAATTAAATAATTGACTCAGATAAAGGTCTGGCATTTGCAGCTCTCAGAAAAAAAAACTTCTTAGAAAAAGAAGTTTCCTGCTGTGTTACTTTGGGGAATCTCTCCATCAGCCTCTGAAAGCCACTACAGAAGGCAAATTAAAGAAAATACCATCTCTCACATCCTGAACTCTAGATAGCAATACTGCACTTATGCCATATTCTTAATAACACTGCTCTTCACTTTCCATCCTCAGATGTCTTCCAAATCCCATCTAATTAACCATTTGTTTCCTGATTTGCCCATTTCACCCCATTCCTGGGGTGAAAACAGGAAAAATTCTACAAAGCTTCATGAATTAATCCCTGTGTCAGCCTGAAGGCAATATACAGTGAAGGAACTAGCAGGATAGAAAAGATAAAACAACTGAATATAGTTTAGTCCAACACAGTACAAAGCTGCAAAGAAGCTAACAGCCTCCCAGTACTGCAACGGTAAGTAGACAAAGGGGAGGAGCAATTAATTAGCTTGATAGAAGTGAAAGACCTAGGACTAATGACAAAAGAAGTGAAAGAACTACAATTAATGGCTATTCTTGTTACCTACATATATTCCTAACCTTGTTTTTTAAGAGCACTGTCAGCTCAAGAAATGTGCTTGGCAAAAACACTTGGCAGTGACTTCTACAATCTATAATGATGCACTACACAAAAAGTACACATTATATCAGGAAAAGAATTGTGCCTCTGCTTGGGGGAAACCAAGCTGCCTGAAGGGCACTCAGCTGCCTGAAAATCTTCAGGAACTAAACTCAAGTGTCAGGAGACACATCAGTAGGAAGCAATTTGATGCTGGCTCTGCAGAGTAGTAGAAAGTTTAATGTTTTACCACTACCACCATCTCAAACCTCTGTGATAGTACAAACGCTTCTGCTGAGTGACAGAGGTACCCCTTTGAAAATGATAGCCCAGAGAATTTGTGAATGCCTCATCCCTGGAAGTGTTTTAAAACCAGGCTGGATGAGACTTTGAGCAACCTGGTAGGTGGTGTCCCTGCAGGGGAACCAGATGATTCTTAAAGGTCTCTTCCTCAAGCCACTCTATGATTATATGACAGGGAGTAAATCAGGACTGCTAGCAAGGAAAGTAGTGTAGCTTCCAAAATTCCCACCTATATCACCACAGAGTTACAAATGCATGACCTAATTTTTCTCCTACACTGAAAGATAGAGTTAAGGGCTCATAAAGCTGAAGATTTTATGCAAAAGAATAAAAAGAAATAATTCACTGATAACTGAAGTTTTTGTACTCCAGTAAGTCCATTTTCTTGGTTCCTTAAGACAAATACACCTAATTATACAAAGTCCCTCTAAAGCTGAGCAGCACGAGGATGATGTACAGAGCAGACATGAACAGCTGGGTTGAGAATTTAAACACGGCATCTGAAAAATCAGAACTAAAACTGGGCTTGAATTGACTGTACAGAGAGCCTCCAGTAGTAAACTGGTCTGATAATAAAGTGAAAACTCTTGCTTCAAGAAATTGAATTTAGTTCACAGCTGTCCGGCAGGCTAGCATATGAACATACACACGTTACCATCAAAAATGAGGCCTTTCCACTTCATCACAGATATGCAGAAAAAAAAGTGCATGCAAAAAACCCAGACACCAGGCACCTGCTCAGGCCAGAGAGAAGCACCCCACACTTGCTTCCAGAGGTAGCCACAGTCAGGACCTGCTGTAAAGGCAGCTGGAGACTACAGCTCTGCAGGATCTTGGTGTCAAGCAATAGGGACAAAAAGCTATGATAAAGCAGAAAATAGAGCATCATCAGTGATGACATTCGTCCATCCTCTCTGACAAACAAGTAAGAGACAGCCTCACCTCATCACTCATAAGGAGATTTGATTAGACATCAGTAGAAATTTTTCTTCATACTAAAAATCTTAAATAAAAATCTACTTATGAGAGAGGGACAGAAATGTGATATTCCAAGGGATAGAAATATGATGTTCTGAGGGGCAAGAAGTAATAAGAAATTTTGTTTCTTGGTTACAGTAGTAGCACCAAAGAGAACTTCCTCATTAAATTAACTAATGATGGGGGGAATATTACAGGTTCAAGCAACCTGAGAAAAACCAGCAATTAACTCTCAACAGCATCTCTGGGACAAAGCATTCTCCTTTCCCCATATTTAACTTTTGCCAGTGGGGTGCTATCACACATGGAAATTCAAGTTTATGGCACATTAAAGCTTAGCTGTATCATATTACTTAGTAACTTACAGAACAGGATCATTTACAATTCTGCCTCAAGGCCTCGGAATCCAGTTTAAAACAGACTCTTGTAAACAAAATTACCCTGACTGGGCCAAAGGTCAAACCCAAGGTTCAGAGGAACTTTATTTATCCACCTGCATATTCTCAATACTTTCTTCAGCCACAGTTCCATATTTCTTTTATCTGTTCTTGAACCTGTTATGATAGAGGTGCTACCGTTGTCACTGATTGGCTCGTTCTCTGCCAGTGGCAGGCTCATCTTCAAGCCACTTGGCATTGGCTTTATCGAATACAGAGGAAGCCTCTAACAGCTTTTCACAGAAGCCTGCCTCAAGCTACCAAAACATCTCCGTGCAAGCACAGTATGGATAGTCACATAACTGCACAAGCAGATAATTCAGAGCTATATGAATATTAGATTATCTATCCTGCTACCTTAGCAGGACTCCTAATAATGTTCCTGAAGATTTGATAACATCATCCATTTAATTGGATAAGCTGTCGGTATGGCAAAGAACAGAGACTAATGCCAAGGACTCACTCAAATCAGAGCCGAACAAGACGTTTGCCAAACTGTGGAACACCTCAGCAGATTACACACATTTTACAAGTACATGCCTTTGACACAAGTAGGTCATCGAGTTAATTCTGTAACTGAAAGACAGCCAAAGAAGTTCGCTATATCTGTTCTCATGCTTCTCTTTCTCACCTTGCTTCTCCGACCTTATTTTGGATTAAACTTGACAGCCTATATTTGTACAGTACTTCCCAGGTCCTCCTCTCTGTGCCTGTCTCTGCTGAGCACAGTTCAAAGAACTTGGGAACCATAACCCTGCTCAACAGTCCAAAACAAACTAAACAAGTGAAAAACAGACTCACCCTATCAGGGTCAGCCTAGAAGATCCCACAAAAGCATAGTTTCAACTTATCCCCATACAATAGAACCTCCAAAAACTTAAAAATATAATAGCAAGGCTATCTGAAATCACATACAAGGTAAAGAAAGTGAGGTAATTTCTAGCCCTCTATTAGAGATGAGATACTAATTTTTTATTGGAAAAGGGATAAAACTGCATGCATGCATGCAAGAAAAGTGTTTGAAACGTCCCCTTTCTAAGAGATTTGGATCCTGTAGTACACCTTGATGATATGACTCACAGATCAACATTCTGAGAATCAAATCTATTGTCAAGCATTTGGGCTAGGCCAGCCACTAGACAAATGACAGATGCTTACTAACCTCTCTTCTTCCCAAAGGGAAGAGAATGCAAATATGGAAGAGTGAATTATGGACTGGAAATGAAAACTAAAACAGTTTTAATAAACATAATAACAATAAAATTAAATATATGCAAATATATATAAACCAGTATAAAACCAAACTTGCCTGATAGCAATTACATCACACATGGGGGCAGTCACATATTGGACTCTGCTGCAGACAGAAACTAGATTCAGGTACAGAATTCTGCAACTGGTTTCAGGAACACATGGAAGGCAGAATGGACAGAGTTCTCCTCAGATGCTGGCCACTGAAAAGGAGGCTTGATCCTGGTGATCCCTCAGCTTTATCCCAAATGTGATGTATCCCCTCAGCTTTATCCCAAATATGATGTATCCCTTGTTGGTTGGTTTAGGGTCACCTGTCCTGTTTGTTCCTTCCTGCAGGTGTGGCTTTTTACTTTCTGCACTCACAATGTGGCACACAAGATTTATCAGTGAATTTGGTCTCCACAGAAGCAAGTATAATAAGCCAGAAATTTTCTG
Source organism: Pogoniulus pusillus (assembly GCF_015220805.1). Lineage (NCBI taxonomy): Eukaryota > Metazoa > Chordata > Aves > Piciformes > Lybiidae > Pogoniulus > Pogoniulus pusillus. Next base: position 20,133,359 of record NC_087268.1, on the reverse strand, counting down.
CACCACCACCTGTGGTAGCAACTCATACATATCAGCATTATCACTGCTAGAAGTAGACATTCTCTGCAGAAATACACCATTAACTTCAGAAAGTGCCATTACTTAGAAAATTATCAGCTGAAAATTAGAACTTGAACTAGTTATGTTCTCATCAAATCAGGACACCTATGCCCATTCACCAGTGTTATATGATCATTTATCATAATTAACAAATGGTATTTTGAGACTGCCATAGACTTGGATTGGTTCCGAAATGTAATTATTTGCCAAACAGTACATCCCAGTGCCCAGTGCTACACAAAGGTGTAACATAAGACACTCACTTGATGTGCTTTCTCTTCTAGGAGCAGAGTTAAGGCTGCTGTGGGAATTCTCACTTTCATCCCATAAGGCAGTTTAAAAATTATAATGTTACATTAATTTCTGCAGTATCAAAATTTAAAAGGGTGGAAACAAGATGAAAGAGCTCACAATACATCAACCACAAGTGGTAGAAGAACGAAAAACAAACACCTGGAACAAATAACTACTTCAAGCTTCCCCAGTCATCTTTTCCTTAGTGTATTCCATCACCCAAGAACAGAGCCCAGCTTTCATAGAACACAGGTACAATAGTGGTGTTCCCCAAGAATCTGTGCTGGGCTCAGTCCTGTTCAATATCTTTACTGATGATCTGGATCAGGAGATTGAGTCCAGCATCATCGAGTTTGCAGATGACAGCAAGTTAGGAACAGGTGTTGATCTGTTGGAGGGTAGGAGAGCCTTGCAGAGAGACCTTGAAAGGCTGGATGGGTGGGCAGAGACCAATGGGATGAGACTGAACAAGACCAAGTGCAGGGTTCCACACTTTGGCCACAACAACTCCAAGCAGCACTACAGGCTGGGGACAGAGTGGCTGGAGAGCAGCCAGGCAGAGACCTGGGGGTGCTGGTAGAGAGTAGCTGATGATGAGCCAGCAGTGTGCCCAGGTGGCCAGGAGAGCCAATGGCATCCTGGTCTGCGTCAGGAACAGTGTGGCCAGTAGGACAAGGGAGGTTATTCTGCCTCTGGACTCGGCACTGGTCAGGCCACACCTTGAGTGCTGTGTCCAGTTCTGGGCTCCTTAATTCAAGAGACATGTTGAGGTATTGGAACATGTCCGGAGAAGGACAACAAAGCTGGTGAGGGGCCTGGAGCACAGCCCTGTGAGGAGAGGCTGAGGGAGCTGGGGTTGTTTAACCTGAAGAGGAGGAGGCTCAGGGGTGACCTCATTGCTGTCTACAACTACCTGAAGGGAGGATGTAGCCAGGAGGGGTTGGTCTCTCTGCCAGGCAACCAGCAACAGAACAAGGAGACACAGTCTCAAGTTCTGCCGTGGGCAGTCTAGGCTGGATGTTAGGAGGAAGTTCTTGCCAGAGAAAGTGATTGCCATTGGAATAGTGTGCTAGTTTGAAGCTAGCTAGAATGTTCCGGTGAGAAGGATTAGATCACTGTCTGTGAAAGGGAAACTATGGTGATGCCTACTTCACTCACAGGCTTGCTGAGATGTGTAAGAACAAGAGTATCAACACAGATAAGGCATTTGGGCACAGCCTGGGATTTGAGCTGCATTTCTCTCTAACCTCACCCTCTGTCTGTCTGATTAATCCTAACCCCTCTGGCTGACCCTCCGTTCTTCCTTGGGGCACAAGGCAACATCTGGGGTAAGGTTGAGGGGTGTAAGAAGGTGGAAGGGCAGTTGAGAGCCCCTCCTGGGGACTCAGGTTTCTGGGAGGGCTGCTGTGTTTCTGTATTACCTTTTACCTTGTATATTTTTGCATATAACTGTATACATTGTAAATATCTGCTTGTATATTGTGCTAAGCTGTAAATAATAAGCTTCATTCAATTTCCAGAGCCGGCTGAGTCTAGTCTGGGTGATTCCCAAAGTGTAAGGGGGTGGGTACCACCCAAACCACCACAAATGGGCTTCCCAGGGTGGAGTCACTGTTCTTGGAGGTGTTCAAGAAAAGACTGGATGGGGCATTTAGTGCCATGATTAGGTTAAGAAGGTAAGGTTCAATCACTGTATCTTTTTTTCCCTTCAAACTGTGATCTTTTATGTACTGAGATCCAATGTAAATGCTACATACTTTTGTGCAACAGAGAAAAATTCCTGTAGATCAATATCAGCTCTCATTTTGCACTAGCATGGTGCAAACAAACCACTCTGCATGCTAGAAAGCCAAGGGAGGTTGGTGAGTAGGCGCAAAGAATTTGAAGTGTATCACAACAGTTCTAATAAACTCTGAGCCAAGAGGGTTTTTTCCTTTGTATTTTACAGCTTTTAAGTCTAGGCAGTCACTGCAGTATCTAAGGCAAGACTGCATGGTATGGTTGGACTGGGTGATCTTGGAGGTCTTTTCCAACCTGGTTGATTCTATGATTCTATGAAAGCACTATTTGGTATGATTCAGAGCATGGCAAACAAACAAAATAAACCAAACAATTTAACAAAATAATTGCAAGATGTAAACGCACAGTGAACTTTGTTACCTTTTGGACTCCCTTCCCATCACAAACAATTACCTCAATAGGACAGAAAAGATGGATTTGGGGGGGATGGGGAAGATGAAAAAAAAAAAAAGGAAAAGTTATATCAAATCCCACCTGCTGCTTGCCAAAAGGGTTAAGTCTGAACCCTCATCTCTAGGGCATAAAATAGTAATTACATCTGGACTCAAATAGTGGCACTAGACTCACCCAAACTAAAGGGAATACAGAGATTAAAGTGAAAAGAAAAACTTGCTTTTGTAAGCCTGTTATGACCTGTATAATCTGTAGCAGAGGCAGAAATTATCTGAACAGAATCCTTTGCGTCGTGCAATCCATTGGTCCTAGCCACACAAAAATCTCTAACAGACCAGAACTGATGAGACAAAAATTCACAGCCAGATACAGCTGAAGAGCCCTGCAAGGTTTACTGCAAGGCTCAGGGAACTACAAAGTTGCTGTGACAAATGCAAGGAACGCACATTCTGCAAAGCAGGAAGAAAGGTGAGATTCCTGCATGAAATAATGTTTCTCTTTCAAGATCTTTAAAAAGCAGGTAAGAAAAAACAGAGGCATATTTAAATGACTTGAACTAATTTTGTTTCCCTTGTGGTTTAATTTAAAAATAGAGAGGAAGAAATGGACTACAGACAGCAAAACAGAATGTATGGTTCTCTTACCACAGAATGAACTTCCTCTGAAGAGCTCTTCAGAGAGGAATAGATGAAGATCAGAATGAGAGTTGAAAGTGAAGACTACACAGGTGGGAAAACCAAGTGGTGATGAGACACAAGCAAAACGTAACATGTAATAGAGTTTGTTTGGGGCCTCCCCACAGAGCTACACTACCTTCAACTGGTAGCATAAGAAAAGTGTAAGAGGGAAAAATAGAAAGAACCAATTGAAGGTGAATTTTCCAGGGAAAACTGTTTTTAAAAAGACATCTTAAGAAATTATCTTAAGAAAAACAGAATGAAAAGGGAAGAACTCTTGGGAGTTCTTTTGTGGTGACCATCCATAACGAATAGTTTGGACAGCACAGAACTTGGAAAACTGAAAGCCATACAAAGGAACTTACTCTGCGGTGGCAACTTAAGACTCCTACTGTTCTCATTTCCTCATCCTGGTTCTACCTACAAGATCCCTTCTCTGTTTCACAGTCCTTTTCACTTTACCTTCTATATTTAAAGCAAGAGAACACTTCCAAAAAGCTCCTGTTCACAATGAAGCCTCTTCCTCTCTTTCATATCCAAGATTACTGATTGCAGCAATTACTTTTATCATTACTTTCTTATCCTAATCTACAACTACATTCACCTGAAGTATTGTCCTGGGTATTCCCTGTTACCCACCTAAGCCAGGAGAAGCTTCACAGTGTAGGATCCAAGCCCATCTACCATCCAATGTGGTTGTGAGAGGAATAAGTTGGAGTTTTTCCAGAGTTGCAATTCTTCCCCATTGCTCTTCATGGTATCAAATAGTTCACCAATAGGTATCTACACAATTTATACCCTACTCATAGCTGCCCGTGCTGCTATCAGTAGTGTTCCAGGTGCTGTATAATGCAAGTATCTTACATGTCCTGCTGCTTTCTCCATTGCTAGAAAATAGATCATCACTGTTTAACACTCAAAGTCACTGCTATTCTCAAAACTTTGTCAGACAGCATACCAGCACTGGAAAAAAAAATAACAAATACTCTGCTGTATCAAAGAGAATCTCTTGATTTGTATTTGGAAAGTTTCCTTTACAGAGTTTTAAACCAGACATTTAGTTTATTTTACCAGGAGGCATGCTCCTGTCTGGTTGCTATTACAGGTGCCTTCTATAGCTAGAGCCATTATGCCATCCCCCTGATAGTACTGTGTTCACCTATATATAAATACATCTAAAAAAATACTCTGCACACTGTCCTGCAGTGGAAACAACATAGCAGACATTTTTAGAATGTTACTTTGTATCCTTCAAAATTTCAGCTATACTCTCTTCAAACCACTCAAAGGAACAACCTTCACTCACATAGGATGACAATTTTAATATAAAATCTCAAAATTAGCTTTGCAGTGCATAAGTACCTACTTGAGAAATCAAAGAACTGTTCAAAATAAAGCTAGATGAACACTCTGGACACAACCACCTTAAAACTGTGTGCAGAGTTACAGACAAAGAAAGGGAAAGTACACTTTCAAAGGCATTCTTGAACTATTTAACCTTTATAAATAATTAGCATATCCAAATAGAAAGTCTCCTTGCTTGTGCTCAATGTGAGTTCTGAATACAGCTGCAACCACTAAGAAAAGTTCGTCAACATACTGCCATAAGGGACTTGAGAAGAAGAATTCACTACCAAATTAGAAAAGATACTAACTCAAGTTAGTAACATTAAGAGTATGAAAGTCTGTCTCTTAGGCTCTGCCCCTTCATGGTCATATTCATTTCAAAATTAGTGATTACCTAGAGCTTACAGAGAATAATGAAACCTCTAAATACAGATAAAACTACCCATCAGAAAGTACTACTTATCTAGCTTGTCACATTTTCCTTCATAAGAGTCCTTGCCAAGTGTCCTAAACCTAGGATATTCCTTCAGTGTCAAGCTCTGCCTCCTGCAATCATTCAAATCAAATTAATTAGGAGTGGATTTAAAGGCCACCAAATACAGATGAACTCATAACTCTACTTTCTCTTCTCTTATGACAGTCACAAGATTTTAAGCAGTCTCCTTCAAACTTTCTGGGTGTGACATTTCAGTTCCTTGTGCAGCGCACCACCTCATCCTTCCTTTTCAGTCCCTCCTCCCAGTGAAGGGCCACAGACTTCCTCCCTCTTAGCTTACTGCCTTCTCAAGACTCCTGCAATTTTACTCACTCCTCCCAAGCTCCTTCTCCTGTCTTGTCCCCAGACTCCTCCTCAAATATACCACATAAAAACAATGGAGCTCTTGTGGTCCTATGCTTATGTGAGATTGACTTATTCCATCATATCACTATTATGAGTACATACAGTCCATGGAATTGTAAATCTATGAAGACTGTCCACAGTGAAGGTAACCCTACTTAGACAACATCAGTGTAGAAACCAAAGCTCATTTTACACAGTTTTGCTGATTTAGAGACATGAAGTGCTACAAGAATACAATTGGCTTTTCACTAGTTAATGCAGTTTGCTTCCTCTTTTGAATTTATAACAGGAATCATGGAAATAAATACCCTAGCTATTAGTCACTTCCACCTTCAAAAATATCAGGGTTAGAACAGCATGACAAAGTTTGCATTAGAAAGGAGAGCTGTGACAGCAAAAGTGCTTTCAAAAGAATTTAGGTAAGAAAAAATTTCCATTTGAAACAAAGATTAATTCAAATTTCAAATCCTTTAAACTGATGCTACTACTTCAGTGTTATCATAATATTACATCATATTCCCATCACTACAAAGAAATGCTAATCTTAATTAACACTTTATCCACTTGAAGTTTTATTGGAGCATATGTTTGTTAGTCTGCCTCATGTCCTGGGAGTTATACCCCAAACATGTCTATCTGGTCCACAGTCCTGATTTTAAAAGTTTTTCAATAACAGGATTTTTTTCACCTCTCCTCAAAAGGCAGTTTAATAGCTTAATACGTCTCACTGCCATTAAAATGCAGTGCATTACCTTCTGAGGATCTCCCATTTCCTATCCATTTCTTCTGTGTGAAGCAGAGGTTAGATGTCTCCTGGTTTACTGCGTTTGCAGATGAGGCAAAAGCAGCAGGTCTCTACCCAACGGTTGTTCTTATTCTACAAATTCTGGGCAACTTGTTCAAACAGTTTACTTTCCTCACAGCAGAAAAGGTTTTTAAAACATGTCGCTTGAACCTCTTCTTTGAACTTGTCCCTCATGCAACTACCCATATCAATTTGAAGAAACTAGTTCTGTCTTCTTAACAATCTCTTAAGTACTAGGTTACTTTAGATCCTTTCAAAGTCTTTTCTAGGCTCAGCAAGGCCAGTTCCATCAGCTAAGGGACATGGTTTAGCACCAGACTTGGTAGAGTTAGATAGTGGTTGGACTCAATGATCTTAAAGGTCTTGTCCAATGTAAACTATATGATATATATGATCCCCATATGGTACTAGGGCCCTAAGTGTACTGAACGGCCTTTAAAGGACCAGATTTGCCTCACCTCCACCCCTACTTTCTGCTCATGGCTACAGGGGCTCTACTTCAGCTCTGTCTTTGGCCATCAATCCCTATCCAAGCTATCTTGTAGGTGTGCCTTATACTCTGTTCATGGACTCTGCTGAGTCAGACCCTAGCCCATGGTCTGACTTCTTCACTTGACCACAGACCTGTCATATCACTATGGACCAGCTCAGTGATAACTTGATAACCATTGCTGGGCCTGCTGATTTGCATCTCAGCTTGATCTTGGACCTTTCTTATCTCCACAAGCCTGCCTGGCAATATAGAGTCTTACTCGGCACTAAGTCAGTAGCATGGTATGGGGCCCTTAGCAGTGGGACACCTGCCTTGTCAGCTGGGTTACCATGATCAGCTCCCAGAACCCCATTCCATCCCTTACTGAGGAACCGCTCCTCCTTGACATATGCTCTGGCCCCCAGTAGCCCTAGTGGCTGTCCAGTGGACTAGTTTCAGTTTATCCATACCTTTCTTGGCTTCTAGGACAGAAAAGTGAATACAGTATTCTAGATTCTAACAAATGCTAAGTACAGAGAAATAGTTTCCCTCTGCACAATGGAGGCAGTCTTATTAATATAGGCTTGCATACTGGTGGCTGCCTTTTCTTCCCAGGCACGTTGTTGGCTCATACCTAACTGCTTTAAAGTGTTCTCATCTATTTTTATGCATGAATAAAAGCAGTGACATTCTTGCAATGCAGAAAACTAATGACGCACCAGTCACTTGCAAACAGCACAATTCTGAAACATGACAAAAGTGACAAACTGAGATGAGCTTTGAATTGTAAAGCCCGAGTGCAACAGGAATGTTGGTGTCTTGCCTCTAAACAAACAGTTTTTCCTAATCAAGGGCAAACTAACTCCATACTCAGGTTTGAGTCTTGACAGTCTTGAGTCAAGACAGTCTTGAGTCCTCTAGCAGAAAATTGCTAATTCCATACATACCACAAACATGAAAGTAATTCCTCCAAACAGTTCTGCAGCCTTAACACTATTTTGCCATTTTACTCTGTGCAGTTTCTCTGTTCCACTTTTTTATGGTAATTATTTAGGAGCTGCTAAACACTAAAAATACACAGTTGTGTTGGAAATAACATCATAGATGAGCTGAGGTTTGGCATGCTTTAGAAGAAAATAATTTTAAATAGCAAGGAAAGAAAAAAACTGTGGGACATGCATCTCTGATGGCCATTTTCTGTTAAATAACCACAGTATCTAAGATAACACTACCTCAAGAGAAATGAACAGTCTCATTCTAACTCAATCAGAGCTTCAGCTGAATAATATTGCATTAGTTATACTCCGATTCCAAGGTCTTCTCATGCAGCTTTACTCATGAGAACTAGTCTTGAAAGTACAGATGTCCAAAACCAAATCTGCCCTTAGCTCTTCAGCCTTCATTATAAAAAAAAGCTTGTCTGTAGGATTTGTAATTTGAACATCAAAGGTCTAAAAATATGAAAGAGAGTTATCTCGTGGCAGAATTTACATTAGCTCCCATCAGTTTTCATTCCTGCAGCTCAGAAAAAAAATTGCAAAATGGCATTTTTGCAAAGGGCATAGACCCTAAGGACTAGGGCTTTTTTTCCTGGGTGTTATCAACCACATGCACTTCACATCAATAATTTACTTTTGGACATTTTTAGATATATTTGGCATCATATTCTGTGCCAATGCAACTCACGTGAATGTGTTTCCTCAGTCACTGTTACCCTTTGCTATTATATGTTCTGGCTATAATGAACTTCAATCATCTTAACAAACCATTAAAACCACCTGTGGCACCTGACTAAGAACTGTTAAGTTTTGGCCCATCTAGGAGTAATGGCACAAATGAACTGCATGATTTGACTCTCATGGCTGTTCTGGAGAACTCCCAACTTTTTCCTAGTCAAATCTCAAGTGACTCACCCCAATGTCTTAAAATAAATCAGTGCAGTCAGGTAAGAAAATCCTAGCCCCTGATTCAAACCATGGAACTATACAGAGTAAAAGCACAGAATAAAAGCATTGATAAAAACACTAAGCATAGAAATGCAACTTTAATCACCCTTGTATTTAGTTCCCCCCGCCCAGAACAGATCCTCTCCTCTCTGCCCATCAAACATCTTCCTGAGCCGAAGGCCTTTCCGAGAGAGGCAGTGCTCAGGAAGCATCCACCTCCCATCAGAAGAGCGGTGACAGGCAGATATCCAGATTCAGCAAATAAAGTTTCAAAAGCTAGAAGAGGAAAAGGCAAAGCCGACGTCTTACATAAGCAGAGGGAAGGCAGGAACTGTCGGCACCATCTCTGCGAGCAACTGCCAATGAGAGCTGTCAGCTACGGGCCAGCCAGGGCCTTGCTCCCCCATCGCCCCCTGGACCACGGCCTCCCAAAACGAGGTTCGGTCCCGCGCCTGCCTGCGCCCCACGGAGGCTTTTCTGCCCTCCCACCCATCCACGGCTGAGCTTAGCTTGGCTGTGTAACCTCGGCGCGGGTGCAAGGGAAGAACAAAGTGACTGCACGCTTGCCAGTAGTGCTGCTGGCGGTGCATTTTCCTTGGTGGCACGGAGATATCCCCAGCTGTGAAAGATCGGCAAGACGCGCTCCTCGGCCGGGAGCAGGACCGCGCAGGCAGATGCCGCTGGACTCGTTTCATCCCTCCAAACTAACTTTCCTATTTCCGCAAAAATTACACAGACAGGGCGTGGGCAAATACTACTGTTTTCGCCACACGCTCCTTACCCCCACAAACCACCCACTGCTTCCTCGCACCCCTGCCGGGACTCCGGTGCTCCCCAAGCGCCTCCAACCGCCAGGCCGGTGCCATCTGGTCCCTTAGACTAGCATCTCCACCACCGGCTGTTCCCCGCCTCCCCTCTCCCACCATCTCACAATCTTCCGCAACTCTCTGCCGCCTACCGCGGCGCCAGTTCTCACCCGCACGTCCCTGAGCCGGGCCGGATGGGGCCGAGTGCTGGGGGAGCAGCAAAGGCACAGCAGGACACGACTCAGGCTCCTACGAGCGGAAACGGGAGGAGGGACTCGGACCGGCGCTACCGAGCGGGGAGGAGCCGGGGGCGCTGCCCAGGGGAGGCACCAGCCTCGCGGAGGCAGCGGCGCCGCGGAAGAGGGGAGACAGCGTGGAGGGCCCGGTGTCAAGAGTGCGAGTCACACGGCCCAAAGCTGGCCCGGCGGAGTCAGATGCATGAGATCGCCAACAGTGCGCGCCAAATCCTTTCCGAAAGCTCTGTCTGCCAGCCCGCGGCCTGCCCCGCTGCCGGCGGGAGCCCCCCGGGAGGACGCCAGGGCTATCCGCCGCCTGCATCTTCCGAGACCTGGCGGGCTGCAGGCACTTCACCACCTTCCTGTCCTGAGGGGCCTACGGCTTAACGCTCCCTCAGATTTAACAGAGGCCGAGGCAGTGGCCACGGCAGGCCGAGGAGAATGCAACCAACGGGTGCCCAGACTGCTGCTACAAATTGCAGCTCCATGGTCTCCCTTTGCTTAAACGTCCCCAGCCCACAGAATCACAGGATTAAGCTGGTTAGAAAAGACCTTCGAGATCATCAAGTCCAACCTAACACCTTCTAATTAACTAAACCATGGCACTAAGTGTCATGGTTGCTGTCTACAACTACCTGAAGGATGGCTGTAGCCAGGTGGGGTTGGTCTCTTCTCCCAGGCAACCAGCAACGGAAAAAGGGAACACAGTCTCAAGTTGTGCCGGGGGAAGTATAGGCTGGAAGTTAGGAGGAAGTTCTTGACACAGTGATAGGCATTGGAATGGCCACCCAGGTGTTGTGGAGGGGTTTGAGTCTGCGTTTGGGGTGAGATATGAGGCTGATTGGTAGAGGTTTTAGAATTGTCCTGGTCAGAGAGTCTTGTGGTATAAAGTGCCACTGGCAAAGTTAGTAAAATTCCCTAGCAACTTGAATCAAGAGAGTTCAAATACTCACTAATTAGAAGTCTCAGTGTCTGTGGTCCCAAAGTATATACAGCGAAAGCCACGTGGTCGATTCTCGTGGAGCTAACAGTTCAGTTCGAATTGGGGCATGCTGCCCGAGGAGATTCCACGGACACGATCGGGCTGATGCGGTGGGCTGCAGTGGCGGCCGGCCGGGAATGCCTTGTTCCATCATCCCCTGGATCGGCGCAGAGTGCCATGGAACAAAGGGTCACATAAGGCCCCAGGCAGCAGGCAGGCTGGGAGAGGTGAGTGGAGAGAGTGGCAAGAGCATCTTGTTTACCTGGATTGCCTTACTTATCAGATGTGGGGCAAGCTTGATGGGCCTTTGGCCATGATATCGTCCAATAGGCTTCTGGCAGTCAGCCAAAACACACCAAATTAGGAAGGGTCCACAAGTCTAGTACCCCCAAATATGGGAAGATCATGGGCCCTACACCTGGTGGGCCATACGCTAAGCGCATGGGCTTATGCAACTGTGTTATACAACCTGGGCCCTGAGCAGGCCAGACTTTGTGGCACCAGGCCTATTGTGCCCCTTTTGTCCATTTGATGTGTTTACCTCTGGTTTGGGCAGAAAAACATGTCCAGGCAAGCATAGGCATATGTAAACCTATTTGGGCCTATGTGGCCCTCCACTACACCAGGGACATGGTGCAGTCACTGTCCCTGGAGGTGTTCAAAAAAAGACTGGATGGGATGGGACATTTAGTGCCATGTTCTAGTTGATTGGACAGGGCTGACTGATAGGTTGGACTGGATGATCTTGGAGGTCTCTTCCAACCTGGTTGATTCTATGATAAGTGCCTCATCCAGCCTCCCCCTAAACACCTCCAGGGATGTCAACTCCACCACTCCCTGGGCAGCCCACTCCAATGCCAATCACCCTTGCCTCAAAGAACTTCCTCCCAACATCCAGCCCAAACCTGTTCAGGCACAGGTTGAGGCTGTCCCCCCCTGAAGTGTGTGGGCTAGAAAATAAAGGAGTTGAATGGAAACTTTTGAGGTGTTGGGGTTTTTTTTGTAAAGAAAGTGTTTAGTCACTTTATTTGCTAATGCCTTGGCATTGTGGCTGTAAAGGGATCTGGGAAATCAGCTTTTGCTGGTTTGTCCTTTGATTTTATAGTAAGTTAGGCTAAGGTTAATATTTCTGGTATTTCTGCCCCAACAGAAATTACATTTGTAAGACATTGATATTCTTGTTTTTTGTTGTTTTTTAGAGTTGTCCTGGGTTTACTGGGACAGAAGAGCAGGCCAGCCATGGGCTGTAGGCCATTAGCAGTTCTGAATCAGCCAAGACAGCTGACTTAAGTTGGCTACAGGTGTATCCAAGACCGTGACCATCATACTAACTACAAAGCTTCTTTCTCTTGAGGACTGTCTTCATGGATATTGTGACTGCTGCTCTTCTGCTGGCCTGAGTATAACTTTATATATGTTGCATTGATATTTATTTCACTATTTCATTAAATCTGTTTTCATTTCAATCTGTAGCTCTTCTCTCCTTTTCCTGTTTCCCCTTCTCTGTTGGGGAAGGGATCATTAGGTGATAGCGTAACTGGTAGAATTTAGCCCCAAATACAGACTAAATGTAGGCAGAGTTGAATTTTGCTTTTTGCCTTGAAAATAGGCTAGATCTTTTAAAAAATATGTTTGGTATTTGTTTTCCATTCTTTTTTTCAGAATTGCACATGGCTCTTACTTATAATATACTGTATGGTTTCTTTTGGTTAACTTCTAAGCTTTGGGGACAGAGATCTACAGTCTTTTCGGTTTTTAAAGTGGTCTTGCAGGGATCTTGCTCAGTCATTAAGGGGACAGAAGAAGCCTTTTAGTCTAGTGTAAAATTTGCAGTATTCCCTTTGAGAGCTTTATTAAACTTTTTGTTTCTGAAGGCTATGAAATAAAGGTGAGGTCTACCAGACACACAAATTTTCTGTTGGTTCCTTCACTGAGCTTGAAAGGTAGGCAGATATTTCTTGGCAGACCCTGGTTATTGACACCAAGGAGAAATTGAAGAGCAAGAGTAACAAAGAACAGTGCCAGAATAGGCCTTTATTACTGCTAAGTGAAAAAAAGACCTGCATGAGTGTCCCTGAAGCAGTTGTCTTATGATTTCATCCTTCAGCCTCTTAAATTGTGTTGATTGTATCCAAAGGCTGTACTAATGTGATTTTATTTGTGATCAATAGCTACAAGTAGACTTGTAGGGCTCTGTAGCAGTTATAGAGTTAACACTCTAGTTTCATTTGAAATTTTAATGATGCAGAAGAACAACAATAAGATAAATCTATATAATTACCTTTTTTTGATGGACTAGTATATAATCTCCTGTATACCAAGTCTTTCTTCTTCTTTGCCCTTCTGCCTCCTTGCATTGCCTGCTCTTGAACTCCACGCTGATTTCTGCACTAAGCTTGACTGAGTAATAACAGCTGCAGCCCTTTCAGTTTTCTTATTGAGGGGAGGAGTTGAAGGTGGCTGTTAGCTCCTTAATGTCTTTATCAGTGATCTGGATGAGGAGACTGAGTGTACCCTCAATAAGTTTGCAGATGACACCAAGCTGGGTGACTGTCTCAATCTGATAGAGGGTAGGGAAGCTTTACAATGGGATCTGTACAGGTTAGATTGATGTGTCAAGGCTAATTGTATGAAGTTCAACAAGGTCAAGTGCCAGGTCCTCCACCTGTGTCACAACAACCCGGTGATAGAATCATAGAATCATAGAATCAACCAGGTTGGAAGAGACCTCCAAGATCATCCAGTCCAACCTATCACCCTGCCCTATCCAATCAACTAGATCATGGTACTAAGTGCCTCATCCAGTCTTTTCTTGAAGACCCCCAGGGACGGTGCCTCCACCACCTCCCTGGGCAGCCCATTCCAATGGGAAATCACTCTCTCTGTGAAGAACTTCTTCCTAAAATTCAGCCTATACCTACCCTGGAACAACTTGAGACTGTGTCCCCTTGTTCTATTGCTGGTTGCCTGGGAGAATAAGCTACACAGTTGGGGTTGTGTGGTTGGAAAGCCATGACTTGGAGAGGGACCTGGAAGTATTGGTAGACAGTTGACTAATATGAGTCTGCATTGTTCTCAAGTGGCCAGGAAAGCCAAGGGTATGCTGGCTTGTATTAGAAACATGGTGGCCAGCAGGAACTGGGAGGTGATCATCCCACTTTACTCAGCACTGGTAAGGCCACACCTCAAGTGTTGTGTTTAGTACTACAAGAAGTACATTGAGGTGCTGGAATGTGTCCAGAGAAGGGCAACAAGGCTTGTGAAGGGCCTATGAGGAGCATCCAAGGGAGCTGGGATTGTTCAGTCTGGAAAAGGGAAGGATGAAGGGAGACCTCATTGCTCTCTACAACTACCTGAAGGGAAAGGGGAATGAGGAGGGGGCCAGCCTCCTCTTCTTGGTGTCAAGCAACAGGAGTAGAGGTAATGATAACAAGCTGCACCAGGGAAGGGTAGGCTGGATGTCAGGAAATATTTCCTCACTGAAAAGGTTATCAAACATTGGAATGGTCTGCTCAGGGCAGTGGTGAAGTGACTGTTCCTGGAGCTGTTTAAGCAGTGTGTGGGCCTGGTGCTTGGGAGCATGGTTTGTTGTTGACCCTTCAGTGCTGGTTTGGTGATTGGACTGGATGATCTTTGAGGTCTTTTCCAACAAGATATATTCTGTGATTCCATGAATCCTATCTCACTACCAACCTGCTTTCAGGGAGTTAGAGACAGCAAGAAAGTCTCCCCTCAGCCTCCTTTTCTTCAGTTCCCTCAGCCACTCATCACAAGATGTATTCTCCAGACCTTTCTTCAGCTTTATTGCCCTTCTCTAGACCTACTCCAGCACACCAATGTCTTCCATGTAGTGAGTGCCTCAGAACTGAACCCAAGACTCAAGCTGTGGCCTCACCGGTGTTGAGAACAGGAGAACAATCAATTTGCTGGTCCTGCTGGTCAAGCTGTTCCTGATACAGGCCAGGATGCTGTTGACCTTCTTGCCTATCTGGATAGTCACCTCTTGAAGTGCAGGGTCTGTAAGATTTGGGAGAGAAAATACTTAAGTATATATTAGGGGGGAAAAAAAAGGAGCCCTTTTCCTATAATGTAAATCAATCTTTCTCCAACTCTGCCTTGGTAGTATCATATTTGTTCTCTACCTTACCCACACCCTTTCCTTCCCATGCTTCAAAGCAGGTCATAACCAGCAAAGTGCAGTGTGCCTGATGCAGACAGTGTCATGCAGGCTGCTCCACAGTAATGTCTGAACACAACCCTGTGAGAAACATCCCACATGCAAGGAGAAACATGCACTTGGACAGTTACAGTAGATCAACTGGCATACATTACCTTAACGAGGAAGTCAGTTAATTAGTCCTCCTTCCACATCAGACTGATAGTCCAGATTCACTGGTACTCCACCTGTGCAGAGCTATGTATTGTAAGGTTAGTCCTGATGCAGCTTGTGCTTACCTGGGCACAAAAACTGGAGATCCTGAATGACTGTAAGCTAACTAACATTATTCAGATCTTAAGGAAGGGCATGAGAGAATGCTGGGGAAACCAGAGACTTGTTGATCTAACCTCAGAACATAGGAAACTGAAGAATGCCATACTGGGTGCTACTGAAACTTTTAAAGAGCAATGCAATCATCAGGCAGTCAGCATGGGTTCACAAAGTTCAGTTACAACTAATTTTATATGCTTCTGTGTGTGGATGAAGCTCTCTTCAAAGTTCTTCTCTATTGCAGTAAGGCTTCTGATACTGTGCGATGAGTAGATTTATGGTGCACTGGGTGGAGAACTGGCTGAAAGGTTGTAGTGAATGACCAGTCACCAGCAGTGTTCCTCTGAGTTCAGTTCAAGAGCCACTTCTGTTCAGTACTTTTATCAATGATCGGGATGCAGAATTTGAACACACCACTAACAAGGTTGCTGGCTGTACCAAACTGAGAGGTGCTACTGACTCTGGAGAGACAAGAGGTCTTGCAGAAAGATTTAGATAGATAGGAGATTTGGGCAGCCATCAATGACATGAAATTTAAAAAGAAAAAATGCCAGATGCTGCACCTGGGATGAAGTAATGCCAGGCACAAGTAAAAATGGGGAAAGGAGTGGCTGGAAAGCAGCCCTGCAGGTGCTGGTTGACAGCAGGCTCAGTAGGAGACAGGATCACAGGATGTTAGGGGTTGGAAGGGACCCAAGGAGATCATTGAGTCCAAACCCCTGTCAGAGCAGGACCACACAATCTATCACTAATCACAGAGGAATACAGCCAGACAGGTCTTGAAATTCTCCGGGGAAGGAGACTCCACAACCTCTCTGGGGAGCCTGTTACAATGCTCTGTGACCCTCACAGTAAAGAAGTTCCCCCCTGTATTGAGGTGGAACCTCCTGTGCTGCAGCTTATATTCGTTGTTCCATCCTATCCCAGGGAGCAAGTGAGCAGAGCAAGAAAGCAGCCCCCTCTCCTGACCCCCAGCCCTCGAATGTTTATAAACATTTATTAAATCCCCTCTCAGTCTTTTCTTCTCCAGACTAAAAAGCCCCAGGTCTCTCAGCCTCTCCTCATAAGGCAGCCTTCCAGTCCCCTCATCATCCTTGTAGCCCTCCACTGGACCCTCTCCTGCAGATACCTGTCTCTCTTAAACTGCGGAGCCCAAAACTGAACAGAGTATTCAAGATGAGGTCTCACCAAGGCAGAGTAGAGGAGAAGGAGAACCTCCCTTGATCTGCTGGACACACTCTTCTTAATACACCCCAGGATGCCATTGGCCTTCTTGGCCACAAAGGCACATTCCTGTCCCATGGATAACTTGTTATCTACCAGCACCCCCAGGTCCCTCTCCACAGGGCTGCTTTCCAGCAGATCACCTCCCAGCTTGTACTGGTGCAGTCTATTATTTCTCCCCAGGTGCAGGACTTTGCACTTGTCCTTGTTGAACATCATTAGGTTCCTCTGTGCCCAGCTCTCCAGTCTGTCCAGGTCTCACTGGATGGCTGCACAGCCTTCAGCTGTATGAACATCCAGTGAGATGTCAGCAGTGTGCCCTGGCAGCCAAAGGGGCAAACAATGTCCTTGGGGTGCACTGACCACAGCGCAATCAGCCAGCCAGAAGAGGTGAACATTCCACTGCATTTAGAGGTGGTGCAGCCTCACCTTGACTCTGTGCATTTCTAGGGCATATAATTTAAAAAGAATGTGGAGGTCCTTAAATGTCAGGTGGAAAACAACAAGGCTGGTGTAAGGGCTGGAAGGAATGTCCCATGAAGAGTGGCCAAGGGTTTGAGTTTGTCTGGCTTCGAGAAAAGGGGGCTGAGGGGCAACCTCTTTGCTTTCTTCATCTTCCTGAGGAGAAGTGGAGAGGAAGTGCTGGTCTCTTCTCCCTGATACTGTGGGAATGGTTCAAATCTGCACAAGGGGAGGTTCAAAGTTGACACTAGGAAACTTTTTTTTTTAATACTAAGTGCATGGCCAAACATTGGAATGGGCTTCCTAGAGAGGTGGTTGATGCCCCATGTCTGTCGGTGTGTAAGAGGCATCTCGACAATGCCCTTAATGATCTGCTTTAACCCTTGGTCAGCCCTGAAGTGGTCAGGCTAGATGATTGTTACAAGTTCCTCCCAACCAGCTCTAGTCTATTCTGAGACTGTACCTGAATATTTAGTAGGGCTTTTCAAGTACCCTATACTTCTGCTTTTACTTTGAAATCTCTGTGGAAGTGGAAATCCTCAGGATTCCTCATATACTAGGTCAAATAGAATAGTTTTTGTTGAAAGATACCTTTAAGATCAACTCCAACATTTAACCTAACACTTCCAGATCACCATTAAGCCATGTCACTATGCACCTCATGTATCCATCTTTTAAATACTTTCAGGGGTGGTGATTACTCCACTTCCCTGGGCAGCCTGTTCCAGGGATTGATAACCCTTTTGGTGAATATTTTTTTCCTATTGTCCAATTTAAACCTTCCCTGGTAGAACTTGAAGCCATTTCCTTTTGTCATGTCACTTGCTCTTTGGGAAAACAGGCTGGCTTCTCCCTCACTACAACCTCCTTTTCCAGGTAGTTGTAGAAAGTGATAAAATCTCCCCTGAGCCTCCTTTTCTCCAGGTTGAACAACCCTAGTTCCCTCAGCCACCCTGTCTTCCAGCTCAGGTGGCTGGGTATCCAAAGAAAAACTGGTCCTTTTAGTAAAGGAATAGAATGCCTTTTCTTTTGTCACTGTGCTTCCATCCACATCCAAGAGAGGATGGAAATTCCCCTTAGTCCTCCTTTTGCTGTTAACGTGTGTTTAGAAACATGGCAGTAGTCATATTCTTTGGCCTTTCCAATTTTCTCCCTGCATAGCCCCATGAAATCTTTGTATTCCTTCTGGGTGGCCTATCCCTTCTTCTATAGGGGACAGACTTGTTTCTTCTGTGTTCCAGTTAAATATCCCTGTTCAGCCAGGCCAGCCTTCTTCCCCACCAGATTGTCTTACAGCATATGGGGATTTTCCTGCACCAAAAAGATTTTCCTCTTGAAGAATATCCAGCTTTCCTGGCCTTTCAGAATTGCCTCCCAAGGGACTCTGGCAGCCAGTTTCTTAAAACAGGTCAAAGTCTGCCCTCTGGAAGTCCAAGGTGACCCCCTTCCTTAATTCACTGAGAACTGAAAACTATTGTTTCATGCTATCTATGCCCAAGACATCCTCCAACCTTGACATCAGCCACAAGTCCTTCTCTGTTTGCAACAAGTCTACCAGGCAACCTTTCCTAGCTGGCTCACCAGCCATGTCAGGAAGTTATCTTCCATACACTCCAGTAGCCTCCTAGACTATTTTCTCTCTGCTTTCCATCTGGTAAATTGAAATCCCTCATGAGAACAACGAGAACAATCCCTCATGATTGTGAGACTTCTCCCAGCTGCTTATAGAATATTCTGTGTGTCTTGTGATCCTGGTTGGGTGATCTGTAACAGACTTCCACCAAGATATCTGCCTTTTTGGCCTTCCCCATGATTCTTTTCCATAAAAACTCAATCCTATAATCATAGTCATTATGCTCAAGACAGTAAAAACGTTCCACAAGGACCACTCAGCCATCTTTCCTTCCTGACCTATCTCTTCTGAAGAATTTATATCCATCCAAAGCAGCACTCCAGTTGTGCAAATCATTCCACTATGTTTCTATGATGGCAACCAAATTGTTTTTTCCTGATGTAGTTTTCTGCGCCATCTTCATTGCTGTAGATGCCCTTCAATTGGATTATTGAGCCCTCCCTTTTGGGGGAGAAGGCCTAATTTGTCCCTGATCATATCTAGGCTCTACATGATTTCTAGCCCAGCAATACCCTATTACATCTGCTATCACATAGCATTCTATTCCACATCCCCACCAGGATTTCAGAGTGAAGGACCTTACTAGCATGCTGTCCCACAAACACTGGAGAGCCACCCATAGGCTTATCTCCAGAGAGCCCTGCTTTTTTCTTTTTTTCCCTTCATACATTGTTTAAAGGTCTTTAGATGAGCTCTGCCACAATCTCCTTGCAAAAAGTCATTTTCCTGATTGAGACAGGTACACTGCATGTTGTCATGTCAGCAGGCCTGGCATCCTATGAATTGATCCATGGTCAAAAATCCTGAAGTTCTGCCAGGGAGACCATGCTTGGAGCCTGAGTCTTCTTGTTTCTTCTCTGCAACTGGAGGTGTGCTCCTTTAACACACTTTGTAAAGCCTAACATCACCTCCTCTATGGACAGCTTGCAAAAATCTCCTTCAATTCAATCTGCAGATTAATTTACCCTGCTGCTTTCTCCCTCCTCCAGTCCACTGATGTAAAAAGAGACTGGTTCCACACATATCTTTTCCAGTAGATACTTTTCCCCCAGCTGACTCTTGTCATCTGTCATCTTTGTTAGAGGTCCTTTTAAAATCATAGAATCATTGTGATTGGAAAGGACCTTTACAATTATTAAGCCCAGCTATTATCTCACTCTGCTGAGCCTGGCACTAAACAATGCCCCTTAGCACCACATCCATGTCTTTTATATGCCTCCAGGATTGAGTATTCAACCACCTCCCTCAGAAGCCTGTTCCAATGTTTGAGAACCCTTTCAGTGAAGAGTTCAGTGCAAACTCACGTGTCAAGAACGTTTAGGGGATTCTATATAAAAAATGTACCATAATAAACTTGTCTACCTCTATTTATAAGTTACATTTTAAGAGTTCAGCCTTTACTGTTTATTGAACGTTAATTTTTTTGTGAGGAATGCACTCACGTAGCTCAAACACAGAGGCAGAGATTGTATTGAATCCCAAAGGCATAAACTAAGTAGTAAGTACAAAGCTAGAGGCAGCATTAGAGGCTTGAAAAAGTTCTACATAGGCTGTTGGAAAGGGTTAACCCTCTTGGGGGAGTGGTCTTGACCCTGACCCCATGTCCTCCTGACCCCTCCCCAGGGGTGGGTCTGAACCCTCCCAGGTGCAGTGGTTAGCCCACTCCCACTTCCTGTCCACCCCCCTATAAAAACAGAGGCACTTCCTGTTTCTCTCTCTTTTGCCCTGCCTCCCTGCTTGCCAGCATCACCCTCCTCTTCCTGCTACTCTTTGTTTAACCACGTGGCCATAATCCAACAGGGCAGACAAAACCATTGCCATCAATCTGGTTGTGTTTGTATATTTTGTATCTTGTTTTTCCCTTCCCTATACCTTTTGTAACTTCCGTACCTCAAATATCTTTTAGTTATTGTTAAAATTTTCTTCTTTCAACTTCCAAATCAAAGTGAGATTATTTATTTGGCTGTACTTTACCTCTTCTCTCTCTACATCTAATTCCTTTTTCTTTGGGGAAAGAAGGGGGAAGAGGGAAAGACATCCTAGAAATTGTTATTGGTTCTATTAACTGTATTTGAGTCTCTGGGAAATTTAAGATATAATAGAGACAGCTTTGTAAAACACTGAAGAGAAAGAAACTCCAGCATTGAGCCAGCAATGAGCCAGAGGAATACTAAAGGTTTATAGCATAGAGAAAACCACATTTCTCTACACTTAGAAACTAGCTTTTGATATCAGCTTCAAAATAAAATGATGGTTCCAAGACATCAGCAGAATCTTCCTCAGAAGTATTGCATGGAGTGGTTGAAGCTACCACCATCTAGCTAAGTTTAGCATTTACCAGAACTTACTTAAACCCAAGTCAGAGAAAGCACTGCTAGTAAAGCACACAAGGAAGCTCATGAACACAATTAATAAGAGCTAGTGAAAAATTTGATTGTCCAAACAAAATCTGGAGCATTAGATCACCTAAAGCATCTTGTAGAGAAAACTTAAGGAGTCTGAGAACCCCTGGGAAGTTAAAAGACCTGAGAGTTTCTCTGAGCACAATGATGACTTTAGAGGAGATAATTGAGTATAATACCATATCTTGTTTTTAAAACCATGTGTTCCAGTGCAGATTCACAGATTGAATCAGGTTGGAAGGGACTCTCAAAGGTCATCTTGTTCCAACCCCGCTGGCAATAAGCAGGGACACCTCCAGCTAGATCAGGCTGCCTAGGTCTACATCAAGCCTGATTTTTAATCCTTCCATGGATGGAGCCTCAACTGCTTGGTCAAACTGTTACAGTATTTTACCACTGGAATGTGATCCAGTAAGGGAAACGTCTCTTCTTCCCCTCCCTCCCTAGTTTAATATACCAAAGAGAAGTGGTGCTGATGGTAGAGTGAAAGGTGACTGGCAAAGCATTTCTCATTATTTTCCATTAAAGGATGGGGAATATTCAACAATATTTATTAAAAGTCCCAGTGGAGACTTGCTGCCATAACTTTAGAATGTCCCATAAACATGTAAAGAACATTCTCATGGAGTGGGAGATGTAATTGTTGATGGGAGCTGAGATTTACATATACAGGAAAGAAAATTGTCAACCTGTGAGAAGATTCCTGGAATGCCTTGTAAATTAGTACAACTTCAAGTACAGAAATGAAACATTTTAAACAACAGGAAGATGGTTAGGAGGTTGGAGGAGACTTGCAGGGCTGCATACCTATGCTGTGCTGTGGGAAGAGTTGCACAGTATCTTCCTAGAATCCACAAAGCCCTTTAACTAGATGTAGAAGGGAGTACCAACAAGCTTATAAGGTTTGGAAAGAAGTGAGATTTCATCTATGTGTGGCTGAAGCCTTCTGGGCACTATGGTTGTTGACACCGAATGCGAGACACCTCTCTTGAAGGGAGAAGAGGGTCTTTGCGGAGGAGATTGCAGGGCTAATTGACAGGGCTTTAAACGGGATGTGAAGGGGGAGGGGGATAATGCCATCAGGCTGCCATGTGGTAAGCTGTGGGAGGACACACCAGTGTGGGAGCAATGGGGGACTAGTAAGGGCTTTCAACCTGCTGCCCAGAGGCATGCTGGGGACAAAATAATGCAGTCAAAGTCTTGCAGAGAGAAGCCAGATCCCCTTCAAGTAGTAGCTGCCAATAGGGAAACATCAGGTGGTAATCCACATGGTAGTGATGACATGAGGAGTGAAGATAGGTTAGCAGCTACAGAGGTGTCTGAGCATGGACAGGTGGGATCTGACCCTAGGGTTGAAGTACAGACTGAGAAAAGAGTGCCAAAGAACAGGGTAAGGGAAAATCAGTCAATGAGTCAGCCCCAACAGAGGCACCACTGAAATGCCTCTGCACTAACGCAAGGAGCATGGAGAACAAACAGGAAGAACTGCAAACCTGTGCAAGCCTACAGGGATATGATGTCACTGGCATCACTGAGACATGGTGGGATGGAGCTCACCATTGGAGCTTGGGGATAGATGGTTATAGACCCTTCAGGAAGGACAGGCAGGGGAGAAGAGGAGGGGGTGGTGCCCTCTGCATCAATGATAAGCTGGAGTCCATGGAGCTCTGCCTGGGGATGTGCAATGGAAAAACAGAGAGCTTATGGGTAATGGTTAAGGGGAAGGCACAGGAAGGTGACATCACAGTAGGAGTCTGCTACAGACCTCCTGGTCAGGAAGGTGAAGTGGATGAGGCCCTTTATAAACACATAGGAGAAGCTTCACGCTCACAGGCCCTGGTCCTCATGGGGGACTTCAACCACCCTGACATCTGTTGGAAGGACAACACATCAGAGCACCAGCAATCTAAGAGGTTCCTGGGGTGCACTGATGATAACTTCCTCTTCTAAGTGGTAGAGGAACCCACAAGAGAAGGTGCTATGCTGGACCTAGTCCTCACCAACAAGGAGGGGGCTGGTGAGTGAAGCTGAAGGGTAGCCTTGGCTGCAGTGACCATGAAATGATAGAGTTTAAGATCCTCAAGGTATCAAGGAGGGCACACAACAAACTGGCTGCTCTGGACTTCAGAAGAGCAGACTTCAACCTCTTCAGGGACCTCCTTGGCAGGCTGCCATGGGAAAAAACACTCTGTAAGGAAAGGGGGCCCAGGGAAAGCCGATCAGTGTTCAAGGATCACCTCCTCCAGGTCCAGGAGCAATGCATCCCAAAAAAGAGGAAGTCAGGTAAGAACGGCAGGAGGTCTGCAGGGATGAATAGAGAGCTCCTGGACACACTTAGATGCAAGAAGAAAGTCTACAGAGAGTGGAAGCAAAGATGGGGAACCTGGGATGAGTACAAAGAAATTGTTTGTGCCACCAGAGCTCAGGATAGGAAAGCTAAAGCACAGCTGGAATTGAGTCTGTATGGGGACAGTAAGAGGAACAAGAAGAACTTCTTCAGGTGTATTAGTGAGAAACGGAGGACAAGGGAGAATGTGGGACCCTTCCAGAAGGCAAATGGAGAGCTGGTGACAAAGGATGTGGATAAGGCTGAGGTGCTCAATGACTTTTTTGCCTCAGCCTTCAATGGCAGGGGCTCCAACCACAATGTCCAAGTCCCAAAGGGCAAAAGTAAGGACTGGGAGAAGGAAGAGCTGCCCACTACAATTGAGTACCATGTTCATGAGCACCTAAGGGATCTGAACACGCACAGATCCATCGGAGCTGACGAGATCCACCCATGGGGCCTGAGGGCACTGGCAGATGAAATTGCTAAACCACTTCCCATCATATGTGAAAGGTCCTGGCAGGCTAGTGAAGTTCCTGCTGGCTGGAAAAGGGCAAACATAATGTCCATATTCAAGAAGGGAAAAAAGGATGACCCTGGGAACTACAGAGCAGTCAGTTTCACCTCTGTGCCTGACAAGGTCATGGAGCAGATCCTCCTGAAGGCTCTGCTAAGGCAAATGGAAAGCAAGGAGAGGTGATTGGTGGTAACCAGCAATGGCTTCACCAAGGGCAAATCACACCTGACTAATTTGGTGGCTTTTTATGATGAAGTCACAGCAACAGTGGACAAGAGAAGGGCAACTGACATCATCTACCTGGACCTGAGTAAGGCATTTGACTGTGTCCCACATGACATCCTGGTCACCAAACTGGGAAAACACAGACTTGATGGATAGAGCACTCACTGGGTAAAGATTTGGGTGGATGGTTGCACACAGAGAGTGGTGATCAGCAGCACAACATCCACCTGGACGTGTCAAATGGTGTCCCTCAGGGGACACACCAGTGCTGTTTAACATCTTTGTCAGTGATATGGATAGAGGAATCAGTGCACCCTCAGCAAGTCTGCAGATGGCACCAAGCTGTGTGGCACAGTTAACTTGCTAGAGAGGAAGGATCCATCCAGAGGGACCTGGACAGGCTGGAGAGGTGTTCCCAGGCCAACCTCATGACATTCAACAAGGCCAAGCGTAAGGACCTGCACCTGGCTCAATGCAACCCCAAGCAGAAATACAGATTGGGTGGCGAATGGCTGAGAGCAGCCCTCAGGAAAAGCTCAACATGAGCCGGCAGTGTGCGCACACAGCCCAGCCAGCCAACCAATGTCCTGGGCTGCAGCAAGAGCAGTGTGGCCAGCAGGGCAAGGGAGGGGATTCTCTGCCTTTACTCTGCTCTTGTCAGACCCCCACATGGAGTAGTGAGTACAGTTCTGGAGTCCCCAACAGAAGGAGGACACTAAACTGTTGGAGTGAGTCCGGAGGAGGGCCACGAAGATGATCAGAAGGCTGACGCACCTCTCCTGTGAGGACAG
Source organism: Pogoniulus pusillus (assembly GCF_015220805.1). Classification (NCBI taxonomy): domain Eukaryota; kingdom Metazoa; phylum Chordata; class Aves; order Piciformes; family Lybiidae; genus Pogoniulus; species Pogoniulus pusillus. The sequence continues at coordinate 20,108,631 of NC_087268.1, read as the reverse complement.
GCTACAAGAGTTGGGGCTCTTCAGCCTAGTGGCCTTCCAGTATCTGAAGGGGGCCTACAAGAAGTCTAGGAAGGGTCTTGTAATGACAGGACAAAGGATAATGGGTTTAAACTGGAAGAGGGGAGATTTAGACTAGATGTTAGGAAGAAGTTCTTGACAGTGAAGGTGGTGAAACACTAGAACAGGTTGTCCAGGGAGGCTGTGGATCCTCCTCCCTGGAGATGTTCAAGGCCAGGTTAGATGAGGCCTTGAGCGACCTGTTCTAGTGGGAGGTGTCCTTGCCTGTGGTGGGGAGGCTGGAACTAGATGATCTTTGAGGTCCCTTCCAACCTAAACCATTCCACATTAATTGTAATAAACCCTTGATTTCTGGCCGTGTCTCAGATTTCTCAGCTTCCCATGAGTACTTTTCTCTGTCCCAGAAATGCAAGGCTGGAAACAGCTGAAGCGAGTGTGAGAAATGTTTCCTAAGGTATTCTGATGCACTGTGGAAAGAGGAGATAAAACACATTACAGTATCACAGTATCATCAGGGTTGGAAGAGACCTCACAGATCATCAAGTCCAACCCTTTACCACAGAGCTCAAGGCTAGACCATGGCACCAAGTGCCACGTCCAATCTTGCCTTGAACAGCTCCAGGGACGGCGACTCCACCACCTCCCCGGGCAGCCCATTCCAGTAGCCAATGACTCTCTCAGCGAAGAACTTTCTCCTCACCTCGAGCCTAAATCTCCCCTGGCGCAGCCTGAGGCTGTGTCCTCTCGTTCTGGCACTGGCCACCTGAGAGAAGAGAGCAACCTCCTCCTGGCCACAACCACCCTTCAGGTAGTTGTAGACAGCAATAAGGTCACCCCTGAGCCTCCTCCAGGCTAAACAATCCCAGCTCCCTCAGCCTCTCCTCGTAGGGCTTGTGCTCGAGGTCTCTCACCAGCCTCGTCACCCTTCTCTTGACACGCTCAAGCATCTCGATGTCCCTTCTAAACTGGGGGGCCCAGAACTGAGCACAGTACTCAAGGTGTGGTCTAACCAGTGCAGAGTACAGGGGCAGAATGACCTCCCTGCTCCTGCTGACCACACCATTCCTGATGCAGGCCAGGATGCCACTGGCTCTCTTGGCCACCTGGGCACACTGTTGGCTCATGTTCAGGCGGGTATCGATCAGCACCCCCAGATCCCTTTCTGTTTGGCTGCTCTCCAGCCACTCCGACCCCAGCCTGTATCTCTGCATGGGGTTGTTGTGGCCAAAGTGCAGCACTCGGCACTTTGAGCTACTGAACGCCATTGTATCTGCATCCTATGGGACTGTGCCACCAAATAAACTGCCAGTTCAGTGGCTACCTGTAAGCCTTCCCGTGTCTGACCTAGACATGAATGCATGTGAATTCAGACACTCGGATCAGTGTGGCATGAACATTTTCAACCTGTTCGTATGTGGTTGAATTTGTGGGAGCTGCTGACATTGCCCTAACTGTGTGCTCAGGTGCACCCCTTTTATATCTTTGATCACACTCTGCATGTGCTGTATTCATTCCAGAGGATACAGTTTGTGGTGAAACCACAGTTATTAATAACAGGCACAGTTATTAATAGCAGGCAGTTATTTGCCTCTTTCTCTGACTCCAAATTCTTTTTTTCCAGTTGCACAAACCTGGAGATAAACTCGTTTGACCCTGGCAATCACAAACAGCTTAGAGGTTCTTTTCTGAAAATACATAGTATCTGCAGTTTATTTTTCAGTTTGGGATGAGAGGACAGGGGTTGTTAAAGCACAGGCTTTTTTCTTAGACGTGCATCCCATGGATGACTTGGAGCAGAGAGTTTCTAGTCCTTCACCAGCCGGTAGATGTGATGTTGCGCACCGTGGTCACTAGTTGACACCTCAAAAACATATGCTATGCACAGCAATGTCTCCTGCGTGTCCCTGTTTGTCACAACCTAGACAGAAAAGGAGAAGAAGCTGTGATGGCAACTGCTGTTTCTCTGCTTACATATTCCAATACATTTAACATAGAGCAAAAAAGTGACTAATAGGCAAAGAACAGAGGAGCACAGGAATGATACTCAGCTCAGTCACCACAACCGCCCAGTCTTTGTGCCCACACACCCAAGCAAAGCACTTTCACAGCATTAGGCCTACAATACAGTGAAGAGACAGGGAGGTAAGCAGAGTCCACTGTGGAGAAAAAGCTGTGACTAAGCAGTGACCACAGCAGTGGAAGCAGGTCCTCTAGGTCCTCTACTCCCCAGCCTCTGGTGCAGCAGATTCCTGTAGAAAGCGTTTCACAAGAAAATAACTTTTTCCTCTGCTTGTGGGTATTGAGAGGACACCTCCTGTGGCACATCCACTCCTGTTTATGTACGTGTTTATACATCACAACCACAAACACTTCCTTCCCTCCATCCGTTCTTGCTTGTTAGTGGTAGAAACAGACCGTGGGGATTACAGAGAATACCTCATTTTACAGGAGACAGGTTCAACTCCATTATACCTCCCGTTCCATAGACTGTAGGTGTCAGAAGGAGGGCTGCTACACTCATGCATTCTTCAAGAACCTCCTTTTTATAACATTTCTATTTTATGGTCCCTCAGGAACTTTAGCTTCTCTGCAATGTGACTCAGGGTCAGCAGCACAGTGACGGAATGGCACTGGCCTAGTTGCAGGAGGATGAGCTACCTATACTATGTGTCAGGAACAAACTACATGTTGCACTCCCAGCTCAGGTCCCCTCCCTCCCTCACTGCACAGCTTTGCACAGTCCTGTGAGTTTGAGCCACAGCTAAAACTTCAAGCAATTCTTTCTGCTGGAGGAGATACATTTTTATCAGCAGTAGCACCAAGCCAGCTTCAGAAGAAAACCATACCAGCTGTACCAAACCCTAACTGCTACTGTGAAAACGGAAAATAACTAGCTTCAAACTTGCCTATTAATTTTAGCAGCCTGACTTTGGTCTGTTCTGTTGTCTTTTCTTACATCATTATAAGGTTTGCAGCTGAACTAAGCTAACCTTTCTCCTTTCTTCTGCAGTTGTGGTGAGGCATCAGAATCTTTTCTAGAAAATGAGCTCTGAAATCTTACAGGGCTCGATCCAGATTTATCCAGAGATAAATCATGCTTGTGAGATTAGGTCATGAAACAGTCTAGAAGAATGCTCATTAGAAGCTGTTAGTGGGGACTGATGACTAGCAGCAGGCTTTGTCTTAAACATGCCACATTTTCAGCTCTCCTGTGGGGAGCAGAGGGGTAAAAAATGCTCAGCCTGTTGTTCAGGGAACAGGACTGCAAGGCAATATATAAAATGCTGTGCCAGCACCCAGAGGAGATACGCCTCTCTGTGAGAGGAGGTAAGGGAAGGACGTAAGATTACTCAAAACATAAAACCTCAGAGGAATTAAACTCTGTGACAACTCTTTTTGTACAATTCATAGAAAGCACCTGCCTGCCTGAGTAATGAAACACAGAGGAAGCAGATACAGCGTTCCTCAGGATAGATTACAGCATACAAGCTGTCCCTATCCCATTCAGGCTTCTGCTCATCTAAAACATCTTACTTCTCCTTTCTCTCAGATGCTAAAGACCTATGTATAAACATGAAAGACCTCCTAATGCCCTGTGAGATATATTATTAGTCTTCTATTTCATAGCTGAGGTACTGGAGCCACAGAGTTAGTAACAAGAGTACAAAGTCCCACAAGATCTCCAGAGAATAGAACTTGATTTCTCTTCTTTCATACTAGCATCAATTCTGCTTACTCAGCCTCAGGTTTTCTTGGCAAAGATCTGTGATGAGTCCTGTAGAGGCGAGCACAGAACTCATCGCATTAGGAACATCCACCCCTAAAAACTGTCTTTGCCCCCTTCCCAAATGTAGGCTGCACCTAAGGCCTGGAAAGGCTCCTGGTATAATACTGACACTAATGTAAATGTAGTTGCTGTAGCCTTGTAGCACAGCCCTATCTAGAGGCTGTAGTGACTCATGGAAGTGTCACAGAGCTTCAACCAACATGCCCCCTCCTTTACTTGCCTCAATATTCTTTCCAGATTCAGAATGGCCCTGAGGAAACAATACATTTTTTTCCCTACTTGGTCAGTGAAGAACTCTTCCCCTGATGAAATTATTAGCCACTTAACAGTATTCTTGGGGGGTTTCACCTTGCAAAAAGGGCCAGGGCACAGAAAGGACCTCAACATTTGACCAATAGTGGAATAGGTATTTCCTTCACTGACTTTTGCATCCTTTTCTTTCCTTTATCTCTTTATCTTGATAGTTCTTTTTACTTTCCCTCTCGTAATTGGGTCTCTCAAATTCTTCTGCTGCTTCTCTGCATGAGTCTCTGTTTCTAGAGATTCATAAATGGTCTTGAAGTGCAATATATGTTCAGTTAGATTCTGAGCTGCAGAAGGCAATCTGCTTTGACTCGCAAGTGAACTCCTGCATGGGGCTTCCATGCTCCAATGAAAACAGTTGAAATTCCCACCTGCAAGATAGTAAAGTTCTCCAGCACGCTGTTCATCATGTACTTCTCAGGAAGGTGCTTGAGTTTATGAATGAAGTTGATCATGTATTCGCAGAGAGGGGAGCGGTGAATGCGGTAAGAGTAGTGTCCATTTTCATAGCGTGCATACTCTGTCTGCAATGCAAAACACAAGATGGGCACATGGGGCTGGTGTTGTCACATTAGTAGCATCAATCACATAAAGGGATTCAGAACAGAAAAATTACAGTTGCATTTGCAAGTCATTTTGCTAACAATAATGAGCCAGTTAAGCATTCCTCTACAGTATTTCTCACCAATTTTAGCTTCCTTGAGTAGTCTAATTTCTTTGGCTTGATTTTTGTCTTTAGAATGCTGGGTTCAAGCTTCCAAGCAGCCAACTGCCAAGGAACTGTGAAATATAATTCAGAGAAGCAGACCAGTTTTCAGCTATCCTACGGTCTGCATCTCCACCAGAAAAATGTTATGTATGAATAAACTGAAAGACTACTTTAGTGAGACCAGGAAACTGCTAGTAGTGATGGTAATCAGATACTCAGGATGCTCCAGAGCTGGAAAGGACAAAAGCCTTCTGGTACCTGTGAGAGAGAACATAGTATCTCTGCTCCTCCTTAGAAGAATCATAGAACTGTTTTGTTTGGAAAAAATCTTTAAGAGCTTTGAGTGCAAGTATCATCTAACTCTATCAAATCTGATGGTAAACCACGTTCCTCAGCACCACATCTCTCTGCTTCTTTTAAACATTTCCAGGGATGGGGATTCAACCACCACCTCATTTGTTAGTAGGGAGAAGAGACTGACACTCACCTGGCTCACACCTCCTCTTAAGGACTGACACTAAAGGATCTCAGTTTCCTCTGCTTCTCCTCATAAGACCTGAAAAGGTCTAGCCAAAGTCACACTGAGATTTTTTTGTTATTACCTCCTATATATTTCAGCTTCATTTGAAGAGAGTCTGAGGCTGGATTCTATTGTTTTATAGCAGAGTCTTAAATGCCTGTTACCTTCTTTGACCCCAAGAGTCTCCTTTCCTGTGGACCATGACACCTGTATTTGGCCTATATATCACATCATGCCAATACAGAACTGGTCTTGAGGAATGCTTATCAAATGACTATATAAAGGCCCTGAGAAAGGAGGTAGCTTGAACTGACTGATGACACGAGAACAACTTGTGTTCTGCAAATAGTTGCTCCTCCTGCAGCTCCTAGAGAAAGAGGCCAGAGGGAAGCAGGTCAGCTAAATGTGGCACCAGAAAGAACTTCAGTGCCAGATAAATGCATAATTATGCATCTTCACCCTTGCTTCAGTTGTAAGTGTACCCTAAGATATGCCTCATAAAACCGTAAGACTAGAGCCTGTAAATTGCTATAGTCCATTAATTAATGGCTATAGTCTCTCAACAATCCCTTTAAGAACACTGATGGAAGCAAGATATTGCTTACTTGTTTTCACTTTTCTGAACCACAAAAGAAGGATCCAGGTATCCTAGCTCTTCCTTGTTCTCAGAAAAATCCAGAGAATCACCAGAGCTGAGTCTTACATATTAACCAGTCATCAGAAACTGCTATCAAAAGACAAACCAGCAAACACTACCAGACATTCAATGAAGAGGATAAGGCTGTGTTGCAGGCTGAAACAATCTTCTACCTGCATGTCTCAGAAATAATAATCTGTGACATCTACCTCTCTGACATGGGATATAGGCAGGATGCATACTTGAAGTGACAGCAAAGCAAACCAGGAGTCTGATCCCTACCTCCACTTTCTCCACCACCTGCTTTCCAAAGGAGCACACTTTGGTGGAACAGGTAATGACCATGTTTTCTGGGCTCTCATATTGGCTGGAAACGCCATAGAAAGATCTGGATTCATCTTCAATATTGGTGTTCAAATCAGCCTGCCAACAAAAATAAAAGGGGGGGAGGGAGGGCAGGAGGGGAAGGGGAGAAAAATAGATGGTTATCAACTGATGGTTGCAGTGGGTTTTTACCATTCCCTTACAGAGCCAAGACTGTAAAGTACTGAAGTGTCTGAAGACTGTGCACTAAAATCCAGTATCCACTTCAGAAAATGGTGGTGGAGATAAGCATACACATTGGGGAAATCTGGTGGAATACCCTCTCAACATTAAAAGCATATAGAACAGCCTCTTGCCTTTGCTAAGTATTTAACACAACTGAACAATGCCAGGACAGCCTGGATACCCACAAAGCATGTGGAGAGCAAGGCACTGGAGAGACACAACAATGCAACTGACAGGCTAGACTGGGCTGCTTCCCTAGGGAACAAAAATCACAGTACAGCAACTGTAAACAAGTTTTTGCACTCTACACATACAGATAACAGGAAAGAAAGCAGAGTGCATGAGTGTGCAAGTGCACACATGCACTAGGCTCAGGTACATGAAGAATATAAGGGGAAGGGATGAAACATAAGGAATGTAGGAGGTTGATGGATCTGGCCCAGTTCCATCTGAATACAAACACATCTCCATCAGCAGCTACAGTTTTCCAATATGGATGCCTCGAATTGGAACCCTACTCCTACAACTCCTAGTTATCTGAAGCTTCCACCAGGGGTCATTCAAACCACAAGTATAAGAAGAGGCAGCTCCCTTAAGCTCTGAAAATCCACGGGGTGCAGGAATGACTTAGACTTTCTCCCTTCCAGAACTGAAAAGGTGGAGCTTCTCAGCACTCCACAAGCCCAAGGATTAGCAGAAAAGCAAGGATCATTTTCCATAGGCTCCTCCTGCTGAACTGAGGAAAACGGGGAAACTGAAGAACATTTATTCTTTTGACAGGGGACACAGTGTGAATAGGCCTGCATTGGATGACATTCTAGAATGCTCCTGTTAGCTGATGTCTGTGAAGGCTTTTTGGTCAAGATCCTACAGCACCGCTTAGGACATGCAATGATAGCCTTTGAACTGGATCACCTATTAACAAATACTCCTTCCCTTTGCCATACAAAGGTCCTGTCTTTCCTCTGCCATGGAATCATGCTGTCAGCTTATTTCTCTTAAGCAGCAATTTCACAAGAGGTTTAAGTCCACTTAGAAAGTGCCAGTCCAGCCTTGTCCCCATCTGAAACTACACAAGCTTGCTCCTGCCTTTGTGCTAGCTAAGGTTAACCACATGAGAAAGCTAACCCCAGCAAAAACAAATTCTGTTATGATTTTGGTTAGTTTTCAGTCTGAACAGAAAATTCACATGGATCTCCACAAAGCCACAGGGGCTGGAGGAGGTGAGAACACATACAAATTTGATGACATAAAGACTGCCGCTTTTGAGAGCAACACATATTCACATTGGCTTGAGCCTCTTGGAAGACTGCACCCAAAGTTGTAATTTCAAACCCAAAAGTGTTCATGATACCAAGAGAGAACAGTCTTGGTGTCCCAGAGTAGTTTCTGCCTCATCACTCCTCCTGTACTGACACAAATATTTCTGTAGCCGAGGAGCTGCTAAGCAGTTCTCATGGAGATCAATTCCTTCACCTGATTCAGAAGTATTTGTGTGCATGTTTCAAAGAACATGTACTGGGAGGATGAGCAGCAACAGGGAAAGCAGAAGGCAGGACTGCTTATTCTAGTGAATGCTGGGTTTGACTAACTAGTAACCTCCTAAAAACCACACTTTGTTGTCATTCCTTTCAGGCTGCGCCATCTTTTTACCAGAAAAGTCCCCAGCAGCTCCCATTATACAGTCATCAGCACAGAAGAACTCATCGTTTTGCCAAGAGTGAAAGCAAAACCACTACTCCAAAGAACATCTATATAGTGATGTGCAGTATTTCCATCTGTATGGTTGTTACCTTGACACTTGAGGTGTGTGAAGGAGAAGATGCTAAACTATCTCCTCATTTATTTCAGAAAATTCAGTTCCATTCTCCACTTAGCACAACACTGGAGTGCCACTGCCACTTTGCACACATACTTCCATCTAGAGAAAAACTACCATCTGCAGGGGACAAATGATGCCACAACAAACCAACCAAAAAAAATGAAATTAACGTGTTTGGTTTTTTTTTATTGCAAATTCAGAAGTAAGTGAAAGAGGTTTAGGATAGGTTTTTCACGAGGTACAGGTGACAATGCAACTCCTCCTAGACTAGCAGTTGTACTGTTCAGATAATTCTAGTGGGACACTGATTCAGTTTAGGAAAGATGACAGAATGCTCTAATGTTCACATCACCAGCATTAAGGATGGATGTACAGCTCTCACCATAGAATAGAATCATAGAATCAACCAGGCTGGAAGAGACCTCCAAGATCATCCAGTCCAACCTAGCACCCAGCCCTGTCCAATCAACTAGACCATAAAGCACAGGTCTTGTGCAAGCCCCTATGCTTTTCCCAAATGTGGGTAAAACAAGCCTGTGGCTTCACCTAATATGGCCAAGCTTGGATAACTGCCATTCTGATTGGCTATTGTGTGTCCAGGGCACATTAGTCTCGGCCTGCATTGGTAACAGAAATGTGCAGGTAAATGCAGTGGGCTCTGCCATTCTGTTCATGTCTGCTGTTGCCTGCTGCCATTGCCTACTAAAAAAAGCTTTCACCATGCTCTTAACAGAGAGCATAACAGCATAGTATTTAAATACATAATCACAAATCAGTCTTCAAAATTACTGTGTTGTTTCACACAGTTACTACAGAAACCTTGAACAGCTGTACTATCTTCACCACAGACTAAGGATGAAAGAAAGTTTGTCAGAATGGCTTGCCCCCAGTGATTCCCCCTTTTAAGCAGAATCCCTCCATTTGAAGTAGTGACAAATGTTCAGTCCCTGTGAATACACTTGGCTGTACAAGCCCAATATATTTCTATCAGTTTACACCAGCTATGCACTCATTCCTTTATGTTTTCCTAAATTTGTCCTCTCTAGTATATTACTTAAGAGCAGCCTCCAACTTATCAGGAGATAGTCATACAAAGCTGGCAATTGTTTTATTCTCATGTTTGCTTCTCCTTAGAAGAAAGCTTCACATGACATTTTACCCCGCTGAACTTGTTCCTGACTTCTCTTAACAACTTAGCCTTTTTTGACCCTTCTTGCCTCCTCACTGACCTGAAGAGCAAATTGGGCACACGTTAAAATATGCCAGTAAAACAATGCAGATTTAAAGCTTTTTGGTTTAGAATTATTTTACATCATTCACTTTTGCACCACTGAGGTAGTACACAAGACTTGGAAACAACAGCTGAAGGAAGATTAGAAGTCTTTGCATTGATATGACCACCTAAAGAACTGTAATGCAGTTATGCTCCAACAGCTTATCTACACTGGAATAGCATACGCGGGCAAATCCAGTCTAGCTTCACAAGGCACAGACATTACAGACATAAACATTGCAGTGGGTTGTAATTACCCCCAAAACAAAATCACCAGACTAGCTCAGGAGGTTTGGAAGCAAAATGAAGTGATATTTACAAGCAAGTTAAAATCTAAAAGCATAAAATACAATGTATATGCACAGGATATATTTACAATTGAGAAAAAAAACAAACAAGAAAGATGCCCCTTGGACAAGGGAAAAAAAGTTAAATAGCTCTCCTCCCCCGCCTTGTAAGGGGAAAAGAGAGAAATCAGAATGCCCTCCGTGCTGCTGTCTACTTAGCCATAACATGAGTCTCAGCCAAGGTCAGCAAAGCCATGCACAAGGACTAGCCAGCAGCCAGAGCAAATCAGAGAAAAGGAAGAAATAATAGTTTGTGCAGAACACTTTATCCTAATCCAGCAAGCAAATGGACTTATATGGACTTATCTTTATTTTAATTTTGCATCCAGTCTCCTATTTTATTTACCTTTTACATATTTTTTTCTTCTGTTCAATGCCTTTGGATTTTTTCTGTTTCTTCTTTATAACTTAGAACCAGGCTAGTCTGTTAGTTTTAAACTACCACAAACATGGCTTAGACTGACAAAGAATTATTGTGTTTGTGCTATCAAATTGTCCCCGCTATAGTTATGCAGCTGTGTCTGTACCACAAATGTATGCAACAACCCCATGAATGCTCCAGGCTTGAGGAAGAGTAGCTAGAAAGCTGCTCAGCAGAGAAAGACCTGGGAGAGCTGATCAACAGCTGGCTGAATACAAGTCAGTGTGCACCCAAGAAAGCCAACAGCATCCTGGCTTGGGTCAGGAATAGTGTGGCCAGCAAGACAAGGGAAGAGATTACTCACTCTGTACTCAGCACTGGCGAGGCCACACCTTGAGTATTGGGTTCAGTTTTGAGGCACTCACTACAAGAAAGACATTGAGGTTGGTACATGTCTAGAGAAGGGCAACAAAACTGGCAAAGGGTCTGGAGAACAGGTCTTGTGAGGAGCAGTTGAGAGAACTGGGGCTGTTTAGTCTGGGGAAAAGGAGGCTGAGGGGAGACTTTCTCACCCCCTGCAACTACCTGAAAGGAGGTTGGAGCAAAATGGGTGTTGGTCTCAAGTTGAACCAGGGAGGTGGTTGCATACCTATCCCTGGAAGTGTTTTAAAATGCAGAGATGTGGTGCTGAGGGACATAGTTAAGCACCAGACTTGGTAGAGTTAGGTAATGGCTGGACACAGTGATCTTAAATATTTTTTTTTCCCAACCAAAACAGTATGTGATTCTACTCTGTTCTGGTTTAGGTTTTTGACTTACTATCTATCACATTCATTCACATGTCAATGCAACTCTGTCATTTATTTGACCCACAGGCCAGCTGTCTGAATAGAGATTAATTCCTTCCCTTCTCCAAGAATGAACTAGACTAAGCAGTCCTTCACAATACTTTTCAGCTATTTCCCTTGGGCATGAGAAACACAATATATAGACTCAATTCCACTCTTCAAAAAAAATTGTCCAACTAAGTCAAAAGAACCAAGTGTTAAGGCTCCAGAAACTTGGTTGGAACACTGCTACATGAACATAGCATAGTGGTGCTGGTAAATTTAAAGTTACATTCTTCTAAACCCTCAATAGCAAATTAAAAACTAAGTGCAATAATTTTGAGGGAAAGCAGAAAGGTGCTGGCTCTACTTAATGAAAAAAAAAACTTCATTAGCTCTAAGAAGCCATTCCAGGTGTCTCCACAATTTGGCAAGCCTCCCATCAAAAGACTGGACTACAGTTCTGCAGACAGTTAACATCCAATTAACCAACATTAAACCATTTGGTGATAGGCAGAACTATGGTGAGTTAATCAGTCAGTGCCACTGTGTACAATCTGGCTGCTAGAAGTTCTGGAGCAATGGAGTCATGTTGAACCTTCTGACAGGTACACTGCACCTTTTATACCAAAGCATAGACACATTACAGGCTAGGAATGTGGTCAGTCAACAAAAGCTACAGGCACTTCCTTTCTTTGAAACTCTCAGCCCATAAAGATAGAAAACATGGCATTTCAGCAACTCCAGGGAATGACAGCAGCTACTGGAGAGCTGCAGATTGTGTTTGCAGAACAGAGCTGCGGCACCTCAGACAGATACTGTTACTCTTAAACTTACAACTTAGAGCTGCTGGTTCCCAGTTCCCTTTCACCGCAGTAGAGATCGTAAGAGTATTTGCTCTTGAACCATTTGCAACCAAGTTAAGTCATGTAAACAGAAAATGGCAACCATTTACATGAATAGAAACAAAACCACAGAACCACTGCGGGGTGGAACTCGAATCTGTAAGCCTTCTGTGCTACAAAGAGGATTACCCCCGAAAGGAAAATGAGGCACAAAACTGAGGAAGAACACTGTCATGTGTAACAACCAAATTAACTTCTAAGTGTCAAATGGACGCTGAGGTAAATCACTAAGGGAAACAGTTAAACTTCCCAAGATTGCGCCAGAATAAAATAACACGAAAGGGGAAGAACATCTCCTTGTATCAAAGAATCATAGAATCAACCAGGTTGGAAGAGACCTCCAAGATCAGCCAGTCCAACCTAGCACCCAGCCCTAGCCAGTCAACTAGACCATGGCACTAAGTGCCTCATCCAGACTCTTCTTGAACACCTCCAGGGAGGGTGACTCCACCACCTCCCTGGGCAGCCCATTCCAATGCCAATCACTCTCTCTGTGAAGAACTTCCTCCTAACATCCAGCCTATACTTCCCCAGCACAACTTGAGACTGTCCCCCCTTGTTCTGTTGCTGGCTGCCTGGGAGAAGAGGCCAACCCCCACCTGGCTACAACCTCCCTTCAGGTAGTTGTAGACAGCAATGAGGTCCCCCCTGAGCCTCCTCTTCTCCAGGCTAAACAACCCCAGCTCCCTCAGCCTCTCCTCACAGGGATTGTGTTCCAGGCCTTTCACCAGCTTTGTTGCCCTTCTCTGCACATGTTCCAGCACCTCAACATCTCTCTTGAATTGAGGAGCCCAGAACTGGACACAGGACTCAAGGTGTGGCCTGACCAGTGCAGAGTACAGGGGCAGAATAACCTCCCTTGTCCTACTGGCCACACTGTTACTGATACAAGCCAGGATGCCATTGGCTCTCCTGGCCACCTGGGCACACTGCTGGCTCATCTTCAGACTACTATCTACCAGTACCCCCAGGTCCTTTTCTGCCTGGCTGCTCTCCAGCCACTCTGTCCCTAGCCTGTAGTGCTGCTTGGGGTTGTTGTGGCCAAAGTGCAGAACCCAGCACTTATCCTTGTTAAATCTCATCCCATTGGCCTCTGCCCACCCATCCAGCCTGTCCAGGTCCCTCTGCAGGGCTCACCTACCTTCCAACAGATCAACACCTGCTCCTAGCTTGGTGTCATCTGCAAACTTTCTGATGCTGGACTCAATCCCCTCCTCCAGATCACCAATAAACAGGGCTGGGTCCAGCACTGATCCTTGGGGAACACCACTAGTGACAGCTGCCAAATGGATGTGGCACCATTCACCACCACTCTCTGGGCTCGGCCATTCAGCCAGTTCTTGACCCAGCACAGGGTGAATCTGTCCAAACCATGAGCTGCCAGCTTGGCTAGGAGCTTGTTGTGGCAGACAGTGTCAAAGGCTTTGCTGAAGTCCAGATAGACTACATCCACAGCCCCCACATTCACCAGGTGGGTAACCTGATCATAAAAGGAGATCAGGTTGGTGAGACAGGACCTGCCCTTCCTAAACCCATGCTGGCTGGGCCTGATCCCTTGGCCATGCTGTAAGTGCTTTGTGATGGCACTCAAGATGACCTGTTCCATCACCCTGCCTGGCACTGAGGTCAGGCTGACAGGTCTGTAGTTTTCTGGCTCCTCCTTTCGACCCTTCTTGTGGATGGGTATCACATTGGCCAGCTGCCAGTCTTCGGGGACCTCTCCAGTGAGCCAGGGCTGCTGATAAATGATGGAGAGTGGCTTGGCCAGCTCATCTGCCAGCTCTCTCAGCACCCTAGGATGGATCCCATCTGGTCCCATGGACTTGTGAGGATCCAAGTGTCTCAGCAGATCCCTTGCTTCTTCCTCATGGATTAGAGGGGGACTATGCTGGACCCTGACTCCATTTGCCACTTCAGGAGTCCAGTTGTCTTGGAGACAACCTGTTTAACTATGGAAGATTGAGGCAAAGAAGGTGTTAAGCACCTCTGCCTTTTCCTCATCCTTTGTCACTATATTCCCCTCTCTATCTAATAAGGACTGGAGGTTGTCTTTGCCCCTTCTCTTGCCATTCATATATTTATAGAAAAATTTTTTATTTTCCTTAACAGCCGTGGCCAGCCTAAGCTCCAAATGGGCTTTTGCCTAATTTTTTTTTCTACAAGACCTACCAACATCCTTGAACTCTTCCTGGGAAACCTCCCCTTTTTTCCAAAGGCAATATACTCTCTTTTTTGTCTTTAATTCCTTCAGCAGCTCCTTGCCAATCCAGTCTGGCTACCTCCCTCATCAGCTCATCTTCCAGTACAATGGCACAGCTGCTCCTGTGCCTTCAGGAGTTCTTTCTTGAAGTAGGTCCAACCTTCCTGGACCCCTTTGTTATTAAGGGCTCTTTCCTAAGGAACTTTCTGAGTTAGTTCCTTAAATAGGCTGAATTCTGCCCTTTGGAAGTCCAGCGTGGAGGTTCTGTTGATGCCCCTCCTGGTTTCTCTGTATATTGAAAACTGTAATTTCGTGGTCACTGGACCCCAGGCAGCCTCCAACCACCACATCCCCTACCAGCCCCTCTCTATTTGTGAGCAGCAGGTCAAGCACAGCTGCCCCCCAGTAGGCTCATGTAACAGCTGGGATAAGAAGTTGTCTTCCACATACTCTAGAAACCTTCTAGACTGCTTCTTCTCTGCAGTGTTTAAGTCCCAGCAGATGTCTGGTAGGTTAAAGTTGCCCACAAGAACAAGGGCAGGTGATCTTGAGGCAGCCTCCAGTTGTTTAAAGAGTAATAAATCAACCTCTTCTTCCTGGTTGGGTGGCCTATAACAGACTCCAACCAGGATATCGGTCTTGTTGGCCTTCCCCTTAATTCTGACCCATAAAGACTCAACTTGATCATCCTTGATTTCTACCCCCATGACATCCAGAGCATCCCTAATACACAGAGCCACTCCTCCACCTCTTCTCCCCTGCCTATCTCTCCTGAAGAGTCTGTAGCCACTGATTACAGCACTCCAATCACGTGAGTCATCCCACTATGTTTCTGTGATGGTGACACAATCATAGTTTTCCTCCAGCACCAGGGCTTCCAGCTCCTCTTGTTTGTGACCCATACTTTGTGCATTAGTGTACATGCACTTCAGCTGGGCTGCTGCTTTTACCCCTACCTCTAGCCTACCAACCTCAATTTCCTTTGGTTTATCTCAGTACAGGTTGGGAGCCAATCTCCTGCAGATCAGCTTTGGAGTCAGGGACCTGGGAGTGCTGGTGGACAACAGGCTGACTATGAGCCAGTTGACCATGGCCAAGAAGGCAAATGGCATCCTGGGATGCATTAAGAATAGTATGGCCAGTAGGTCAAGGGAGATTCTCCTCCCTCTATACTTTGTCCTCATCTGGAGTATTGTGTTCAGTTCTGGGCTCCCCTATTCAAGAGAAACAAGACAAAAAATGTGCAAAGATCACAAAAATCTTTGTCTTGTTTGCTGCCTCACAAAGGATGGCAAGGATAGAATGGACATGTAGACCAAATTATCATCTCCTTGCTCTCCAAGCAGTTTCTGACAGGTCAAGATTGAAGGTCAGCGAGGCAGGGTACATAAGGGAATTTGCATTGATGCTGTTTTAACTAGATTTGCTTGGGACTAGACAGAAACAATTCCAGGACAGCAGTCTCCAACACACCCCTTCAGCCACTTCGACAAAAGTGTCATTCAGTTATTGGAAAGGAAATAGTGATTTAAGTTATTCTTCAAGGAGAAGAAATTGCTACATATATTCACCACTGTCAGCAAAGGTCTGTCAAGAAATTCCCCTCATCTACCTGTTAGCAGATGGCTGCTCTGGACAAAGAATTAACTGTCTTGAATTCCTGGTTTGTCATTTTGCTTTTGTCTTCAATCCAGACTCTCACAACTTCTGTAAACTTTAAGATACAAGTACAGCACTCTGCTAACACACACAGCTCTGAAAATGCCTATTTCCTGACCTATTAATAACGATGCACACAGCAGAAGTTCAGGGGGTGAAGCAAGTAACAGGTGGCAGAGATAGTATTGCACTGGAAAAGAGCAGAGCTGGCACTGTCTGTGTATTGGGAGGCCAGTGTCTCACATTCACTGTCAAGTGCCAGAACGCACTTGGCGCACAGAGAAGTCACCCATGTGTCGTATGCGATCTGCCAATCCAAATCCAAGAGTTCATCCTACCAAACTCCTAATGCCAAAGTCAAGGAAGAATTGCAAATGTTGCTTATGTTGCCAACTCATCAACTTTTAGCTCCTAGCTGTTGTATAAATAATGTAAAGCATCACTGAACAAACAGAATTGTTCTGGTTGGAAAAACCCTTTAACAATCCTTGAAACCAACCATTAGCTGACTCTACTGAGTCTGGTGCTAAACCTCCAGCAACACATCTCTGCATTTTTTAATCACCTCCAGGCATGGGGATTCAACCACTCCCTGAGAAGCCTGTTCCAGTGTTTGAGAATCTTTTCAGTCAAGAAGTTTCTTCTAATATCCAATCTAAACCTCTCCTGGTACAAATACAGGTCCTCTCCCTCTTTGCTTGTTACTAGGGAGGAGACCAACACAAACCTTGCTCCAAGCTCCTTCCAGTGAGCTGCAGAGAGTGAGGTCTCCCCCCTCAGCCTCCTGTTGTACAGACTACTCAATCTCAATTCCTTCAGCCACTCCACAAGATCTGTTCTCTAGACCCTTTACTGGCTTTGTTGCCATTCTCTGGACCCACTCCAGCACCTCAAAGTTTTTCATGTAATGAGGTCTCCAAAACTGAACCCAGTACCCAAGATGTGGCCTCAGCAATGCTGGGCCCCAGGACGTTATGTATACGTGAGAGGAAAGGGGTTTCAATTGCTGTGTCACACCTGTGTGTACAAGCCAATTTTCAGTGAGATGATGAGCTCTGAACATCGGACACCTCATGTTGGCCCATAAACATTCCAGCTTAAAGACGTTCCACCATCTAAGTCCTTCAACACTCTAAATTAGGTTGGTGTCACACAATTAATATGTTGTATTTATCCATGTAATATTACAAAAACCCAAACCAAATCCCACAGGCAAAAAAGCACATTAACAGTTTGGATAAATAAAATCATAGTTGCAATCACAATTTCATGATATTTTTTCTACTTAATTCAAGGAATTCAAAGTGGTTTATCCTCCCTGTGTAATATCCCACTCTAAGCTCTTCCTTTGGATTTCTGAAACTTCCAAAGCCCTTCAGAGTGATGCCACACAAAAGCCAGCACTCTTCACCTCAACATTAAGAGTTTCCTGGGATCCTACCCCACAGTAGGAAGCAGCTCTCAGGGACTATTTCTTAGAAACTAACTGCTCTTACTTTTATTCCTTTTTGTCACATCATACTTCAGTTTCCTTTCCCAGACATTTCTTAGTTGGGCAATCCCTACCTAGATTTCATCAAAGGATGTCATTCTTAGACAGGTGCTGTCGTCTCTCCCAAGTATTTCTCTTCTATCTGAAACAGAGCTGGTCTTTTACTTTTTGTTTTCCACCTTCTCAAGCAGGAAATACTCTGAGAGAAGTGCTCCATGGCACAGTCTGCAAGTAGTGAAATCTTGTTTCTCCAAGAATCACCAGCAAGTAACAGTCAAACACTTAATGAGCAAACTGCCAGAAAACATTCTCCAACTCAGATATGGAAAGGCTATGCTTGGGACAGCTAGGAAGTTGCATCTCACAGGCTCACAGGATGTCAGAGGTTGGAAGGGACCCAAAGAGATCATCGAGCCCAACCTCCCTGCCAGAGCAGGACAATCTCAATGCATTTAATTTAACTATTTCATGTCCTGAAAGCACTAGTTAAAAGGCTTTCTGGTGCCAGCTTGTATGAAGACTATAAGATATGGAAACTCACTCCTCATTACAGAATCACAGGCTGAGAGGGGTTGGAAGGTACCTCTGGAGATCATCTGGTCCAACCCCCTGTGAAAGCAGGTTCACCTAGATCAGGTTGTGCAGGCACACATCCAGGCCAGCTTTGAAAATCTCCAGAGAAGGAGATTGCACAACCTCTCTGAGCAGTCCATTCCAGTGCTCCAGCTCTCATAGTAAAGACGTTTTTCCTCAAGTTCAAGTCAAACTTGTGTTTCTAGTCTCTACCCACTGCCCCTTGCCAGTGTCCACGACTAAAAAGAACCTAGGCCCATCCTCATGGACACCACCCTTCTGACCTGGAGTTGAATTCTAAGTGGTAAACTCAAGGTGAGTTTGTCTCAGACTGAAAAGTTACTCAGCACAGAGAAGTGCATATATACGATACACAGAGAATAATACAAACTTAAAAGGGCTTGAGATACCATCAGAAAAAAGAAATCTTCAGACACTAGTCAAGAACAACTCTACAGATGACATTGTAAAAGATACATCTTGTTCCAGGCTAGAATAACTGCCCTGTGCAGTCAAGGAAAGAGCTCCAGTGATGTTTGTAACTGAACTAAGGAAATTTACTGGAAGACAGTAGTCTTCTAACAGGTAGTGAGGCTGCTGCTTTGAAAGTAAGAACTTCACAGCAAATGAGTACCCTACAAAGGGAACCTTACCCAGAATTTTACAAGGAAGAAGGCATTAGCTGGCCCCCTTTCAAACAGCTCCTTCAGGCCCCCTTTTTTTTCAGGGAACTTGTCATAGATCTGTCGGATATCCACTGCCTCGAGGTAGGGGTCATTGTAGCTAGGGCTTGACTGCCCAATGTGCACAAATAGGTGTTTGTTATACTGCAAGAAGAGAAAAACATGGAATTAGAAAACTGTTCAGTATATACTGAACATTCATGGTTCTTCGCAGAAGACTGCTGGAAAATGATGAAGATTTGATAGCACTTTCCAGAACAGCAGATGTATTAGCAGAAATATCTCTGCTAATATCAGCTCCTGCTCTTTCTTTCCTAGCAATACATCTGTGTTTCTTGCTGCTTCTGAAAGGTTAGCTGTGCTTTCCCATATTCACTCCTAAATCATTGCCCTATCACTGCTGTTATGTAGTCTGAAATAACATGATATACAGTGTGACCTATCATTCAGTAAAATATCAGTGCTCCTATCCTGTGAAGAACTGCCTGAAATTCTACAGTAAGTTACCAGCCAAACTCTCTGAACGTTCCTGTCTCAGAGGAAATAGGCCTGGCCCATCACCAGTGTACATCTACAAGATTTAAGTGGGACAGGCAAATCTTGGTACCTTCATTTTACAGGTGGCACCATGAAAACACACTGATGCAAATTCATCCCAGTTGCCCTGGAATTTAAATTCCCAGCACACCAACAAAATACATGGCTTCACATAATTCTGTGTCTTCTGTGATTCTTGCCATCATCTGATTTTGGGGCTATCCTCCAAGGCTGAATGGGACAGCTAGAATGGCTTGGCAGTGCCTGTGTCACAATCTTACAACCTCTGTGCCCTGAGCCTTGGTTTGTGAACATCCATGATCCTCCAAAGGGAGGCCAGAAACACGTGGTACACAGCTGGCTATATCACTATGGGCAATTCTACCCTCTAGGAGAAGGATATCTTGTGTCTCCCAAAGACAGATTTCTATTCTCAGTAGATCAATGAAGCAACAATATCCATACACAATCTACAATGAACAGAAGCTACACGAAGACCAAAAATCAATGAAGAGTGCAAATCAGGTGTGTGTCTTACTGTGTCTTGATCTTGTTGTTCCAAGAATGCAGAGAATTCTAACATCCAAAGTTTGGAGCTAGCAACCCTCCGTCCTTGCCAAGCTGGTGCTGATGGGGAAGGTGACAGTCCGGGAGACTCAAACCCTAAGCACACAGGGTTAAGGTTACAAACTTTAGAAAAAGAATAGTTGTGAATAGCTTTCCAGCAGAGCAGATGTTCTCAAAGCCAATTACATGTTCTCATGAATTCAACCAGCTTGCAAAACTAGAATTCACAAGGTACTCACTCTACCTGCAATCTACATGGATTGCCACTTATCCTCTAAGGCAGCCCTGTTGGGTATGGTAAAAATGTAGAAGCCAATCTATCTGGGTTTTCACACCACAGAAAACATATGCAGCAACTTTAAGAGGCCCTTGACTGAGCCCTACAACAGCAATAAAATAAATTGTTTTAGTGTCAGGGTGAAGTATTGCCATTAACATGACTATTAACCTCTCAAAATGGGGACAATGAGAAGGAAAAAACACTACTGTGCTTCACTTGATGAGAAACTGAAAAGGCAATCATGATGGGATGGAAAACAGTGGTCTAGTACATGCTGTACAGTGGAAGAACGTTTATTTTCTGCTGAGCCAGGAGGAACAGAAAGCCCAAACAGACTTAAGATAAAAGAAATTTTAAAAAATAAGAATGAAAAACCTTTGGCTCTCTCCACAGATGATAAGGAAAATCACAAATTAATTTTTGGCTGACCAAAATGTATAAATAGGTAAAAATAAATACATAATGTATTAATTTTAAACCTTTAAAAACATTAACTTGTGTTTGAAGTTAGAATAAAATGCCAAAGCAATGCACTACGTTTCCTTACCTACCTGGTAATGGAAGCGGAGCCTGTACAGCATAAGGTTGTTGAGAGAAAGGCTTTACACTGTAGAAGTACACAGAGACAGATCGTTAACAAAACCAAACCAATTAAAAAACTAAACAAAAACAAAACCCCAAACAAACAAAAAAAACCCAAACACCTCACAAAAAACCCAACCTCAATAAGCAAGGAGCTCTTGGGAAAGCTCAAAAAGAAAAAGGAGGTTTACAATATATGGAAAAAAGATCTGGTCAATTGGGAGCATTATAGGAATACTGCCAGAGAATATCGAGATGCGATAAAGAAAGGCCAAGGGCCTCTTGGAACTGAGCCTTGTCAGGGAGGTAAAAGAAAATCAGAAGAGCTTTTTAAAATACATCAATGACAAGAGGAAGATCAAGGAAAAGGTGGCTCCACAACTGAATGATGTGAGAGATAATGGTAACTGAAGATGCAGGGACGGCAGAGCTGCTGAATGCCCCTTCTTTGCCTCAGTCTTTAGTGCTAAGACCAGCCCTCAGGAACCTCAGTCTCTGGAAGTAAGGGAGCAGAAATGGAGAGGAGGACACTCCACTAGTGAGTCAGGACTGGGTTAGAGATCCAGCTGAAAACACCCAAATCCATAGGCCCTGATGTGTTGCACCCACAAGTGCTGAGAGGGCTGCTGATACTGCTGGTGAGCCTCTCTCCATCATTTCTGAAAGCCATGGAGAACAGGAGAGGTGCCTGATGACTGGAAGAAAGCAAATGTCACTCCAGTCTTCAAAATAGGCAAGAAGGAAGACCCAGGCAACTACAGACCAGTCAGCCTCACCTCCATCCCTGGAAAGGTGATGGAACCACTCATTCTGGAAGCCATCTCTGACCACATGAAAGAAATGAAGGTCATCAGGAGTAGCCAACATGGATTTACCACAGGAGATCCTGCTTGGCTAATTTGATAGCCTTCTATGATACCATGACCAAATGGGTAGACAAAAGAAGAGCTGTGGATGTCATATACTGTGACTTCAGCAAGGCTTCTGATACCGTCTCCTATAACATTCTCATAGATAAGCTCAGGAGATGTGGCACAGACAGCTGGTCTGTGAGGTGGATTGAAAACTGGCTCCACAACAGAGTTCAGAGAGTTGTCATCAGTGGCACAGAGCCAGGTTGGAGGCCTGTGGCCAGTGGTGTTTCCCCAGGATCAGTAATGAGTCCAGTTTTGATCAGTATCTTTATCAACAACCTGGATGAGAGCATTGGGTGTACCCTCAGCAAGTTCACTGATGAGACAAAACTGGAGGTGGGTGGCTGACACCCATCAGGCTGTGCTGCCATCCAATGAGATCTGGACAGGTTGGAGTGCTGGACAAAGGCTAACCACATGAAGACCAACAAGGACAAGTGCAGAGTCCTGCATCTGGGGAGGAATAGCAGCAGGCACCAGTTGGAGGCTGCCCTACTGGAAAGCAGCTCCATGGAGAAAGACCTTGGAGTCCTGGTGGGCAGCAAGTTCTGCATGGGATAGCAACGTGCCCTTGTGGCCAAGATAGCCAATGGCATCCTGGGCTGCATGAGAAAAAGTGTATCCAACAGGTCTAGGGAGGTTCTTCTCCCCCTCTGCCTAGTGAGACCACACCTGGAATACTGTGTCCAGTTTTGGGCTCCTCAGTTCAGGAGAGACAGGGACATGCTGGAAAGAGTCCAGCAGACAGCCACAAGGATGACTGAAGGACTTGAGCATATCCCCTGTGAAGCACAACTGAGAAACCTGGGGCTGTATAGTCTGAAGAAGAGAACACTGAGAGGAGGTCTTACCAATGTGTACAAATGTCTGTGGGGTGGGTACTAAGTGGAGGAAGCCAAGCTCTTTTTGGTGGTCTGCAGCAATAAGACAAGGAGCAATGACTACAAATTGAAACATAGAAAGTTTCACCTCAACATGAGGAGAAACTTATTTACAGTGAGGGTGATAGAAGCACTGGAACAGGATGCCCAGAGAGGTTGTGGAGTCTCCTTCTCTGGAGGCTTTCTAAACCCACTTGGATGCATTCCTGTGTGAATTACCCTAGGTGATCCTGCCTTGGCAGGGAGGTTGGGGTCAATGATGTCTGGAGGTCCCTTCCAATCTCTAAGGTTCTGTGATTCCGTAAATGTTCTTGCCCAACTGTTTGTGCAAACAGATCAGGCATTTCTGCTAAGGAAGAAAGTGTTGCAAGTGCATTGGAGAAATCATCTTTCTGTGTGGCAGGTCATGGAGAAAGACTCAAAAAACAGTACAGGACTAGGAATGGACTAAGATTTTCCTGTAGGTATTCAGTAGGCTCTCCCTGCAGACTTGTATCAGCTCACTAATACACTGTTGCCTTTCCTTTCCAGATTTACATGTATGCAGGTGGATGCACTGGACTGGATGCCTCTCATACTCTTAGGCCCAGATTCAGAGATCTTCAACAGGCATAACTAGTCCTAGCTTTCAAAGCAGCTCAGCTCCATTTTAATACCACAGTAAGAAAAATCAGCATCTGGAGACATCATCTGACATCAAGCTTCTAAGAGAACCTCCTACACTGGTGCTGCTTCCTTGCTTAGTTTCAAGCCAAAGGTGTAGAATTTCTCTTGCATAGGCTTCCATCTTCTTTCTCCATTTTTCTCCGCAAGCTATTTTAGCAGCATCTGTTCCCTGATCTGCTCCACAAACATTAGCAAGTAGCACTACAAGACAATGGGAACACAGGTTTGGATGAAGAACACAAACCTTTGCATCTGCTTGTCCTTAAATTGGCTGAAATTGCTCTTGTTAGGTTACAAAGAGTGAGTCTCCGTACAAAGAAAGAAGCAGGGAGGAACAGTGGCTGATGGAGCAACATGAACACACACCAACACCGTACTCTGAGACAATGACACCCAGGGCGATCATTGATGAACATCAAAGGTTCACTTCAGCACCTGGGTAGGAGAGCTCCAGTAACACTCTCAGAGAAAGCCCCTCACAGGGCTGTCACAGGACAGCCATCAGATCTACTGTTTAGATGTGAAACCAACCCAGTGAGACATCTGGGGATGAGTATGTAAGCTCAGGTCCCAGAGAGATTCACCCTCTGTGTTTTGTGCACATATGTGTGTCTGTGTGCACGCGTGAGGCTGTAGCCTTGAAGGCTCACTTCCCTGGCTGCCAGCACCTGAGGAGATAAGGGATGCTGGGGCAGCTACTGGGTTAATCCAGAGCGTATATATTTCCTGCTATCACACTTTCACCTTCATCAGTCAGACACAGGTAGAGGATGAGGCTGCTGGTGCTGTCTGTAGTTGTGGGTGCCAAGCACACTCTGTGCTGTTCTGTGCAATGAGTTGTGTGTATACGTGCAGTGTGTAAGCAGATTTGTCTGTGCGCCCAGGGATACAAGCTCAGCCTCCCCACTGGTTTAACTTGGGAGCACAAAGCTGCAGCATCCTCACCTCTAACAGACTGCTAGATTCAGCACCTCTCTGAATTAGTCATTTTTAGGCTGCTTGAGTCATGGGACATATTAAAGGGATGCAATCTGTGGTGAAGGTACCCTATGAAGACATGGAGTTTAGCTGTTTAAAATTATCTCATGACTCTCAGTTTGTCTTCAGTCATGGACTTTAAGTCTCAGATGCACAGTCAGGGAACCTGTCTGACAGCAAAGACTGTGTTATCTTAGCATTTCGTATATATTGTAATAGCTAATGACGTTCCTCAGGCGGCACACAGAAAGTATCAGGAGCACGCACATGAAGGAATACTCACTCTTGAGATGATCCAGCTTGCCCTGGTAAAGCTCCTTGCCAAAACTGCAAGAGAACATAGAGGTAAACATCACCACTCTTAGGACAAAGATGAAAACCAAGTATTGCTCCTTTATGAGGAAGAAAACCGAAAATTTACAAACTTTCAAAGATTCTTTCTACACTACTGGTTTCACCTTTGTGGAGGTGCTTACTGCTTTTGGTTTTTGTTCTACACATTACTAGTAATGACATGCAAGCAACTGACCCAATAGAGGATTTTAATGTTAAATATTATGTATGCACCTTGTACTTCCACCTCTGGGGCTTTAATGATGCCTACTCTCTTGGAGGGATCATTTTGCCCAGGAAAATTCCAATAATATTTTGGCAGAAACCAATGCTCAGAAAAAGCCAACTAGACCCAGCTCAAAGGTTAGGGTATGTGACAATCATCCTCTCTTAAGGATTTTATCTAAGTGCCATCTATTCACTATCTAAGCACTCAGGATGACCTTGCGAATGATAAGATTGAGAAAGGGTCAGGATGGGCCAAATGTTTTTAATCCAACATGATCCTGAGTTGAATTTTCTGATGTGTCATTAAATTATCCCCATGTAGTGAAACTCTAATGTTCTACATCAATGTGAGCTAAGAATCGGACTGAAACAATTGAAGCCATAAGACACATTTGTTCCTCAAAGACAATGCCTTTTGGCCTATTTTTCCTGACCTTCTCAGGATTTCCTGCGCAGGTCCCACTGCCTTTTCAAACAGTCAAATGTCTTAATCCCAGCACCACCAAGATGTTGATTCACTCACCCCAGAAACTGCAGGATAGGCTGGACGTGGGAGACCAGGCAAGGTCACTTTACTGTGGAAGGCAGTTGCAGAGATAATTTGGGCAGATGACATTGTAGCCATACTCTGCATGGCTTTATCTTTAGCTGCCTGATCCTATGGGCAAAAGTAGAAATAGAAAACCACACAATTATTACAATAATCAACAAGTTGCCTGGTCCAATGCTGCATAGTCTGGATTCTCATCAGCTTCTTTGCAGGGAACAAGCATCTCTGAAATCTGAGCAGCAGACTCACCAATAACTGCCCTAAGAACTCATTAAAGCCTCCATGCCTTTCAGCCATTACTGTAACTTCAAATGTGGTTAATCAGTATTTCTGAAATGCTGGCATTACTGCTTTAGCAACTGTGAAGCATTTATCCTTTCTCTCTGAAGGCTTTCAGCTGCACAGCTGAAATGTATTATCATGGAAAGCATAACTCTGACTCCTGTGTTTCAATCGTTGGTAAGAATAATCAATGGGAAAGACTCTTGCTTATCAAAAAAGTCTCCTTTAGAACAAGCTCTGAAAAGGAGTTTGTCACCATCACTGCAAAACCATTACCTTGATTTGGGAATCCATTAATCTCAGCTAGAGCTGACAATTTTATTCCCACCCCTGGGGAAATAGGAAATCTTAATAATCACCCAGGACATGTATGCAAGGACAATCCTCCTTCTATTTTAATATAGTCAATGGTAGCACAACAGCTAGGAGATGGATGTTTAAAACAAACAGCATTCTTCATTTCTTCTTCCAAGGAACAAACTCTGTCCAGTTGTGGGCCTCTCAATTCAAGAACGATGCTGAGATATTGGAACGTGTTCAGAGAAGGGCATAAAGCTGGTGAAGGGCCTTGAACACAAACTCTATAAGGAGAGAGGCTGAGGGAGCTGGGGATATTTAGCCTGGAGGAGGCTCAGGGGTGACCTCATTGCTGTCTACAACTACCTGAAGGGAGGCTGTAGCCAGGTGGGGTTGGTGTCTTCTCCCAGGCAACCAGCAACAGAACAAGGAGACACAGTCTGTGCTAGTTTGAAGCAGGCTAGAATGTTTTGGTGAGAAGAACTAGATCATAGGCTGTGAAAGGAAAACAAGGGTGATGTCTCCTTCCCTCAGTCTTGCTGAAGAAGAAACGAAATCACTGCGTACACCCTACATGCCATGTTCAGCATTAGGGGTGCCCTGCCTCCAGCCAGGAGGAGGAAAGGGATAGTGGAGAGAACCGAATCTATTGGAATGTATTCATTAGGTGGCCTGGCAGTTCAAAAGTTCGGAAATACAGGGCTTTAGTTGACACAGGTGCTCAGTGTACTTTGTTGCGATCCAATTGCAAGGGGACTGAGTCCATATCTATTTTTGGAATCACTGGTGGATCTCAAGAGTTAACTAAGTTGCAGGCTGAGATCAGTTTAACTGGTAAAGAGTGGAAGAAACATAACAATTGTAACTGGTCCTGATGCACCTTGCATTCTGGGAACTGACTTTTTGAGACAAGGTTGTTTCAAAGATCGTAAGGGTCACAAATGGGCTTTTGGAATAGCATCTGTAGAGATTGAGGATGGTAAATTGAAATTGTCCATTAGACCTGAACTTTCTGATGAATCTGCAGCTGTGGGACATCATGACATAGAGGATCTGGAAGTGCCAATTGCTACTCAAACTGTTCACCACAGGCAGTACAGAACTAACCGTGACTCTTTGTTGCCCATTCATCAGCTGATTCGTCAACTGGAGAGTCAGGCTGTCATCGAGAAAGCTTCACCTTTCAACAGTCCCATCTGGCCCGTGCGCAAACCTAACGGCAATTGGAGACTCACAGTTGATTTTCGTGCCCTCAACGAGGTGACTCCACCCATGAGCGCAGCTGTGCCGGACATGCTGGAACTCCAGTATGAGCTGGAATCGAAGGAGGCTAAATGGTATGCAACCATAGACATTGCTAATGCTTTCTTCTCTATTCCCATAGGAAAGGAGTGCAGGCCTCAGTTTGCATTCACCTGGAGAGGAATCCAGTACCAGTTCAATCGTTTGCCTCAGGGGTGGAAACACAGCTCAACGATCTGTCACTCAGTCATCCACAAGGCACTGGATAAAGGTACAGCTCCAGAGCATATACAGTTCATCGACGACATCATTGTGTGGGGCCAAACTGCTGAGGAAGTCTTTGAGAAAGGTAACAAAATCATTGACATTCTGTTGCAAGCAGGTTTTGCCATTAAGAGAGACAAGGTCTAAGGACCTTCCAAAGAAATTCAGTTTCTGGGAGTGCGGTGGCAGGATGGTCGTCGTTAGATTCCACAGGATGTGATCAACAAAGTCTCCACCATGGCAGTTCCCACCAATAAGAAGGACACTCTGTCTTTCTTGGGTGCAGTGGGATTTTGGAGACTACGCATTCCTGGTTTCAGTCAGATTGTCAAACCTCTGCACGATGTGACTTGTAAGAGAAACAATTTCGAGAGGGGACCTGAACAACAAGCAGCCTTTGATCAAATCAAACGAGAAGTAGTCCATGCAGTGGGCTTGGGACCTGTGAGATCTGGTCCAGACATTAAAAACATTCTGTACATGGCTGCCAGTGACAATGGTCCAACTTGGAGCCTTTGGCAGAGAGCTCCAAACGAGACACGTGGTCATCCACTTGGTTTCTGGGGTCATAGCGACAGAGGTTCAGAGGCAAATTACACCGCAACAGAGAAAGAGATACTTGCAGCCTATGAAGGAGTGAAAGCAGCTTCTGAAGTGATTGGAACTGAGTCACAATTGCTTTTAGCTCCTAGATTGCCAGTTCTAAACTGGATGTTCAAAGGCAAAGGTTCATCACTGCATCATGCCACAAATGCAACTTGGTCTAAATGGATGGCTTTGGTAACCCAACAAGCACAAATGGGTAATCTTGACCGACCTGGTCTGGTGGAGGTGATCACCAACTGGCCAGAAGGCACAGACTGTACCAAACCTCCAGAGGAGAAAATAACCCATGCTGAAGAAGCTCCTCCCTATGGTGATCCCTCTGATGAGGAAAAGAACTATGCTTTGTTCACAGATGGTTCCTGTCATCTTGTTGGGAACAAGGGAAGATGGAAGTCAGCAGTCTGGAGTCCTACCAGGAGAGTTACCAAAGCGAGAGATGGAGAAAGAGAATCCAGTCAGTTCGCTGAGGTAAAAGCTGTCCAACTTGCTCTTGATGTGGCTGAACGTGAAAATTGGCCTATCCTTTACCTCTACACCGACTCATGGATGGTAGCCAAAGCTCTATGGGGTTGGCTAAAAGACTGGAAAAAGAATGGTTGGCAGAGGAAAGGAAAGCCTATTTGGTGTGCTGATCTATGGCAGGACATTGATGCACGGCTGGAGAAAATTCCAGTGAAGGTGCAACACGTAGATGCACACATGCCTAAGAGCAGAGCCAGTGAGGAACAAACATCAACACAACCAGCAGGCAGACCAAGCTGCTAAGATTTCTCAAGTTGATGCAAACTCTAATCTTGACCTTGATTGGAAACACTGAGGTGAACTGTTTTTAGCTCGGTGGGCCCATGATTCATCTGGACATCAAGGCAGAGATGCAACATACCGATGGGCACGCGATAGGTCAATTGACTTGTCCATGGACACTATCACCCAAGTCATCCATGACTGTGACATTTGTGCTGCTATTAAGCAGGCTAAGTGAATCAAGCCCTTATGGTATGGTGAGAGATGGTCAAAGTACAAGTATGGTGAAGCCTGGCAGATTGACTACATCACTTTACCTCGATCTCATTCTGGCAAGCAGTATGTGCTAACGATGGTAGAGGCCAGCACCTGATGGCTGGAAACCTATCCAGTTCCACATGCTACTGCACGTAACACCATTCTTGGCTTGGAGAGACAAATCATGTGGAGACATGGAACTCCAGAGAGAATCAAGTCAGACAATGGCACTCATTTCAAGAACAATCTTGTGAAAAACTGGGCCAAAGAGCACGGAATTGAATGGATCTATCATATACCCTACTATGCACCAGCTTCAGGGAAGATTGAGCGCTACAATGGTTTGCTGAAAACCACCCTAAAGGCCAGGAGGGGTGGAACTCTGAAAAACTGGGACAAGCATTTAGCACAAGCTACCTGGTTGGTAAATAGTAGAGGTTCAGTAAACAGAGCAGGACCTGCACAATCAGACTTGGTCCAAACAGTAGATGGTGATAAGTTCCTGTTGTACGTGAAAAGAATCTGTTAGGAAAACTGTTTGGGTATTTTCTCCTTCGGGTGAAGGGAAACCTGTCCGAGGGGTGGTGTCTGCTGAAGGTCCTGGTCATACATACTGGGTAATGCAGGAGAATGGTGAAATCCAGTGTATTCCACAGAGAAATCTAACCTCAGCTGAGAGAGTTTAAATTCAGAGTGTATCATACAAGCTGTTAGGAGTTTTCTCTTCTAGGTACCATCGGCGTCCACAATGGAAGAATCTACAAGAGAATCTACAGTACATGAACATGAACCCAATGTCACCTGGGAGTCCCTGTTTTGGTCTCATCTGTGAGAAGACAAACTGTTCTGAGCTTTTGGATCACCCATATCTGAGATAGCTGGAATGAAGTGTGAACTGAACTTGTGATACTCATTAGTGTAAATATTGGTTTAGATTAGATCAGATAATTCTCAGCAATACTCTGAGTGAAGTAGACAGGAGTGGATTGTGCTAGTTTGAAGCAGGCTAGAATGTTTTGGTGAGAAGAACTAGATCACAGGCTGTGAAAGGAAAACAATGGTGATGTCTCCTTCCCTCAGAGTCTTGCTGAAGAAGAAACGAAAACATTAGATAACACTCTCGCCATTTTTCACACACTCTGCTTTGGGCTTCTGACTGAGCTGCATCTCCCTAACCTCACCTTCCACTCACCTTTGCTTCTTAACCTCTTGGCTGAACCTCTATTCTTCTTTAGGACTGAGGTAAGGTTGAGAGGGGCAGGGGGAAGGTGCAGGGCTGGTTGAGAGCCCCTCCTGAGGACTCAGGTTTCTGGGAGGGGACTTGTGTTTCTGTATTACCTTTTACCTTGTATAATTCTGTATATAACTGTATATATTGTAAATATCTGCTTGTATATTGTGCTAGCTGTAAATAAATAGCTTCATTTATATTCCCAGCACCGACTGAACTAGTCTGGGTGATTTCTGAAGTGTGTGGGGGCAGGTAACACCCAAACCATCATCACAGTCTCAAGCTGTGCCAGGGGAGGTCTAGGCTGGATGTTAGGAGGAAGTTCTTGACAGAGTGATCAGCATCAGAATGGGCTGCCCAGGGACAGGGAGATGGTGGAGTTGCCATCCCTGGAGGTGTTCAAGAAAAAGACTGGATGAGGCACCTAGTGCCATGATCTAGTTGACTGGATAGGGCTGGGTGATAGATTGGACTGGATGAGCTTGGAGGTCTCTTTCCAACCTGGCTGATTCTATGATTCTAAGCACCTTGCTATATTCTGCCTTGTTGCAGGCCGTGCTGCCTGCTATCACTGCTTGCTGCGGGCCACAGTAAACAAGCCCATAGACCAGTATGGTGTTGGGCCAGCTATGATGGAGTCTTCAGACAATTCAATATGAATTATGCTGAAGCCGTTTATTGATCATAACAGCCTGAAATATATACTCAGCCAGTAGAGCACACGCCTACACACTAGCATAATTAATCAGGGACGACCCACCACATCTGCATAAGTCCACGCCTTGTTATCCTCGTTAGCAAAGGTTCATTATCTACCCCTTCTGAGATAAGGTAGTCAGCTGCATGTGAGAACCAAGGTTTGTTATTACAAGGATCTGCCTGCTGTTTATTCCTCTTCACATCCTTTCCCATGGCTCTCCTGCACCTGCACCTCTTCTGCATTCTGTATTCCCACACTGCCTTTCTTCCTACATCCCCTACAATTAATCCTAATCCTTCAAACACTGCATATTTATCTGTGACATTATAATGGCAATGCCACATATGAATTTATAGCTTGGAGAAACTATTGAAAGAGGGAAGCTCTTGCTGCCTTCAGGAATTCTCAATTCCCACTTGTATTAGTTGAGCTGCAGTAAGTTCTCACCCTTGGATCTCCATTCTCTCTAATCTCTCCACTTTAAGGTTTTCTAAAGTTCAAAACTCTGTCATTCTGACAGTCTTACACAAAACCATTTGGAGGAGGCACAACAAAAGTTCAAGGATAAATAGCAATGTTTAAGTGGAACAATGAGTAGGAATGGACAAAACCTACACATCTTTAACATCGTCATAGATGATCTGGATGAGGGCATGGAGTCAGTCATCAGCAAGTTTGCAGATGACACTAAGCTGGGGGCAGATGTGACTGGGTTGGAGGGCAGAAGGGCTCTGCAGCGGGACCTTGACTGCCTGCACAGATGGGCAGAGTCCAATGGGATGGTGTTCAATAGCTCCAAGTGCAGGGTGCTGCACTTTGGCCACAACAACCCCATACAGAGATACAGGCTGGGGTCGGAGTGGCTGGAGAGCAGCCAAACAGAAAGGGATCTGGGGGTGCTGACTGATACCTGCCTGAACATGAGCCAGCAGTGTGCCCAGGTGGCCAAGAGAGCCAGTGGCATCCTGGCCTGCATCAGGAATGGTGTGGTCAGCAGGAGCAGGGAGGTCATTCTGCCCCTGTACTCTGCACTGGTTAGACCACACCTTGAGTACTGTGTCCAGTTCTGGGCCCCTCAATTTAAGAGGGACATTGAGATGCTTGAGCGTGTCCAGAGAAGGGTGACGAGGCTGGTGAGAGACCTCGAGCACAAGCCCTACGAGGAGAGGCTGAGGGAGCTGGGATTGTTTAGCCTGGAGAAGAGGAGGCTCAGGGGTGACGTTATTGCTGTCTACAACTACCTGAAGGGTGGTTGTGGCCAGGAGGAGGTTGCTCTCTTCTCTCAGGTGGCCAGCGCCAGAACGAGAGGACACAGCCTCAGGCTGTGCCAGGGGAAATTTAGGCTTGAGGTGAGGAGAAAGTTCTTCACTGAGAGTCACTGGACACTGGAATGGGCTGCCCGGGGAGGTGGTGGAGTCGCCGTCCCTGGGGCTGTTCAAGGCAAGATTGGACGTGGCATTTGGTGCCATGGTCTAGCCTTGAGTTCTGTGGTAAAGGGTTGGACTTGATGATCTGTGAGGTCTCTTCCAACCCTGATGATACTGTGATCTTTTTTTTTTACAGTATCTGTGACTCCTGTTAGGATAATTTAAGTGAATGGAAGGGGAACATTCTAATTCCTGAGAAAATTCCTAAGATTCTACAAAGCTGCAAGAAAGTTCTCATAATCCAGTTTAAATGAGGCTTAGGGAGGCTTTGCATCGGAATGGGCTGCCCAGGGAGGTGGTTGAGTCGCTATCCCTGGAGGTGTTCAAGAAAACCTGGATGAGGCACTTAGTGCCATGGTCTGGTTGACTGGATAGGGCTGGATGATAGATAGGTTGGACTGGATGATTTTTGAGGTCTCTTCCAACCAGATGATTCTACAATTCCTTGATTTTAAGACTCACATTTTAAAAGGTCAGAATTCTTTTCCCTTTTCTGTGACATACATAAGGACCACTTCCTAGTTGCCATTGCATAAAAGGATCTTTTTTTCCCCTTCCCTTTAGCTTCTCACTAAAAAAATGTATAAATCTACTTGAGTTTATGGGAAAGATGGATTTACTTGTGTAAGTGTTAAAGAACTCTGAACGACTAAGAAAACATTAATATTTTATCTATTAAGCCCTGTCATGTTTTTCAGTTTTAAATGCCTAGGCTGCTAGGAAAAAAACCCCACATTTTTGTAGAAGACACCTTTCCTTTCAGCTAAAAGCTCTGTATTGGTTTGCATAGCATTTCCAAAAAGAAAAACAAGCCCCAACACTGCTCCTGCCACATCCTCCTCCCTCTCACCCCTAAGAAAAAGGAATTAATTTTTTTTATCAAACATTGACAATATTTGCATTTAAAATAAATCATCGTAACATTAATAACAACACAATTTCTCCCTTTTGCCTTAGTACAGGTGATTCCTGTTAGCCACTTGAGACATGGAAAAGTATTGATTTCTGAGAATAGATCTTTCTCTGAGCTTTACTTTCCCCCTTTTTGTTCTACACGCTGTGTACCCTCAGAGAAGACACCCCAATTTGTGTCTAGACATCAGCAGCACAGCAAAAGCTCTGAAAAATCAATGTGCAGCCGCTCTGGTCCCTAGGATACAACTGTGACAATATGGCCTTGCTGCAACAAATGAACAGTAATAGATGAACACACAGCTCTACCAGCAGGAACTTTGAAGCAGGACAGCAGTTTCTGTGATTACATTTCCTTGCTCTTTGAAAATGACCAGAGAAAGCAAAGAAGTAAATGAGTTGAATCAGTACTACAGACTTGCCTCCGCAGGCAGAAAGGAGCAGTCTGGTACTGGGGAATGATTCACTGCAGGCAGTGGGCAGAGCTCACAGCACGGCCTGGGGTGGTGTAAAAGGAGAACAACCAATGGCTCCATGAAGCTCCCTGAGACACCTTTGTTCCCTGAGAACAAAACTGGCCAGCTGTAGTGAGCGTACAAAGCGGAAACAAGCTCAGCTGTCTGGCTTTTAAATCATGCCAAATCCCAGAGCTGTAACATGCAAGGAATGGAATCAAGGTTACAGATGTAAGCAGCAGTAAATCTTTTAACACCCCGTGCAGTTGTTGTTTCCTGCTCACTCTAACTTGCCTCTCAAGTAGGCCTCCACCTGAATTGTCCACTTATTGGCACCGCAGGTTTCAAGCTTAGGCAGCCCTACCTACATGCACTGAATTAGATAGTGTGATTTGCGGCTCCTTCTCTTTACCACAGCAGCTGGAAACACAATGGGCTAATGAAAGACACAAAACCATTTCCTAAAGTAGAGCTGGGGATGGGATTTGGGGGTGAAGTCGTAACTCACAGAAATGCATGCACTTCAACACTGGGCAAGATGGAATGCCAACGGCTTACAGAGAGTATGCTTCTTCTAGGGCCCAGTAGTCACAGAGAGTATGCTTCTCCTAGGGCCCATTGAAGTCACCCAGTCAAAAGAAAGCACATTCTGTCCACTCAACAGTCAGGGCTGGACTGGGCTGCCAAGATGCTAATTATCACCTCAAGCATGGAAGACCAAGTAAGCAACCACACTTGCCTCCAGATCACTTACTGCCACACCTAATCAGGCAAACTGGCATGCTCCATTGTCCTCTGGCTGTCTCAGCGATGTATTACAATGACTTCGCCTCACATCCTGCTTAGTGAGCCCTTTCTAGATGGCTGGCATTCTAACATGGGACACCTTTTGTGCAGTTGTCATGAAGGTCAAGTTTATGGGTGACATTTCTGTCAATTCAGTCTGAGGACATAAACTATCTCCCTGCTTCAAATGTGAGTGGAAACAAATGCCAAGAGTGTGGTCTCAGAATTCTTCCTACAGAAAGAAAACCACAGATTTGTTCAAGCATGTAGTCAACCACTTTCTCTCTCACTAGACCAGGCCTCCCCAAATCAAGTCTGAATTAACAAGGGACAGAGTCTGTTTAGTTGGTACCATTTTACCTGAGAAGATGCCGTTTGGCTTTACAGATTCCTTGCAATGGTTAGGCCAACTAATAACACTTTGTCAAAGACAACTCCACTACCACTAGCAGAAGTGCAACTGTTACTGAAGTAATTGTAAGGCCACCTTTTCTGAAGGCCACAACAACACCAGGAGCTGACTACTAGCCAGCATTTATTAAGTACAAAATCCTTCTTCTCAGATGAACGCTCTTCCCATACTCCTAAGTCTAAGGCTCTTTCAGACTTGAATGACCACGGCATAAACTGGAGGTAGAAATCAGACACATTAAATATAAGTTATTGGTTCTTTATTCTTTAAATACAAGTGCTTCAGATGTCAAAGTGCTACAACAATGTGCTTTGATAACATTTGCTGAGAAGTACCTTTCCCTCACCAGTTTACTACAGTTCAGTAGCTAATCTCACCCCTTTTTAAGGCTATTCAAAGAGTGAATGGATGAGGGAATAGCTGGCTCAGAGGTCTTACTGAAATGTTAAAGGATATCCATCATACCTTTAGCTTGGCTTGAATCTCTCTAGCTTTCCGCCTTGCCAGGACCTGGATGTGACTAGACACCTGCAATGAAAGACAAAATCCATCTTCATTGCATGAATATTTAGAAACACAGAATCAGCCAGGGTTGGAAGGAATCACAACAATCATCTAGTTCCAACTGCCCTGCATGGGCAGGAACACCTCACACTAGAGGTGTCACACTTGGTAGCTGCTTACAGAAATATACTTTAGGCACCTTGTGCAACAAGGAATGCATTTGGTGGGGGCAGGGGTGGGTACAGGTAGCAATGACATGCTCTTCTGAACCATAGTGTCATGAAAGGAGGTGAGGACCAACAAAGATAGGCCTTTTCAAATGCAGACTTGTTAAACCAGAGATCTCCTCTAAAACTATAGAACCCATCCTTACATCTAGAGACTGAGACTTCTATCTCTTTGTTCCCCATTTTTGCCTCCTCCTAGGAGAAGGTCATATCCTAGAGTTCCTTATCCCTGTCTACTGTATAATGACTCTCAGAACTTCCACATACTGGAATAAATAGGTTGGAAGGAACTTCTGGTTGTCATTCACCAACTCCCTGTCCAAAGCATACCTACGTTTCTCTGGCATAGCCTGGACTGTCATTTCCTAATTACAAAGATTCTTTTTCATCCCATGTGTCATCTCTCTGAGCTGGACAAGGGATCTTCATGTAGAGGATCACTGGTGTTCACTGAAATGTTCATTAGTAGAACAAAAGAATAAAATCACAAGCTGTTTAACAGGATAAAAATGTGTGTCATGATATGGCTTAGGAGCCAGGAGCATTACAATCCTAATTTAAAATTCCTGAGCTGACTCTTCCCATCATTTTTGTTAACCAGCTGAGCACAATAACCTCTTTCTAGCAAAGTCATAAACCAACAGCAAGTAGCAGCAAGGAATTGG
Source organism: Pogoniulus pusillus (assembly GCF_015220805.1). Classification (NCBI taxonomy): domain Eukaryota; kingdom Metazoa; phylum Chordata; class Aves; order Piciformes; family Lybiidae; genus Pogoniulus; species Pogoniulus pusillus. The sequence continues at coordinate 20,072,438 of NC_087268.1, read as the reverse complement.
TTTTCTTAAGCCCTCATCACATCTACTAGTCCCAAGAAACTAACGTTTATAGAGGAAAAGTCACTCTTACCTGTTTCCTTGTGCGTGTTTTCCCTGTTCTCAGCTTAATATAGCGGGCAATTAGCTCATTTCGGCCTGAAACAGAAGTAACGCCAATTAAGGTTTAGAAAGCTGTAATTCCAGGGCAAAAATGCGCAATGGAAGTATCCATCCATAGAGATCAGCAGTGGAGGATGCTCTGTCATGCTATTTTCTATCTTAGATAGGTGTTAATTAGTTCGTGTGATAGAGGTCTGAGCTTTAGGAGCCACACTCTGAAATGCAAATTCTCATTCCCATTTTGCATCTACACGGTTTAAAATGAGTGACAAAACGAGAATTCACGGGTGTCACTTTGTGACTACGTCGCCACAGCTTGCAGACACTATAAAAAGAGACTGAGAGTACCAGCCAAAAGAAGAAAAAGAAGAGCCTCACCCTAAGACATTCCCGTTTAGTGGGAGTGAGTCTTAAACCAGGACACTGTCTAAGACTGCCTTTCGGCCAGGTTCATGAAACAGAACCAATGCAGACACAGGGATAGGAAAGCATCTTACAGGTATCTTTTCCTAATGATGTAATTAAAGAAATTCTCCATATTCCCTGGGAGAAGAATCAGGTCTGCAGCCTCAGCTCCTCCAGACACAAATTAGGAACTCTGCCTGTTCCAGAAACACAAGGCATAGCACGTAACCACTGACCTCTCCATTTCCCACGGTCTCAGCATTAGCATGGTCTAGGAGAATTTGATGAAAGCAGATGATATTAAGCCAACCTCCATCTGGCTGCTTCTCCAACCAGCATAACCAATTGCACAAAGTTGAGACCAATGCCTAGTGACACATACAGACACCATCTTTTCCTAACTGCCAGGAATAATATTTATGGCTTTTCAAAAGCCTACATCTATTGGATACAGATCCAAGTTGAAAGGTTAAGAAACAACAAAACTGATTTGACTCTTCTTTCATATATGACAGCACATAGGTAATTTCAAGACAGTTTGACAGCGGTCAGAAGATAGGGAGGCTATAGCCAGGTGGGGTTGGGCTCCGCTGCCAGGCAACCAGCAACAGAACAAGGGGACTCAGTCTCAAGTTGTGCCAGTGGAGGTCTAGGCTGGATGTTAGGAGAGAGTGATTGGCATTGGAATGGGCTGCCCAGGGAGGTGGTGCAGTCGCCATCCCAGAAGGTGTTCAAGCAAAGACTGGATGAGGCACTTAATGCCATGGTCTAGTTGACTAGATAGAGGTAGGTGCTAGGTTGGATTGGATGATCTTGGAGGTCTCTTCCAACCTGGTTGATTCTATGATTCTATAATATGTGTAGAACAAAACATGGTGCTCAAAACACATAAATAAGCAAGAAGGAAAATGTATATTCATCAAAGACCCTTGGAGAGGCAAGGGGAATGAGTTACTGAAGAGAGAAAAAAATAGCCTTGAGAAGAAGTGGATGTGGAGAATTTCAGATAAAATTTCCAATGGTGCACAAATATGGGTCACACCTATAGGAATTCAGAATTTCAGAAGCCACTGAAATTCATTGCTTCTCACCCAGGTATAATGTTTGTTACAGTGCAAATTTAGCTCTGTTGTATTTCCAAAAACTGCCAAGCTGTCTCAGGCAGTGTACTTCCCTGGAGAAGACTAGAGGGAGAGGAAGCTATTGCAGGAACTGCACATGTTAGAATCTGGTATAGGAATTCTCATGAGAGGCTTTATCTAGAGACAACATTCAAATGTGGATCCCCAAAACTTCCAGTTTTAGAACTGAGTTCCCACTTGCCAGCACCTCATCTACAGCCTTCCTCTTCCAGAAGTCTGTCTCCACAGAGACTGGGAAGACCAGAAAGGTGGCAGGGTATACTGAGCTAATAAAGACACTGGCAGCCAAACCATCAGATTACTCTTACAAAGACACCAGTATCACAGGGATTGCTAAATATAGAACTATGCAAATCACAAAGCCAAATCAACTGCAGCAAGAACATATTAAACTACCATGAATCACAACTGCAAGAGAAGCAAATCCTAAATGTCTTTCCTTTTTCCTACTAAAAGCTAGATGTGTTATGCAGCTGGAAGGCTGTAGGTTCACAGCCACTGGAAAGAATGTTTTTTTTTTGTTTCACAGCCCTGGCTGCAGGGTCAGCAAAGACTAGCACTCCTCACTTGGCTGGAACAGGCAGAGCTGTCATAAGCTGTCAGATGGTTCATTTTTCAGAGCCATGTAAAATGTCCCTCAGTAATCTGATCATATGTTGTGTTCTTAGAATAACTCCTGCTGAGGCCTGCCATGGTCACCAGAATCTGCCAACAGTTGTGCCTCCTCTGTCAAAACTGTGCATTGGATTTCACGAAGCTCTAGTCAACATACCAACAGCAGTACAGCACTCAAAAGCTTTTTCCTCCCTGTAACCTTCTCCTTGGAAGCATGGCATGAAAAAAGACAAACTTCTTTATCTTTAACTCTCACTCCTAACAGATAAATTTAGCTCCCACTCTGTCTTACTCCAAAGTGCAAAATTCTGCATTCAGTAGTTCTACAGGAAGGTACTGGTAAGAGAAGTCTATCAAGACACTTATTTGATTCTCCCTTCCACACCTATGTGTGCTTCAATGTCAGAGAAGCGTCTGCCTGCAAGGAAGAGGGGGAAAAATTAAATCAGAGGAATTCAACCAGCCACAGAAGGCATTGTACAGTCTTACCTTGAAGTTTTGAGTGACCTTCTGCTAGTAATGATATATTACTGCTTGTACAACAGGCGAATAAAACATCTCAACATGAGCCAGCAGTGTGCACTTGCAGCCCAGTAAGCCAACCAGAGCCTGGGCTGCACCAGGAGAAGTGTGGCCAGCAGGGCCAGGGAGGTGATTCTCCCCCTCTGCTGCACTCTGCTGAGACCCCTGGAGTCTGCATCCAGTTCTGGAGCCCCCATTACAAGAAGGATGTGGAGATGCTGGAGTGTGTCCAGAGAAAGGCCATGAGAATGCTCAGAGGGCTGGAGCAGCTCTGCTATGACAACAGACAAAGAGTTGGGGCTGTTCAGTCTGGAGAAGAGGAGGCTGCGAGGTGACCTTCTTGTAGCCTTCCAGGATCTGAAGGGGGCCTACAAAAAATCTGAGGGGGGACTTTTTAGAATGTCAGGTAGTGACAGGATTGGGAATATGGAGAAAAGCTGGAGGTGGGGAAATTCAGCCTGGACATGAGGAGGAAGTTGTTCAGCATGAGAGTGGTGAGAGGCTGGAATGGGTTGCCCAGGGAGGTGGTTGAGGCCCCATGCCTGGAGGTGTTTAAGGCCAGGCTGGATGAGGCTGTGGGCAGCCTGCTCTAGGGTAGGGTGTCCCTGCCAATGGCAGGGGGGGTGGAACCAGATGATCCTTGTGGTCCCTTCCAACCCTGACTGATTCTATGATCTCTTTACGCCTTATACTTCCACACATCCTTGTTGCCAAAGAAAGCAGAACTAAAAGCCTCTCTGCTGTGATGGATGACAATGAAGAACTCCATGATTTCTGCAAAATCTTTCTGGGGGAAACTGCATGAAAGTATCTGCTTCTTGGTAGTGGTATCTTTTCTGCCCCCCAAAGCAATCCTATGCACCTAACTGTGAAGCACAGCAAATAAAACTACAGTAGCACCTATCCAGCTGTATCCAGTGAAAGGTTAATCAAAGAAAGGTCAAGGAAGCCATCTAAACTGCTATTTCAAACTCTTTGTGCCACTTCATGATAGCTCCTGGAACATGGCTGTCTTCTAAACTTTCTAAGCATATAGTTAACTGTTGATCACAATCAACATAAACATAATGAACTATGCGCATCAGACAGCATGAAAAATAGATGCAGAGACAAGAGGGAATTCAAGGATGTCCATTAAGTATCAATGTTTCTCTATGCATACCAAGCAAAACATATGCAGAATGACATCACCAGAAGGACAAGGCAAAAGCAAGGTGTGTTACATTCACAAACGTGTGTGTATAGAGATCACTGCCACTGGAGTCTTTCCTGATCCCTACCTCCCTGCACAACCTTATTTTCCATCTCTCACTCCACTGTTCCCTCCTCTCAGCTACACTGATTGCCTTCTTGGGCATTACCTTTTCCAGAAACAGGACTTTTTGTGTCCAAAACCATATTTTTGTCTTTCTGATGGCTAATCTCATCAAGATGCACAGACACTCACTCAGATATAATTCTTAGTATTAGCTGTAATGCTATCTTTACTAGACTCTTCCTTCAATACAAACCATCTTTTCTCACGAAAACCTTGGTGAGAAAATTCTGCTACCTTCCCAATTCCCCAGACCAGCTTTTTCAAGGCTAAAGAAACCGCAGTACATGACCTTTCCTTCTCTGGCCTCGGTTCCCTTTATCATCGTTCTATCTTCCTTGACCTCTGACAACCATTAATGTTGCATCTTCCCTGATTACTCATCATGCTTGCTCTCAACATTAAAATAGGTTTTTCAGCAAACCTGTTTGCGAAGTTTTAGACTTTGGCCTCTCTGTCTCCTATAGGTCATAGAATCATAGACTCAACCAGGTTGGAAGAGACCTCCAAGATCATCCAGTCCAACCTAACACCCAGCCCTAGCCAATCAACCAGACCATAGCACTAAATGCTTCATCCAGTCTTTGCTTGAACACCCCCAGGGATGGTGGCTCCACCACCTCCCTAGGCAGCCCATTCCAATGCCAACCACTCTCTCTGGCAACAACTTCCTCCTAACATCCAACCTAGACCTCCCCTGGCACAACTTGGGGCTGTGTCCCCTTGTTCTGTTGCTGGTTGCCTGGGAGACCAACCCCACCTGGCTACAGCCTTCCTTCAGGTAGTTGTACACAGCAAGTAAGTCCTTCTACATCTCAGAATTTCTGAGATTTGTCTTGGTATAAAACTTACAAAATACAGTGATGCTTTTCAGAACCAAAACGCTTTCAAAGGCTCAATCCTTCCCTCTCTCTCTCTGTTTCAGCTCCTGTTTTTACTAGTAATATCACTGCCACAGCTGAGGCTGTCCCCCAATGTCAGTAAGTACTCAGCAACAACCATCTCCCTATTCATCCCTATCTTTACACCTCTCCTTGGGAACCTCCACCCTCACTCCCCCACCATTAAACTCTACACTCTGATTCTTGCTCTTAACTGGTCTTCAGTCTTTGTTGGTACTTCAAATCTAAGCATACTGAGCACATAATGCAGTATGGTGTCTTGTTTTTCCTGTTTATCTGGACTGCAATTGTGGGAAATCCCTGTGGGAAAGTAAAGCCCAACAGCAGTGGACAATCTCAGGAGCAGTATGTTTATTTTTCATTAGAAACTGGAGACAACTCTTTAAATAACATATTAATATCAACAAAGTTCACTCTGATCAAGCTTCTTTTGAGGCTTTTTCTAACATCCTGTACTTTTATTCCTAACTTCTACAACAAATCCAGAGAACTATTCAGGAGGTAATAACTATGATCATCACACTGGGATCACTTCTCATGAAAGAGACCATGGCAAAGCATAGCACATTTGACTGCACTAGTCTATACTATGAGTACCTCTTACCCTCCACCAATGCAGACCTTCAGTGCTTAATAGTCAGGCTGGAATTCCTAAAGCACAGTTACACATATCAGAGAATTTTATGATCAGCCCTGAGAGAAGTTTCCTCATTCTTGAATTTATTCCACACTAGAATTTGCACAGTATTAGAATCATAGAATCAGTCAGGGTTGGAAGGGACCACAAGGATCATCTGGTTCCAACCCCCCTGCCATTGGCAGGGACACCCTACCCTAGAGCAGGCTGCCCACAGCCTCATCCAGCCTGGCCTTAAACACCTCCAGGTATGGGGCCTCAACCACCTCCCTGAGCAACCCATTCCAGCCTCTCACCACTCTCATGCTGAACAACTTCCTCCTCATGTCCAGGCTGAATTTCCCCACCTCCAGCTTTGCTCCATATTCTCCAGTCCTGTCACTACCTGACATTCTAAAAAGTCCCCCCTCAGCTTTTCTGTAGGCCCCCTTCAGATCCTGGAAGGCCTACCACAAGAAGATTCCCCGAGCTTATTAAATACATATAATAAAGGGATTTTGAGAAAGAAAGAAAGAAAGCTGAGCCAGAACAATCATATCCCTGAAAACATGATAACAAAGTGATTAGCACCACCATGGTGTCAGCTCTTCTGACACACCAGTCTTCATCAATTGACTCTGTAAATGCTGAGCTCCCTCCCTCTTCAGAAATGACAAAGAAGTTCAAGCTTTATTTGCTGGGCAGAATGTGAGTGTCAGACACCTCAAGTGAGGAAATGACAGTCAGGTCATCAGTCTGAGTCACAAAACTCAGTTGTCTTAATTACAAACTTGTCTAAATTCTGAAACTCTGTCTTGTGTAAAATGCCCTTTGCTGGGAAGCTTAGTGCTTACTCCTCTGTTTTTCCACTCTGTAAACTAAATTCATAGCTAGAAAGGGAAGTGCTATCCCCTTTTAGAAACTTCTGTTTCCTGATGGCCAGTTCAAGACACTTCAAACAAGGTGCATGACTAAGGCATAACAATTCCAGACCCTGAAGGTTTGGGGAAGCTTCTTACTGGTTCCAAACAAGGGATGGAGATAAAAGACAGTCATCACAAGTGTAGTTACAACAATTTTTTTATCAATAAAACAACCTGAAGAGGTTCCCCTCTCCTCTGCTGGTCATTCCTCCTCCTCCTGTACTATTCCATCAACTCCTATTTGCAGCTGCACCAATTACACTGTCAGAAGGACTGACACACATCACTCTAATTACCAACATCCAAAAGTAAGCCACCTCACCTCCTATTTGGATTTTGTGGTTGGTTTTGGTTTTCCCAAACAGCATATTTTTAAAAGGACCAAGGAAATGGTTCATATTGTAGCCACATAACCCTGAGCACTGGCACAACAGGTCTGTCCCAATCTGAATGATTCTGTGGTATAGTTCATTGGATAGGACTGGGTGACAGGTTGGACTGGATAATCTTGGAGGTCTCTTTGAACCTGTTTGATTCTATGATTTAACCTGGTTGATTCTATGATTGAACAGGGAGAAGAGAGAAAGAATCAGGGCAGAACTTGAACCAGTTTTGACAGCAGAGAAACCACGGCCTGGAACTGTGCTCCACCTAAAACAAACACAGACTGGTAAGAAAATGGGCAAGACTCTCGCTTGCATCAGTTTATCTAAAGGCTAGAGAGAGCTCAAGTGCCTTCTAATTACTGCCCAAAGGCACACTGAGTTATTCCTTGTAAAGATGAGCATTTAGCAAGGCACAACAATGCACGCATGAAGCAATCCCCTCACACACCCCGATGGGTACCTGCAGGCTATGATCGTCTTCACGGCCCTTCAAGCCTCTAATACAGTTTTTCAGTGCAGAAATTGAATGTCCTCATCACCTGTGTTTCCTCACATTATCACCTCAGGCCACAGAAATGCAAGATAATCAACTCAACAGCTGCTCCTCTAAATACACATTAAGGGCGGCAATAGGAAGAGCTGAGACTTGTTCTGATTCTTCCCTGAGCAAGGCTGAGGAGAAGCTTACAGAAACGGTTTAGATTCAGTTTGTCTGGGAAATGCCAAAATCACACCAAAGCAGCCGGGTACAGAACTGTGAGTCTTTCGTATGCCATGCAGTATATCTGACAACACATTAAATAGTCAATTACAATCCTACATGGCAAAGAATGCCAAACAGCTTTCAGTCTCTTGAGACACCCGAGAACGATGATGTTACACGTGCAGAAGCACACTTAACAATCCCCAGGTTCAGGAAAACCATTGTGGGTAGCACTGAAACTAATGCTAACAACATACTCCGGGTCCCATGCATCCAAGTTCTACATTACAGACCCAGACACGTGCTAAAGTCTTCCTTATATCAATAAACCTCTGGCCTGCTTGTTTCAGTAACTTCCAGTAGCCACTGGGTATCTGAAAGCAGCTCTCAATAGCCCTTCAGGGATGTTACCTGAATGCACAGCAAAAACTGCAGCACCTCTCCTGCCCATTCCACCAGTCAGCTGCCTCTGCTGGCACCAGTAAGTACACTGTTTCTTGCAGATTCCTTGCCCGCCTACTTATCTTGGGCACACGCCCAGATGACAGGCTTGCTAAGGAAATCAGAGCTAAAAGGGCTCTGGGACATCCATGCAGCTACTTGCTGTGTGACCAGCACAAGAACTACGCAGTTCTCAAGGCATCCAGCCTGGTTTGGATTCACCATGTGCGGAACTGTGACCGCTTCACTTGACAAGACTACACCAAGACCCAGACGTGATCCACTGACTGATAATTACAACAGCTTCAAGCGCCTATAAACCCCAGGGATTGTTCTTGCAGTGTATGAATGACACTGTTCTTGCATTATATGAAGGGTGTTCATGTTGTGAGAGGAATGGCTGTACCTTCATCCAGCTTTAGTTTCTGACTCATAAATAAGATTGTAGTCATTGACCATGATTGCTTTAAATCACCAAGTTCTAGCTTCAGCCTGAACAAATGGATAGCCACTGGTGAAAAAATTATTGCCTATTTCTCGTAACTCCTTCCCACCAGATTGTTTCATATGTCCTTCAACTCACTAATCCCTCCACCTTGTTTTGCCAGAGCAGTTTATTACGAGTTTAGCAAGCCAAAATACATTAGCAAGGAGTCAGCTGGAAACTCAAGTCAGTCCAATAGGTGAGAGCACAAAACCAGGAGCAGAGGGGATCAGGCAAAGAAGAGTGGTGACTCCATTTTTATTTCTGCAGTGAACTGCTAGATCATTGTTTCTGTAGGAAATATATACTTGGTTTCAATACAGAAATTTTACACCATCCTGGGACTAAGTAAGACATACAGCTGTTGAAGATGTCACTCTGTGAAAGGGGAATACAGACAGAAAGTCTTAGCAGAAATGAAGCTTCATAACCAGAGCTGGTCTGCATAATAGCTAAATACTACCAAGCTTGTAAAATTTCTTAGCAGACACTTGTGATATTCCTACACACACCTCCCTTTCCCTTTTTGCTCCTAACATGAGCAGTTCTGTCCCATATTCTTCAAACACTGGTTCACCGAGTGTACAGCACGAGTCTGATAGATAGCTGAGCAACCACAATCCAGGCAGTGACAGAGGAGCAGGGCCATGAGGATGATGAAACTACTAAGGCTGCTGCAGTGATATCTGAAAAACCATATGGAAACATAAGGAAATTGGCAAAATATGATTCTATGATTCTATGAAATCCTAGGTGCTTCCATTCCCTTGTAGATGAAAGCTGCTGTATCTAGAATTGCCAAATCACTTCCCTCCAGTCTTAACCATAACAGATCAGGCCAGACAAGAACAGTTTGAGTACAGCTGGCTTTGCCTCTGGGCACAGGAAAAGATGAGATCACATCTGAAAGTCCCTCCCAGCACTGTTTTCTATGACTCTACAACTAAAGATGATGGTGCAGTGTTCATAGAATCATAGAATCAACCAGGTTGGAAGAGACCTCCAACATCATCCGGTCCAACCTATCCCCCAGCCCTAGCCAGTCAACTAGACCAAGGCACTAAGTGCCTCATCCAGTCTTTTCTTGAACATCTCCAGGGACGGTGCCTCCACCACTTCCTTGGGCAGCCCAATCCAGTGGCAAATCACTCTGTGAAGAACTTCCTCCTAACATCCAGCCTATACTTTCCCCAGCACAACTTGAGACTGTCCCCCCTTGTTCTGTTGCTGGCTGCCTGGGAGAAGAGGCCAACCCCCACCTGGCTACAACCTCCCTTCAGGTAGTTGTAGACAGCAATGAGGTCCCCCCTGAGCCTCCTCTTCTCCAGGCTAAACAACCCCAGCTCCCTCAGCCTCTCCTCATAGGGTTTATGTTCCAGGCCCCTCACCAGCTCATATGCAGGAAGGTTCATAATCCCCATTTAAGACCACACATACACTTGTGTTTCCTTGTAATACAGTCATGCTTAGAACTAAGCTTATGGCTACAGGCAACAATTTAGGTGATTCCCACTTGGTTATCTCATCAAGCTCTGGTTATGCTCCTGTCGCTCAAGTCCACAGACTGAAGCTCCTGAAGAGAGATTTGCAAATTGTATACTGATCAGACTCAAGAGGAAAGAGAAGTAATTTTCAAGACGTCTTACATGAAAAGGATTTAATTCAAACAGTGTTAATTTCCTGTTCAAGAAGCCAGAGGCAGAGCAAGACCATGCCTGTGTATGTGCATGCAGTAAGCCTTAGAGAAGCTGCAGGAGTGCCCAGAAGATGGGTCACAAGTTCAAGGTGACAGTAATGAGGAGCAGCTGTTGGCTATGCACCATTCAGCAGCAGGTGTATCCAGGCCCCAGAGGTTTAAGTCAGCTCTGCCAGCGACAAACAGACTTAGAAGACCACCTGCTTGGGCACAAAGTGTACACAGCCTTCCCAGCTTTGCTGCCCAGATCTTGGCCATACAGAGACAATACAAGGATTGTTATGGATTAGCTAATAAGCAACTGTTTAAACCGACAGACAAGTACCAGTTCTCCTGTGATCATTATCTGGAGCCTACATACATGAAAACAGTGCCTCTTACTTCAGCTCAAATATTTTCCTTTTCTGATCAAGCTGCTTTCATTCACTTTGTGGCACTCCTCAAGGCATTGGAAGATCAAAGGGTTTATGTTAGCATGTACTGATTTTGCTTAATGGATGTACAGGGACACTTTGATAAAGTTTTCTTAACTTCTATTTCATACATGCCCTCCAGGAATAAGGCATGCCCCTGAAAGAAGCTCCTGAAGCAAGTTCATAGGCAAAGTTTTGATTATCTGCCCTGCAGATATAAGAAATCTCCACTTTTCCTAGACCAGGTCTCCACACAGTCTGTGCACTGACACTTTCCAGTTCCTTCTATGCACATGAAGCTCCTTGCCTGAGAAATGCTATCACCTTTCCCTACCTTATGTCCGGATAATCAAAACAAAAGACAAATTCTAAGAAAACACTCCCACTTATTTCTCTCACAATTTGCTCTTTCGGTTTCAGATCTCAGAAAGGGTCTGTGTGCCCATCAATCTAACAAACTGATGCACATCATAGAAGCAGAAATAGTATAAATCACAATAGTAACCATTCTGACAAAATCTGGAAAGTCAAATTTGATCAGTAGCTAGCGCCAACTTTCTGCTTCCTGGGTAAAATCATAGCACATCTAACCTAGACCCCACCTCTCCTTCACACAAAACAGCCATACAGACACACACAGATGCGCCATTCCTTGGAATTAGTTTTACTAATACATCCCTTAATTGTTTTATACAATTTTTAAAGGCCCCAACACCAGCACTTCCATTCTAACTCTGAGAGCCCTCAGCACTGAGTACCAGGCTGTCACAAAGCTTCTGTTGATATCCATATCTTTCTTTCTCTCTCATTAATCCTAGTCATGCTCACATGTTCCACATAAAATCCCTCTCCCTTCTAAATGTTAACACCCTTCAAATATTTTTAGACTGTTATTCTGTGTACCCCCACCCTCTACCTTTCAGTCACCACTCAGCCAAGCAATGTATATTTAGCTACTTTAATCTTTCCTCCTAAATCAGTCTGTTCAACTTCTAGAGCTCAGTGTTATGTCTGGTATGCTTGTTGCTCTTCTCAGAACTCACTCTGTGGTTTTGAGATCTTTCTGGTAATGCCTGCACCAAAACCTGCCCAAAAAAGTTTTACATGCACTTGCGTTACAGAAAAAAGAAACTCAAGGCAGTAGGCATTATTGATTTTCTTTTTTCATGTCTTGCTTTTGCTTCCAGTTTTTTACTCTAATCAGAAATTGTAAGTATGTTTTGTATATTTAAGAGCAGATTAGCAACTGTAAATAGTGTGATCCAATCGTGAAAGAACAGCGTTTTAAAATCAAACACTAACCTTAGATGCTTTAATACTTGTACTGACTGCCACACTCCTTCCTCCCCTCAAGCAGAAGTGATTATGAACCCCAGTGCACCCCAGGACAGGTGCTCAAGCAGAAATGATTATGAACTGGGACAGGTGCTCAAGCAGAAGTGATTATGAACTGGGACAGGTGCTGTATGCTTTGTACTTCTTCAAGTTTGTTTGCTTTTCAGTTTTAGTGACTTTTTGAGGTTGGGAAAGACATTAACTGATAACATCTCCTTTTGAGATGAAAGCAATGTCCTGCAAAAGTACCAGGCTGAGCTGTTTATAAAGCAGTTGCTGAACTACTGGGTGCTATAGAACAGCAATCTAACAAGGAGCTGTCAGTTCCAGTTGCTCTTAAAAACAAAAGCTGCTCCAAGCCAGATGTATGTGTAACAGAAAGGGACACTGAACAGCTAGCTTCTTCCAAGCTCTTTCTCATTTGTAAATCAAGGCCCCAGCAGTTTAGTCTAAGTAAGTATCATAGTGCTAATTACTATATTTTTTTTTTCTCCCTTCAGTAGTTCTGGGACACCCAATCTATTTAGTATCTCCATGCAGAAAGGTTACTAAGCTTTTTCCATCTCCTTTTCTAGATTGGTACAGAAGATGCTGAAGATACTGACTTCTGTGATTGCTTATTTGATAGAAGGTTCTGTTTCTTCCATGAAAACACATAGTTAGAATATGTAGAAAACAGGTTTGTAATACTGCATCCCCATAGTATTCTAGCAGGCCTGAGTGCACTGAGACAGAGAGTGCAGCCTCAGCAAGTTTGCTGATGACAAAGCTGTGTGGTGCAGCAGACATGCTGGAGGGCAGGGATGCCATCCAGAGGGACGTGGACAGGCTGCAGAGGTGGGCACAAGCCAACCGCACGAGGTTCAATAAGACCAAGTGCAGGGTCCTGCATCTGGATCGAGGCAATGCCAAGCACAAATCCAGGCTGGGCAGTGAGTGGCTGGAGAGCAGCCCTGAGGAGAGGGACGTGGAGGTGCTGCTGGACGAGAAGCTCAACATGAGCCAGCAGTGTGCACTTGCAGCCCAGAGGGCAAACCAGAGCCTGGGCTGCATCAGAAGTGTGGCCAGCAGGGCCAGGGAGGTGATTCTGCCCCTCTGCTCTGCTGAGACCCCACCCGGAGTACTGCATCCAGTTCTGGAGCCCTCATTCCAAGAGAGATGTGGAGATGCTGGAGCGTGTTCAGAGAAGGGCCATGGGGGTGCTCAGAGGGCTGCAGCAGCTCTGCTGTGAGAACAGACAAAGAGTTGGGGCTGTTCGGTCTGCAGAAGAGGAGGCTGTGAGGTGACCTTCTTGTGGCTTTCTAAGATCTGAAGGAGGCCTACAAAAAAGCTGGGGAGGGACTTTTTAGGACATCAGGGAGTGACAGGACTAGGGGGGAATGGAGTGAAGGTGGGGAGATTCAGAGTGGCCGTGAGGAGGAAGTTGTTCAGCATGAGAGTGGTGAGAGGCTGGAATGGGTTGCCCAGGGAGGTGGTTGAGGCCTCATGCCTGGAGGTGTTTAAGGCCAGGCTGGATGAGGCTCTGGCCGGCTTGCTCTAGGGCAGGGTGTCCCTGGCCATGGCAGGGGGGTTGGAACCAGATGATCCTTGTGGTCCCTTCCAGCCCTGACTGATTCTGTGATTCTAGGTCAGACCATTAAGTTAATGGTGCCCTGGACTCACTGGCTGTAATGTCAACACAACAATCAGGAGAAAAGATAGCATGCCATATCAGACAAGATATTTCTTTTGTGTCTTAAGCAGGCAGTAAGCAGAAATTGCTGGAGAGGACAGCGAGAGCTTGAACTTGGAGCAGTGCTGTGATATGAGCTCATGCAGTCAGGATGCTGCCTCCACGTCTAGGAGGGAAAAAGACAATTAAAGAAGGCATCAAGACACAGGTTTCCCAATGTAGACAGAAAAACTTGTCTGACTTCCGGATGAAGCAAGAATCACCTCCACTCATCAATCAGTGGAGCACCTTCTAAAGAGCTGCAAAGAGCAGTCTGCCTCTGCGCCTCAGGCCCAGGCTCTCTACCATGTGTCAGTTGAAACACGCTTTTCTGATCAACTCAAAACGTATCCAAACCAAACAGTGTAAGATCTTCATGGGGGCTTCAAGCAATTCAGCTGGTTCAACATGTTTGCTGGTAAAAGCTACTAACATTAACCTGGTAACAGGTCACCTGACAACAGCTAAGTATATCAATTGCACACAGAAAAAATACCCAAAACAGTATTACCACACAAGCCACTCCTCAGTGTGAAAATAGTGAAATGGCTCCACTTTGGTAAGGGAAAAGTGGCATATAGAACTCTCCATACCACTCGGACCCTTGGTTCAATGAGCTCTATACTAGTTGGTTACGGGACAGCTAAACAACTCTCCATGGGAGGCAAGGCCAGCTTTACAGAGACCTTAAGCAGTGAAGATTAAATCACAAACTATATTTATTTTTTTTGCCTGGTCATATCTTTCCATAGATTCCAGGCTGGACCCTGCTTCCTTGGCATGGATCCTGGAGACCAGTAAGCCAAGGAGGGCATAAATCAGTGCCTCGGTTTCTGTCAGGAGCACACTGAACCAACCATCCATGCTGGGAACAGGTGCACTAAAGGCAAGCAGGGACAGTGTCTCATTTGCAGTAGTGGAGAAGGGCTCACAGAAAAGCTGTTGCTTCTTCTCTCAGAACCTAGGCTAAACTTTTCACTCTGCAAGTGGGTTATTTACCTTCTGCGGCTCACCAGTCCAGTTTACTAGAGACTTTCCACTAATCATTGCTCCACCGTAGCTAAGTGGTGTTGGTTTCTGTAACACATTCTACTTTGCTCTTGTTTCTGACTCTCTGCTTCATTTCACTCCAAAGCTGAAGCATTTCAATGACCACACAGAACAGTTAGTAAATTAAGACAGTCTTAAAACACAATTGTTCACCTGTCGTGATAACTAGCGCTGCCTTCCAGCAGCAAGGAGCATATCACTAATCTACAGTTAATAGCCATGGAATGGATTCTCAAGTCACATTTTAGTTTGACTAACATTTAAAGCAAGCATTGATTGCTTCTGAAAGAAGTAGTCCTACCCTTACCTCAACCACAACTGCTCTTTCCCACTCCCATCATTCCTGAAGTACCAGCACAAACAACTGCGCAGCTGGGCAACGAAACAATTCAGGAAAAATGTCCAAAATAGTTTGTGCCAGCATTGATGTCTTGTATAGGGTTAACACTCCTGGGGGAGTGACCCTGAACCTGACCCTAGGGGTCTTGGCCCCTCCTCAGGGGTGGGCCACACTCCAGGTGATGGTTAGCCCACTCCTCCCACTTCCTGTGGTATAAAAGAGACAGGACCTCCCTGTCTCTCCCTCTTTCTTTCTTCCTGCGTTCACGCTACACACACATACACTGATACTGCATACCAGCACAACACGTGGCAGCCACGAGGCAGAGACACCATCACACTACTCGGGTTGTATCCATCCCTGTTTGTATTATGCTGTTTTCCCTTCCTTATCCTTTGTAAACTCCCCTACCTCCAATCCCTTTTTCTAAGTTATTGTTAAACTTTTCCTTTTTAACTTCCAAATCGAGTGAGATTGATTTATTTGGGTGTCCCTGCCTTTATCTCTCTCCCTGTCTTTTGGGGAAAGGAGGGGGAAGAGGGGAGGGCACTCTATAAATTCTATAAATTGTCATTGGGTCTACCAAATTTATAAGAGTCTCTGGGAACCTGCATTTGAACTCAAGACAATTTATTTGGCGCCCAACGTGGGGCTAGGTAGAAAGAATTCTTTCAGAGAAGATTTGGAAGTTAAAAAATGGATATTCTGAGAGTCTTAATCATTAACGCTTTTGCATGGCTGTTGTGGGGCTGGCTGTTAAAGTTTATAAGTTACCATGTCTTCTGGATTGTCATTGATATGGTCTGGGAATATTCTAAGCATTTGCCTGTCCGAGTCTATGCCTATTTCCTGAATTCTGTTAGTAATATCACTGTGTTTAGAAATGTTTCTGGAACATGGAATCAATCTGAGTATATGCATTGGAGCACAGAAGCTCCAGATATTTGGGGGGAGAAATGGTACTGGATAGCTGTTATTTCACTGTGTGTAAATGTGGGTTTGGGAATGAACAAGGTAGCTCTGAACTTGGACACGTGGAAGTATCGGGTGGGCGCCGCCTTTAGGATGCTTAGGGGGAGGGGTGGCCCTCACTGCCCGAGCTGCAGCTGCGGGGGGTGGGCGACAGGTCAGACCGGTCCGACCGCCCCTAGCGCAGCTCCGCCCCAAACTCCGCCTTTGGTCCCGCCCAGGGCAGCCCCCCGGACCCTGCCCCCTCAGCCCAGCCCCCTCCATCTGGCTCCAATTACCACGCGGCCAGCCAGATCAAACCCGAACCCTCCCACAGACACCGATCCAGGGCAAGGGACCTCTACGCGGCCAGCCAGATCAAACCCAAACCCTCCCACAGACACCGATCCAGGGCAAGGGACCTCTTCGGGAACCAGCACCCCCCAGCAACAGCAACCAACTGGAAATGGACCTGATAATGGAGTGATCCTTATCAGCTCCATGCCCAGAAAGGAAATCAGGCACACAAGGCAGGAGTATGCAAGGGCAAACGGACAGTCCCTTTTAGCCTGGCTTTTGAAATGCTGGGATGCAGGAGCAGAAACCGTGGACCTAGATCAGAGGGAGGCAAAACAGCTGGGATCCTTGTCGAGGGATGGAGGTGTGGATAAGGAGCTGGGAAGGCTCGATGGTACCCACTCACTTTGGGCCAGGCTTCTGATAGCTGTGAGGTACAGGTACCCGACTAAGGATGACATGATTTTCCATCCCCTTAAATGGACAGATATGGAACAGGGGATCTCATACCTGAGGCAAATGGCGGTTCAAGAGATAATTTATGGAGCCGACCAGATGCCCTCAGACCCTGATGATGTCCGCATGAAGCCAGCCCTCTTAAAGAAACTGACTCAGTGTGCCCCTTCCACATACGCCCCTACACTGGGAGCACTGCTGCTGGGCAGAGACCCCAACAACCTTCCCACAATCAGGGAGTTTGTGAATGACCTAAGACAGTTTGAAGACAGTTTGTCGAGGAAAACCTTAATTGCCACTGTAGAGACCCTCACCCAAGAAATGAACGAGCTAAAAGCCTCTTTCTCTGAAATGCAGAAGGCAGAGGATGACTGCTCTTCACCTTCAGAATGGGTGCAAGTCTCAGCTGTAAGGAACACACGCCGTGCTCCTCCTCCCCGCAGGAGACCAGCCCAGAGCAGACAGGGTACACACAGGGGGTCACTCTGGAGAACACTCTGTGACCATGGGGAAAACATGGATAGATGGCATGGCCAGCCCACCTCAGCTCTATCGGCCAGGGTAAGGGAACTGCAGGGGACAAACACAGGGAATAACTCCTCCAGAAGAGGGGTTGCCCCAGTGTCCCGCAGGCAGCCCTCTCGCTCAAGGGGTGGTGAAGCCAGTAACTCAGGTCCATGTGCCTCACGCGGTCACACTGCTCAGAATTAGAGGTGCCCTGTCTCCAGCCAGGCGGAGGCCAGGGATAACAGAGTATATTGGGACGTGTTTGTGAAATGGCCTGGCACTTCTGAAGCCGAGAAGTACAGAGCGTTGGTAGACACCGGTGCCCAATGCACTCTGATCCCCTCCAGCCACAGGGGGACAGAAACTGTTACAACTGCAGGAGTCACAGGGGGGTCTCAGGAGTTGACTGTGCTGCAGGCTGAGATAAGTCTCACCGGGAATGTGTGGGAGAAGCACTCCATAGTAACTGGCCCTGATGCACCTTGCATCCTGGGGATCGACTTTCTCCGGGAAGGGTACTTTAAAGATCCGAAGGGGAACAAGTGGGCATTTGGCATAGCAGCTGTAGAGACTGCAGACAAAGAGCAGCTGTCTGTCATGCCTGGCTTGTCAGATGACCCTTCAGTGGTTGGTACCCACAAGGTGGAAGATGTTAAGTTACCTATTGCTTCTCGTGTAGTTCATCGCAGGCAATACCGCACCAACAGAGACTCCCTGCTACCCATACAGCAGCTGATTCGCCGCCTGGAGCAGCAGCTTGTCATCAGCAAGAGCCACTCGCCCTTCAACAGCCCGATATGGCCAGTGCGAAAGGAGACGGGGGAGTGGAGACTCACGGTGGATTTCCGAGGCCTGAACGAAGTGACTCCTCCAATCAGCGCAGCCGTGCCTGATATGTTGGAGCTGCAGTATGAACTGGAAACGAAGGAGGCCAAATGGTATGCCACAATTGACATTGCTAATGCTTTCTTCTCCATCCCCATTGCAGAAGAATGTAGGCCACAGTTTGCCTTCACCTGGAGAGAAGTCCAGTACCACTGGAACAGACTGCCTCAAGGGTGGAAGCACAGCCCTACAATCTGCCATAGTATCATCCAGACTGCACTGGAGAAGGGTGGAGCTCCGGAACATCTACAGTACATCGATGACATCATTGTATGGGGTGAGACAGCAGAGGAGGTCTTCGAGAAGGGTGAGAAGATCATTAATATCCTGTTGGATGCTGGTTTTGCCATTAAGAGAAGCAAAGTGAAAGGGCCTGCCAGAGAGATCCAGTTCCTGGGAGTTCGATGGCAGGATGGCCGACGCCACATCCCTATGGATGTGGTGAATAAAGTGGCCACTATGGTGGAACCCACTAACCGGAAGGAGACACAATCCTTCCTGGGGTTTGTGGGCTTTTGGAAGATGCACATTCCCGGGTACAGTCAAATTGTGAAACCCCTCTTTGACGTTACAAGAAAGAGAAATAACTTTGGGTGGGGACCTGAGCAGCAGGTGGCATTTGACCAGATCAAACGAGAGGTGGTCCATGCCATGGCCTTGGGACCAGTCCGAACCAGCCCAGAGATTAAGAACATTCTCTACACAGCAGCCGGTGAGAATGGTCCTAGCTGGAGCCTATGGCAGAAAGCTCCTGATGAGACAAGAGGCCGCCCACTCGGGTTCTGGAGCAAGGCATACAAAGGCTCAGAGACCAAGTATACCCCCACAGAGAAAGAAATCCTAGCTGCCTATGAGGGAGTCAGAGCTGCCTCTGAGGTGATTGGGACGGAGTCACCACTCCTTTTAGCTCCAAGGCTTCCAGTCCTGACTTGGATGTTTAAAGGGAAGGGTTCGACTCCACACCATGCCACAGATGCCACTTGGAGTAAGTGGATGGCTCTGATAACTCAGAGGGCTAGGATGGGGACTCTCGAGCGTCCAGGCATTGTAGAGGTCATCACCAACTGGCCAGAGGGCACTGACTTTGGAAAACCAGCAGAAGAGAAGGCAGTGACCCGTGCCAAGGAAGCCCCCCCATACAGTGACCTTCCTGAGGAGGAAAAGGCATATGCTCTCTTCACAGATGGATCTTGCCGTCTGGTAGGCAGCAAGCGGAGATGGAAGGCTGCCGTCTGGAACCCCACACGCAGGGTTGCAGAGGCAAGAGAAGGAGAAGGTGAATCCAGCCAGTATGCTGAGGTGAAAGCCATCCAGCTGGCCCTGGACATTGCAGAACGAGAGCAGTGGCCAATGCTATACATCTACACCGACGCATGGATGGTAGCAAATGCCTTATGGGGGTGGCTGAAGGAGTGGAAGAGAAATGATTGGCAGAGAAAAGGGAAGCCTATTTGGGCTGCTGACCTCTGGCAAGACATTTCTGCACGCCTGGACAAACGACCAGTTAAAATCCGACACATCAGTGCTCACATCCCAAAGAGCAGAGCCACTGAAGAGCAGCAGCATAACCACCAAGCTGACCTGGCTGCCCACATCTGCCAGATTGACCTGGACTGGAAGCACAAAGGTGAACTGTTCTTAGCTCGGTGGGCACATGACTCTTCTGGTCACCAAGGAAGAGATGCCACATACCAATGGGCCCGAGACAGATCCGTGGACATATCCATGGAGGCCATAACTCAGGTTATCCATGAATGTGACATCTGTGCCACCATAAAGCAAGCTAAGTGCATGAAGCCTTTGTGGTACGGGGGACGGTGGTCAAAGTACAGGTATGGGGAGGCCTGGCAGATTGACTACATCACTCTGCCTCGGTCTCGCAGTGGCAAGCAGTATGTGTTAACCATGGTGGAGGGAAGCACGGGGTGGCTGGAAACCTACCCAGTACCTCATGCTACTGCCCGTAACACCATTCTGGGCCTGCAGAGCCACATCCTGTGGAGACACGGTACCCCAGAGAGAATTGAGTCAGACAATGGGACCCATTTCAAGAACCACCTTGTAAGCAACTGGGCAAAAGAGCATGGGATAGAATGGGTTTACCACATCCCATACTACCCTCAAGCTGCAGGAAATATTGAGCGTCACAATGGCCTGCTGAAAACCACCCTGAAGGCTATGGGAGGTGGAACTCTCAGAAACTGGGAGAAGCACCTTGCAGAAGCCACTTGGCTGGTGAACAGCAGGGGATCAGTTAACAGAGCTGGTCCTGCTCAGTCTGCCCTACTGCCCATAGTTGAGGGAGATGGAGTTCCTGTAGTCTGTGAAAGGAATCTACTGGGAAAGACTGTGTGGGTTGCTCCTGCCTCTGGTGGGGGAAAACCTATCAAAGGGGTGGTATCTGCAGAGGGTCCTGGTCACACATACTGGGTGATGATGGAAACTGGTGTTATCGAGTGTGTCCCTCAGAGAAATCTCTCTTTAGCTGAAAAGGTTTTGAAATCTCAGAGTTGATTCTATGTGTTCCAGATACTTTCAGGTTATCTTGTATTATAGTTGTATAATAGTTGTATCATAGTTGTGCAATACTTGTATCATAGTTGTGCAATACTTGTATTATAGTTCATAAGAGGTTACAAGTTGTTTTTGTAGTTATACCCTCACCACTACACGGCGTCCAACAGAACCTACACCACACCAGCAGCTATCCAGAGTCCCACAGCATCACGTCACACCACGGCGTCCAACCAGAACCCTGCATCTGATTCGTCACTGATGCCCTGCAGTGAGAGACTGTTCCTGATTTCCCTCCAGAGGATGTCTACAGCCATCTCATCCACACCTGTTCCCCTGATGCCAGACACCAAGAGAGACTGTTCCTGATGTTTTTTCTTCACAGAGGGAAAAGACTTTCCTGAGTTCCAACAAGAACTGTTCCTGCTTCACTGACTTTTCTTCCGTTCCTGCCCTGCTCACATCTCAGCAACCTGCACCGGACCAGAGGAGCACATCGCCTTGAGATACAGCCGGGGACCAAGAAGGACTTTAAGAACTCTTAACCTATGGACACCTTTTTCCCATCTTTGGAGAAGAAGACTGTTCTTAGGAAGGTGGAAGTGGTCTAACCAAGGGGTGGAATGTATAGGGTTAACACTCCTGGGGGAGTGACCCTGAACCTGACCCTAGGGGTCTTGGCCCCTCCTCAGGGGTGGGCCACACTCCAGGTGATGGTTAGCCCACTCCTCCCACTTCCTGTGGTATAAAAGAGACAGGACCTCCCTGTCTCTCCCTCTTTCTCTCTTCCTGCGTTCACGCTACACACACATACACTGATACTGCATACCAGCACAACACGTGGCAGCCACGAGGCAGAGACACCATCACACTACTCGGGTTGTATCCATCCCTGTTTGTATTATGCTGTTTTCCCTTCCTTATCCTTTGTAAACTCCCCTACCTCCAATCCCTTTTTCTAAGTTATTGTTAAACTTTTCCTTTTTAACTTCCAAATCGAGTGAGATTGATTTATTTGGGTGTCCCTACCTTTATCTCTCTCCCTGTCTTTTGGGGAAAGGAGGGGGAAGCGGGGAGGGCACTCTATAAATTCTATAAATTGTCATTGGGTCTACCAAATTTATAAGAGTCTCTGGGAACCTGCATTTGAACTCAAGACATGTCTGTATAAGAATACTGACACTGGCTGAGCCTCATAGCGATCAGACTCACTCAAGCCACATTGCTCTGCACAGACACAATGTTGTGTCTACCCAGCAAAACCATCCATTGTAGATAAGGCTGTGCAAACAAGATACCACCCATGCATACTGAGAGCAATCTGCTTCCTAGCTCAGAGAACAATGGTCTGATGGGTGGACAGAAACCTACAGAATGACTTGTGAAGTGCTCCATGTGAAGCTTTAGGGCACGGTGGGGTCTGCAAAGACACACCAATTCCATTTAAAAAAGAAAAGGAGTAAGCACTGACTAGGTGAGAGTAGGGCTACCTTTTGCAAGATCTTTGCTAGTACTTTGAGAAATAATTTTAAGAGGATGAACTTATAACCAACTATTGTGCACTCTCAATCTTTGCTTCACAGAAATACCAAGTGGCTTTTTTCCAGTACTGAACTAGAAAATCCAGCCCAGATCAGCTTTTATTGTGGACAAAATCAAGTGAGACATTATAAGTGTAGGCTAGGTGAAAATAATCCAATTAAAACCCATGTCTAGCACATAAAGCCTGACTTCTGCTACAGCTGCAACCTGCATTCAGGGCTGAGTATCTAAACTACCTAGCTGAGGAAAACACATGCATGAAAGGCATTCCTATCAGGGCTATAGAAAGACAGACTATAAAGAAAGGGCACAGAGAGCTGTGTCTTCTGCCCTTCTTAATATTTGAAAAGTGTAGCTAGTTAACAAACTGTAAGTGTTTTCACCCTTTCTGATACGTGAATGTGAAAATCCTTTCTGATACGTGAATGTGAAAATCTTTATGTGCTTTCCTAAATAGAATTGGAAGCAACCAACTGCATCAACTTGGAAACATCAGAGAGAAGAGTTCAGAACACCATTTGGTACAAGTCAAGTGGGCTGCACATGGCAGGCTACCTAAAGTGTTATGATGTGCCCTTTATTTCTCCTTACCATACATCTTGCCTTCATCTGACAAGATAATCTTCCGCCGTCCACATGGTGGGTAGATAGCTAGCGCTTCCTGGAAGCTCTGCTCAATGTCCGGACTCCACACGCCCTCAGCATCATTGTCAATGGGTTTGTCCAAGGCCTCACTGCCCCCTGAGTCGTTGCTCCCCTCGGGGGAGGTGGGAGAACTCCACTCGTTGGAGGTAATGGTGCCAGCTAGAAACTCCAAGATTACACGTGGAGAACTCAGGACCTGTGATGACAAATACACGGCATCTGTCAGTTAGAGATCCATCCTTCTTTCTAGGCAATTGAGGAGATAATGAAGACAAAACCCCCAGAATCACAATGTCTTAGTGAGGAGGGGTTTACTTGAATCTTACTCAGCCACCTGCTTGATTTATATTTAAGATTAAAATCTTTACTTCAAACCCTTCTGATAAAACAGGCTCATTCATTCTTTATCACTTTCCAACTCTCTTCTTGCCCACATCTTTGTGGAATAATTTATTTTTTCCTGCTACCCTCATTCGTGTAACTGTTACTTAAATTTCTGAAGCAGGCACACAGGGATTCGGTCCATGTGAAAGGCTGCATAAACTAAAACAGTGGTGAATTTTCTAGTCAGCACTGAGCACTGGGCTTGAAATTTGCAAGATATTGCTTCTCTGTATAGGAATTATTAGGGAGGCATTCTTAACACTAACAGTTCTTCCCAAGGATCAGCTGTGGTTCTAAAAAGCAATTCTTGGAGCCAGTTTAATGCAGTGTCTTTCAAATCTCAGCACTATATCCTGGCAGAAGCTGAAAGCATCATGAGTAAAAGGATAAAGGCATTAGGCTGTAGGTGAACAATCTTAGGCACTTAGCCTGTTTCTTACTGCTCATCTTCAGAACCACCACAGATAGATCCCTTCAGCTTTCTTTGCCTCTCTGCATGCTGCACGCCGGTCTTTACCAGTCTCAGGCTACTAGATTTGCCGTTGGGCAGAAGCAGAAATTGATTTCTCATTGAACTCGGGCAGGCAGATGCTAGGTCTCAAAAACTACAGTCTACAATAGAGGCTGAAGTCATTGAGTATAGCTGCTAAGACATTCAGAAAGCACATTCAGATCATGCAGACACTTCAGTCAACCATACAAAAGACAAATAGCTTCTAAAGACAGAGATCATTTTCCTGCCTTAATGCCAAAGTTGTTAATTTACCTCTTCAGTAGTTTCCTTATCTGAGTTACAAAGAAGTTCACAAGCCACCATCTGAGAATCCTGTTAAGGGACGGTTCACAAGCTCCCTGCCTATCTCCAGTAAGCTGGAGGGAAGGAAAACCTGGAGTAAGGCACTTTTCTCTCTGCGTGTATGTTTTGTTTGGTTGTTCTTTGCAAGAGCAACAGAATCATCAAACTTGCACTGAACGAAAGAGTAAGGATATAGCACAGACATAGTAAGTCTTACTACTTCAGAACTATTACAGTGGTAATGTAAAGGAGGATAGAGGAGAAAAGACCTACATAAAAAGTTAGCTAGAATTAAATCTGTACAATTATGCTATGCCCTAGCTGGTCAATAGGAATAGCAAGTCCAGTCATTCAACTTCAGGTTAAAATTCCAGCTCAGTGACTCCAGAAACGTAAAACACTACATCATACACCTCTTTTTAAGTCTGAGTTTAGTTTTTCACCTCTTTGAAAGATCACAAAGAATTTTTTTATTTTAATAAAAGCTGACATTCTTAAGACTTTTATAATTCTCTGTGGCCACAGAATTAATGTTAACAGTTTCTTTCCTCACAAAGCATCTGTCACCTCTATATCTGCCTTTTCACTGGCAGATGCTCAATACAAAACTTACAAGAGTATTCAAGTGATTGTCCTGATGGAGAATCAGCACAGAAGAGTAAGCTTCCACAGGGGGACTCTGACAGAGGAATGGAAGCTATCTGTTTCAGTTGCTCTTTTGCTGTTTCCTCAGTCGTCCCTAGTCCTTGCAGGCTGTCAAGACCCTTTGTATGTAATACATATTAAAACTCCCACAAGCACAAGGCAAGCTAGTTTTAACTTAGGCTGATGAGAAGTTGAAGGGTTCAGAATAAAGCACAAGGTGTGATGGCAAGCGTCTTCACAGCAAAGTCTTGTAAGAGCCAGCAGGCTCCACACCTACTCTAGCTGCTCAACTGTATGACTCCCGAAGCCAGGGACACTGGAAGCTACAAGATGCTATGAAGCCAAATCCTCTAGCAATGCATAAAAGTAGACAAAGTCACTTCCTAAGGAATGCATGGTGATCATAACCACAGAAACTACCGGCTCTGAAGCTAGTTATTTCCATCTCCTTAATGCCCATGTAGACATAGATGAACACAGAATCATAAAATCAGACAGAGTTGGAAGGGACCACAAGGATATAGTTCCAACCCCCCTGCCATGGCCAGGGACACCCTGCCCTAGAGCAAGCCGGCCAGAGCCTCATCCAGCCTGGCCTTAAACACCTCCAGGCATGAGGCCTCAACCACCTCCCTGGGCAACCCATTCCAGCCTCTCACCACTCTCATGCTGAACAACTTCCTCCTCACGGCCACTCTGAATCTCCCCACCTTCACTCCATTCCCCCCTAGTCCTGTCACTCCCTGATGTCCTAAAAAGTCCCTCCCCAGCTTTTTTGTAGGCCTCCTTCAGATCTTAGAAAGCCACAAGAAGGTCACCTCACAGCCTCCTCTTCTGCAGACCGAACAGCCCCAACTCTTTGTCTGTTCTCACAGCAGAGCTGCTGCAGCCCTCTGAGCACCCCCATGGCCCTTCTCTGAACACGCTCCAGCATCTCCACATCTCTCTTGGAATGAGGGCTCCAGAACTGGATGCAGTACTCCGGGTGGGGTCTCAGCAGAGCAGAGGGGCAGAATCACCTCCCTGGCCCTGCTGGCCACACTTCTGATGCAGCCCAGGCTCTGGTTTGCCCTCTGGGCTGCAAGTGCACACTGCTGGCTCATGTTGAGCTTCTCGTCCAGCAGCACCCCCACGTCCCTCTCCTCAGGGCTGCTCTCCAGCCACTCACTGCCCAGCCTGGATTTGTGCTTGGCATTGCCTCGATCCAGATGCAGGACCCTGCACTTGGTCTTATTGAACCTCGTGCGGTTGGCTTGTGCCCACCTCTGCAGCCTGTCCACGTCCCTCTGGATGGCATCCCTGCCCTCCAGCCTGTCTGCTGCACCACACAGCTTGGTGTCATCAGCAAACTTGCTGAGGCTGCACTCAATTCCTCTGTCCATGGCACCAACAAAGATGTTGAACAAGATTGGTCCCAGGGCTGATCCCTGAGGGACTCCAATGTCACTGACCTCCAATTGTACATGGAGCCACTTGTTGGCTGTGGCCATCAAGGCAGTTCTTTATCCATCCAGTGGTCCACCCATCAAACCCATGTGTCACCAGCTTGGAGACCAAGATGTGGTGTGGGACAGTGTCAAAGGCCTTGCTCAGGTCCAGGTAAATGTCATCTGGCAGATAACTTCAGCAAGGCACACTCTTATGTTAGGAACAAAGCAAATATATCTGAGTATAACTCTGCCCATATCCCCAGCCCCTGGAAGTTTTTGCCTGTTCATTTCATGTTTCACAAGGCTTTATATTTGCACCAGGCGCCTTTGGTGGCAAAGGTATCTCTGAGTCCTTTCTGATCTGAGCTCCAGAACAAGTGGATGAGGAAACATGCTGCATTCTGTTCAGTGGTAGCTCCCAAGACTCTCTTCTCCAAACACAGAAGTAATGCAACTTGAGTAGATCACTTGTGTATTCAGAGAAGTTTGCCAAGCAAGAAATAGAGTATGCGAGCCTTATCTCACACAGGTCTAAACTACACAAGATGTGGAACAGAAGAGCAATGAGAGAAAAAAATATATAAAACCTGAAATGAAAAGCTTAGATGCTCCTTTTCTAAAATGATTTTTACTTCCTGTGCCCAGACCACCAGTGTATGTCCTGTCCCATGCTACAGCTAGGTCACCGGGCACCAAAATGTGATGCCATAGCCAATCACAACTCTTCAATACTTTGGGCCTGGGTTCTGCTTTCCCTTCTTGGCACTACAGCTATTCCTGACGGATGATGAGAAAAGTGGCATTATACAGCCTACAAATCCATGGATGTTTGGCCATCTCCAGATGAAGCTTCAGTAATTACCCAGACACTAACACAATCTGACCACCTTTTTGCCAGCTTCCAAAGGAATTCCAGAGACTGAAGTGATCATGAAAACCCTTGTAATTCTTATGTTTCTTGTTCAGTAGGATGCCAAAGGCTGAAAGGGTCTGCAAAGTTTTCTTAAATTATGTTGTTTCAATAGTGAGCTCCATGTGCGATCCTGTGTGACACTGTGCTCACAGACAATCCACAGTAAGGCATGTAAGACAGTAAATCCCAGCTGAGTGCTGTCTCATCTTTGGGTCTCTCCTTTGGCTGAATACTTCAGGCCTTCCACTTTCTGTGCTATTGATCTGAATGAGAGGGGTCATTTTTTAAATGAGGTAAATTGTTGAGAAGTTAGGGGCTAAACCTTATGGTAAAAGACTTTATTAGTATGGCAAGTTGAAAACCAGCCAGCAGAATCAATTTCCATGGAAAAACCCAATCTGGTCAAAACCAGAGCATTTTTCAGACAGATGCTAATGTTAAGTGTGTGATGGTTTGGGTGTTACCTGCCCCACACACACACTTAAGAAAAATCACCCAGACTAGACTCAGCAGAGCTGGAAATTAAAGAATGAAGCTTTATATTTACAGGTTAGCACCATATCCAAGCAGATATTTACAATCTATACAGCTATAGACAGATACAGACAAGTTACAAAGTCATATAGAAACACAACAGCCTTCTCAGAAACCAGACTCCCTAGGAGGAGCTCCCAACCACCCTTTCACCTCCTTCCCACCCCTCTACCTTATCCCAGACTTTGCCTTATGTTCAAGGTGAGTTTGGAGGATCTGCCAGGGGGGTTAGGAAGCAGACAGATTAGTTAGGCAGTAGGTTAGAGAGAGAGAAGTGCATGCAGCCAGAGCCAGAGAGCAACTCTGTTATCTCTGTTTGTGTTCTTGTTTTTATAAATCTCAGCAAGCCTATGAGTGCAGCAGTCATCACTGTTGTTTCCTTTTCACAGCTTAGCATCTAATTCCTCTCACTAAAATACCCTAGCTAGGCTCAAACTAGCAGAGTGTGTTACTGACAAGAGATGTTCGAATAACCCTCCTTAGTAACTCACAAAACACAAATGCTTCAGTTAGTGTCTCACTTTCAGTTTCCTTGTTTTTCCATTCAGTCAACAGCAACTATACAGCTTGGTAACTTGAATGGTAATTTGCATTACTCAGTCTTCTACTAACACTAAATTTTTAGTAGTTGTCATTTTTTTGAGTACTCTTTTTTTTTTTCTTCCCCCCAAGTTCTGTCTGCAGAACCTTATAATCACAAAGCTGTCTTCTGATGTGGAAGGAATTTGATTCTGAATTCACTAAATAGACATCCTATTTTCCAGGCATGCTCAGACAATGCCTTCATCATCTAAATCCTCTTGCCAGGCACAGTTCTTAGGATCAGAGGAATCAGAGAATGTTGCCCTATTCTAGTGATAGGAGGTTGTGCTAGTTTGAGCCTAGCTGGGTTATTTTAGTGAGAAGGATTAAATGATAGGCTGTGAAAAAGAAACAATGGTGATGGCTGCTGCACTCATAGGTTTGCAGAGATGGATAAAAGCAAGAACATAAATATAGATAATGGAGTTGCTCTCTGGCTCTGGCTGCACGCACTTCTCTCTCTAACTTGATACCTAACTAATCTGTCTGCTTCCTAACCCCCCTGGCAGATCCTCCAAACTCACCTTGAACATAAGGCAAAGTCTGGGATAAGGTAGAGAGGTGGGAAGGAGGTGGAAGGGTGGCTGGGAGTCCCTCCTGGGGACTCTGGTTTCTGGGAGTGATGTTGTGTTTGTGTATTACTTTGTAACTTGTCTATGTCTGTCTATAGCTGTAGATATTGTAAATACCTGCTTGGAAATTGTGCTAACCTGTAAATATAAAGCTTCACTCTTTAATTTCCAGCTCAGCTGAGTCTAGTCTAGGTGATTTTTCTTAAGGGAGGGAGGGGGGACACATAACATCCAAACTATCACAGAAATATTGCCAAAGGTCCCAGGCTTGGCATTTGCTCTCTTCAGATTCCATCAGTTTGAAATTATGCTCCACTTCTTGTCTCTTGTATTTTTGGTATTGTACCTTAAAGTTGTTCTTATTATGATCTTACTCATATATTTTGCTCAGAGAGGATGACCTGCCTTTCTTTGTGAGGACCCGTCATGGATTCTCTCACAAGATCCAAGACACAAGCCTCTCACAGCACCTCTACCTCCTCGACAGAGTATTGCTGCATCCTTCTGACGTTTTCCTCTGTCCAAATATTTGTTGTTATTCACTTTTTCTCTCTGCCATGCTCCATCTCTTAGCGAGTCACCCACAAACACAGGCATTTGGGTCAGGAGAACCAGGAAAAAAATACAAAATCTTTCATCTTCAGCAGCTTTGATTGTTTTGATGGTGGCAACTTTGATACTGCCTCTCCTTCCTGTGACACATGGTATCTCACTGAGAATCAGGGATCGTGCAGAGCCAGACAGCTGCCTAAAGCCCTTCAGCGAGGTCTCACTGACAGGGAGCACATCTTTAATAGACTGCACAGACTGACACATTTGCTTTCGAGCATCAATCCCTCAGTCAGCACTGTCGGTATCAGCTCTCTCTTCTATGTTTGCGGCAGCTGCTCCACACAAAATCATACTTTCCTCAGGACCTGAAAAACTGCTGCCAGCTGTCTCCAGTTGTTCAGTTTTCTTAGAGCCACTCTGTCCAAAGACTCCTGCCATTCCATGGCCGCTCCCTTTTCCCTGCTGGAATCAGTATGGAGCACGGCACAATAATCAGAGACCTCTCTATTTACTCAACCCTCTCAGGCAGGAAGACTTGAACATAGCCATGAGGAGGCTGTCAGCGTGGTTCCACTCTCACTTCTGAGCTGACTGTACTCTAAGACGTTTTACCAAGTCACTTCATACTTGGTCTCATTTAGTGGAACTTCAAGCTGTAGGGGCAGCTATTTCTTAATACGATTGTAATGACAGAGGACCTGAATCACAACATTTTTATATCTGAGCAGCAGTCAAACAGAACATTTCAAAACCAAAAAGAGTTCAGATGGAAAAACTGTTCCATTGCTCAAAACAGAATCTTTGGATCATTGAGAACGGTAAGAAAACCTGGAAACAGCAACAATTTATCAGTCACTCCCATCCAGAACAAGCTACTAATGAATAAGCTTAGACAATGCAGCCATACAAGGAGACTTGGGTTTAGGAAAGCAACAGTCTGGAACACCATGAAATCTATTTTGCACATTATGATGGAAGAGAGCATTCATTCAAACTTACCACAGAAAGAAGGCTGGGAAATCCTGTGGGACACTACAGTAACTTCACTTCCTCTGAAAGAAAAGAATGAATGCAGTCAGTAGATGAGTAGCTCCAAGCAGGTGTAACTCAAAGACTGCAAAAAAAATCAACTTACTGGAAAGTGAAAAGGCAGGGAAACAGCTAATCAACAATAACTATGGTCTGTTAAAGCTCGCAGACAACAGAGAACAGAAATAATGAACATGTTTACAGGATCTCTACAGAGCAAAATAAAAATCCAACTGTAGCAGTGACCAGAGAGCAACAGCACTTTTGCAGCATCAGCCAGCAAACAGTTGCTCGTGCTCCCCAGGAGCTGCACTCCAGTCACTGAATCAGCCTGGAGCCAGAGCCAGTTGGTTTCAGCAGAAGACGCAGTGAGGGGTGGAGATGTACCCATGAACCACTGAAAGTACTAAGTCTTTTGAGAAGGCTTTACTTAAACAGTCCACAGCAGCTCAGACAAGTGCTGAGCCTCCTGCAATCCCTAAGCAATGCTGGGTATTCCCTTTGAGTATCCCTATCCACCCAGGACTCAGAGTAGTGCCACCTCACCCCGTGAATAAAAGCAGCTAAGGCGTTAGGTGAAGAAGGCAGCAGTCCTAGGTAAGGAAGAAAGCAGAAGTAAGATTTCCCACTGTGTACTCGGTAAGGTCACATAATGATTACATCTACAGGCTATGAGATTTATTTTTTATCATGAAATAGACTGGTTTACAAAAGAGCAAGCACTACCACAGCCTCAGATCAGATCTAACACAAGTTTGGGCTCTGGCTGAATGCCTACCACACTGCTTGGCACAAAATCCATCTCGGTTTGCTTGCTACACCCAAACTGCCTGCAGCAGCTGCTGTTCACAATGCACCTGACTTCTGAGCAAAGTAAAACAACAGTCTCGAATTGTTGCAGTAATTGAGCTCTTGCTGAAACAGAGAGAGGATGTAGTGCCCAGCACAGTGATAGAAGATGAAGCAAGGAGAGAGGACAACTTCTACCAGTGCAACCCTGGATAGTGTGGTCAATATATAGCCCAACAACAGAACTCAAATATTGCTTCTACTTCCACTAGTGCAGGGTTGGCCAACTTGGGGATTGATCCTGAGCCACAGCAACTCATACTTAGCTTCCACATACAGGCTACATCACAGGGCCACCAGCATGATCTACTTCTCATCTGGGAAAGAAAAATGAGACAGCAAAGGCATCAAAGATTGACACTGCCAGGTTGCCCTCGGACTGAACCACACACTGGGCTGGCCCTAACCCTCAAAGGAACAGTGAAATTCCTGGGGAGTCACTGTTATCTCCCACGTGGGACCTGTTCCCAGAGCTCCTATTCTCCCTGCCTTTCCAAGACATGTGGCATGTGTTTCACAGCTTCCCAAATAGATGGAGACTGTGGTGAGGTGAAAATGGTTCACTACCT
Organism: Pogoniulus pusillus; assembly: GCF_015220805.1. NCBI lineage: Eukaryota > Metazoa > Chordata > Aves > Piciformes > Lybiidae > Pogoniulus > Pogoniulus pusillus. Next base: position 20,040,691 of record NC_087268.1, on the reverse strand, counting down.
TCATGCTATCAGCAGCAGTCACCAGGAGTCATTCTCCCGACAAGCATGGAGCTGGTCAAAAAAAGCAACGAAGCAAAAAGAAGGTCCCATTATCATGTCCCTTTTCTAACACAGAATAACCAGCAGTATTAGCTAACATGTTCAAATCACAACTGTACCTTTAAGTGTACACAAGTGTGGACATTGAGTGATTAAAATTACTTGAGTCTTACTAAACCAAGCTAGAGACAGAAACAAATCGCATTTAGCATTTTCCCAAAGAACATTATTCATAAATTATTAAAGGATAGGGAACCTTTCACAGGAACCTTGCTCCTAAACCCACTCAGTCAGTTGTCCTGAAAATCTCAAGAGTCTACCTATGGAAAAAACTGCAGCATAAAGACCCAAATGAACTAGCCACTGACAAAATCAGACAGGGACCGAAATTCAAACAGGAATCTGAACACCAGAAAAGTGGACTTTACAAGCCATCTGTGATTGCAAGTGGTGTCACTTCTGAAGGGGACATGTTTAACACTCTTTGGAAATAGGGCATATTTTGTATCTTTCTTGACAAGCAACACAAAATTGAGACTCAATGTCCAGTTTACAACATCCACTTGAATTCTTATTTCCTAATTCTGCCTCCTGCTGATGACATCTCACAACCTCCCATCAAGAACTTTTGGTAGAAGTCTGCAAAAACTTCCTAACTACAACGTGACACTCAAGGCAGAAATTTCACATGAACTTGGATGGGAGAGAGATGTATGCAAATCTCTTCCCCAGCAGTAAGAACGTTTTGCTCAAGAAATATAGCCAGTCTCCAAGAAAATAAACAGCTGAACTTGGGCTAAGAGACTTAGAAGAGAATAGACAGAAGCATTGACCACACAACCCACTAATGCAGCCATATTTCCACATCTGCAGAGCTTGTGCACTGGCATAACCCAGCCTAGGCTAAGCCCTTTACTTAAGTCTCAAGAGAGAAGCAAACCACAAACATGCAGACAAAGGTATATTTTGATTGACTCAATGAGTTAAGCACTGGTCTTGATTTTAGTAGTAGTAGTTAAGATAGGAGCTTAAAGGCATTTGGTACTTTTGATAAACCAATGCCTAATTAAAGAACAACCACGAAATGCCTGCATCATATGAATGAGCCCTACTGGTGAATAGCAACCAAGCTGCACTTTCTTGGGGTGTTCAGAAATCACCCCAGCTCAGTTTTGGAGCACGTGATACACCTCAAACACACAGATGAACATTCACCGCTTACTAAAATGATCACTTCTTGAGGGCTAATGCTGAGGGAAGTCCACCAGATGTTTTTCTGTCAAAGAGTCTGAAATTGCCTAGCAGACAGACACCAGTTATTTCAGTTGAATTCCAGTTCACCTAACAGTTTCATACAAGTGACAGTAAAGCCATCCTCAACTCAGACTACTGTAATCTGGAGCTCAGAACTCCTCCATCTCAAATGTGGCATAAACACACTGATAAACATAAAAAGGTTTCCACAGAAAGCAAGTGAAATCCCTGAGAATTTCAAGCACAACTTCAACTCTCAAATGGGAGACACTAAGGAGAAAAAATATGCCAAAAGTATTAAAAACACAGGTGAAACTTGCCCCTACATATTACAGGAAAGCACAAACCTTCCCATTTATCTCTTTGCCTTTCCAGACCCTTCTCGCCAGGAAGGTCAACAGGTTATATACCTTCTGTTGGATTAATCTACAGGAGAACAAGGGCTGATAGCCAAGCAAAAGGGGATTTTTAAAGGGACAGAGCGTGTCAGACTTGAATCCAGTTTCAGAAACGTGCTTTTACAAATAAAACCTGTGACCAAAAACAGTGGAAAAAAAAAACAAACAAGCCGTTACTCCACTTTTCACTTAGCTAACTAGCTGACAGAAACAGTCATTTACATTGGTTCTCCTGTAGTTATTTTGTTCTGTTCATGTAGATTCCCCACCAACAAACTGGAGCAGGGAAGTATGACTTTATTTATTTTTATAAAGATAAATTAAAGAGCAGGAAGTGTACTTGCAGAAAATCTTATGCAAACCTTTCTTTCACACCTCTTTTTTTTTTTTTTCTTTGAGGTGACCAGACTTTTACCCAAGAGAACTCGCTTAAATCCTGCTAGTCTGGTATCATTGAGCTTTATTTCAAGGACCTGTCATGGAGGCAAAATGAACTTGGAATACATTGTAAACCCCCCTTTTGCATTTCAGCATGCAGATTATTTTTTTTTGTCCCTCAATTAAAGCAGTTCTGGTTACAACAGATGAGACTTTGACATCTGTCATTAATAGTTACAGTAATGTTTGAAGTGAGGCACTTTGAGGACTACGCTACTTTCTCTTTGCCAATAGCAAAGCAGATTCTTCAAGGGCTTCCATCCAGGCTCTGAAAGCCACGGGCATCTACATCACAAAAGGACGGCGATGTAAAGTAAAACACCTATCCTTTGACAATCGCATTCTAACAAAGGTAAGAACAAGGTAAATATAAGCCTACAATGGAAGAGAAAAACAGAGCCAGTGACTCAGCTAGCGGCACTGGAAACTGGAAACCCGGCCCCTCCCTAGCAGGAAAACGTCTAATTCATATGGTGTTAAAAACAAATGCGACTGACTGCATCATCTCCAGAAAAAAAGCAGGGCCCAAGGGGCAGGAACAACAAAACCAGAATTTTTTAAAAAGGAAAACCACACAAACAAAAAAAATCCTAAGAACCCAAAACACCACCTCCAAACCTCTTTTTACTAAACTACGCCGTTCTTGTAATGAGCTCCATGCATTCAAATGCCTGCGTTTTACAAAGCTCTACCAAACCTTGGTGGGGGTTGATATCTTTCCCCTAGTAACCAGTGAAAGGATGAGAAGAAAATGGCCTCGAGTTGCACTAGGGGAGGTTTATGTTGGCTATTAGAAGAATTTGACTGAAAGGGATCTCAAACACTGTAACAGGGTCCCCAAGGAGGTGGCTGGATCCCCATCCCTGGAGGCATTTCAAAGAGATGTGGTGCTGAAGAAGGTGGTTTAGCACCAGACTCGGTAGAGTTAGATAATGGTTGGAATGAATGGCTTTAAATGGTGGGGTTTGCATGGTTTTTTTTGAAACAGAAATCATTCTGATTCCATAAAAGGAATATGCTAGGTATTGAACATGGCAGTGGGCATAATGCAAAAGTTAGAAAGATGGGCACATACTATTGTAAATCTTGATAAACTTGATCACTCTTCAAAGGAGGGCAGAATTTCCATTAAATTAGGGAATAAAGAGCACAGCGCATGATGCAATAGATTTAGATTTACAGTAGCATTTGCTACTCTCCTGGGAAACTGCAACTACTGCTCAAATTGTTAGAAAATTAATGAATGGCTTCAAAACTAATGATTTATACCAATGGAAACAAAAGGTACAAGGGACACCTACTGGGTTGCTACAGGGGTCGTTCCCAGAACAGTTATTTTTGATATAATAATTAGAGATTTAATCCTGAATAAAGGGAATGTTCATGAAATTTGCAAGCGTTGCAAAATGAAGTTTACAAACACCAGTGAACAGAGAGATTCAGGCAGCTCAAAAACAAACAAGAGAAGCAAGGGCATCACAAATAAAATCACGTGGAAAAAATTTTGCAAATAAATGGAAGAAATCACTTAGATAAACAACAACAACAAAAAGACAAATCAAGGAAAAAGCCGCAAAAGATATGAGTGAGAATGCCAAAAAAATTAAAGAGTTGTTGGCAGAGCAAATTCTTCAACAAATGGCCAATATAACTTATGTCTGCCTGTGCTCAGGTATCACTTCAGGCAAGATAGAGAGATTAACTACCTCCAACATGTTGACAGTAAGATCTCATTCCGCAAAAGGAACACAGGTAAACTGCAGAAATTGAAGGGTAGAAATCATTAGCCTGAGAATAACAGATGCTGAAAAATATTCACAGAAATACACAAGTCAAAAAGTGTTGCAGCAGAACAAGAAAACTTTTCTGATGTTACAGTACATTGGGTGATTCACAAGAAAAATACTGGAAGACTCACTGCCTGGCATTTATGAAAGACTGGAGGGGAGAAGAAGGAAGAAAAACAAAACCCCAACAAATGAAAAAAAAAGGACAAATATGAGCTACAGGGAAAGTGTAATAGTTTTAAAATGCTTTCTTAAGATACAAGCATGGCCAGATAAGACAGAAAATCATTTCGCTATCACATGAAAGGAACTACTTAATGTGGAAGAGACAGTAATGTTGATAGGAAAACATCCGCCTTCTTCCTCTGCTGTCCACCCCCTAGTTATCGAACCTCACCCTCCAGTTTTTGAACCTCTTTCTCCAGACACAACTCTGATATGACCATATGACTGACTGAGATGGAGAACAAATGTCACTGAAAACCAGCTTGGACAGTTTGGGGCCCCTGCAGGTTCTATCTGCAGTAGTTCCAGCGCCCACCCCTTGAGTTATGTTGTACCAGAACCAAGAGCTGAGAGATCATCAGAAAAAGACAGATAATACTAAAGAAAGTGAAACTGTGAATAAGCACTCCTAATACAGATGCAAGTAGTGTCTATTGACAGCTGTACTTTTCAGCCACCTTCTCAAAACTCTACTTATTGTATTTGAGTACTTATTTGTATTTGTGAAACAAATGCCTGAATAAGAAAACCAACAACAACTGTGATTTTATTTTAAACCACAAGTCAGGTTCGGTGCCATGGAGCCCTTTTTTTCTTCAGAGCTTGGCAGTACTATTCCCACATTGTTTACCCCCAGATGTTCCATAATGCACGAACATTAAGACAATTGCACAGTAATAACCAAAGGTACTTCAAAGATATTGGTTAAGTTAGTTTTAAAATTCAAAAGCTGATATCAAGAAAAAGTATATGCCAAGATCACCTCAGAGCAGATATGCACAAGGAGCTGATTGTCCAGTTTAGAGATGATAGACTTTGTGGTATGCTCGAGTTTGAGGAAGCCAGAAAGGCTGAAAATTAGGAAAACATCCATTGGCCTGACCACTCTTCACTCTGCCAACCCCAGTTCCAATGCAAACTAGAGTTCCTCAGCATCCAACAGCCCTAAGAAAGAAGCCCCTCTCTACTCGTTACAACCCAAACCATTCTCTGATTGTTATGATCCAGGCTCTCCCTTTTTTCACGAGAAAAAGCTATTATGATCAAAAGGCTTTAACTGCACAGCTGACAGAATAGCTTCAACCCGGACCTACCACTTTACCACTTCTTATATATATGATCTGCTATCCCACATCTCTTCTGTTTTTCTCTCTCCTCCCTGGGACTCTCTGCCTTATCCTACTACCTGCTCCCTTCAGTAGAATAATAAAACTTCTTGAAGCTATAAGGCTGACGGACATGAGGTATACGAATGCTCTACTTACTCTGCACGCTGCCACTGCAATCAAGTCTGGGGGAAGCCAGTTCGTTCACAGTCATAGCAAACAAGAAGAAAAAGGAAAAAAAAGGAAACAAAAAAAACTCCTAACAACCATCTCCCCCCCCCCAAAAAAAAAAAAAACAGATCCCCAAGAAGACAAAGCCCACAATACAAAAAACAACCATCTCAAACCAGCCAAAAATTGAAACAAGTATTTCCTCCCATCCAGCCCTCTGCATTTGAAAAAGTATTTTGCACTGTTTACTTGTAAAGCTCCAGATTTTGCCTTAGGAAGTATCATGAACCGAACTGCAGGTTGAAAAAAAAATTAAGCAGCAGCAATTAAAAAGAAAAAAAAAAAAGGTAATTAGTTGCGTTTTGTCTGTTTGTTTGGGTTGGCTGGTTTGTTGTTGTTTTAATTTTTACTTATACGTGACCGTTCACCGCAAAATACTTCCCAGCGGTCCTTAAAATCCATTGAGGTGCACTCCTTCCTCTTTCTACAAAAAAAAAAAAAAAAAGCAGCCTCACCTTCAGCGTCCCATGTAAGTTGTTTAAGCGTAATTATGGACATGAAGTAGGAGATTACCTGGGTAAACTTCTAGGTTTGTATGGTGGTTTTTCGTTGGTTGGTTTGGTTTGTGTTCGTTGGGGGGTTGTTGTTACTTGTTTTCTTGTTATTTAAACCCTTTTAAAGTTACTCAAACTTCAGAGTAACTTCCCTAGGAAAACAGTATTCCCTCATCTTTTCGCGAAATTGTTTCTGTTGGAAAAGATCTTTAAGATCATCGAGTTCAATCAGTATCTAACTCTACCAAGTCTGATGCTAAACCATGTCCCTAAGCAAACTTTAGACGCATAGGCAGACGCATAGATGCCCTGTAGGACTTCACACGCCTTGGCAGGGATAGACAGATATGCTGATTATTTTGGTCTTTTTTTTTTTTTTTTCACAAAACATCTTCCATAATTTACATTCAAATTGATTACAGGAAGTACTGATTCTCCTCTCCACCCTACCCATAAACATCTCCACGAACGGTACAGAAACTGATGTTTCCCCACCAGAAGTGCCAACAGTTTTCGGCCGATGCGACAAGCGACCGAGATCCCTAAATCCCAGGACCGGCAGCCCCTTCCCGTCGGGGAAAGCCGCCGGAGCCTCCATTACGGCTGTTTCCATCGCTTCCTTTGTGCGCCTGTGCCTCCTCCGCCGCACACGACCGGCTTCGAATTCGCCCTTTCACCCCCTCCCCGGCAGGCACCCGCGTCCCTTCACCACTCGGCGAGAGCGTCCTGGAGCAGCGTGTTCTAACCTGAGCGAGGCAAAAACGGCTGTTGATCCGCAAAAACAGTTGAGACCGGCTCTCAACCCTCCTCCTGCTCCAGGACGGTCTGCCTAAACAGCAGAGGAGGGCTGTAGCTGCGCGCCTGCCTTTTACGCCCCCCGATCTCCACCTCGCAGCCGCAAGGGTGGGAGCTGGGGCTTGGATAACGGGAACGGGCGGCTCAGCTGCTCGCTCAGCACCGGCGTTTCTACTAAGCCAGAGACACTGGCAAAAGTTTCCGGGGAGCTTCGGGGTGTGCCCTCGGGGCTCCTTTTTCCCCCAGTCCTCCAGCGGCAGGGACGGCGCGGACAGTGCCGGTAAGGTGCCCGAGGAGGGGAGAGCCCGGCCCGAGGCACAAAGGTCACACTCACCCTGAGGAGCACGGAGCGGCAGTCGGTTGGGAGGGGGTGGCGGCCGCGGACGGGCTGAAGTTTGAGGAGAAAAAAGGATAGGTTTTATTTCCCCACCCCCGGAGTTTGAACGAGGAAGAGAGGAATGCGAAGAATGAGAGTTGGTATGAAATGAACGCGTCCGAGGGAGGTGACTGCCGGCTAAGGCGGGTGGAGGCTGGAACCGAGCCGGGGAGGGGCTGGCCGAGGGAGAGACGAGAGAAAGGCCGAGGTGGAGTTGGAAACAAAACCTAGCAGGGGCGAGCACTCCCCGGCCCGGGGAACGCGGGCAATGGCCGGAAGACGGGCCCGCGGGGCGGAGGGAGGTGGCCTCGCACTGGGGGAAGGGGAGGAAGGAAACTTCGGGCAGCTGAGAGCGGGAAGGGGGTGGGGGGCGGCGGAAGCAGCCGGGAAGCCGTAGCATTCAGGAATCGGCGCCGCGCCCGGACGGGGGAGAAGTCGGAGTCGGCTTCTGGGGCGGACGAGCCGGCCTGAGAACCCTGGAATAAACGGCCTCTTCGCCTGCTTCGCTTCTAGGGGCGGGAATCCCTTGGCTCCTAGGAGCCAGGCACAGAGCGGACAGCACTTCACGAAATCATATTCCGACCTCTGCTACAGCAGGGTCACGTCTTCGAAACTTTGGACCGCTGAAACGAAAACAAACAAAACCCAAACAACTCCGACACGGTAGAAGTGCTTATCTGACTTTAATTATGCTAAGACCATCCCGGAGAGTAAACTACTAACCTAACAGCAAATGAGTGCCCTCTGCACCTTTTTTCAGTCTTCTGCTGAGGCTGCCTTTTTCCTTGTTTTTTTTTCTTTTCTTTTTTTTCCTTGTGCACAGCTTCATGCAGGACTACCAACAGCTACTAGAAGATGCTGTTAAGACTGAGAGCTGCACTACGGCTGTAGTAGTAGTGAACCATCAAATCTTCACAGTATCATCAGGGTTGGAAGAGACCTCACAGATCATCAAGTCCAACCCTTTACCACAGAGCTCAAGGCTAGACCATGGCACCAAGTGCCACGTCCAATCCTGCCTTGAACAGCTCCAGGGACGGCGACTCCACCACCTCCCTGGGCAGCCCATTCCAGTGTCCAATCACTCTCTCAGTGAAGAACTTTCTCCTCACCTCGAGCCTAAATTTCCCCTGGCGCAGCCTGAGGCTGTGTCCTCTCGTTCTGGTGCTGGCCACCTGAGAGAAGAGAGCAACCTCCCCCTGGCCACAACCTCCCTTCAGGTAGTTGTAGACAGCAACAAGGTCACCCCTGAGCCTCCTCTTCTCCAGGCTAAACAATCCCAGCTCCCTCAGCCTCTCCTCGTAGGGCTTGTGCTCGAGGCCTCTCACCAGCCTCGTCGCCCTTCTCTGGACACACTCAAGCATCTCAATGTCCCTTCTAAACTGGGGGGCCCAAAACTGAACACAGTACTCAAGGTGTGGTCTAACCAGTGCAGAGTACAGGGGCAGAATGACCTCCCTGCTCCTGCTGACCACACCATTCCTGATGCAGGCCAGGATGCCACTGGCTCTCTTGGCCACCTGGGCACACTGCTGGCTCATGTTCAGGCAGGTATCAATCAGCACCCCCAGATCCCTTTCTGTCTGGCTGCTCTCCAGCCACTCCGACCCCAGCCTGTATCTCTGCATGGGGTTGTTGTGGCCAAAGTGCAGCACACTGCACTTGGAGCTATTGAATGCCACCCCACTGGACTCTGCCCATCTGTCCAGGCAGTCAAGGTCCCGCTGCAGAGCCCTTCTGCCCTCCAACTCAGTCACATCTGCCCCCAGCTTAGTGTCATCTGCAAACTTGCTGATGACTGACTCGATGCCCTCATCCAGATCATCTATGAAGATGTTAAAGAGGATGGGGCCCAGCACTTAAGTATAACCAGTAGGAGCAATTGTCCCCCTGTTCTCCAGCATTGGTGGAGCCACACCTTCAGGACTGGGTTCAGTTTTGGGTCTTTCACTACAAGAAAGTGAGGTGCTGGAGCAAGTCCAGCAAAGAGCAACGAAGCTGGTGGTCTGAAGAACAGGCCTGCTGTGGAACAGCTGAGGAAACTTTCTACAGCTCCCTGAAAGGTCTCTTTTCCTCAGTAACAGGTGACAGGAGGAGAGGAAATGGTCCTAAGTTGCACAAGGGGAGATTTAGGTTGGGTACTAGAAGAAACTTGTTCACTGAAAGGATTTTAAGACGCTGGAGAATTGTAGAAGGGTGGGTGGTGTTCTCTTCTCACAAGTCACAAATGATAGGATGAGAGGAAATGCCATCACGTTATTCCAGCCAACGTTTAGGTTAAACACTGGGGAAAACTTCTGTACTAAAAAGGGTTATCAAAGTCTGGCACAGGTCTTTTCTAGCCATTCTAATTCTGTGGTTGAATTGCCATCCCTAGAGGTGTTTAAAAGATACAGAGGGGTGGTGCTGAGGGACATGTGTGTTGGTTTGAGGCTAATTGGAATATTTTAATGAGAGAAATTAGATCACTGTCTGCGAAGACAAAAAAAGAATGATGGCTATATTACCCATTGGATTGCTGAGAGATATAAACCCCAAAAATATAAACAAAGGTTCTCACTCTCTGTGGCTGCTGCTTGCTGTGTTAAATGTCTCTGCTTGAATCTGTAACATGATCTAATTCTCCTTCTAACCTCTTTGGCATCTCACCCCTGCACATAAGCCTTCTGAGATAAGGGAGGGGGTGGGAGGAAGGAGGAGAGTTAGTTCAGAGCCCTCCTGGGTAGTCTGGCTGTTTGGGAGGGGTTTTGAATTTCTGTGTTACTTCTAACATATATAATTGTAAATATCTGTATTGTGTATACATGCTTGTAAGTATGTGCTGTGCTGTAAAGATTTAGCTTCATCCTTAACTTCCAGCCATCTGAGCTAGTCTGGTGAATTCAAAGGTGGGGGAGGGAAACTCCTAAACCACCACAACATGGTTTAGCACCAGACTTGACAGAGTTAGATAACAGTTGGACTGGATGATCTTAAAGGACTTTTCCAACATAAAATAGAATCATAGAATAGAATCATAGAATCAGCCAGATTGGAAGAGACCTCCAAGATCATCCAGTCCAACCTAGCACCCAGCCCTAGCCAATCAACCAGACCATGGCACTAGGTGACTCATCCAGTCTTTTCTTGAACACCTCCAGGGATGGTAACTCCACCATGTGCCTGGGCAGCCCATTCCATTGCCAATCACTCTCTCTGGCAACAACTTCCTCCTAACATCCAGCCTAGACCTCCCCTGGCACAGCTTGAGGCTGTGTCCCCTTGTTCCTGTTGCCTGGGAGAAGAGACCAACCCCACCTGGCTACAGCCTCCCTTCAGGTAGTTGTAGGCAGCACTGAGCTCTGCCCTGAGTCTCCTCTTCTCCAGGCTGCACACCCCCAGCCTCACCTCACAGGGCTGTGCTCCAGGCCCCTCAGCAGCTTCGTTGCCCTTCTCTGGACATGTTCCAGTATCTCAACATCCCTCTTGAATTGAGGAGCCCAGGACTGATTCTAAGTTTAGTAAATGTAACTACAGCCTGTTAACAACCCCAGGATGTACAGCTGCATCAGTAAAATAAACTTTTACATGTCTTCACCAGGTGACTTTGTCATAGATGCCTGATATGCATTAACTGTCTGTGACAGAGTTATGACAGTTGACTTAATTAAAACTTTCATTACATTGAAAAAAATGAGGAAAATCTTTGTCTTTGGTAAGAACCCAAAGCTAAAAAACTTTGTAATTATTTCAAGCTGCAGAGAAAAAACTGAAACTTGGACCACAATATGTCTAAATATTTCAGAAACAAGATAGCAACCCCCACTGGCTTCATCAACTTAGACCTGAGATCTGGAAGGACAACTTCATGTTTGGGTGGGGTTTTTGGGTTTCTTTTTTTGTGTGTGTTTTATGTTTGTTTGATTTTGGAGTTTTGTTTTGGGTTTGTTTTTTTCCCAGTTTGGCAGTACTAAAAGAGAATTGGTAATATCTTTTAATACTCTTACATTGTAAGGCAATGCAGCAATAATTTTATGAATCCTTAAGGAAAAAAAATCTGATACAAGTGTTAGAATCAATAATATATAGAACATAAGTAACACAAAGTTACAAAATTCACATAAATTATTTTTTGGGCTTGTGTTTATTATATAAAGTCCTGTAGTGATCTCATTTAGCCACTTTTTACTAAGCCATATTTTAAGACTTATTATGTGTTAAAGGTAACTCACTTCTCATCACAGCTGTTGTAAATTCTAGGACAGGACTCTTGAGTACATGCCTAATAGAAAGCAGAGGGAGTCAGGCAAGCTGATATGACTTAATTCCACAAGTCTTTTATACTCTACCTGAATGATTTTGATATGCAGCTTTTAAAATACAACCATTTTCCACAGTGAAATAGAATTACTTTCTCTTTAATAAAGGGTTCAATTCAATTAAGTTTTAAAACCAATAATATTCTCTCTTTTTTTTTTTTTAATAATCTTAAGTTGTCGTCTTATTTGGAAGTGTTAATTTAATCAAAGTGGACAATCATAAATTGCATCCTCTAGAATACATTTTCCCATTTATGTATTCTCTCTATGTTAAATTCCAAGAGCAGGTTACAGTTAGAATAGCCTTTACCTTAATGTATGGTGTGGAAGTTAGTTAGCTTCTCTATTTTCCTCCCCTTTTGAGATGAAAGTAGCTGCCTTCAGCATTCAAAATAATTCCATATAGAACATATTAAGGGGCAGAATGAGAAGACAAGAGATACAAGAGTAATAGTTGGTACAGAGTCTCTACTTTCTTTCAATCCTTACCACTTCACAACTGTTAACACGCTGTTTTTCCTATTAGCAGTTTAAGTCTTCCACACCAGCCTTGCTTCTCTACAGCTATATTATAGGATGAATCTCTCAGTCTTAGCCATCATAATTAGTTCAATATTTCACTTGTAGTACTTCCAAACTGCAGGTACCATGCAACAGTTTAACATTATGGAAGAAGAAGATCCTGACTCTATGTCAAAGAAGGAATCTGTCCACAATAATTTCACAAGACCTAGCAAAAACTCTTAGCTTATGGAGAAGGCTTTGCTTGCCTTCTGTACCAGGAGCATGAAGCCTAACTCAATGTCAACTGATTTACAGAGCTGTTAGTAATAGCAAGTAAAGGAACACATAAATGTAATTGTTAAGCCAATTAACAAACTCCTCTGTCCTGCTGCTACCAAATTCAGCAGCAAAACTTGAAAGAGAGCAGGACTTTGCCCTAAAAGAGCAAGACATCATTCACTTTTATGGCTGGCAAGGAATTTCCAGCTATGCCATGAGGCCTGTAGAAGCCTGATGGGCCTCTAGCATAGGGATTGGGGGGAGGGGGGGTAGTTTTGGCAGGCTACTGGACCCACTGAGGCTGAGTGGGGTTTAGATGTCTGGAAAGTTTTTGGCCTGGTAGGCACTGATGAAGAACTTTGAGCCTAACTTTGTGAATGTATTCCTTTTACTTGAATACTTTTCATATATATTTGTAAATAGAATTTTCATTTAAACATCCAATCAATGTGGAGCATTTATTATTTTGCTCTGTGGAAAGGAGCAGAATACATTTTCTGTATTACAAGACTAGGACAGTTTGTGAGCCAAGAAGCTTACAGCAGCCTAGGAGATGTTTTAGTCTTTAGGACTTGTATTTAACACTTAAATACACTTGCCACTTTAAGAGCTCTTTGGGATTTCAAGAATGTTATGTTTGCATATTTGCAACAAAAAATACTGTATGTGCTACTTTGAAGCTAGCTAGAATGTTTTGGTGAGAAGGATTACAGGCTGTAAAAGAGAAAACAATGGTGATGTCTACTTCACTCATAGGCTTGCTGACATGTGTAAGAACAAGAATCCAGACATAGATAAGGGAGATGCTCTGTCTGGGCTGTGGGCCGCATCTCTCTAACCTAACCTGCCATCTCTCTGATTAATCCACCTGCTTCCTACCCACCCTGGCCAATCCTCCAATCTTCCTTGGCACAAGGCAATGTCTGGGGTAAGGTAGAGAGTGGTGGGAGAAGGTGGAAGGGCGGTTGGAAGCCCTTCCTGGGGACTCAGGTTTGTGGGAGGGCTGTTGTGTTTCTGTATTCACTTTTACCTTGTATATTTCTGTATATAACTGTATATATTGTAAACACCTGCTTGTATATTGTGCTAGCTGTAAATATAAAGCTTCATTCAATTTCCAGAGCTGGCCGAGTCTAGTCTGGGTGATTTTCTTAAGTGTGGGGGGGCGGGTAACACCCAAACCATCACACTGTACTATGAGCAAATGCCCAGCAGGGTTTTCTGCTGTTTTCTCTCCCAACTAAAGCTAATCTGGCTCAGATAGAAATACTGGGGAGACAAAAGATGCATGAAGAACAGGGAAAAAAAAAAAAACAAATCCAACAAACCACACACACTTCAGACTGGTGTTCCTCCTATTGTTTCAGTTCTTCATTCAGAAATACATGTTACTGTACTTAACAGCCAGATGGGTTCAGATGCATAAAGAACCATCTCAAAAGCTCCAACTGGATGCTGCGAGAAACATTAAAAACACAGAGCAAAGAAGTGCAAGTAGCTTAGAGAATCGAATGGGAAACAAGGACTAGACAGGAAGACCTGCTGATGGGGAAAAAGTATTAGAGAGCCTAACTCTGCATTTGTTCTCACTTTTTCCTCACTGTGACATGTAAGTCTCAAGGCACTCTCACTAATGGATTTCTTTTCACTCCTAACAGAAGGGACACGATTTTACTGTAATGTTTGAGCCCACCAAGTTACTACCTTTGCCTCAGATATTTTATGCTTCTGACTTTCTGAACCACTGCAGTTTGTTTATCATGTTTCAGTTGTCTCACTGAAGCCCAAAGAAAACAACAGATGAGGTAAAAACTAGCAAGAACTAAATTCAACATTCAAAAGACTTTTGTTATCTACTTTATCATTCGATCATGCACAATCTTGAGATGGACTATGACATGACATTAAGAAGAAAAGTATAGACAGTCACCATCAGATTATTTACCTTCTTCCATCCAACAGCTTCAGAATATTCTTATTTTGCATTTATGTCTTTATGTTTACAGAAGTTCCTGACCCATCTCTACAGTTGTTGTTAGCCTAATGCAAGGGAGAGATTACTCACAGGCACATGAAGATTCTCAGCTGTCACAAAATTCAAGGTAAGCATTTTTTTTGTTTGTGCAACTCAGTACTGCTCAAGCATACTGCACTACAATTACAAGCATACTGCATTACAATTCTACTTCTCTACATAGAAAGTTATGGAATCAATCTTGTTTATCAACTGACCACTCTCACAACAACATAGGTGCCCATCCTCGACATTGTGGCAAGTAGGTACTTGCAAGCGTAGGGAAAAAAAGACTGACACCACGCACCACAAAGAAAAAGAGCTGAAAGCAACAATAAAGATGAGACAAAACAATCAAGAAAGAAACTGAGGTAGTATCTAGTACAGGAGGAACAAAGAACACCCACAAGTGACAGTAAAACCCTACCCCAAAAGTAATTTCGAGTTAAGGCTTTTAATCAATATATAAATTAGTTTATTTTCATTTAGATGTAAAAGTTACAAATACAAGTAATGTAGAACAGCATCTGATAAAAAAAGCAGTGAATCTGTGTGTTTGCATAATTTGACGGAGACTCAGAGGCCCTGACCCTGCTATGACCATTTGATATCAACAAATAGATTGAACAGCCACTGCTGACTATTCCAAGAGAAAAAGCTGAGTAAAGGGGTGCTACTGGGGCCTTCTGAGCACTAAGAAAATCATCCTGATTTGGAAATTAGCATCCTACCTGCAGGCTATCCCAAACTTGCATAAGGCTGTTTCTTTCATGCAGTCCTAGTTAGAAACAATAATCTGTCAGGTAACAGACTTCTTTTTTTCTGGATGGGTAGAGGGAATGCAGAGCTATCAGCCAAGAACTCAGAAGAGCATAAGTGGAAAACACAGTCAGGTCTTGTCCCCAGCTTGACAAGCATGACATACATGAAGGCACACAAGAAATCCACAATTCATACCACTTTGCAGATGAGATCATTTCAAGACAAGGGCTCACCAGCTAATGCCAGAATAGACATCTGAGAGATACACAGACTGTTATTTTTGGTATCAATTCATAACTTAGAGAGTTCACACATGATTACCATGTTTTTTTCCCCTGGTGATATCAGAAAAAGATTTCACAAAGCTTCCCTGTTTTTACCACTGCAGGCTTGAGAGATCAGAAGTACTTGAGAGCTTGAAACAGAGTTAGTCTGCTGACAGTATCCGAAGCAGGAGAACACCTTTTGTCTAAATAGGGGATGGAGTTACCCAGGATCATCATGAATATGCATGCCATGCATCAGACAAGATAGAGACTGCTCCTTTAGTACACCGCAGGCACATAACACTCTGAGTGTACATGGCACAGTGCCCACTCTAATCAAGGCCACATGAATCAAGCATTGTATGCTGTGACCTGCAGTCTCCATGTTGTATATCTATCACTAAAACTGGAATGCTGGAAGGACACAATGCAAAGCACCATGATAAATTTATTGGGTTTTTTGGTACACTTACTGGTACCAAAAAAGATGCCTTTGAAGACATCTCTCATATCCTTTGAGGTAATTTTAACCTGACTGTAAAAAGGAGTTATTATTATATAAGGTCTACTTTAATATGTCATGACTTGAGATAATCTCATGATAAAAAAAAAGTAATCAGTTGTTAACTTATTCCTAAGAAGTGAAAACATTACAAATATTTCTGATCATCTTACAGCCTGGATTCAATCAAGCAGAACACTACATTTCCGGAATAGTATTGTATGACGTTAGAATACTGCCCTCTGCCAAATTCAGTTGGATTCTACCCTCTATCCAGTCTCTTATCACACAGTTAACAGTACCAAAACCAGCAATGGATATAATGTCATGAACCAAAAAGGAAGCATTTAAGATTTGATTGTTCTTTATTTGTTAATAACACTGTCAAGGTATATTAGGAATAGTGAAAGGGAACTGGACTTAACAGAGAATGATTCCACAGAGTAAAGGTGTTTTATCAGAACAAATTTCTCATTCCAGCTCTGTATTTGTTGAACATTAACCAAATCCTTCCATGTACAACCGCTATTACAGCAAAATGCTACACAGGGCAAAAGTGAACTCATGCTAGTAACTCTTCTCTGTTTTTTTCTGAAGTAATCTGATGGGAAAATCCATCCCAGCAGCATGATCTCTAGGGGCACTGCCAAGGTTCCATGGTATATGAACACTAAACTACTATTTTTCTAATCCTAGCTGCAAGAGGTTCCAATTAGTAGGCTAAATTCATTAGATTCTGAAAGCAGAATCAACATCAATGACAAAAATATCACCCATATTTATTGTTCTTCCACAATGTATACAGAAACTGCTCAGTCTTGGAGACAGTCTCCCAAGATGGGTCTACTGTCTTCTGAAGCCTGCTCTTTGCTTTCCAAATCTGCAGAAATCTGCAGTCCAGTCCCCTTCCATCCCGATGTGCTTTTCATTACTCCACCTGGAACTCTTGCAAAAAGATGCAGGCATGAGAATGAGTTCCATGTTTCAAATCTCATTTCTCATTCACAGGCCAATTTACTATCAAAGCTGGACAGTCCAATAGCAAAGGCCTGAAGAGCACAGAGAGGGTAATTATAGTCCAAAGTAAACACATCTTCCGCTACACGGCCAAACTGCATCACAATGTAGTCAGCTGGGAAGACAAAAAACAAAGACTCAGAGAGAAAGAAGTTTCAGTCAAGTCACCTCCCCCATCCAACCAAGTACAGAAGAACTCCTGGAAGTCCCCAGATAAAGCATACATTTAAAAAAAAAACAAGTGGATGTATTCATCCTTTCTCACCACAACGACCTTGGAATCTGTTCTTTGCAGTATAATTCTTGAGATTACTTCTCAGAAATAAAGCTCAAACCACTCTTTTGCTGGGCTAAAGGTGCTGTATGCATTCTTATTTCCCTTCAAGAAGCTTGCATTTGCCCCCTTTGCTGCATCTACAGACAGCAATTACTGCACCGACCCCAGAAAAACACCTTATGGAATTCTCTTGACAACTGAAAAGTTCCCAGTAATCCTAAAATAAATCCTGCAATCCACTCTCCCTTTTTCAAGAAGAATGTCCCTTATTCAGTCCCAAATTTCATAAAACATGAGCTCTCCCTGTCCAAATAAGCCCCATGTGCTCTCCACCAGACTCTTACGGTCACTGTCATGGACAATCTGGAAGTTCTTCACTGAGGCCTGAGTAACTCTCCCATGGAAGTTCAAAACATAGGATTGAGTATCATCATTCCAGACTGGAGCCTTGTTGTGCAACTCAATGAGGTTTTCCAAATTTTTGTTTTGCCATTTTGACAGCAGACTCTCATGTTCCTGTTCAGAAGAAAGAGATACATTTATCAAGTTTGTCATGACTTTGCTTTGAACACTGGTGTGCTCGGACACTTGAAGGTCATTCGCTGGTTAATGAAACACAGTAACAGCATTTCAAGTCGGTCTCCATCAAAGTTTCTTTCAAGTACCAGAAAGATACCTTCACGTACTCTCAGTTCAATCATCATATTTCCACCCAAAGAAGAAAAAGAGTGAGAGGGAAGGAAGTGTGTGTGAAGGAAAGGGGGAAATTCACAGGCCACAGATGACTGTCATCCTGCTAACAGGAACCTTTTCTGAGTCTCATAAGCTTTTCTCTGATTCTGCTGCATTCAACACTCATTTCTAACATTCTAAAATTCAAAACAACAGTAAATAATTTACAGTTAGCTGCACAGTGCCAGGCCCTGGAATGGCTGTAGTGGTCTGTAAGTACACCTGAAGTAGGTTAATCATGATCCTATTGGGTCTAATAAGTAATGCACAATATGAAAACCAGATAGAAATAAAACCAAAATTATACAAAAACGAGGTAAAAAGCACGTTAAATCTGACAAACAGAATGAATTACAAGGAACCACAAATAGCAGGGAATGAAACAAAAAGGCCGGGACCAGAAAGTGGTGGTGAATGGTGCCACATCCAATTGGCAGCTGTCACTAATGGTGTGCCCCAGGGATCAGTCTAGGGCTCAGTCCTGATCAATGTCTTTATTGATGATCTGGACCAGGGGATTGAGTCCAGCATCAGTAAGTTTGCAGATGACACCAAGCTAGGAGCAGGTGTGGATCTTTTGGAGGGTAGGAGAGCCCTGCAGAGGGACCTGAACAGGCTGGATGGGTGGGCAGAGGCCAATGGGATGAGATTTAACAAGGATAAGTGCAGGGTTCTGCACTTTGGCCACAACAACCCCAAGCAGCACTACAGGCTGGGGACAGAGTGGTTGGAGAACAGCCAGGCAGAAAGGGACCTGGGGGTGCTGGTAGATGGAAGATCCAAAGGCATCATGGCCTGGCTCAAGAACAGTGTGGCCAGTAGGACAAGGGAAGTTATTCTTCCCCTATACTCAGCACTGGTCAGGCCACACCTTGAGTACTGCGTCCAGTTCTGGGCTCCTCAATTCAAGAGAGATGTTGAAATATTGAAACGTGTCCAGAGAAGGGTGACAAAGCTGGTGAGAGGCCTGGAGCACAGCCTGGTGAGGAGAGGCTGAGGGAGCTGGGGGTGTGCAGCCTGGAGAAGAGGAGGCTCAGGGCAGAGCTCAGTGCTACCTACAACTACCTGAAGGGAGGCTGTAGCCAGGTGGGGTTGGTCTCTTCTCCCAGGCAACCAGCAACAGGACAAGGAGACACAGTCTCAAGTTGTGCCGGGGGAAGTCTAGGCTGGATGTTAGGAGGAAGTTCTTCACAGAGGAAGTGATTGGCATTGGAATGGGCTGTCCAGGAGGTGGTGGAGTCACTGTCCCTGGAGGTGTTGAAGCAAAGCCTGGATGAGGCACTTAGTGCCATGGTCTAGTTGACTGGACAGGGCTGGGTGCTAGGTTGAACTGGATGATCTTGGAGGTCTCTTTCAACCCTGTTTATTCTATGATTCTATTAAATGACATATGATTTATTTTTTCAAGTTCTGCAACAAATCTAAACTGAAATAATATATGCTAAGAAAAAAAGAACCCAAACTGAAGTTATTTAATAGGAAAAAAAATCAGAAAGCAAGCTGTTGCGGAGGTCTGGCTGACATGGCTAAAGGTGGAACTGGTTTAGTATTGTATACAAACGCACTAGTGGATTTTTTGAAGATAAATAGTACTTCATGTTTAGTTTAAACTATTTACTATATCTTTATTTTTACCTCTGTTTACTTTTTTAAAAAAATGCAAAAACAAATTTGAAAACTGGCACCAAAGTGCAATTAGATGCAATTTTTCCTTCTTTAAAGTGGGGGCAATAATGCTTAATTGCAGGCATCACACTAGAGAGGACAAAATCTGAATCAAACCCCTACAGTGACAGCTTTGGCAGCTTCGTAGAAGAGCTTTATGTTTCAGCCTTGTGCTAGTTTGATCCTAGCTGGGATGTTCTAGTGAGAGGAATTAGATGATAGGCAGTGAATGGACACAATGGTGATGCCTTCTGCACTCATAGGCTTGCTGAGATGTATAAGAACAAGAACACAAAAGTAAATAACAGAGTTGCTCTCTGGCTCTGGCTGCATGCACTTCTCTCTCTCTCTAACCTGCTGTCTGCATCCTAATGCCCCTGGCCAATTCTCCAAACTCACCTTGAACATAAGGCAAAGTCTGGGATAAGGTAGAGGGGTGCAGGGGAGGTGGAAGGGTGGTTGTGAGCCTCTCCTGGGGACTCTGGTTTCTGGGAGGGCTGTTGTGTTTCTGTATTACTTTTTAACTTGTCTGTGTCTGTCTATAGCTGTATAGATTGTAAATACCTGCTTGTGTATTGTGCTAAGATGTAAATATAAAGCTTCATTCTTTAATTTCCAGCTCGGCTGAGTCTAGTCTGGGTGATTTTCACGAGAGTCGGGGGGCAAGTAACACCCAAACCATCATAAGCCTTGTCCACAGTCAGTTTCTTTATCTGCTAGCAAAGAATTTGGGAAAATACAGGAGAAAAATAAAGGCAGTGCCATGATTATCAATAAGGGAGATGGCAATACAAACTGAAGGATAATGAATAAATGGCCACCTGTAGATAAAATTTTCCTACCTGTTCACAAAACTAAACCTCTTTTTGAGGCTCTCATGATTCTGAATTTCCACTCTTGAAGGTTTGTTTTCTCTGACCTCAACAAATGCACTCTTGTCCTACCCATACCTACTCACAACATAACTGCAAATACCATTTTCTAGCCTAAAACACTGACTATGTCTTTCATTTGCAGCTATCTCTACAGCCTTTTAGTCTTAAAAAAATTCATCATACATATTCATGTGTCTTCAGGTACAGTTCAATAAGCTTTGAGCTAGAACACTCCCTATATGTATGAGAAATCCTCACCAAAGTCACTGCAAACCACCATCCTTCTTCTCATCCTATGTTTTCCTTAAAGGATTTTCTATCATTCTGACAAAGAGACTTAGAACATTCTGATCAAAAATGTGTTTACTCTCTTGCCACTACATCAAAATATCTTTATCTATTAATGGTAACTTCTTCCTCCATTCTGATACACAATCAAACTCTGCAACTTACATTTCGTGGACGGATTGGAATTCGCTTATGATTCATGTTCATTCCTGGAATGATCACAGACATTTTTCTGGGGCCCTTGAATCCTAACACGTTGGTTTCCTGAAAAGACAAGGAAAGACATTATTTTCAGTAAGTTAAATACTCCTTCTCAAAGAACACAAGACAGCAAAACTGAAGTTGAATCCATGCTTATGTTGTTCTTTTTGAGATTTGTTATCTACAGATGTAGTAGCAGTTATCTCCCTGCAACTGTGTTTATGGGCTGAGAATAGCTTTCTCTCCTACTTCAAGAACTGCATAAAAAACCCTTCCATAGTAGAAGCTTAAAGCACATCTGATACATGCTCTATTTATAATTAAATCAGACAAATGCCATTTTTGCATCTGAAGCATGAACATGCTAAAATCTTGCTAGTGAACACAACTGAAGTATTATAAAAGGCAAGTATCTTTGACCTGAGCCTATGTTATCTATGTATCATAGAATCCATTTGAAAAGACCTTTAAGACCACTGAGTCCAACTCTGCTATATCCATCAGCACCACATCTCTGCATCTTTTAAACAATGCCATGGATGGGGATTCAGTCACCTCACTGTGGAGCCTCTTCCAGTGTCTGAGAAACCATTCAGCCAAGAAGTTTCTTCTCATATCCAATCTAAACCTTCCCTGATGCCACTTGAGGCCATGTCCTTTGGTTATAGTTTAGGCTAAAGCATTCCTAAAGAAGAATGTCATTCATTCTTCAAGTGCCATTAATTGCATACCTACAATTATATCTCAAATCATGCTCTTTTATGAAAGAGCAGACCCAGAAGGCAAAGCATTCAGCATGTGTTGAATCTTCAGTCTTAAGACAAGCACATTTTTTCTAGGGTGCTGTAAGATACTGCTCCAAGCAGATTGAATATAATTAGCACCAAAAAAGTCTTGGTGTTCTCATACCATCCCCTTAAAGACAACCAAAATTCAAGTACCCACTTAAAAGTGTTTGGTGACAATGTCAGTGACTACCTTTAAAATTCCCCAAAACAGATTAAAAAGTCAAGATCTTTTAGAAGTAGTGAATTGATTGACAGAAGTCATACAGCTTCTCCTACCATGCCAGTACATTTTGTAGACATTGGCCTAACAAAGGCCTTTGGAGTTGCAAGCTTTATTATTTCACTTCAGAAAACCTAGAGGTGTGTTATGAGGGTACTGACTGCATTCATATCTAAACTTTATCAACTTCTTGTAGCTAAAAGTTCAGAAATCTGAAAAGCTGACTTTATATTATCTGATGTATTCATGTGAACACCTTGCTGTGTATAGTTAGGTAGGGAATTGAAAAACACTGTATACAAAGAAGATAGTCATTGATACTTGTCTAAACAGGCCAGTACTGCAATTATTGCATCATTTTTTTTCCCCTGAGAACCATTAAGATCAACAGCAAAAAAATGAAGATGATGATCTAGTAGGCTAACATACCTTTACATTTCTCCTGCTGCATATGTGATAAAAGTAAAAATTCCTCCCCTTGACTGGTCATTGTTTTGTAAAAAGCTCAAATTTTACTCAAACTTTAGGACTGGAATATGAAACAATGTTATTGTAAGAACCATCACATACATCTGGAGCATCCATCAAGTGCCTCCTCACTCTGAAGCCTAGACCAAGGTGATCCTCAAGACCAGAACAAGAAAACATCTCTAGGACAGAGCTAGCAAATCACAATTTCCCCCAGAACCATATCCTTACCAGCAACAAGCTGCCACTGCAATAATGCCTCCTTCCTACCTACCAAAATGCCTTTGTTTCTACAAGAAGTAACTCTGCTTTGCAGTGTACTCCTTATGAGTCCACCAGATAGCAGCTGGGCAAGAGGCAGTTCAGCCTGTAGATGGCTCAGATATGCTGACTGGCCACACATCAAATAATAAGCCAGGTGAGAAGGTCACCAGGATGTTAGTTTAGATCTCTCTCCCTCCCCTGCATTGATTATTTTTCCATTGAACTTGCAAGAATTTTTTTGAGGCCTCTGATCTTTGTTGTACCTGGTTGAAATTGGTCAGCTGGTTCCAAAGCTAAGTGTCAGAGGCTGCAATGCAGCATGATTTGGTTAAGCCCTCCTTCCTTGGTACCCAGTCAACAACAACAACCACCAAACAAAACCCCAAAATAACCCAAACCAAAGTGAGGGCTGCCTAGAAGGGGAAAGGCACTACTTACGTAACAAACAGCTGCAAGCTCTTGTCTGGTATGAGCCTTTTCCACCAGACTTTGTGCCTTGACTGGGCTAACTCCACGGTCATAGACTGTAAATTTAGTTCCCATGAGATTTGATCTAATGTCAAGTCAAGGAAAAGACAGAGAAGGAGAGGCATCAGTGAAACAGATTTGTCATACTCTGAGAGTATTGTATCGCACCATGTAAACACATCTCCTACCAAGTGAATGTTTCTACTGCCAGGTCAGTAAGGAGCTTCTGTGAAGTGCCCATTGTGAACTAAGCCTGTAACCTATCCTGGAAAAGCAGCAAGCCAGAGTTCCTTTTCTGAGTGATAACCAATCCAGTTGAATACAGAATACATTAGCAGGACAATGCAAGTTCATTACTTCTGAATTAAGACCAGATTTCTATTCACAAAGTCAACTCAACTAAAATGAAAATCTGGTCTCTCCTGTTCATAGTTTTCACCTCTGATTCTCACCTGAGTTTTCCAATGAAACTCTCCCCTTCCCGGGATAAATCTGTTGGGTCAACTGATATGAGGTAATTGGATGTTTTGCTCTTTTTTCGTTTTCTCCCTGCAAGAAGAAATGTCTGGAAACACAATACTTCCATCAAGAGTTGAGCTGTGTAAGAATGCAGCAACCTTGCTAAGCATGGCTTTACAAACTGTTCTCTCTCCACTTCCCACATTCATTTCCCTTTTTGTTCTGTGCTATCATTACTGCCTCTGCAATTTTGATCTCCTCAAGTTCACATCCTGAAATCCTATTCCTCCAATTAGCTCACTTGGCAGTCTAGATTTAATAACTATCTTTTCTAGTCCTCTCCCCTTTTCTCGTGGAGCAGCTGTCTCCTTGCTCTTTATCTTTCACATTTTCCTATTTTTAATGCAATCTTTCATTCTATCACAGGTTTTTCTTTCTTTAGTGCCTTGGCCAAATGCAATCTGTCCTCATCTGCATGCTGGCTTTCCTCAGCTTCTGGTTTCTTAAGATAAATTCTCCCTTACATTAAAGCTATTCTGGCTTTAGTGAGAATACAATAGCCAAAACACTGAGTGCTGCTTCCAATACCTTTCTGCTGTCATCCCTTTCCAGATGCATGTAATAAGTAGGGAAGAGGCCTCGATCCATTCCCTTTTTATCTCTAGTGATTCGACACTTGACTGTTATACCACGAGGTGCTGGGCGGAGTGCAAAATCCTCCAAGTTATCTACTTCTCCCAGTTCTGTATCTGCCTGAAGGGATGGACTGCAGGAAGCACCTGTTTCCTGTGGGAAGAACCATCATATTAATTAATTACAATCAGATCAGAGGCTCTGGTATTCCACAAGAAAAGAAAGACCTTTTGAAACAGAAGATCTCATGTCTCAAGAAGATATTTGAGAAAGGGAAGATAAATGAGAGATCACCTGTGCTTCTCTGAACAAAGTGGCTAAAGACTTTTACTCTGAGGAAAGACTGGGCCCCCAGGAGGAGGAGAGAAAAAGTGGCCATTAGTCAGAGGTAAGTGAATTTCCAGGAAGTGGAAAATAGACTATTTGAGTGTCTCATCCTAATCAAGGAACATCTCTACTTTCAGAACTTCAAACACACTGTGGGAAATAAGGCAGCAAGATCACAGAATCAAGAATCATAGGATGCCTCAGGTTGGAAGGCATCCTTCAAGGTTCTCTTGTCCAAACTCCCTCAGTGAGCAGGCATCTTGAGTATTGCATTCAGTTTTGGGGTCCTCAGTTGAAGAGGGACAGGGATCTGCTGGAGAAGGTCCAGTGGATGGCTACAAGGATGACTAGGGGACTGGAGCACTGCCTGATGAGGAGAAGCTGAGGCACCTGGGGCTTTTTAGTCTGCAAAAGAGAAGACTGAGAGGGGATTTAATAAATGTATAGAGTTTGCCTTCTGGGCTGCAATTGCACATTGCTGTCGCATGTCCAGCTTCTCATCCACCAGCATACCCAAGTCCTTCTCTGCAGGGCTATTCTCAATCTCATCATCCCCCAGCCTGTATTGGTACTGAGGATTGTCCCTAGCCAGACACAGGACCTTGCACTTCACCTTATTGAACCTCGTAAGGTTCACCTGAGCCCACTTCTCCAGCCTAAGTCCCCCTGGATGCCATCCCATCCCTCAGTCTTGTAAGCTGCACCAGTCAGCTTGGTATCAGCAACAAAATTACTGCAGGTGCACTGCATCTCCCTGTCTGTGTCATCAATGCAGATATTGATGCAGAGGTGTGTACTGGTCTCAGTATACACCTCTGAGGGAAACCACTTGCCACTTGTCTCCATCTGGACATCAAGTCATTGACTATAACCCTCTGGATGCAATCATCCAACCAATTCCTTATCCACTGAACAATCCACCCACTGTGTTAAAGGCTTTACAGAAATCCAGACAGATGCTATCCATTGGTTTCCACTCATTCACAGATGTAGTCACTTCACTGTAGAAAATCATCAGATTGATCAGGCAGGACTTGCTCTTGCTGAAGCCATGCTAGCTGTCTCAAATCACTTCCCAGTCCTCCGTGTGCTTTAGCATAGTTTCTAAGATGATCTATTCCAGCAGTCCTGGCTCACCAGAGAGGTCCCAGGAGACTGGAAACTGGCCAACGTGATCCCCATCCACAAGAAGGGTCGGATGGAGGAACCCAGGAACTACAGACCTGTCAGCCTGACCTCAGTGCCAGGGAAACTGATGGAGCAGGTTATCATGGGGGCAAGAACTGCGCACCTGAGGGATGGCAAAGGGCTCAGGTCCAGCCAACATGGGTTTAGGAAGGGCAGATCCTGCCTCTCCAACCTGATCTCCTTCTATGATCAGGTGACCCACTTGGTGGATGTGGGGAGGCCTGTGCATGTGGTCTTTCTGGACTTCAGCAAGGCCTTTGACACTGTCCCCCACAGCAAACTGCTGGCTAAGCTGTCAGCCTACAGCTTGGATGGCAACACTCTGTGCTGGGTTAGGAACTGGCTGGAGGGCCGAGCCCAGAGAGTGGTGGTGAATGGTGCCACATCCAGCTGGCGGCTGTCACTAGTGGTGTCCCTCAGGGATCTGTGCTGGGCCCCATCCTCTTTAACATCTTCATAGATGATCTGGATGAGGGCATCGAGTCAGTCATCAGCAAGTCTGCACCTGACACTAAGCTGGGGGCAGATGTGACTGGGTTGGAGGGCAGCTTGACTGCCTGCACAGATGGGCAGAGTCCAATGGGATGGGGTTCAATAGCTCCAAGTGCAGGGTGCTGCACTTTGGCCACAACAACCCCATGCAGAGATACAGGCTGGGGTCGGAGTGGCTGAGAGCAGCCAGACAGAGAGGGATCTGGGGGTGCTGATTGATACCCACCTGAACATGAGCCAGCAGTGTGCCCAGGTGGCCAAGAAAGCCAGTGGCATCCTGGCCTGCATCAGGAATGGTGTGGTCAGCAGGAGCAGGGAGGTCATTCTGCCTCTGTACTCTGCACTGGTTAGACCACACCTTGAGTACTGTGTTCAGTTCTGGGCCCCCCAGTTTAGAAGGGACATCGAGATGCTTGAGTGTGTCCAGAGAAGGGCAACAAGGCTCGTGAGAGGCCTTGAGCACAAGCCCTACGAGGAGAGGCTGAGGGAGCTGGGCTTGTTTAGCCTGGAGAAGAGGAGGCTCAGGGGTGACCTTATTGCTGTCTACAACTAACTGAGGGGTGGTTGTGGCCAGGAGAAGGTTGCTGTCTTCTCTCAGGTGGCCATCGCCAGAACGAGAGGACACAGCCTCAGGCTGTGCCAGGGGAGATTTAGGCTGGAGGTGAGGAGAAAGTTTTTCACTGAGAGAGTCATTGGACACTGGAATGGGCTGCCTGGGGAGGTGGTGGAGTCGCCGTCCCTGGAGCTGTTCAAGGCAAGATTGGACGTGGCACTTGGTGCCATGGTCTAGCCTTGAGCTCTGTGGTAAAGGGTTGGACTTGATGATCTGTGAGGTCTCTTCCAACCCTGATGATACTGTGATACTGTGTGATGCTATGATGATCTCCCCCTGCACAGAGGTGAGGCCAACAGTTTAGTAATTTCCAGGGTTCTCTTTTCTACCGTTTCTATAAAATGGGCACAATGTTTCCCTTCTTCCAGTCATCAGGGACTTCACCTGACTGCTATGACTTTTCAAATATCACGGAGGGCGGCTTTGTGACTGCATCAGCCAATTCCTTCAGGACTCTTGAGATGCATCTCATCAAGCCCACAGACTCAGGTATATTTGAAATCCCAGGTGTTCCTGAACCTCCTCTTCCCTTACAGTGGGAGGGACTTCACTCCTGTGTTTCTCATTTAGTGATTTCTCATCTAGATCAAATTGGGAGGGTTGAACAGTGAGGTAGCTAGTGAAGATGGAGGCAAATAAGTTATTGAGTATGTCAACCTTCTCCTCATCTGTTGACATTAGCTCTCCATTCTTCCTCATCAGGAGGTATGCTTTCTTTAACCTTCCTTTGCTGATTGATGTAGCTGTAGAAAGGCAAGTTCAGCTCCAGCTGTGTCCTGGCCTTCCTGACCTCCTGTAAAACTGGTCAGTGTTCCTATACTCCTCCCAGGTTACCTGTCCCTGCTTCCACTATCTGTGCAGTTCCCTCTTGCTTTTTATTTTGACCTGCAGGTTGTGATTCAGCCATGTCAGTCTCTTTCCTTCCTTGCTTGATGTCATACACTTGGGGACTGAGAACTCTTGCACTCCATGGAAAACAACCTTAAATGTCTGTCATATGTAGGGTGCTCCAAACTCCCTTCCCCTTGCTACCATCTGCAGAGGTTTGAAGGGGGGAACACAAAGGTGTGAAATTCCTTTCTCCTTCAACGGGGAAGGGTCAAAGGCCTTTTCCTCCCAGCAGCAGCTGAAGTCCCACCCACGTACTCAGTCTTAGAAAAGCCCGCACTGGGATTTGGAATTGGGATTGGCTGGATTCTTCGTGTCCAATATGTATTGGCACTGGACACATTGTCCAGGGAAGATTTTAAATAGAGTGACCAGAAAGCAGGCACAGATCCATTTAGATCCGTTTGGGAGATTTGCCTGCAGCACCTGGGCCCAGCTTCTCCTCAGACAGGCATACCCTGGCTTCCTGTTCCCTAACCTCAAGCTGGAAGAACCCTGCCTCTGCTCTAAACTGCTGCTGCTCACTGAGACATGCCAGCAGTGCGGTTTTCCCTGTGCTGCTAAGGCAGTGCCGCTTCATGAGATCTGCACCGTGGAAGCTGCGTCTGGAGACACTTTACCTTCGGTGTGTTCCGTTCTCATTGGATTTATGCTATGTGGCTCATAGATTATAAATTTCCAGTTTCCAGAAGCTGCTGCAAAGGAGATCCAGGGACCACCGCCAAATTCCTACTCCGCCCTCATAAATCCAGCACTCTCAGCTTTTCCCTAGGGCTCTGGTTCACCTTTGATTTCTAAGTGGGGTAAAGCTA
Organism: Pogoniulus pusillus; assembly: GCF_015220805.1. NCBI lineage: Eukaryota > Metazoa > Chordata > Aves > Piciformes > Lybiidae > Pogoniulus > Pogoniulus pusillus. The sequence goes on along the minus strand of NC_087268.1, from coordinate 20,012,248 downwards.
TTTTGTGGCTTAGCCTTTTCCATTTTCTCAATTCTTTAAAAATTATAAAAATTGCCCATAAGCACCCCTGTGAAAATTCCAAACCGAATTAGAACTTGTAGATAAGATTTAACTAGTTCTGGATATAGTTTTGGGCCAGGGCTTTCAAGAAAAATAAAAATAACTATATTTTCATAATTCCTGCCTCATCAAATTATTTCCCAATCAAATCACAGCTCTGTTCTTCTCCCCTGTCCCTAAGGACCATTTCCCAGAGGGTCCTACTGACTAACTCCTTGAAGAGGTTTCAATCCTAAAATTCAGCATCCTGACTATACTCCTAGCCTGTCCCATGTACCTTCAGACTGTGAGCTCTACCAGTGTGTGATTGCTGCAGTCCAGGATGAAGAAGAGCTGGAGTGATGGATGGTGTAAGTAAGATGGGTTGGGATTGTTGTGATCGAAACAAGCATGGAGTTTGTTGCTTCAGGACAAAACAAGAAATTGAGTAAGCTGAGAGGGGAACCATTCCAGATAAATGGTCGAAGAACCTTAGAAAAATGTGTACAGTGAGAATGAAAGTTATAGAACCATAGAATCAACCAGGTTGGAAGAGACCTCCAACATCATCCAGTCCAACCTATCCCCCAGCCCTAGCCAGTCAACTAGACCAAGGCACTAAGTGCCTCATCCAGGCTTTTCTTGAACACCTCCAGGGACAGTGCCTCCACCACCTCCCTGGGCAGCCCATTCCATTGCCAATCACTCTCTCTGTGAAGAACTTCCTCCTAACATCCAGCCTATACTTTCCCCAGCACAACTTGAGACTGTCCCCCCATGTTCTGTTGCTGGTTGCCTGGGAGAAGAGGCCACTCCCCACCTGGCTACAATGTCCCTTCAGGTAGTTGTAGACAGCAATGAGGTCACCCCTGAGCCTCCTCTTCTCCAGGCTAAACAACCCCAGCTCCCTCAGCCTCTCCTCACAGAGCTGTGTTCCAGGCCTCTCACCAGCTTTGTTGCCCTTCTCTGGACATGTTCCAGCACCTCAACATCTCTCTTGAATTGAGGGGCCCAGAACTGGACACAGTACTCAAGGTGTGGCCTGACCAGTGCTGAGCACAGGGGAAGAATAACTTCCCTTGTCCTACTGGCCGCACTGTTTCTGTTGCAGGCCAGGATGCCATTGGCTCTCTTGGCCACCTGGGCACACTGCTGGCTCATCTTCAGCCTACTATCTATCAGTACCCCAACTGGAATTCTAATTAAAATCTATTAGAGGTAGCTGAATCTTATAGATTGTAGAACTCAGGAGATTCCTCCCTTGCTGAGGCTTGGAGATAAAGTTTGTGGTGGGTTAGGAATTTCCACCACCCCTCAATTAAAATTTACCAGACCAGCTCAAACATCTTGGAAGTAAGATGAAGCTATATTTTACAGCAAAGATAATTTTACAAGTATCTATATTAAACATATTGACATGTATTTACAATTATGAACAATTTAGAAATAGTATAGAAAGCAAATCTCCCCCAAGATGGGGCCCACACCAACCTCTCTCTCCCCAGAGAGAAAACAATCAGCAGAGCTCACATCACATGGTCAGTCAAGGTTAGTGTATGAGATTGGAGAGAGAAACGAAGAAACAGCAAACAGATCCAGTGCCCAAGACTTAAGAACAAAACTGTTTATACATTGGCTTTACATACCTCTAAGCAAACCAATGAACATACAGACTTTATCATTGTTATTCTTTTACAACCAATGCAATGAGCCTTAAACTACTACAAGGCTGATGGTTTATCTCAGTTCCCAGGTACAGCCAGTAGGAAGCTTGAGACACACATACAGACTTGAAGGTCACTAGTGGCTCTCACCGCTTCTTCCCTCCAGTATCCCCCGCTGTGTATGTTCAGAAGTTGGCACCTATAGCCCAGTCTCCCAAGTAGCTAACACAGACTTCTTGTACTACTCACCTACTCACCAGTGTGGCAGAACACAGCTAACTCACAAATATACTCACACTTGTCTTATGAATAGTAGCATGAACTGCTAAAGCTGTCCAGCATCCATGCCCTAACTCTACGCCCTTTATCTGGTCACTAGCTCTGACCTTCGGTCTTCCTGATGCTGCTCTCTTACAACTCACTGCTTAGTCATTACTCTAATTTAAAGGCTGGCCCTTCAATCAGATAACCTGACAGTCATGACCTTCCTCTGCCTTCTAGCTACTGTAGCTGCAGTACTGTATTTTAACCAAGTGCTCAAGGGATTAGCACTAAAATAAAGCATATGTCTAGCTCTTATCAGTAATGCATTTCAAGACACTTACTGCCAATGATTTCTCACTGGTTTCAGAACCAGGCCTCCCAGATTCAGAACACTGTGAATGAGGTGATGGTCTCCTACTAGTTTCTTCTTCTTCTGTGTCCTCCTCATCAAAATTCAAACTCCCTGAAATTCCTGTCAAAACACAGAATCAAGCAGGTAACCCATACAAGAGGATGTCACGTGTTCATGGCATCACTAACTCATGCACAAGTTCTGCATAGCTACGTGCTCTTTTAATCAATTTCTGTTGTTTCAGCTGCTCATTCTTTTCTGTGCCATATTGCCTCCTTGCAATTCAAACCGCTAATAACACTTTGCAGCCGTCATTAATGCACATTTTACATATTACATGATGCAACATATTGCTTAGTATATGCTGTCATTGAATTCAATCTGCCTGTTTTTACAAGAAAAAAGCCTTCTGTGCCTTAAGAACAAAACAAAAAAGGAAATCCAGTATAATGTGCTGGAGTCTCTACAATTTACATCCTTTACCACTTCCCCTTACTTTTGTATCCTGTTCTTACATCAGTAACTCAGACCTCAGAAATGCTACTGAAGGTTTGATTTTTAAAAACAGAAGTGCAGATTAGGTAGTTCCAGGATTTACTTAAACTTAAGCTAATGTGGGTATATAACTAAAATAACTCTGGAAAGAGACATTTATAAAGAGTTTCTATACACATATTGGTTTGGTCTTTCCTTCCACATGGAACTGTGTCTCCATTCTTTCATTTGGTTGTAGAATGAAAATGCACATAGAGCACTACAGAAAATGAACGCATTCAGCCTCTTAAGCTGAATTATTTTTTGAGAATCAGCATTACAATAGTGCTCTGACATGACACTGCATAGAACAGACACTGCTGAGATGGAACAGAAAAAGGTAGTCTTAACAACCTGTCAGTAAACTTTCCAAAGCATGTTTGGAAAGAGCAAAGGCTCTGGCCAATCGCAAAATTCTATGCCCACTGACTGCCTCTGAAGTTTCTAAATATTATCTCCTGCTTTCTTTCCTCATTTTTGTGTAATGCTGCTATCCATAGGTAAGCAGCTGTTGCATCTGACAACTGAATGGAAGTACTTCTATATGTGATAGTACCTTAACACACAAAAGTGTACTGGAAACATTCTGGGAGACAGACTCTGCAAAATAAAAACAAACTGTGTACCATATTAAACACCAGCCAATACTTTGCTGCAGAGTGCTTAGTCTGCATGCAAACAGAAGCGTAGCCCATGGTACTGGCAACAACATAGGATATTTGGAAGAAAGAGACAGATACTCCACTGGGAAACTGCTCATTTAGATATAACTACTAAATATAAAACTCTGAAACTGTTGATTGTGACAGCCTCTGACTTAGGAAGAGCACCTTTGCTGTTAGTCTCCTAAACATTTAAATTACGGAATTTCCTGCCTATAGAGGGTTCTGATCTTGTGAACATAGTCATCATATCTAGATAGAATCTGCCTAGAATTAAAGTACCTCTAACTTGAGCAAAATATGAATACAGCCTTTTGTCACAAACTTCCTTAGAAGAGCTGGAACTTATACAGCACATTAATAAAACCTTTAGAACATAACTGGTGTATCCCAACTATTATCAGAAGGACCTGCAGTTATGCGTTTCTACATGCTGCAGAATTTACTAGCTCTGCATTTAGAATATCCTACAGACTTTTTTTCATGATTACTCATAATCTTTAGATGTTGTTTATGCTGCTTTAACACCCATTATCTGGGTATTATATAAACTGTTACCTTGTTTATGCAACATTTCTTGGAGATCTGGCTTTCCTGCAGTGTTTGTTAGAGACTCATCACCATTTTCCTCATTTGTGCTGCCTTCTGTTTTGTAAGATTCAGCAGGTAGAGTCTGGAGCCTGGTCCCAAAATTTTGCACTTCTGATTTCAGGAAAGCAGCTGGTCCATCAATGCCTGTAATGAAACAAAAAGCTCAAGTCTGCCTTTTATAGTTAAGGACACATCCCAGGATGATAATTCTTTTTGTCTGCCTTTGTTCAAGCATATCTATCAGGTACTGATGTATCCTCTGATGTTCAACTCTTCTCAGAAGTCTTGGGAGGAGCCATGCATGACTCTAGCACAGACCACCAAATTAAACATTAGGCATCAGTTTAACTATTTATAAATATAGTGATTGTACCTACTTTTTTGCAAGGGCTTAAGCAACTAAAATGAGTAGTGGTTGTCATGCACATTGCTTTATTTATGGGCAACTACTCTATTTGCTTTTCCTTCGTGTTCCTGGTTCGCTCCTGTGCCAATAAGTGAGTGCTCTACAGTGAGCACCACAAAATGAATACGAAAGACCCACAGCCATGGGCATTAAAAAAAAGTAAATGGGTGCCCTCTATATTTTGGTAGAAACGAAATCTCCACATTTAGACACACAATACAGCTGTGCACCGCACATCATAACTAATGGAGATGTCTTCACATCAGGGTCTGGCATAACACTTTGTACACGTTTGTGTAGCACACAACATGTAAGTGTACTTCTATCTTTGGATTTCTTGCTTTCCCCGTTCTCCTCTTTCAAACTTTACTGCTTTATCTAGTCACCTATTTCTCACATGTCTTCTGCTGTTATCACATTGTAGCAGAATGTTTGGACTGAGGAAGCTTTGGAAGTATGGAAGCTATTGAAGAAACAGTTTTAATTTGTTTTGCTCTCATAATTTTGGTATTACTCAAGTTCCTTAATTAAAAAAAAAAAAAAAAACAACCAAAACTATCTTTTCTCTCATTTACTTTTTGACTTAAAAAGTGTCTTTTACCAAACTTATTTTAAGCACATAAATGCTTAAAATCCACATCACCACTCTCCTCCCCATCCTATGATCCTGCAAGACATCTAGAGAAGAAGAAAAACACTACGACAACAGGGAATAACATCCTTCAATACATGTTCTTCAAACTAGGCATCAGTGATTTGTTTGGGGCTTTTAAATTTTACTCTCTACTTTAATTCTTGTTCTGGTCTAACCCCAGCCAGCAGCTAAGCACCACACAGCCACTTGCTCACACCCCCGCTGCCCCTTTCCCTGTGGGACAGCAAGGAGAAAAACTCTGTGGGTTCAGGTAAGGACAGTTTAATATATTAATACAAAAAGTGAAGAAAACAGAAATGAAAATAATACAGGAAATGAGCGATGTACAATGTAACTCTTCACTGCCCAAATGCTGCTGCCACTGTCCCCAGCAGTGGCAACTGTCTCAAATCTCTGGCCAGCTCCCCGTTATACAAGGGCCATGACTTCAGCCCTATCTGCTGGTTTCTTCCAGCTATCCTAGCAGTGGCCCCTCCCAGCTTCTCGTGAAAATTAACCCTGTTTTAATTGAAGCCAAGACAATTCTGGGGGCAGATGTGGCTGGGTTGGAGGGTAGAAGAGCTCTGCAGCAGGACCTTGACAGCCTGGACAGATGGGCAGAGTCCAATGGGATGGTGTTCAATAGCTCCAAGTGCAGGGTGCTGCACTTTGGCCACAACAACCCCATGCAGAGATACAGGCTGGGGTCGGAGTGGCTGGAGAGCAGCCAAACAGAAAGGGATCTGGGAGTGCTGACTGATACCTGCCTGAACATGAGCCAACAGTGTGCCCAGGTGGCCAAGAGAGCCAGTGGCATCCTGGCCTGCGTCAGGAATGGTGTGGTCAGCAGGAGCAGGGAGGTCATTCTGCCCCTGTACTCTGCACTGGTTAGACCACACCTTGAGTACTGTGCTCAGTTCTGGGCCCCCCAGTTTAGGAGGGACATCGAGATGCTTGAGCGTGTCCAGAGAAGGGTGACGAGGCTGGTGAGAGGCCTTGAGCACAAGCCCTATGAGGAGAGGCTGAGGGAGCTGGGATTGTTTAGCCTGGAGAAGTGGAGGCTCAGGGGAGACCTTATTGCTGTCTACAACTACCTGAAGGGTGGTTATGGCCAGGAGGAGGTTGCTCTCTTCTCTCAGGTGGCCAGCACCAGAACGAGAGGACACAGCCTCAGGCTGTGCCAGGGGAAATTTAGGCTGGAGGTGAGGAGAAAGTTCTTCACTGAGAGAGTCATTAGATACTGGAATGGGCTGCCCGGGGAGGTGGTGGAGTCGCTGTCCCTGGAGCTGTTCAAAGCAGGATTGGACGTGGCACTTGGTCTAGCCTTGAGCTCTGTGGTAAAGGGTTGGACTCGATCTATGAGGTCTCTTCCAACCTTGGTGATACTGTGAATTCCATATTACTATAATGGTGGTATCTCAACATCTTGCAACAGTATGCATCCCAAAGTCTTAAGGTGTTTCCTGTGGCTTTCTTGATATGCTGATGGCATCCTGGCTCTCAAACTAATTACTGACACTTTCACTAGAATGTAGAGGTTTCATTGCTGCTGTTTTCCTCACTGTGACATATAAGTCCCACGGCACTCTCACTAATGGATTTCTTTTCACTCCTAACAGAAAGGACACGATTTTACTGTAATGTTTTCAGCTCACCAAGTTACTACCTTTGCCTCAGATATTTTATGCTTCTGACTTTCTGAACCACTACAGTTTGTTTATCATGTTTCAGTTGTCTCACTGAAGCCCACAGAAAACAACAGATGAGGTAAAAACTAGCAAGAAATAAATTCAACATTCAAAAGACTTCTGTTTTCTTACTATCTACTTTATCATTCAATTATACAAAATCTTGAGATGGACTATACCATGACACTAGGAAAAAAAGCACAGGCAGTCGCCATTGGATTATTTACCTTTTTCCACCCAACAGCTTCATTAGATTCTTATTTTGCATTTATATGTCTTTACCTTTACAGAAGTTCCTGAACCATCTCTACAGTTGTTGTTAGTCTAATGCAAGGGAGAGATTACTCACAGGCACACAAAGATTCTCAGCTGTCACAAAATTCACGGTAAGCATTTTTTGTTTTGCAACTCAGTACTGCTCAAGCATACTGCATTACAATTACAAGCATATTGCATTACAATTCTACTTCTCTACATAGAAAGTTATGGAATCAATCTTGTTTATCAACTGACCATTGTCACAACAACATAGGTGCCCAGCCAAGACATACAATGCATGCACTGGCATTTTGGAGAACACTGTGACAAGCAGGTTGATTACTTACCATGTAAAATAACATTGTCTTGGAAAGGAAGAGGAGTTTCTACTAAAGGAATCTGTTCCTCACACCCTTTGGGCTTTGACCTCCGCAGCTTTGACTCTGTATTTGGCTGTACCATCAAAGGATCAAGACGTTTCCTCCTCTGCTTCTTCTCTAGAAGTGCTCTCTGTGAAATAAAAAGAGCATAGAATAAGGATGAGTAACCATATCCAGCAAAGCAGAAGCCATGCCTCAGCCATTGGCAATGATGTGTCACTGATAAGCTCCAACAAACTTGAAATACTTGTAATCACATACAGACATGCAACACATGGATACCATTGTGTCTTTAGAGCAAGATAGAGCCTTTGATTCTCTACCAGTGGTTGATAGGTGATGATACCTGCTTATTTTCTGTCTATCTTGCAAACATCAGCAGATAATTTTAACTCCTTTCATTCAGTCTAAACTGCAGCAATCCACAGTATAAGCAGACAAATATAGCCAAAATTTACATTCCAGTGAAACAGTCAGGATTTCTCTAAAGACTTTTCTTACAGGGAGAAGAAACAGAAAGCAAAGTTGAGAGATAAAATGGGAGAGTGGGGAGCAGAGAAGGAGGGAGGGAAACTACAGTAATTAAAATAAAGGACTACTCCAGTAAAAGGAAAATTTATCTACCTTGCAAAAATTTTACATGAAATTCAGGACTGGAAGGAAAGAACAGTAAATCTAACTGTTAAAAAATAGAACATTACTCTTCCAAGATACACTGAGCTGGGGGTCAGTACAGTATATAACAACTTCCACAGATACTTAAATGATGATTCTATTAGATCAGTTTTTTAAACACTGCAGTGCTTACCAGGCTGATTCTTTTTTATAGAACATTTGGTTTCATCAGCCAAGCCCATGGGATAATACTGATTTGTACAGAAAAATGCACTTTACTGCTGGGAGATCTTCTTGCAAGAACTTCTGGATAATCAAAACAATATAATTTGACAGTAATTTGTTTCATGAAGATCTCTCTCTACTACATTGATTATTGTCATGGAAAAATTCTACAACTCCACTGACAGAGCTGATAGTAGCAGTTCATTTTCTCTACATAAGGTGGCAGAACAGCCTTACCTTCAGTACTATGGATTCTGAGACTTAGTCCCTTAAAATGAAGTAGAAAAAAAAAGGGGAATTTTTTGTTTGTGTATTTTCTCTAGCTAGCCTTTTCCTCCATCTCTGTGTTACAATAAAAATAAATACATTACAATACAAAATGTAGATAGTTCTTAGAAAGGACATCAGAATATATAACTCATTCAATAAATAGCAGATACAAATTATTCTGATCTGTTCAGGATTTTGTGAACTCCAGGTATGACGTACTTCTCAGAAATGTTTCCTTTGCAGCACAAAAAAGCTGAAGATCAGCATACAGGGTGATTAAAGGACTGCAAACTACCAACTCTAGTTCTAATGAGTTTCCAGTGACGTACGAAGTCAGATGTTTCAGATGAATATAAGAGCAGATTAATAAGACTACTAAATTCAGTATTATTTCTACAACTGTGATGAACAGGAAGATTCCAACCTGTACTCCACTCCTGCACCCTTGAAGGTTCAGCACCATACTAGTGATTATTTGGTACCTCTGCCTTAGTAGGCCATGTGCGATAGGTCTCAGCTTTAAAGAAAAACGTTAGCCATGTTTGTATGTTGTAGATCAGAGGTCCTCAAATTACGGCCCGCGGGCCGGATACAGCCCCCTACAGTCCTCAATCCGGCCGCCAGTATTGACAGAACCCCAACACCCCACCCCTCCCGGGGGTTGGGGGTGAAACCAAGCAGCCACTTCCTGCCACTTAATCTGCTCATCGGCCTCCACAGCCCCCCAAGCACCCACTGGGACTGGGCTAGAACCAGCACCTCGTCCTCGACCCGCCTCCCCTCACCATGGGGCACCTCTCGGCTACAAACCGCGCCGCCATCGCCCCGTCCTCCTCCTCCTCCTCCTACTTCTCATTGGCACTCGACGAAAGCAATGATGTTCATGATTTTGCACAACTTCCAATTTTCATTCGTGGGACAAATGATTCTTTCGGAGTCACATAGGAGCTTGCTACACTGAAACGCACCAAAGGAACAACTACAGGAGAGGATATCTATGAGAAAGTTTGCCAAACTACAAATGATTTGGAGCTGGACTGGGGTAAACTATTCAGTGTGACAACTGATGGTGCTCCTAGCATGGTGGGGTCTATGAAAAGAATGGCTGCACGCATTAACAAAGAGATAGACAAACGCAACCGTTCACATCCAATAGCCATACACTGCATCGTCCACCAATAAGCACTGTGTTGTAAATCACTGAAGCTGGACTCTATCATGAAAATTGTGGTTTCTTGTGCTAACTTCATTAGAGCTCATGCACCAAACCACAGACAGTTTCAGGAATTTCTGTCTGAGCTAAATGGTGCCTATGCAGATATTCTGTACCACACAGAAGTCCGTTGGCTGAGTCAAGGGAGAGTTTTGAAACGATATTATGACTTACTTCCACAGGTTTATGATTTTATGCTTTCTAAAAACAGAGAAGTACCAGAGCTGAAAGATGCAGAATGGAAATGACACCTTGCGTTTCTGACAGATGCAACAGAGCTTCTCAACAATTTCAATGTACAACTTCAAGGAAAGGGGAAGCTCATCTGTGATATGTATTCACATGTGAAAGCGTTTCAAGTCAAATTAGACCTGCTCATTAGCCAAGTAAAGGAAGGAAAATTCTGCCATCTCCCCACAACTCAAAACCTGTCTGCAGAAAAAACAGCAGTTGCATTTCCAAACAAAACACATATGGATGTACTAAAAATGTTACAAAAGGAGTTTCAAATTAAAGAGCTTTGTCTCCATGAACAGGACATACAGCTTTTCCAGAACCCATTTTCTGTTGACCCTATTTACCAAATTGGCCAAACTACAGACTTATGACTCACTGAAAGATGAATTCAAATCAAGCAGCCTTAGTTACTTCTATGCATCTCTGCCCTCGGAGACATATCATAATCTCAGGAACCATGCTGCAAATTGCAGCCATCTTTGGCAGCATCTGTCTGTGAGCAGACTTTTTCCCAAATGAAACATCTGAAATCTCCAATCAGATCCAGACTAACTGATGAACACTTGCATCACTTGCTACAACTCGCAGTGACAAATATGGAACCTAACACCGACCATCTCATTAGCCGAAAGCAGGCCCATAGTTCACACTGAAATATTATTTGTTTTTGTTGATTACAATTGCTCTTCATTTTAAATACTGCATTCTTTTTCCTGGGTTTTTTTTGTGCACTACTACAAATAAAATATGTGCAGTGTGCATAGGAATTTGTTTATTTTTTTCCAAACTACAGTCTGGCCCCTGACAGTGTCTGAGGGACAGTGAACCAGCCCCCTGTTTAAAAAGTTTGAGGACCTCTGTTGTAGACTGAGCACTGTTAGCACTTCGGCTCCACTTCTCCCATCTCTACATGGCTAAGGTTTCTTTTCTTTTTTTTTTGCAGCCGGCTTCAGCATAGTCCTTTACCTGATTCTCTAGTTTCAGCTGTCGCAGTTTCATGCATTCATCCTCAAAGATGCTGGAAAAGGAAAAGAAACAAATCAATTATTGCTAGTTAACTGTTTGCATAGTAAGAGTACAGGATAGTCACAGCCTACAACTTCACAGTCAACACCTGTTAAGATGTAATTTTTATGCTGTGACAAGACCAAGTTACAAGGCATTATTTCCTATTCTGTCATAAATAGGACCAAACTATAGTTTAATCACCCTATTAAACTACACTGAAAACATTTTGTACACAAAAAGCTCCATTGCTGATGAACAAGGTAGCGAAGCACTATTGAGATGGGCTATGAGACAATTAACATTTGAAGGTTTAACACAGTTCAAAGTAATTCACTAATGTCTCTCCTCCTTCATAGAGCATCCAATTCCAAATTAACTCTGCATTTAAAGTTTTTCTTAGAGTCAAACATATACCATTTCCCCCTCATGCCAGACTGCCCAGAACTACTGACAATATCAGAGAGAATTTGTATTTTGCATCACCAGACATTAATTCTAGAGATGGAAAAAAATACTTATTTCACTAGGTGTTTCATAATGACTTTCACAAGAAGTCTGTTTTTTTAATTCCTTATATTTCCCACTTCCTTTAGCATGATTATGAATTAATAACATAAAATGCAATTTAGAGCAGTTAACTCTACAAAGGGAAAAGCTTAACTGAAAAGTGGGCACACATGCTGTCTGTCACAGTTGCACACTTCCTTCCTACAAAGCTTTGACATAAACATCTCCGGAAGAGAGAAGCATCAGGCAGAAGATACTAAATATAGGAAAGTGAGAAACGCCACATATTTTATTGATAGCGTGCAGAAAAGCTGGGCTAACCAAAATTTCAGTTTAAACATGAGATTCTCTGTCTGGTCTAGGTATGCAGAAATGTCCAATAATGTGAAGTCACAAGCAGCGGACACTGCTTAAGCATAGAATCAACAGGTTGGAAGAGACCTCCAAGATCATCCAGTCCAACCTAGCACCCAGCCCTATCCAGTCATCTAGACCATTACACTAAATGCCTCATCTAGACTTTTCTTGAACACCTCCAGGGAGGGTGACTCCACCACCTCCCTGGGCAGCCCATTCCAATGCCAATCACTCTCTCTGTGAAGAACTTCCTCCTAACATCCAGCCTAGACCTCCCCCGGCAGAACTTGAGACTGCATCCCCTTGTTCTGTTGCTGGTTGCCTGGAAGAAGAGACCAATCCCAGGTAGTTGTAGACAGCAATGAGGTCACCCCTGAGCCTCCTCTTCTCCAGGCTAAACAACCCCAGCTCCCTCAGCCTCTCCTCATAGGGTTTGTGTTCCAGGCCTCTCACCAGCTTCATCACCCTTCTCTGGACACATTCCAGCACCTCAACATCTCTCTTGAATGCAGGGGCCCAGAACTGGACACAGTTCAAGGTGTGGCCTGACCATTGATAAGCACAGGGAAAGAATATCCTCGTCTTACAGGCCACACTGTTCCTGATCCAGGCCAGGATGCCATTGGATCTCCTGCTCACCTGGGCACACCACTGGCTCATCTTTGGCTACTCTCTACCAGCACCCCCAGGTCCCCCTCTGCCTGGCTACTCTCAGGCACTCTGTCTCCAGCCTGTAGGACTGCTTGGGGTTGTGGCCAAAGTGTAGAACCCTGCACTTGGCCTTGTTAAATTTCATCCTGTTGGTTTCTGCCCACCCATCTAGCCTGGCAAGGCTCCTCTGCAGGGCTCTCCTACCCTCCAAAAGATCCACATCTGTTCCTAGCCTGGTGTCATCTGCAAACTTACTGATGCTGGACTCAATCCCCTGGTCCAGATCACCAATAAAGATATTGATCAGGACGGAGCCCAGGACTGAGCCCTGGGGCACACCACTAGTGACAGCTGCCAATTGGATGTGGCACCATTCACCACCACTCTCTGAGCCCTGACTGTTGCAGAGGGGGCATTCCCAGTACCTATGACTATTTGGCGGAGAGGAGAAATTAATTGGGGCAATATAAATTGTATATTAAAAAATATATTTATTAAATTCAATATTCTGAACTCTTGTCACCCCCAACCACTGTATATTAATATTAAAGTTCGGTACACGGTTATGAAAACAATCTAGGATATGTACAGGGAATTTGTTAATCAACTAGCAAAAATTCAAACTATAAACAGAGAGAGGAGTTTTCCCTGCAGCTTACTGCCATTTGGGATCTTTAAGTTATTTGCCCAGCAAAACGGCTGAAACTCTTTCTGCTCTATGGCAGAGGCAACTTATATTACAGAGGTATTAATGCTTTTACTCACAATTCTTATTAATTATTAATCACCTTCCAGGGCAGTCACAGTCTATGTCTAATGTCCAGTTCTCCAGGGTCTCTGCCTGTGAGGCTGGAATCTTCCCGGCTTGAGGGGAAAGGATAAATATTCCCAGTTTGTGGGGAAACAGGTTTTCTCTAACTTTTGTTCTCCTGGCGAAGAGGCTATCTCTGCCTTTGGTGCTGCTGGCTTCTTCTGGATGCTGTGTCCAGGAATTCTCAGCTGGCAGGATTTGAGGAGGGTATCATGCTGTCTCTGGCACAGTTGTTCACGGCTAGCAGGCCGTGTGTGTGTGTAGACAATCCAGGGTCTGCTTCCTGGTTATCTCAGCAGCAGTGGCTTTTACCAGGCAACGATAGGCAGCGGGCATGCAAAGTGTGTGTGGCTGCTGGGAGTCTGAGCTCCGTAGGCAAAGGCAATGCAGGATCTGGTCCTGATAGCACAATAGCGTGCAGATGTGCACAGCTGTCTTAGGAGGCTGTAGGGTCCTTATGTATATATATATGTGCAGGCTTAAATGAACTCTGCATCTAAGGTACATAGGCAGGTGAGCTGCGAATGAGTCAAAGCATGAGGTCTGAGCCTCTGAGCATCGGAGCTACGCAATGGCATCTGAATGTGGGGGTCTGAGCAGCTGAGCGCTGCAAGTGAGGGTCAGAGCACATGTCTGAGCTGTGCAGGTGAGTCAGAGCACACTGTTTACCTGTGCACCCCTATTTATTGAATATGGGCTGAGATTCATGGCCTCTTTGGCCACTAGAATGACCAATCAGGCTGGCAGTTAGCCAAACCTTACCTTGCCTGGACTTTCCCAAATACGGGGATCACATGGGCTTACCCCAGGGAGACACAAGCTGGGTGTGACTTACAGAACCTGTTTACAACCAGGGGTCCTGGCAGAAAAACATGTCCAGGCATGCATAGGCATAAATCAGCCTCTTTTTGGGCCTACAGGCCCTCCATGACACTGCCCTCCAGCCAGTTCTTGACCCATTTCAGAGTGAATCTGTCCAAGTCACAACCTGCCAGCTTTGCCAGGAGCCTGTTGTGGCAGACAGGGTTCCTAATTTTTTCCTAATGAATTCCTAATTATTTCGTAATAGAAAATGCATCCCAAACAATTATAGTCAATCTCTTCTTCAGAAGTAAAAAGAAACAAACACAGTATTATGTCTGGAAATCTCCAGGTTTTCTTTTTCAAATTAGTATTTTCTACCCACACTGCAATAAAGTTACATGATGTCAATGGCAGGTCTGAAAACTTCTGCAACACAGATTACCCAATGCCTCATCTCCAGCCACTCTGCTGAGACTCAAATATGCTTCTAATACATAGATTCCAAACCCCTGACAAACTTCACTATTTTTATTTACTCCTTCTGCAACCTTCCTTTCAGTTCTTGGTCATCACAAAAGTGTAACAAAGCTTCCCCCACAAACACAACTCTTAAACATTTTTTTTTAGTTTTGTTTGGTGGGGTGGGTTTTTTGTGTTTTTTTCTTTTTTTAATACAAAACGGCACGGCTGGTGTTGTTACAGACTTTACAGGAAAAGGCTGTGCCAGTCACTACCACAGCTCATCACTAAGGAATGCAAGTAGTGTGCTTACAGTGCCGCGGGCTTTAAACACAAATTCTCCTTCAGATGGGACTAACACAGACCAGTAACATCCAAGTGCTTCTTGGGCACGCCCGGGCAAAACCTCTGCTTTTTGTTTTCTGTTTGGAGGGTTTGCATGAAGTAAGATAAATTAAATATTCAGGAAAAATAAGCAGCATTTCCATAGCTACAACAAAATTCAAAGCAGGAAAAAAACCCCACAACCATCAAATGAGTTGCTCATTTACCTTTGATAAATAAGAACTGAGAATATTCAAGTAGCCTATCATGATCTTTCTCTTCCCAGATACTGAAGTCGAGCACACTATTTAAGACTCTACTCACCAACTCCTCTGTTTATTTAACAGAATCCACTAGCTCAGGAATCCACTAAAGCTGCGTGACAGCCAATTTCAGAATAACAAACTAATGAGTTAATTTCATAGATTTTCATATATGCAATTAAGGCATTGTCTTTACATGGTTTACTTCCTTTTCTGTCCAAATGGCACACTAATAACCCATGGAATGCTTTACTGTTGTAAAGAGGCAAATAAAAGATTTACTGAGAACAAAGTTTGCAAGGAATTGGCAGTTTGCAGCTGCGAGAGAAAGGCAACAAGCACGGTAAGCAAGAAAAGCCACAGGAAAAGCAACAAAGCTGGTGAAAGATCTAGAGAACTTAAAAGGAGCAGGTGAGAGAACTGAGAGTTTTTAGTCTGGAGAAAAGTTGGGTGAGGGGAAACCTCATTCCCCTGGAAAGGCAGTTAGAGCGAGGTTGAGGACTGGTCTCTTCTCCTTAGTAACAAGTGATAGGACAAGTGGAAATGGCCTTAAGTTGTGGTAGTGGAGGTTTAAGTTGGATATTAGGAAAAAATTCCTGCCTAAAAGCTTTGTCAAGGTCTGGAACAGGCTGTCCACAGCAGTGGTTGGAGTCACCATCACCGAAGGAGTTTAAAAGTCATGGAGTTGTGGTGCTGAGGGACATGGTTGTGATCTGGCAGTGCTAGGTAAACAGTTGTACTCAATGGTTTTCTCTTCCAACCAAAACAATTGCATGACTGAAGAAGTACTTTAGTTGTTCACTCCTAAACAAGCATAGCCCTGCAGATGTGCAAGTTTCTCAGATAACTACAACTATTCTGCAAACTTCCAGCAGAAACTTTTAGTTCATTTTAATGTGGACTAGATTTTCAGATTAGCATATACGAACAAGCCTGGTATTTTGTTAGTCCAGCATGTAAATTCTTCTTTTAACAGTCTTTCAACATTGATGGAAATACTAACCTGAATATTAGCAATCACAGAATATTAGAGGTTGGAAGGGACCTCCAGAGATCACTGAACCCAACCCCCTTGCCAAAAGGCAGGATCATTGAGGGTAGTTCGCACAGGAATGCATGTAGAGTCTCCAGGGAAAGGATTCAATCAAAAACTTTAAGTTTTTAGGTGTTTCTGTTGCTCTAATTCCTTTACAGGAACTCAAATGCAAAAACATTTTCATCCACGTATGTCCAAAACTTTCCAATACCTTATACACCATTTCCCACTCTACAGAGGACTGCTTATATCAGGAATCTAACAAAGCTCACCTAACTAATTTTTTCCTTTGCAGGACACTTTAATAACGGGGTGGCAGCAGTTATGTCTTTCGGCAATACTCCTGAAACGAATTTGAAGAATATCCTTTATCTTTTAAAATATGTATTTCAAACAAAATATGCAATGCTGCCTCTGAGAACTGATCAAAACTCATCTGTAATGTATCTTTCAATCCACAAAAGGGAGGAGTCCCATCTGCTTTCCTTGCAACTGACAACTAATCAGCTATTTCTGGGAAACTGCCTAACATAGCATCCCTAAGAGTAAGGATTAGCAATTTTTTCTGCCTTCCCAAGGCAAAAGAATGGGATTTCTTTGCAAACACTGAATATTCTTTCCTCCATAATTAAATTAACTACCAGTAAATTTTCCAAAGTGAATTACTGTGAATAAGACTCTCTTGGATATGCCTTAATAGAGCAATTATATTTCACATGACACAGATTGAATGGGACCTCAGAATATTTGAAAACATGTATTAAATGACCTAATAACTACAATAAAGTCCACTGTCAGACCAGGGTGGACTGGCAGAGTAGAAAGATAAGCATCCAGATTTGTATGTCCTACTCCACTTTAAAACACATCTGAATCCCCTACACATTGCATGTTCCTGCGAATAACTTGCAGCAACTATCTGAGCAATTTACAGCTTACAAAAGATGATCCTAAAGAAATGCAAAGACAATTTATTCCTTTTAAAACTTCTGTTTTATCTACTTCTGAGTTTTAAAAACTGTAGACTTTTCAAGTAGGACTGTAGAATTTTCAAGTTACATGAATTAGAAGCATGACAAAACCACTGCAAACCAAAACACTCCATCCTACCTTCCCTAAACTGAAAATGCTGGCTTTCTGCAGAATATATAAATGTATTTTAAAAGACAGTGTGTGTACATGTGTGTATATACATATATAGAGATATGTTTTGCCTTTGTTGTGGCAGAATGGCTGCCCAACAACTCAGAGCAATAGGAATAGCTTGCAGAAGAAAGGAATTTGAGAAAAAACAATGTGACATGTTACATAAAACTGTTTCTTTATGAAACACAAACAGATTAACTATTATTTTTGTTGGCTAAACCCAAGAAAGCAATTAATTAAACCAAAGCTGTCCTTACAGAACCATGTTTTCCGTATTTGCGGAACACAGGAATTCCATTAACTTAACTCATGCTTAAAAAGGGAAATGTACCTGGAAGTAAGAGGCTACACAGATTTAAACAGCTCAGCAAGAACATACAATATTTGGCATAAAGGAATTCACCTATTTTGGCATGATTCTCCACATGCCAAATGCAACTAGCCAAATAGTGATGTGGTCTAGAACTTTCTTCATTAACTGCATCTAAGTTAAAGCAGAAAAGTATTCATCAATTTGGGAGACACAAGCTTCTCTTTCCTCCACAGTTCTTGTTCCAGTGATTGAATATGGTAGGCAAGGTGAAATAATCACTCAGAAGAATAACTCTGACTTCAGCTTCAAAGTGGTATATCTGGAAGCAAAACACACCTCTAATATAAAACTATCCTATCACAAGTTGAATGGAATATACTCTGCGCTGTTACATACCTACACATGCATACCTTGAAATAAGAATCATCAATAGGATTGACAGGCAAATTAAACAGGAACTTGCTATCAAATTAACAGAACACTGACAAATGAAAGGTTTGTGGGAGAAAGATTGAATTAGGGTGAGACAGAATAAAGCGTATACTGTCTGATGAGATTCCTTTTTCACAAGCAGATTGATACTGTCTTGGTGGATAAGTTAACCATCAGCCAATAATGCACTCTCAAGGAAAAGGTGGCCAAGAGCATTCTGGGCCTTCAAAAAAGCATTGCCAGCATATTGAGGAAGGTGATCCTACTTGTCTTTTCACATGTGGTCTCACCAGTGCTGAAGAGCGCTCTGTCCAGTTCTGAGCTTTTCGGCACAAGAAAGAAAGAGACATGCTGAAGCAAGTCCATCAAAGAGTCACAAAAATTAAGGGACTAGACTGTCTTTCACATGAGATGAGGTTGGGAAAACTCTGATGGCTCTGCCTCAAAAACAGATTTTCAGGGGGGATATACCTGGAAGGTGTGGCCATTAAGGTAATGGAAGCAGTAAAATTTAATTTCCATCCCAGACCATGTGATTCAGAAAAATACCACTGCTAGATTTACAGTCTTGGTGTTCCCCCTCCCCCCCCGATTTCACATAAGAACCCTGTATGGACAAGAAGTACAGAAGAGACCACAGACTTCTAAAACAACAAACAGAGTTCTAACATCTCACAAAATATGTTGTAACCCACACTAGCACTACAGCCACACATTCTTGCAGTAATCCACGATAACAGGTCTCAGTTCTCAACAAATTCACTTAGAAGAGAATTCATCCTATGACCCAATTACAACACAATCAACAGTTCTATTTTGGAGATCATCCAACTATGCCTCAGTGACAAGAGAAGAGAGCTATTCCAGTGCAAGTCTGGTTGCAAAAAGGTTTTCACAGATCAAAAGATCACAATGATGCTGAAATCAGGGTACCTGTCTCTCTATGGATGGTATACCAATAAATCAAAAACAAAGGGCAAAAGACAGAAATAATGTTTGTCTCTACAAGGATAGGTCATTAGTAACGTCAGTAGTTCTAAATTGGAAGAGGTGGAAGAATAACTCAATAGAAATTGAAAAGACAATTAAAATAAGGCTCACCTTTAAGACAGCTCTCCATTGTTCTAAGAATAGGAGTTACTGAGTAAATTTAAAATAGTATGCTAGGCATAACAATACTGCTACTTTTCCCCTTGTCACTACTGTCTATGCCATAGGTGATTGCCTCCTTCACTCACACTGACAGCAGTGGCACCAAGCTGAAGTGAGAAAAGGTTTTCTTCTCTTTTAAAACTGTACTCCTAAGAGCACACCACAGATGTATTTATAATATATTTAGACAGTTATCTCATTTTAGACAGATTTCTTGGTTCTAATGTTCAGATTTAAAAGGGATGAAGTAAACAAGATATTAAGATGATTCTCTTTTATCTAAGATTTGGGGAATTGTAAATCCTGTTATTTACAAAACAGTGCTTGTTAATTTCAAGAAGGCCACCCACAGACAAATAAAAATCCCCAAGAACTAACGGACTTCTCTGGATTACAGGTATAGCCAAAAACATTAGAAAAGTATTCTGTCCTTTTCCCCAAAAAATAGAGTTAAGGTGCACCCATATAAAATAGTCAAGCCTGGCAGCCACCAAGATTTCTTACAAGCTCAAATACACTAAGGTTTTTCAAACATCAAAAGGGCTTTTGGCTGGACAGAAAATATATGAAATTCTTTAACATTTTTCAGGCCACAGGCTCAATCTTTTTAAAACTGATCTTACTGACAACTGGCCCTTTTTCTTCATTAACTTTTGAAGACACTGAGGAAGTAACCAGAGCTCCTACGTTCACAAACTACTAACTCATGCATGTCCAGTCACCCAAGAAGCATGAGGGAAACCACTGTAGACGACACTCAGTTTTGTAACATCTGTAGACTCAGTCAAAATGTTTGTACCTTGAAGATTTTATTCTTTATACATGACATCTGCAACTCACAAGCTGAAGCACATTTTGAAGTCAGCATGTGGGAAGCTTTAAGTACTCCTGTGTATTGTAAAATTAGTGTACAAAAGGTGAAATTCATCAGTCTCCAAGACTCTAAAACACATACTGCTGTAAGAACCAGATTCTCTTCTCAAAATCTGAAAAGCTTACAATGATTTAGAATTATTTTTATCTGATTTCATGTTAAGCCTCAGAAAGAACTTTCCCGAATGAAGAGAAAAGGTATGGCACTTATCAAAATTATGACATAGAACTATCAACCTTACTATTTTCTTAAGTATTAAGGCAGCTGTGCCTTAACATACGTTCATGAAAGTCAATCAAACTTTAAAATTAACAAACATTTTTGGTTTCAGCCACCTGAAATGGAAAATAACTTGACACAATGCCAGAGTTTCAAGAGACAGTCTATTCTGGAGATAGCCCAAATCCAAGATCTCAGCCATCTATCCATCACCAGGTATCCCACAGCATATTTACAAAACCATGCACATTTATTTTTCACTTGTACCCTTCACTTCTGTCCCTGTCTTTATATGTGCTTTACATATTGGTCAGTAAAAAAGGTATTCCACCTCATGAACAATATACAGCAGAGCAAAAGGCAAAAAAAAAAAAGTTGTCAGCTGGTTCTCAGGTGCAACATTTCTAAACCTTACAGGTAGTACACCTTCATTGCTATGAACCCCCAGTAATTATGTACCACATTTACTTTTTCTATGCAAACCACATTATCTTACCAAATGAATTCTAAGAATTAAATGAGTGATTTGTGGTAAGAAGATCAAGAATCATAGAATGTCAGGGGCTGGAAGTGACCTCAAAAGATTATCTGGTCCAGCCCCCCTGCCAGAGCAGCATCACCTAGAGCAGCTCACACTGGAACGCATCCAGACGGTTCCTGAATATCTCCAGAAGGGAGAACTTCACAACGTCCCAGGCAGCCTGTTCCAGTGCTCTGTCACCCTCACAGTGAAAAACTTCTTCCTCAGGATCACATGGAACTTCTTATGCCTCAAGTTCCCCCCATTGCCCCTTGTCCTGTCACTGAGCACCACCAAAGAGGCTGGCTCCATCCTCCTGGCACTCACCTCTTACATATTTACAAGCATTATTGAGGGTACTCCTTAGTCTCCTCCTCTCCAAGCTAAAAAGCCCCAGCTCCCTCAGTCTCTCTTCATAAGGAATATGTTCAACTACCTTAATCATTTTTGTGGCTCTCCAGAATACAGCCTTCTATCTTTTTGCATTTTATTATAGTGCTGGTGAATATTTTAATTTCAGAGTCAGATACCTAAAAAACAGACCTTAAGTATCTACTTAAAAACTATGCACTTCTATTTAGTTTCATCTATTCTATTTTTCTTTACCCACCAACACTAAAAGAGTTAAAGAAACAGATAATTTGTTTAATAAACTGTAGGTAGGAAGGAAGCAGCTGTCACAGGAACTGCCATTATTGTTAAGGCTGTTTGTGTGAGACACCCATGAAAGTACACAAACTCAAGTTTTTTAAACAGAAAAAAAAGACACTATTACAATTGTTAACAGAAAAGCAGCATCATGCCCTGTAGTTTCAGCTCTCTCAAATGCCTGTTATCTGTGCAAGGAAATTCCTGTGCATATAATCACCAGTTTGTCAAAAAACATTTCAGAATTGGTACATGTAAAGAAGTCTCCTACTGCTTCAGAGCATTTTTGTGGATCCTTTCCAACTCCATCATCTCTTTTCTTCGTCAACTAATACCATCAAGAGCATGGCATTTCTCTTCTAAAATGTGTTCATTATAATTCAACTACTGTAAGTTTAAGTTTCTTTACTTGCTTTCCCCTTCTCCATTCAAAAATCATACAATTTTCTTTCCTGTGGCTTTTATAACACACTAATTCTGCCAAATTCTTGCTGCCTGCCCATATTAATTTAAAATAGCTGCAGGTTTGAGCTATTCAAGTTAAGAGTTCTCAAACACTGGAATAGGTGCTCCATGGAAGTGATTGAATCCCCACCCACAAAGGTGTTTCAAAGGTACAGACGTGGTGCCGAGGGACACGGTTTAGCACCAGACCTAGAAGAGTTAGATAACGGCTGTGGCTTGATTCTCTTAAAGGTCTTCCCCAACCAAAACAATTATATGATCCTAAGTGCCACGTGCACAACCCCTCTTTTCAATATTTCTACTACAAAGTTCAGTTTTTTCCTATTACATCAGTTAAGTCTGCTTCAGATATTCTTCTCTTTCTTGCCAAGGCATGTGGAAGCACGCTTCCATAAATCATGAAATTCATAAGGCTCAGAAGAGCAGAGTAACGGGGCAAAACCGATGGGCAGCAATGCCTAGAAACAAGCAGCATAGACCGAAAGCTCACAGACCCATTTAACATGCAAATATTTGGATGGTGCGCAATATATACTGTTGAATACACGTCAGATAGGTTTTATCCAGTGGCTGAGTGCCTGCCGTCGCCGCAGCTCCCAGACGGACAATGCCACGTTACCCCGCGGTTACCTGTTAACAGTCTGCGGGGCCGGCACACAGGTAAGTACAGCCCCTCTGTCCGCCCAGGCCGCGCCGCGGCCCCTCAGCCCGGTACCAGCCGCTGCTTCTGATGTGATGATGCCACGTCGAGCTGCGCCAACACCGGGCAGCCACAGCCCAGGCAGTTTTAACTGTCAGAAACACTGCCTACCCGAAGCCTCACCCGCCCGCTCAAAGATGGGAACCAGACCGAGAACCGCCGCATCGGGTTGCCTTTACCGAGGCGCGGTATCGGGCCGTAGATAGCCCCCCACACACGGCGGACCCCGGGCCAGACGGTCGCGCGGTCCCGTCATCCCCGGGCCCCTCTCACCTGCAGCTGGAGAGGACACCCCTGTCCCTGGAGCGCTCCATCGCCACCCAGCCTGACACCGCCGCTCCCCTTGGCAACGGAACTCGCTGCCGAAGCGCGGCAGCATTGGCCACAGGCGCGACAATCTGCCCGCCCATTGGCCACGGCGGCCCCCGGCGGGGAGGGCCCAGCCCTGCACATGCGCAAACCGAGGCCTGCTACAGGCCGAGCCCTCTGCGTTCCCGCGCTTGCTTCCGAGGGCCCTGCAGTGACAGACCTTGTAAGAAGTCGCTAACATTAGAAAGCTCTCTGCAGAGTCGCCCATTCTCCAGGGAAATCCAGCCCAAGATACCCTTACGCTCAAGAACATACCCCACACGCCTCTGTAATGTTTCTGAAGAGGATCATCCAGCAGTTTCACGGTTTATACTTTAATATTCTTGTCTTGTCATCCTCAAAAGCAACATTGCTATGTTCAGAGATGCAACCAAATAGATAATGTTACTGCTCCCAACCAAGTCAGACCTTAGCCTGCCTCCTTGAGAGCTTGAGGTTCGCCTTCACCAGTATGTCAGCAGTGCTCAACTTTCCCCTCTCCAGCAGGTATTTCATCTGATGAGGCCGCTGTCTCCAAGTGACCTTTACTCCATACTCACGCTCAGGAGTATCCGTAACCAGTACTGCTGCTGATTCCCCTCTCCCACAGGGATCAATACCAAATACCAGCTCTTTTTCTGGATGCCAGATAAGGCTACTTCTCTTTGGCAGAGTGCTGCTGCATCTATGGTTCCTTACAGAAGCCACCTCTGGCGTCTCTGTATCTGGTGGACTAAAGACTTCTGGCTCCACAGGTTGGGGATCAGGTAACAAAAGTATTTCTCTACAGGTATCCTGACTGTGCACCTGGATGTTGGCTTTTGCTGCTGTCCTTTTGTTGGGCTGGCTGTTCTTCCTTGTACAATTCAAATGATTTGACAGGTGGGCTGCAAATCCTTCTGGATTCTCAAAAGTTAAAGGTAGAAATTTGCAGGCTACAGCTTTTTGACAAACTCCTGCATGAAGCAAACTGTGGTTGGAATTCTTATTCTGGGTCTTGTGAGGACCACAGTGCTGCTTCTGCTGTACTTTCAACACCACTGACTTGGTTGTGTCAAACTGTGGGCACACCTGAAGGGAAAGAAAAAAATATAAGTAATTTTCTCCAGACAAAAGAATTGCAACCTGGTTCTACACTCCCACCTACCTCATTTTCCTCCCAACATGCTAATGAAGCAGGTAATCTGATCTGTGGCACCACAAATCTGTTAATCAGGCTACTAAGCAGGAGACACCTCTAAACTTCAATATCCTGTTCTGCCATTCTCTAAAAAGTGACTGAGATGCAAGTAAGCTGCTCTGGCAAATTATAACAAACTAAAGATTTGAGTTTTCTAGAAGCAGACAACAGTTGGATTTTTCTTTTAAGTCTTTCAGATTTGAAACATTTACAAAACTGGATCCTCTTTCTTTATGTGCCTTAGCATAACTCTGAATAGATTCCATGAGTATGTCCTCAGTACCTCCAGAGGTTGAACTGAGAGCAATACGAAATTACTTACAGAATGTGCATTTAGCTCCAACACCTTAGATTAAGTTAATACAGGTTTCACAATATTTCCTCAAAGCATCTTTGCTCCAACCTCTGTTATTCTGAAGTAACAAATCACCTAAAGGCCACTTCTAAGACTGGGCTTCTATAGGAGATGGTCAAAGTTTATATATTTATTTCTATATATTTCTCTGAAAGAATCTTATCTCTTACTCAAAACCTGTAAATCTTTCTATTACAGTACTCTTTATCCAAGTGTCAACAGCAAGAGTCGGGTTCTATTTCATGCAATTTGCTTTTCAGTAGAGCACACTAAATTGGGTTCTAGATATGTTAACTACAGATCCCTTTCAAGATTCCTGAATTACTACATAATGCCTCAAAAAAACTAAGTGCAATTTAATTAAATATAGTGATGGTCTGCTGTACAGCTGAACTGTTTGAATGCAAAGCTTTCATGCAGGAAAAGAGAGAAATGAACACAGGTGAACCACTGACTTTGAGGATATGACTCTGATCTTTGGAGATCCCTTCCAACCCCTACCAGCCTGGCTTTACAGAGTTACATTTAGTCCAACCCTCCCCACTAAAGCAGGTTTGCCTAGATTGGGCTGCACAGGAATACATTCTGGGAGATTTTATAAGTCTGCCATACAGAAGACTCCACAACCTCTCTGGGTAGTCTTTTCAGTACCTCAGCACCCTCAAATGTGTTTTTGCTTTGTTTTTGGTTGTTTTTTTTTTTTTTATATGTAGGTGGAACTTTGTGTTCTGATCTGTGCTTGTTGCCCCTTGACTCCTGCCCTTTACGTATTAATAAGGTCCTGCTCTTTTTCAGGCTGAACAGCCCCAGCTCTCTCAGCTTCTCCTCATCAGAAAGATGTCCCAGCCCCCTCCATTGGAGTCTCTCCAGTATTTCCCAGTTTCTCTTGAACTGGACACGACAATCCAGATAAGGCCTCAGAATGGCAGAGTAGAGGGGGAAAAGAACCTCCCTCAACCTCCTGCTCACATTCTTTGTAATGCAACTGTAGAAAACATGTAGGGCAGGATTTATCAATGCTGGAGCCTAGCAGTCAAGAAGGTAGGAAAAACTTATAAATAACATAACATAAGAAGAGGGGAGACAAAAATCAGTTGCTACTGAAGCAAGTTACAAACATACCAGGATTTTCAGTGGAAAAATACCTAACAGTTTCAGTACCAGTATCTTTAAATACATTTTGGAACCACTGTATGTTTGAAATTAAAGGGATTAATGTCAGTGTGCCCATTTCCACCTCTTCCAAACAAAAAGAATGCTTGTTCAAAGCAGATTATTTCACTTAGTGTTTCAGGAGCCACAGAGCTAATTCCCTCAAGTATTAAAAAAAAGATGGGAAAAAAAAAAACCCACAGTCATCTTCTGCTTCAAAGTTAAGGCAGCACAAAAATAATTCCAGGTCACTAGAAAGAAAGGAATTTCATGCAGGTTTGAAACCACACTTACTGAGCCTGCTTTGTGAAGAACAGAGCATCAAGCACCAATACTGCTTAAGCAAAAGTCCTGTAGATGATGACTATTGTTGTACAGGAACAGTCTGCAGCACCTTTTTGCTCCAAGGGGGACTTTCACTTTTTTTTTTTTTAATCTTTAAATTAAATAATGTAAAAAGTATCTTAGAAAACTGCAAACAGTCCCTAGAATAATTTTTTTCAGGCCAGAAAAGGAGCCCATCAGATATGGAGTGATATGGAGAGCAGCTATTCAAAACACACAGAATGGAAAAGAACACAGGTTAGGACAAATAATCCTGAAGTGAAAGCTCTCTAAATTTGGCAGTGTCAGATTTAAACCCATAACATTTCAAAATATGACATTCAGTGTTCAAAAGTTGTTTCAAGCAGCAAGCCAATAGAAGAATTCCACCTAGTGTTTATTATGTGCACAATTTTCAGATGCCATAGGAAAGTGTTTTCCCTGTAATATTTTTTCAGAATTAATTTTTCAGAAGATAAATATTAACCAGTACACACTATATGTGTTTTATGCCTTCAAATAACCAAGACCTAAGTGGTAGTAGTCAGAACGTGAAGCAACTCAAAGGCACTTATGTTTTAGACAGCTGCAATAAATTCAGGCCTGTACTACTAATTCAGTATCCAGAACAGACAGGTTTCTGTGGAGACATACAGGAGAAATCGTGAAACCAGTTGCTGTGGCACACAGGGCAAAAGAATATTCTGTACCAACCCAGTCAGCAGAGGTGTTCTGGTCTACAGGTTTTGTAGGCATACGTCTTGGATTCTTGGCTGAAAGTAGAGCAGTTTCGTAGCAATGGACGGGTCCCTCTCGTGGCCTTTCAAGGAATACCAGCTCTGTCTTCGGGATCTTGTGGATACGTTTCTTCGGAGGCATCAACAATTACAGTAAAGCCACTTTGAAACGTCATGATGCTTGCTAGAGAAAGTGAAAGCACCCCAAGGAGATGCTAAAGTGTCCTCAAATCTGTAAACGGCAAATAAATGGTCTTGCAGAAAAAATTATTTGAAAACCTTAGATCTAGTAAAACATTTATGTAACAGTATGGCATGCAGAGTCTCTACACAGTGTCTCTTTCCTACCAGTCGTGTTTGAAAGTTCAGGTAGATTTAGAAATGCACAGCAGAATAAATAAATGTTCCAGAGCTTCATTCATGCTGAGAGCCATCTCTGCATCTCTGAAACACCTCCAGGAATAGGGATTCGACCACCACCCAAGGAAGCCTGTTCTAATCCTGAGAACCTTTTCAATGAGTTTCTACTCTGTCCCGGGTTAGAGAGGATCCCTCCCCAGGAGAGAATAAACTCACCGCAATACACATTTTTTTTTTAAAGTCAGGGAAAGATTAAATTGTATTTCTTATAGTGTAAGTATAAAGAGAGATAAACTACTAGAGAAGAGATGGGGGAGGGATCACACGGCGGCGAAGCAGCAACGGCAGCAGCAGCAGCCAAAACTGCAGCCGGGGAAGATAGGCAGACGCAGCTCAAAGCAGCAGAAGCCAGCGAAAAATGGGGAGAACAAGCTGTGCTTCTAGACATTAAGCTCTTGATGCTCCAATGAAATTATATTAATTTATCTATTGTTGTCATTATATGTCATTATATGTCATTATATGGGCTATCCCTGGAGTGTCCATCTCTTCCCTGTGTCTGAGCTAGAAAATCAGCTCAAACGGCCACATACAGCTAGCATAAACCTCCCCTGGTGCAATTTAGGGCCATTTCCTCTCATCCCATCGCGTGTTCCTAGGCGGCAGAGACAAATATCCACCTCACAAACTCCTTTCACGGAGTAGAAAGCAATGGATTCATCTCAGCCTCCTATTCTACAGGCTAAACATTTTCAGTTTCCTCAGTTGCTTCTCTCATTAAGACCTGTTCGACAAACCCCTCACCACCTCCAAACCCTCAATGTTTTCCTTGTAGTGAGGGCCCCAAAACTGAACCCGGTACTGCAGAAGAAAAATCTCAAGACATTGAAATGGGAACAGTTGACCTACTGAACCAGCTATGGCAAGTCAGCTATTTAATAAGTATTTCAAGAATAACTTTTTCACGCTAGCTCAATATCTAGTCAGTCTAGTCACAGACACAGAATGGTTTAGGAACTAAGAGTCAGAAAAACTTCTATTAATTTAACACATAAACCCGGTATGTAATTCCACTATATACTGTAGGACTGAGATAACCAGAAACCTTCTCATTTTAGCTGCTAACTGCCCTGTACCTTTTTAATTTCGGA
Source organism: Pogoniulus pusillus (assembly GCF_015220805.1). Lineage (NCBI taxonomy): Eukaryota > Metazoa > Chordata > Aves > Piciformes > Lybiidae > Pogoniulus > Pogoniulus pusillus. Next base: position 19,983,920 of record NC_087268.1, on the reverse strand, counting down.
CATTTAAAAGTTTTTAAGTACAGAGCATACCTGTCATTTACCTCTAGTATTCACCGTGTCTTGCGCGGGTTTGTTTGTTCAACCGAGGGAATTATTTAAGCGAAATGACATTTTATTTAACTTTCCACTCAAAACATGCTCACTACAAGCAAGAAAACGTAAAGACAGCAGACTCTGGAAAATACATTCCCTCACCAAATGCGGAAGACCGCAACTGCCTGGCCTATTTCCACACAGCCAGCCGAATGCCGCCGTCACACACCGATAAACAATAAACCCCCACGTCTCTTCACTCACGAGGGACGACCCGAGGCCGGTGCTCTGTTTCACGCAGTGATTTCTGCCCGAGACGACACTGTTGAAGCGCGTTTCTAAGCTGTCCCTGCTGGAGTGAATGCAGCTGTCCTGGGACAGAACCCATACCATAGGCACCACCGGACCGAGCGGCAAACGTGGCTCCTACTGCCGGGACCGGCACAGAACTAGCCACTCCCAACAGCCTCGGTCATTCGCGGGCTACCGGTACTTCCGCAACCCTCGCCGCCGCCGATTGGCCTGCCTCACGTCTGCAGCATCTCATTGGTCCAGTCTGGCACGTGGCACCAACGACCCGTCGGGCGCCAAATTCAAACCGGGAAACGATAGTTTCTGCCAGCGGTGGAACCTGGATCTATCGCCTGGCCGGGGAAGCGGTGAGTTCCGACCTGAGCTCGGCACTCCTTCCCATTGTATCAGGGTATCTCTCAGCCACTCCGTGAAGACTGGATACAGGGCCCCGCAGCCCTGCGGGGGCTGCGCTGGGAGCGTAGACGGCAGATAAAGGGAAGCGTCTAGGCTCGAGCCGCGGCGGTGGGGCCCTGAGGTAGCAGATGGACTTCCTGGCGATTGTGGCAGGCCTGGAGTTGGAGAAGAAAGAGACACGAAGTCTTTAGTGCTCTTCCCCCTTATGATTTCTGGGGCAGCGCATCCGTAGAGCTGTTTCTGGGCCTATACTGGTAGTAGAGGCTCGAGGCCTTCTTAGGAAGCGGCTCGTCTCTGCTGGGAATGCCATGCCTTGGAGGCTAGCTGAAGGTGGCTTTACCGTTGTCTCGAGGGGATCTCTTTCTGAGGGAGTGGAGCTGATGCCAAAGCGTCAGTGTGTAACTCTGAACGTTTGTGTTGGTGGCCTTCTAGTTGCTGGGCTGTCTATTCCCTGCACTAAGGGGATAAGCTTGATGTTTTTATCTGCTAGACTCTTTCCAATTTGTATCTATGTAGGAAAATCCCTACTGAGATTTTTCTTCTTTACTGACTAGCCCGAATAACTTTACCAATGCAAAAAGCCTTTTAAATATGTTTTTTTCTATTATTGCTAACTATTTTGTTTTACTTCTGCTTGCCATCCCTAATACTAAGCAAGTACAGTTTATATTCTTGTTCTGGTATGGTTTGCTGCAGGAGACGGCCTCCACCTAATTCCTGAATGGCATGTATGTACAAGTGCTGTTCCCAGAAGAGGCATACTGCATATTCGTCTGAAAGCAGAATCTGAATTTTGTCTCCTCTGCTTTATACTTTGTAATCTAAATTGTCCTAATGTTTGACACTTGAATTATATGCTGCTCAATAATACATTTAACTAGATCTTGACAGATATTCAGAAGGAATTACTAAAAGCATTTACTTTACATTTTAAAGGATCTAACTTCTGCTATGTATTTATTATGTTCCTTTGTAATGTTCAGGGCGATCTCTGTTTCCCAGTTCTTAAACCATATGTTACATTTCCTTTTATCTCTCCTGTTACGCTTTGACAAAGTGTGGATAAAGGAGGTACAGTGCTATTTTTCAATACCCTCATCAAACTCATTTAATGCTTTATTCTTTATTTTTCTTTCCTTGTTTCTAGCTTTGTAGAAATTGATGAGAATCCATGCTCTGTGAGAGGCCTCTGGTGATTTACTGGGTCTTTCCTAGATGTTCCTGCCCCCTACATTCTTCATGTATCTTGTCTTGCAGGATTTGGTTTTGTCCCTTTCAATGGAGAGTGACTGTACGGATCAATAATGAGGACTAGCCCTCGAAGGCCCTTAATTCTCAAAAGACGGAAACTAACCCTCCCACAGAATGATGCATCCAGTACTTCAGCAGGAGATGAAAACAATGGTCAGGAGCACAGCCAGGATGACCAACACAACAGCCAACCCAGAGACAAAACCAACTGTGGCCTGCAGAAATTCCCAGCAGGAATAAAGATAATTGACCACCCTACTATGCCCAACACACAAGTGGTGGCCATCCCTGCAAATGCTGATATCCAGAGCATCATAGAGGCACTGACAGTAAAAGGAAAAGAATGTGGTAACAATGGACCTAACAAGTTCATTCTCATTAGCAGTGGGGGCATGTCCTGCTCATCATTGCAGCACCTCCCATTGGAGACGAAACCCAGTGCAGCAACCAAGGCTGCAAATGGTCAAGAGAGAGAGAAGAATGTTAAAAAGATACCTAGCCTTGCAGGAGGAACAGTGCTCTGGCATTCAGGAATTGATTCTGTGCTTGGACAAGAACAGAACAACAGTATGTAATCTTTACTAGTTCTTTTCCTGACAGATAAACTAATATGAAGTGGGCCAGTGAAGTGTAGTGTTCAGATCTCAGTATACAGTTAATGAAAAGTATTTCCTTCATTGCAAAATAAGTTATGGATTTGATTCTAAAAATCTGTAAATCTGTGTGTCTGTAGGGAAATATAAATGACCTTAGTTGATCTATTTTTGGTGGAAGAAATCATAGAATGGTCTGAGTTGAAAGGGACCTTTAAAGATCATCTAGTTCCAACCCTGCCCCAGCCATGGGCAGGAACAGCTCCTAATAGACTAAGTTACTCAAAGCCTCATCCAGCCTTGTCTTAAATGCTTCCAGGGGTGAGGCATCCACAACTTTTCTGTGCTACTTGTTCCAGTGTCTCATCACCCTCATTATAAAGAACTTCTGTGGCCCTTCTCTGGGAAGCCATACTCCACACAAAGACTCACAAAAGCAGAGTAGTGGGGCAGAATCAGTAAAGCTGTAGTGTTGGGGAAAACAGAAGGACTGGCTTGAGGACATAGAATCTAGATGAACAAAACCCTAAGCTTAATTTAGAAAAAGGGTTACAGAATCATAGAACTGTTTCATTTGGAAAGGATCTTTAAGATGAAGTCCAGCTATTACCTAACTACCAAGTCTGGTGCCGAGCCATGGCATCTCTGCCTCTTTTAAACACCTCCAGGGGTGGATGGGGATTCAAGATTCAACCACCTTCCTGGGAAGCCTGTGCTAAAGGTTGATAACACTTTCAGTGAAGAAATTTCTTCTAACACCCAACATAAATCTTCCTGGTGCAGCTTGAGGCCATTTCCTCTCATCATATCACTTGTTCCTAGGGAGAAGAGACCAACACCCACCTGTCTCCAATCTCCTTTCAGGGAGCTGTAGAGAGATAAGGTCCTCCTCAGGCTTCTTTTCCCCGTTCACTCTGGACCCATTCCTGCACCTCAGTGTCTTTCTTGTAGTGAGCAGTACGGCTGGATTCAAAACTCTTACAGGATACACTACCCAATGTCAACACACACGGCCCAAGAGCTTTGAAAAAGCTTTTAATAACTAAGTGGCAAATTTGTTTCCTCCTTGTCTGTCTCTCAAAGCTGCTGAATACATATCAGAAGTGGGATGGATTTTGCTCTGAAACGTTGTTTGGATCAAATTTGTATTTGCAGCTTAAAATAACAATGTAGCTTTTGGGCTGTAGCAAATCTTATCTCACAGTCTAGTGCTATCGGACAGGAACCCACAGATAGCTGCAATATTGTATTGCTACCATCAGCCTTACCAGAAATAATGAAAATCATGTTAGTTTCTGTTGCTGCAGTTCAAAAACTTGGAGAGGTCTGAGTTACTGACATGTCTTGCACTAGGTCTTTCAGTTAGAATTTATGACAACCTTCCTTGGGCTTTGCTTACTAGGTTCATCCTTTAGCTAAAATATTTGAGTTATTGAAATATTCAAACAATGTTGTCCTGTTTTGTTTGAGAGCAATAGTCTGGGCTAAATGTTTGTTCTTAAGGATGCAGCTTTTTCCAGAAATTGAGCAGATTCACATGAAATTAGGAATTGAGGGTTGAATTCCTTCCACATGAAGCATTAGGGTTGCAATACCATCTTGTCCGGAGACATGGATGCTGCATTCAGAAGTTTGACTACTGCCTTCCTTTTGGCAGTTGAGATGAAGGGCAAAGAGGGTTTCCTTTGAATAAGCAGAGCTTTGGGCTTGTTATCCCAACAGGCAGTGGCGAAACAACAAACTCCATGTTGGATGATAGTCTAACTAACATCCAGTGGCTGGGGAAGATGAGCTCCCATGGGCTAAGTCCCTCTTCTGTGAAGCAAGGTATGGAGAAAGAGAACCAGATGCCTCTGCGGGAAAGAATCAAGGTAAGTAGGAGAGGACAGCAGACCATGTGCTAAAACTTCTGATAAAAAAGTAGTCGATGTGGACTGATGGCTTGCAAGAACTAGGCATCACCATCTCTTAAATAACCCAAGTTTGGCCTTTACTGATTTGAATATCAAAACCTGGAAGATCCAGGGATGTTTCGTGGCCCATCTTGTCAAACCTGTGAGCACTCCTGTATCATTCCTTCTGTCTCAGACTGAAGACGATTATGCTGCTGCTGCTGCTTCTACTTCTACTGCTGCCACCTCCTCCTCATGGCAGGATTCAATATCTGAACGACCTCCCTACTCCTACATGGCCATGATCCAGTTCGCTATCAACAGCACTGACAAGAAGCGTATGACTCTGAAGGACATCTATACCTGGATTGAGAACCATTTTCCATATTTCAAACATGTGGCAAAGCCAGGCTGGAAGGTAACAAGCAAGCCCTCAAGTTGCTGAGGGCAATGGGGTGATATTATTTCGGATGAAAATGAAAAATTGCTCCCCAGCCTGCAGAGCTCTATGTAAGTTAGTTTAAACACTCCACCCAAAACACCCTCTCTTTCCAGATGTTCCCTGTTCTACTTTTTATATCCCGTTTCTCATTCCAATTAAGTGAGATGATGGGACGTTTGATCACTGGAGTAAGAATAAGGATCTCAAGAGTAAATAGAATAAGAGACTGATGACAGGATTGGCTAGATGTGCAGTGAATAACAAGGTTCGTGTTGTCTAGATTATGGAATGTAATCCCTTTGCCAGAGCAGTCACATCTGAGGTAAGCCTTGCAATGCTGATAAGAAAACTACTGCTTTTCAACCTCCTCCTCCTCCTCTCTCTCCAGAACTCTATCCGACACAACTTATCCCTTCATGATATGTTTGTCCGTGAGACATCTGCTAATGGTAAAATTTCATTCTGGACTATTCACCCTGATGCAAACCGTTGCCTGACATTGGACCAGGTATTTAAGGTTAGTGCTTCATGCAAAGAAAATGGGATAGGCTAGCCGGTTCCTAAATGCCACACTAGGCAGATAGAGTTTATTTTAAGCTGCTTTGGCACCAGCCTTTTTATAGAACCTGGATTTAGTAAATTTTCTTGACAGACAATCCCTGTATTTAAAAGAAAAGGTGCTGTGGCTGTACCTATGAGCTGGAGCTTCTGTAGGATGGATTTGTTCTTCAGGTTGTGTGCCAAACGTAATAATGAGTTTGTTCAACTTCTTTCCCAGGGACTGATTCAAATTTCTTGTGAGAAGCTTTCCACTAAAGTCAACTGGAAGTTCCTACATTGTTTGAGTTGATAGTCATAGGATGGAATTACCTCATCCCAGCTAGGGACAAAGACAAAGAGTACTTTGGGAGTATTATTCTGTGGGATAAACAGCTTGTGAGTCTCTTCAGTGTTTTCTGCAGTGGGTGGGAAGATTGTGTATTGTTTGCTCAGATTATAGAATTTTAAAATGACCAATTTATTCCCTCTTTGATTGATAACTTCATCTCATTTTTCTCCCTCTCAATGACTTGTTGTCACTAGCCACTGGACTTGGGGTCACCAGCATCACCTGAGCATTCCGAATCGGTAAGACTTAACCTTCTCTCTTGTGGCTTGGGCTTCCATTTTCCTGCCAGTTACTGAAAGAAAGGACAAGAGACTTGGGGAGGGGAACTAGGTCACTGCTGCACTTACTCTTACAGCTCCACTAACCCTTTTTGGGAACCGGGGCAGGTTAAAGCTTAGTTGCCTTCAGGGGTTATGCTCTCTCTGCAGCTGGTAGAACTATACTGCTGAAGTAGACTGCAATGGGCACTAAGAGGCTTCAGACCATAAACCCAGAGATTGATGATAAATTCCTCATCACCATGGCAGCAGTCCCAATCTGTACTGGGGCTCAGATCCAGACAGAATAGGAACTCTGTGCTCTTTTTCATTTTGGAGCCCAGCTTCATTGTGACTCTTGGACAGATGAAACTGCTGTTTCTCTTGCATTCAGAAGTTTTAATGACAGATTTGCAAACACACTATATGCTGTGGCTACAGTCTTGTCCTTTCCATTTGCCTAGCCTTCTGATTCCTCTGTTGCCTCTGCTATTCCACTTGAACATCTAGCCAGTCTGTGGTTTGTAAAAATACAGTACAGTAAATAAAAGACAATAAAGCCATCATGTTCACCTTTCCTCAGGCACTGAGGATGCTGAAACCAGGCCATTTCTGCAGTAGAATGTGCTGCTGGAGCTGCTTTGCCATGCCTTCTCTTTTTCTACAACAGCTTTAGTTGGTAGCTGGCATGGCTGCAAACCAGCAAGTGGCACAGAGATAAAGCTGGTATAAATGCTGGGTGTTAACAGCTGCTCTCTGTGTTAACACAACACAGACTTCTGGATTCACAGCTCTAAATGAGATGGTAGAATGAAGATGGATTCCTTTCTTTAAATATCTTTTCTCCTTTCTTATTTCACAATGAATGCAGCATGAAAAAAGACACCTTCCAGGTCCCCAGAAGAACATGACAAGCAATGGCACCAGCAAAATTGAACCCCAGAATGCTCGTGAGTGTCTGCATTAGCCTAGATCAAAGACTCAAATCAATCTCATAAATCTAGGGCACTCTCCAAGGTTCCCTTAGGAATAAGAGACAAATTTTATCCAGGTTTGACAGCTTTTAGCTTACCTACTGTCAGGTTTGGAGCCGAAGGCAATATCTTGCTGTGTTAGAGGAGACATGATGGGGAGATGGAGGGGATTGGATACTTAAATGGAATGAAATCAGTTTGTCCCAATTTGAGGGCTAGTATCTCTATGAAGGACTATTGTCTTGTTCGTCAGGTCTCCTGGTTTGGAATTTCTACCCCCAAATTCAGCAGAGGAGGCAGGTGAGCCTATCTGGTTGAATCATAGAGTGGTAGAATGCCAGGTTGGAAGGCACCCCAAGGATCATCTGGTTCAACTTTTCTAACTAATAGTATAGTTTAAATGAGATGGCCCAGCACCTTGTCAAGATCGATCTTAAAATTATCCAATACTAATCCACTACTTCCCTTGGAAGATTATTCCAATGTCTAACTGTTCTCATGTGAAAAACTTTCTTCTGAAGTCCAATCAGCATCTACCCCTTACCCATTGCCCCTTTTCTTTTCTGTGGCTCCTTGTAAAATGAGAGTGTCCATCTTCTTGATAGCCAGCCTTTATGTACTGGTACATGGTAATAAGGTCTTCCCTAAACCTTCCCAAGGCTGAACAATGTTTCTGAATGTTTATTTTAGTGTATTTAGAGAGACTTCCTGTTAGATACTTGGATTCCAAGAGATAGTAGAGAAAAGGTAAGAGTTTAGCGAGTTGATTCTTTTCCAGGACGAAAAATGAAGCCTTTGCTTCCTCGCATCAACTCCTACCTGGTGCCAATCCAGTTTCCTTTGAGTCAGCCCCTTGTCTTGCAGCCTTCTGTGAAGGTTCCTCTATCTGCAGCACAGGAAGCATCCCTCAGCAGCTCAGAAACGTTCCAGAGTAACAAGCGTGTGCGCATTGCTCCAAAGGTTGGTTTCTTCTTTCTTGTTTTATGGGAACTTGTTTTTTCAGTTGATTTTTTTTTTTAAATTTTTGTGAATAGGATGGTGATGGGGTTTTGTTGTTCATTTGGGAGTTTTTGTGTGTGACTTTGCTGTTGTTGGGTTGGTTTGTTTGTTTGTTTTCCCTGTAGTGCTTGCCTGCTATGGATTCTGTTCCTCAAATTCCTTTATGCATGTCACTGTCACAGAATCTAACACATCCCAGAATACAGTTGTTCTGGCCATGCAGCCACATTGTTGGCTCAGTCAGCCTGTTGTCCACTAGCACTCCTATATTCTTCTCTGTCAGCTGCTTTTCTGCAGGTCAACCGCTACCATGTATTGACTCATGGGGTTCCAGCCTATTCAAGTCACTCTGAATTGTTGCAGCACAGCCTGATGGTGTTTCAGTTATTCCTCCCACTTTTGTATCATTTGTTCTACCCCGTATACATTTAGTGTTTCAATATCTCTGAAGAGGCACTTCATGTTTCTCCGAAGAGACCCCTTATTCTGAGAGAACATTTGCACATAGCCTCTTCCCAGAGGTTTTTGGTACCTGCTGTTTTCTCATTCTGTGAATTTCCCAGTTATGCTTGGCTCAAGCGAAACAGCCATTAAACAGGTTCCTTGGCCTTTCACTGACTGCTCTTGACTGCTTAGACGTAGTGAATCTTCAACTTCTTTTGTTCTGTCTAGCCATAGTCCTGTGTTCCTTTGTATACCTGCTGCTTTATGTTCTCTTCTAGGATTTACCTTCAAACTGTACCGTTTATTTTGATAAACTCGATTTTTTTTTCCCTTTGGCTTCTGGGAAAGTTGTCCTCCTTCATTTTTGTTATTTCACAAGTAGACAGTATAAGGAGGAGTCAAAGAGGTTACACTTTTCCAGAAACATTTGCCTTGTGTCTGTGTTCCTAGAAGTTCCTTGTAGCAGAAGTGCTTTGAAGGACATGACTTCCAGTCCCTTAACTTAAACCCTTCTCATGTGACTTCTTTATATCACTTTCACACAGATCAATCTTTATCTGTTTTTACACTAAATCCTTTATGAAGATGCTCCTTTTCTGATGTCCCGAAGTGTCAGTCTTCCTCTTCGTCTCCCTATCATTTGGATTTTGGGTGGGCTAGGTCCTTGCATACTGACTGTATATCACTCATGTTTCTTTGTAGATGTCACTCTCTACAGAAGAGTCATTCTCATTACCTGTGGCTGCTGTCAAGGAGGAGAGTCCATGTGGTGAAGGTTTATTTTCCCCAACTCATTCTCTAAAGGATAACAGCTCCCAGTCTGTTGAGCCTTCTTTCCCTGAGGGTGCCTATATAAAGGAGGAAGAAGGCTCTCAACTGGATGACTGGCTCTTGCCATTTGCCTCAACCCTAATGGTAAAGGAAGAGCCAGGCTTCTTGCTCCCAGTCTCCTCTACAAAGGAGAAGAAACAATTCACCATACCAAAGTCACCATCTAAGGGTGTTTCTGATACATTAGTTATAAAGAGGCGGGAGATGGGCAGATCCAGAAGGAAACAACACCTAGCACTGCCTAGCTTAGAAGAGCCTGTCCTTATTCTGCAAGAAAGTAATGGTTTTGACCTGCAGGAAGGCCAGTCCCCTGAGAATGTGTCACAGCTCAGCTTCTCACGGAGGGAAGAGGGGCCCTTTAAAACACCAGTCAAAGAGATGTTCAGCAAATTGCCAGTTTCTTCCACTCCCAGCAAAGTCTCAATAACTACTACCCCACCACTGGGGGCCCATGACCCCTGGAAGCCTGCATCCTCAGCCAAGGGAAGTCATGTCCTGGACTTCAGTCCAGTAAGAACTCTTCAGTTGCCATTCACGTCCCTCCAGGAGAACCAAGACCTGCTGGATTTTACCACCACACCCCTTTTTGAGTCTCCTCGGGAACTGCTCTGTACAGAATCCAGTGACATGGAGCATGCCCCCTTCACCAGCTCTCCAGCTCTTATTCATGAGTCTGCTAAGCAATCATCTGTTGAACTGCCAGCCTCTGGCTTTACTGAAAACCGATCGCTCCTGGAGGGTCTTATTCTGGACACTATGAATGACAGTCTGAGCAAAATCCTTCTAGATATCAGCTTTCCTGGCCTTGAGGATGAAAACTTGGGGACAGATATTAGTTGGTCTCAGCTCATAACGGAACTGAAGTAAGATAGCCTGAGGACTGAATTTGACTTTTGATACTACAGAAAGCACTCTACTCTTCTGAGGTCTGATCATGGAGTCTAAGAATGTCTGCTTTTCACTTCATTCCCACATCTATGGGAAGAGAGGGCATTATTGACTCCTGCTAAGCTGGGAGAAAGGCCCATTGGCTGCTGCTATGGGCTCCCTTTATAAGTTGCAATAGGCTTTATGTGGAATAAGATAGAACCTCTCTAACCTTGTGCTAGAGACAAGAGTCCCTGGGGAAAGGTTATCAGGTGAACATCTAAGTAGGCCCTGAATACCATTTGCTACTTACAGCATCAGAGGAAATGAATGCACTCCTCAACTATGTACAATAGCAAAGAGCCTGGGAACCTCCCCCTAGCTCTGTTTTTCCTTTACTTTCTTCTCCTGTTACTTGGTATCTTCTGCGTAGATTTAATGGCTGTATATACTGTACATTCCTTAAATTAGCCTTTAATTATAATAACTTTATTCTTGTAGGGTTGTGGGAATATTTCAGCTGCTAAGGGGTTCCACAAGTCCTGTCTACCCTAGACAAAATCCCTTTATAACACAAATACTGCTGTTTCATCTTAGACTTAGCAACACATTGATCTAGGCTGTTCTGAAGGTCACTGAGGCAAAGATCTGAAAAGTGGCCTATATGTGACTTGAGTCAAATTGAAACAGGTTGCAGCATATTGCAGCCTAAAAATCACAGTTTGTCTTATTTTTTACACACTGGAATGAAAAAGGGCTTGGATCAAGCTCCTCTGGTTCCAGAGTCCTATTGTTATGTACCTAGAACACTAGATAGAGAGATTACTGCAGTAAGATGGAGTTCTACATAATGGTTAAAACTGCCTTCATTGTGATCATCAGATGAAAATGTACAGAAGAACCTACATAGTCCAGATGATCGCAATGAAGCTGATGAAGAGTCTCAAGAACAGGTCTTGTGAGGAGTGGCTGAGGGAACTGAGGTTGTTTAGCGTGGAAAAAGGCTGAGGGGAGACCTTACTTTCTACCACTCTCTGAAACAGTTTGTAGTGAGGCAGCTGTTCTCTCTCTAGGAACAAGCGATAGGATGAGAGGAAACAGCCTTGAATTGTCAGGGGAGGCTTAGCTTGGATATTAGATGAAACTTCTTGACTGAAAGGGTTCTCAACCATTGGAACAGGCTCTTCAGGGAAGTGATTGAATCCCCATCCTTGGAGATGCTTGGAGGTTCTAGCAGGGGAGCGAAGCTACCATATACCCTTGACCGATGAACGGTACCGTCTCTATCAGGGAAGGTTGTCCTTTACGACCGAGCGTGCAGTTTCAGGAAGGACACACATGGAGCGGAGAGGGAGGAAGGGGACACCCACCTAGCCAGCCAGATCAGCCAAATCAACCCTGACGATCAATGGGGAGACAGATGTCACAGCCAGATTGCCAGAAGGGTGACGAAGCTGGTGAAAGGCCTGGAACACAAACCCTATGAGGAGAGGCTGAGGGAGCTGGGGTTGTTTAGCCTGGAGAAGAGGAGGCTCAGGTGGGACCTCACTGCTGTCTACAACTACCTGAAGGAAGGTTGTAGCCAGATGGGGGTTGGTCTTTTCTCCCAGACAGCCAGCAACAGAACAAGGGGACACAGTCCAAGTTGTGCCAGGGGAAGTATAGGCTGGATGTTAGGAGGAAGTTCTTCACAGAGTGATTTGCCATTGGAATGGGCTGCCCAGGGAGGTGGTGGAGTCACCATCCCTAGAGGTGTTCAAGAAAAGCCTGGATGGGGCACTTAGTGCCATGGTCTGGTTGACTGGATAGGGCTGGGTGCTGGGTTGGACTGGATGATGTTGGAGGTCTCTTCCAACCTGGCTTATTCTATGTTTAAAAGAGGCAGAGATGTGATGTTGAGGGACATGGTTTAATACCAGACTTGGTACGTTTAGATGGTGGTTGGACTTAACAATCATAACGGTGTTTTCTGACAAAATGATTCTATGATTCCAACTGTAGAGTGATCTTTGGAAACACAGAGAATGTTTCTCTTGGTGCACTCAGCCAACTCATGCCAGTTCTCTAGAACTCATGTCAAAAGAGAAAGTTACCATGGGAAAGACCTGATTCTTCTGCTCACAGACAAATGATGGCTCAAGTACCTACATACTCAATAAAGCTTTACTGGGAACACAGGTGATTATTGTCTCTACTGCTTTTACCCAGGGCAGTGTGTTCAGGCTGGGCTGGAGCACGGACAATGGATTTTTGGTTTGTCTAATGCATGTTGAGTTGTCTACTGCATCATTGAGTGCTCATTAGGACTTCCTTCAGTATTCCTCAGGCTGTGTTGGCCATACTACATCAGACTTGGTTACTCAACCCCTTGCTTCATATAATATACTTTTTTCTCCAGTTTATGAGTAAATCCTTACTTTACAAACTTAATCTAAAGTATTCGAACTCTACCATCTGACTACTTTGCAAATGTAAAACAAGTCTAACTTAAAACTGTTTGTGCCTTTGCCTGTGAACACAAAGCCAGATTTAAAGATGTGGGTTTCAGAATCGCAGTTCTCATGCATGCTTATCAGAGGTTATGTGCCCTTGGAAGATGTTTCAAGCATTTTGTGTTGATGATGATTCTTATTTCCATTTTTCAGGGGAGGAGCATTTGTCTCCCTGATCTTCATTTCTTTCTGACTAGCACAAATCACTGCTCAGCTTGGAGCAGATGATGAAAAATGTGGTTTGAAATTCACATGGCAACCATAAATTTTTGTCCGTGTCTAGAATTTGATGTTCTATTGCGTTTGAGTTCCAGAGTTTTCTTTCCTCTAAAGAGAAAATAAGAAAATAAATACTTCCAGAAGTTGTAGGATTACAAACTGTCGGGTGCCAGCAGCCCTTCAAGTAGGATTGTTTAGGATTGATTTGCCAATATCGGGAGGGAGGTCTTGATTCTTTCTCTGCAAATGTTTCTAGCCTGGATTGAAGTCAGCATTTGTGGCAGTACATTCAAAGCCCCTCTCCCCTGCGAAGGCAGGATGGGAAAGTTGAGCAGCTGAGAACAGAGGGAGCTGGGGAAGACATCCACACCTACGCCCAGAGGGCTATGGGTCAGTAAAAACTCACATGAGCCCTTCCCCCAGGCCATGTGGCCTGCCAGGCATGGTATGACAGAGACCCCAGTGCTGGGGCATGTCTGGGCAAAGGAACAGATGCTTATTTATTCTAGGCACCCACTTTGTTAGTTTGGGCTTTTGGGAAATGCTCTCCTTTATGGTAATGTGCAAGAAAATTAGATGGCTTTGATAAAATGGGTGAGCTGCAGAGTGAGTGAGCTCTTGGGTCTTTACTCAGCACACATGTGGACTAAGCAGCTCTAGCAGTTCAGGAAGATTTTCTGATGAAAAGGGATGATAAGAATAATTCCCACAATCAGCAAACAGTGTTGTGAGTATTTGATATATTCCTAAAGACCCTGGGAAGTTCCTTCCTTTTTTTAGTGAGCTAATATTACTGCTTTTGAATCTATCTTTTCCAAACACTATTTTCAAACTACCATTTCTGTTGTGAAGATAACCCTCAGCTGAACTACCCAAACTTTATAACCTTTGTATCAGATTATGTGGGAGGCAGAGCCAAACTGATAAATAATATATTTTTAATTCCTTGCCTTACTCCCCCTTGTCTGTAACAGCATTCTCTCAGGAAATTGTAACAGGCTGCTGTGAAAATTGACCAAAGGTACTCAGCACATCTATATTTGGGAAGGAGAGCTGAGGGGAAAGCCATAAACTTAGATCTAGCCCCAGAGGGAAGAAATGCAGACAAAGCACAATGGTGGTCATGAGGCTGCAGAAGAGGCCTGCTTTGTGGCTTATGGCACTTTTTCTATGGGCATGTTTTATACAACTGTCACGAGTGCTTGGGTTTCTCAAGACACCCTCTCTCCCTTCTGCCTTGCTTCTTGCTCCTTAGAGGATGCCTACACACAACTGATAGCCAAGAGCCAGCTAGGCATCCTATCTCCAGAAAACTGTGAAATGCTTTTCTTGGGATGGCTTGCTGTCCCCATCAGCTGAGGTACTTCGATGGCTACCTCACATTGTATTTTGAACATAGTAGTGCTAAAGACTATGTTTCCCTTCCTGCTGAGTGGGAGTCACACTAAGCATGTAGCTATGCCATAAAAAGTAGAAGTAACAACAGAAGAAATCTTGTCCTACCTGCTGGTCCCAAGGCACCATTCCCAGCATTTTGCTCAGCTGAATACAAAGATCCACTTAGTGATTATTTCATCACAACCTTCAGGAAGACTAATTTATTTATCTCCCATCTTTTTCTGATATTTGGCCTGGATCCTTCTCCTGATATCATCACATCACATTCACTACTGTAAAGCTGTACAAAAAGCTATGAAGCCATCACACTGGTGTCTGACTGACTGAAGCCAGCTTGAAAAGTGTAAGTCTTGGCTTCTGTTCTTTCCTTGTTATTGACATGCAACCATTTATAGGAATGAGTTGTTGCAGCACATAAACTACTCTGAGCAGCTTTTTGAGCATGGGAGTCATATTTATTTGCACCTTCAGCAGTATGAAGTTTCACATCTCTTGTCACAAAGAGAGGATGCTTGCTCTTAATATCCCACATCTAGCACTAGATTAGCAACTGATTAGGTGTCAAAAGGCAGATGTGTATGATATGAGGCAGGAAAGCAGGGAGCTATGCTTCTCATCGCTCAGCAAAGAGTTGTTTGGAGAATGTCAAATTAGATTCACAGAATGACAGAATGTCAGGGGTTGGAAATGACCTCTGAAGATCACCTAGTCCAATGGCACTACTAAAACATTCACCTAGATTAAATTACATAGAAATGTGTCCAGGCAGACTTTGAATACTTTCAGAGATGGAGGCTCCACAGCCTTTCTGGACAGCCTCGTCCTGTGTTTTGTCACCCACACACTGAATAAGTTATTCCTTCTGTTTCGGTGAGACCTTCTGTGTCCCAATTTGTGTTCATTGCCCCTTGCCCTGTCACAGCACCACTGAGAGAAGAGTCTGGCTCCATCCTCCAGGCATTTCCCCTTTAGGTATTGATAAGAATTAATGAAATTACTCCCTACCCCAGCCTCCTCCCTTCCAGGCTAAACAGACCCACCTATCTCAGTCTCTCCTAGTAAGGTTCCAGTCCCCTCAGTATCTTGTGGTTCTCTGATGGACTCTCCTTGTCTCTTGAGCTGCAGAGCCTAGAACTGGGTGCAGTATTACCAGGGCAGAGTAAGGAAGAGAACCTCCCTTCACCTGCTGCTCACACTCTTCTTAATGAACCCTGGGATGACACTGGTCTTCTTGGCCACATTCTTGGCTCATGGTCAGCCTGAGGTCCAAAAGCACTCCTGGGTCCTTTTTCCAGAGCTCTTTTCCATCAGGTCAGCCCCAACCTGTACTGGTGCAGGGTGTTATTGGTCTCCAGGTTCAGGACTCTATACCTGCCCTAGTTGAATTTCATCAGGTTTCTGACATCTTCAGCCTGCACAGGTCCCACTGAATGGCAGCACAGTCTGACGATATATTAGCTGCTCTTCCCCGTTTTCTATCCTCCGCAAATCTGGCAGAATTTGTTAATGGAGGCCATTGCTTAAGTATCCTACATTTGAGCAACTGGACTTTTCAAGGGTGCCATTGCTCAGGAATGAAGTGACAGGAAGTAAGACAGCTGGGACTCAAGCATTTCGTATTTCTGTGCAAGTGCTAGAGGCTTATGCAGCAAGGTTGTGGTGGGAACAGTGGAAGCAGAGTTGCAGGAGAGGGGTATGTTTTAAAAACGTTTCTCATGAACCACAGGCTTGAAGAAGATGATGGAGCTGCCAGGCAGGAGTAAAATTCTGTGAGGAACAAAACCAAAGGTGCTGATTTTGACTGCAGGAAGACAATTATTGAACTTGATGTATATAGTCAGAGCAGAAAGCTGATGGAGCAGGACAGAAATTCTGCAGTTAGTTTGGATGTGTAGTAGAGAACTTCTTGAGCACAGACCCACCATTTCCATTCTGCAGTAGCATGTATTTAGTGCTCAAAGCTGAGCACTACTATTGATGTCCACTTCTGTTCTGCAGAAATGAGATGAGTCAAAGCATACCTGTTAGAGAAGAGAATACTCTGAACTATCTCCCTTTGGACAAATTCACCCTTCAAACAGCAAGAACCAGCCTGTCAGCTGAAGCTCTTGGGAAACACTACAACAGCAGCAGCAGCAGCTTTTCCATGGGAAAAAGCTGATCTTTTAGCCGATGTCTCCTTCTAGAGCCCTTTTAGTGACTAACTGAATACTTTTAAAACCTTCCCCTAACACTCCACTCCCTCTGTTGAGGTTTGAATGGGGAAAGACCAAGGCACAAAACTCCTTTCTCCTCCCTCTGCAGGCTTGAACAGCTCCCACCAGTTGCTAAAGTTACACACATGTACTCATTTGTGGAAAAGCCTGTGATTTTAAACATCCCCCCTTAGTCTTCTCCTGCCTAGGCTACAAAGTCCCAAGTCCCTCAGTCTTTCTTCATAAGAGATGCTTCCATGTCCTAATCATCTTCATATGTCTTTGCTGTACCCTCTTAAGCAGTTCCTTGTCCTTGAACCAGGGAGCCTACATCTGGACACAGTACTCCAGATGAGGCCTCACCATGTCAGAGTGAAGAGAGAGGATAACCTCCCCAAGTGTGCTTACCATAGTCTTCTTGATGCACCCCAGGATGTCATGGGTCTTCTTGGCCACAAGGACACATTGCTTGGCTCGTGGTCAAATTTTTGTCCACCAGGACTCCCAAGTCTTTTTCCACAGAGCTGCTTTCCAGGAGGTCAGCCCCTAACCTGTATTAATACACAGGGTTATTCTTCCCTAGGCACAGTACCTTACACTTGCCCTTGCTGAATAACAGTTTTATTTCAGGCACTTGGGATAGGAGTGACAAGGCAATGTCAAATTTGCCATCCATAGGAAACAGAAGGTCTGTGTAGGATTTGGAATCTCACCCAGGCAAAGAACTCCAGAGTTGTTATATTTTAAAGCAGAGCAAAGACACAGACTCAGAACAGCCATGTACACAGAGAGAGAAATGAAGCTAAAAGGCAGTTATCACCTGTCCCTTCACAGCTTCAGGATCTGGATTACAGCATAGAGATGTGATTTTTTTTTAAATGAAAAGGATGCCTTTTCCCATCCTCTCTCATAAGTGCAGAGCTATGCTTCTTGTCTTCTCATGAACATCTTGTAGTTCAATAGCTGGTAGCTACTCTGTGTGTTCTTCACATCCTTTATTTACCAGGCCCCAAGTCTCCTCTGAGTAATGTGCAGGAGCATTCCAGGACTGTCCTTGAGTTTTGATAACAGAGCAGGCTGTCTTAACACCTTCTAGCTAGTGAAAGAAAACACTTAATTTATCACAGTATCACAGTATCATCAGGGTTGGAAGAGACCTCACAGATCATCAAGTCCAACCCTTTACCACAGAGCTCAAGGCTAGACCATGGCACCAAGTGCCACGTCCAACCTTGCCTTGAAGTGCCCCAGGGACGGTGACTCCACCACATCCCCAGGCAGCCCATTCCAGTGTCCAATGACTCTCTCAGTGAAGAACTTTCTCCTCACCTCAAGCCTAAATCTCCCCTGGCGCAGCCTGAGGCTTTATGGTACAGTCGTCAAAGTATCTGGGACACATAAATCTACAGGGAGCCAGCAGATGCTCTGTTCCTCTGAAAATCCTTCTCTATACACTGCAAGAAGTGGGACAAGTGCAAAGGGGAAGGTAATTCCTCTTCACTAGTTAAGCGGAATTCCTCCAACTCTGTTCTGAGAGGGTATCACGCTTCAATTTCTGCCAGAGGGAAGTCTGGCTTTAAACAAAAGTGGAAATTCCTTTTTTAAAAACAAAATACCTATCTTTCTTTTAAAAAATGCATTATGGGTTCAGAGAGCAAAATGACAAGGTGGAAAAATTGTGAGCTTGTTTCTGACCAGGAACAGCCTCCATCACACTCCCTTCTTCCAGCAGAAGTGAGTTGTAACTGGATAAATAGCAATATAGACAAAAGATTCTGAAAAGCAGATTCTATGCCACACCTCAAAATCTGTGGTCAACTGTCCAAATCATGCTGGTGAACTGTTAGCCTAGAAGATATATCATCAGAATTGTTTATCTTCCATGTTTTCTTCCTTTATTTAATGTACTCTGTTCAAAACCAGAAATACTAATAACATTATAGAAGAAAGTCAAGCAAAACAATTGTCACAGTCAGACATGGGTGGCCTATGGTCCCTGGTGTGGGTCTCTGTTACCTTCTCATGAACGGATAGGTTGACTACCAGTACTTGTCCCAGTTTTGCTGGGACAGCATCCTAGACCAGCCATGCCTTGCAGGCTGTTAGCAGTTCTCAGTAAGCCAGAGCAGCTGAACACTACTGCTGTATCTCGGACCAGAAAGGTTCATTATAGAAGGGTTCTCCTACTTGGGCCTCTGACTTTGCTCCTCTTTTTTCATCCGCTCTTGAGGACTGCTCTCCTGCTTGTGACTGCTGTACATTTGCTGGGCTGAGTATAACTTTGTATGCCTTGTGTTGGTATTAATGACTGTTTCATTAGATCTGTTTTCATTTCAGCCTATACACTCCTCTCCTTTACCTGATCCTCCTTCTCTGCTGGGAAGAGATCATGGTGCAACTGCTAGATATTAGACCCAGATATAGACTAAGTGGTTCTCAGTGCTTATTTGGGGTCTGACTTAAATAGCTTACTCGAGAGAATTACAGACCTTTAATGTGAGAGTGTCAAAGGGCTGAAGTTTGAATGGATTTGACCAAAATACTACAAGAATTCATTATGTTGATATTGGAAGGATTGTCATTGAATGTGGTTTTCTGGGGTTTGTTTCTGGAGTTATTTTTGAAGACGTGGGTAACTTTCTTGCTGTTGGTTATTGCTTTACTGCAGTTTATAATTTCTGGGCATGGCTGCTGCTCTGATAGGTTCTTTGGTGTCAGGCTATGGTGGTTTTTAGTAACAAGGACTTGTGTTTTCTGTGGAATGGTAGTGGGCAAGGAGAATTTGGTATACCCTTGAAATGTTTCCACCACCTTGATCATATTGTTTGGCTTTTTAAATAGGAAGAGGAGCAGGAGAAGCCCAAGCAGGAGGCTCATCTCCCCTCAGCAAACTTCCCCATTTGTACTGAGTGTTACATTCCTGGCCTGGAATACACCTATCATCTGTCTGGCTGAGTGGAAACTGCTGATGACCTACGGATTGTGGCTGGCCTCTGATTCTGCCCCAGCAAAACTAGAATGCAGGCTTCAATTACTTACAGTTGTGGGGTTTTGTTTGGGTTTGTCTCATTTATTTTAAATTACTCTGAATTCTGAGATTACATCTTTGTCTATACTAAAAATTATTTTGGATCATTGTGAAGTAGGAAATTCCAGCTGTAATTTCTGTTCTGGATAATGCATGTATATTAAGCCCTGAAATACCTGAGTTAGGAGTAATTTTATGACTCTCATGCTATAATCTGTCCTGAATTACCAACATCCATTTTGTACTTTAAACTTCACTTTAGAAGAGCTTTTGTTTTGGGGCAGTTGAAGTTTTCACTGCTATTGCATACAGAGAGGTAACTAGAGGAGGAATTGCTTTGGGTATTGTCATGTTAACAATAGATGTAACTTTAATAAGAATATGGGTTGTCAAGAGTTTTGTCATCCCTTTAGGACTGCTTCCTGTAGACTGACACAGCTCATATGCAATCTGTGCTACTTTTACCACTCCATTTAGACACGTGGTTCTCTCCTTCTCAGGCCACTCATAACCACATCTTTGCGTAATATGTACTGTCTGTCTTCTTTACTTTGCCTTTTCTTGACAGCAAGCATCTTATCAGGCTAGGAGCTGAATTCTAGGAAAAATCCTGGTGCTCCATGTATCAGGCTATCAGTAGTCCTATGTGGGAATGCAACGTGAGAAGGAATAACAACAAGCAGACTGAACATTTTGACCTTGGTACCCATGGCTTCAGGATGCCTCCCACAGGAGAGAAGAGATAGTGGACACCTGGTTAGTGAAAAAACAAGGCGTGATGTATGTAAAAGACTGGGTTGTTCTTGCCTAGACTGTGCTAGTGTGTAGGTGTGTGCTCTGTGCTCAAGACTATGTAAATGGAGTCAGAAAGAACAACAAAGGTCTCCAATGGGATTCACACTGAATCGTGTGAAGTCCGTGTAGTATCCCTCGCGGACAGGTGGTGACCTACACCTCATTCCTGAAGGAAGATTTGTGGCTAACATTCCTACCAGACCTTAATAGAATGTTCATGTTTGCCAAGTTTCTGTCAGAAATAAACTTCTGGATGATCAGGTGTCTCTACATTTCCCTCCACAGCCTCAGGTCTTCACATGCAGACCAGGAGATGCTTGCCATTCTTTTATAATTACAAATTATAATGTGGCCTTAATATTTCAAATAATTAGCAATGCTTGATGTATTTATCATCCAGAGACAGGAGAAGGAGAAAGGTCAGGAATGCAGCAGAAGCAAAACCTTAAAGCCCATGGCATGTGTGCTGGCTTAGAGCAGATCCCTCCCCCAGTAAAGTAAATTCACTACAACTCAGAATTTTGGAAAGTTGGAGAAAAAATGGAATTGTATTTTTGTACAGTTTAAACTAAACATAACAGTATAAGAAGAGTAAACTACTACAGAAAATAAAATAAACTTAAGGAAGGTGGGGAAGGGGTGAAGTGGCAGCAAAGCAGCAGCGAAAACAGCGGTGAGGCAAGATAACAGAATCATAGAATCAACCAGATTCCAAGAGACCTCCAAGCTCATCCAGTCCAACCTATCACCCAGCCCTATCCAATCAACTAGATCATGGCTTTTCTTGAACACCTCCAGGGACTGCAACTCCACCATCTCCCTGGGCAACCCATTCCAATGGCAAATGATAGCAGTGGGTGCAACAGAAGCAGAAAGCAGAAGATACAAGTTGTGCTTCCAGACATAAGCTTTTGATGCTCCAATGAAATTATATGAACTTATCTGTTGTTGCCATTTGATGGCCTATCCCTGGAATGTTCACCTCTCCAATCAGAGACTCCAATACTCTTCCACTCCTAAGTTTCTCTGTTCCAAATTTTTTATTATGTCTGAACCAGAAGTCTCTCTCATAACAGCCACGGCTTGCCACTTTTGAGTCAATGAAGCCATGGCATGTAGAAAAAAAGAAACCTTTAAGTGAGTCAACCCAAAAGGGAAAAAAAATTGTTAATCTATCAGTTTTACCTAGTAAACTTAACGTTCTTACTCCAATATACCATTACAATTAACAAGCACTTAACAGCTTATCCAGTAACCTCTAAGATCCAGTACAATCAGAAGGATAAAAACATCATCAAGATTTACAGGCAGCAACATACAGTCAGCGAGGTACAAATAAGCGAATCTCTCACTTTAAGAATCAACCCGCCCGCCTCCCGCTGAGAAAGTGCAGGGAGAGAGGGGGGGTGTAGGTGAGCCGTGCGCACCGCGCGCCGAGGGAGGGAGGCTGGGGGGGGCCTCCCGGTCCTGCGGAGCCGGCGCCGGGGGAGGAGGGGAGCGCACTCCCGGTGCCAGCCCGTGAGCCCGCGGGGGGGGGAAGGTGGGAGGTGAGCGCGCTGCTCCGGCAGGCGCGGGCGGAGGCGGGGGGCGTGTGGGCATGAAACCGACAGCTGAAAACCAGCCCCGATCTTCCGCCGCACCAAAACCCTCAAGTCCCAAACCCCACGATGGTGTCCGAGACCAATGCGACAAGAGACGCCGCCCGTCCTCCATCTCTGCAGCGAGAAGTTCCAAGGCGAAGAAGAAAAAAAACGCGATCGGCCATCAACCTGTTGAAATGCAGTCAGCAGCAGATGGATACTCAGCCGTCTCAGAAGACCTTTCAGACGCTTTCACCTGCGGGGCTTCATCTTTCTTGGGGCGATCTTATGAAGCGTGGGAGACAGCAAGAGTGGGTCTCCGGAGGAGGCCGAAGCGTCCGCTGATGTGGACTCAGTCGCTTCTTTCTTGGTCTCCGCTTTTCCTCTCGAACTGGTCAGGCCACACTGTCATGGAGAGTAGCAAAAAGCTTCTCTAGGCTTTTGCTATATTGTGTAATTTCTAGTGCCTCACATTCAAGCCAGAAGCATCGAAAAACCAAAACAATCTTTCAGTCCCATGGGAAGATTTCTCCCCAGAGTAAGTGAAAAGGTAAACACTGGCCATGTTTTCCCTTCCACTTGACCTCGCTTTTCAGACAACAGGATATTGTTTTGGTTAAGTAGGAACGACTATCTCAAGTTTGCCCAGCACCTGCAGGTGGGCTGGCCTGAGGAGTGGTCTTTACTTTGTTTAGGTAATGTTATCCAATTATATAGATTGCTTACTGTCTTTTACCAATATATGTGAACAACGTAAAAATGGTCCGAGTTGTGGGATAGTCCTGTCTTGGAACATTATAAAAATGGTGGACAGGCCAGGATCGGGGCTCGCGCGCGCTCTCTCGCCCTCTTGCTCTCTTGCTCTTGCCCTGGTCTGCGTCTTGCACTTCTGGGTTTTTCCAGCCTTTCTGGTTTTTTCCCTGGACTTAACAACAACAAACTGCTCACCGATCTAGTCTCGCCTCGGGTGGACCCCGAGTCGCGGAGACTACATTCTGCATGCCTGGACCCTTATCGGGAGAATGAGAGACTCCTTACCAAGCTATAGACTGTGAGTAGCTGACTGACGAACTATTAGCTCAAACCAGAGACTCAAAAGAACTCTCTTTAAACGTCATAGACTCTATAATTTGCCATTTTTCGGAAATGTTACTTTGATCTCAATCGAAAAGGATTCACAGTGGTGGTGTAGTTTCGGGAAGAGGGAATCCGCATTCTTTGCAATAAATCACTGATAAAATAGTCAACGCCTCGCGTATTTTCCCCATAACTCTGCCGCGAAACTGCGTTCCACGACAGATTTTGGTGTCAGAAGTGGGATTGAGAAACTGAAGTAACAGCCGAGGTTAAAAAATGGCTCAGTTTGGAAGGAGTTCTCCGGATGTAGGAGATGCCAGGTCGCCAGATCTCACAGAAACCCTGTATGCTAGGCTTGCTTCCGTGTTTGAATCAGCTAATTTAAGGAAAGCTATGGCGGAGACTTGCAGGCATGTTGCAGAGGCCTGGAGGCTGGAGGCAGAGGCGCATAAACGTGAGATAGAGACGTGCAAACGTGAGGCAGAGATGTATAAACAGGAGGTCAGAAAGCTGAGTGATGAGAATGCCCGGAGAGAATTGCGTTTAGAGCAAGCGCGTCAAGAAAACAAGTCGTTGCAGAGTGAGAGAGATGCTCTGTTAAAAGATGTTGTCAGGCGGAACTTAAGTATGGAGGAAAAGTTAGACAAGTTACTAAGCCGAAAGTCACAGTCCGGGAGCTCTTCCCGAACGCAATCAGCCGTTAGTTCCCGTGCGGACACACCGCAGCCGCGATCGCATGTCGGGTCTCGGACAGAAACTCCGCAGCCCTCGACCCATCGTAGAGAGTCAACTGGTCACCTAGGCTTGCCAACTACTTTTACTCCAATATGTCCTGAGAAGTCACAGCAACCTGTGGTTCGCCGGAAAGAGCCGGTAACTACCCCCTCTCAAACCCAAGGGTTGCAACCCTTGCACTCTCCGCCTAGAGTCTCTCGCGTCAGTACACCTTTACGCGAGCCCGATTTCTTTAAAATATGTCCGGTGAAGCACCATCCTCAGCCAATGAATCCCCAATCAGGGGCAGAGCCGTCCCTGTTGCCGCTAAAGCCGTGCGGCTCGACACCGCGTCCACCGTTTAACTCACCAATGCCGGTCCAGCCGGACGCCGCTTTGCCTCAGCCGCAGCCAGTTCAAGTCCCGGTGATTCCGCCGGCGAAGCCTCTGACGCCTCCGCCGATACCGGCACCCCAGCTACCAGCAGCACCATTATTAACAGTAGCGGAGCCGATAGCCCAGACACAACCTATTTTGCCGCCGAACGCCGTGTTATCTTCACAGCCGACTCTGCTTCAGCAGCCGATTTTGCAGACAACCCCGTTTCCGACGGTGCAGCAGCCAGCACAGGAGCTTCAGACGATCCCGCAGGTCTCGGCGCTTCAGCCGCCGCCACCAGCAGTAACGCAGCTGATAATCCAGCCGCAATCGTCTGCAGTCCCGCAGGCAGCAGCTATGGTGCCGTTTGTCCCGGCTCTACCGTCTTCTCAATCTCAGCCCGTTCCAGCGTTCCAGCAGGTCCCGATTCCGTCTCAGATTCAACCATCGGCAGCGCCGCCGCAGCCGCCATCTTCTCAGCCATCTCCACAACAGCCGCCATCTTCTCTACCGCCACGCGCTGAGCAACCAGCGCCGAGCACGCCTGTGCAGCGCCATACAGCGTTGCAGCCTGCAGTTGCGTCTATTGATAGCGACACGGAAGTGAAGGAGGTGCACCACAAAATGAAGTCCTACTCCGTGAACCCTCTCTTTGCATCTGAAACCTCGCAAGGACCGAAAGGAGGCAAAACAACAACTACGAAAACAAAACCGTACACAGAAACGCAGATGGATGATCTTAGGGAAACTTATTCCCGCATGCCTAATGAATCCATAATAGCGTATGTGTATCGCGTGGTACAAAGGGGCGCGGAAAGGATTATCTTATCTCGTGAAGAGGTGGGAAGAACTAACTGGGGACCCGAGGTATTTCTTGGGGATGGTCCTGAGGGAGACCTTGCGTTGAGTGCTAGGATCTTTCATTGGGCTAGTGCTTATGAGCCTTCGGATAGGGGTGATCCTACAGAATTTTGGATCAGATCCCCTGTTGAGTTAAATGAAGCATTTGCTATGGTTGCCTGTATCCAAGCTGTGAATCATAAGGGATTATATGCACATGCAATGGATGCCCCAGTAGAGCCACCGAGGCTTAGACCCCTGATAAAGGGTATGCCTGGCTTCATAAAGGCTGAAGGCATTAGGATAAGGAGACAAATTGAGAATGCAATACAACAGAATGAAGGGCAAAGTTCACAAAGTGTAGTACATCATCCTACGTGGAGGGAAGTGCTTACAGAACTAGCCACTCTAGGAAGAGAAATGGGTTATCATGATCCTTTATCTGTGCCAGAATCTGTCTTTCAGAAGGAAAAGCAGTCTGGAGGCAGGAACAGCTCTGCATCACGACGAAAACACCAAACGGTGCGGCATGCCTGGACATCTGGTGACCCCAATGAGAGTCCAAGATCGAGCCCACGATCAAGTCCCAGGGGGAGCCCTGAGCTTAATCGTCGCTCTGGATCTGGAATAATGTGGGTACCGAGTTCTACAGGTAGGGGTGTAATCCCACTGCAGGAGCAGAAATATGCAGTGAAACCTCGTGATGTGTTTCAGAAGAAACAGGCAGAGCGTGATCCTGTGAAGAGTGAACTCAGTACTATGAGTAAGTCCATGTCTGATATGAGTAAGTCCATGTCTGACATGAAAGGACTGCTAGAACAAGTACTGAAAGGCAATGGTAACGAAAAGGTGAAGCAGAACCGTAAGAGAGGCTCTGCAAACACGTCTCCTACCAAGTCAGGTTCTCCTGATCGGGGAGGAGATAAGAGCAGATCAAAAAACTAGGTGTGGCGGTGAATGATTCAGGCCACACTCATCGCTCTGTTTCTGAATGTCAATGGTCTGACAAACCTGAACCCTATATCATGATTCCTACTGGACCAACTAGAACTGCTGTCAAATACCTAATAGATACAGGTGCACAAATTACAGTGCTAAATGCACAACTAGCAAAGCATCTGAAAATATTGCCATCTCGGAGAAAGGTAAACATAACAGGTGTTACAGGACAACCTGAAACATGCTATTTAGCCAAGGCACAGCTGTGGCTACCTGGGGAGAAAAGAGCACCCTGGTAGAGTTAGCATTGGCTTCGTGCAAACATAATATCCTTGGGTTTGATGTTCTAGCAGGCAGAAGATGGCACCTTCCTGACGGAACATTATGGAGCTTTGGTGCTTATGAGATGAGGAATAAGAGGCAAAGGTTAGTCCGTGCTCGTGTTCGCTTATTGCAAACAGCTCCTCCATTGCCAAAGTCACATATTACCTGTGTTGCACAGTATCCATTGCCAGCTGCAGCTAAGCAAGGTATCACCGAAGTGATAGCTGATCTTGAAAAGAGAAAGATTATCACTAGAACTCATTCTCCTTACAATTCACCTGTTTGGCCAGTCCGAAAATCTAATGGCCGATGGAGATTGACGGTAGATTTCCGGAAGCTAAATAGTAACACTCCTCCTCTTACTGCAGCAGTTCCTAGTCTTTCATCCACAGTGACAGCAATCCAAGCGGCTTTTCACACCTGGATGGCGACTCTAGACGTGAAGGACATGTTCTTCATGGTGCCGTTGAGAGAAGAGGACAAACCGCAGTTTGCTTTTACCTGGCAAGGTATTCAGTACACATTCAACCGTCTTCCACAAGGGTACAAACACAGCGCAACCATTGCACACAATGCACTTGCAGCTTTGCTTGACACTGTTCAACTTCCTAAGGATGTTAAGATGTACCATTACATTGATGATATCTTGGTGGGAGGGAATGACAAGGAGCAAGTTGGTGCAGTGGCTGAGAATATCCGAGAGCTGTTAACTAGCCAAGGTTTGACCATTCCAAAGGAAAAGTGTCAAGGTCCAAGTCAAGAGGTAAAATTCCTGGGATCATGGTGGATAGCAGGTGCGGTGTCTGTGCCAGACGACACTCTTCAGAGCATTGAAAAGGGCCAAATACCCCAAAATAGAAAAGAGTTACAACAGTTGTTGGGTACTCTGGGTTACTGGAGGAAACACATTCCAGGTTTCTCAGTAATTGCCCGTCCTCTGTATGATTTGCTTAAGAAGAACAAGCATTGGGACTGGACTCCAGAACATTCTGATAGCCTGAGGTTTCTCAAGGATGAACTAAAGGCATATCAGAAGTTGGGGCCATTACACCCAAAAGATGCCCTGAGGGCTGAATGGGGTTTCTCCGCGAATGCCTCATACTGTGGAATTTTCCAGAGAGGACCCAATGGTCCTAGTAGAGCTCTCATGTTTTCATCAACAGCATTTAAAGAGACCGAAATTCGGTACTCGGATTGGGAAAAGCGACTTCTTTCCCTAACTCGAGCTGTTAAGGAAGCAGAAAAGCTTCGTACTACACAAGATATTGTAGTGCAAGGTCCATTTCCTCTGCTAAAAGCAGTCCTTAAAGGAACTCCTCCACCGGAAGGAATTGCCCAAAAGGCTACTGTCAGAAAGTGGTATGCCTACTTAGAGGGAATTTCACAGCTGATGCCGCTGAAAGAGGGACCTACAAAGGTATCCAAACTTCAGCAACCCATAAATCCTGATAAAGCTCTGCTTAGTCAGCCATATAAGCCTTCTCCTATTCAGGTAGCCCCTGAGATGACCGCAGACTCCGACAAATCGGGAGTGTGGTTTACAGATGCATCCTCTCGGAGGGTGGGGGCGAAGTGGCGCTACAAAGCCGCTGCCTTGGAGATTGCTACAGGCCAGACAATCACTGAAGAAGGTGATGGCAGTGTGCAGGTAGGGGAGTTGCGTGCTCTCATGCTAGCAGCTGAGCATGGAGCAACAACTATTTACACTGATTCTTATTCCACGTTCAAAGGCGCCACTGAGTGGATTTGCCAGTGGGAAGCGAATCAGTGGAAGGTGTCAGGTGTGGAAGTCTGGAGAGTCGAAGACTGGAAAAGGCTATTAGAGATTGGCCGATCCAGACCCCTCAAGGTTGGTTGGGTAGAAGGGCATTCCAAAAAACAAACACCAGCTGCCGCCTGGAATAATCAAGCTGATTTCCTGGCAAAGATCAACATAGTGGATGAGGACAAAGGAGAATGGTGGAGATTAGCTGAGTGGCTCCATATTAAAAGAGGTCATTCAGGAAAAGCAGACCTTTACTTCGAGTGTAGGTCTAGAGGGTGGCCAGTTTCTATGAGTACCTGTAAGGAACTCATTTCATCTTGTCCACAGTGCAGAATCAGGCTTAAACAAAATCATCCCAATCTAGCTCCAGCACAGCATATCAGAGGGGACAAAAGGTTATGGAGTACATGGCAAGTTGACTATGTGGGTCCTTTAAAGCCCTCACACGGAAAGAAATACATATTGGTGGGGGTGGAAGTGGTTTCAGGATTAGTCATGGCTACAGCAACTAGTGCTGCCACAGGAGCTCAAACTATTGAGGTCTTGAAGCAGTGGTTTAGTGTCTTACCAATGCCAGAATACATCCAAAGTGATAATGGATCTCACTTTACAGCATCTTCTGTACAAGACTGGGCTAAGAGTGAAGGGATTACATGGGTATTTCATACTCCCTATTATCCTCAAGCTAATGGTATTGTAGAGAGAACAAACGCTCTGGTTAAGAAACATGCCATGGTATCCAAAGGTAACTGGGATAAACGCTTACCATACGCAGTTTTCATTGTGAACAACAGATGGGGTAATTATGGTAGTCCTAAAGTAAGGGCATTTTGTCCTGACAATCCAGTGGAGAATGTTAATCATCCACCAGATAAATCTCAGCACTCTCAACAGTCATTACACAAATTACAGGTGGGACAACCAGTAATGGTAAACTTACCTTCAATTGGAGTTGTGCCTATGACCCTGACTAAACCAAATGGGTTGTATGCTTGGAAAGCAACTGATGTAAGTGGGAAGACTCATCGTATCAGTGCACGATGGATTCTCCCAGACTTCTGAACTGCTTATGCATATACCAGGTTTTCTGCTTTGTAAATATTCAATAAAGCTTTGTTTATTCAGGGGGGTGGGCATAAGTATTAAGTTAGTTTGAATTAGAATTATGCTTATGTATTAGTTAGGTTAATAGTTAAGTATAAGTTGTATCTCATTTTGATTTTTCTATTCTTGGCTTAATGTGAGCCAGGGGGTGGAGTATGTCATGGAGAGTAGCAAAAAGCTTCTCTAGGCTTTTGCTATATTGTGTAATTTCTAGTGCCTCACATTCAAGCCAGAAGCATCGAAAAACCAAAACAATCTTTCAGTCCCATGGGAAGATTTCTCCCCAGAGTAAGTGAAAAGGTAAACACTGGCCATGTTTTCCCTTCCACTTGACCTCGCTTTTCAGACAACAGGATATTGTTTTGGTTAAGTAGGAACGACTATCTCAAGTTTGCCCAGCACCTGCAGGTGGGCTGGCCTGAGGAGTGGTCTTTACTTTGTTTAGGTAATGTTATCCAATTATATAGATTGCTTACTGTCTTTTACCAATATATGTGAACAACGTAAAAATGGTCCGAGTTGTGGGATAGTCCTGTCTTGGAACATTATAAAAATGGTGGACAGGCCAGGATCGGGGCTCGCGCGCGCTCTCTCGCCCTCTTGCTCTCTTGCTCTTGCCCTGGTCTGCGTCTTGCACTTCTGGGTTTTTCCAGCCTTTCTGGTTTTTTCCCTGGACTTAACAACAACAAACTGCTCACCGATCTAGTCTCGCCTCGGGTGGACCCCGAGTCGCGGAGACTACATTCTGCATGCCTGGACCCTTATCGGGAGAATGAGAGACTCCTTACCAAGCTATAGACTGTGAGTAGCTGACTGACGAACTATTAGCTCAAACCAGAGACTCAAAAGAACTCTCTTTAAACGTCATAGACTCTATAATTTGCCATTTTTCGGAAATGTTACTTTGATCTCAATCGAAAAGGATTCACAGTGGTGGTGTAGTTTCGGGAAGAGGGAATCCGCATTCTTTGCAATAAATCACTGATAAAATAGTCAACGCCTCGCGTATTTTCCCCATAACTCTGCCGCGAAACTGCGTTCCACGACACACACCTTGAGTACTGTGTCCAGTTCTGGGCCCCTCAATTCAAGAAAGATGTTGAGGTGCTGGAATGTGTCCAGAGAAGGGCAACAAAGCTGGTGAAGGGCCTGGAACACAAATCCTATGAGGAGAGGCTGAGGGAGCTGGGGTTGTTTAGCCTGGAGAAGAGGAGGCTCAGGGGTGACCTCATTGCTGTCTACAACTACCTGAAGGGACATTGTAGCCAGGTGGGGAGTGGCCTCTTCTCCCAGGTAACCAGCAATAGAACAAGGGGACACAGTCTCAAGTTGTGCCAGGGTAGGTATAGGCTGGATATTAGGAGGAAGTTCTTCCCAGAGAGAGTGATTTCCCATTGGAATGGGCTGCCCAGGGAGGTGGTGGAGGCACCGTCCCTGGAGGTGTTCAAGAAAAGACTGGATGGGGCACTTGGTGCCATGGTCTGGTTGATTGGATAGGGCTGGGTGATAGGTTGGACTGGATGATGTTGGAGGTCTCTTCCAACCTGGTTGATTCTATGATTCTATGATTCAGAGAAGTTAGCTGGAACGGACTTTTGAGACACTTGAGCTGGCAGTTAATCACTTAGCTGGGATTTGGCTTATCAGCAAACAGTTACAAACAGCAGTCTCTGGACAGCGGCAAAGAAATTCCTGAGATATCTCTGCGGCTTCCACTACTCTCCCCAGTCTGACTTTAAGGCAAAAGCTAAGAGTCTTTGGAAACAACATTTCTTCTTTGCAAGGTGTTTTCCCTGTTGTCTTCCAGGTGGCCGCTTCAGAAGGCCACATCCCACAGGAATCATGAGTCGCTCCTTTTGGCCAGCAAAATTAGAGCGTCCAAATGTCTCATAGAGACATGCTTTGAGGGGCTTTCCACCACTACTCCTCCGAGCGTGGACCCCATGCCCCCCCCCCCTCCCGGCCGTCTGCCCTGATCAGGGGCAAAAATCTAGTTACCTCACTAGGCGTGCATGACTTTTTCTTCCCGACCTCCGGGGCAGAGATCAATATGGCCAGTCTTCTGCACCCCTACTCTCTTGTCAGCCATCTTCACATCCCCCATACAGAGAATTTGTAGCTGCGGAGGAAGGTCAAGCCTCTCCGTTCCGTGCGCCCGAAGGGTTAAATCCCACTGTTCGGTGCGCCAGATGTTGCAGGCCGCGTTGCCTGCTATCACTGGCTGCGGGCATCAACGGTAAACAGGCCCATTAAACCAGTATGGTTCAGGTGAGCTGCCTGAGCTTTCAGAAAGATCCAAATACGAATTATGCTGAAGCCGTTTATTGATCATGACAGCCTGAATTATACAATCAGCCAGAAGAGCACACGCCTACATATTAGCATAATTAGTCAGGGACGACCCACCATATATGCATAAGTACACACCTTGTTATTCTCATTTAATGAAGGTCTGTTACCTACCCCTTCTGAGATAAGGTGTCCAGCTGCATGTGAGAACCAAGGTCTGTTATTACAAGGATCTGCCTGTTGTCTCCTCTCTTTGCTGAGTTCCCACAGCAGTCCTGCACCTGCACCCCACAACTCTTGTGCATTCTGCATTCCCACACACTTGAACCCCAAAAAGCCAAGTAGAGCCTGGTCTGCATCAGGAGAAGTGTGACCAGCAGGTCAAGGGAGGTGATTCTTCCCCTCTACTGCGCTCTGCTGAGACCTCGCCTGGAGAGGGGTCTCATTGGAGCCCCTCTTACAAGAGGGATGTGGAGATGCTGGAGTGTGTCCAGAGAAGAGCCATGAGGATGCTCAGAGGGCTGGAGCAGCTCTGCTGTGAGGACAGACTGAAAGAGTTGGGGCTGTTCGGTCTGGAAAAGAGGAGGCTCCCAGGTGACCTTCTTGTGGCCTTTCAGTATTGGAAGGGGGCCTGCAAAAAGCTGGGAGGGACTTTTTAGGCTTTCAGGGAGTGTCACGGAAGGTAGTTTGGGAGGATTAGGGGAAAATACGCGAAGGCTCACTTGTATAGTTCAAGTGATTTATTGCTCAAACACGGAGATCCCCCTCCCAAACTAAATTCCCCACGTGAATTCTTTTAGGTTTGAAGTTGTAGAATAACATTTCAGAAAATAGCAGATAAAGGAGAGTCTGTGATTTTCTTAAAGTTTTTTTTGAGTCTTTAAAGTTATTCAGTCTTTAGGTGAGGAGTTCTTTCTTTGGTTTGCTCACGATTCAGTGGTTCAGATTAGCAGGATTCGAAGTTTGGGCAGTGTCCCTTTGTTCGTCAGGATCGGGCCCAAGCGGGTTTCGGGCCTCTGCAGGTCCCTCGTCGGGCAGGGCCGATCAGGAACGAGAGGTCACTGCGGCAGGAGCGAGGCAGGCAGGCTAGCGAGCGAGCAGGTAGGAGCAGGTACCAGCAAGCTCCCGATCCAGGAAGGCACACCATTTTTATAATGTTCAAAAGAGGTGTAACCCTCCAGTCCAGGCTATTCTACGTTATTCTTACAGATTGGCACAAAGTTATAATCAATTCATACAATTGGAGAACTTTTACCAAAACAATTTCTAAGACCACCCCAAGGTCAGCCCACACCAGGTGTCAAGCGGGCATGAGAACTGCCGTTCCCCCTAACCCAAACAGTGGCCTTTTATCTTGTTTACCTTTTATCTCGATTAGGGAGAGACTTTCTCATGGGACTGAAGGTGTTCAAGAAAAGACTGGATGGGGCACTTAGTGCATGGTCTAGTTGACTGGCTAGGGCTGGGTGCTAGGTTGGACTGGATGATGTTGGAGGTCTCTTCCAACCTGGTTGATTCTATGATTCTATGAAACAGGAAGTTCCTCTGTTTTATAGGAACCCTATGCAGGAAGATGGAGTGTGCTAACCACTGCACCTGGGGTCAGGTTCAGACCACCCTAGGGAGAGTTAACCCTTTACAAGCCCCCAGCCTAGGATACTCTAGTGCTTGTTAACCTTTTCAGTGAAGAAAATGTTAGTAATATCCAATTTAAAACTCCCCTGGCATAACTAGAGGGTGTTGGAGAAATACAGAGCAGAAGGTTGGATAAGGACCACCACAGTCACAGATTCAACAGTTCTTAGGTTTAAGGCTGAAGCAAAATTCTGAGGTGATGCAGAAAAGCATGGGATTTGAAACACTGTTTTAAGGGATTGGGTTTGATTGTTTTCCAAGGGATGAGTCCAGTGCCTGCACCCACCGACAATGAGAAAACACACTGTAGAAAATGTGCTGATTCACTTAGTGGGATTGAAGTGTTGTCACTGAAGAACCACCCAGAGCAAGCACTGAAGCTGCAATATTTCTGAATAAGTCTCCCCAAATAAGAGAGCATTAGGTGGGTTATGATGCCCTTTAAAATGGTTGATTCCCCTTTAGAATTGTAAGGCTAAACATAATCTCTAAACCTAGCTCACTAACACCCAAACTCCTATCAACTAACACCAAAATATAAACCTAATCATGACACTAACTGTAAAACTTAACTCTGAAACCTAGCTCTAATCCCAAACCATAATTGCAAACTCTAACCACTGGCCCTTACTCAGTCCCTACATCCAATGCTAATCCTGGCACTAGTACATAGCTCTACCACTGAACCTAATACTCTGTCCCTACACGCAGCGCTAACCCCAAAACTAGTATAAAGCTCTAACACTGAACCTAACGCTTCATCCTAACCCTTAGATCCTAATCTGAATGTTAACCATAAATTCAATCACCTAAATCTACACCATTGCCCCGCCTTCCACAAAAAACCTGGGAAGGGTGACAGCCAAGACAGCCATCTGAACTAGACAGGGGTGCATTCAATACCATACTGACATGACTGCTGTATTAGGGTTGGCCATGGGGCAGTGTCATCACAGGCCAGTACTGCTTTTATATCTCATTTTATAGTTCATTAGTATTATTTTTTTATTCCTGTTGTTTCTTCTTTGTGCTGTTCCATTAAACTCTCCTTATCTCAACCATTGTCTCCTGCCTTTCCTCTAAACATAACCCCTAAACCTAATTCTAACCATGACCCTAAATGCTAAGCCATCACCCTAACCCCACATTCTAACCCTTAGATTTATTCTAGCAGTAACCCTAATCCTAACTGTGTGCCGACAAATATACCTGGTGTGCTAGTTTGAAGCTAGCTAGAAGGTTTTGGTGAGAAGAACTAGATTACAGGCTGTGAAAGACAAACAAGGGTGATGTCTACTTCACTCATAGGCTTGCTGAGATGTATAAAAACAAGAATCCAAACATAGATAAGGCACTTGTTCTTGGGACATTGCCTGAGCTGCACTTCTCTCTAGCCTCTCTGCTGTCTCTCTGATTAATCCACTTTGCTTCCTAACCCCCTGGCCAAACCTCCATTCTTCCTTGGGACTGGGGTAAGATTGAGAGGGGTGGGAGAAGGTGGAAGGGCAGTTGAGAGCTCCTCCTGGAGACTCAGGTTTCTGGAAGGGCTGTTGTGTTTCTGTATTACCTTTTACCTTGTATAATTCTATATATAAATGTATACACTGTAAATATCTGCTTGTATATTGAGCTAAGCTGTAAATATAAGCTTCACTCAAATTTCCAGAGCCAGCTAAGTCTAGTCTGGGTGATTTCCAAAGTGCAGGGGGGCGGGTACCACCCAAACCACTACACGTGGTTAATAGGTTGTACAGGGTTAACCCTCCAGGGGGAGTAACCTTGAACCTGACCCTAGGTGGTCTTGACCCCTCCCCAGGGGTGGGTCTGAACACTACCAGGTGATGGTTAGCCCACTACCCCTTCCTGTCTAAAGATCCATAAAAGCAGGGGGACTTCCTATTTCTTGATGTCTTTGTGCTCCCTGCCTCCCTGCTTATCAGCATCACCATCCTGTTCCTGGTTCTCTTTGTTGTACCAAGTGGCCATCACCCATGAGGGGGACAAAGCCATCACCATCGAAATCGGGTTATATCTACACATTTTGTATTTGGTTTTTTCCCTTCCCTACACCTTTGTAGCTTCCCTACCTCAGGTACCTTTTTAATTTATTGTTAAACTTTTCTTCTTAATTTCCAAATTGAGTGAGATTTATTTATTTGGGTGTACTTACCTTTTCCTCTCTCTACATCTAATTCCTTTCTTTTGGAAAAGGGGGAAGAGGGAAGGGCACTCTATAAAATTGTTACTTGGTTCTATCAAATTTATTTGAGTCTCTGGGAATTTAAATTAGAACCGAGACATAGGTCAAGGAAATTCTCCTCCACTTCTGCTCTGCCCTGCCCTGTTGAGGCCACATCTCGAATATTGTGTCCAATTCTGGGCCCCTCAGTTTAAGGACAGTTAAGAACTGCTTGAAAAAATCCAGCACAGAGCCACAAAAGTGATTAAGAGAGTGGAACATCTTCCTTGAAGGAAGCTAGGGCTCTCTACCTTGGAGCAGAGGAGACTGAGGGGTGATCTGACTCACGTTTATAAATGTGGAAAGGCTGAGTACCTAGAGGCTGGAGCAAGGCTCTTCTCACTGATGCCTGGTGACAGGCCAAGGGGCAATGGGTGGAAGCTGAGGCATAGGAAGCTCCATGTAAACATGAAGAGGAATTTTTTCACTGTGAGGGTGGCAGAATGCTGGAACAGGGTGGTTGTGGAGTTTCCTTCTCTGGAGATCTTCAAAACGCACCTGGATGCATTCCTGTATGACCTGGTATGGGTGACCCCCGCCAACCCCTAGCATTCTGTGATTCTGTCATTTAAAGTGCTTAGAGTTACTAACTGATGAAGAATTTGACTGATCTTAGTTGCTTTAAGGTATAAAGCAAGCAAATGTGCCCAGAAGCACTGTAGTACACTGAGAAAGTGCTGACAGGAAAGTTTTCTATAGTGTTTGGTGGAGGACTCTATAAGTAAATCCTAACCACAAAGGAAATGAAATCAGAAGTGGTACTGGGGCCACTTCTCTTTAATATCTTTGTCAGTGATCTGGACAAGGTTTTTGGGTGAAGCCTTGGCTGGGATGGAGTTGAACCAGCTGCTGTTATTCATACCATGCCACAGTCATGCCAGCTTCAGAATATGAAAGTGCTAAGTTCAGATTGCAACATAGAGTCATAGAACAGTCCAGGCCAGAAGGGACCTCTAGAGGTCATCCAGTCTGGCCCCCTTTCAGTCAGCAGGGACATTCCCCCTAGACCAGGCTGCCCAGGGCCCCATCAAGACTCACCCTGATTATCTCCAGGGAAGGAGCCTCAACCACCTCCCTGGGCAACCTGCTCCAGAGCTCTATCACCCTCATAGCAAAGAGCCTGTTCCCAACATCCAGTCCAAATCCACTCCTCTCAAGCCTGAACCCATTGCCCCTCATCCTGTCACCACAGGCCCTCACAAAGAGCCTTTCTCTATCCTTCCTGTAGGCCTCCTTCAGGCACTGGAAGGCTGCTATGAGGTCCCCCCAGAGGCTCCTCCACTCTGGTTTGGTTTTCTGTTTTATGCTGTTTATTCCACTGTATTGCACTGTGCTTCTTCTGCAAATAGGCTAAGCTAAGGTACTGATGTGTTGTATTATTAGATCATTAGCTAAGGTTGCTATGCATTGTGATTATGTTACCACATGTTATATTAAACTCCTATCTCTTTAGCTTAACCCTGAGGTTTGTGTGTTACTATTTCCCCTCAATTTTATGTTAGAGGAGCAGGGATTTTAGCCTTTGTGTTAAGCCATTACAAGTAGTGAGGCTGAATCTTGAGTCTTGGGTTCAGTTTTGAGGCCTTCACTATGTGAAAGACCTTGAGGCAGTTGAGTGGGTCCAGAGAAGAGCAGTGAATCTGGTGACGGATCTGGAGAACAGGTTTTGTCAGGCGTGCCTTAGGGAACTGGGATTCTTTAGTCTGGTGAAAAGGAGGCTGAGGGGGGACCTTCTTGCTCTCTACAACTCCCTGGCAAGAGGTTATAGTGAGGTGGGTGATATTTTTTTCTCCCTAGTAACACATGATAGGATGAGAGGAAACAGCCTCAAGTTCCAGCAGAGGAGGCTTAGGTTGGATATTAGAAGAAATTTCTTCACTGAAAGAGTTCTCAACCATGTGAACAGGCCCGGGGAGGTATTTGAGTCCTCACCCCATGAGGGGGAGGAGACAGAGATGTAGTGCTGAGGAAAATGGTGTAGCAGCAGGCTTGGTAGAAGTAAATAATGATTGGACTCAATGATTTTAAAGAGCTGTCTCAACTGAAATGATTCTACAATTCTGTGAAAGGAGACTGGAGGCAAGGACAGCCAGGCCTAGGCAGAGATTGTAAAGATGATTGTCTTATTTCTTTGCTTCTGTTGTTACTTTATATGAATATGAAAAAAAAAGTTTTGCTAGGAGCTCACAGCCAACTGTGCAAAACACTTTGCCAAGCCTCTGCAAGTTCTTTTAGCAGCCAGCCCACACATTCATATGCCAAATGAAGCTTTTTTGAGGTAACACTAACAGTGCTGAATTGTCACCTTTGACATCCTCTAATTATTACATTAAATAATGAAATTTGTCATTATGGCAGGATTTAGAGACTTTAGAGTCTATGTTAAGGACAAGTGCATTCTTAGCCTGAAGCTAAGTGGATAATGAAAACATTGTTCTCCCTACAGATGGGAAATGGAGAGGCAATAGAATGAAAGTAACTACCCAGAGACACAAGGAGACATCTCTGAGACTACACATTTCCAAGGACTCTGCTATTGTCTTTAACTCTGCCTCATCTCAGACTCTTGCATCTGTTTATTGGTAAGCATATTCCTACCAGAAATTGTCTACTTTAAACATCTTTGTAGGCACACAGAAGCTCTAGCATAAATAAGACGTTGCAGTTGCTGCATGCATTAATACTCTCTAATTGTGCATCAATACTCTGTAATAAGCCCTATGAGCAGCGGCTGAGGAAGCTGAGGTTATTCAGCCTGGAGAAGAGGAGGCTCAGGACAGACCTCATTGCTATCTACAACTATCTGAAAGGAGGTTGTAGCCATGCGGGGCTTGGTCTCTTCTCCCAGGCACCCAGTGACAGAACAAGAGGACACAGTCTCAAACTGCACCAAGCTGGATGTTAGGAGGAAGTTCTTCACAGAAAGAGTGATTGGCATTGGAATGGGCTGCCCAAGGAGGTGGTGGAGTCACTATCCCTGGAGGTGTTTAAAAGGAGGCTGGATGAGGCACTTAGTACCATGGTTTAGTTAATTAGAAGGATTAGGTGACAGGTTGGAGTCGATGATCCTAAAGGTCTTTTCCGAGCTGCTTGGTTTTCTAATTAAACTGAATCTTTTTCCTCCTTGTGAAAACAAGGCTAGTCATCTAGTGACATTCATGCAACCACGTAATGGAAGGAGGGATTGTATCGGCTGCTGCATGATCGGCAAATATTCAGTGTCAGCTCTACCTATTCTAACCAGACAGAAAAGGCTCCTTGGCATGCAGCTTGGCTGAAGCAGTGAAATCAAGACAAATAGGACATTGGTCATTACAAGCATTATATACAGCAAGGAGAACTCATGTGAGACAGCATTCTCCCAGTTTTGCTGCAGTCTTTTCACAAGTGTATCCTCTGTGGCAGATGACTACAGATACTTGACCACAGACTACTTCATTAAACAAACTTTAATACTTTCTAACT
This sequence comes from Pogoniulus pusillus, assembly GCF_015220805.1. Taxonomy (NCBI): domain Eukaryota; kingdom Metazoa; phylum Chordata; class Aves; order Piciformes; family Lybiidae; genus Pogoniulus; species Pogoniulus pusillus. The sequence goes on along the minus strand of NC_087268.1, from coordinate 19,945,264 downwards.
GACTTTACTGGCAGGACACACTTTGCTGTCCAGTAGCTGAGCTAAAGCATGTACATTTAAAATTACTTCTATCTCAAGGAGATTTGCCAGACATGTTCACATAAATACTGCAATATGCTATTTATTATTTAGAGTCATAGGATCATTCTGGTTGGAAAAGACCTTTAAGAGCATCAAGTCCAACCTTTACCTAATTTTACCAAGTTTGGTGCTAAACCATATCCCTCAGTACCACATCTCTGCAGCTTCTAAGCACTTCCAGGGATGGGTTTTCAACTACCCTCTTGGAAAGCCTGCTCCATTTGAAGAATAGGAAGATTCTTTTTTATCCAAATAGGCAAAATGGAGGGGATTTGAAGCAGAGGATTTTTTTCCTTGTTTGTTTGTTTGGTTGGTTTTGTGGTCATTTGGTTGGTTGTTTTTTCCCAAATAATGTTTTTCAGAGGTGGAAAGGGAGTGAGAAGCATGCACAGTTTGCCTGGATAATGCTTATGCTCTCATCACTCCTCTGCACCATCTGTGCATCACAGGCTGTGAGAATGCAAGATGATGAGCAGATCGTTCCCTCACATGTGCAATCTCTTGGCCTTGACATACTTTCAACACGCTAGGGTCTGGAGAACAACCTTTAGGAGCAGCTTAGGGATCTGGGATATCTTTAGTCTGAAGAGAGGGAGCTGAGAGGACACCTCACTCTCTACCGCTAGCTGAAAGGAGGTTGTAGGGAGGTGGGGGGTTAGTCTCTTCTCCTAAGTAAATTTTCTTTACTGAAAGATTGTTCAAGCATTGGAACAGGCTGCCCAGGGAGGTGGTGGAGTCACCATCCCTGCAGGTGTTCAAAAATCATGTAGACCTGTCACTTTGGAACATGATTTAGTGTGGCATGATTTAGTGGGTTGATGGTTGGACATGATGATCTTAGAGATCTTTTCCAAATGAAATGATTCTATGATTCTACTCAGGACACTTTTACAGTCACTTGAAGCTTGCTCAGCTGAAGTGAGACAGTGCCTTGAAAAGTGGTGTAGTGCAGAAACAACCTCTGGGCTGGTCACGTCATATGGGGGCTATTTTCTAACACTCTAGCTTGACACAAAAGAAATGTAAAGCTCTTTACCTACAAACCACCCTCCCACCTCACTTGCTCTGCAGGATGACAAAATAACAGTTTCCAAATTGTTGAAAGAGAGAAAAATTCAAAGCTGTAAAGAATTATCTAAGAAATGAGCAAGTATTAGAAGATGGAAAAGTAGCAAGGCAATATTCTAAAGAGCAATTATTAGGTTAAGTAAAGCTCCCCAGAAATTAGAAAAATCTGTGGTGAAAGAACCTCACCTTGCAAAGTATTAAGTCAAATGCTAGGGTGTTTTTTTTTGCCCAGTCTGGGAATTAACACATCACAGGATATAAAGAATTAAGTGACCCCCTCTTTGAACCAGAAGGAATCACCAGGGTGGAGTCACTATCCCTGGAGGTAAGAGAAGACTGGATGTGGCACTTGGGGCTATGGTCTAGTGACAAAGGATGCTGGGATGAAGGTTGGACTGGATGATCCTGGTGGCCCTTTCCAATTGTAGTGATTCATAGTGATTAGATGTTGTGCTGAGGGATTTGGTTTAGTCAAGGACTTGTCAGTGTGAAACTAATGATTGGACTCCAGGAGCTTGAAGGTCCTTTCCAATCTAAGAAATTCTGTGATTCTGTGAATGGAAGTGGGGAGTAAGCTTTAAACAAGATTTATCTCAAAATTATTTCCCAGGGAAGTCTGCAAAAGCAGAGCTGGCTTGTCAAGGAGTCAGCAGAAGGTGACACACTTCTTGGCCATGTGTGAGAATAGAGGTGCGTGATTCATTACTAGTTAATAGGCATAGTTTAAGGAATTTGATAGTAAGACTCTAAAGATGCTCATTAAAGGCATTAAAGTGTGTGTAAATCTGGAACCACAACAATCTAGAAGCAAGAAAGCAAGACCGTGGGAATACAACATTCTCAGGAATGTCTGTTACTTAAAATCTCCTCTTAATTTGGCTTGCAGATAGACAAGGATGGTTGAAAAGAGCTCTGCTGGGGCACTGCCTGAATTACCATCTTCAGGTTTGGCTTTGTAGTGTAATGCAGATAGAATATTCTCCTATTCCCATTGCTCCTAAATCAAGTTCATTAGGCTAGTGCTTTGAGAACCACAATGCCTTGTGGAAAAGCTGTTAGTACACTGGGAACAAAGAGGTTAACTGCCCCAACTTTTAGAATGGTTTCAAAAAATGGCCAGCCTCCCTTCTGACATCGAGGAACAAAACTCTTAAGAGAAATGAACACTGATGATTAGCAGGCAGTAAAAAGTAAACACCATGGTGTCCTTTCGCTGTGGACAATTTTTTTGTAGTTTCTGCAACAACATCGAGGTCTCACAGGGGCTGACTGGATGTATCTTTGTATATGGACCATTAGACTTACTTCCTGACTGTCCTGGGTCCAGGGACACAGCACACCTTCCCCCACTTCCGAATGCAGCTCAGCAGATTCAACTCGACCCATGATACTTACATCGCCTGCTTTGATATATGATCTAGAAAAAAAAAATACTATCTGTAATACTGGAATGTTACATACTGCTAAGCTGAAAAGAAAAAAAGAAAAGGAGTGAAAAAAAGCCTCCTTCTGCTGGCACTTTCACAGTCTGTTTATGCTATTCGTTCTGTGGTGCACAGGAAAGCTGCTTCACTCCCAGCAGGCATTCATGGAAAGGTAATGCTGTCTGTGGCTTCAGAGATGAGTAAAACTGAAGTTCCTTCCTCCCTACAGAATGTCAGAACTGATCTTTACTGGGGCAGCACGTTTAGCAGTGAGAAAGGATCAAAATAAAAGCAGTTTCAGTTTGAGATGAAACAGTGCGGAGGCAGAAGATTGAAAAAGTGAGCTCTAACATGTCTGCTCTTCTCTGAGAGGAGAATGCAGCAGCGTCAGCATTTCTCAGTTTGAAAAGGGAGTTAAGTCCACTGGTATCTACAGGCCAGTGATTTTAAACTTCAGCATCTTTGGAATTGCTGTAGGTGGAGAAGGGTGAAAATGAGGGCCAAGTAAGGCCCAATACATTTGCCCTAGATGCAGGCAGAAAGCTGCTCTTCCCTTCAGCATTTTGTCCAAACTAGACAGTGAAATCCTCCAGCATAGCCTATTCCACATACGTTAAACTCTCTGCAGAAATGCGAGTGGGCATGTCATAAATAATAGGCATAAACTTGCGTTCATGCAAAATAAGGCTTTTAATAGAGTTGCAGGAATCAAGCAATGTACAGGCCTGGGTGCGCAGGGAGACTCTGCTCTACCCTAACACACACCTTTTGTTTTCAGTTTTCTCTTTTTATACCCTATTCTATTACATATTCATTATTAATTCTAAGAAAAGGTTGGGTTTTCCTTATCAGTTTTAAGAATGGGAGGTGTCTCTTCCACGCATGTCTCTTTTTATCTGGTGGTCCCTCTGGTGGTCTTCAGTGACGAAGTAAGGGGTCTTCTTCAAGTGTTCCTTTCCATGAATTCCAAACTAGTAGTGTCCTTTGTATGACTCTTCTCTGCTCATGCGCAAAGGCTGTTTCTTCCACATGCCTCCCTCCTCCACCAACCTTTCTAGTTTCTAATTATTTATTGCTGTTATCATAAGCCAAGTGTATACATTTGCGATGGTTGTGCAAGGAGGAATGCAGCTCCATTCAAAATCCCCCTTCCTCCCTGTCTGTGACCTCTTGCCACGAATTGATCGGATCAAACATATATTTCTCACAGGCTTAACTGCCGGCAGCCTTGAGGCAGACGCTGCTCTCTCCCGTTTCCCAAAGCGCTGCATCATCTCCTAGGCTGCACTACGCTGTTTACAGACTGCCTGAGCTGCACCAGAGCCCCGCCGGCAGCAGCCGCCAGACGCACAGGCGCATGTGCACACGCAGCAGAGAGGTAAGGCCAGCCCCCAGCAACAGCAGCAGCAGCCTTCTGCTGCTGGATTTTTCCAGCTGGAACATCTTGCTGGCTCTGCTGTAATTTATGGACACTGGTTTCTGGCGCGGGGCCTTTGCTGTTACGACAGGGACCCACCGACTAAAGGAGGCAGAGCTACAGTCAGAGGCGGAGAAGAGAGGAAGAAGAGGGGTGAAGGACATCGGGGGAGTGGAGAGTATGGAAGGAGAAAAAGGCAGAGCGGCACTTAAGAGAGGTGTGAGTTATAATTAAGAGAGCAGAAAGAGAAAATTTCAGAGAGTGAGTCAGCCTCAGGACGGCAAACAGCAGGAGACGACTTCAGGGAACATCTCATATCAAGGAGGATCTGTTCTGTCTGAATCTTCGCCATGAGCACAAGGAAGAGCTGCCCTCTGCCACCGGGGCAAGGAGACCAAGAGGAGAAGCAGAATGTGGCTGCTTCTGACATGGAGCCCCAGGAGTGCGAGGTGGAGATGATGAACAAAGCTATTCTGCAACAGAAGAGGCGCCTGAAACAAGTGACTCAGTTTGTGCATAAGGACTCTGCTGACCTGCTGCCCCTGGATGGCTTGACGAGGCTTGGCACGTCCAAGGATCTGGTGAGTCCAGTGGCACCCCATTTTGGAGGAGGTCTTCCTAACAGTCTTCATTCCAGTTGGGAACTGCTAGGAGGCTTTGTGAAAGCTTCTTAGGTTCAGCAAAGACAAAACTTTGTCATCATCTAGGATCAGATCAGAGTGAGGGGGAAAATTGAATTACCCATTTCTTGCATTCACCTCCCCATGCAAGACACGGGGACCAAGCTCCATGCAGAGGCAGGCAGGCATAGACTAGAAGAATTCTCCTACGTCCAACTTTCCACTCACCCAGTGAATACATCTGACTTGTGTCTTTCCATATGGGATGTCTCTGAAACCCCCCATGCATTTCTGCCTCATCCAGGTCAAAAGCAGACTCCTTCCTGGACACATTGGGAGTTCGTGAAACTCCAAGAGGCTTATGTTTGACCTCGTCACCTTTTTGCATTTTTTCTCTCCCCACAATCCTTGGGTTTCTGGAGAGGCAAGCATAGCTCAGGAGTGCTAGCCAGGCACACAGGCAGCTGCAGTGGCCAGCACCTGTGGATGACACCTTTGGGGAGTGAGGCTTGTGGGCATCTCCTTCTGAGGATTCAGGGCAGGATGCATCAGTGGGAGGATCTGTCCCAGGGACCAGGGCAGTTTGTGATCTGGAAGGATTTCCCCAGGACAGGGAGCAGTTTCCCATAGGATCTCTTGCTAGCTTAAATGTACGCATCTGACCCTTGCTCTGACAGTTTTGGTGTCTAAATTCTCCTCTCTAATATGTAATTTAACTGCTCAAGGATGTGGTGGTTTAAACCATTTTCCTGAAAGAGGGCCTGATCTGTGCCAGTGATGGGGGCACAGCCACTTATTTCTGCTGCGCTAGTGGATGTTACAAAAGATCTTGCCCCTTCCTGCAGCCCATGGTTCTGTTAGACCATAACATCAACACCACAGATGCTCATGAATGTGCAATCCTCTCCGGTTGTTTCCTGGCCTCTGTGGCAGGCCCCAAAGCTTATGTGGAACAAATAGAGTTGTAAGCACGAGCTTGAATGGAAGATCTTGTGGCACAAAGGTTCTTCCATGTGTACATAAGGGGTCAGTGTTATGTTCCACGACAGTGCACCCTGAGAGTCTGTGGCATGGCTTGGCAGGGCCAAGGGTGACTCCTCAAAGTCATCATGGGCTGTTGCCTCATATGTCCTGGCAGTCCTTTACAATCACACGTGTGGATGTCAGCAGGAACTGTGTCTCGCTGAACACAATTGCTGTCTTAAGTACAAGAGAAGGAGTCACGTAAGTGTCGTGTGAGCAAGGAATGGGACCTCTCCTCCCTGCGGGGAAGGAGGTCTGGCCATGTGGACTTCGTTCAGGCAAGCACTAGCTCTTTATGCCCTATAGCACTGCAGCTGAAACAGGCCCTCAGGAAGGGTTCCCTGGACATCCCTAGCAGAGAACAGGGAGGAGTCATTCTTTGGTCTCAGCGCCTGCTCACTGAGTCTATCCATAAAGGCAGGAAGAAACTTGTCTACCTGCTTTGCTTTGGAATTAGCTTCTGTCCCACCATGCCTCACAAAGACAACCATGGCCTCTCTGAAAGTCCTGGTGGCAGTCTTGACCTCCGGAGGCTGGCACTCTGGAGCCCCTGCTTGCTCCAGCAGCAGAGGCCTTGTCTGAATCACTTGTCAGAAGCAGCTCTCTTGGTCAGATGAGCCATTGTAGGCTTGAGGCTTCACTGTGTGCAGACAACATTGAGTCACTGAAAACCACTGCATAGTTCATGTTTGGTCTGTAACAGAATGGCTAACACAGTTTTACCATGGAATTAAGGAGCAATGAATGACACACAGCATATTCTGTGCTGTGAGCATTTTGCACTGGCTTTAGAAGGCACAGAATTGTATGCCACCTGTGCATAGTCCACGTAATGAACCTGGCCTGAGTTCAACACTGTAGCTGTAGTACCACTGCTTCTGGTTTACCTTGGAGAGAGAAAAGAGCCAGACTGGATTTCCAAGAGCAGTTCAGCAGTCCCCACAGCTTGATGGGCCACTGTGACATCACTGTGATGTTGCGAGGGCTGCACATTAGAGTTTGGAGCATGCTTTCAGGCACAGCTCCAGCCCCACATAAAACTCTGCCTGTGTTTCTTAAATGGATCTGTCTCCCTCCTGGAGAAAAGGAATTCAGGGCTGAAAGCAAGGCAGCATCCAGGAAGTGCTAGAAAGGTTCATCTTAGAGTGCAAAACACTCCAGAGTCCTAAAGCACTTCCATTGAGAGAAACGTAGTTGATTTCCCAAAGCATGCCTCCATTGTCGGTGTCAGGAACTCCAGCTGTGGTAGTTGTGCATGTCCTAAAATTAGAGCAGGGACTTATGTCATGCTGGGGAAAAAAAAAAAGGCATTTTCTTATGCAGCTGAATACAGGCTGTTAATTTTTGCCACTCTTTTCTGGGTGTGCGTTCAGCTTATACAATGGATTCAGCAGTTTCTGGGACTTGATAGGCTCATCACATCTGCAGCAGTGAAAAAGTGGAAGCTTCACATTTCCAGCTTTACAACAACTTGTTTTAGGGAAAAGAAAAAACCAAAACCAAAACCCAACCAAATGAAAAAGCAACTTTAGAACCACACACACATATATATATTTTTAATGGGGAAAAAAAAGTAGCTGAACGAGCTAAAATATTCTGAAAGGATGAAGCAGACCTGAAGGTCTGGCTTCATCCCTCACAAAAATCAAGATCCTGAAATCATACCACGGCATTAACCATAGGAAGGCCTTAAGATTTCATGTTGGAGAGCCTGAATGGGATGAGTTGCACTGGGAACTTGTCTGACCCTTCTAAAGGTCCTGAGAGGCTCTTCCAGCTGCTGAACCAGCTCCCTTCAGGCCCTCTTTCACCATCCTCTCTGTCTCATTGTTTCTTAACAACCCAAGTAAGACAACAGTCTCCACTTCTTCATCTCACTGATGAGCCAGAAGACAGGGAAAGCCCCAGGAGTCTGCTCTTGGAGTCTGCCACAGTCCCAAAGCTCAGCACTTGGCCTCTTCCCAGAATGAGTGGCAAGAAGTGGCAGCTGCAGAGGGCTGGCTCTTTCTGTGGGAAAGGTTGCAGTGAGAGGGAAAGGTCCTTTGCGTGACAAATTGTGAGAGGAGTCGGGAGGGAGGAGAAGGGAGGACGGGATACAGAGACCTGCTGTTGGTCCCCTGCCCTTTTCCCATGGCCCAGATGTTAGCCAGCAGCCAAACTGGCACTGTGCTTAGAGGATTTAGGGAGGGAAGTACAATGGCCAGCTGTACTGTGGGCCTGCACAGTGAGCTGAGGGAAGACTAAGAAGAGAGGGATCTTTTCTTTTACGTTTTCAATTAATGCAGCATGGGAATGATCTGACTGCAATTTGGCCAAGACTATGCAAGTCTGAGGCACAGACACTCTGCAGGGTTAATAGAGTCCAGCTCATTGGCAAGTCTGGTCTAATTCAGACGTTTGGCATGCACATGGATAGGGTCAAACTGCTGCACCACCTGGAAGCTGGTTTCTCCAAATTATTTTCAAGAAGGATGAAAGCAACAGTTACGCTGTAATGCCATAACCCCTTTGGGTTAACTGCCTTTCTTCAGATGAGAGGTTGTTACTGAAAACACTCTTGTCAGCTCTGAGCAGCTGCTATCCTGGAGAAAAGCCATGGGCTGAATACAAAGAGAAAGGACAAAGCTACCTCTGACACCATTGATGCTTCCCATTCTTGATTCAGTTGCTGTGCAGGGACTGGAGGCACTGGAGCAACACTAGGCAAAAACTACGCTGATGACAGGGGGAACTTTCTCTCCAAAGCATCGCTTCCCTGTGTGTGTATGCAACGTCTGGCCAAGAAGTTGTTCACAGGTTTTCTTCCCTTTTGGTACACCATCCCCTTCTTTTGCCCAGATGAAGTGAGATAGGAATGAGATAGGAGCAAGAAATATATGAGCTAGAAATAATGTTCCTTCAGCCATTGGTCTGTTTTGATGGTGCTCCCTTCAGGTTGTGAACAACATAGGTCTTCATAGAATCCCCTAACCAAGGAGGGAGTCAAAATAGTATAATTTGTGATGGAGAGGGGCAGGGACAGATGACAAAAAGCATTAGAAGCTAGTTTCATAGAATCATAGAATCAACCAGATTGGAAGAGAGCTCCAAGATCATCCAGTCCAACCTATCACCCAACCCTTGCCAATCAACTAGACCATGGCACTAGGTGCCTCATCCAGTGTTTTCTTGAACACCTCCAGGGGATGGCAACTCCACCACCTCCCTGGGCAGCCCATTCCAATGCCAATCACTCTCTCTGTGAAGAACTTCCTCCTAACATCCAATCTGTACCTCCCCTGGCACAGCTTGAGACTGTGTCCCCTTGTTCTGTTGCTGGTTGTCTGGGTGAAGAGACCAACCCCACCAGGCTACAACCTCCCTTCAGGTAGTTGTAGACAGCACTGAGCTCTGCCCTGAACCTCCTCTTCTCCAGGCTGCACACCCCCAGCTCCCTCAGCCTCTCCTCACAGGGCTGTGCTCCAGGCCTCTCACCAGCTTCGTCGCCCTTCTCTGGACACATTTCAATATTTCAACATCTCTCTTGAATTGAGGAGCCCAGAACTGGATACAGTACTCAAGGTGTGGCCTGACCAGTGCTGAGTACAGGGGAAGAATAACCTCCCTTGTCCTGCTGGCCACACTGTTCCTGATCCAGGCCAGGATGCCACTGGTTCTCTTGGCCACCTGGGCACACTGTTGGCTCATCTTCATCTACTGTTTACCAGCACCCCCAGGTCCTTTTCTGCCTGGCTGCTCTCCAGCCACTCTGTCCCCAGCTTGTAGTGCTGCTTGGGGTTGTTGTGCAAGGTGTAGAACCCTGCACTTGGCCTTGTTAAATCTCATCCCATTGGCCTCTGCCCACCCATCTAGCCTGGCAAGGTCCCTCTGCAGGGCTCTCCTACCCTCCAATAGATCCACACCTGCTCCTAGCTTGGTGTCATCTGCAAACTTACTGATGCTGGACTCAATCCCCTGGTCCAGATCATCAGTAAAGATATTGAACAGGACTGGGCCCAGCACTGATCCCTGGGGCACACCACTAGTGACAGCTGCCAACTGGATGTGGCACCATTCACCACCACTCTCTGGGCCCGCCCTCCAGCCAGTTTTTGACCCGTATCAGAGTGAATCTGTCCAAGCAATGAGCTGCCAGCTGTGCCAGGAGCTTTTTGTGGCATATGGTGTCAAAGGCTTTGCTGCAGTCCAGGTAGATTCCATCCACAGCCTGCCCCACATTCACCAGGCAGTAACCTGATCATAAAAGGAGATGAGGTTGGTCAGGCAGGACCTGCCCCTCCTAAACTTGTGTTGGCTGGGCCTGATCCCTTGGCCATCCTGTAGGTGCTTTGTGATGGCACTCAAGATGACCTGTTTCAGTTTCCTGTGCAGGAGAAGCTTCCTGCTTCACTACAAAGAATTGCTTGTACATCTAAAATTTGTGGAGTCCTGCCTCCTTATACCACATGTACGTTACACATGTGCTGTGTCCCCTCTGGCCTCTCAAATTAAAAGGTGTGAGAGTACCTGGTTAGGTGTCAGCACAAGACTGCCAAGTATGTGCTTAGTTGAAAGAACAGACATGTGTGGGGAGAGCATGTACCAAACATGTTTTTCTCCTTCAGTAACTGCATTCCACATCTACTTGTCACAGACATCCCAACACTTTAACATCGCCTCAGTGTCTGCACAGAAAATCGTGGAATTTAAAGAAAGGGTGTTTAGATAAGCCTGTTATTCATCAGGATGATCAGGTGGGTCATGCATTTGCAATCTGCTTTCCCAGGCTAGCAAATGTCGTTGTCCTTAGCTGCCTACTTAGCTGGAATTTCTTCTTCTTTGCGATGGAAACAGCAGCCACATAGTGTGGTCCAGCGGCGCCTCTTGGAAGGCAATCTGAACAAACTGCGGAGTGAGACGAGGGGCCAGTCTGCATGGGTTCAATCTCCACTGGCAAAAGACCGGGATGAAAGGATGGAAAGGGGAGAGAACAGGAGAAAAGAGTCTTCACCTCTGCTAATACAGTGCCAGGTAAGGCAAGAACACACTGCTGATGATTTCGCTGTGCTAGCAAATGCTCAATGAGCTGCCCCACTACCAAGGGCCATGCTAAGTTATTACTTGCAAATATCAGAAGAGAGAGAAGCCAGAGAGTGTGGATTTTCTGCCTAGACTCTCCTACACTTCAATTCAGATTTCCAACAGACAGAGGAAAGACTTCTGCATTCTAGTTGTCTGTCTTTGAAGATAAACCACCTTAATCACTTCTCCTTCCTCTGGAGGCCAGCTTTCCCGTGATAAGAGGTATTTGGTAAGTGCACAGAGAAGCAAGGAATGTCTCCTTATCATCTTAAGACAGGTGTCCCTAGTTGATTTATACTTACTGGATCCGGACTTGTCTGATTCTCTCAGGCATCAAAGGACCTCCTAAGAAAGTGACTACCTGCTCTGAATTATTGTCATTGCATTTCTGGATGGAAGCATCACTTTTAGCTCACTTTTCTTCTTATATCTTCCTGTATAGCAGAACACACTCCTATCTGGGCCCCTTTAGGTGAGAAAAAGCTGTGTCCCATGGAAGAGGGCTGCATGGTTAAACTGTTCAGTAATATGCAGGTACAAGACTCATGAAGCTATAGCCCTTGTACATTAAGTCTATGTTAAAGCTGTGTTTATTTCAGTTACCTCTCCTGAAGGACAGCTCACATGTTAGAGTGTAAACTTTACACATAAACCTTTCAGAATTCAGCTGACACAACCGTCACGACCCAGCGTCCTGAGCCCCTGAGCAGCAGGGGAAGGCATGCTAAGATTCAAAACTTCTCTCGGAGTAAATTAAAGCAAACCAATGCCAAACAGCTGATGAGTTAGGTTTATTAAAGGCGATGAAAACTCTTGCTCATGAATCTTAGAGATGCCTGCTTGTAGCGGGGCAGACAGAGGAGAGGAAAGAGGCGAATTAAAAATGAGAGAGAGAGCGAGTTAAGAAGTAATATAAAAAGAAAGTATCAGCACTTCTTGGATCCGGTGACATTTTCATGGGAGTAGTCCAAGTCCTGCAGTGGAGGCCATACCACATCAGCAGAGTCCGATGTGGTAGATGCAACATGGGGAGCCCAGAAGTTGCGGTCCTTTTATATCCTTTAGGTGGAGGGCGGGGGGCAGCAGAGGTCTCTCCGAATCACAAAGTGAGGTGTGCAGAGGGAGGAGTGCACAGTGCAATGTCTGCCTTTGGCCTTCCCGTGGCGCTGTTGCAGTGGTTTCCTACCTCCATAGACATTAGCTCTTCGCATTGTCAAGCCATTCTGCCAGGCCAGCAGCTCTCCTGCTGAGCTGTTAAGGGCTATCAAAGCCATCACCCTGTCTCTTCGGACCAGGAATGTCATGCATTGTTTTGAGGCAATAGAATCATTCTGCTCTCCCACACAACTAACGAAACATAAACACAGCCTGGTAGCAAGTTTCTGGAATGTTCAGATCAAGTATTAGGCGAAGCCACCCTCAGGCTTTTTTCTCAGCCTTTACTATTGCATTTAGGCATTATTTACTTTGGTTTTTCGACTCTGCTGTAGGTAGGTTAGTGTAATAAAACTTGGGAACAACAGACTAGGACCATGAACGTCTCTCAGTGTAATTTCTCCAAGTAGCTGGAGGTTTGTTTTTTTTTTCAGCAAAGGAGATGTTTCTTTAATCACTAGTCAGTATTGTTCTGGAAGAGGAAACTTAGAGACAAATGGCAGGGCTTTTCCAGGCATGTAGGTAGAGCGAGGGTAGGCATGCGGAGGTACCAGATGTAGTAGTTAACTCAGTGTCAGAGACCACTACTCGTTCGTCTTTTGTGTTTCTGGGGGACTGTAGTCCAGCTGCCACAAACATTCCATTTTTCATCATGAAGGAGAGTTAATGAACATCACAGTCAATGAAATAGATGTAACATTGCACTTAACTCTCTCTGAACTAAGTATTTTCTGTACTGGCATTTATCTGTTTTTGTATCCTTAAGTGCCAGTTGCTGTTTGCCACACTTATGCTGAAGGAAGGAGAGCTCTTCCTTTGAGTCTCACTGCTTCTCATGTCCACATCTGTGAACTTCAGAAAGCCATGCTTCTAAGTACAGCTCTATGGCAGGCAATAGCACTCAGGCTGCCAGCTCATTTTAACCAGAGAGGTGAGCTGGTACCATTTGGAGCATTCTTTGTGGTGTGTTTTTTTATTAGAAACTCAACATTACTGCCATTAAGTCTCCTCTCTCTGACTCCCGAGAGAAGCTTGGAAACTCCCAAGAAAAGATAACCTATCAGCATAAAGCTTCTATTTACACTCAGTCAAGTATGCTGAAAACCAAAGCAGCCTGACTAGTAACTGAACTTGACTGGGAAATAAAGCTGAATGTATGAACCTTTCAGTGATACAGAGAGAGTCAGGCAATAAGTGTTTGCACTCTTAACAGGTTATAGTTGTCCTGTGCCTCTTTAAGGCCTCTTTAAGTTTCAGAGATCCAAGACAGATCCAGTCTGTAGCAGTTGTACCGCAGACTCACTCCCTTTCCTCTTTACTTAGGTGGGTTGCTCAGGAGGTACTTGAGCAGAATTGCCCGGTTTGATGGCAGTTTTAGCAGAGTTATGATGATTGGCACCTACATCATTAAATCAAGCTGTTCTGTTTTGTGTAGTGGGGCGTATCTGTCCTTGATTTGTGCAGGGCTGTTTGCCACTGAATGGGATTGTGAGAAATACATAGAATCATATGTTTGATCTGATCAATTCGTGGCAAGGGGTCACAGACAAGGAGGAAGGGGGGGTTTGAATGAAACTGCATTCCTGCTTGCACCACCATTGCAAAGGTATGCAATAAGCCTAAGATAAGAGTAATAAGATTGGTGAAGGAGGGAGACATGTGGAAGAGATAGTCTTTTGCATATTTAAATGGAAATGCATTCCTCCTGGTGCCACCTTTCTGCATGAGCAAACAGAAGAACAAAGACTTTGAAGTTCATGAGGAAGACACTTAAGCAAGACCCCTTACTTCATCAAAGATTACCAGAGGGACCACCGGATAAAAGGAGACGTGTGGAAGAGACATCTCACATTCCTAAAAACTGATAAAGAAAATCCAACCTTTTCTTAGAACTTAGTGATGAATATGTAATAGAATAGGGTATAAAAAGAGAAAACTGAAGGCAAAGGGTGTGCGTTGGGGTAGAGCGGAGTCTCCCCTCGTACCCGGGCCTGTACATTGCTTGATTCCTGCAACTCTATTAAAGCCTTAACTTGCACGAACGCCAGTTTATGCCTGTTATGTATGACCGGATGAAATGTTTTTTTCAGAGTAATCACTGGCTTGTTATATCCCAAAAGATTTCTATTTTTCAACTTTCCCAGCCTGGTCTGAAACACAACTGTGCCTAGGTTTATGGTTCTGATTTAAGATCATAACAGTGCTAACAGCTCAGACATCTCAGGTATGCCTGCTTCCAGAGTGATTCTTTAGCAATTGCTCTCCACACTGCAGGTCGTCTGTTTCTGAAGAGGTGATACAATGCCTCTTCTGTAGCTAGGCAATGGACAGGTGGCTTCTGTGAGCCACAGGGATGGTTAACTCTCTTCCAGTACAATCTATGTCTGTTTTTGAGCTGACTCAGCTAGACACTACCAGGAGATTGCTGTCTGGGCACCTGATCTGGCAGTCATGGGAAATACCCACTTAGGTAGTCAGGAGTCACAGAGGATGAGGAGGTAGGTGTTTAGGATATTTACGATGTGTCTGCACATTGTTCTGTATCGTAGTTCTCTGCTTAGTCTGGCCACAGTTCTTCCTGGGAGGGAAGTGAAGGCCAGACAGAGCAGACAGCTTCAAAAGCAAAAGGGGAAGCACTTTGTCATAGAGTGGTTTCTTTTAGAAAGACCTTTAAAATGACCTAGTAACAACTCTCCTGCCACGAGCAAGGATAATGGACTGTTCTTTGGGTCTAGTCCATATCCCAGTCATTTTGGCTCCAGAAGTGTGGACTTTGTAGTACCGGCTTTTGTAACAAGCAGCTGTTGTCATGAGGTAGAGTAGGATCTGTCTGACTGGTTTTGGGAGCCTCGGTGGGCAGTCACTACTCTTAGTCCTGAATGTTTAAACTTGACATGCCAGGCAGCCTGGAGCCATGTTTTTTCTTAAATAAGCAGAAGTATTGCCAAAGTCAGGAGCATCTATGCAGAGAGCTTTGTAGCTCTTTCCAATCTGCGAGGCTCCATCATGCATGTCTACTTGTGTAAAACAGATTTATGCCAGGAGGCAAGAGACATGTGTGACCAAAGAGAATGGATGTGAATTCTGGGCACAGGCTTGCTCAGCTTGGTCTCCTACCAGCTCTGTCCTGTGTGATTTGCGTTACCATAGGACCTCTGTTCAAGATGCTTGGCAGTAAAATGAGACTGCTTGGTTAATATTCCTGCACGCCTGTGCAAAGAGCTGCAGTGAGGGCTTTTGGGACTTGTTCCTCTGTGGACTGACTGTTTCATAAATCCCCCAGCTGGTACTGGGTCAGTTAAATTTTGTGTTCTTCCAATCTCTGACTTTGAAGTTCTGTGGCAATTTACATGCTATGTGCCAAAGAGCTGCCTTGCATTGAATGTAGCTGCCAGTGCGACTGAGAGACATGTAATAAAATCATAGAATCATAGAATCAGTCAGGGATGGAAGGGACCACAAGGATTATCTAGTTCTAACTCCCCTGCCATGGCCAGGGATGCCCTACCCTAGAGCAGGCTGCCCAGAGCTCCATCCAGCCTGGCCTTAAACACCTCCAGGGACAGGGCCTCAACCACCTCCTTGGGCAACCCATTCCAAGCTCTCACCACTCATGATGAACAACTTCTTCCTCATGTCCAGCCTGAACCTACCCATCTCCAGCTTCGCTCCATTCCCCCTAGTCCTGTCACTCCCTGATACCCAGAAAATACCCTCCCCAGCGTTTTTGTAGGCCCCCTTCCAATACTGAAAGGCCACAGGAACGTCATCTGGGAGCCTCCACCTGACTGAACAGCCCCAACTCTTTGAGTCTGTCCTCACAGCAGAGCTGCTCCAGCCCTCTGATCAACCCAGTGGCCCTTTTCTGGTCACACTCCAGCATCTCCACATCCTTCTTTTAATGAGGGCTCCAGAACTGGATGCAGTACTCCAGGTGGGGTCTCAACAGAGCAGAGTAGAGGGGCAGAATCACCTCTCTGGCCCTGCTGGCCACACTTCTCCTGATGCAGCCCAGGCTCTGGTTGGCCCTCCGGGCTCCAAGTGCACACTGCTGGCTCATGTTGAGCTTCTCATCCAGCAGCACCCCCAAGTCCCTCTCCTCAGGGCTGCTCTCCAGCCACTCACTGCCCAACCTAGATTTGTGCTTGAGATTGCCCCAACCCAGATGCAGGACCCTGCACTTGGTCTTGATGAACCTCATGAGGAGAAGGCAGAGTTCTGGCAGATTTGACATTAGTCTTGGCTTTGGCTTTCCTAAAGTATACAGCACAGTATGCCTTACTTGGGTGTTGTAAGAAGTCACAAGCGTTTGCAGTCACACAGGACTGTTAACTAACTGGACATGATTCTTTATGAACAAGATGTGATTTTTTACTTTAAAGAAGAAATAGTATAATAACCACATCAGGAGCTGTCAAAACCAGGCATCTGTGCATATTTTCTGTGTAGATACTTCTTGACCATTGCTCTCCTTGTTCCTGGATGAGGTCACACAAAGTGACTGCACTTCCTTCTGAAACCACTGATGATATTTAAATATACACTATATATACACATACAAATGTTACATGATTCTTGGTGAACTCTGTAAGACATTATATGTTGAGATCTCTAGCTTCAGTCTTCCAGTTCCTGAGAATTTCTCAGCTAAATGTCTCTTCATGGAAAATGGTATAGCCAAATGTACAGAATTAAGACATTCTCTACACTAATGAGATGTATTATAGACTAGAGGAGAAACTTCATGATCAAAAGACTTGAAGTTTCCAGCATGCCCTATCTGAAGTTGCCTCAAATGCTGTTAGCACTGAAGCTGCTGTGGATGTTGTGTCTACTTGCAGCAATCCAGTGTTTTTCACAGGAGGTGGTATCTTTTTTCACTTTATAATAAATCATAAATAACATATTTTGGAAAATTAAGTCTTGGAGACACTGGATCACAGAATGGTATGGATTAGAAGGGACTTCTGAAGGTCATCTAGTCCAGCTCCTTCACCCGAGCAGGGTCACCAGGAGAAAATCATCCAGGAACATGTCCAAGACGGTTTGGAATGCTCCAGAGATGGAAATTCCACAAGCTCTCTGGGCAGCCTGTTCCAGTGCTCTGCCACACTCGAAGAATTTTCCCCTGATGTTTATATGGAACCTCTTGTGTTCCACTGTGTGTCCATTTGCCCCTTGTCCTGTTGCTGACCACCACTGAGAAGAGTCTGGCTCCACTGAATGTAGCTCCTTGTGATGGTTAACCCATGTACTAATAATAAACAGATTTAGGTAAGACATCAGGAAATGGAGATACTGTCCTTGACCATGCTGGCGATGCACCAAGTCCTTGATGGTCATACTAATCTTCTTAGTGTTCACAGCTTGTCAGAAATAAGCATAAGGATACAGCTCCCTGCTTCTGAATGGCTTATTTTCCTTTAGAAGTTAGTGCTCTGCTAATAAAGCTTATATGGGGTTTCTGAACAAATACACTAGTTATGGATCTCTTGACTGCAATATTGCCATGTTAAAAGCCACTGAGAACGGATAAGCCTCTGGGCAATCAAATGTAAATGGAAGCCTTTGGCAGAGGTTTGCAGAGCACTAGGAGCAGCAGATGGATCACCATTGTCTTGGATGAGTCATCTGGGTTATAACTGGTGCCTAAACCACCACATCTTTGGCTGTGTTGCTGAAAAAGATCTAAAGAACTGCCACACTGCTTGAGGAGTTGGTGTGTCACTTTGGAGACCACAGTAATTATCTGTTGTTATTTTTTGTAGTGCCAAGGTCAAGTATTGAAAGTGACTGTTAACACTGGATGTCCACCAAATCTCATCTCCAGGAGCTGTTTAAAGCAGCTGGGGTAAGTCTTTGCACAGTGGAAGAGGAGGAGTGGCTAAAATAAAAACCTATTGCAAGAGCCTATGCAGTTTTGATTCCCAGTCCCAATGGTAACTGCTAGCAGCTTTGCTTGTACACATGGCTCTTTAGAAGGAACTGAAGAGAGTGAGTGAAAAGGCAAGGGATCAGGAGTGCTGGCAAAGTTGTGTGCAAACCCCTGATGATGAGGAGGCAGCTGTGTGATTCTGTCTGTGTGTATTGCAGGGTGAAGCTGCCCAGTCGATGTTTAGCCTCAGTGGTGAGGAACCCAAATGGACAGCACCTTATGGTTTTGCCTGTGGACCTGCTACATGAAACAGATCCTTCCTCTCCTGGTCTGTTTCCATTGAGACCAAGGAGTACTACCACCAGTGAAAAGTCCTCCTCTTCCTCCACTTGAGGCAATAATGTCTGTTGTGTCCCACAGGCTAGAAGAAGTATCTGCCATGGACTGTGGAAACCTCTCTCTTACCATCCCCAGCGTTGTTGGCCGAGTAGAACACATGGAGTTGCAGTTTGGTCAGGAGACAGTGCTGTGTTCAGCACTGGTTGTAGGTGAGAGTGTCAGCCCCTTCTCTTTCTGTTTTCCTGATTCTCTCATGCCCAGCCAAAGGCATTTAAAAGAATCTCTGGGAAAAATGTAACATGGTGGGAGGTTGGTGATGTGGTCACCTCCACTGCTGGCCAACATCATTAGGTGTTAGGAATACCTTCAATGTAAGCAAAGGTGAAGGGCACAGGAAGAGTACAGAGAAGACAAGAAGAGATTGGAAGTGGGGAGAAAGGAGGTATTTGGGTTTTTTTTGTCTTAGCAAAGGATATGAAAAAAATCTCATTTCCTTCTAAAATTGACTTATTTAGAAGTTATCTAAACTGGTTAATTAGTCCTCTAGTCTGTTCTCCAGAGAGTTTCTCTGTGTACTTGTCTGCCTCTGCTGCAGGGAGCACCCTGGGCAAACTTGATAGCCCCGGAGTGCTGCTTTCCTCTATGCCCTGGGGCATAACCTTTGGAAAAAAAAACTGTAGGAGCCAAGGCTAGGTCAGCAGACACTGGAGCACACCCAGAAAACAGCAGAAAGGCTGAGTGTTCAACATTTACATCAAGCTATGCATATGCTAAAAGCATCTTAGCCAGATTTTCCCTATTCCTCTTCTTTGTCCCAATTGGTCTTCTAAGTTTTACCTTCTTTCTTCTATTTGTCTCCTCATCTTTGAGGAGTGCTGTTCATCTTCCAAGGCCTTCCTTGATGTCACTTTCAGGTCCATTCTTCTCACTTTCCTAGTCACCTAGAAAGAACTTCCTTCTCTTCCACACTCCCATCTCACTCTTCATCCCTGGTTTCCCCTCTGCTTGTTCTTGGCCTTCATTGTGAGTCAGTATTAGCTATAGGCTAATTTAGTCCTATAGCACCTGTCCATTAGCTACAGGCTAATTTAGTCCTGCAGGACCTGTCCATTTTGCTGTGATGTGGAAAAGGCTGCCTTAAAGGAGCAGAATTGTCTTACAGCTCCCTGTGCACACAGTGCTCTTGCTTTTGTGATGACAAATAAATTATAAATTGTAGTTACAGGGCAAGCAGATATCCATGAGACGTGGGAAGTGTTAATGATGCTACTGGTTGAATCCTGTATACTCCAGGATTCAGGGATTCCTCATTTCCTGTCACTAAAGTTCATATGGATAACTCTGAGACCCAGGAGGTCATTCTCTTCTAGTCTAATGCATGTTCTCAGTGGCAGGTTTGAACAGTGTCAGGGTAAATGTATATTCCAGAGAGGACACAGATAATGCTGGCTACATAGATTACCACACACAGAGCAAAGCCTTTACCAACACTCACATCATCACTAATAGCCCAGCCCCTGGTCCTGCTTTCTAGCTTACTAGAATTGAAGTTGACTAGCAGAAGCTCACACATACTCAAGTCTTTAGTGTCACAAGCATACTCATACTGACAGACTCTTCAAATAACAGTGTAGCTTCTGTGTCGGTCTTATCTCCTGGTCTGGACTTTGGGCCTTTACCTGATACTAACCCAGATCTTGAGTCTTGCCAGATGCAGGATTCCTTCTACTCACTGGCTAGACCAGACTGAAATTTGTTATCTATTATGTACATAGACCCACAGGCATATAGGATAAAATTCATTAGGGTGATATAAACACAGACAAATCTTTCTAATGAATCCCTTTCAACTGGTCACATGCATGCCCTGTCCTTTTCAGTTGCTGACTTAAGAACCTAAGGCCTGTGTGATCATGGTCAGAGCTGGTACCCAGAGCTCCCCTGCGTGCTGATCTCTCCAGCTGCTGGCGTCTCTACATGCTCTGTGACCCACAGTCCTTATCCAGTTACTGAAAGCACACATTGCAGTCCTTTCAGTTGCTGGCACCCAGTTGCTGTGCTCTCTTCTCCACTTGCTGGCACCCAGACTGGCATCTTGGTCTAGCTAGTTGCTAGCACCTGTGAGCTACATCCAGTTGCTGACAGACCTATAAGCCCTGTTGCTTGTGGCCCCTTCAGTTACTGGCACCCCTCTTTGCATGACACACCCTCTGATTGCTCATATCAAGATTTATTTGCCTTTTAATCTGTGGCCTTTGGTTGTAGATGTTAAGGTTGGGCGTAATCTTGGCTGCAGAGACCATGACATGTTGGAGTCCAGTATCACTAGACAAAGAAGCAGGGTGATAAGTAAAATTTCAACCCTGGACTTTAGGAGGGCTAATTTTGCCCTCTTCAAAAGTCTGCTTAGAAGTATCCAGTGGACTAGGGCTCTAGAAGGAATGGGAGCCCAAGAGGGCTGGTTAATATTTAAACATTACTTCCTCCAAGCTCAAGAAAAAATATTTCCTTCAAAAAAAAATCAAGTAAGAGAGGCAGAAGAGCTGCATGGATAAATGGAAAAACTCAAAAAGAAGATCTACAATACTTGGAGTCAGGTTGGAGGCCTGTAGCCAGTGGTGCTCCCCCGGGATCAGTAATGGGTCCAGTTTTGTTCAGTATCTTTGTCGACAACCTGGATGAGGGCATTTGGCGTACCCTCAGCAAGTTCACTGATGATACAAAACTGGGGGGTGGCTGACACCCCTCAGGCTGTGCTGCCATCCATTAAGACCTGGACAGGCTGAGAGCTGGGTGAAGGCAAACCTCATGAAGTTCAATAAGGACAAGTGCAGGGTCCTGCATCTGGGGAGAAATAGCAGCAGGTGCCAGTTGTGGGCTGCCCTGTTGGAAAGCAGCTCCATGCCTTGGAGTCCTGGTGGGCAGCAAATTCTGCATGGGACAGCAACGTGCCCTTGTGGCCAAGATAGCCAATGGCATCCTGGGCTGCATCAAGAGAAGTGTGCTCAGCAGGTCTAGGGGAGGTTCTTCTCCCCCTCTGCTCTGTCTAGGGAGACCACACTTGGAATACTGTGCCCAGTTTTGGGCTCCCCAGTTCAAGAAAGACAGGAACCTGTGGAAGAGAGTCCCATGGAGAGCCACAAGGGTGACTGGGGGACTTGAGCACCTTCCCTGTGAAGAGCATCTGAGAATCCTGAAGCTGTTTAGTCTGGAGAAGAGAAGGCTGAGAGAGATCTGATCAATGTCTACTATAAATACCTGAGGAGTGTGTGTCAGGTGGACAGGGCCAATCTCTTTTTGATGGTTCATAGTAATAAGACAAGGAGCAATGGATAGAAACTTGGACCATAGAAGGTTTTACCTCAACATGAGGAGAAAATTCTTTACAGTGAGGGTGACAGAGCACTGGAATGGGCTGCCCAGAGAGGTTGTGGAGTCTCCTTCTCTGGAGACTTTCAAAGCCTGCCTGCATGTGTTCCCGGTGAGAACTACCCTAGGGGATCCTGCTTTTGGCAGAGGAGTTGGACACAATGATCTCTGGAGGTCTCTACCAACCTCTAACATTCTGTGATTCTGTGATGGTTTGGATGTTACCTGTCCCTCATTCTTTGGAAATCACCCAGACTAGACTCAGCCGGCTCTGGAAATTGAATGAAGGTTTGTATTCACAGCTAGCACAATATACAAGCAGGTATTTACAATATATACAGTTGTATACAGAAATATACAAGGTAAAAGGTAATACAGAAACACAACAACCCTCCCAGAAACCTGAGTCCCCAGGAGGGGCTCCCAACCACCCTTCCACCTTCTCCCACCCCTCTCTACCTTACCCCAGATATTGCCTTGTGCCCAACGAAGAATGGAGGTTCGGCATGGGGGGGTTAGGAAGCAGGTGGATTAATCAGGTTAGGTTAGAGAGAGAAAAATGCAGCTCAAAACTCAGGCAGTGACTGAATGTCTTATTTATATTTTCATTCTTGTTTGTATACATCTCAGCAAGCCTCTGAGTGAAGTAGATATCACCATTGTTTCTCTTTCACAGCCTGTGATCTAATTCTTCTCACCAAAACATTCTAGCTAGCTTCAAACTAGCACAGATTCTGATCTTCTGCACTTACTAACACTTGCAGCAGTCACATGTACGATAGAGAAATTACAGAGAGCAAAAATTGCTTAATAAGAAGTTCAGATAGATTGCAGCTGTTTGGCACAGGGTTTGGTCAGACAGGTGAACTGCCCAACAGTCTGCTTGCACTTTACTGGCCTCTTATCCCCTCTCCTCTCCATTTTTCTGTGCTTGTTCTTCCTGATGCACCCTACTGCTTGCATTCTCCTGCATATCCAATAGTATGTTTTATATGATCTCATGAGCCCCTTCTGATATCTGATAGTAAGTTTCAAACAACTCCACAAGCCCCCGCAAATACCTGAGAATAATCAGTCCCCTCCTTTTACCGACTGCAGTTTTATTTTGGTACTCTTCAGGGCTGTGCTTAAGTAGTTCTTTTAGTGGCTTGTCAGTCGGTGACAGAAGAGTGCTAGTCTTTACTGTTACTACCTGCTTGTTAATGTTTGTGTGTTTTATTCATCCCTTTCATTGCTGTTTATACCAAATAGACCACAATCATACAGCTTTGTGAACCAGATGCTGTTGTTTTCCACTTCCTCTTACAGGAGAGGCACACTTTATAGAGTCTTAAGCCTGATCATTTTTTCTCTCTTCTCAGATGATGAAACGCTGGAATTTTGCCTTGGTCTCCAGACTCTGTTGTCTCTCAAGGTAAGGAACAATTTGTTGCTTATTGCAGGGCTCCTTTCCAGAAGGTCTTCAAGACGTGGTTGCTGTGAGGAACAAAAATACTTACATCCAGGTCTGCCAGTGTGCCACTTGCAATATTTGCTGCATAGTTGCCTGGCTGCCTGCAGCTTGCTATCAGTCACTGATTGGTTTCCAGTGCTTAAAGGTTTTAAGAAATGGCTCACCCAATAGATACTATCACATCTCCCATTCTTTGTATTTCTGAGTTGCAGGCAGAAAGAGGAAACAAGGCAAGGCACACTGCCTCATGAGTTGTATCTGTGTTGGCTTTTGAAGGCAGATGTAAAAAAGCTCTGCCCTTGCTTTGAGCCAAAAGAGCTGTATTATCATGTATAGTGTCCAGTACTAGCTGAAAGACAAGGCCCTTTCCTATTGTTAGTTCATCTCAGGGTTAGTGCTTTGCTGAGTCTGGCTTCTGGGTGGCTCAGAACATGGCTGCTGCAAGCTTGCTCTTTCCTGTCAAATATTTGTAGCCACATGCCAGACTCAAAAAGAAGAAAAAGCAGTGGGCTGAATGAGTGATATGAGGACATCACCTCAGGGGGAGTCAGAGGAAGAAGGAAGGGGAGTGGCCCTGTGAAGAATTTGGAGAGGATTCTATTGAATGGAATAGAAGCAAGGAGGCAGCATGGGTGTCAAGGAGGGGAGCTGTAAGGTCTCTCCAGACTCTAAAATTAGAGTTGTTTGCTTATATAGGGTTTCCCTAGTCACATTTGCTGTCTGGAAATTACAGAAAGTGACTGGCTCTTCCCCTTCTTTAGTGTTGCATCGACTTGGAAGAAGGAATGCTGAGGCTTAAAGCATTGAGTCAAGAGCTGCCTTTTCTACATGCCTCTGAAGAGCCTGGTCAGTGACTGGGTGCATTCCCCACAACTGGCAGTGAGGAGACTTGCTGCCATGAGACGGAGATGACGGTGAGGCTCATGCATCCCTAACCCTGCCGAGTTCTAGGCTGAGGCATTCACTGGGGAGAGAGAAAAAGGCCAAGGGGTGCTGGAAGCTGTTGTTGCTAGGAGTGCCTCATTTTGAGAGATACTGCTTCTTTCAGTGCACCCTCTTACTTGTCCCTATCTGCTGAGTGGGCATTTTGTTCTTTACTGTCTTTCTCGGGTTTTGTCCCTGGTCACTCCAATTTCTGCGTCTGTACTAAATTCACCCTACCCTTGTAATGACTTTTTTTGCCATACCCGCTGTTAATGAGACAAGAAAATATCCATGAACACTCTTCAGTTGTTCTGTCAAGAGGGCAGTTTCTCCAAAAGCCTCCTAGGGTTGCCATGAAAGTTTCCCTTTTCCTTGCCTCAGTGTGAGTAGACTCCATGCCTGGTTGTTTGTGGGAAAGGCTTTGTAGCCAGTCTCCTCCTCACCTGTACTGTGGGAAACTGGATTTTAATAATTTTGCTGGCTTAGAGCAGAACAGTGTGGATTTTTGGAAAAACGTCTGGCAAGAACACTTTTAGAGTTCTGAATTCTAAGAAACTTCTGCAGAAATGCTGAGCATGGATGTCTAGAGTAGAGTGGATATTCACAGGGGCTTGGACATTGGCACTGCATACTTGGCCACCAAGCTATATGATATGAACGGCAGTGCTTCTCCTGTCTTGGTGTGATAGCTGGTAACCAGATTTGCACACCCTATTCTTCTGACCAGGCCTCTCCTTTCTGCACTCTAGCTGCTAGAGCTACATTACTGTTGCCTCTGCTGCATCATCAGAGATCCTGCTACTCAGTTTAAATGCTGGGATGAATTATAGCACCCATAGTGTTCTGTTCTTTCAGCTCCTTTCTTTCAGCTTGAAATCTAGTGATTTGACACAGATACATCATTATCCTCAAGTTCTGGCATCTCACAGCTCATCAAGTTTGCTACACCTGCATGAAACAAGAAATATTCCTTAAGAGTATCAGCTCAGGTCAGAGAAACGTGAACTCATCATCTTATCTGGGATGACGAGAGTGACTATTAAGTCACTTAATTGTTGTTTGATGTTTTTTGTTTGAGGGGAGAGGGAGTGTTTGGTTGGGTTTTGTTTTCTTCTTTTCAATTTACATTTCAAGCATAGCTCTATGGTAAGTACATAGTCTATTCATCACTAGGCCTAGGAAAGATGCACCAGATTAGGGCTTGTTCCATGCCTCATGACAACCAATTCACTACCCGAACTGCACAACATCTCTCTGTCCACCCTTAGAACACTCTGACATCCCCATTTTGCTGATCTTCCTGGATTAAATAAGGCTTCATCTCTTCCTTTTTTGGCAAACCAATCATTGTTTCCGTTACTCTTTTCAAAGAACTCATGGGTATATTTTTGCTTTCTTTCCTCTAAGATTTTTTCATAAATGAGATGCTGTATGCTGAAGAGAGCAGAATACAGCCTGACTGATAGGACTTGAGATGCATGTCTCAGTTTCAGTTGGTGTGACTGGCATTTGCCCCTCCTACAAGTACCAACAAACTAGTGCCTTTTGCCGTAACTCATCATGTATTACAGTTTCTAATCTGTTCCTTGGTTTCTTTGACAGTGTTCTACTTGTGATTATTTCTGGTTGCATGAGCTGCTTTCCATGAATTTCATGAGTGATACCAACAGTTCCCTCTTATGTCAGAATACGCATCTACACTTGATGATCTTGTCTTCCAAATTACCAGTAATGCCTCTAGGAATTGTATCACTTGCATGTCTGACTATCTTCTTAAACCCAAGGGGGTTTAATGACAGCTCAGACTTGTACTAAACCATCCTGTGTGTCTGCTGGAGTTTATGTGGAACCTGGGTCAACCCTGCTGAAGAAAACCTGTTCCTATTGGCAGCAACTCACCTAGATTCTAACTCCCCAATGGCATGTGGAATAATGACAACTAATCTACTAAAGATGGCAGATACTATGTACATTACATATATTATTAATCTATGTTATGATCTATTAAAAAAAAAACAAAACACCTAACTCTAAGCATTAAGACTAACTCTAGCCCTAGACTAGAACCTAACCCCAACTCTAAATCTAGCTGCTAAATCCAACCCTAACTCTAAACCTTCATGATAACACTAAACCCCAATCCTAAACAATAGCCCATAACCATAAATCTTAAGACAAAACCTCATAAATCTAACCCAGGAACAACATAACTCTAACCACTGAACCCTAATACCAAAATACAAACCTAATACAGCATTAACTATAAACTCTAACCCTAATTCCAAAGCATAAAACTCTATAACCATTAACCCTAATTTTGTCCCTAAACCCAACACTACCGTTGACACTAACCTCTAAACTTGACCCTAATCCTAAATGTAACCACTGACACCTAAACACCTAACCACCCAACACTAACCTAACCATAACCCTAATCACAAATCTAACAATAGCCCTACCTCCAAACACTAAACCCTAAGCCCTTAACCTTAACCCTAATCAGAACAATAAGTCTAACACCTAACCTTAACCTTAAAACTAAGCCTAACCATAAAACTAACCCTAACCGTATCACAGAACCACAGAATGTCAGGGGTTGGAAGGGGCCTCGAAAGATCATCCAGTCCAACCCCCCTGCCACAGCAGGATGACCTATACCAGATCACACAGGAATGTGTCCAAGCAGGTCTTGAATATCTCCAGAGAGGGAGACTCCACAACACCCCTGAGCAGCCTGTTCCAATGTTCTGTCACCTTCACAGTGAGAAAAACTTTCCTCATGTTTACATGGAACTTCCACCCATTGCCCCTTGTCCTGTCACTGGGCATTATGAGCAGAGCCTGGCTCCAGCCTCCTAGCACTCACCTTTACATATTTATAAACATTTATGAGGTCACCTCTCAGTCTCCTCCAGGCTCCAGGTCCCAGCTCCCTTAGTCTCTCCTCATAATAGAGATGTTCTATTCCCTTAATCTTCTTTGTGGCTTTGTGCTGGACTCTCAAGCAGTTCTGTGTCCCTTTTGAACTGGGGCACCCAGAACTGGACACAGTACTTCAGATCCAGCCTCACCAGGGCAGAGTAGAGGTTGCAGAACCTCTCTCGACCTACTAGCCACAGCCCTTCTAATACACCCCAGAATGGCATTGCCCCTCCTGGCCACAAGAGCACATTGCTGGCTCATGGTCAACCTATCCACTAGGACCCCCAGATCCTTTTCCCCTTCACTGTCTTCCAACAGGTCACTCCCTAACCTATACTGATCCCTGGGGTTGTTCTTTCCTAGGTGCCAGACTCTACACTTGTCCTTGCTGAATTTCATTAAGTTTCTCCCGGTCTGCCCCTCCAGCCTGTCCAAGTCTCACTGAATGGCAGCACAGCCTTCTGGTGTGGCAGCCACTCCTCCCAATTTGGTGTCATCAGCAAACTTGCTGACAGTGCTCTCCATGCCCTCATACAGGTCATTGATGAATATACTGAACAGAACTGGTCCCAGTACTGATCCCTGTGGGACCCTACTGGTTACAGGCCTACAACTAGACTCCATTCCATTGACCACAACTCTCTGGCTTCTTTCCTTCTAGCACTTTCCAGTCCATCTCACTACCTGATCATCCAGACCATACTGCCTCAATTTAGCCAGAAGGATGCTGTAGGAGACAGTGTCAAATGCTTTACTGAAATCAAGATAAACCACATCCATGGCTGTAAACCTAACCCTTAACCCCTAATGCTGAAGTTAAACCTAAGCTTAACCACTGACCCTAATTCTAAATTCTAACTGTAAACCTTAACACTAAATCCTAATTAACTGCAACCCTAATGCTAATCCTAACTCCTGACCCTAAATCTAATTCTTAACACTCCTAATCCCTGATCCAAACACTAACCTCCAACACTAACAGCAACTCTCTCTAGTAACAGAAACCCTAACCTCTAACAGTGGTAGTAACACCTGATTGTAATACCTAGACCTTAGCCCTGAACATTAACTGAAATGTAACCAACTACAGCTAACCACCTAAACCAAACCCCTAACTCTAACCTCATAACCAAAACCCTAATTGAAAAATCTTAAGCCTAATCCTAAACCCCCTAATCCTGGATCATAATCTCTAAACTTTTAATACTAAATCTAACCCTAACACCAAACATTAAAGCTAAATTAACCCTGACCCCCTAACCACAACCCCCTAAACCTCATCCTGACTCTAATCCCTAACCTCTAATGCGAAACTCTACCTCCAAACTTAACTATAAAACTAAACCTTGGCCTAAGACTATCCCTGATGCTTAACCCTAAACTCTAATCCTAATCTCTAAAACATAAACCTGAAACCTAATTCTAAATCTCTGCCTAACTCCAACACCTGACCCTAACTCTGACCACTAAACCAAACTCTAACCCAATCCCTAAATGTGAAACTAAGGCTAACCCTGACCCTTAAACCTAAGCACTAATTCACTAATCCTAACCTCCAAGACTTAATCCTAACCCTCTCACCCCCAAAACCTAACCATAACCCTGACTTCTAATCCTGGTGCTAAACATAACCCTAATCCCATCCCCAAAGACTAAGCCTAACTCCAACCACTAATACCAAAACCCAAATCAAAATCCCTAACCCTGAACCTACTACTAACCTTCCCATAACCTGTAACTATAACCTCTAATTCTTGACTGTAACCCTAAGTATTCATCTCTACCCTCTACCCTGCCCCTAACCCTACTCCTAACTCTGTCCTTGATGATAACCCCTGACTGTAAACCATAACTGTAAGCCTAACCCTAACCCTAACTTAAAACACATCCCTAACACAAGCTTGAACCCTAACAATAACCCCAGATACCTAACACTGTCCCTATCTCAAACCCTGCCAGCTTTTCTTTGGCCTGTAAAGGGCCCTGCCTCCCCCTGTAGCACCTCCGGGCTTTCGCCTGGCTTTGGGAGGCCGGTAAGAGGCCATTCATCCATCCAGAGCACCCCAGGGCTTTTGTGGCCTTTGCTGATGCCCACAAGTAGCTTCTAAGGGAAGGGTGAGGGCCAGCAACATCATTCAGTCCCAGCCACTTCTGTGTAGGGTGGTGGATGTGCACTTTGGAGCTGGACTCTGGCAGGGGTGAAGGTGTAGGTGAGGAAGTGCAAAGCCCCACTGTTGGTGGGGCTGTGAAAGGAAGGTGATCCAGCAACAGCATTCAGTGCTGGGCACTTCTGTGTGACTGGGTGTCTGTTTTGGAGTGGGGCTTTGGCTAGCCTGAAGGCATAGTCGAGTAGGAGTCTTCCTGAACTCAGAAGCCAACAGGAATCTTTCCAAAACGTGCTGAATGGGATCGTACATAAAACTGGAAGGAGTTAGAGCTGGCAATTCTACCTTCGCTAGTGTATCACTTCAAGCCCTCAGATACTTGCATAGCAGCTGCTGTGGGAATTTACCAGGTGCTGTTCTTACATGTCTGCTTTTGCTCACCTTCAGAATATCCTGAATGTCCTCCAGTCCTTCTGAAGCCACAACTGTCCCTCTTGTCTCTTCACAAAGAATTTTTCTTCACATTCTCCTCACGTTCCCTCCACCAGTGAATCATTCAGTGATAGATTTGCATCTCCCAAAAGGAATTATCGTCTTTTTAACTAAGCCGTTTAACACTTCCCCTGCACCCTCATTACCCTCCTGCTGTGTCACTATCTTGCCAGCCTTTTCGTCATTAAATCCCCGCCGGGTGCCGCGCGTGCCGACTTTGTGGCTGCAGAGCCGATCGGGAGAGCACTGCAGGCACCGCTGCTGAGCTCGGCTTTTCTGCTCTGTTCTGCTGCTCCGCGGTTCCGAGGGACCTTAAGGTAGGCAGGGGGCGGCAGGGCTGTTGTCTCGCGAGAGAGAGCGAGGCTGTGACGAGGGCTCGTGACGTCAGCCGCGGGAGGTTTAAATCCCCGCTGGGTGCCGCGCGCCGCCATTGTGGCTGCAGAGCCACAGCCTGCGGCTGGGAGCTGCTGCTTTGTTTTTCTTCTTTCCCCTTCTGTTTCTGACTGTCAGTATCACTGTGCACCATGCCTGTCACTCGCACTACGAAGGGCAGGAAAAGCGTGTGCACCCAGACACACTCGACCCACCAACACATAGGAGTCCAGGCTACTGGCTGCAGGGAGTGCTGGAGCATCTCACTCACTGTAGAAGGGGAAGGGGAGAACAATTGCGCCAGGTGTGAGCAGGTGAACTTTCTGCTCACTTTGGTTGCAGAATTGAAAGATGAGGTGGCTGAGCTGAAGGATGAAGTATCCAGGCTCAGGTCGATAAGGGAAAATGAAAGGGAGCTGGATCTGTGGGAGCAGGCACTGCAGATCGCCCCTGCTAAGGGAACTGCCCCTGGAAACAGGGAGGGATGGATACAAATCCCTGTCAAAGGCAGTAAGAGAAGTCCACCCTGGCCCTCTCCTCCTCTTTCACTGCCCTTGCATAACAAGTATGAGGCACTTCATGAAGAGAGCATGGAGGATGGGAGGGCTGAGGAGCAACAGCCAGGATGCCTAGGGTGGAGCAGTCGCCACCAACTGTGGTTACTAGCTCCCCAAAAAACAAGAAAAAGAGAAGAGTCTTAGTCTTTGGGGACTCAGTCTTGAGGGGGACGGAGGGACCAATTTGTCGTCCCAACCCATCTCACAGGGAGGTCTGCCCCCTTCCTGGTGCCCGGGTTAGGGACATCACCAGGAGACTCCCTAACCTAATCCGGCCCTCTGATTATTACCCCTTACTGGTAATACAGGCTGGCAGGGATGAGATTGAGAAGAAGGGCACCAGGGCAATTAAAAAGGAATTTAAGGCCCTGGGGAAATTGATAGATGGGGCGGGAGCACAGGTGGTGTTCTGCTCAGTTCCCCCTGTGGCAAGGGAGTTCACAGAGAGGAACAGCAGAACCTATGACATCAACAACTGGCTCAAGGGATGGTGCCAGCAGCAGCACTTTGGCTTCTTCGACCTTGGGGGAACTTTTACTGAGCCGGACCTGCTTGATCATGATGGGATTCAGTTATCTAAGAGGGGCAGAAGAGTCCTGGCACTGGAGTTGGCAGGGCTCATTAGCCAGGCTTTAAACCTAGATATGAAGAGGGTGGGTGAGGCAATTACTCTGAGAAGGAGAGAGTGGGAAGGAAACTAGGGTCAATTGAGGAATCGAGAGCCCAGCTGAAGTGCATCTACACCAATGCACGCAGCTTGGGTAACAAGCAGGAGGAATTGGAAGTCCTGGTCAACCAGGGTGACTATGATATAGTTGCCATTTCAGAAACTTGGTGGGATGACAGGCATGGTTGGAGTGCTATACTGGGGGGATACAGCCTCTTCAGGAGAGATAGGCAAGGAAGAAAAGGAGGAGGGGTGGCCCTGTATATTAGGGAGTCACTCCGTGCCACTGAGCTTGAGGTGAGGGACGAAGGGGTTGAGAGCTTGTGGGTTAAAATCAGAAGGAGGACAAACAAATCTGACATCCTGGTTGGAGTCTGTTATAGACCACCCAACCAGGATGAGGAAACAGATGAGATATTTTACAAACAATTGGAGGCTGTCTCAAGATCATCAGATCTTGTCCTTGTGGGTGACTTTAACCTGCCAGATATCTGTTGGGAACTTAATTCAGCAGAGAGGAGGCAGTCCAGGAGATTTCTAGAGTGCATGGAGGACAGCTTCATGACCCAGCTGTTAAGTGAGCCTACTAGGGGTCAAGCTCAGCTTGACCTGCTGCTCTCCAACAGAGAAGGGCTGGTGGGAGATGTGACAGTGGGAGGCTGCCTGGGGTGTAGTGATCATGAGATAGTGGAGTTTTCAATATGCAGGGAGATAGGGAGGCACTACAACAAAACCCACACTTTGGACTTTCGGAGGGCAAACTTTAATTTGCTTAATGAACTTATTTCCAAAGTCCCCTGGGCAGCAGTCCTTGAGAACAAAGGGGTCCAGGATGGTTGGACCTACTTTAAACAGGAGCTCTTGAAGGCACAGGAGCTGGCAGTTCCCATGTGCCGAAAGATGAGCCGGCGGGGAAGGCAACCAGCCTGGATGACTAAACAGCTCCTGAAGGAATTGAGGGAGAAAAAGAGGGTGTATCACCTCTGGAAGGAGGGGAAGGCTTCTCCTGACGTGTTTAAGGAGGTAGCCAGACTATGTAGGAGAAAAATTAGAGAGGCTAAGGCCCAGCTAGAACTTAGGCTGCCACCTCTGTGAAGGATAATAAAAAGCACTTTTATAAATGTATCAATGCTAATAAGAAGGGCAAGAAGAGCCTCCACTCCTTACTGGACCAGGAGGGGAACACTATAACTGATGACGAAGAAAAGGCTAAGGTCCTGAATGCCTTCTTTGCCTCAGTTTTCAACAGTAAGGAGGGCAAGTTCAGGGCAAGTTGCCTCTTGAACTGGGGGATGGGGTCGGGGAGTGGTGTGTTCCCCTGGAAATTCATGAAGAATTAGTTCAGGACCTGCTGAGCCATCTGGACACCCACAAGTCCATGGGACCAGATGGGATCCATCCCAGGGTGCTGAGAGAGCTGGCAGCTGAGCTGGCCAAGCCACTCTCCATCATTTTCCAGCAGTCCTGGCTCACTGGAGAGGTCCCAGGAGACTGGAAAATGGCCAACGTGATCCCCATCCACAAGAAGGAACTACAGACCTGTCAGCCTGACCTCAGTGCCAGGGAAACTGATGGAGCAGGTTATCTTGGGGATGATAAGAGCACACCTGAGGGATGGCAAAGGGCTCAGGTCCAGCCAGCATGGGTTTAGGAAGGGCAGATCCTGCCTCTCCAACCTGATCTCCTTCTATGATCAGGTGACCCGCTTGGTGGATGTGGGGAGGCCTGTGGATGTGGTCTATCTGGACTTCAGCAAGGCCTTTGACACTGTCCCCCACAGCAAACTGCTGGCTAAGCTGTCAGCCCCTGGCTTGGATGGCAACACTCTGTGCTGGGTTAGGAACTGGCTGGAGGGCCGGACCCAGAGAGTGGTGATGAATGGTGCCACATCCAGCTGGTGGCCAGTCACTAGTGGTGTCCCTCAGGGATCAGTGCTGGGCCCCATCCTCTTTAACATCTTCATAGATGATCTGGATGAGGGCATGGAGTCAGTCATCAGCAAGTTTGCAGATGACACTAAGCTGGGGGCAGATGTGGCTGGGTTGGAGGGCAGAAGGGCTCTGCAGCGGGACCTTGACCGCCTGGACAGATGGGCAGAGTCCAGTGGGTTGGCATTCAATAGCTCCAAGTGCAGTGTGCTGCACTTTGGCCACAACAACCCCATGCAGAGATACAGGCTGGGGTCAGAGTGGCTGGAGAGCAGCCAGACAGAAAGGGATCTGGGAGTGCTGATTGATACCCACCTGAACATGAGCCAGCAGCGTGCCCAGGTGGCCAAGAGAGCCAGTGGCATCCTGGCCTGCATCAGGAATGGTGTGGTCAGCAGGAGCAGGGAGGTCATTCTGCCCCTGTACTCTGCACTGGTTAGACCACACCTTGAGTACTGTGTTCAGTTCTGGGCCCCCCAGTTTAGGAGGGACATCGAGATGCTTGAGCGTGTCCAGAGAAGGGCGGCAAGGCTCGTGAGAGGCCTTGAGCACAGGCCCTACAAGGCTGAGGGAGCTGGGCTTGTTTAGCCTGGAGAAGAGGAAGGACTCCTCAACTGTTCTCCTGCTCCAGTGTGGGGTCCCTCCCAGGGGAGACAGCTGTCCATGAACTTCTCCAGTGTGGGTCCTTCCCACAGACTGCAGTTCATGAGTTGCTGCAGCATGGGTATAGTCCTTCCGGAGTTGAGTTTCAGGGAATGCATGGAAGAACATCTCTATCTATCTCCCCACATCTGCTTTCCACAAGTGTGCCCAGGCTTACACAGAACACAGCAATGTTATCCTCAAACAAGAAAAGAGGGCTAAGGTGCACAGATTGCCCTGACCAAGATTTGCATTGGTTTTGTTCCATTTTCTTTGGAAGATGGTTCTTAGGGAAATGCCAGTTCTGGCTATCAACTGTTTCCTGTTTCTTCTCAACAGTTACCGATACAACAGCAATCGATTTGAGTTTCCTTCCTTGAAAATCATTTGACCTGTACTGCAAAAGTCTGTTTTGCATAAACCAGTTTTCATTCACACAATTCTTTGTATCCTCTTTGTGCTTGTGTTGCTAATAAAGATTTATATCTGGCACAGACAGACAGCATTGAGTTGTTCTATGTTCCAGATAATTCTGGTTCACTGCCAGGCATCAAGAAGGAATTACACTGCAATAGCCCCTAAGACCAGCTACCAAGTTAGTTCAGCCCAGCCCAACCCACAGGCAAATGAAATGCTCCAAGCAATTGCCACAGGAGCCTTTGGGGTTCCAGCAGTGAAACAAGAGTGAGAGTATTTTCAGGGAGAACACTTGGCCTCACCAAAGCCAAAAAAAAATTGAGTGGGGCCATGGTAGGCACAAGCTGTGGCAAGACTCAATTTTTTTGTCAAAGCATACACAGCAGAGGGTACTGTACTGCTGTGCAAGCCAGGACTGAAAACTTGGGCACTGCTAGTTTCTCTTGCTTGTAGCCATCCTGATTCTGTCCCAGGCAGGGGAGACAGAAGCCATATAATTAGAGTGGGATGACAAGGGAAGCAGGACAAGAAAACAGACGACCTTAAGTAGAAGATGATGAGCAGTCTCTGTTCCGGATGGAAGAAGTGTATGCCATTGTTGGAGAATTTCTTGCTAACAGGAGACAGAATGATAAACATGAGCAACCCGTGCTGGGAGGTGTCCTTGAGTCCATCTTGGGAGTTAAGACACCAGGCCCTGGGTAGCACCCCCCACATGCAGCTGCTGGGGGTGGAGTGCCAGCTGCATGTGGGCAGAGTTAGCCAGCCCCAGAGGCTGACCCTCAGATTGTTATGGTCTATTACCCTATCCATGCTTCACATGTGACCCTGTACCCTCTATATGTAACCAATCTTAGTGGAGCACGCCTCTTGCAAGAAAGCATATAACTCACCGCATCACGGAAATAAAACGGACTATGACCATCTAACCATACTGGTGAACAAAGAGTTGTAGGAATAGGGGAATGGCCTGTTAGCAGGGAACAGCTGCCCAAGACGAAACAAAACACAGTATAGACCTTGGGCATGTAATGTGTGGGTCAGACAGACCTCAGAAGAGTAAGATAAGTAAGATCCTGTGGTCAGGACTGCTCAGATAGTTGCATAGCAACTTATATCAAGGAGCAGAGAAGAAAGTAGAAACAGCGTCTTCGGCCTGAGCAGAGTATCAGCCAATCATATAGTAGTTACTAACTTTTACTGTAATTCTATCCAATCAGTGAGTAACATGCTAGCCCTTCTAATACAATATATACCTGCCTATTTTTCTAATAAAGTGGATTTTTGGCTTGCATCAAGTCGTTGCCCCGTCCCTTCATTGCGGCAAATGGTGACTCCCGATGTGATATCGGTGCTTATCGTCCGGGATATGAGGACGACCGGCCGCAAGCCTCTGGGAACTGAAAGCTGCTGAAAGGAAGCAGATTGCGGGCCCGCACTTCATCACCTCCTCGAGATTGGTAGGTGAGCTCAGAGGAACTTAAACATGGGGAATCAAACCTCATATGAAGAAAGGGACGTTTATAAGCTCATGAAAGATTTTGTATATGAACATAAGAAAGACATATCTGTTTATGAGCTGGAATTGCTTATGAGATGGGTCAAGGATAAATTCCCTGACACTACAGAAATTACGGTTTTTGAGTCGGAACTATGGGACAACGTAGGGGTCTGTTTATGGGATCTTTCTACAAATGGTGATTTAGAAGCACAGCGCTTGCTTGCACCGTGGCGAAAGGTGTTTGAGGCTGTTAAAGAACAGGAGGGGAAGTCGGGGAGAGCATTTAATCCCTTAGATTTAAAGAAGAAGGGAATGCAGATGAATGCTCCGATTCAACCCTCTGCCCCTCCCTTGCCTTTTGATGCTAACGACTTGCCTACTCTATCGGCGCCTAAGCCGCGAGTGCGATTTAAGCCCGCTGTGGGAACTTCGCAATCAACATCATTTAGCGAAGATCATTTTGAGTTAGATCCCTTTGATCCCGAAAAGGAACCAGACCCGTATCTACCGGATGGTCATGATCCCCGTGTCGTGTGGGCAGCAATTAAACAACGAGCTTTAGACGAAGGGGATGCTGACATGGCAGGGCGTATTACGATTCCGCCCCGACCTGCCACAGTACCAGCCCGCATCGTCGCAGCACCGGTGATCTATCCAGGGCGTGGCGGCAACCCCCAGTGGGAAGCTCTCAGTTTTTCAGTTACCAAAGAACTGCGTCGTGTTGCCGCTGATAATGGACTGGGTTCACATTATTTCGCGGGACTGCTTGAGTCCGTTTGTGAAAGTTACGTTTTAACACCTTATGATTTGAAGACAATAGCCAAATTGCTTTTAAATTCTTCTCAATACATGCTTTGGGAGTCGGGATGGCGTCAGAGTTTAGAAACTGTTTTACAAAGGTTTGCAGCGGGGAATAATCCAGCCCTGCAAGCCTTAACTATGGATCATCTGATGGGCATGGGGCCGTTAGCCGATCCCGTTGCCCAGGCGAGAGATTGTCCGAGAGAAGCTCTGGATGCCACTAAGGAGGCTGCTAAGCGAGCGCTCCTTAAGATTCCAGACACCCGTAAACCCCAAAAGGCTTTTACGACTATCATGCAAGGACCAAAGGAGTCGTTTATGGACTTCGTAGCAAGACTGCAGGAAGCTCTTGGAAAGCAGGTTGAAAACGAGGAAGCTAGAGAGATTTTACTTCAACAATTAGCAATTGAAAATGCCAGTGTGGACTGTAAGAAGTTGCTGAAATCGTTACCGAATCCAAAACCCTCCCTGGTTGAGATGATGGAAGCTTGCAATCGCTTCGGGACGTCCGATTTTAAATGCGAGACTATGGCGGCTGCTTTTGCCGCTGTGAACACAGGGGGGAGGGCGACTGTTTGTTTTGGCTGCCGGAAGCCAGGTCACATTAGGAAGAACTGTTACGCTCAAAAGGGGCAAGTGAATAAGCCTGTATCAATATGCCCCCGGTGCCAGAAAGGTCGCCATTATGCAACTCAGTGCCACTCTAAATACGATAAACAAGGGAAGCCGCTTCAGGGAAACTGGCGGAAGAGCGCGGACCGGCGCCGCGCTCCGACACAAATGATACAGCCGGCGTACCAGATCTCCGAACGCCAGTCTGCGGCTTGCAACGAGCCACAACAGGCAGTGCAGGACTGGACTTGGAAACCAAACACGCAGTGACTTTACTCGATTCTTCAGTTCACTTATTAGACACGAACTTTCAGGGACCTTTGCCAAAAAATATAACGGCTTTGATTTTGGGAAGATCGTCAACTACCCTGACTGGTCTTTTTGTATTACCAGGAGTTATTGATAGTGATGCAAAGGAAGTGAAAATCATGGTTTGGACACCACTCCCTTCTTGTACGGTTGCAAAAAATAGCTGTATAGCTCAGTTGCTTTTACTTCCTAGGGATCCATTTAATCCTCAAACAGTGAAGAAACGTGAAGGAGCTTTCGGTTCAACAGGACTTCCAGAGGTCTATTGGACTCAGTCAGTGTCTAATGAAAGACCTATACAAAAATACATAATGAAAAAAGCAGACCAGCAGGTTGTTTTAAATGGCATTATTGATACTGGTGCTGATGTTACTGTTATTTCTTTGGCCAAATGGCCCCCGGTATGGCCACTGGCAAAAATCTTACAGCCACTGGCAGGAATAGGGGGTGTGGGGAAAAGTCAGCAGAGTGTGGAATTTATACAGATTGTTGGGCCTGAGGGAAGGATTGCAACTGTTAAACCTTTTGTGTTGCCGGTACCTATGGTCCTGTGGGGGAGAGATGTCCTGTCGCAATGGGGTCTCACATTGGAAACACATTTTTAGAGAGGGCTGCTGATGGGTGCGATACCCCAAAATTATCTTGGAAAATACAAATTCCTATATGGGTAGATCAGTGGCCCCTCCCTGAGGAAAAACTTCGCGCCTTGGAACAGTTAGTACAGGAGCAGCTAGAGCAAGGGCACATAGTACCTTCTTTTAGTCCCTGGAATACTCCTGTTTTTGTGATTCAAAAAAGGTCTGGCAAATGGCGTTTGCTTCACGATTTAAGAAAAATTAATGATGCTATGGAATCCATGGGAGCATTGCAACCAGGGCTCCCCTCTCCCACAATGATTCCTAAAGATTGGGCTTTAACTGTCATAGATTTGAAAGATTGCTTTTTTAGCATTCCTCTTCACCCTGAAGATGCTCCTCGGTTTGCCTTTTCCATCCCAAGTGTTAATATGTGAGCACCTTTAAAGCGTTATCAATGGACTGTATTACCACAGGGAATGAAAAATAGCCCCACAATTTGTCAATGGTATGTGGCTAAAGCATTGTCTCCAGTACGTGAGCAATTTCCTCAGGTGTTGCTGTATCATTACATGGATGATTTGCTTATTGCTGCCAAAGATCCATTTGACATGGAACGGGCAGTACAGGAGGTTTGTGCAGCCATTGAAAAAGCCTGTCTTTGTATCTCTAAAGAAAAGATACAGAGATTTGAACCTTGGCAATACCTGGGATGGAAAATAAGAGCTCAAACAATAACACCTCAGAAGGTTCAGCTGCAAACTCAAGTGAGCAATTTGCATGACATTCAAAAACTACTAGGTTCTATAAATTGGCTACGGCCTCTTCTGGGTATTTCTAATTCTGATTTGGCCCCACTATTTGAACTCCTAAAAGGTGACATTAATTTGTCTGCCCCCCGTTCTTTGACTCCAGAAGCAAAGAAAGCCATTCAAAAAATTTGTGAAGCCATACAATCACGACAGGCTCATCGTTGGGACCCTGACCTGCCACTGTTTCTGATAATTTTATGGGATGATGTTAAACCTTTGGGTCTCATCTTTCAATGGGATTTGAGCCTGAAAGATCCATTGCTACTTCTTGAGTGGGTCTTTTTACCCCATCAGTCTTCAAAAACTATTTATTCCCAGCCAGAAATGTTTGCTCATATTATCATGAAAGCTAGGAATAGGGTAGTTACCCTAACGGGCAAACAATTTTCAGTCATTTACACCCCGCTTACAGATGCTATTTTATCTGGCTGATGCAGAATTCCTTACCATTTCAAGTGGCAGTCCAGGGGTATGTGGGTCAGTTTTCAAATCACCCACCACCCCACAAATTGTTTCATTTATCTTTCGCTCTGGCAGAGGAACCTAAGAGAAGCTTTCAACCACTGGATGCAATTACCTTTTTTACAGATGGGTCAGGAACATCACAAAAGTCAGCAATAGTTTGGTGGGATGTTAATATGCAAGGTTGGAATTCAGAAGTTTCTTTATGTCCAGGTTCCCCTCAAATAGTGGAACTAGCAGCAGTAACACGTGTGTTTCAATTACATCATGATAAGCCTTTCAATTTAGTCACTGATTCTGCCTATGTGGCAGGGATTGTTATGCGTGCTGAAGCTGCTGCACTTAAAGATGTTTCCAATCCTCACCTTTTTGATTTGCTGCAGAAATTGATTTTTCTTTTAAATAACAGACAACATTCATTTTTCATTATGCACATTAGATCTCATACTGACCTCCCAGGATTTCTTGCAGAAGGGAATCGTCAAGCAGATTTACTAACTTTACAAGTTTTGACTTTACCTGATCGGATGGCTCAGGCCAAGCTCAGTCGTATGTTTTTCCATCAAAATGCAAAAGGCTTAAGAAGGCAATTTGAATTGTCTGCTCAACAAGCAGCAGATATCATTGCATCCTGTCCAGATTGCCAACGTACTATTGTACCTACAGGTAGCGAAGGTGTTAACCCTCGTGGATTAAACAGCTTAGAAATCTGGCAATCAGATGTGACCCATGTTCCAGAATTTGGATTGTTTAAATATGTACATTCTTCTATTGATACCTTTTCTGGAGCATTATATGCCTCCTGTCACAAAGGAGAAAAAGCAAAGGATGCAAAAAAGCATTTTCTTAGAGCCTTTGCCATGTTAGGAGTGCCTCGAGCTATTAAAACTGATAATGGCCCTGCCTATATTTCTCAATTCTTGCAAAGCTTTTTTTCAGAATGGGGAATTCGGCATGTCACTGGGATTCCACACTCCCCTACAGGGCAATCTATCATTGAGAGAGCACATCAGACTTTGAAATCTCTTTTGCAGAAACAAAAAGGGGGAGGAGGGATTTCAGTGACACCTGAAGAAAGATTACAAAAGGCTCTTTATGTTTACAACTTTTTGAATTGCACAAGGACAGATGATATTCCACCAATAGTGCGACATTTTGCAAATAATCGCCTTTTTGAGCTTCAGGAAAAGCCACCAGTTTTAATTCATGATTTAGAATCAGGTAAAGTCAAAGGTCCTTATCCTTTAATAACATGGGGAAAAGGATATGCTTGTGTTTCCACAGAGCCAGGTCCTAGATGGATACCAGCAAAATATGTTCGTCCTTACAAGGGATCGATTCAAGAAGATCAGACGGACAAGGACAAAGTAACAGCTTTGACTCTAGGATGAAAGTTGCAGTTATTGTGATCTTGGGAATATGGGAGGTTGGATTAGTTGTTAGTTTACTTTAGTTAAAGTCACTGAATTAGAATTGCTTTGTTTAGTTATGGTCACTTTT
Source organism: Pogoniulus pusillus (assembly GCF_015220805.1). Taxonomy (NCBI): domain Eukaryota; kingdom Metazoa; phylum Chordata; class Aves; order Piciformes; family Lybiidae; genus Pogoniulus; species Pogoniulus pusillus. The sequence continues at coordinate 19,904,781 of NC_087268.1, read as the reverse complement.
TAGAATTTTTTTTGTAAAATCTTTTGTGGGATGGGGACTAATTGGATTTATTTGTAGTGTGTAAAAATGCTTTGTTATGTATTGCTTATAATATTCTTGCTACTTATATTGCTACTATGTATTTTGTTGTGTATTTAACAAACGATTGGTTGTGCTACTGTTAGGTTCTCCTTTGTATAACAAAAAGGGGGAGATGTAGGAATAGGGGAATGGCCTGTTAGCAGGGAACAGCTGCCCAAGACGAAACAAAACACAGTATAGACCTTGGGCATGTAATGTGTGGGTCAGACAGACCTCAGAAGAGTAAGATAAGTAAGATCCTGCGTTCAGGACTGCTCAGATAGTTGCATAGCAATTTATATCAAGGAGCAGAGAAGAAAGTAGAAACAGCGTCTTCGGCCTGAGCAGAGTATCAGCCAATCATATAGTAGTTACTAACTTTTACTGTAATTCTATCCAATCAGTGAGTAACATGCTGTATAGGGTTAACACTCCTGGGGGAGTAACCCTGAACCTGACCCTAGGGGTCTTGGCCCCTCCTCAGGGGTGGGCCACACTCCAGGTGATGGTTAGCCCACTCCCCCCACTTCCTGTGGTATAAAAGAGACAGGACCTCCCTGTCTCTCCCTCTTGCTCTTTCTCTCTTCCTGCGTTCATGATCACACACACACTGATACTGCATACCAGCACAACACGTGGCAGCCACGAGGCAGAGACACCATCACACTACTCGGGTTGTATCCATCCCTGTTTGTATTTTGCTGTTTTCCCTTCCTTATCCTTTGTAAACTCCCCTACCTCCAATCCCTTTTTTTTCTAAGTTATTGTTAAACTTTTCCTTTTTAACTTCCAAATCGAGTGAGATTGATTTATTTGGGTGTCCCTACCTTTATCTCTCTCCCTGTCTTTTGGGGAAAGGAGGGGGAAGAGGGGAGGGCACTCTATAAATTCTATAAATTGTCATTGGGTCTACCAAATTTATAAGAGTCTCTGGGAACCTGCATTTGAACCCAAGACACATGCTAGCCCTTCTAATACAATATATACCTGCCTATTTTTCTAATAAAGTGGATTTTTGGCTTGCATCAAGTCGTTGCCCCGTCCCTTCATTGTGGCAAAGAGTCATTTTACCCAGGTGCTCCATTGGCAGGCCATGACACAAGCCTGTTGAGCGACATTGCTAGAGTGGCATTTCTGTTGCTTCTGGAAACGCCGTAGAATCACAGACTGGTAAGGCTTGGAAGTGACCTCTGGTGATCATCTAGTCCAACCCCCTGCCAGATCAGGTTCACTTAAAGCAGGTTGCAAGGGACAGTGTCCAGACAAGTTATGAATGACTCAAGAGATGGAAACTCAACCATCCCTCCAGGCAGCCTGTTCCAGTGCTCTATCAACCTCAAAGTAATGAAGTTCCTCCTTGTCTTTAGATGGAACTTCCTGTGTTCAAGTTTGTGCCCGTAAGTTACCTCCTGTCACTGGGCACCACTGAAAAAAGATTTGCCCCATCCTCCTTTTTGCCTCCTCTCTTTAAAAGTATTTGTAAGTATTTAAAAACATTGGTAAGATTCTCCCCACTAAAAGGCCTCAAGTCCCTCAGGCTTTCTGCATAAGAGAAATGCTCGTTCCCTAATCATCTTCATAGCCCTGTGATCCTTCTTCCTGTCAGTTCCACTAATTTTGAAGTGCAAGATTAAAACCAGTTAGTGACAGGTCTGGTCAGAAAGTATCCCAGAATGCAGTGAAACCAAACTGTTCACCCTATAGATAGGCACATCTTCTCCCCAACTCATCTGGGCTCCAACAGGAGCAGATAAGAGTAGCAACTGCTACTACTTAACCTGAAGGGAGAGAAGGAAGAATCCTTATTTGTTGTGGTCATCAGAAAGAACAGCTTTAGGTTTTGGGAAACAGAAACTTGGAAGCAGCAAGAAACCAATATACTGTGATCTAGTTAATAGCTGTCCTGGAGTCCTGGATACCCCAAAATTCCTCTCCCTCCGTGGTTTGAATGGGAGAGGAAAGGCATAAAAAACCTGTTGCCCCTCCCCTGCCTTGCAGGCGTGAAGTGCGGGGGAGCAAAGTGCCCTTCCGGCATGAGGGGTGACCCACGCAGATGGCCTGCCCTGGGGATTGGCTGTGGTCTTCGCACCTAGAAGTGATAAATTAACCCTTTGTCTAGGAAGGGTATAAATATTAGGGTACTTCCTGCCTTGGGACCCCCGCCTTAGAGTTCTCCCCAGCCTGGACAGTTCCTGCAGAAAGAATCCCCTGGTGCTCCGAAGGACAAGCTCCTGAGGGACAGGACTGTCCCAGCTTTGGACAGCTTCCCATCATAAGCACCCCCTTTATGCAGCTTGATAGGCCTAACGAGCCTCGGACGTCTTTTGAAAGAGAGTAAGCAGACAAGCATCTGGACCGCCCCTTCTCTCAGACAGCCTAACTCACCTGTGAGTAAACTTTTGGCTCATCCTGATTAATAGCGGTGAATGCTGTGTTTAGTAGCTTAGCCTTTTCCATCTCCTGACTTCTAAAACAGTCAAATTTATTAATGGTATCCTTGTAATATCTTCTCAGTAAAATGGAATCTGCTAATTAAAACGCAATTAATTTCTGTATACAGTTTTGGGGGCAGGTTTCAGGAAAATAAAATAATTCTATTTTTATATATATTCCTGACTCTGCCACATTAATTCCCTGCCTCCACAACAATAGCCCAGACAAAACTCATCCTTGTTAGCAAAGGACTATGAGGCTTATGAAAGCCCAAGGAGTCAAACTGACTCCTCTGACAGAAGCAATGATGGGTGCCTACTGGGAAGGGTGGCTGTAAATCTCAGCATCATCAGCTGACCAGCTTTTGCCCATCAGTAGATGCCCTCCATAGCTAACAAACTCCAGCCCTGACACTCTGAAAACCACTGTTGCTGAAGCATTAGTATGGCCTGACAGCTCCTGACTGAAGGGTCCAGTTGTGCACAAGCACTTAGTATGACTCAACCATGCTCCTCAGTGAGGTCATTAGAGTGGAAACCGCCACTGTAGTTACAGTCACAAGAAAGTGCTCGCAGAAGCAAGAGTGCTACCTAGTATACATAGACTAGGTCATACCATTTCACTGTTCCACATGTGGAGTACCATCCACTCCTTTTCAGTTATGCAGGACTCAAACTGGCATAATACTTCCACTACTTACTATGACATGACCAAACACACAACCACCAAACCCCACAGTTATGCCATTCAGCTTGCTGTGTAGTTCACAGATGTTTTGCTAAGTCAGGTAACTACAGGATCATTCTGTCCAAGCAAATGGAGACAAGCGATACCTTGAGTACAGCTAGAGCCATTACCTCTCTGTACTGTCTTAGTGCAAGTTGTGAGTTGTGGTTCTTCTCACATAGGTCTCTCCTGAGGAGCTGCTTTGAAAACACTTGGCGGAGGAGCAGCATCAAAGCAAAGGCAAACAATGCCTGGCTTTACTTGGAAAACACATCTACATGGCAGAGAAGGCACTTGCCTGCTCTTTAAGTCAGTTCTTGCACTCTTAAGAACTCAGAAGTAATCACTAGAACAGTTTCAAGAACAGGCCAGAAAGATTGAGCTCAGCTACTGCTCTCTCTTTGTCCTTGATGCTCCTTTACAGTCACCCATAAATAGCTTTAGCTAGCAAGGGCACATGGAAACTGGCAAAGGAAGGTCAATGAGCAGGACCCTGGACTCGGCTTCACCACCTTCACTCAAGTCTACAACCAAACACATCTGTCCAGAGAACCCAGCCTTTACAGCCTTTGCTGTCTGGAAGCTCTGACAGAGATAGGAAAAGAACAGCCTCATCTTTATTAGACATCCAGTTCCAGTCAGAGAAGAGTTTGTGCCAGTATTAAACATCTTAAGCCTCCATATAACTTGCTATATGGAATCCTGGGTGACAGTGTGGTGGTTAGGAGTCTGCTCCAGCAGGATCCTGACATTGTGAGGGGCTGCTCTGCTGATGTTTCTCAGGAAAATACAATGTTTTGTGAATCAGATCTCTGACAGCAGAAACATCACTTCTTTCTGCAGGAAAGAGAGAAAGTCATCCATCAGGGATTCTGAATCAACAAGCCCCTTTTCCTCAGGTATCTGGAACAGGTGAAGTTGCTAGCACACCACCTGCCACTAGTACATCCTTCACCTTTTCTGCACTCACCAACACCCAGTTGCTGCAAGAGACTTCCAAACTCTGGGTCTCGATCCAGTATTTTCAATAGGTTAGTGGACTCCATTCTCTCCAGCTGCACATCCCAATAGATGTAGATCTTCTGACTGAAGCTGACATAAACCAGGCAAGGGCTGTTGCTTGCTCCTTTGCATGCATAGAGACCTGCAGAAAGCAAAAGTGTGGAGAACTGACAACTTCCAAAAGATCAGATAAAACAAATAGGTAACTCCTCATGATGAGGTAGCAAAAAAGCATCCAGGTGAGTGACACAGATGGGGTTTGGATATATGAAGTCCCTTTGAGACAGTTCAAGAAAGTGTCTCTGAACTGTTACTATTGCATGGAGTTTGGGGATTTGCAAGCTGCTTCTTGCAGGTTTCAGAGAGGGGACTGAGCAGAGACAAGCATCAGGCTGGTTTATGGGACCCCACTTGAAAACAGCTTAGAAGTCTTCAAAAGGGAAAAAAAAGAATTACAGGGAAAAAAACCAACAAACCATCGCAGACAACCTCAGCATCACCTCCTCTCACCCCTACTTTTCCCAGATCACTAGATGAAAAACTAGCTAGGCCTTCTGCAGCATACACACAGGGCAATCTCTCCACTGCAGATGGAGAAAGGATTCCAGGTCTCCAAGAGAGAAGCAGCAGCTCTGAGAGGAAAAGGCTGAGAGGGCTGGCTTTGTAGTCAGGCTCCTCACCTGCACAGAACGCACTGACATTCTCATCTGCTTGAAACCTGGCAACAGTCCGATTGTGATCAATGATGTAGGTCTGACCATCCCAGGCACAGGCAATCACCTCCTCATGCCCATTGCCCTGCAGGAACCACAAGACTGTGTATTAGCATGGACACAACTATTCCCAGAGACAGTAACTTTCCTGCTTGTTCAGAGACAGAGCACTAATACGCCAACAAGATGTCACTTTCGCATGTCTTACCCAGACATTGTATGCTTGTCCAGTCTTTTTGCACTTGAAGATCATCTTCTCTATTGCAATCTTTAAGTATTGCAAGATCTTGTATATTATTAATGTGCAAAACAGAGCAGCTGGGAGATGAAAAAGTTCATAGCCAGCTGCTGGGCTCATCAGGTTAAACAGGCAGACACACTTCAACCTCTCACAGATGGACAGACTGGCATGAGTACAGAATGCACTGGCAGAGTCAGAACACTCTGTGTGTCATCCTGAGATAATCTGAGCGTTTTTCAGCTGAGTCACACTCTCTCTGCCCTTCCTAAATCCTGACACAATGCCATGTTGATGTTTTGGTCTTTCTCTCTCCCAGCCCTATTCAGACACTCACGGTAACATCCAGTTTTTCCAGAGCAAACAGCTGGTGATCAACCTGCACTGACCAGAGCAGCTTGTCTGCTCCCTCCATGAGTTTCAACGTCCCTGAAAGAGAAAATAAAACTACAAAATACTGTCTTGAAAATATTAAAAGGTACAAAGATGTTTGCTAACTCTGGGCTCTGCGCTTTCCTTTAACACCTCAGGTCTGCAGGAGCAGCAGCTGAGCCCACTGTAGGAGGCTGTGGCTGGTAACAGGGAATAGAGTCTCAGTTGTGGAATGGACAACAGTCCATTATCTTGTAACCAGTAACTGCAAACACAGAGGAGAGATGGCAACATCTCTGCTAAGTGGATTGTACTCTAAGACAAAAAGGAAACTCCCCAAAACAGGCTCCCAAACTACATCAGTAATTCTCACAGGAGGCAGTGAGTAAACTACAATCTTTTCACAGTAGCCAGACAGGTGATGTGATCTCAGGACAGCACACTGTCACTACCCACTGGGAGCTGGTTGGATAATACCACAAGCTACTAACAGCAGCCTCCTGACTGCTAAAACCATACTAGACACTTAGCTCATGTACCACACTTCTCTATCATCCAGAGATACTGTGGTAGTACTGGGGGAGGTGTAGGTGTGTATATGGCCATGAGAGACTGGAACATACACATGAACCGTATTCTTACAGTGCCCTCAGCCCTGCAAGGCTTGTAAGTGAACAGTGAAGCAGGAAGCCTTGCCAGATGCAGAAGCTTCAGAGTTTAGACTCAAAGAATAACTAGAAATTCCCCATCAGGACCATCACTGGGCAGGCTGACAATTGGCTCAAACCAACCAGGCTGCCTATCTGGAAAGACAGAAGCAAAGAATTACTGACCAGCTTCACACTGTTGGGGTTTTGGACAGAAACCTGCATTCAGGTCACTCAAGTCAGTCCTACTACAGCCTGTCCTATCACTTCTCAGTCAGAGGCACAGAAGAACCTGCCTCCACGTCTCTGTGAGACCAGCGCCTCTCCACAAATATTCAAGTTCTATCATCCATTTCCTTTACTACTTTTGGAAGAAATCCAAGTCCCTTCAAGTAGAAGGACACATCCCTGTTGTGGTTAGGAGGCTCCTGAATAGCACTGTTGAACTGGCATATCAAACAGCTGTTTGACCACTGGGTAAAGTGGCAAATTAGGAGTCAGCAGATGAAAGTTCTGGTCTCACTCTCCACGCCAAGCTTTTCATGTCAGTGACCTAGCCTTTTTATTTTCCTGGTTGCTTGCTGCAATATGGCTTTAATACTTTTACTCTCAGAGGACACAGGATCGTACTCTGTAAAATATTGTTGAAATCCATGGGTGAAAAGAATGTACCAGGGAAGAGAGAAAGGCAATTATTAGTAACAGACAGAAAACATAACAACTTTCCTGGAAAGAGCAATCTCAGACCCAGTTCAGTAAGGAACAGAGACAGTCTGAGCTTTAACGTTTCATCATATCTTCAGGTGCAGGCATGCTATCACACACCTGGTTTATGGGACACTTGCTCACAGTGACATCTGGGGTCCTGTCTTAGCTTTCATGTCTAAAATATGTCAGCAGAAAGAGTCTCGAGTCAGAATCTCTTGTCTGACCCAGGATGCATTTCTGAAGCCCAGCTCCCTCTTCTTTCAAGACCAAGTGCTCTAAACCCGTTTCCTACTTTGAATTAGTGACAGGCCTTGGACACTCCATGGACTTTTCCTTCAGGACAGTGGTAGGACTTACCATCCAGAGTACAAAGGGCAAAGAGACCTGAGCCACTATCCTCACTGGAGCAGCCTGTAAGTGCAGAAGAGAATTACAGGTATTGATGAGCACTGAGCAGTTCTGCCCCTTGTGGAATAAATGAGATCCAAACCAAGCTGATCTATCCTACCCTGCTCTTTTGCTGGGCCTCTACACTGCTTAGCAGGTATCTGCAGATGCTTGCAACCAATTGTATGTCATGTTGGCTTTGATTTGTAGGTGACTGGCACCCCGAAGTCCAGTTTGCACCGATATGGGCATAATGGGTTCTGCTGGCTACTCCACCTAAGTACTTGCAGACACATGACAGTTCTGACTTCATTGGACTGCTAAAGAGCCCTTGATTTATGAGCAGATTAGACACAGGCCTTCATACTCATCTACACACTCAGTTCTGCCTTTCCAGGGCTATATACAGCTATGAACTGGCAAGCAGTATCTTCTCTAAAGTCTGTCTATCAGCTGCATGCAGGATGGAACTGGCAAGTGTGAAGTTAAATCTGAAGGGGAGACTCTCCTGACCACTGAGCTGCTCTGACTCTTCAGTACACTATCTGCCAGTCAGAAAACACATGCCTGCTCAGGTTTTGGAAGCAAGATCACACTTGATAAGGAAGACTGGAGCTGGTTTCAACTGTATTGAATCTTTTCAGTGACACTAAAGGAGTGATACTGGCTTCCTGAGGTCTGCAGAATCTCAGCACAGGTAGTCTGGAGAAAAAGAGGCTGAGGGGAGACTTTCTTACTCTCTACAACTCCTTGAAAGGAAGTTGGAGCCAGGTGGGAGTTGGTCTCTTCTCCTCAGTAACAGGTGATAAAATGAGAGAAAATGGCTTCAAGTTGCATCAGGGGCAATGCAGGTTGGGTATTGGAAGAAACTTTTTGACTGAAAGGGTTCTCAAAGGCTGGAACAGGCTGCCTAGGGAGATGCTTGAGTCCCCATCTCTGGAGGTACACAAGAGGCAGACATGGTGCTGAGGGACATGTTTTAGCACCAGACTTGGCAGAATTTGACTCAATGATCTTAAGTCTTTTCCAACCAAAATGATTCTATGATCCTCCCTTATTGACACAGATCACCTTAAGGCAATCAGGTTTTGCTGGTTGAGTGCTCTATTGCTCCTAGCTGACGTTCACCCAGGCAGGCTCTGATTTCGAAGACTTGCCACGTCCTCCTTACAAACCAGTCAAGTTGGCACTCTTCATCTGTTTCGTAAGTGACAGTACAGCAGCTGTGGGCTTTCCACAAGCAGTTCTTCACCCCTTATTCCACGTGTCTTCATTTTTCACAGACACCACCCCTAGATGCAAAGCTTTGTATTCAATGAAAAAATTGATTTAATATTCTTGTTGACCACGTTGCTCATAGCAGTATCCAGGGTACTGAAAACATGTCAAGCTGGGGAAAAAGGGTATTCAGTGGAAGGGGAAGAGAAGGAATTTCAGTGGATTGCTCTTCTCCCCCAGCCTGAATTACACTGGACAGCCTAAATTGTTCTTGGACAGCACGGTGGGGAGTCATATCTGGACAGAGCAAATGCAGCTACAATTCAGACTGCTTCAGACAAGACAAAGTGACCTGCACTGCCAATTTTCTGCCTTGCATTATGCACAGACACTCCAAGAAGCAGTGAAACCTGCTTAATCCCCATAGGTACCAAAACGGGATTCAGCAGGTGCACCAGGCACGGTTCAGAGTACAAAAGCTACACAAGGGAAGCATGGGCAATGTCTAAGGAAAGTCTGGTGATGACAGCAATTATGAGGAGCCAACAGCCATAGAGATGCACTCTATGGCTGAACAGTATATATTGGAAGGACAGTGGTATAAATGAAATATGGAAGCAACTCGGCATAAATTGGGACTGCACAGGTAAAGGAAAAACAGAATACAGCTGTTAAGTATCAGAAATCAAATGCTGAAAAGCATGAAAGCAAGAAAAAACAGAGAAGGCCGTGAGAAAGACGAGACATCTAGGGGATAAGAAGAGGGCATAAGCTGCAGCAAAGATCATCTGCAGGAGCAAGGCAGGGCTAACTAAATGCAAGGAAGTGGATACTGCAGAGAATGTTGTGCAAGGTGGCGAGAAAGAACTACCTAGGGAAGGACAAAGGCTATAGAAAGATCAAATGCAAGGTAGAATCATAAAATTGTTTTGCTTGGAAAAGACTTTTAAGACCATTATCTTACTCTACCAAGTCTGGTGCCAAACCATGTCCTTCAGCACCACATCCCTGTGTCTTTGAAACACCTCCAGGGACAGGGACTCAACCACCTCTCTGGAGTGCCTGAATTCTAGTGACTGAGGACCCTTCAGTAAAGAATTTTCTTCTAATGTCTAACCTAAATGTCTCCTGGCACAACGTGTGGCCACTTCCTCTCATTCTAAATATCCGTCTTTCTTTTGGCGCTAGCTAACAGAAGCGGAGTTCTCTGTTCTCGCAGCTGTCTGCTGACATACTGAGAAACTATGGGGACAACTACTGGGCCAGAGACCTCAAGTCCCTCATCTCTCACCTCGGCCAATGCTACCAATTAGATGAGTGGAAACATTCTTGTTGTGAATCCGTCCAGATGTTTGGTGTAGAATAACATCTCGAACAGGGACCTCACTAGGTGAAAGACAGACATCATGGAGATATTAGGGAAAAACTCCTGCAACTGTGCCAGAATGATCTCAAGAGCAGTGTACTTTGAAACTCCAGATATCCATAAGCTAAAAGAGTCTGTGTACAGTTTGGCCCTTTAATGGTAACGACAAGTGAACGCATGTTATCCCAGATATGGAAGGAACTTGATGATGTTTTTAAAACAAAACCAGAATGATCAGAAAATTGGGAAAACTCAAGAGAAAAAAAAAAAGTCAGTAAATCAAGTATTCTAGTCAAGAAAAAAAAAACTATTTCAATAATTACTGCCATGTAAGTCTGTCTGCTTTTCACTCAGCAGGTGTTTTCCCTGGGGCTGAACAGCTTAGGCAGGGATCATGCCTCATCTGGCTCCTGGCTAGGAGAGTACCACTCCACTAAGGTCTCAGAGGCATTATGGAGACTTGTCTAGTTCCCCTCCTGCTACACCTTTCTTGATCTGCCTTAAAACCTAACAGAACACCAGAGAAGCACCTCAATTTTCTACAAGGTCCCACTAGAGAGGACAATACCCTCACTGTTCATCTCAAGTGCTCTGGTTGCAATTTACAGGACTGACTGCCAGAGGTCTCACAACATGACAGAATGGTATGGGGTGGAAGTGACCTTTAAAGATCATGTGGTCCAACCACTCTGATAGCACAGCATCACCTAAAGTAAATCACACAGATGCATGTCCAGGTGGGTTTACAGTGTCTCTAGAGACAGAGGCTCCATAATCTCTCTGAGTAGCCTGGTCCAGTGCTCCAGCACTCTCAAAGTGAAGAGGCAAATCTCCAGCTACTTGAACTGGAAGAAATAAGTGAATGAACCTGAAGCATCATCACAGGCTTCAGACTATGTGGGCTTGGCCCAGCCTTTTAAATTTCTACCCTCCCCACCATCAGATACATCAACACATTGCCTTACTACTCTGGAGATATAAGTCAGCCTTAAGTCCTGATACTGACCACGCTCAGTGAGCTGGGTTTGCTACTCTCATTGCCCAACTTAATGAGAGGAGAATGGAACACAAAGACAGCACTAATTTTTGTGATAAAAACATGGGAAGTGTTTATGAAAACTCGGGTGCAGGTGTGCTTAAGTCATGCAGCCCCAGCAGTAGAGCAGGTCACTGAAGCAAGGACAGGACAGCACCCACCACACCTCGACTCTGCCCAGAAAGCTGATGTGCTGCTGCCTCCTTGAGGCAATTCTGCTGTAGATTGCTGTCACATCTATTCCACGGAATAATGCTCTTCACCTGTTTGAAGCAGTGCTGTCTCTTCCCTCTGCTGCGGCCTGCTGCTCAGAGTCCCAGGTGCACAGCAGAATGGCATAACCACAGCCTGGCTGAGACACCATCAATTCTCGTGAGCCATCAGGGCCTGGGTTCACGGAGAGGCTGTCCACCTGTACTGGCAGAAGAGAAGATGGATAGAGTTGAACTGAAAACTTTAGAAACACCTCAGAAAGGTCCACTGTGCTCCTTGTACCTAAACAGCACACCGTCTGACAAAGCTGAGCAGGAGGAGAACAAATTCAACCAGAGGCCAAACATCCAAGTCATAGTAAAAAAGGTTGTTTCCCTACCAAAAGCCACTGAGTAACGCTAGTATTTTCCACTACTGCTCTCTAGTTGGATGAGACTAACCAAGTGTTTCCCAAACCAACACACCAGCTACTCCATATAGAGTATAACATAGCATACAACTGCTGAGGTTGGAAGAGGCCTTTGAGATCAAGTCCAATCACTTGCCTGGAGCTCACAATCCCACCACTACTGCTAAGGTACTAAGCTACACTAAACCATGTCCCTAAGAATCATATCCATGCATCTTTTAAATACCTGCAGGGATGCTGACTCTGCCACTGCCTCCCTGGGAAGCCTGTTTCAATGTCCTGTAACACTTTCTGTGAAGAATTTTTTCCAACCTGAATCTCCCTTAGCACAACTTAAAGCCATTTCTTCTTGTCCTGTCACTTGTTGCACATGAGAAAGACCAACTCCCACCTCACTGGAACCACCTTTGAGGTAGTTGCAGAGAGCAAAGAGGCCTCTCGTCAGCCTTCTTTTCTACAAACTAAACAACCACAGTTCTCTCAGCTATTCCTCATAGGACTTGTGTTCCAAGGCCCTTCACCAGCATAGTTGCTCTTCTTTGTACACATTCCAGCACCTCCATGTCCTTCTTGTGATGAGGGGCCTAAAAATGAACACAGTATTTGAGGTGTGGCTTCACCAGTGTCAAGTAGAGGGGGACAATCGCATTCCTATACCTGCTGCCCACTCTATTGCTGATATGAGCCAGGATGCCATTGGCCTTCTTGGCCACTTGAGCACACTGCTGGATCATATTCATCCATCTGTCATCAACATCCCCGGGTTCCTTTTTCTACCAAGCAGCACTCCAGCTGCTTTTGCCCAAGCCTGTAATGTTGCACTAGGTTGTTGTGGCCCAAGTGCAGCACCTGACATTTGACCTTGTTGAATTTCATACAATTAGCCTCAAGCCAACTATCCATCCTGGCAAGATCTCTCTGCAGAGCCTTCTTCCCTCCAGCAGACTGATACACTCACCTGACTTGGTATCCTCTGCAAACTCACTGAGGGTACATTCAATCCCCTCACTGAAATCGGCGATGAAGATATTAAAGAAAACTGGCCCCAGTACTGAGCCCTGCAGAGCACCAATGGGAACAGTCTGCCAACTGGATCTAACTCTCTGGGGCTGGGCACTGAGCCAGTCCTTTACCCAAAATAGGTTGCACGCAGCCAAGCCATGAATACTTTCTCCAGGAGGATGATGTGGCAAACTGTGTTAAAGGCCTTACTAAAGTCAAGGAAGAGAACACTGACAGCCTTTCCTTTGTCCACCAGGCAGGTCAGCTTGTCATAGGAGGTGATCAGATTGTCAAACAAGATTTGCCCTTCATAAACCCATGACGACTAGGCTCAATCATCTTGTCATCTCATGTGTGACACATGATGTCACTCATGATGATCTGCTCCATGACTTTCCCTGGCATTGAAGGTTGGCTGACAGGCCTGCAGTCTCCTGGATCCTCCTTCTGGCACTTCTTTGCTAACCTCCAGTCCACAAGTTATCCAGGACTGCTTAATAATGATGAGAGTGGCTCGGTGAGTTCTTCTGTCAGCTGCTTTAGCACTCTTGGGTGGATCTCATCCAGTCCCACAGACTTGTGTGCATCTAAATGGCATAGCAGGTTGCAAACCACTTCTCCTTGGAGCATGGGGGCCTCATTTCCTTCCCCTTCCTATCTACCAGCTAAGGAGGGGAGGCACCCGAAGAAGGCAGAGGTCCTGAATGCCTTCTTCGCCTCAGTTTTCAACAGTAAGCAGGGAGGAGGAGGAGGCAAGTGGCCTCTTGAACTGGGGGATGGGGTCGGGGAGCGGTGTGTTCCCCTGGAAATTCATGAAGAATTAGTTCAGGACCTGCTGAGTCATCTGGACACCCACAAGTCCATGGGACCAGATGGGATCCATCCCAGGGTGCTGAGAGAGCTGGCAGCTGAGCTGGCCAAGCCGCTCTCCATCATTTTCCAGCAATCCTGGCTCACCGGAGAGGTCCCAGGAGACTGGAAAATGGCCAACGTGGTCCCCATCCACAAGAAGGGTCGGATGGAGGAACCTGGGAACTACAGACCCGTCAGCCTGACCTCAGTGCCAGGGAAACTGATGGAGCAGGTTCTCTTGGGGCCAATAACTGCGCACCTGAGGGATGGCAAAGAGCTCAGGTCCAGCCAGCATGGGTTTAGGAAGGGCAGATCCTGCCTTTCTAACCTGATCTCCATGATCAGGTGACCCGCTTGGTGGATGTGGGGAGGCCTGTGGATGTGGTCTATCTGGACTTCAGCAAGGCCTTTGACACTGTCCCCCACAGCAAACTGCTGGCTAAGCTGTCAGCCCGCGGCTTGGATGGTAACACTCTGTGCTAGGTTAGGAACTGGCTGGAGGGCCGGACCCAGAGAGTGGTGGTGAATGGTGCCACATCCAGCTGGCGGCCAGTCACTAGTGGTGTCCCTCAGGGATCTGTGCTGGGCCCCATCCTCTTTAACATCGTCATAGATGATCTGGATGAGGGCATCGAGTCAGTCATCAGCAAGTTTGCAGATGACACTAAGCTGGGGGCAGATGTGACTGAGTTGGCGGGCAGAAGGGCTCTGCAGCGGGACCTTGACCGCCTGGACAGATGGGCAGAGGCCAATGGGATGGCATTCAATAGCTCAAAGTGCAGGGTGCTGCACTTTGGCCACAACAACCCCATGCAGAGATACAGGCTGGGGTCACAGTGGCTGGAGAGCAGCCAGACAGAGAGGGATCTGGGGGTACTGATTGATACCCGCCTGAACATGAGCCAGCAGTGTGCCCAGGTGGCCAAGAGAGCCAGTGGCATCCTGGCCTGCATCAGGAATGGTGTGGTCAGCAGGAGCAGGGAGGTCATTCTGCCCCTGTACTCTGCACTGGTCAGACCACACCTTGAGTGCTGTGTTCAGTTCTGGGCCCCCCAGTTTAGGAAGGACACTGAGATGCTCGAGCGTGTCCAGAGAAGGGCGACGAGGCTGGTGAGAGGCCTCGAGCACAAGCCCTACGAGGAGAGGCTGAGGGAGCTGGGGTTGTTTAGCCTGGAGAAGAGGAGGCTCAGGGGTGACCTTATTGCTGTCTACAACTACCTGAAGGGTGGTTGTGGCCAGGGGGAGGTTGCTCTCTTCTCTCAGGTGGCCAGCTCCAGAACGAGAGGACACAGCCTCAGGCTGCGCCAGGGGAAATTTCGGCTCGAGGTGAGGAGAAAGTTCTTCACTGAGAGAGTCATTGGGCACTGGAATGGGCTGCCTGGGGAGGTGGTGGAGTCGTCGTCCCTGGGGCAGTTCAAGGCAAGGTTGGATGTGGCACTTGGTGCCATGGTCTAGCCTTGGGCACTGTGGTAAAAGGTTGGACTTGATGATCTGTGAGGTCTCTTCCAACCTTGGTGACACTGTGATACTGTGATACTGTGAACATCTAGTCTTACTAGTAAAGACTGAGGCAAAGAAGGCATTTAGTTCCTCAGCCTTTTCCTCATCTTTTGTCACTGTGTTTTCTCCTGTGTTCATCAAAGATGGAAATTCTCCTTCCCTCTCCTTCTGCTGTTGGTGTATTTATCAAAACAGTTTTATATTACCTTTCACAGCAGTACTCAGGTTAAGTTTAAGCTCGGCTTCGACCCTATAGTGTCTCACCAGATCTTTATAGCTCACCTGCCTGGAAGAGGGTGGCTAAAGGCCATAAACTCTCCTCTTAGTCCAGAGCTCCACCCAAAGCTCTCTATTCAACCATGCAGTCTTCTTCCTCACCAGCCAATCTTTTGGGACATGGGAATGGCCTGCTCCTTTAAGACTTCCTCCTTAGAAGTTCGCAGCCCTCTTTGACTCCTGCCATGCAGGACAGCCTCCCAAGAGATTCTGTCAATCTATCCCCTGAACACAGCAAAATCTGGAAGCTGAAGGAAGTCTGAGGTGGCAAATCTGCTAACTCACTCCCCCTTAGTTCCTTGAGAACTGAAAAATCCATCATGTTGTGCTCAATATTCCCAAGATGCCCTCCAGCCGTTACATCCCCAACAAGTCCTTCCCTGTTAACAAGCAGCACATCCAGCAGGGCTTCTTCCTTCGTTGGCTCCACCACCAGATGTATTAACAAGTTACTTCCTACACATTCAAGGAACCACTGGCATGGTTCCCTCTCTGCGATATTGTATTCCCAGGAGACATCTGGTAAGCTGAAAGCCCTCACCAGAACAAGAGACAGTGATTGTGAAAGCTCTCAGAGCTGCTTGTAGTGCTTCATCAGCCTCATCATTCTGATGGGGTGGTCTGTACAGGACAACCACTGGGCAGATCTTTCAAGTCATCAACATGACAATTGCTTTGTTCATAGGACTAAGATTTTGTGCTTCCCCTTGGTGAGACATTTGAAAACTGTATGACGAGTTATGCTGGGAACATCTCATTTCCTTACCTGACCTTCTAGCAGCCATTTCTTCAAGAGGAGCAGCTGCCCAGAGACATGGTCAGAACTTTCTGACAAGTCCTCCCAGCGGAAGGCACGTACCACTCTGTCTGTGTAACCCACCACCAGCTCGCACTTTCCATCTCCATCTGCAGCAAATGGAATGAGACAGACAGGCTGTCTTATGCTCTTGTTGCCCCAAGACCCCCAGCATTCAGAAACTGATGTACTGGTTTCCATCAGGTAGCATTCCTTAGGATCCAAATCCTGGAATGATAACCTGCACTTCAGGAAAATTCCTGAAGCTCTTGCTTTTCTCCTCCATGACCTGGCTATGGTTTGCTAGAGCACTTGTTTCAGCAAGACAGTAACCTCCTTCTAAGTCCCACATACTTTCTCTCTGGCTTTTTCTCCCCCTGCCACCTCCTCCCCACAAATTCCCTCACACTGCACTTCCACACCAGCTCACCAATGTCACTGATCAGCATGACCTTGGTGTTGGCAGGAATGTGCTGCTTGAACACCGGCTTCTGTTCTTCTGATGCTGCCAACTCATGGTGGCCTGAAGCATCTAGGTGTTTTGAAGTTGGAGAAGTTAGGTCAAAAAGATGAAACCAGCCTTCTGCACTCACTGCCACCACGAGATTCTGAGAGGAGATAGAAAAACCTTTTTATTTTGCCTCTTTTAGAAACTGCAGAAGCTGTCATACAGCAGAGTGAGGGAAGATATGAGGGTAGGTCCACCAAGATCAGTAACTGCTCCAGAGGTTACAGGAGAGGGATTTGAGACAGCACCGAAACTACTCAGGTACTGCAGCGTCCAAACTTCTTTTTCATACATATCCTTTCATACTAGGATATCAAGCTGATATGTGCGTGCAAACCAACAACAATATGTGGCTTTCTCTGTGTTCACTTCAGCTCTGTTCTTTACTAAAGGACACAATAAGCAGATAAATTACATGTTTATGTAATTAAATTAAAATTACATGTTTAATGTTACAACTAAATTTCACTCATCAAAACCAATGATCTGAACTCTGGAACTTTTGGACCCAGTGGTCCTGGCTTAAATGCTAAAATGAGCAATCCAGCAGGTGTCATATTAGCCTCAATGGATTTTGCTTGGAAGTCTAGACTATTCTGTATCTCAGTCACATTTAGATGACCTTAAATGAACACAGCCAAGTGGCAGAAGGACTGTGGCCCACAGCAGGGACCAGTGCAGAGCAGGATAAAAGCCACTAAAGAAAAGCAGCAACCCTCAAACCACCAAAATCACACAGGGGTACAGAGAATTCAGTAGTGTTGTCTGAAGATAAGGTGGATTTCCTTGCTCACTAGAACCTGTGTATAGCTCACAGAAAGATACAGGTTGTATCTAACCAGAGTAAGAGTTTTAAAACAGTAGTACAAAAACTCTGTGAGTGAAGACAGAGAGAAAGCATTTTCAAACTGTCCTTCACACTCAGGGTATGAGTGTGAAGCACCTCTCACATGTCTTACGGTAATGGCTGGGAAGAGTTGGGCTGCTCTTACCTTTCCTTTATTACATACATCTCCCACACCAACACATGTGAGCTGCAATAAAAAAAAGGCCACTGATGAGAGAAGGCCTTTGGGATAAGCCTCTGCTCTATCCCCTCTCCCCTCACACTCTTCAACTCTGAACAGCCTTTCCCAGGCCAAAGTCAACAGTCAGGAACGGAACCATGTCATCCAAATAACTGCCCAGAGCCCTGGAACAAAATCCACAGAGCAAAGGAATAGGACCAAGGTGGGATAGAATCCCAGTTCCTGTACTTGTTCAGTACTTTGCACATCATTTCCAGCCCCTGGGTGCAGCTGTGGGCAAAAGCAGGATCTTGCAAAACTACAGGCAAGGCCTTAAAACCAGTTCTGATTGCCATTCCTCTCTGACCTAAGTACTCCTCCTGCATAGCTGTTAAAAACAGCTTGCTGCACATACACTGTTTAAGGCCCAACCATTAAACAATGTGTTTTGGAACTTACCATTCCTTGGCAAGATCGCACAGCCCAGGGTTTGCTGTCATCATTCTTGTAAACATAGAGTTTCCCACTGGTGTCTCCCACGACTAGTTCGTTCAGCTGTGCAAGAGAACTGGGTTAATAAGAAGAAATTATCAATCCAGTAACAGTATTCCCACACGGCAATAATTACAGAATTCAGATCTAAATATCACTCTGTGGAAAGAAGCAGCAAAGCAAAACACAAAGAGAGCCTAAAATCAATGATGTCTGGGAAAAAATAAATGCCCTAATTTTTACCCTCACAGGTAAAAATTCTGTGGAGTGGCTCTATCAAGTAACATATCATTATTCACTGCTTCAGGGCTGTGTCTTGGATGTTTTAACATCCTGCTCTGCTACCCACCATTACCTTGTCTTCCATCTTTCAATCTAGATTGACTTGATCTTTCCTGAATCAGCTGATGACAGCAATGAGAAAAATGCAGTCATCCAAAAAGATGCCTCAAGAACACCTACATAGATGAGATTTATACTAGACACTCAATCTTGCTGATGAAGTAGGAAAAGTCTTTCAGAATTAGGATATTTGTTTAAGACCACTGTTAAAGCTCATCAACCACCCCTGCTGATAAGCTCATTGCTACTACCCCTTCTTCTGTATCATGCCTCTGTGTACTGAAACTGCCTACCTTTCGTTAACTTCTTCTGGGAACAATTTTATCATCTACTGCATTGCTAGTATTGATGAGTTTCAGAATAGCCAGACAGAGCTATACAAAATTTGACTATTCAGGAGAAAAGGAATCACAAATTCACAAGATGGTAGAGGTGGGAATGGGCCTCTGAAGAACATCTAGTCCAAACCCCTGCTATAGCAGCATCACCTAGAGTACATCACACAGGGACATGTCCAGGTGAGCTTGAAAACATGATAGAGGCTACACAACCTCTCTGGGCTGCCTGTTCCAGGGCTCAACTACTCTCAAAGTAAAGAAAATTTTCCTCATGCTCATGTGGAACCTAGTTTGTGTCCCTTGCCCCTTGTCCCGTGACTTGACTGCCCAGAGAAGAGTCTGGCTGCATCCTCCTGACACTTGCTCTGAAGCATTAAGCTTCCAGCCTTCTCCAGGCTAAAAAGCCCCAGCTCTGTCAGCCTTTCCTTGTGAACCGGTGAGCCTAGAATATATCCAGATGAGGCCTCACCAGCACAGAAAAAAGGGACGTAACCGGTTAAGCTAACATATCCATGCATACATACACAAGTATGTGTTAAGCTAACCTCTTCCTAGTTAGAGATAAATCTAACCGATCAGAAATAACCGTTTGACAAGCCAACAGCAACATTCCTGATGTACATTCAGCCCTCACATAGATCAAGAAACGCTGTGTCCCAGGAATCCAATTTCCCACACGTCTACAACTCCACTACCACAAAGGACTGCTCTTTGATACCCAAAGTTAACCTTCCTACATCACCCAGGGCCCATGCAAAGGGTGCCTTGCTTGTTTAAGGGTGATGGAAGTACTAGTTGGCTACAGCCCAGAATCACTGAAACGTTTGGCTTGCTGCAAATTTAGGAGGGACATCTGGCTGACTCATAGATACGGTGCTGAGGGACAGAGTTCAGCACCAGACTTGGGACAGTTAGAGAACGTGGGACTCAATGCTCTTTTCCAACCAAAACGATTCCGTAGTGCTATTATCCAAACTCAGTCTCCAACATCGCTCGGGCACCCACCAGGCTCCGAGTCTCCCTTAAGTGGAAGAACTACCACCTCCTTTACACCCACTCTGGTGCCGCACCATCCTCAGCACTTCCCCCTTCCCCTCTTTCAGTCCCTTCCCTACAACCTGCCTTTCTGTCGCCACTTTCTCCGAGAGCGGCTCCCGGGCAGCTGCGTGCAGCCAAAGGGCGGCCGTGGGTGCTGCCCAGGCTGATCGAGCCCAGCTACTGTGCACGGCGGCAGCCCAAGAGTGACTGGCTCTAGATAGGTATCCAAACTGGGCCCAGTTCTCCGCCCGCAGAAACACCGCCTCCCGCGACCTGCCGCCACGGGCTCGAGCTCCGCGGCGGAATGCGGCCTGCTCTGGGGTCGCCACCTCCCTGCCGGACCCGCACCGCCTGCCCGCGTCCAGCAGTCACCCCCCGCCTCCGGACCGTGTCGTTGTCGGCATCCCCAAGGCAGATGGCGTGCGGAAAGAGGCTGCCGGCGAAGTCCAGCGCTACGCATTGCACATAGCTGACGGACCGCATACCGCCGCCGCCTACAAAGGCCCAACTCCCGCGGCTGGCCGCCGGGCCCGCCGCCGGCCTACGAACACAGCGACGAGAGCGAGAGGGCGGCACCACGAGAAGGAGAGGCGGGCCCGGGGCTCCCGGCAGGCCCGGGGCTCCCGGCAGGCCCTGCCGCCTCCACCGCGCTCCACTTGAGCGCCCGCAGCGTGTCCGTTGTTCGGTTCACGTTTCACCGTTTCCGGCGGCAAAGGCTCAGCGTAGCCAGTTGCCACCGAGCCGCGAGGCCGCAACGAAGGGAGGGGCCAGCCCCGAGCTCACGATCCGGCTATGGAAGCATGCCTCTTGCGCTGGCACGCCGGGAAGCCTGGCCTGCGCATGCTTCTTTGCCCACCTCTTCCGCAGAGCGAGCGCCTCTTACCCAGCTCCCAAGTAAGGAAGGTGGCGGGAGGGGTCAGAGAAGTAGCCTGCCGGAGAGCGTGCCTGCTCTTTACACGATCCAGCTCAAGCTAACAGCAAAACCCCTTCCCCACCACCTTCCACAAACAGAATTCCTGCTAAGACACAAGAACAGGGGCAGCTGTCTGACAGGACTGAGCAGTCTGGTGACTCTGTTGCACACTGGGCAAAGGTGGGCTATTTCCACTTTCAGAGCCAACAGCAAACCGGGACATTTCACTTACCTCAAAGACACTACATGACACAGAATAAAGCCTTTTAACGAATAGAGACAAATGTGTGCACTTTACAAGGTCAGTATTACAATTATTTAATGTCCTCCTGCGAAAATGCTTAGTTGAAGTTTACATGCATGGCCTCACGAATATGATCGTGCAATTTCCAGCTGACAATTCTACCCCTTTTTAAAGGCAGCATAGAACCTCCTTTCATCTACCTTAACAGGTCATGCTTACTGTCCTTCACAGATGTACATTCTTAAACTTTTCAGTTTGTGCAGTGAAAATGAGGGCAAAATGGTAATTTCAGAATTGCTTACATTTAACATATCCACCACAGACCATTAAAAAAAAAACCTGATCTCTCTTTACTTCCAAAAAACATGTTTAAGAACTGTCATAGCTGTAGATGTTTGATGATTGTCCAGTTAGAAACTTGTAATTAGGACACAATACCATGCTTACTTTCACAGCAACAACAGTCTTGGCCACAGGTGCTCATATTTCCAGTAATAATTCCTAGTAAGGTATTTACATGCTGCTGAAGAACAATTCTTGCTTAGCATCCCTGGTTTCCTTAGCTATTCTCTCTGAAAATCCCCTCATCACTTCAGTTGACATTCTTCACATTTTTTCCCATTCCCCTCAGAGGTACTCACGTTTTCATCTTGCACCATTTTTCACATACAGGCAGCTGATACTACTGCGAGTGCATAGGACACATCTGCATGACCTGGCAACACTATAGTCTTGGTAAAACAAGTAATTTCCTTTATCCTACCTCTTCTTTTATCCCCCCTTTCCCACATCACTAAAGCTTATGCTGTTGCCACAGCATGCAGGGAGTAGGGCAGCTTAAGCTAGCTCTTTTTATCTTGGGCCTGGGGGCACATCAAGGTACTGGCAACTTCCCAACTCTGAAGAACCTTATATAGTACTTGTGTCTCAGCAAAGGAGATTAGGAAAACAAACAAACATTCTGGATGTCATTCATGTTAAAACAGGAGTAGCTGCAATAGTCAGGTAATTCCAGCCCATCCTGTGCCCTGCAAAGACTGCAAACAATCCACTTCTCTATTTGAAAGGAATAAATTATCTACTTTTCCCCTGCAGAGCAGGGGGGCAGAAGCATCCCTGTTGCTAGAGGGTCTCAGAACAGGGCAGTAGAGATGCTGACTTAAAGAAGATGAACAGAGACAGTGGGTTTAAGTGCTATGTTCAACTCCTGCTGACAAACAAACCCAACACCCTAACAAAAACCCCCCACAAAACCCCAAAGCACGCTCACACCCAAACGAAACACACAAGCTATTGCAGAATGCTGAAGATCAAATAACAGCTTTCTTGTAGAGAGGAGAAGCAGACATAGAATCACTCAAAAGTTTTCAGTTCAAAGGATTTGTAATGTGTTGAACCATTATAATCTATCTTCTCCTCAAAGCCAGTCACTTTCAGGTGTGAGCAGTTTTTTTTCCAGGTCCAGTTTTACAATGTGGAAGGTGCAGAGGAAAAGTTGCTATGTGAACATAAAATAAATCATGCACAAATTACAAATTTGCTTTTTGTATGATTTTCGGCAATAGATTTTTTTTTTTAAATGTATGGGTGAATCACCAACTGTGGGAATTTCCTATAAACAGGAAAAGTTATAAGATACTGTGGCCAGTGTACAGCTACATGGATGAGCAGACACCACATGACCAAAGGAAAGTTCTCTTAGTTCTATGCAGATTTCAATAAAAGCCCACAAAAAAAAGTATTTTCTTGAGTTTAATTGCAGCTTTATTACTTGAGCTGAGACTTCACAATCAGCAATTTGCAAACATGAGGCATACAAGAAAGGACATGACACTTACTGGAAGGACTCCCTACTGAGCAGGGGGCACAGGGCAATGCCAAGGCAGAAGAATGGGGAGCGATGATCTGTTCTCAAGCCTCATGTGAGGACTCCTGGAAAAGGCTGATTACTTTAAAGAAGTAAAATTCAGAAAGCAGAGCCTGGGATTAACGTGAGCTGGATCCAGAAAGAGATAAACACCAATGGCAAAATACAAATAAATGAAGCAGGGTAAAACCCGACAGAACCTGAACAGTAAAAGAAGCTGAACGAATAAATAAAGTTCCTAGGATTAAGCCAGATTTATGCTGCCACTCGGGTTCTTCAACTGACGTAGAATGCTGGAACTGACTGTGGCACGGTGGCTTCAGACTCTGCTCCCCTGAAGCCACTGTCCAACCAGGTAGAAAAATAAAGGTCTAATTCACTGGAAATTATTTCATTTACAAAACTAAAGGAATAGGGTTTGGTTTATGCTTCTGTGTCAGCTTCTGATTTGTCTTCAACTCCATTCTGCCCATCTTCCATTTCTGCATCTTCAGTGTGTCTGGTTTGAAGAGTAGCAGCTGACTAAATTGAGACAAGAAGAAAATAGTCCTTTGTTATACACAGTTGCCAGCATTTGCAAACACCACCACGAACAGAATTTGCTTCTCATCACTAGGATCCCTGGTCTCCCTGCAAGTCTGAATTAGGACCTTCAGCCAAGAGATAACTGTTTCTTTTCATTTTTCTCTGCATTTGACAAATCAGAAGCACTTCAGGGAAGGCCAAGAAATAAATATCAGTGTTAGATGGCTGTGATTCAGAATGTAATGTGTGCATGCTTGCCACAAGACTGAATTTAGGAAGCTTCTAGATAAAGCCAGACAGAATTTGACTCACTTTCAGCAACTCTCATTCCCCATGCCCAGCCTGTGCAAGGCACACCTGGACTTGAGATACAACAAAATACCTTTGCTGGACAACTAGTTCCATGAAGAGTGACTTCTGCTGGACAACAGTCACTTCAATGTCTTTTAATAGCTTAGCTAATAGAAAATCTAATGTGACAAGGTGGCTGTTCTTAAATGTCCTCTCCTAAATGTCCTAAATGTTGCTGTACCTCCCGGTCCAAATAAAGAGGTGTGGAAGGCAGGCAGCCATGTGGTAATGGCCCAAGGGTCAGTTTTTACAGTAGGACATAACCAGCACACTCTAACCTTGCACTTATTTTCAAACAAAGGGAGGCACAAATGTCTTGTCCTGCTCGTCTCAAAAGATAGCACATTGAGATTAGTCTTCCACCTTGTCAGCCTAGCACCCTAAAGCACCTCTTTTATTATGAAGCAAGATGAGAATCAGGCAAGAACAAGTAAAGACATAAGCACAGTGTTGAGGGAAGGGAATGGAAAGAGGAAGGAGGGGCAGAATCCTTTAAGTGTTAGATCAGCCACATCTATGAAACACAAGAGTAAAGCCTCCTCTCTACAGAAAATCTGTTAGCTAGCAAACCTGACCTTCAGATAAGGTAATAAAACACCCTCGACTTTAAAAATGTCACCCCTTTGTGTGTATGAAGAATTCATGAAAACCAGCACTACTGCCAGAGCTCCTGCTGAACTTCAGACTGCAAGAGAGGCCCGCATCAGCTGTTTCAGAAGCTGCGGCCTTAGGAGATAGTCTGTAAACAAACTCTCTTCTCTGTTAACTTCTGAAATTTGTCCACAATCACTAAGGAGCTAAAGGAAAGCAATGTCATAAATAACAGGAAGACACGTTAGTTTTTGTGGTGTGAGGTTGTTTTGGGTTTGTGTGCTTTGAGTTTGTTTCTTTTCCCCTCTAAGAAAAACCCCCAAGGATCACCTGTGGAGCAAGTCCTTTAGTTTACCAGTTCTGTATTTACTGATCCCACTTCATGTAAAACCATATTTATTTGAATTAGGACAGATGGCTCCAAGGAAAAACATGAGCACATGCACATCACCAAGGTATTTTAACTACTGAGGAGAAGGAACCAGACCAATAGCATCCTGGTGTGTATCTGCAATAGCCTGACCAGAAGGGCCACAGAAAATGACTGTACCCTGCCCTGGTTTGCATACACACCTTGAATACTGGGTTAAGTTTTGGGGCCCTCACTGAAACACAGGTCACTGATGTGCGGGAAAAGCAAACTCTTCTTCCAGAAAACTACAGATATGGGTCTAGAGCACAAGTCTTATGAGGAACTGGGATTGTTGCCTGAAGAAAAGGAAGCTGAGAGGAAACCTTCTTGTTCTATACTGAAGAGAGGTTGGAGTGAGGTGGAGGGGGGCAGTCTCCTCCTCCCTAGGTGGGGAGAGAGAGTTGTGTGAAGGGTTTCATGTAGGAAATAGCGAGTCTTGGCTGCATTGTCAGGATATGTACCTGAGGACAGTGGGCCCTTGGGCAGACTCAACGACACTTATTCAACAGGAACTGACCTACCCAGTATCTGACAAGTTAGATTACCTGTGTAAATTCTGCATAGGTGGACATAAAGATCTCTGAAAATACCCTCACAAGACGCAAACTTCTGCACTAACCAATACTACTGAGAAAATTTGAGTATGATAGAAATTCCAGGTTTGTCTTGGAAGTTACAGGATTACCTATTCCTTCTGGACCTTCAAATTCCAGGCAAACAATATTTTATGGGACTCCCACCAATAACTTTGAATGTTTCTTCCCAAGTCATGCAACCTCTACAGGTAATAACCTGTATTCAAACATTGCCTTTGTTAACTGAACTAGTATTTACCACAAGTCCACTAAAAGTTTAGTAGGAAAAGCATCCACAGACGAAATAACTTCTTAGAGTCTGTATTCTGATGCTTCATAATCAACAGGTCACATTTGAGATGGACAGCATTGTCCACATCTTAATGTCTCCATGAGAAGATCATGCTTGACACCATCTGCATAACAGACATAAATTCTCCAGTAGATGGGCCACGCAAGCATCAAGAGAGACTGTTCTTTAGAATGACCAGTTTAAGGATAGCTAACTTCTTCAGTTCTTGATTGTTATATCTGTATCTCATCACTTCAACTGCTCTCTGATAAATGCTGCTCTGCTGCGAAGTCTATTGAAATAAGAGCATTCTGTAGAGTGTTTGACACTGCCAGTTGTCTTGTTCAAACAAGGTGGCCTCATCGCTTTGACTGCTGGTTAGCTCCGGTCTTTCCCTCGCTAGAGAAAGCTACTTGAGTGTTCTCCCACTGTATTTATCCATACAAAAAAAAATAAGCTGAATACCTAAACCACTATTCCTTGTCTAACATGACACCACATCTTGTGGTGTTCTGGAATATGTTACTTACCTTTAGGTCTTTGTCTGCAAGCCTTTGGAACATGTTAGCATACATTTTTTTCTCTTTCTCATGCTGCTCCCGTATTTTTTGCTGACAAGTTATCAATTGGACTTTAGCAGCTTTGTTACTTGGATAAAGTTGTATCACTTTCTGGAAATCTTCCCGGGCCAGTTCAAAGTCATTGACAGCCAAGTGTGCTTCTCCACGCCGGAAGAGACCTTTCTCATTGTTACTGTCCAATTCGAGTGCCTCGATTACAAAAGATAAAACCACATTCACAAATCATTTATTTTTTTAATACTTTTTAAAATAGTATGCAGTCAGAGAACTAGAGACTGCTAGAAATTGTCCCTTCTGATGAAGTCTTATTAGGGCTTACCAACAGTGTAAGTTAATACAGTAGCAGTAACGACAAAGACTATTTGACAGCAAATAATCAAGACTGAGTCTTAGTCCTTGCTCTGGTCCAGCTCTTCAAAGGACTTCTGACAACATGACTACCTTCAACACATCTCAGTGCTTGTAATTTCTAAACATTTTAATATTTGCAATGTAGCAGCAAATTAGCAAAAGTCATTCCAAAGACAGTAATTACAAAACTAACTTGTTTGATCAAAAACTCAACATGAGCAAGCAATGTGCACTTGCAGCCCAGGCCAACCATATCCTGGGCTGCATCAAAAGTAGTGTGACCAGCAGGATGAGGGAGCTGATTCTCCCTCTCTACTCTGCTCTTGTGAGATCCCACCTGGAGCACTGTGTCAAATTTTGGGGACCACAACATCAGAAGGACATTGAATTTTTGCTGTCAGAAAAGGCCATGAAGATGATCAGAGCATCATCTCTACAGGGACAGGTGGCACGAGCTTAGGCTGTTCAGCCCAGAGGAAAAGGCAGCTCCAGGAAGACCTTAGAGCAGCCTTCCAGTACCTGAAGAAGCCTACAAGAAAGTTGGGGAGGGACTTTTTACAAGGGTTTGTAGTGATAGGACAAGAGGCAATGGCTTTAAGCTGGAAAAAGTTGGATAAGACTAGATACTAGGAATAAATTCTTTAGTGTGAAGGTGGTCAGACACTGGAACAAGTTGCCCAGGGAAGTTGTGGATGTCCCCTCCCCAGAAATGTTCAAGGTCAGGTTGCTCAAGGGCCTGTCCAACCTGGTCTAGTAGAATGAGTCCCCACCCATGGCACAGGGGGTGGAACTAGTTCATCATTAAGACCCCTTCCAAGCCATTCTACAATTCTCATTGCATATTCAGTACTATCCAGCTGCTAAAAAACCCAAACACCACATGGCCTTCTATCCCTGAAACAGTTAACGCAAGAGATAAAGCTGTTATATTGCTTGTGCAGGTTAAGAATAAAGAAATCCTTACTACCTTGTTGCAGTTCTCCAAAGCCTGGGAGTACTCCTTCAGTTTGAGATGGCACATAGACAGATTAAGGTGGGCAGCAAGCCTCAAGCTTTTGGATTTTGTGTCCTCCTCAGTGGAGAGTCCCGATTCATGCTCCAGCCATGACACAATCTTCTTATACTGCAATGCTGCCCGTTTATACTTCCCCTCCTGTAATAAATGTGCAATCATCACACAGCTTATCTCTCTCTTGCTCCTTATGCTTACCTCAAGTAGTAGCCTGAAAAAATTCATTCAATCAGAAAATTACTTCTATTGTCAAAATTACAGTACTTATGAAAGCCATTCCTGCTCAGGATCGGAAAAAAAAATAGGAATACTTACTGGTTCCTCCATTACAGCTAGAGGTCTAGGCCAGCACTGATACTCTCTCACCTTGTATTCAATTTTTGATACAACAAGCAAAATGGGGCATTTTCAAAACAGCACAACTATTGCTGCATCATGAAACAAAGTAGTCTGCTTTCAGCTGGTCAGTTTGAACCACCTTCTGCATGCATTTCTACCCAAATCAATGTCATTTCTTCTCAGCACTACCCCAAACTAGGAACTTAAAATATTGGAACTTTGCTACTATATCATGTATACCTCCATGACCTGTAGATACAGCAAACAGCTCTGGCAGAACTCTAAGGTTTTTGGTTTTGTTTTTTTTTTCCTTCTTAAAGACACCTTTCCCTCCAGCCCTCTCTGTAAAGCATGGCAGAGAATACCATTACCACCACTCTGAAACAACAGAAGCTATGACCACCATTATTGGGTTATGATAATGCTACTGGGGACTGTAATTTACCTTGAAGTATTGAGTGCCTCTCTCCTTCACAATGGTGCTTTGTTCCAGCTTTTCATCTGTGTTCATTTCCCAGGACTCCTTAGCCTACCCAAACAGGAACAGTTCAAGACAATTATGAAATTTCTGGGAAAACCATGTGGCCATGCTGCTTCCCACTAATAGTATGGTAGAGACTAATCTGGAAAAGCAGAGTTTTCCAAAGCTTACTGGAAACTGGGTTAGAGCAGGAGCGATACTGATGGCAACAAACTGGGACACAGCAAGAACAATGATAAACTCAGCTGAGATCTCCCAGCAAGTCATCCTCCCTAATAACATTCCCTATTTTAAATCAATATTCAAGGGTTCCATCATCCTTGTTTAAGATGCATTTCCACTTCTTTCCCCACCTCCCCATATCTTTGGGACGTTATCTCCTGTTCTTACCTTCTCAAAGCTTTTGAGTTTCACCTCATATTGTAGCTCTGCATCTGGGGGAATCTGAAATTTCTCCTTCCCAGCACTTCCAAAACCGTAGCTGTAAGATGGGAGAAAGGGTGGAAGGAAAAGAAACAAAAGTTAAAAAACTACCCACCCAGGCATATTTGCTACATAGGAAGCTGGAAGCAAATCCCCCTCGCCAAAATCTAGGATGCCTGTGCAGCCTTATCACAAGGCCTAGTAGCTTGACAAATTCTGGATTCCACTATAAAATCAGTAAGCACAAGGTAGAAGTAAACCTTGGTAAAAACTGGTTTTAATTCTGTTAATCTCTAGAGGTTACCATTTCTGGTCTTTCCTATTTTTATCTTATGTGAAGGAAAAGGAAATTCTTTCCACCAAGGGAAAAAACTTCATCTTACAGTCATGGTCTGAAACTGAATGTTTCCTTCAGAGCACCTGTGTTTTACTGCTATTGTCAGAAAAGCAAGCACCATTATAAATACAGATTATTCAAGAGCTACACACTTAAGGTACTGCTTATTATGTCAATAAAGAGTAAATGTCTATAGAAAGGTTCTGCACTGCTACTCCAACAAGAAGCTGCATATTAGCAGGAAAATCCTTGAGACCAGATGGCTTTGCTTTCTTTTCCTATCAAGTTTGGTTTCAGTTTCAAAAACTTAAAGTCTGAAAATAAAGTTTGATGGACTCAATCAGTGCAAACTCCACTTGTTTCAGACGTACTCCCACTGTATCCAAGACTGTTTAAGGTTACAGTATCTGGCAGTCCTATGTCTCAGATGCTCCTAGTCTCAGAGAGTTCTCCTAATGGTCCAAAGATCTGGATACAACTTTGCCTTTTATCTCACAAGAAACTTTATAAATTCTTCCAAAAAGCTTTCACAACTCCAGTGAACATTTTCTATCAACAAAGGGTTTCTCTCTGACATTGTGTAATAATCCTATCACCTGAAGACTAGTGATCTGGTCACAATAGGTTACTCGAGATTCATGAGGTCTTTTCAAATGCTGAGGCTGTTATTTTAGGTATCTTCATAGATACTTCTTTACAAGTAAATGTTTTGTTAAGAGTGATGGCAATAATCCAAGATAAAGAAATAACAGTATTTTTATTTAATATTCATCAAGATCAGAGGCTTTAAGAGTGCTACTTCAGAACCAAGTGGCAAAGCTATCTTAGCTTCCTACATCTCACATATGAAACTTTTCAGGCTGATTAAGTTTTCACTACAGCACAGAACAAAGCCAAAAGACACTGTAACAAAACATTGTTTTCTTGCCAGATGCTTAGTTTAAGCCCTGCAAGTAATAAAAAATCAGAGTCAGCATACTTGGATTTGAGATAGAACACAGACTCCTCTGACTTCTCCATTTTTTGAATTGCTTTCTCCAGACCATGGGGAAGATCATAGTCATCACCTTCTCCAATCTCAAACTGCAGCTCCCGCCTGTCAAACACACGATCTCCATAGCGCCCTTCGAAGTGGACTGGTAACAAAGTAAAAAAGCCCACACAGAACAACTCAGGAGATAAGTACGTATGATATGGGTAGCATAGATAATACAAGGAGTGTGAAAGCCACCTCCTGAACATGCATGCTAGCTACTGGCAGCAAAAAGCTTCTACTGCTAAACTTAATAAACTCTCTCTTTTGTCCATTTATGTTTCCCCCCCCCAATGTCAGAACTACATCTCCTCTTGTTCCTCAGCACATGTAAAACATTTATTAGCCATCTACCTTCTGTGATCAGGTGAACGTTTTATCAGATGCAGTGCCTGTGGGGAACACTGCTGTTGCAGGAAAATAGAAACCTCGCTAGAAATTAATGAAAGCTTAATACAACTTGCCCTCCCACGTGGTAAACCTATTTACTATTTGTGCAACATACTTACTCTCTACAAGTGCACCCTCGTTGGGCTTGGAGTAGCCTTCCCCTTTTTTACGGATTCTTCGGATGATACCACCATCTTCTTCATCAGTGAGGTCTTCCCCCTTGAACTCAAAAAGTTCTATCTGTCGAGGGAAGGGCCTGCATTTACTCTCATCACATAAATTCAGTAAGTCACAGATTTTCTTCTACAGAGATCTTTGAAACTGAAGCTGCTCAGGAAGTCAGTATCTTAGTTAATATCCTGTGAGCTATTACGCTACATGTACTGCACCCATGGTACCCATGATACTGGGTGAAGTTTCATACTATATTCAAGCCTCCTGAACAAGTGACATAGCCTTCAGCTGCAGCAGGGGAAGTTTAGGTTGGCCATAAGAGGAAACTTCTTGACTGAAAGGGTTCCAAAACACTAGAATAGGCTCCCTATGAAGGAAGTTGAAACCACATCCCTAGGGGGCTTTAAAACTTTGGAGATGTGGTGCTGAGGGACATGGTTTAGCACCAGACTTGGAAGTCAGATAATGGCTGATCTTGATGATGTTTTCCAGCCAAAAGGATTCTG
This sequence comes from Pogoniulus pusillus, assembly GCF_015220805.1. Taxonomy (NCBI): domain Eukaryota; kingdom Metazoa; phylum Chordata; class Aves; order Piciformes; family Lybiidae; genus Pogoniulus; species Pogoniulus pusillus. The sequence continues at coordinate 19,873,705 of NC_087268.1, read as the reverse complement.
ATTCTATGAAGTTCACCTCTGAGGAGACCAACTGTCTATGTGGACTGTAAACTCAGTGTTACTCAGACAATCTCAACACTGCTAAACCAAGAGTGTACAAATGACCCATGACAATAAGAACTACCAACATGGCCTGGATCCACAGACAGACTTTGGTAATCCACAAGCTACCCGAATTCAAAATGTCCTTATAGTGCTTTAAGGCTTCACAAAACACTCAGCTCTACAAGAGCAAGCTCACAGCTGCAGGGCTGTTCAAATACGCTCTGTATTTTTGCTGTTTATATGGGGCAACTACTGCTTTTGCCTCCCAAACAGCTCATAAAAGATTGTGTTAATGTTGCCAAGAAAACAAGACATAAAAAAATATTGAGGACATGAAACACTGTCAGTGAAAACTTTGTAACATTTAACATACATTTTCATGACCCTGAGTCCTATGAAGTGGAAAAAGGATTAAACATTTTTCAACTACTTCGGAGTCCATCAGAGAGACAGTCCACTTTCCCAAACTGCACTCTCCACAGTCAATCATTGCACAACTGCAAAATTAAAATCGACACTGGATACAGTTGGATGTTTCAAGAACTCCACAACAAGCGCCACTGATCATAAGAGGCAGCCTGGAACTCTCTGCTTCAGTCACATTACCCTAATTGATGGTATTTTTCACTTTAGAAAACCAAACATTCCTATTTTGCAAGGATATTACATCACACATTTTATACAGTGAGAAATGGGTTTTGTTTTTCAAGCATACAGTTACAGTGACTGTCTCCCGCTTACCTCAAAAATCAGTGTAGCATTGGGAGGTATCTTTGGGGGGCTGCCAGCTGAGCCGTAGGCATATTCTGGTTTACAAGTAATACGACAGATTTCGCCAACCTTCATAGTTGCCACAGCAATGTCCCATGCTTTGATCACCTCACCTATGCAAGTCAAATTTCAATCACATGGCTGTTAGGCATACGTGGAAGGCATCATCAGCTGTGAAGCTGAACATTATGACTTTAGGTATACAAAAGCCAACACAGAGCAGAAATAGTGACAGACTGGGTCCAGTCCTGTTTAACACCTTCATTAACAACCTAGAGTAAAGGAAGATAGAAAAACGGGAGGAGTGGCTGACACATCACTAGGCTGCGCTGCTACTGAAAAAGACCTGGACAGGCTGGAGAGCTAGGCAGAGGCGAACCTCAGAAAGTTTGTCAAATGTGGAGTCCTGTACATGGGGAACAATAACCTCATGCACCAGTGCAGGTTACCTAGAATGCAGCTCTGCAGAAAAGGACCTGGGAGTGCTGGTGGACAAGTTCACCATGAGCCAGCAGTGGTGTCCAGAGACAGGACAACAGGCAACATTTCCACATAAATGCAAGTAAAGGCTTTACTTTGAAGATGCCAGAGCACTGGACCAGGCTGCCCAGAGAGGCTGTGGAGTCTTCTCCTTTGGAGACTTTCAAAGCTCACCTGGACAGAGTCATGTGCAGCCTGGTGAACATGCTTTTGCAGAGAGGTTGGACTAGATGATCCCCTGTGCTGCCTTTCAACCCCTATCAATCTGTGATTCTAGGTGCACCAATTCTTTTCCTCTCCTTACTTCCTTGCCTATTAGAGAATTCAAATCATCTGAACACAGACACATGGTGAAACTCTTGGCACAATCTCAAGTGTGAGGAAACAAACTCTTCCAGAGGAAGGTCTTAGGGCAAGAGATTGCTTGCTCATATTTGAAAACAATCAAAAACTTGTCTCTCTGTACTTTATCTCTCTTCTTCTCTCTCTGTACTTTATCAACTGGCAAAGAGTGGCATGAGTAGTTAACTAAAAGTTACATGCACTTGTAACGGAAAGGGAGAGGAAAACAGGAGTAGTATTCTTTCCAAAGCCAAAAGCAAACAGGAAAATGGAACTTCCAAGTAATAAAATCCTATTTCTTACTCAAGTTCTCAATATACTGCTCCTTCCAACTCAATTGAGCAAGCTTTCTGTTAGTCTTGTATTAACAGGTATACTTTGTATCATCTCAATTTTCAATACACTGCAGAGTGTATCTCCCCAGTTAAAAAAGAAGGAAAAAGAGGCAGGCAAGGAATTCCAGGCAAAGCTCAGACTGAATAACAGGATTTCATGGAACAAGTGGATTTTTACATTCAAAAAGTAGAAGTTTTTAATAATGAAGAGATGCATTGCTTCAAGATTCATAATTATGTTCATTTGAGAACTTACAGGGAAAGGGAGCATGTTTCATCAAGCTGTAGCTGATAGCTGCCCTGTGCACCCTGCGGTACACAGTGTCTGGTTGCAATTAAGTACTGCTGAACTGGAGTATTTGCCAAAACGAACCACTCAACAAAATGCAATTCTGGCTATATAATCTACCTTTCATCACTTGCTCCCCTAAACTCCTTTGCAGGAGTCCAGTAAATTCTTCAACAAGCCTCATCAAGTGGATAGACACTCCTCTTGTTCAGAAAAAAAAAAAAAAATCTCAAACCTATTCTGAGCGGACCATCCCAAGAATAGACCTCAAGCTCTGCAAACAAGTTTAAATAGCAACTTTAACATGCAAAGGAGCCACATGCACAAGAAAATCTCATCTTGATTATTACCAAAACTAATCAGGAATGAACAAGAGATGATACTACCTTTCCCCAAGTCAAATAAAAATTTGTCTCTCCTGTCCAGACTGGAGTCAAATTTCGTGCCATCAAGAAGCCATCCTGTGTAATGGACAGTCACTTTATCACCAATCATTGGAGACTCTATTCCACTGCCTTCTCTTTTGACAACCTGAGGAAAACAATAAGCAAGATTAAGATGATAAAAACTAAGTGCCCATTGTACATTAACTCCATTCATTTAGATACACGTTTTGTCTTCAGTAGACGTTTTGCAGGTTTACTTCACCTACCTGAAAATGAACTACTTTTATGCAGAAGAGTGGTGTTAGAAATGCAGAAACCTCAAGATGGCTCTGCTGTGACACAAGAACTTAATTGGCAAGAGTTGGCAACGGCTTAAGAAATCTCTGCATCTACAGTTAGCAGTGTCACTTACCTCTCCTCAAAGTTATTTTAAATGTGCTTGAAACTTAGGTAAAGAAATAGGCAGATTATTTTGTTTTGCTTTATTCGAGTACTTTCCTCAACACTAATCATCACCTCCAAGTTCAGTGTTCTAGGCAAAAAAATTAAGTATCTCTGGCAGTTGTTTGAAATGCGTATGAAAATAGAGAATACTGACATAACTCATAGAGTACAGATATGAAGCTTCGTCCAGAATAAAATTTCTGAGTTCAAATTTGAATTTTCTCCATCACTGAATCCATCTAACTCAAAGCCCAAGCCAGGCAGAAAGCAAGAGTGCTTGCATCTGTAGAGACCTGAAAAATATACTGTTCATACAAGAGAAACATTTATTCAAGGGCAGTCTCAGAGAAATAGGGATTGGTGCTCCACCTTTAAAGAAACGGTATAAAAATGTTATGTTTATACCAATCGTATTTTTCACTGAAGGAAGTAGACCCTTACAAGTCTCCTTCCCAAATTTCAACTTCTTGCAACCAACCACAGCCTATCTCCTATTCTGCTTACCACCATCCCTGCAGCTGACTATATGACTAAAATGCTAGCACGCTGCACCCAAAGCTGAGGCAACAGACAGCTTCTGTCAGTCAACAAGTTTAAAGCACATGCTTGGATGCATACATAAAAAAAAAAGGCAGAAAAAATAAGAGAATACTACTTGATCACTTTCCTATGGAGAGAAAAGGGATGGCTGCCCTCACATAGCACACCATCCTGGTACCCTCCACCACCTCAGTGCTACAGTACTTCATAGCATTATAGACCTCACCTACTGAATTCTCCCCAACAAAGGCAAAAACTTGAGCAACCACTCTCACAGCGATGAGGAAAAGACATGAAAACCCCCCAATGTGAATCTAATAATTAATCTAAACTACATCATACTTACATGTAAAAAACCTGCATCTGAACAAGCATTTTTAAAGCAGCCAATCTCAACTCACTTTGAAGTAACTGCATTTAACGGAAATAAGCTTTACCATATGCCCTATCTCAGCAGTGTCATACCAAGTTGTCCTATGTGAAAATAAACAGTATCTCAACTTTGGTATTTATACAATATTGTTCTTTTGCATTTATTTAAAGAAGCACGGGTTCCAACTCTTTCATCTACTCGACACAGCAACGCTAGTCTCCACCAGGTTTGTATTTCCCTTTCAGCTGCAGAAAACTGATTTTTCTATTCCTGCTGGAAATAAAAACACTTGCAATAGCAAACACTAGGAACAGTGCAAGCACATTCAGCAATACCAGATTAATAAAAAAGCAACCAATAAAAGCCTCTGGATACTATTCTGATACAAAGCTAACCAACAAATATAAGAGCCTCCTGGCAACAGTCCGATGATACCAGTACAAAATCGGTGCAGGTTACTTCAAAGTGATTTCTGCACTCTGACAATTACTAGAAAGAAATCCATGAAGGTTGGACTTCATGAGCTCCAGTTTTTTGCTTTATCAATTTACAGCCTCACAGTGTACGAGTTTTTTGGAAACAATCTCAGTTCTTTCGCCAAGTATTTTCTCCTTCTCCCCCCTCTCTTTTTAAAAAACAACAACAATCACCTCCTGTTTCTCCATCGCTAAGAGGCAGGTACTGCATGAAACTGGCAGACGTGCACTGCCTTTTACCACGCTCAGGGATCTGAGATGTGGGAGACTCTCGCAGACAGCTTGTGGGCAGCCATGAAGATCGAAACTCTAACACTGCACTACGTGCAAAGCATTGGGACTCTCACCATAGCACGTTAGAGGAAAGCAGAATACAGAAGCCAACCACACATTTTCAATCTGGGCCCCAATACCCCTCCAGCACTGGTGGCAATGCCTTTACGACAAACCCAGAATTTAAAGCCAGGAGGCTCCAAATTTTAAAACCAGAATTTTGTTTGCTATGGCGCTTCCTTTAACATAGTAACTCTAAAACTTCTCTGTGATTGAAAAAAAAAAAGCTTCACTGAAGTATTAAAAATACTCAAAAAGTTTCTTGAGATGTGGAAATATGAAATAACTGATAGAGGAAGTTGGTCTAACTCCTCGCAGTATAAATTCTGCCTCCCCTATGAACTCCGCAGTACAAAGCAAAGAAGCCTCTACACGGCACAGAGACCGCTGCCAGCTCTGCTATGGTCCTCACCTGCAGTCTATTAGTATCTAGTTTGCCCACAGAAGCTGAACCAAGGGACAGCCTTGCGGGCTGCATTTACATCGGTCCAACGTGTCCAATACACCATCTCAGGTCTGAATAGCTCCTCGAACCAAGATGGAGAGCCCCACTCTCAGCCTCAAAGATGGGCAAAGCCGAGGCAAGCAGCGCTGCTTTGCAGGAGCCACGCAACCCGGGTGCAGAACACGCGCCCTGCCCAGACACCATCTTTACTTTCCAGTCCCCGGACACGTGCTGCTGGGGGGGAGGGGAAGACAGAGGAGCGGACCGCCCCCTCCCCCCCCACCCCGAACGCTAAACCGCGCGGACGAGAACCGTATCGCCCGGCCCGGCCTTACCCATTGCAACCCAGGCTCAGGAAAAAGCTTGCCTGCAGCGAGAATCGCCTCTCCCCTCTGCAGGCCTCTGCAACCCCGAGGTTTCCCAGCGGGCAGCACATGCCCCAGCTTGCTCGGGGGGAAAAGACGGGAACTGATGGTAGTCCCCAATCCTCTGCGGGGGAGGACTGGGGACGAGGCGGGGAGCCTTTCCCTTTAACGCAAAACGGACCCCGGCGACAGAGATCGCCCATTTTCAGGCGAGGAAGGCCAGACCCTCCACCTGACGCTGGGACCCCCGAATCTATGCCGGCGCGGTGGGGACGGGGAGCGGCCTCCCGCAATCTCCTCGTACCTTCAAAACGCCCCCATCGCGCTTGGGGGTGATGTCCACCCCTTCCGAGGAAGCTCCATCCTCTTTTAACTCCTCCGCCGTCATCCCGCCTGCCGCTGCCACAGCTGCGCAGGGAAAGGCCACCTGGGGTCGCGGTCAGGACCAGCCTTGCCGCCGGCCTGCTACTCGGTACTTCGCTACACCTCCGGTTCCCAACAGCGGGGGCGGGAACCGTGCTCTTCCTTCCCTCCGGCCTTCGCCGCAGCGCCGACCCTCTGTCGGCAGGGAGGAGGAAGGGGAGGGGACAGGGAGGGCCCGAGAAGTTTCTAGAGGCAACTGGGTTGCTGCAAAGCGCTTGGCTTATGCCAGAGGGAGGAGTGACAGTGCGCATCACCCAGGGGGGTGGGGGCGGGGCGAGGCTGTTATCAGCCGAAGGGAAAGCTCAGGTAGACGCCGGGTGGCGAAGGCTAAGACGAGGAGAAAGGGAAGTGTATTGATAAAGGAGATGGAGGTGCTGAGCAGGTGCGCCCGGACTCCCGCAGGTCGTGCCGGGGGGCGGCGGCGGCGGCGGCGGCGCAGTGGGGACGAACCAGCGCTGTTGGTTCTGGAGTAGAAGCAGTTCCGCTGCGCACACCGCGCCTGCGGTCTTTTGCAGATGCTTGGGGTGGTTTTCACTCAGCACAAGCTTGTGGACGATTACAGGAATGGTTGTAGGAACGGGCATGGGAGTAACGTGCCAGCAGTGAGTGTACGCTCCTGGAGCTCAGGCGCAGAATCATAGAATCGTTTTGCTTGGAGAAGGTCTTTAAGATCATCGAGGCAAACCGTTACGTAACTGCCAAGTCTGGGGCTACACCGTACCCTTCGCACAGCGTCTGTGCGTCTTTTAAACACCTCCAGCTATGGGGATTCACCCATCTCCCTGGGGAGGCTATTTGAGTCTTTTGAGGAGTGTCTTAGTCAAGGACTTTCCCCAACTTAAGCCTCCCCTGATGCAACTTAAGGCCATTTCTTCCTGTCCTGTCATTCATTACTAGGAATAAGAGATTGACACCTCACTACAATCTCCTTTCAGGCATCCTTGAGCTTGCTGGGTTGAGGATCCCATTAGAAACTATGAAAATAATAACCTAGGAAAGGTTCAGACACGCTTGATGTGTAGATTGTATAGCACTGTGTTGTGCCTCAGCCTGCTGCTGGGATAATTGGGGATGCATCCATATAAAAAGATTCCTGCTGTGAAAATGAGGAGTGTTAGTGCAAGTGCAGAAGACTCTGCAGACCAGGTTGTGAGCTTACTCTGCATCTGTACAAACCTCAGAGGCTGTATGCTGCTTTTCCCAAATTATTCTGAATTTCAAGTACTGTGAAAAAACAGATCAGGATCTTGTCCATGATTTTGGACATAAATACCTAGAAAGCAAAGTTGTTAAATGCATACAGCCTTCCACCATGAGCCAGTGTCACTGACTCCCATGCAGCTTTCCACACTCCGGGCATCAGTCAGACATTGCCCTAGGCTGGTGTTCAGTGTTCCACAGTTGCTTTTCCTGGCTGCGTTGCCATCTGAGGATGCGGACCCACCAATGCTGACCTCTAAGTTCAAGAGGCACCCTTGGAGAGGCTGCAGACGGTTTGACAGCAGTATATGAATGTACTAATGGTATGCATGTTTCATCTGTGCTGATTCTGCATGCAACCTGGAGTCGTCCTGTGCTGGTGTAAAGCTACAACTATGCACAGCGACTCCAGCAGCCTTAGGAGAGTCCAGCTGATGCCAAAGGAAAGTACTAGAAAAAAATACTATAAAAAATGTGGTTACTTTTGCAGGTGGGGGTAAACTGCTAAATCTACAGGTTTCACCTGAGAAAAACTTAACTTCAGTGAACTTTCAAACTAGGTGGGAGGCAGGTGGAGTTGTAAAGAAACAATTGTGGTTTCTGGGTTCATCTGGTCTACAAGCTTCCATTTGCTGCTGTGTCACTTTGAGGCCAGCTGGACTATTTTAGTAAGAGAAATTAGATGCTAGACTGTGGAAAGAAACAATGGTGATGTCTGCTTCACTCGTAGGCTTGCTGAGATTTATAAACACAGGAACACAAAACATGCCTTTTTTCTCCCTAACCTGCCGTCTGTGTAACTAATCCTTCTGCTTTCTAACTCCTCTGGCTGATCGTCCAAGCTCACCTTGCACTTAAAGCACAGTCTGGGATAAGGTAGAGGAGTGAAAGGAGGTGGAAGGGTGGTTGGGAGCCTCTCCTGGGGACTCTGGTTTCTGGGAGGGCTGTTGTGTTTCTGTATCACTTTTTAACTTGTCTGTTTCTTTCTATAGCTGTAAATATTGTAAATACCTGCTTGTGTATTGTGCTAAGCTGTAAACATAAAGCTTCATTCTTTAATTTCCAGCTTGGCTGAGTCTAGCCTGAGTGATTTCATAAGAATGGGGGGACAGATAACACGCAAACCATCCCAGCTGCCAATTTGCAATTTAACATGGATGAGTTATTTAATTGCATATGAAATCTGTAGGACATACAAAGCTGGTTCTGTGCATTGTACCTTTTCCTCTAATACACTGAGGACCATTGAAGCATTTAAGCTTGTTCTAATCTAGCAGACTCCTTCTTAGAGGAGTCACAGTAAAAACATGAGAGACAACTCTTTGTCCACTTTCTGAGCCTGTATAGTACTCTAGGCTGCACTAACAAGTTCTCTGTGCTCTCAGTTCATCAGATCTACCTTCTATTTTCACACAGAATTTCTAAGAATAAACAAGTTATATATGGTGGTTTAAAATATTTTTCCCTGGCCATCTGCCTTATCTTTGGCAATCAAGTTTCTGTTTTGAACTAGTACTTTTTCAGCTGTATGTTGTATCCTTCAGACTCCAGCATTTAAACATTGCTGTGTGTTGAAATGGTGCTAAATTAGGTACAACTGCCAAATGTGCTAGAAGCAAGTTTAGAAAAGTTTTAAATAGTAAAAAGGAAAGGAGATCTTTTAGTGGAGATCTCTTACAGGTGTTGTAGTTCACATGTTTTCTGCCTTTATTTTTAGCAGATATCAGTAATTTAATCCCAGTACTACAAAATGTGTCCCATAGTAACTTTATGAGGACTGCTTAGATGTTGTTTAAAGGCCTCCCTCTTGAAGCAACAGACAAAAGTTGAAAGCAGACTGCATGTGGATTGCTTTGTGGAAAAGGGGGCAGAAGTACTAGAAAAAAAGAATGGTTTTAGGTGATGTCCATCCCATAATGCCTCTGCTAGACTGTGTTCAGGTGGAAGGCAGTGTAGAAGTGTCCTTGCTGTCTTTTAAGCCTCATTTTAAGTCTCTGTTAAGGTATGTGTATAGCACCATAGGTTTCAAAATGAGCCTTAATGTGATAATGAGACCTGTTTTCAGAAGATACACCACAGCAATAACTTTGAAACTTAGAGTAATTAAGCAATGTGGAGAAATACAAGGGAATATTTCAGAACTTGACTGGTACACTTGGGAGAGGTGGAAATGAACATTTTGGCAATAAGTTTCAGGCAGAGTTAAAGACAGTAAGATGATTACCTAAAATAGCAGCATTTTACTGCCTGGGCAGTAAAATGTCCCAAAACCAACTAATTGCAGCAAGAGTCTGGAACAACCTCCCAGGGCATGAAGCCTATCTAGAGCTGGTTTGCAACATACTAGATTTATGAATAGGTTCATATAAAGACTTGATAGAGAGAACCAGATTTGAGCATAAAACACAAAGGATGGTGTAGTGCAACATAGTTCAGCTGTAGCTTTATTGCCAGGCCCTGCACAAGGGATGGCAGGACCTGTGGTGACCTAGCTCACCAAGAAGGGCCCTTGGGTTGTTGTCAAAGGGTATGTTGTGCCTGGAGGTGTTGCTCCATGTATGTTGCATGAGACTCACCATGATAAGCTGTGGCCTGGAGGGTAATTTGCCCAGTTGTGTGGATCAAGCTGGCACTACAGGCTTACATGAATGGGGGAAGGATAAGAAGTAAGGAATGCAGGTCTGCACAAGGTCAGAGATGGCAACACAAGCTAACAACAATGAGAAGAAACATAAATGAAATTACTCTGAATATTCATTTGTGGTGGAAACACAATCTGAGTGGAAGGTTATTATGAGCACTGGATTCACACTTGATAGGCTTGGAAGGGCCAAGCATGGGGTATAGAAAGGAATAAAGACAGAAGCATGCATCGTGCCAGCTGGCAGGTGGACTGACAGCCCAGCCATTAACAGGGACTTCTTGATGCCAGGGAAGCCACAATTTGACCCAGCATGGCTTAAGTGTGGTGAGGACATTCCTGAGGAAACTAATACTGAAGTGATAGCTCATAAGAGCTTGAAATAAGACCTTAAGACACTGATCAATTGTAAACATCTATCTAGCTGCAGTAAAGAAGAACTAAGTGAAAACTAGCAAGTGAAGAACATGGTTTTTACTTGACGCACATTTCTTGTGAGCAATTGCTTGTTAGTCTCAGAATCCAAAACAAACCCTGGATGCTCCTCTGTTGGTGTGTCACACATACTGAGTTGTAAAAGAATATGATTTAAGAGATCAGGGGTAGCTTTTCTTAGTTGTGTTTGTCACATTATAGGACAGAATGGTACCTGATGAGGAGGAAACAATGTGCAGGTTATGTGAATTGCACATTTTTTTGTTGCAATAAGTGATACCACCTTGAAGTTCACAGCGGGGCACAAACCTTCCTCAGTCTAACTCTATACCATTAGTTCGTGTGATGTATCTGTGAAAGGCCATTAAGGATGTCAGCTACCCACTGCCTGAATTACACATTGTCCATTCTTCATTCTCAGCTTCAGAGCCCTCCTAGTATCTCTGCTTTTCCTTACTTCCCCTAAGTGTATAACAAACAGGTTGTCTGCAGTCCTTTCAGTTTAGAAGGGATAAAGTTGTTTTTCCTTACACTTCACCACATCACTGCAGGCTATATTAGATTGTCATGACCCACGTGCAAATAACATTATTTTCTCTATTCCTTTTCATAGAATCATAGGTTCATTTTGGTTGGAAAACACCTTTAAGATCATCAAGTCCAATCATTATCTAAATCACAGAATCATAGAATTAGCCAGGTTGGCCTGCTTATACTAAGTCTGGTGCCTAACCATGTCATAAAGCACCACATCTCTACAGCTTATAAACACCACCAGGGAAGGAGATTCAACCACTTCCCCAGAGAGTCTATTCCAGCGTTTAAGAACCCTTTCAGTCAAAAAAGTTTCTTCTACTATCCAACCTAAACTTCCCCTGGTACAATATGAGGTTATCTCATCACTTGTTACTAGAGAGACGAGATCAAAGCACATCTCACTCCAACCTCCTTTCAGGTAGTTGTAGAGAGTGAGGAGGTCTCCCTTCAGCCTCCTTTTCTACAGACAGCAGCCATAGTTCTCTCAGCTGTTCCTGACAAGACCTCTTTTCCAGACCCTTCACCAGCTTTGTTGCCCTTCACATTCTTTGGTGCCTTTCTCCAGCATCTCAATGGCCTTGTAGTGAGCACCCCAAAACTGAAAGCAAGGTGTGTCCTCACCAGTGCCAAGTCTGTAAGGGCAATCCCTTCCCTGGTCCTGCCTGTGACACTATTTCTGACACAGGCCAAGAGCAGTGGTTTTTCAGATTACAACAGTGGTGTTACACGCATCCCTGGCATTACAATACAGCAACATTTAAAGGGATGTGAGCTGTTCTATAGTGGGCATGCAAATAAAACTCAGACCCCCCAGTGGGTTTGAAAAAGGGCTCTGTATCTGCAGGTCCTGGAGATTTGTGAGTTGTTCTGCTCTTTCTTCATCAACAAATGTTAGAACTTGCCTAAAACTACAGGCCATAGGATTTGCATTTAAGCTTCTCATTTGAAAAACTATTTTCAAGTGGAGTTAGGATTTTTTTTCTTGCTGTGCTTCTGCATGTAACTTTCTATTACATAATTATTTCATTTATGTGATATGTGCTGTCCTTTTTAGCTCACAGATGTGATTTTTATGAGGACTAACTGTCATTTTTGTGCATGAACATCTCAGATTCACAAATTGCATTAGGTTGGAAGGAACCGTTGAAGGTCATCTTGGCTTTGCAGTGATCAAGGGACACTTCCAACAAGATCAGGCTGCCCAGGGCCACATTGAGTCTGATCTTGAATGTATCCAGGGATGGAGCCTCAATCACATCCCTGGGCAGCCTCTTCCTAATGACCAACCTAAATCTTCCCTGCTGTGCTAGTTTGAGCCTATCTGGGATATTTTAGTGAGAGGAATTAGATGATAGGCTGTAAAAGGAAACAATGGTGATGCCTGCTGCACTCATAGGCTATTTACAAGAACGTAAATATAGATAAAAGAGTTGTTGCTCTCTGGCTTTGGGCTGCACTTCTCTCTCTCTAGCTTGTCGTATGTGTAACTAATCCTTCTGCTTCCTAAACCCCCTGGCCAATTCTCCAAACCTTGAACGTAAGGCAAAGTCTGGGATAAGGTAGAGGGGTGGAAAAGAGGTGGAAAGGTGGTTGGGAGCCCCTCCTTGGGACTCTGGTTTCTGGGAGGGCTGTTGTGTTTCTGTATTACTTTGTAACTTGTCTATGTCTGTCTATAGCTGTATGGATTGTAAATACCTGCTTGTATATTGTGCTAAGCTGTAAATATAAAGCTTCATTCTTTAATTTCCAGCCACTGAGTCAGGTCTGGGTGATTTTCTTAAGTGTGGGGGACAGGTTAACACCCAAACTATCACACCTGCTGTCGCGGAGGGGTATTCTGCCGCCTATGCCAATTGTGGCAGAGGGGAGAAATTAATTGGTGCAAGATAATATTCTATAAAAATACATGTTTATTAAATTCAATATTCTGAACTCTGACCACCCCCAACCACTGTATTTTAATATTAAGATGATCTGCATGGTCATGAAATACATGCTAGGATTAATACCACACCATAACTTATTAATAACTAGCAAACAATTCAAACTATAAACAGAGAGAGGAGTTTTCCCCGTGGCAAATACCACTTGGGGTCAGTATACTATTTGCCCAGCAGGTGGTCTGAAAGCTCTTTCTGCTCTATGGCAGGAGACTATAGAAATTACAGAGGCATTAAAGCATTTACTTACAATTCTTATTAATTATCAATCACCCTCTGGGTATATGTCACAGCCTATGACAGTGTCCAAACTTCAGGGGAGTTCTCCCGGCTTCAGAGGGAAGGAGAATCTTCCTGGTTTCTGGGGAAAGGATGGTCTCTGACCTTATTCCCCTGGCAAAGGATGCAATCTCTGCCCTTGTCTCCTGGTTTCTCCTGGAAGCTCTGTCCAGGACCTCAGGTGCAGGAGGAGTACGATGCCGTGCAGTGTCAGCACGGTCTCACACTGGCTACATAGGCTGATCGCATGCAGACAGGTGGAGTCTGCTCCTGGTTAACTCAGCGGCAATGGTGTGCTTACCAGGCAATGATAAGGTAGCAGGCATACAATAGGGTGCCCGAGCTGCACGGGAGACTGAGCTCCATAGGTAAAGGCCCACAATACAAGATCTGGTCCTGATACCACAGTGGTGTGCAGGTGTGCACAGCTGGCTGGGAGACTATGGGAGATACTGTCTCTGTAATAACAGCAAAGCAAATAGGCATAAGCAGTGCTGGTGAGTCTAAGCCTGAAAATGAGTGAGTGAGTGTGAGCAATGCAGGGGAGCCTGAGCACGTTGTTTACCTGTGTGCCTCTATTTATCAAATGTGGGCTGAGATTAATGGCCCTTTGGTCAGCCAGACCTTACCATAATAGGCAAAAGCCACAAGCCTGGACCTTCCAAATATGGGAATCACACGGCGCTTACATTAGGCAGGCACGAGCTAGGCGTGTGGGGGCCTACACAACATGTTTACACAATCAGGCCAGACTTTATGGCACCAGGTCTGTTGTGCCCCTTTGTACTCGTTATGTGTTTACCTCTGGTGGAGCCAGAAAAACATGTCCAGGCAGGGCAAGGCATAAATAAGCTTATTTTCAGGCCTACAGGCCCTCCACAACACCTGCCTCAGTGTGACCTCATCCTTTTGCTACAAGCCCTTCTAAACTGTCTTTCCCCAGCCTTCCTGTACGTCCCCTTCAGATATTGAAAGGCAGCTCTAAGGTCTCCGCAGAGTTTTCTCCAGGCTGAACAGCCCTTCTTATTCAGTGTATTCCTGTCTTTACTGATCATGCCCCATTGGTCTGCTTTCAGATCACAGGAAGTTAGTAAAATTAATTTTAATTAAGATCTTGATTATGTTTCCAAATGTAAAATTATTTTCTAATACTGAGACCAGTTGCTAAAACTATCCACTTGATTTTCCACTCCTTTACAGCACGGCCAGGTTGTCAGTAAAGCTACATTAGTATCAAAACCACAGAAGATACCAGGGAAAAAGTAGTATTTCTTCAGCTGTGTTACTAATTTGTTTTGATTCCTGGTAAAACAACTTAAACCACTTAAACCATATATATTACCTTTAAAAAGGGCTTATTCAAACCCAGCAAGGTCTCCATCACAGAAACAGGGGATGACTTCTAAGACTGGAGTGCTGCAGGGGATGACTACAAGCTTCTCAGAAGGAATACACAAGGGAAGAGAGGTGATGGTGTGGCTCTGTACGTTAGGGTTGTATAGAGCTCAAGAGTTGTAATGATAAAGTTGAACTTATGGGTAAGCATGAGGGGGAAGGCCAACGAGACAGATGCCTTACTGGGAGTCTGTTACAGATCACCCAACCAGGGTGAAGAGGTAGATGAAGCCTTCTACAAACAGATGGCAAAAGTCTCACAGTTGCTAGCCCTTGTTATTGTGAGAGACTGTCCTGGTAGGACATAAATCCTGCCAGGCCATTTAACCCTTTCTTTCCTCCTCCTGTTGTGGGTCCATGAGTGGAGTTGAATAAGCAAACAATGAAGGGCATATTGTGTAGAATAAGGAGTGGATAAAGTATCGGTTCAAGCTGACTGACCCCACTAGTGGCAATGAGAGATGGGATGATGGACTGTCCCCCTTTCACCCCCCTCAGTGGCACAGAGCAACAGAGCAGGTGGGACTGTATATCCTACACTGCCAGCGTTGCATCTGGAATAAAATGACTCTTGTGTCACCAATGTGGTTAGATGGTCATTCTCCAAGTTATTTCTGTGTTACAGTGAGTTATATGCTTTCTTGCAAGAGGCGGGCACAACTAACTTAGTTTAGGATTGGTTACATGTGGATAGCTCTGGTTGGTCCAGGGTTACAAGCATGGCACGGATAGGTGACATTACCATAACATTCTGAGGGTCAGCCCCTGGGCTGGCTAACTCTGCCCACATGGAGCTGGCACTCCACCCCCTGCAGCTGCATGTTGGGGGGTGCTACCCAGTGCCTGCTATCTTAAGTCCCAAGATGGACATAAGGACACTTCCCAGCACGGGTTGCTCATGTTTATCATTTCATGTCCTGTTAGCAAAAGTCTCTCCACAAATTCCTCTTTTTCTTTTGGGCAACCTGGGCTTGATCTTCAAATTTACACGGGCTGTTCAACACAGGGGTAAAAGATACAGCTACAAATCAATAGTGCTAAAATCAGAAAGAGAATAAACCTGTTAGAGCTTTTGCTAGTAGCATTAGTTTGGCAAGCTGACAACCCAGGCTTAGCTAACAATCCTAAAAGCTTTTTCTGCAAGCAACAGAAAGTCATTTGTTCAAAAAACAAACGTCCAGACGAATCATGACAGTTACAGGAGAGTGCATGTGTGCCACATCTTCATTGCCTCTGTGTGGCAGTTGATGTCATAGAGTCACAGATCTATCTGTTGTCCAATATTCTTCCTCAGACTCCCATTGTTCTGGATTCACTCTATAATTCTCAGAAATCTTGATGTTTTCATCACACTCCTTAGCTATGAGCTGTGTCTGTCTGTTGTGCTTAAGAATCCCCAGCCAGCAGACAACCAAAACCCTTCTAGCTCTAAGGCAGATCTGAATTCACAGGCCTCAGGTCAGACCCCCAATGATTCAAACCCTCCAGTAGACACGTCAAAGTCTGTCACTGTGCAGGCTTTTTTGGCACCTGCTAAAGCAAAAGCCAAGACACAGCTTTTGACAAAGTGTGATTCAAAGGAGGATGTAAGAGAGGGGACCTCTGGTGAGGAGGAGGAGGAAGAGGAGGCATTTAGTCTTTGAGATTTGGCCAACATACTTAGATCCCAGTGCTCTGATGAGAGGAGCGCTGTGAGGTTGGCTGCCAAGAAAGAGGATGGTTCCAATGAGTTTATTATGCTCTTAAGAAGGTTCTGTTTCTAGGCCAGGGACAACCAGATCAACAAAAGGAAGAGGAGAAGGATGACATCCAGGAATCCAACGATCCCCTCAGAGAGGTCAGAGAAGTTAGGAAGGAATACTCAAGGGAATCAGGTGAACCAATCCTAAGCTGGCTAGTGAGATGCCGTAGCATTGGTGCCAATGCCCTGCAGGTAGGAGACAAGTCTGCCAAGCATCTAGGACCACTCACCAAGGAGAGTGGAGTGGACAAATACCTAGCAAGTCCTCTTGGTAAGGTTACCTTGTGGACACACCTTCTCTTGGCTGTGGCTATGAGATATCCTTCCTGAGATGATCTGCCATGGGCTGCCAAGAAGTGGAACAACGTTGAGTAGGGAATTAAGCTTCTGAAGGAGTGTGCTGTGAAGGAAGTGCTTTATGGAGATCATGGCACTCATGAGCCTGATGACATTCCTCTTGGAACAGGTCTCATGAAGAAGCTTATTAAGCTTGCTCCTTCATCCTATGCTAACATCTTGGCCAGCAAGTTTCTATCAAGGAGTGATAATGGAAGGTCTATCACTGTTGGTGAATTCACTGACGAGCTCAGGCAGATAGAGGACAGCTTGTTACATTCTGGCCTAGTCTCTGCCATACAAACTCTGAGTACAGAGATGAAAGATAGCATTGAGAATGGCATTAGAAATGACGTGAAAAAACTGAAGGAGTATCTTAAAAACATTGCCAATCTGGTAAAGGTTACCATTCCTGCATCATCTGAATGGGTGCATGTTTCTGCCATCAGGAACAGATGCTCACCTCCTGCAAGGCAATTCCAGCCCAGGAGGAGACAAATTGCACCTAGACATCAGCAATCACGTGCGTCACTGTGGATAATGCTGCGTGACCAATACGGTGAGAACATGAACAAGTGGGATGGTAAACCTACTTCAGCTCTTTCAAAGAGAGTCAGGGAACTGCAGAGTGGCAGAAACAGAGGCAGCAATGCCAGAAAAGTAGCTGTCACTTTTTGAGAACCGAATCTATTGGAATGTATTCATTGGGTGGCCTGGCAGTTCAAAAGTTCGGAAATACAGGGCTTTAGTTGACACAGGTGCTCAGTGTACTTTATTGCCATCAAACTGCAAAGGGACAAAGTCCATACCTATTTTTGGAATCACTGGTGGATATCAAGAGTTAACTAAGTTGCAAGCTGAGATCAGTTTAACTGGTAAAGAGTGGAAGAAACATAACAATTGTAACTGGTCCTGATGCGCCTTGCATTCTGGAAATTACTTTTTGAGACAAGGTTGTTTCAAAGATCCTAAGGGTTACAAATGAGCTTTTGGAGTAGCATCTGTAGAGATTAATCACAGTATCACAGTATCATCAGGGTTGGAAGAGACCTCACAGATCATCAAGTCCAACCCCTCACCACAGAGCTCAAGGCTAGACCATGGCACCCACTGCCACATCCAATCTTGCCTTGAACAGCTCCAGGGACGGTGACTCCAATACGTCCCCGGGCAGCCCATTCCAGTAGCCAATGACTCTCTCAGTGAAGAACTTTCTCCTCACCTCCAGCCTAAATCTCCCTGATGCAGCCTGAGGCTGTGTCCTCTCGTTCTGGCACTGGCCACCTGAGAGAAGAGAGCAACCTCCCCCTGGCCACAACCACCCTTCAGGTAATTGTAGACAGCAATAAGGTCACCCCTGAGCCTCCTCTTCTCCAGGCTAAACAATCCCAGCTCTCTCAGCCTCTCCTCATAGGGCTTGTGCTCAAGGCCTCTCACCAGCCTCGTCACCCTTCTCTGGACACGCTCAAGCATCTCAATGTCCCTTCTAAACTGGGGGGCCCAGAACTGAGCACAGTACTCCAGGTGTGGTCTAACCAGTGCAGAGTACAGGGGCAGAATGACCTCCCTGCTCCTGCTGGCCACATCATTCTTGATGCAGGCCAGGATGCCACTGGCTCTTCTGGCCACCTGGGCACACTGCTGGCTCATGTTCAGGCAGGTATCAGTCAGCACCCCCAGATCCCTTTCTGTTTGGCTGCTCTCCAGCCACTCTGACCCCAGCCTGTATCTCTGCATGAGGTTGTTGTTGCCATCCAAGCCGTGGGCTGATAGCTTAGCCAGCAGTTTGCTGTGGGGGACAGTGTCAAAGGCCTTGCTGAAGTCCAGATAGACCACATCCACAGGCCTCCCCACATCCACCAAGCGGGTCACCTGATCATAGAAGGAGATCAGGTTGGAGAGGCAGGATCTGCCCTTCCTAAACCCATGCTGGCTGGACCTGAGCTCTTTGCCATCCCTCAGGTGCGCTCTTATCACCCCCAAGATAACCTGTTCCATCAGTTTCCCTGGCACTGAGGTCAGGCTGACAGGTCTGTAGTTCCCAGGTTCCTCCATCTGACCCTTCTTGTGGATGGGGACCATGTTGGCCATTTTCCAGTCTCCTGGGACCTCTCCGGTGAGCCAGGACTGCTGGAAAATGATGGAGAGCGGCTTGGCCAGCTCAGCTGCCAGCTCTCTCAGCACTCTAGGATGGATCCCATCTGGTCCCATGGACTTGTGGGTGTCCAGATGGCTCAGCAGGTCCTGAACTAATTCTTCATGAATTTCCACGGCAGCACACCGCTCCCCGACCCCACTCCCCAGTTAAAGAGGCAACTTGCCCTGAACTTGCCCTCCTTACTGTTGAAAACTGAGGTGAAGAAGGCATTCAGGACCTCAGCCATCAAATATAGTGTTCCCCTCCTGGT
Organism: Pogoniulus pusillus; assembly: GCF_015220805.1. Classification (NCBI taxonomy): domain Eukaryota; kingdom Metazoa; phylum Chordata; class Aves; order Piciformes; family Lybiidae; genus Pogoniulus; species Pogoniulus pusillus. The sequence goes on along the minus strand of NC_087268.1, from coordinate 19,854,746 downwards.
CCGGTAAGGAGTGGAGGCTCTTCTTGCCCTTCCTTTTAGCATTGATACATTTATAACAGTGCTTTTTATTGTCTTTCATGGAAGTGGCCAGCCTAAGTTCTAGCTGGGCCTTAGCCTCTCTAATTTTTCTCCTTCATAATCTGGCTATCTCCTTAAACATGTCAGAAGAAGCCTTCCCCTCCTTCCAGAGGTGATACACCCTCTTTTTCTCCCTCAATTCCTTTAGGAGCTGTTTGCTTATCCAGGCTGGTCGCCTTACCCGCCGGCTCATCTTTCGGCACATGGGAACTGCCAGCTCCTGTGCCTTCAAGAGCTCCTGTTTAAAGTAGGTCCAACCATCCTGGACCCCTGCTGCCCAGGGGACTATGGAAATAAGTTTCTTAAGCAAATTGAAGTTTGCCCTCAGAAAGTCCAAGGTGTGGGTTTTGTTGTAGTGCTTCCCTATCTCCCTGCATATTGAAAACGCCACTATCTCATGATCACTACACCCCAGGCAGCCTCCCACTGTCACATCTCATTAAGGATGGTAAATTGAAATTGTCCATTAGACCTGAACTTTCAGATGGATCTGCAGTTGTGGGACATCATGACATAGAGGATCTGGAAGTGCCAATTGCAACTCAAACTGTTCACCTCAGGCAGTATAGAACTAACTGTGACTCTCTGCTGCCCATTCATCAGCTGATTCATCAACTGGAGAGTCAGGCTGTCATTGAGAAAGCTCATTCACCTTTCAGCAGTCCCATCTGGCCTGTGCGTAAGACTAACAGAGACTGGCACTGACAGTTGACTTTCGTGCCCTCAACGAAGTGACTCCACCCATGAGCGTAGCTGTGCCGGACATGCTGGAAGTCCAGTACGAGCTGGAATCGAAGGAGGCTAAACGGTATGCTACCATAGACATTGCTAATGCTTTCTTCTCTATTCCCATAGCAAAGGAGTACAGGCCTCAGTTTGCATTAACCTGGAGAGGAATCCAGTGCCAGTTCAATCGTTTGCCCCATGGGTGGAAGCACAGCTCAACCATCTGTCACTCAGTCATCCACAATGCACTGCAGAAAGGTAAAGCTCCAGAGCACATACAGTTCATTGATGACATCATTTTGTGGGGCCAAACTGCTGAGGAAGTCTTCAAGAAAGGTAACAAAATCATTGACATTCTGCTGCAAGCAGGCTTTGCCATTAAGAGAGACAAAGTCAAAGGACCTGCCAAAGAAATTCAGTTCCTGGGAGTGTGGTGGCAGAATGGTCGCAGTTTCCACCAATAAGAAGGACACTCTATCTTTCTTGGGTGCAGTGGGATTTTGGAGACTACACATTCCTGGATTCAGCCATATTGTCAAACCTCTGCACAATGTGACTCGTAAGAGAAACAATTTCGAGAGGGGACCTGAACAACAAGCAGCCTTTGATCAGATCAAGCGAGAAGTAGTCCATGCAGTGGGCTTGGGACCCATGCGATCTGGTCTGGACATTAAAAACATTCTGTACACAGCTGCCAGTGACAATGGTCCAACTTGGAGCGTTGGTTTCTGGGGTCGTAGCTACAGGAGTTCAGAGACAAATTACACTCTAACAGAGAAAGAGATACTAGCAGCCTATGAAGGAGTGAAAGTAGCTTCTGAAGTGATTGGAACTGAGTCACAATTGCTTTTAGCTCCTAGATTGCCAGTCCTGGATGTTCAAAGGCAAAGGTTCATCACCACATCATGCCACAGATGCAACCTCGTTTAAATGGATGGCTTTGATAACCCAACGAGCACAAATGGGTAATCTTGATTGACCTGGTCTGGTGGAGGTGATCACCAACTGGCCGGAAGACACAGACTGTTCCAAACCTCCAGAGGAGAAAATGACCTGTGCTGAAGAAGCTCCTCCCTATGGTGATCTCTCTGATGAGGAAAAGAGCTAGGCTTTGTTCACAGATGGTTCCTGTCGTCTTGTTGGGAACAAGCAAAGATGGAAGTCAGCAGTCTGGAGTCCTACCAGGAGAGTTACTGAAACGAAAGATGGAGAAGGAGAATCCAGTCAGTTCGCTGAGGTAAAAGCTGTCCAATTTGCTCTTGATGTGGCTGAATGTGAAAATTGGCCTATCCTTTACCTCTACACCGACTCATGAATGGTAGCCAATGCTCTATGGGGTTGGCTAAAGGACTGGAAGAAGAATGGTTGGCAGAGGAAAGGAAAGCCTATTTGGTGTGCTGATCTATAGCAGGACATTGATGCACGGCTGGAGAGAATTCCAGTGAAGGTGTGTCATGTAGACGCACACATGCCTAAGAACAGAGCTACTGAGGAACATCACCACAATCAGCAGGCAGACCAAGCTGCTAAGATTTCTCAAGTTGATACCAACTCTGATCTTGACCTTGACTGGAAACATCAAGGTGAACTGTTCTTAGCTCGGTGAGCCCATGATTCATCTGGACATCAAGGCAGAGATGCAACATGCCGATGGGCATGAGATAGGTCAATTGACTTGTCCATGGATGCTATCACCCAAGTCATCCATGACTGTGACATTTGTGCTGCTATTAGGCAGGCTGAGCAAATCAAGCCCTTATGGTATGGTGAGAGATGGTCAAAGTACAAGTATGGTGAAGCCTGGCAGATTGACTACATCACTTTACCTCGATCTCATTCTGGCAAGCAGTATGTGCTGATGATGGTAGAGGCCAGCATCGGATGGCTGGAAACCTATCCAGTTCCACATGCTACTGCACGTAACACCATTCTTGGCTTGGAGAGACAAATCATGTGGAGACATGGAACTCCAGAGAGAATCGAGTCAGACAATGGTACTCATTTCAAGAACAATCTTGTGAAAAACTAGGCCAAAGAGCATGGTATTGAGTGGATTTACCAAATACTCTACTATGCACCAGCTTCAGGGAAGATTGAGCACTACAACGGTTTGCTGAAAACCACCCTAAAAGCCATGGGGGGTGGAACTCTGAAAAACTGGGACAAACATTTAGCACAAGCTACCTGGTTGGTAAATAGTAGAGGTTCAGTAAACAGAGCAGGACCTGCACAATCAGACTTGGTCCAAACAGTAGACGGTGATAAGTTTCTGTTGTACGTGAAAAGAATCTGTTAGGGAAAACTGTTTGGGTATTTTCACCTTCGGGCGAAGGGAAACCTGTCCGAAGGGGTGTTGTCTGCTGAAGGTCTTGGTCATACATACTGGGTAATGCAGGAGAATGGTGAAATCCAGTGTATTCCCCAGAGAAATCTAACCTTAGCTGAGAGAGTCTAAATTCAGAATGTATAATACAAGCTGTTAGGAGTTTTCTGTTCTAGGTACCATTGGTGTCCAACACTGAAAGAATCTACAAGAGAATCTACAGTACGTGAGCACGAACCAGAAGCCCCCTGCTTTTATGGTCAGGAAGTGGGGGAGTGGGCTAACCATCACCTGGTGGTGTTCAGACCCACCCCTGGGGTGGGGTCAAGACCCCTAGGGTCAGGTTCAGGGTTACTCCCCCTGGAGTGTTAACCCTATACATAATCTGATCTTTATTTTATCACAGTATCACCAAGGTTGGAAGAGACCTCATAGATCATCAAGTCCAACCCTTATTTTGCTGTTACCTATTCATTAAAACTCGAGAAAATACCCAAATTCATAGTATCATAGTATCATCAGGGTTGGAAGAGACCTCACAGATCATCGAGTCCAACCCTTTACCACAGAGCTCAAGGCTAGACCATGGCACCAAGTGCCATGTCCAACCTTGCCTTAAAGTGCCCCAGGGACGGCGACTCCACCACCTCCCCGGGCAGCCCATTCCAGTGTCCAATGACTCTCTCAGTGAAGAACTTTCTCCTCACCTCAAGCCTAAACCTCCCCTGGCGCAGCCTAAGGCTGTGTCCTCTTGTTCTGGCGCTGGCCACCTGAGAGAAGAGAGCAACCTCCTCCTGGCCACAACCACCCCTCAGGTAGTTGTAGACAGCAATAAGGTCACCCCTGAGCCTCCTCTTCTCCAGGCTAAACAATCCCAGCTCCCTCAGCCTCTCCTCATAGGGCTTGTGCTCAAGGCCTCTCACCAGCCTCGTCGCCCTTCTCTGGACATGATCAAAGCCTTATGATCTATACACATAGAATCATCATGTCTGTACTCCTTTCAAGTTCTTCCCACAAGTCTGCCATCTGAGCAAGACTTCTGCTCACTTTAAGAAAACAGGCTGGTCATAACACGCTGGTCTCCATTAAAAGGCCTGTGAACATAAATGAACAAGCGCACAAACAAATAGGTTTATCATTTCATGTCCTGTTAGCAAAAATCTCTCCATACTACACCAAGCTGAGCGCTATGCCTGCTGCATGACAGGAAAAACGTTTGCTCAGGTTTGTGGGACTTGTAATATATTCTAGACTTTGTAAAGTTTCCTGTTCTGGTCTTTTTTGTGTTTCTTCCCTGGTTTCTAGGCTGGGGCTTGACCATTTGGTTTCCAGTATCAGTGTCTCTAGGTTGATGCAGGTTGTGTCTGACATTCTGTCCAATGGGTATTTTTTCTTTTCTTTTTCTTTTTCCCCATTTTCTTTTGTGTCACCTGATATCCCTGTGATAAATAGTAACTTGTCCTCACTGCAACTATCAACTCTGCCTCCCAGGCATTTTCATGCTCAACAGCAATTAACATCATACAACATAGACAGTTTATTTTGTATTCTCACCCAAAGTGAGATCACCTTGTGGCACACAACAAAATTCTTCCATCCTTGCCCATTATCCACCAGGTACATCCAGGTCCCTGGGCAAAAGCAATCCCACTGGTAGGTTTGCCTTTACCTGAAGCAGAACTAAATCAGACCTTTTACCAGCGGATATTCTTCACGCATACCATGTGTACCATGTGTACCATGTGGCAGTTTGGATGGAGCAGGGCCATCTGAAATAACAGACCTCTGGTGTTAACAAGCCAAATGGTTCATGCTAGATGTGCATCCCAGTTTTTAAATGTCCCTGCTCCCATTGCATTCAATATATTTTTTCAGTAGACTGTTGTACCGTTTGACCTTTCCAGCAACTGGTGTGTGATAAATGTGATAAGCTTGCTCAATGCCATGCTCCTTGACTCAAGTGTCTATAAGGCTGTTTTGAAAATGATTCCTATTCCCCGACTCGGTTCTTCCTGGGGTGCCATGTCACCACAAGACTTGTGTTTTTGAGGCCTAAGATGGTCCGAGCAGTGGCATGAGGCCCTGAATACGTTTCCAGCTCTCCAGTGGTTGCTTCTACCATTTTAAGCACATAGTGTTTACCTTGGCAGGTCTGTGGCAGGCTTTACCTGCTTGGCCTGTTTGATTGCAGTAGTGTTTCACATCCGTGCGTAACCTGTGCAGTGGTGTCCATGGTTAAGTCTACCCCTTAATCTGAAGCCCATCTGTATGTTGCATCCCTTCCTTGATGGCTTTGTGGGCCCACTGAGCTACAAATACTTCACTCTTGCATTGTCAGTCCAGATCCACCCAAGACACTCTAATCTTAGCAGCTTGATCTACCTGTTGGTTGTTTTGATGTTCTTTGGTGGCTCAGGTTTGGCTATGTAACATAACATACCTGGACCACCAAGGTTTCTGCCAAAGAAGCACAGTTCAGCTGGATTTACCTCTGTGCTGCCAGTTATTTTCCTTCCCTTGCTGTACCTACCCCCACGAAGCATTTACCACCATCCAGGAGTCTGTATAGAGATAGAGCACTGCCCATTTTGCTTGCTCAGCAACATCTAAAGCCAATTTGATGCCCATCACTTCAGCAAACTGACTCAGTTCACCTTCTCCCTCGCAGCTTCTACAACCTGTCTGGGACTCAACCCAATGGCCTTCTGTGCTGGAACTCTCTCCCTCCACAAAATTTACCAGCAGACCAGTTCAGACAGCTTGGGAGTAAGATGAAGCTATATTTTACAGCAAAGCTGAATTTACAAGCATATATACAGCATGTATTGACATGTATTGACAGTTATATACAATTTAGAAATAATACAGAAATCAAATCATCCCTCCCAACTCACAGTCAGAGAAAACCCAGAAGGGCTCTCTCTCCCCAGACAGAAAACAACCAGCAAGGCTTACATGTTGTCTGGTCAGTCAAGGTTAGGGGAGGAGTTAGAAGTGAACAGAGACAGTGCCCAAGAGCCAAGAAAACAAAATTGTTTATGTATTGGCTTTTCATACTGCTAAGCAAACCAATGGATGATAGAGACTTTATCATTGTTATTCTTTCATATCCAATGCCCTGTTCATTCAGATTCTGCACTGAACTTTCAGGAAAGTTCTGCTGTCAGAGGCTGCGATACGATGGTATCTGGGTAATATGAGACAGGGCAAAGGCCTGATACAAGCCAATACAAATCCAATCCAAATCCTATCTGATCCAATCCAAATCCAAATCTGAATTCCATTATTGCACCCCAAGCATGGGGTTATATACTTTTTTATCAGAAGGCTACATAGGAAGGTTACAAAAAATCTCAGACTCCAATTGGTTACATGCACCTGCATTAGGACTACGTTAGTATTACACACTACTTGGCATAGACATTCTTCATATTCTCTCAACAACACATATATTGAGTCTGGCTATTCTAAGTCAGCAGAGATAGGCAAAAACCACAGACTCCAGGCTTACACTTGTTTACATTTGCTACACCAGTCTCTAAGGTCATTCCAACCTTCCACTTCATCTCTAACTCCACACTTACTGCATTCTCTCCTGTCCATGGCTGGACAATAGCTGCACCACAGTCACACAATTATATAAAATCACTGCATTTAATATTACTATATCCAACATTCTGCTTTCTCTTACTGGACTATTCCAACAAGCCTCAAACTACCACACCCTCCATGTTTGGTGCTTTCCCACAGTACAGCAGGACCCATCCGTGAACAGAGCATGTTGCTTTTCATTATCTGGCAGTTTGTTGATGGGGGAGCCTCTTCACCATGTGTCACCTCTGTTTCCTCTGGTGACGTCACAAAATGTCTTCCTTCTCGCTGGTTTGTGATGACTTCTGAGATTCCCAGGTGGACTGGGCTTCCTATTCAAGCCCATTGTGTTATCAGTGTGATCCACTTACTCCACATGGCAAAGAGGAGCTGTGTTTCAGTACCAGTCACCTCCAAGGTAGCTCGAACTCCTTCGTATACTGCCAGTTGTTGTGGTAGGCCTGATAGGCCCAAAATAGGCTTATACATGTCCTGCCTTGCCTAGGCATGTTTTTCTGCTCCACCAGAGAGGCAAGCACAGGAAACAGACACAAAAGAACCTGGAGCCACTGAGTCTGGCCTGCCCAGGGTCCTGTAGTAAACAATGTACACACACTTAGCTTGTGCCTGCCTAGTGCAAGGCCTGTGTTTTTCCCAAATTAGGGAAAAGTGAGCCTATGACTTTGCCTAATATGGTATGGTTTGGCTAACTGCCATCCTGATTGGCTATTCTGTGTCCAAAGGGCAATTAATCTCAGCCCACATTGATAAAAGGAGATACACAGGTGAACAACATGCTCTCCTCTGCCCTACTGTGCTCTGGTGTGCTTTCTCCTGTGCTCTGACATTGCCTGCTGCAATTGCCTTACTGTTTGCTAGTAAACTCCACTGCTGCAAGTTACCAGGAGCAGACTCTGGGTGCCTGCACATGATTGGTCTGTGTAGTCAGAGTGACATTGTGCTGAGACTGCACAACACCTGCCTCTATGCCTGAAAGTCATGCTTAGAAGAGCCAGGAGACAAGGTCAGAGATTGTCTGTGTCCTTTCCCCAGGAGCCAGGAAGATTCAAGTCTCAACGTCCAACAAGACAGAGTTCCCTGAAAGCATTTGGGCACTGTCTGGACTGTGGCTAAGCCTCACGAGTCAGGTAATAATAATTTGTGAGTAAATGCTTCAGTGTCTCTCTGTAATTCTCCATTGCCTTCTGCCATGAGCAGAAGGAGCTCCTTGAGTCCATCTACTGGGCAAGTGGCATATTGACTGCAAGCAGCATTTGACCACAGGAATCTTCTCTTCCAGTTCAATTAGTGTTTAAATTTTGCTGGTTATTACTAGATCTAGATATTATCCATAGAATGTTTCCATGACTGTGTAAGAACCAAAATATTATTAAAATCAGTGGTCGGGGGTGGCAGAGTTCTGAATAGCAAAATTAATAAACAATACTAATTTTGGAAAATAATCATCTCACAGCAATTAATTTCCCCTCTGCAACACCAGTATATCTTTTTTTTTGGTTGGAATATAGTTGGCCTCAGTTCCTTTGTAGGTTTGACTCTAGAATCCTAGGGGTTGCTCTCATGTCTCCCTGGATGCTTTCTGCCAGAGGCTCTGTGTGAGACCATTCTTCTCAGCTGCAGTGTTGAGCATATGTGTAACATCTTGTCCTGTCTGAACTGACCCAAGGCCTGCTGCATGGACAAAGTTCCTGTTTGATCTGTTCAAAGGCCTGTTGCTGCCCAAGGCCCCATTGAAAAGTGTTTTTCTGAGTGACTCGGTAGAAAAGGCTCACAAGTAAACTGCAATCTGGGATATCCATCCTCCAGAAACTCACAACACTCAAAAAGGCCTTCTCAAATACATTAGTGGCAAAAGGAAGAACAGGAAAAATGCAGGCCTACTGCTGAATAGGAAGGGAGTCCCGGTAACGGAGGATGCAGAGAAGGCAGAGTGACTAAATGCCTTCTTTGCTTTACTATTTACTAATAAGACCATCCTCCAGGAGTCCCAGACTCTGGCCATGAGAAAGCCTGGAAGATGGAGAACTCTCCACTGTGAGAACTGGGAGAGGTGCTTGAGGACTGGAGGAAAGCCAATGCCACTTTGGTCTTAAAAAGGGTAAGAAGGTGAATCCAGGAAACTACAGAGCAGTCATCCTCACCTCTATCTCTGGAAGTCATCTCTAAGCACATGGAGGAAAATATCAGGAGCAGCCAGCATGGATTAAACAAGGGGAAGTCACATCTGACTGATCCCATAGCCTTCTGTGATGGTGTGACTGAATAGGTAGATGCAGAAAGAGCAGTGTATGTTGTTTTCCTTGACTTTCATAAGGCTTTTGATACTGTCTACCTTAACATCCTCATGGGAAGGCTCAGGAAGTGTGGCTTAGGAGAGCAGACAGTGAAATGGATTGAGAACTGACTAAACAGAGGAGCTCAGAGTCCAGTTGTGGAGACCTGTAGCTAGTGTACCCCAGGGGTCTGTGCTGTGTCCAGTCTTGTTCAACATATTCATCAATAACCTTGATGAAGAGACAGTGCACCCTCAGAAGCCACCAATGGTACAAAAGTGTGAGGAGTGGCTGACACAGCAGAAGTCTGTGCTGCTGTTCAGTAAGACCTGGACAGACAGGAGAGCTGGGTGAAAGGGAACCTAATGAAGTTCAACAAAGATAAATGTAGAGTTCTGCACCTGGGGAAGAAAATCATCAACCACCACTACAGGCTGACCTGCTGGAGAGTAGCTCCATAGAGATGGATCTTGGAGTCCTGGTTGATAATAAGTTATGCATGCAGCAGCAATGTGCCCTGATAGAGAAGGCCAATAGTATACTTGCATGCATAAAGAGGAGTGTGTCCAGTAGGTCAAGGGAGTTTCTACTCCCCCTTTACTCAGCTCTAGATAGAACACATCTGGAATGCTGTGAACAGTTCAGAGCTACCCAGTACAAGAGGGATAGGGAACTACTGCATAGAGTTCACTGGAGGGTTACAAAGACGATTAAGGGCCTGGGGCATCTCTCTGACAAGGAAAGACTGAGAGACCTGGGGCTGTTTAGTCTGGAGAAGAGAAGGCTGAGAGGTGACTTTATCAATGTCTACAAATATCTGCAGTCTGGCTGTCAGGAGGATGGAGCCAGTCTCATTTCAGTGATGCCAAATGATAGGACAAGGGGCAATGGACACAAATTCAATCACAGGAAATTCCATCTCAACATGAGAAAAAACTGTTATACTGTGAGGGAGCACTAGAACAGGCTGCCCAGAGAGGTTGTGGAGTCTTCTTCTCTAGTGCTCTTCAAAAGCCACCTGGATGCATTCCTGTGCAACCTGCTGTAAGTGGTCCTGCTTTGCAGGGTGAGTGAACTTGATGATCTCTGGAGGTCCTTCCAACCCTTAGAATTCCATGATTCTATGACTTCACCGACCTCTTTCCACATGGTCTGCTTATCCAGGCTTACCCAGAATCCTAGAGAACAACAAAGTGCGGCAACTAAAACTGAGTATTCCTAAACCCAGGTATTTCTGAGATGTTCCTAAACATTTCCTTCTTTTTCTTTCATTCACAGGGATAGCAAAATACGTGAGCAGCATCAAAGAGAAACACCAAAGTAAACTGACTTACCAAGTTTGGAGAAAGAAGTTCTAACTGCCCTTTCTGCCCTGATGGGCACTTTTCCCTGGAGCTTCTTGTTGTTACTGTGATGTAAATGAGGCAGCCCCAGAGGTGGGAGACAGACTGTTTCTGGTAGGCAATGTCAGAGATGCATATCACCACTCGCACCCACTTCAGTGCTGTGGTGGAAAAGTGGTCATCTGAGTGATACCCAATCTGTATCTAGCAACAGACAGGTACAAACAGCTAGTCAGAGGACTCCAAGTGTGACCTGGCAGACCAACCACAACACCCTGAGCCATCTGCTGCAGCACTGTTCCTGCAGGCCATGCACACACAAGCAGCCTTCGGACTCTAGCCTAGTTCAAGCTAACAGCTTGTGATGCCCAGAATGAGTAAATACAGTTTAAAAGGCTGGTAAAGTTCAGTGCTATCCTTGTCTCAGACAATCTTACTGCAATATTCCCATTACTACTGTCTCAACCACATCCTTCACCAGCAGTGCAGGGTACTGCAGTGGTTTCTTTCACTGCACTATACTTGTGTTGGCCATTCTTTCAACCTTCACCAGCACCAAAGCCACATCCTGTAACATGAGCTGGAGAGAAGTGCTCATGGCTGGCTGTTTTCATTGTGTAAGGAAAATAAGTGCAATCTAGAAGTTTGTTCACAATGGAGACAGAGGAGTCCTGTAAAACATTATGTGAATAAAGGGAGAGTCCGTGGGACAGATGCCTGTGGGGTCTCTCAAACTGCTGGAAGGCACAGCTTCCCTTTTATCCTAAATTCTCAGATGCAGATGTCCCTACCCCTTTCCCCATTGGCTGAGGTACTCACGATTTACAGTCTTCCTGATATGCGTACTACATGCACCCCCTTTACATGTAACCCTCCCTGCATCATAAATTGTATGTTCAATTAAATTAGGTTCTTCACTTCTCTGGGTGGAGGAGTTAATATTCAGTAGCCTGCGCTCTGTCCTGAAATTCAGAAGTTTGGGCCATGTTCAGTGTCATCTTTGGATGGTCCCCTAATGATTTACAGCAAGATCCCAGACAAGGCCCTTAGCAGAGGTTCTTTGTGGTTTACATGGATAAGGTGAACCATCCAGTTCTTTCTTTATTACTTCAGATATCTTGCTGAGTCTTCATTTGTAAAGACACCGCCCACTTAATCCTACAAACTATGCCTCTTCCTTGGTCCTCATACATTAACAGTGACAGCATGTGGTTGCAGGATCATCAGAAACCCTGAGTTAACTTTGCATTTCAGCTATAGAGACCTCACTGCAAAAAAATACACAGGCAGGTCAGCATTCATCTACTTCATACTTTGAAGATAATAGGATCTCAAGTTACTAGTTTAGATCTGATCTGAATATATCTACATGAGCAATAGTGACAGCACTGAGAAAGTACCTTACAGGAGATGTGGAAAAGGGACCAGGTACTTACCTTGGTCCTGAACATCACCTTGATCCATTGTCTTTGCAATATAACTTCAGGTACCTTCAGGCAGCTGCCACCCTAAGTTATCCCACCAGCACCCAAGTAAGTGGAACACAAGGGAAGACAATGGAAAACAATTAAAAGTGATGAAAATAAGTGTGTAAGTACCACGTGGTAGCAGCAGCAGGAAAGTATTGAAAAGGTCACCACGTCAGTGAGGAGAAAGCCCATCTCCCTGCTTATTTGTGAGTGATCACCTGACGAATATAAAAGTGCTGAGAAGCCAAACTTCAGCCAGCACCAACCACTAGGTAAAGGATTGTTATAACTGTTGTATGTCCTTCAAGGGAGGTAGAGTCCTGTACTCCAGGCTGTCTGACTGTCGTGGAGGCAGAGAATTAATGTGGCCGAGCCAGGAATTATAAAAATAGAATTATTTTATTTTCCTGAAAACCCCTGCCCCCAAACTATATGCAGAACTAGTGTAGGTTTATTTACAGGTTCTAATTCAGTCAGGAATTCTTCGTAGAATCATAGAATCAACCTGGTTGGTAGAGACCTCCAAGACCATCCAGTCCAACCTATCATCCAGCCCTATCCAGTCAACCAGACCATAGCACTAAGTGCCTCATCCAAGCTTGTCTTGAACACCTCCAGGGATGGCGACTCCACCACCTTCCTGAGCAGCCCATTCCAATGGCAAATCACTCTCTCTGTGAAGAACTTCCTCCTAACATCCAACCTATACCTCTCTTGACACAACTTGAGACTGTGTCCCGTATCCTTTCAAAGGATGTTATGGGCAAATTGAGAGATTTAGGAAGTCAGGAAATCAAATAGGCTGAGCTACAAACACAGCTTTACCCCACTATCAATCAGGCTGAGCAGAGAATGAAGGGATCAGCAGGCTTTACTCACAGAGGTGTGTGGAGAGATTTTTGCTAACAGGACTTGAAATAATAAATATGAGCAACCCGTGCTGGGAAGTGTCCTTGAGTCCATCTTGAACCTAAGATACTAGGTGGTAAATAATAGCATTCTACATGCAGCTGCAGAGGGTGGAGTGCCAGCTGCATGTGGGCAGAGTTAGCCAGCCCAAGGGGGCTAGGTTGGCCAGCCTAGGGGCTGACCCTCAGAATGTTATTGTATATTACCCTATCCGTACCATGCCGGTAATCCTAGACCAACCATGAGCTCTCCACATGTACTAATCCTAAACTAAGTTAGCTGTGCACGCCTCTTGCAAGAAAGCATATAACTCACTGTAACATGGAAATAAAGTGGAGAATGATCATCTAACCATATTGGTGAACCCAGAGTCATCCCAGATGCAACACCAGCAGAGGTGGGATAGATATTCAGTGATGACCCCTTGCTGGATTTCTCTACAGCTTGGCTTCCTTCTGGCACTGCAAGCAATATCCAATTGTGGATCCAAATGGCAAAAGTCCAAGGTGGGTGGAAAAGCTGCCAAACTCAGAAGTGTCTCAAGCACTTCTTCCATGAGTGGGATGATTGTGGTACGATGCTGCCTCAGCAGCGGCAGTGGAGAGCCAAACTATTAGCATCTTCCCAGCTTGGCTGCAGTATGGTCCAAGAGTAGCCAGGTCCAGGTGCCGCTGGCAGCTCTGTCAAATGGACCCCAGCACTTGCCAAGCTTGCAAATTTTCACAGAATGGTGCAAAAGTGGGGACAAAAGCAGGGACAGTGCAGAAATTGAGAGCACAAGGTAAGAGCCATCCAAAAGTGAAGATGGTCCAAAATGGGAACTCTGCCATGGCAGAAGCTCTTTCAAGGTGGGAGCTCTGTCAAGGTGGGAGCCTCACACCTTTTTCCCTTGCTCTGTTTATCCTTTTATAGACAAAGCGTCCATTTGCCAATTTACAGTGGGCATGAAGAACCTGGCCAATTACCAGCCCAATTTCAAGTACACACGTGAAGAAAGGCACGTTTTGCTGTTCCCCCTTCAAGCCCTTGGTGGAGAGGGAAGGTGTGATGGTTTGGGCTCTTACCCACCCCCCCACACACACTTTGTATTTGCCCCAGCTAACTCATACGGCCTCTGGGAATATAGATGAATCAATTTATTTACAGCTAGCAGAATTTACAAGCAGCTATTTACAATATATACAGTTATATACAATTATATACAGAAATATACAAAGGATAAACAATACAAAAGCACAACTCCCCTCCCAGAAACCTGAGTCCCCAGGAGGGGCTCTCAAACCACCCCAACACCTCCCCTGGCCCTCTCAACCTTACCCCAGTTCTCAGGAAGAAGAGAGGTTCGGCCAAGAGGTTAGGGAGCAAGGTTAGTAGGAGCAAGGTTAATGAGATGTGACTAGGTCTGAAGGCAAAGGCAGAAAAAGAAAGACAAAATGGAGAAAGTTCACTTCTTCTTCCCAGAGTTCTCAGTGTAACTGTGAGAGAAGTTGACATCAATTGTTTTTCATTTCACTGCCCGTTATCTAGCTCTTTTACCAAAACATTCCAGCTTGCTTCTAACTAGCACAGAGGGGAAGCAGCTTTCCAGCCACCTTCCCCTCCCTATTCAAACCTCTGGAGACAGAGGGCGGGGCAGGGGGGGAGAAGGAAGGAATCTGGAGTGCTCCACAACACTCCCCTAAAAGGTAAGAGAACGCAGACCTAAACAGTCAAGTACTTCTTTGGCTTGCCCTTATGGCTTCTGGAAATTTCAAGCTCCATCAGAAGAATCTGCCCTCCCTTTCACTTTCTTTGCAGTTACAGAACTATCTTCTTTCACCCAACCTGGCAGAAATGCAATGTTAAAGCAATTGCAATATGAACAAAATCAACACACCATCAGCCAGCACGTCCACCCAAAAGTGAACTTCTGGAAATGCCAAGCTTAAATGTGTTTAGTAGTATGGTCTAAAAATAAGAAGGAAGAAGAACAATCAGGTACCTAGCACCTCCTCCAGTCGGATTCTCTTGCCCTAAAACCCTCCTAAGAGGTGCATTATTTGGTAGTATTAAACATAGTTGAAGCTATAATGGCCATAAAAGTCTTTCTAAGTAACAGACTCTGAGTGACATTACATTTTTCCTTAATGATTGGTCCAGCACAAGCTGAGTCCCATGGGAATTGCCATTTCTAGCTGACTGAAGTGATAAGAAAGCCTAAAAGGACTGTCCTGGGCACAACTGTAACCTAATGAAGTTCAACACAAGCAAGAGTACTGCATCTGGGGAAAAATGATCCCATGAATCATTACAGGATGGGAGGCTGAATTCACAGAATCATGGAATGTTAGGGGCTGGAAGGGTCCTCAAAAGATCATCTAATCCAACCCCCCTGCCAGAGCAGAATCACCTATACCAGATCACAGAGGAATGCATCCAGGTGAGTTTAGAACATCTCCAGAGAGGGAGACTCCACAACACCCCTGAGCAGCCTGTTCCAGTGTTCTGTCACCTTCATAGTGAGAAAAACTTTCCTCATGTTTACATGGAACTTCCTATGCTTCAACTTCCACCCATTGCCCCTTGTCCTGTCACTGGGTGTCACTGAGCAGAGCCTGGCTCCAGCCTCCTGGCACTCACCTTTACATATTTATAAACATTTATGAGGTCACCTCTCAAGTCTCTTCCAGGCTTCAAGTCCCAGCTCCCTTAGTCTCTCCTCATAAGAGAGATGTTCTATTCCCTTAATCTTCTTTGTGGCTTTGTGCTGGACTCTCAAGCAGTTCTGTGTCCCTCTTGAGCTGGACACAGTACTCCAGATGCAGCCTCACCAGGGCAGAGTGGAGTGGGAGGAGAACCTCTCTTGACCTACTAACCACACCCCCTCTAATACCCCCCTGAATGGCACTGGTCTTCTTGGCCACAAGAGCACATTGCTGGCTCATGGTCAACCTTCCATCCACTACGACCTCTTCTCCTTCACTGCTCTCCAACAGGTCAGTCCCCAACCTATACTGATCCCTGGGGTTGTTCTTTCCCAGGGGCAAGACTCTTCATTTGCCCTTGTTGAATTTAATTAAATTTCACCCTGCCCACCCCTCCAGCCTGTCCAAGTCTGGCTGAATGGCAGCACAGCCTTCTGGTGTGGCAGTCACTCCTCCCAGTTTGGTGTCATCAGCAAACCTGCTAGCAGTGCTCTCTCTTTCCTCATCCAGGTTTATTGAGCAGTACTGGTCCCAGACCCGACCTCTGAGGGACTCCACTAGATACAGGCCTCCAACCAGACTCTGTCCCATTGACCACAACTCTCTGGCTTCTTTCCTTCAGCCAATTCACATCCACCTCGCTCATCCAGACCACACTTCCTTAGTTTAGCTGCAAGGATGCTGTGAGAGACGATGACAAATGCTTTACTGAGATCAAGATAAACCACATCCACTGCTCTACCATCATCTATCCACCTGGTTAAGTCCTCATAAAAGGTTGGTCAAACAGGACTTCCCCTGGGTAAAACCACATTGGCTGCTCTTTGATATGACCAAGGGCAGCACCAAGGATAAGTTGCTCCATTACCTTTCCAGGGATGAAGGTAAGGCTGACTGGTGTATAGTTACCTGGTCTACAGTCCTCCTTCTTACCCTTTTTGAAAGCTGGAGTTACGTTTGCCTTCCTCCAGTCCCCAGACAGCTCTCCAGTCTGCCATGACTTACCAAAGATGATGGAGAGTGGTCTGACAATGACCTCTGCCAGCTCCCTCAGCACCCATGGGTGCATGCCATAAAAACCCATGGATTTATGGATGTCCAGACTACTTAACTGTTCCCTAACCCCATCCTCATCAACCATGGAAAATTCCTCCTTTGTCATGTCTTCCTCTGGTGCCTCATAGGTCTGGGGTGCCTGAGGACAGTCTCCAGCACTATAGATGGAGACAAAGAAGGCATTCAGTAACTCTGCCTTCTTTGTGTCCTCTGTCACCAGGACACCCACCTCATTCAGCACTGGGCCTACATTGCTTCTAGTGTTAGTTTTCCCTGCAATATATTTCAAAAGGCACTTTCTGTTGCACTTGACCTCCCTTGCAAGGTTGAATTTTAAGGAGGCTTTAGCCTTCCTAGTTGCCTCCCTACATCCAACAGTCTTGTACTCCTCCCAAGTGGCCAGCCCCTCCTTCCATGATCTTTAGAAACTCTTCTTCCACTTCAGTTTGCTCAGCAGTTTCCTACTTAACCATGCAGGTCTCCTCACACCCTTTCTCAGTTTCCTACTTGTTGGAATGCTCTGATCTTGAGTTTGGAAGCACTGATCCTTGAATGTTAACCAACTGTAATAGGCCCCTTTGCCTTCTAGTACCCTGTCCTGTGACATTTCCCCTAGCAATTGCTTGAAAAGGCCAAAGTTTGCCCTTCTGAATTACAAGGTTGTGATCCTGCTTGATATTCTGTTCCTTATTGTGCTAGTTTGAAGCAAGCTAGAATGTTTTGGTGAAAAGAACTAGATAATGGGCAGTGAAATGAAAACAATTGTGATGTCAACTTCTCTCACAGTCTCGCTGAGAGCTCTGGGAAGAAGAAGGAAAACATTTGATAGCATTCTCCATTTTGTCTCTCACTTTGCTTCTGGGCTTTAATGAAGCTGCATCTCATTAACCTTGCTGCCACTAACCTTGCTCCCTAACCTCTTGGCTGCACCTCTCTTCTTCCTGAGAACTGGGGTAAGGTTGAGAGGGCCGGGGAAGGTGTTGGGGTGGTTTGAGAGCCCCTCCTGGGGACTCAGGTTTCTGGGAGGGGAGTTGTGCTTCTGTATTGTTTATCCTTTGTATATTTCTGTATATAACTGTATATATTGTAAATAGCTGCTTGTATATTGTGCTGCTTGTAAATGAATAGCTTCATTTATATTCCCAGAGGTCGTCTGAGTTAGCTGGGGCAAATACAAAGTGTGGGGGGATGGGTAAGAGCCCAAATAATCACATTTTTGAATTGGCTTTCCCAACGTGGGGCTAAATTTATTTGAGTGACTGTTAATTAACTCTAGGAATTAAGATGAAGCTAATAAGGCAGCTATTGTACTTGTGTGGGGCGTTACTCTGGTCTGGTTTCGTTTTCTTGGCATTTAGTTGGATAAAAGCTCAAATTGTTGCTTATTTTATTGATTTAGCTTATAAGAAGGCTAAAGCCAAAATTTCAAGTATGTTCTGGGCCTGGGGTGACTTTATCCTTGGTTATGCTGGTTTTAATGTCACTGAAAACCTTACCAGTAACATTACAGGAGCACTTATCAATAATGTTACAATCAATCGAAATTCTGCTTTATCTACTGCTCTCATGAGGGTCATCCAGCCCCAAACTGAAATGCCAAATCCATGCAAGGATTTTTACACAAAAGAAATTGTGGCGGGATTGCTGTGCATTATCATGGCTCTTATGATTTTAATTTCCATATTAATTTTGGTATTATGTGTGAAAAATTCAAAACCAGCTTCTGTAAGAACTAGGAAAAATTCTGTGTCTCAAATGCAGTCTCTTTCACAGCAAAACAAGGGAACAGTTATCTACTTCCCCCCTGCCAGCCTCTGCCCCTCCTTCGCCAGTTTCTGGGAACATGGCCAATGTTCCTACCGGGAATGTAAACAATAAGGATAACAATAACAACGGGCAGAGTTTGGCAGGAGTCCCAGGAGCACAGGCAGGTACCCAAAATCAGAATGTTCCTAGCAACAATGATAACACATCAGGGTTGGCAGGCATCCCAGGAGGACAGGCAAATAATCCCACTAATGCTGGTAACACTAGCCCAGTCAGTCCAAATCCTAATGACACCAGCTCAGCCAATTCGAATCCCCAGCCAGCAGATCAGAATCAGAGCCCTGTTAAAAGTAAGGCAGATTTGCACTCACAAGCTCCAAGTCAGACCCCTAATGATTCAAATCCTCCAGCAGACACGTCAAAGTCTGTTGCTGCTCAGGCCCTTATGGCACCTGCTAAGGCAAAAGCTAAGACAAAGTGTGCTTCACAGGAGGATGTAAGAGAGGGGACCTCTGGTGATCAGCAAGAGGAGGAAGAGGAGGCAGTTAAGTCTGCGAGACCTCGTGAATGTGCTGAGACATCAGTACTCAAATGAGAGGAGCGTTGTGAGGTTGGCTGCCAAGAGAGAGGATGGTTCCAATGAGTTTAAGAGTGCTATGAGGAAGGTTCTGTTTGGCCAGAGACAACCAGATCAACAGGAGGAAGAGGAGGAAGATGATATCCAGGACTCCAATGATCCTCTCAGAGAAGTCAGAGAAGTCATGTCCAGAGAAGGGCAACAAAGCTGGTGAGGGGCCTGGAGCACAAATCCTATGAGGAGAGGTTGAGGGAGCTGGGCCTGTTTAGCCTGGAGAAGAGGAGGCTCAGGGGTGACCTCATTGCTGTCTACAACTACCTGAAGGGGCATTGTAGCCAGGTGGGGGGTGGCCTCTTCTCCCAGGCAACCAGCAATAGAACAAGGGGACACAGTCTCAAGTTGTGCCAGGGTAGGTATAGGCTGGATGTTAGGAAGAAGTTCTTCACAGAGAGAGTGATTTCCCATTGGAATGGGCTGCCCAGGGACGTGGTGGAGGCACCGTCCCTGGGGGTCTTCAAGAAAAGACTGGACGAGGCACTTAGTGCCATGGTCTAGTTGACTGGATAGGGCAGGGTGATAGGTTGGACTGGATGATCTTGGAGGTCTCTTCCAACCTGGTTGATTCTATGATTCTATGATTCTATGAATACTCAAGGGAATCAGGTGAGCTGGCTAGTGAGATGCCGTGGCATTGCTGCTAATGCCCTGCAGGTAGGAGACAAGTCTGCCAAGCAGCTGGGACCACTCACTAAGGAGAGCGGAGTGGACAAATACCTAGCAAGTCCTCTTGGTAGGGTTAGCTTGTGGACACGCCTTTTGTTGGCTGTGGCTATGAGATATCCTTCCCGAGATGATTTGCCATGGGCTGCCAAGAAGTGGAACAACATTGAGCAGGGAATTAAGCTTCTGAAGGAGTTTGCTGTGAAGGAAGTGCTTTATGGAGATCATGGCACTCATGAGCCTGATGAAATTCCTTTGGGAACAGGTCTCATGAAGAAGCTTATTAAGCTTGCTCCTTCATCCTACGCTAACATCTTGGCAATAAGTTTCTATCAAGGAGTGATAATGGAAGATCCTTCACTGTTGGTGAATTCACTGATCAGCTCAGGCAGATAGAGGACAGCTTGTTACATTCTGGCCTAGTCTCTGCCATACAAACTATGACCACAGAGATTAAAGATACCATGAAAGAACTGAAGGAGGATCTTAAAAATATTACCAATCTGGTAAAGGATACCATTCCTGCATCATCTGAATGGGTGCATGTTTCTGCAGTCAGGAACAGACGCCCACCTCCTGCAAGGCAATTCCAGCCCAGGAGGAGACAAATTGCACCTAGACATCAGCAATCACGTGCGTCACTGTGGATAATGCTGCGTGACCAATACGGTGAGAACATGAACAAGTGGGATGGTAAACCTACTTCAGCTCTTTCAAAGAGAGTCAGGGAACTGCAGAGTGGCAGAAACAGAGGCAGCAATGCCAGAAAAGTAGCTGTCACTTCTTCAGCTCCTGAGAGCAACTGCAATTGTTCCAACAGTTGCAATTCCTCTCACAACAACACCAATCACTGTGTACACCCTACATGCCATGTTCAGGATTAGGGGTGCCCTGCCTCCAGCCAGGAGGGGGAAAGGGATAGTGGAGAGAACCAAATCTATTGGAATGTATTCATTAGGTGGCCTGGCAGTTCAAGAGTTCGGAAATACAGGGCTTTAGTTGACACAGGTGCTCAGTGTACTTTATTGCCATCAAATTGTAAAGGGACAGAGTCCATATCTATTTTTGGAATCACTGGTGGATCTCAAGAGTTAACTAAGATACAGGCTGAGATCAGTTTAACTGGTAAAGAGTGGAAGACACATACTATTGTAACTGGTCCTGATGCGCCTTGCATTTTGGGAATTGACTTTCTGAGACAAGGTTGTTTCAAAGATCCTAAGGGTCACAAATGGGCTTTTGGAATAGCATCTGTAGAGATTGAGGATGTTAAATTGAAATTGTCCATTAGACCTGAACTTTCAGATGAATCTGCAGTTGTTGGACATTATGACATAGAGGATTTGGAAGTGCCAATTGCAACTCAAACTGTTCACCATAGGCAGTACAGAACTAACCGTGACTCTTTGTTGCCCATTCATCACCTGATTCGTCAACTGGAGAGTCAGGCTGTCATCGAGAAAGCTCATTCACCTTTCAACAGTCCCATCTGGCCTGTGCGCAAAGCTAATGGCGACTGGAGACTGACAGTTGATTTTCATGCCCTCAAAGAGGTGACTCCACCCATGAGCGCAGCTGTGCCGGACATGCTGGAACTCCAGTATAAGCTGGAATCGAAGGAGGCTAAACGGTATGCTACCATAGACATTGCTAATGCTTTCTTCTCTATTCCCACAGCAAAGGAGTACAGGCCTCAGTTTGCATTAACCTGGAGAGGAATCCAGTGCCAGTTCAATCGTTTGCTTCAGGGGTGGAAACACAGCTCAACCATCTGTCACTCAGTCATCCACAATGCACTGCAGAAAGGTAAAGCTCCAGAGCACATCCAGTACATTGACGACATCATTGTGTGGGGCCAAACTGCTGAGAAAGTCTTCGAGAAAGGTAACAAAATCATTGACATTCTGTTGCAAGCAGGCTTTGCCATTAAGAGAGACAAAGTCAAAGGACCTGCCAGAGAAATTCAGTTTCTGGGAGTGCGGTGGCAGGATGGTCGCCATTACATTCCTCAGGATGTGATCAACAAAGTCTCTACTATGGCAGTTCCCACCAGTAAGAAGGACACACTTACGTTTCTTGGTGTGGTGGGACTTTGGAGACTACACATTCCTGGTTTCTGTCAGATTGTCAAACCTCTGCATGATGTGACTCATAAGAGAAACAATTTCGAGTGGGGACTTGAACAACAAGCAGCCTTTGATCAGATCAAATGAGAAATAGTCCATGCAGTGGGCTTGGGACGTGTGAGATCTGGTCCGGACATTAAGAACATTCTGTACACGGCTGCCAGTGATAATGGTCCAACTTGGAGCCTTTGGCAGAGAGCTCCAAATGAGACACGTGGTCATCCTCTTGGTTTCTGGGGACGTTGCTACAGAGGTTCAGAGAAAAATTATACTGCAACAGAGAAAGAAATACTAGCAGCTTATGAAGGAGTGAAAGCAGCTTCTGAAGTGATTGGAACTGAGTCACAATTGCTTTTAGCTCCTAGACCGCCAGTTCTAAACTGGATGTTCAAAGGCAAAGGTTCATCACCACATCATGCCACAGATGCAACCTGGTTTAAATGGATGGCTTTGATAACCCAACGAGCACAAATGGGTAATCTTGATCGACCTGGTCTGGTGGAGGTGATCACCAACTGTCCGGAAGGCACAGACTGTTCCAAACCTCCAGAGGAGAAAATAACTCATGCTGAGGAAGCTCCTCTCTATGGTGATCTCTCTGATGAGGAAAAGAGCTAGGCTTTGTTCACAGATGGTTCCTGTCGTCTTGTTGGGAACAAGCCAATATGGAAGTCAGCGGTTTGGAGTTCTACCAGGAGAGTTACCGAAGCGAGAGATGGAGAAGGAGAATCCAGTCAGTTCGCTGAGGTAAAAGCTGTTCAACTTGCTCTTGATGTGGCTGAACGTGAGAATTGGCCTGTCCTTTACCTCTACACTGACTCATGGATGGTGGCCAATGCTCTATGGGGTTGGCTGAAAGACTGGAAGAAGAATGGTTGGCAGAGGAAAGGAAAGCCTATTTGGTGTGCTGATCTATGGCAGGACATTGATGCACGGCTGGAGAGAATTCCAGTGAAGGTGAGGCACGTCAACGCACACATGCCTAAGAACAGAGCTACTGAGGAACATCAACATAACCAGAAGGCAGACCAAGCTGCTAAGATTTCTCAAGTTGATACCAACTCTGATCTTGACATCGACCTTGATTGGAAACACCGAGGTGAACTGTTTTTAGCTCGGTGGGCCCATGACTCATCTGGACATCAAGGCAGAGATGGAACATACCAATGGGCTCATGACAGGTCAATTGACTTGTCCATGGATGCTATCACCCAAGTCATCTATGACTGTGACATTTGTGCTGCTATTAAGCAGGCTGAGCAAATCAAGCCCTTATGGTATGGTGAGAGATGGTCAAAGTACAAGTATGGTGAAGCCTGGCAGATTGACTACATCACTTTACCTCGATCTCGTTCTGGCAAGCAGTATGTGCTAACGATGGTAGAGGCCAGCACCTGATGGCTGGAAACCTATCCAGTTCCACATGCTACTGCACGTAACACCATTCTTGGCTTGGAGAGACAAATCATGTGGAGACATGGAACTCCAGAGAGAATCAAGTCAGACAATGGCACTCATTTCAAGAACAATCTTGTGAAAAACTGGGCCAAAGAGCATGGTATTGAATGGATCTATCATATACCCTACTATGCACCAGCTTCAGGGAAGATTGAATGCTACAACGGTTTGCTGAAAACCACCCTAAAAGCCATGGGGGGTGGAACTCTGAAAAACTGGGACAAACATTTAGCACAAGCTACCTGGTTGGTAAATAGTAGAGGTTCAGTAAACAGAGCAGGACCTGCACAATCAGATTTGGTCCAAACAGTAGACAGTGATAAAGTTCCTGTTGTACGTGAAAAGAATCTGTTAGGGAAAACTGTTTGGGTATTTTCACCTTCGGGCGAAGGGAAACCTGTCCGAAGGGTGTTGTCTGCTGAAGGTCCTGGTCATACATACTGGGTAATGCAGGAGAATGGTGAAATCCAGTGTATTCCCCAGAGAAATCTAACCTTAGCTGAGAGAGTTTAAATTTAGAGTGTATAATACAAGTTGTTAGGAGTTTTCTGTTCTAGGTACCATCGGCATCCAACACTGAAAGAATCTACGCGAGAATCTACAGTACGTGAGCATGAACCCAACGTCACCTGGGAGTCCCTGTTCTGAGCTTTTGAATCACCTATATCTGATTGAAGTGTGAACTGAACTTGTATATATTGTTTTAGTGTAAATATTGGTTTAGATTAGATCGGATAATTCTCAGCGATACTCTGAGCGAAGTAGACAGGGGTGGATTGTGCTAGTTTGAAGCAAGCTAGAATGTTTTGGTGAAAAGAACTAGATAATGGGCAGTGAAATGAAAACAATTGTGATGTCAACTTCTCTCACAGTCTCGCTGAGAGCTCTGGGAAGAAGAAGGAAAACATTTGATAGCATTCTCCATTTTGTCTCTCACTTTGCTTCTGGGCTTTAATGAAGCTGCATCTCATTAACCTTGCTGCCACTAACCTTGCTCCCTAACCTCTTGGCTGCACCTCTCTTCTTCCTGAGAACTGGGGTAAGGTTGAGAGGGCCGGGGAAGGTGTTGGGGTGGTTTGAGAGCCCCTCCTGGGGACTCAGGTTTCTGGGAGGGGAGTTGTGCTTCTGTATTGTTTATCCTTTGTATATTTCTGTATATAACTGTATATATTGTAAATAGCTGCTTGTATATTGTGCTGCTTGTAAATGAATAGCTTCATTTATATTCCCAGAGGTCGTCTGAGTTAGCTGGGGCAAATACAAAGTGTGGGGGGGCGGGTAAGAGCCCAAACCATCACACTAATGCACAAGATGCTGAACTCCACTATCTCATGACTGCTACTGCCAAGGCTGCCCTCAACCTTCACCTGTTCAACCAGACCCTCCTTGTTGGTGGGTATCAGGTCCATCATCAATAGACTGGAGGAACCTTCAGGACTGTGGCTGGCTGAGTAGGCCTTCCAGCAAGTATCTGGGTAGTTAAAATCCCCCATGAGAGCCAGGGCCTGTGATTGCAAGGCTGCTGTCTGCTGCCTGTAGGAGACTGTACCAACTTCTTGGTCTGGTGTTTTAGAGCTGATGCCCTAGCCTCATCTCTAAACATAGACTAGGAAAAGTCCAGAGGCCTGAAGATAAAAACACAGGAATAGATAAATAAAGTAGGAGACTGGATATAAAAGAAAAAGAAGAGATAAATCTACATAATTCTATTTGTATGCTGGTTTAGTATATAATTTGCTGTACAAACTCAGCTTTGCACTACCCTCTTATCTCTTTCCTAACCTGCTGCCATATTGTGGCTGTGAGGTGCTGGGAAGGAGGGAGAAGGGAGGTTGCTGATATCCCCTTTTGGGTTTGTTCAGAGGGATTAGAGAACAATTCAGGGCATCCTTGTGTTGTTTCTGGATTGTAAATAATTGTAAATATATTTTGTACATATATGTGGTATTCTAAGCTTACTTGTAAATACAGCTTCATTTTGCTTCCAAACCTTCTGAGTTAGTGTGGTGGTTTTATTTTGGGGGGATAACTTCAACTCTCTACATTTTTACTGACGGTCCAATGTGGGGCTAGCTTGGTTGATTTCTTAATAATCAAAGAGGAAGTTAAAATGAAGCTGCTTTTTTTTTTTTTTTTTTTTTTTTTTTTTTTTTTTTTTTTGTGCCTGTTTTATCCAGCTGTGCTTTGACTGCTACATAAATGGATTGTTTTGTCATCGTGTGACCGGGTTGGTATGCTGCCAGAAGGCTGTGGAATTGGTTAAAGACAGTGTCTGGGAGGTCTGGGAGTTACTGCCTCAGTTATGTAGGATATAGTAATGTTACTTTAAGTGTCCCATATGAGTTTGTCAAGTTCACTGTTCCAGTAACTGAGAGTTTGGATGGAGAACTAAGTCTTGCAGTAGTCTGTTCTCTATGCCTGAATTTTCTCTCTCTCTCTAACCAGGTTGGAAGAGACCTCCAAGATCATCCAGTGTTCTTTGTTGCTGTAATAGCTTTAATTATAGCTTTGTTATGAGAGAGACATAATAAGCAAGCTGCAGGAGCAGTTTTAACTTTTCTGCAGGCAGCAACAGGCAGGAAGGAGTTAATGGGGATCAGAGATGGGGAAGCGGCAGGCCAGTCGCTCCGAGAGGGCGAGCCACCGGCTGAGCTCACATCGGAGCCTTTAACAAAGGGAAAACGGTATGCCAGACTGACACAGAAGGTACGGGATTGGGAGGCAGGTGCGTTTCCGCTAGTACCGTCTGGGAAGGAGGAAAGCAAGATGGTGGAGGCCCTGTGGGGAGCAGTCGCAAGCTGTGGCGGCGGCCACTGCTCCCACAGCAACGCCTGCAGAGTGAGCAGCGGTGACCCCGCCTGCTAACGGCGGGGGCTGTGGCCAATTCCCGCAGACAGACGGGGTTGAAGAGTTTATCTGCAAAACCTGCAGTTCGGACAGTCGGATTTGCAGAAGTGTGCTCGCTACTGAAGTGCCCACCATTCCCGAGGAGCGGAGATTTCCACCCGCAGTGGCTGGAATGGAAACGAGTCCGCCGGCGGCGGGGTCCGCCCAAGGTGTGCCCGTTCTTGCTAGGGCCGCAGAGTCCTAAGCCGCGTCTGCTGCTGCCGCACCAACGGCGGCTGTGGCTAAGGCTAGCTCTACTCCAGCCCAAGCTGCTGCTAAACCTGCTCCTATTCCTCCAGCGAGAGGAGCAAAGCAGGAGACAGACAGCACAGTGATAGATGACAGTGACCCCCTAGAGGGCACTTCTAAGGCTACAGCTTTCCTTGCTCCATTACGGGGAAAGACAAAACAGCAAACTCAGAAAGACAGGAATGGTCAGTCAGGATGATGCAGAGCAGAGTACACAGCTAAGGAGGGAGAGGAAATTAGCTTTAGGGACATTGCTCAGGCACTGAAGCCACAAAAAGATGGTGATGCAGGACAGGGACCAGTTAAAAGAGAAGGTTCCAATGAACTTAGGGAAATCCTCCAGAAAATTGTAATAACATGGGGAAGATGGCTCAGATGATAATTGTGATACAAAGCATCATCAATCAGATAAACACAGAGGTGGTGGTTTAAGCATGAGAGGGTCCTGAAACACTCCCATGGAAGAGAAGAATACTGTATGCAAAGATGAGAATGTAAAAAACTTTGGCCAAGAATGCAACCCACAACTGATGCCAGATGGATGAAAGGTA
The DNA here is from genome assembly GCF_015220805.1 of Pogoniulus pusillus. Lineage (NCBI taxonomy): Eukaryota > Metazoa > Chordata > Aves > Piciformes > Lybiidae > Pogoniulus > Pogoniulus pusillus. The sequence goes on along the minus strand of NC_087268.1, from coordinate 19,827,939 downwards.
GACAGGTCAGACCAAGGAAGACATCAAGCCTTCATCAGAAAGATTCTAAAAGACGACCACCAGGTGGCAATGAGCATGCGTGAAGAGCTGGGATGTGATGGAAATAGGTTCCAGCAACTAACTGTAATGAATCCATCTACTCCAGAACTCATTGTACTAACCCTACCCCTGTACTGAATATGTATGGTTTTGTAGCATAAGTCCTTTACCTGAGCAAGGTGAAGGTGTGCAAGGGCTTTGGAGGGTGACCATGTCACCCAGCACTGATTAAACATGCCTTACTTGATAACACTCCAGTGTGTTGTGAGGTGTCTTTCTGTACATCAAAGAGAAAAAGTAAGAAGGCAGAGGTGAAAGCTGTGCTTTGTCCTTAAAAACAAAACAAAACAAAACAAAAAAACAAAAAACCAAACAAAATGAAAAAAAAAAAACAGAAACCTTTGCAGGAAATTTTATAGGTAAGTCCTTTATAAAAGACAATGTCAGTCCTGAAAAGACATTAATTTCACTTTATTTCTTCTCCTGCCTTGGCAAGGATCATTATCTATTAGAGACAATCAGGTAGAGTTGCTGCAGAAGAATCATCTGCCAGAATTAAACATAAAGGGAGTAGCACAGATGTAGTTAAAAAGTCTGACCAGAAGACTCACTAACATTGACTGTCACTCCTCTGAGCAAGGGAGAAGGAAGGTAAGCCAGCATGTGCCAGTGCTCTCCAAGGCAATGCAATTGGCACCCACTCCTCTTTCACATTACCCTGCAAGCTAGATGTTGTTACCTCCACTGGTCTTGCCTTCTTCCTAATGCCACTCACCTGTGTCTTTTTTAGTACCTGCACCATCAGAAATACTCTCACACAGGATATACATTTTTATCAGGCATATCAGACAGGAGCCAGTAGTTTCTTTCCCACACTTGCTTCTCTTTCTTTCCACAGTAATGTGGAGTATTTTCTTTCTGTCTCTTGATAATGATGCCATCAGAAGGCATAGTGCTTGCGAACAGCAAAAAGGAAACCAGCTTCCCTTTCCACCTGGGCTGCTCTCTAAGCAAGTGGGTCAAAATGAATGGAGCACTCCACCACTTTCCCCACAGCAAGATTCCCACTGGGAGGTTTCTAAGACTTGCAGAGTGTGACTGAGGGAGTGGGGAAAACTGGCTGTGCTTTCCTCTGTGAAAGCAAACAATATGCAGGATCATGAGTTGAATTTTCAAGGTGCTCTCCCAACATGGCTCTTATGTTTTTCTAGATGAAAACAGGCTCTCAAAGACCAGGTGTCTCAGGGTTTCTAGAGGAAAACCACAGTAGCTCAAGTTCAAATCACAACATAATTTACCACCACCACCACCCTGCAGTCAGACCATGTCTTCAGTGTATGTATCCTCAGAAGTTAGCAAGGTACATTTTCTTACAATCTCTGCCCCAGCAGAGATTTCACCACCTCCCAACAGCCAGAACCGTGTCTGTCTCTAAAACTTCACATGAAACATTAGTCACCATCTGTGTGTCTTTTCTGCTCCGTTTTCTTCCTGAAAGCTCTGCTGCTGTGGTTTCCAGAACTGAGTTAGAGGAAATTAAAAAAAGAGAAGTCCATTGCAATGTGTTGGAGAAATTCTTGCTAGCAGAGGACACAGAAATCATAAACATGAGCAACCCGTGCTGGGAGTGTCCTTGAATCCATCTTGGGAGTTGAGATACCAGGTGCTGGGTGGTTCCCCCAACATGCAGCTGCAGGGGGTGGAGTGCGAGCTGCAGGTGGGCAGAGTTTAGCCCAGAGGCTGACCCCCAGATTGTTATGGTATACTGACCTATCCATGCCTTACATGTAACCCTGTACCCTCTATATGTAACCAATCTTGGTGGAGCACACCTCTTGTAAGAATGCATATAAGTCTCTGCATCATGGAAATAAAGCAGACTATGACCATCTACCCATACTGGTGAACAAAGAGTCATTTTACCCAGGTGCTCCACCGGTGTATATGCCAATAGCAATGTTTGGTTTTTTATTTGTTTGTTTCCCTGTTGTGCAGCATTAGAAAATAGGAGGCCAAGACCTCACAAGAGACAAGCTCTTGGTCCAATGGCTAAACAAGAAACTTGGCAAATACATTTCTTCAGGTGGAAATGCCATAAATGGGTACTTTATTTTTTTACAATAATACTTTTAAAAATGTCCAGAATTAATTTTTTAGCATATATTTTTAGTTGCAAGTTGGACACTTCCATGTCCTTAAGGAACAGATATAATTGATGAAAGAGGAGAAAATACACAGAGGATTGGAGAATTTGAGGGAAGCAGAGCACTTGCTCAGGACTGCTGCATGTCTGATGTGCTGTGATGCCTCTGATAGGGCTCCTGTACCCTTTGCTCACATTAGAAATCCCTTCTGTTAAGACTCTGGTTTTTATCCTTCATGTAATAATTAGCTCCTTTCATCTTCATTGCCATGGTTAATCCTCCATGTATCTTAGCAAGATCTCTCTTTTCTGCTGCATCACGGGTAACCAACTGTTGAGACTGACTACAAGACAGCCTGCTCTGCTGCTTTGCTCTCGTGTGATTCTCCCAAATTATCCAGAGCCCTTCTTACATGTTCTGGAGATGAACACTAAGTTGTTCATGCTCCTGGCCAGCCCAGCACAATCACAGTCCTATTCTTGTCTGCAGGTTGCCAAACACACTGAAAAGTTAAAACCTCCAGCAGAGATGCTTGGTTGGTGGGGGGCTGGAACTTGTCACTCAGAAGACAGACTTATGCAAAGAGCAGAATTAACATTTATTGTCATGGTGGTGTTTTTTTTTTTTTTAACTTAACAACACAGAACATTGTGAAGGAAGAAGGAAGCATTAAAGATAAGCCATGATTCTTTATTCCCCTCAAGGGCTGGGCAAGTACACTCCATTTCATGCTTTTCTTTCCAAGTCCTGCTCCAAGTGGTTTGTAGGACCCCTGTGCTTTCAGGAAACAGGGCCATTTACACATCATTGGGATGCCAACTAGGAATCAGGGGAAGACCTGGATGGTCAGGGCACCCCTCCATGATGGAGGAGGGTGCAAAGGGGCACTACAGGCCCTTGACATCAGCCTGAACCATTTTATCCAGGACTGATACCCAGCACGGAAGGAGATACAAGGGCATAGACTGGGAACCGAGCTGCTTCAGAACTGGGATTCTCTGGCAGGCCTGCTAATCCTGAATTACAAGACAAAGAGTTTATGTGAATTCAGGCCAGGTGTGCATCAGCTCTGCGATGAGCTGTCCATTCTGTAGGATACTCCTTCTGGTCCTTCATTCCAAGTGGGTTTTCCATCCTTAGATAAGTTTGGCTGTCAGCTCACAAATGCGATAACAACTTGTGAAGCAGAGAATGTTATTCCAGTTACAGTAAGTGCTGGAGTCTGTGCTTCCCTTGACATGAATTGCAGCACATTTTTCAAAAAAGAGTAAATTGGGTTCTCCAGGTTTCCAGAACCTGTAAAACAAAGTCCCTCTGTTGGGAATGGAATTGTGGAAAAGGAAGAGTGAGGTTATTGCGACAAGAAAATGAGTCAAGTTTGCTGATTTACAGGGCAATTGGAGACAGAAACCCCTCTCTGACATGTGCCTGCCTTAAACAGTGCATTAGTCACTTGGACTGAGAGTTGTGAATTCCATCATTCCCCTGGGATACTCACGTGTCTGCCTTCTTGTATGGAGTCTGGTCCACCCACTGCCATTGCCCATTTTCTTGAGTAGATAAGCCTATATAGTACTTGCTTTCATAGGCCTCAGTAAATACTCCTTTTGCCAAACTGGAGAGGAACTCCTGGAAAAAACACAGTGTCCATGAGGGGCAGGGCTGGGCAGGGCTGAACAGAGTGAGACAGGAGGAATTCCTATCGGCTGGGGCTGGAGGCAGAGGGAAGCTGGTGCTGAAGGGATGCAGAAAAAAACATGTCCCCTCCCTTGCAGCACAAGGAGGGTCTCTGAGTCACAGAATCATAGAATCATAGAATCAACCAGGTTGCAAGAGACCTCCAAGATCATCCAGTCCAACCTATCACCCAGCCCTATCCAGTCAAGAAGACCATGGCACTAAGTGCCCCATCTAGGCTTTTCTTGAACACCTCCAGGGACAGCAACTCCACCACCTGCCCATTCCAATGCCAATCACTCTCTCTGGCAACAACTTCCTCCTAACATCCAGCTTACACCTCCCCCGGCACAACTTGAGACTGTGTCCCCTTGTTCTGTTGCTGGTTGCCTGGCACAAGAGACCAATCCCACCTGGCCACAGCCTCCTTTCAGGTAGCTGCAGACAGCAATGAGATCACCCCTGAGCCCCCTCCAAGGCATGGTACTGTGTCACTGGCTGCTGTGTCCTCTCAGCCCTGCACATACCTGCTCTGCTTTGCTGTTGATCACCACCAGGTGGGAGCCCATCTCAGTGCAGTTCTGCTCACTCTCAACCCAGGACATCTTATCAGTGGACAGGTAATAGCGCTTTTCTTGAAAGTGGCTCCAGCCCTTTGGACAGCACATCCAGCTCTTCCCTGTAGGGGGGAAACAAATCCTGCTTTTGAACAAGATACCCTCTCTTTAATCTCTGTGAGCTCAGTGCAGAGTTCCAGGTGTTCAGGGTGATGAGGGGACAGTAGCAGGTCTCTGATGAGGGAAGGCTGAGACACCTGGGGTTCTTTAGCCTGGGTGACAGAAGACTGACGAGATTTTATCAGGGCTTACCAATATCTAAAGAATAGGGATCAAGAGGATGGGGCTGCGCTCTTTTCAGTGGTGCCCAGTGATAAGACGTGAGGCAACAGGCACAAAGTAGAATACAGGAGTTTTCACTTAAACATAATGAAAAAAGTTCCTTTTGAGGGTAGCAGACTATAAGGAAAAACTTCCTTCCTAGCTGGGTGCCGGAACACTGGACCAGGCTGCTTGGAGAGGTTGTGAAGTCTCCTTTGGAGACTTCCAGAAGCTCCCTGGACATTGCAGGCCTGCCCAGCCTGCTCTAGGTGAACCTGCTCTAGCAGGGAGGTTGAACTAGATGACCCTCAGAGGTCATTTCCAACACATACGAGTCCATGATTCTGCATTACAGGAGGAGTTTGAACCACATCTTTAACATATACAGAGAGAAACATTTTCTGCCATACTCCACAAGTAAATATGTCAACAGCCTGACAGGGTAGTCATAAGAGCCCTACCTAATTGCCTTCCATAGAATCATTTTGGTCAGAAAGAACTTTTGAGATCATTAAATTCAACCACTGCCTGACTCTAATATGTTACTCAGCACCACACTTCTGTCTTTGAACCCCTCCAGCCACGGGGACTCAAGCACTACTCTGTTGAGCATATTGCAGTGTCTGAGAACCTTTTCAGTGAAGGTTTCTCTATCTCTTCTGCCATGTCCCTGTTTTTTGGTGAGGGATGCAGTTTCTGCCTTGCCTTTCCTGAAGAATCAAGATGAGAAGTAGTTGGCTCATGTTCTCAGAGGAGAAAATTCCATCAGAGAAGTGTTCTTCGAATGTTGAGGTCTGAACTCATGCTGATTGGCAGAGATGTATGTTAAAGTACTCTGACAGCCTTGCTGCCATTACAATCAGGTTCTTACACTAGCAAGGATTTCCTTCTACCAGGTCACATAGCAGGTTAAAAACCTGTAGAGGACATCACTATCACTTCATGTATAACTGCAGCCCAGCTGCTCTAAACTGTCAGCTGTGCTGACCATGATGCTTCTGTGAACAAGCAGTGAGCAAGCACAGGGAGTGGAGATGGGTTGAACCAGCATGTACAATAGGATGAGACACTTTTAGTGAGATTAGTGACCTGGACTAACAGTTGAGGGGTTGCGTGTGGGCCAGTGAGAGGGGAAGAGCAGTAAAGCTGGTCAAAGGTAGGTCTAGAACAACCAACCTTCTTCTACTGGCTCAGAAGGTATTTCCATAGTATGCTGAATAAAATTCAGCAATGCAGCATTTTCTTTCCTCAGTTCTCCAGCTTCCTTCAAACAATCCAGCTCTATCTGACACTCCAACCTCAGAGGCTGACTGACACCAGAATGCATTTCAATGAAGTTCTTAGTGTTGTTTATAAGAATCTTAGCATCACTCACTTTTTCCTGCAGATACACTGGGAGTGCAGCACCATTCTGGAGCATTCTGGAGCAGAGTCTGGCACTGCCCAGAGTTCTCATGAAGGAAAATAACCGGGAAGAGAGGAAAGAGAAGGAAAGTGCTACCATCACCCTTTTCTCCTTCTTCAAGGGTAATGTGTCATATCCACCACCTTCTGGCTAAGAGCCCCCTGAGAGACTCTATTACATCAACAAGCTCTGAAATGTGCGTTGATGAAGAAGATGAGAAACAGCAGGCCACTTCTCCTACTTGGCAGTCCCTCTTTTGAAGAGGCATTGATCAGGTGAGCTCCTCTCACCTATTTTGGGTGAGAGACTGATTTTCCCAGCTGACATCCTTTGAGAATGGGGTCAGGAAAGGGTAAAATAAGTCATGGGATAAGCTTCCCAAATGTGGAGTATTAATGTAACATTCACTCTTAATCTTCCCAAGTATTGCAGATTTAGAGCACCACTTTTACCCCTACCAAGAAGGGATAGAACTGATGAGTCTGTACTCAAGGGAGTTAAGCAGCACAGAAGAGTGATCACAGGGCTACAGAAGAGTACAGACTCTGTGTGATGCTACAGAAGAGTACAAGCAAAAGATTTCTGTTTCAGTCAGCCCAAGTGTGGATGCAATGTGTCTGAAGCATTTTTATGGATTCTGTCCCCAGCTTGGATGGCCTGCTACCAGTATTTCCAAGGACATCACACTGGCTCCTTGGCTGCAACATAATTACATGGAGTGCTGACAGACCAGGTTAGGAGAACCAACAGCCAACAGCCAGACTTTGAGGAACCTACTCAGATTCCCTCTAACACTAAAGAGACTTTTCAGCTCATGGTGAGAAGGGAGAAACTGACTGGTGTCATCCAGGACTGGTTTATTCAGCCAGGTGGGAAAGTGAGAGGATGAGTGGGAAGGCCCTGCTAGGAAATGAACCTTAGCTGTGCAAGAATCCCTGCTCACTGACTAAGAGAAGCAGGAGAGAGACAGATGAAATGGCTGAGCAAAGGACATTTGCCTGCCGGCAGAGAGATTAGGATAGTAGAAAACTGCTCCCTTCAGCACAGGGAAATTAAAAGACCTTGCAACCCACTGTGGCCTATTGGAAATTCCAGTAAGAGAGACTGGTACTTTCCTGAATGTTCAGTGCAGAGTCTAAGTAAATTAGATCATTGGATGTGAAAGAATAACAATGCTAAAGTCTATATCAGTCATTGGTTTGAGAGGAGGTATAAACAATTCTTTCTTCTTGGCTCTTGGACACTGGATCTGTTTGCTCCTCTCTAACCCCTCCACTAACATTTTGAAGCTAACATGTAAGTTTTGCTGGTTGGGTTCTCTCTGGAGAGAGAGAAGGTGGAAGAAGGTGTTGGCCCCCTCTGGGCTTTGTTTGTCTTGGGAGGAAGACTGAATTTCTGTATCATTTCTAAATTGTATAATTGTCAATACATGCCAATACATTTTGTATGTATGCTTGTAAACTCAGCTTTGCTGTAAAATACAGCTTCATCTTACTCCCAAGCTGTCTGAGCTGGTCTGCTGGTAAATTTACCCAGGGCAGGGGGGGAAAGTTCCCAATCCACCACACTCACCAAGGCACATGGTTACAAAGGCAGTTTTGATGGCAAGGACAAAAACAAGGAAGACCCAGGGGTTCAGCCAGGAGCAGCTCCTCTCTTCTGTTGGGCCTGAAAAACACAAGGCAAGAGTAGGAATGCCCCAACCCAAAGCTGGGGGCATGACAACCCCGGTGACTCTGTAGCTCTGCAACCTGCTGGCACCCTTTTTCCAAGGACTGGGGAACCCCACAGGTGCTGTACCCAGATCCTGCCACTCATCATTGGAAGTGGGTCAAACCACACAGCAGGACAGCACAGGGGCTGCCCCGGACGTGCTCTTTTCTTTCACTTTGTATCACTCTTCCTAAACCACGCTCATTCTCTCTCTTCATCCTGTCACACCTCCTTTCTCCTCAACACATCTCCCTTGTTGACCCCTGCCCTTGTCTTTCTAGACCTCCCTCTTTATCTCTCTTTAGAGCTTCTTTCTTTCAGCTACCTTTTAATTTGGCTCTAAACCCCTAAGCCCTTTTATGTGATAGTGTATGGTCAATCAATGGAACAGCCCAGATCCATGTTTGCGGAGGCAGACACATATAAGATTGTTTGCACACAGAGAATGGGCACCTTGAAGCTCTTGGAAGAATCCTTGCTTGGCTCTCCTTTCAGATGTCAGAGATAGAAGCAGTGACTTCTGTTCAGCTTGGTGCAGCTTATGACAGTAGGACAGCAGCCCTCAGCCCCATCATTTACAGAAAAGATGCTGAAGGGGATAGAGCACCACAGTCTGCCTGGACTCTGATTCACCCTGACTCTGGGAAAAAGCTCATTCTCCTAGCCCAGGCACTCTCTAGTTCCCTCATCTGCTGCTTTGCTCTTGTCCTAAGCCTGGTATGAGGCTGGCCAATGTATGATGACCATTACCTATCCCAACCCTGAATTTTTCCCCACCACCTCCTCCTTTTGCAAGGTGACAGAAATAAAGGTTTTGTGGTTACCTGCAGTTCCAAGACTGACTGTCCCTCGGCAATTCATTATCTCTGCTAGGGTATCACTCTTCTCCAAGAATCCACATTACCACTCTGGCCACAAATGCAGCCTTCCTCCTGTGCAGAAGACTGCACTAGGGCGATTCCCACACTCCTGAGGAGCCTCTATGGTCTCTAATCTGCTATGCAGAAAAAGTGGTGTCTTGGGTGTTCCCCACATGAAGATGGGGAAATTTTAATGATTTCTCTGCCAGAACATTTCACAAGATGTTTGTTGCAACACAGAAAATCATAGAGGCAAAAGAAATCAGAGCAAGAGTAGCATTGTTCCAGGTCAGACCACCTCCTTTTGCACATAGTCATGTGGCTTCACAGGGCATGTGATAAGCTTCACACTGAGCTTATCTCTCTGGTGTTTGTTCTCATTGGAACAGGCTGCTCAGGGTGGAGTCACCATCCCTGGAAGTATTCAAAAACATGTAGATGGCACTTTGGGACGCTGTGGCATTGGGTTGACACTTGGACTTGATGATCTTAGACATCTTTTCCAACCTTTTCTGGTGACTACATGTGTGAAAATGCTTACACTGTTGGCATTTGCTAGAAAAGGACCAAACCCATTCACAACATCCTGCAAAAAAGGAGTGAAAAAATGCCAGGAAAGCCTGTCTGTGCCTAAGTCTGGCCAAGTCCCTATGTGAAGCCTGAGCCCAGTAACACAGAGCACAAAAATTACTTGTCAGCAGTGGTTTCCACTGATTATTCAGGAGCAGAGGATGGAACTCTGAATGAAGAGTTGCACATGACCTGTCACTATGGAGCTGGAGATCCGAGGTGATCACACTAGATGGTGGAAGAATCCCAGATCCTCAAGTTTTACTTGGTCATGACTACAAAAGGCATAGCCATATGTGATGGTTCCAGCACTGCTCAAGATGACTTAATTTGAAACCTGCAGGACAATGTATCCCTAAGGATAAAAAAATCACTGGTGGATCTCATTGTACTCTGAAAGGACATGGGTGGGTATGGAGAAATGGAATAGCTAACACAGTAGCACCAGCATATCAGTTGAAGTCCCAAAAAACCAGGGCACAAAATAGGTTACAAATGAGAACAAGCCTAAATTTATGTAGAAAACCTCCTCTGAACACAATTTTTCATATGCAACAGCCTGTGTGTAGGGTTGAATAATCCAATAGCTCTGTTGCGTCAGAAAGATGGTCCATGAATGTGCTTGCTGATAGTGCTGCAGAAGGCATGAGCTATTACAAAGGCATCTCAGCTACTGCGTTCATGGCACAGTGAGAAGTTCTCAAGTGGTATTTGAAAAAGTTTCCAGCTGTCATGCTGGAGAATAGAATAGAATTGAACCACATATGAGCAAGAATGAGACTGCTTTGTATTTGTTATGGCCATAGAGATACTTGCCTTTGCACCTATGACAGGGGAGCTGACTTTTGCTGATCAGCATGGAGAGTCCAGAGAAGGGCAACAAAGGACTTGGAGAACAGATCTTGTGAGGAGTGGCTGAAGGAACTGGGGTTGTTTATTCTGCAGAAAACAAGGCTGAAGGGATACTTTGTTGCTCTCTACAACTGCTTCAAAGGAGGCCATGAAAATAATCAGGGAGTTGGAACACCTCTGCTATGAAGACAGGTTGAGAGAGCTGGGGTTGTTCAGCCTGGAAAGAGGAGGATCCAGGGAGCCTTAATAGCAGCCTTCCAGTACCTGAAGGGGGCTGACAAGAAGGATGTAGAGAGACTGTTCACAAAGGCCTGTGGTGATGGGACAAGGGGCAATAGTGTCAAACTAGAGAAGAGTAGATTGGATGTCAGGAACAGGTTTTTTACTATGAGGGTAGTGGAACACTGGAACAGGTGGTTGGGGCCTCATCCCTGGAGATATTCAAGGTGAGGCTCAACAGGTCTTTGGGCAACCTGATCTAGTTGAGGGTGCCCCTGCTCACTGCAGAGGGGTTTGGACTAGATGACCTTTGGAGGTCCTTCCAACCCAGATGATTCTGTGATTCTGTGAGGTTGTAGTGAGGTGGATGTTGGTCTCCTCTCCCTAGTAACAAGTGACAGGATGAGGGGAGGTGGCCTTAAGTTCTACAAGGGGAGGTTTAGGTTGGATAGCAGAAGTAACTTCTTGACTGAAAGGGTTCTCAAACACCAGAATATGCTCCCCAAGGAGGTGGCTGAATCCCCATCCCTGGAAGTGTTTAAAAAAAGCAGAGGTGTGGTGCTGAAGGACATGGTTCAGCAACAGACTGGATAAAGTTACGTAATGGTTGTATTGAATGATCTTAAAAGTCTTTTCCAACCAAAATAATTCTAGAGAGGGTGCAAAAGTGTCAGAAGGAAAGTGTGCTGAGTCCATGTGGTTTAGATCTAATCAAGATTGACCCATGGAGTTTACTGGTTTGTTCGTGACATGATTCACAGATGCAACATGATCTGTCTACTCAGGATTAGGATCAGCAATCCAACAAAGCACAAAATGCCTACAAATGTCTAAATGTTGTGATGTAATTACTTCCCCAAAGCTCTAACCCCCTATCCATATGCATTCACATGGTTACTTTTGCAACCTCGTTCTCCCACAGCTGCTACAGGAAGTGCAGGCTGTAAGAGCACATCTTCTTTTCTGCCAGCCAGCTCTGTCCTTCAAGGGCTGGGCATCTTCAGCTAGCATTTCTACTGCAGGCTTAACCCCCCCTCTACTGTCTTGGCTCTTTTCTGGTGGAGGGAAGAAAGTAAATCTGCTCCTTGTTATTCTTGTGTGCTGAGAACTATCACAGAGTCCTGCACACCAAGTACATTGGTGGGAACATTTTTAAGATGCCAAAGATGTCCTCTCTGGGCAGACCTGAGTCCAGTTCCTGTGGCAGGAACTGTGCCATTAGCTTGAAGAAGAAGAGACATTCACTTGCAGGGCTGGAGGGTATGCTGTCATACATCATCATTCTTGAAATGACAGTGCATAAGGCCAAGCAGGACCTGGCTCTAGGAGAGCTCAGCTTCTGCATTTTTCAGGAAGAAAGTCTCACTCCAGGACTCCTGTGCAAGAAGAACTCTAAAGGAGCCATTCTCTAAGGTGACAGGATGCAGCCAAATCAGCAAGGTGGGCCATCACTGGGTTTTTTCTGATTCCTGTCTAGTTTTCCAAGATCTGATTAAAAGGAGGCAGAGCATAGGCTATTTTCATCCCTCTAATTCAAGAACAGGGATACAGAGGACTTGAGGCCAGCTACCCTCCAGCTGTAAAAGAGATATTGGCAGCATATGGAGATGGAGCTGCATTGGAATTGGTTGGTGTCCTGGGTTAACAGCCCACTCTCACAAGCCCCTTTCTTCCCACACAGATAGGAGGGACAGTAGCACAAAAAACCCTGTGGGTCAAGATAAGGAGTTTAATGAGATGATGCAATGCACAATTACCTTAGCCTACTAGCAAAAGAGCATAAGCAGCAGCAGAAGTCAGCAAGACCCTCAACCCCTGACCTGGAGCCAGACAAATGGAAAAGACCCACACCCCAAACCTGGAAACTGAAAGCATCAACCAGAACAGGAGGCCTCTCCTGTTACAATCTGAACTTCAAGCCCCATGATACTTTGTTCCAGACACCCCTTTCATTTTGAAGATGACATGGTATTGAATATCATCAGCTGATTCAACTAAATCCATGACAAAGACATATGAAATCAGTTTGCAGAGATGAAAGACATCCATCTGGCTTTAGATAATGCTGAGAGGAAGAAGCGCCAGTGCTCTACCTCTAAGCTGGCTCACGGATGGTGGTGAACACTCTGTGGAGGTAGCTGTAACAACTGAAGCAAAGCAACTGGCAGTGCAGAGATAAACTCATCTGGACAGCCGAACTGTGGCAAGATATTGCTGCAGAGGTACAGAACCTGGTGATGGTGAAAGGACACCATGTGTATGCCCGTGTAGCTAAGGTTTGAGCCACTGAACAAAGCCAACCAGCAAGTGGATTGAGCTGCTTAGATCGAAGTGGCTCAGATGGACTTGGTCTGGCAGCATAAGGGTGAATTATTTATAGCTTGGTGGGCACATGACACCTCAGGTCATCAAGGAAAAGATGCAACATGCTTGAGATTGAGGGGTGGGCTTAACCGCGGACATTGTCATGCAGGTTGTCCATGAACATGAAGCACAGGCTGCAATCAAGCAGCTGAAAGATAAATATAGGAAAACCTGGCAGACTGATTACATCACACTGCCACACACACACACACCACGGCAAGTGCCTTGTGCTCACAATGGTGGAATTAACCACTGCATAACTGGAAACATATCCAATGCCCCACCCCATGGCCCAAAACACAATCCTGAGTCTTGAAAATCAAGTGTTATGGCAATGTAGCACCCCAGAAAGAATTGCCGGACAGTGGGGACTCATTTTCTAAACAGCTTGCTACACACTTGGGCTGAGAAGCATGGTGTGGAGTGGGTGTAGAACTTCCTCATATTTCACTGGACCTGGACAAGCTGGAGAGGTGGGCTCAGGTGAACCTCATGACATTCAACAAGAGCAAGGACAGGGCTCTGCGCCTGGGCAGGCACAATCCTTGCTATCAATGCAGACCTCACTATCAGTGCAGCCCAGAAGGCCAGTCACATCCTGGGCTGCATCAAATGAAGCATTGCCAGCAGATCCAGAGAGGTGACTCTGCCACTTTACTTTGCTCTGGTGAGACCTCACTTGGAGTACTGCGTCCTGTTCTGGAGTCCTCAATATAGGAAGGACATGAACCTGATGGAGCAGGTCCAGAGGAGTGCAACAAAAATGATCAGGGGGTTGGAGCACAGGCTGAGGGAGATGGGGTTATTCAGCCTGGAAAAGAGGAGGTTCCAGGGAGACGTAATAGCAGCATCCCAATACCTGAAGGGAGCCTATAAGGATGGAGAGAGATTGTTTACAAAGGCCCGTGGTGATAGGACAAGGGGCAATGGCTTCAAACTAGAGAAGAGCAGATTTAGATTGGATGTTAGAAATAGGTTCTTTACTACGAAGGCGGTGGAACACTGGAGCAGGTTGTACAGGGAGGTGGTTGGGATCCTATCCATGGAGATATTTAAGGTGAGGCTTGACAGGTCTCTGGGCAACCTGATCTAGTTGAGGGTGCCCCTGCTCACTGCAGAGAGGTTTGGACTAGATGACCTTTGGAGGTCCTTTTCAACTCAGACCATTCTATGGTTCTGCAGTGCACACAAAGAATGTATTAGGGAAGGCAGTTTGGGCTAGTCCTGCTTCAGGCAACAGCAAAGTTATCCATGGTATTGCTTTTGCTTAAGGACTTTGGTGCACCTGGTGGATGATGTAGGAGGATGGAGAAATCTGATATGTAGCTCAAGGAGATTTTGTTTTGGGTAAGAACTTGTTTTATGCATCACTACATTAGTATTATTTTAATTCCTGTTGTTTCTCCTCTCTTGGTGGTGTTCTGTTGAACTCAGCTCACCGGGGTTTGCCATTTTTTTTTCTCCTCCCCCCACCTTGTGATTCTCCTTCCCATTTCATTGGGTGAGGGTGACAGGTCAGTGAGCAAGTGTATGCATGGAGCTCAGTTGCTGACTGGGGTACCATTCTATGGTTCTTCGATTATACAAAATGCAGCTTAGAAATGCAGAGAGAGATACACAGCACAGAGCCTTCTTCATTAGTCTAACACTGTATTTTATCTTGTCTAAGAATAAAGTATTGGTTCAGCAAAACCAGTGCAACTAGCTGACATTCTCTGTGGGACTCAGCAAAAAGCAGACATCTCTGCTCAAGAACACGAAGGAAATTGTAGCTCTGAAAATCTTTCTTCCATTCTGGTGTCTTCTTCCTGGAGAACTCAACATCTTTTCAGCTAGTGACTGCTGAACCTACTCAGAGAGAACAGAACCCAAGAGCCCAGGACATGTTTTGATTACTATGTGCCTCCATGCGTTACCTGAGCAATTATATGCGCTGGTGATGCTGGACACAGGGTAATATGACTTCCACTTGCATTGTTCCACCCAGCAGAGTGAAGGTGCAGGCTCCAGGCCCTCTACCCTACCCAACACAGCTCTGCACACTGCTCATCTTAATTTTCCTCAGGGTGAGGGTACCTCCATCACACAGTTACTGCTGCAGCTTCACAAATTCGATGATGCTTTGAGCACCTGATATCATTCCAGTTGTTGGGTAGACTTGAAACCCTATGGATTACAATGCACTTCTCATCATCTGTATTACTTGGTTCGCCTTCCCTCCAGAACCTGAGACAGAGACAGGCATTAGTCTTCAATGTACCCTGTAGGGTGCTGCTGGGAAAGGCCACAGCAGGATGCGAGGCTCGAAGGAGAGAGAGTAAAAGTCCAGGTGCTAATTTGTAAACAGACGCAGTGCCCTTCCTCCTCCTCTGATAACCCACTGGCACCAGTCTTATGTGGAAACCTGCCTTCTTCCTACAGCAAACATAACGGGGCCCTGCTCAGTACTGGCTGGGGGAGCTGCCCACTGCCACTCACTCCATGCCTTTCACAAGCAGCAAAGGCATGTTTCTGCCTCCAGGGCAGGTTTGTCCTCCATAAGTAGACACAGCAAGGCACAGCAAGAGATGCGCTCCATCTCTTTCACAGTGTCACAGCACTGGCATACCCATGCATATATGTGCATGGTAGGGACAATACAGATGTCAGACAAAGTTGGACATCTCTGGAGGATTCTCCCTGCTGGCAAGATACAGCTTCGTCTGTGACTATAGCATCGATGGCCACATCACAGGTAGATAATTAATAACGGATGCACAGACAAACCTCATTGTGAACCTCATGTCCCACACAGCCCTCTCCTGCTCCATGACTGACATATCACAAGAGGCCCCATTACTCTCATGCACCACACACCCTTCCACCTCCTGTACTTTCTCACACTACCAGGGGCCACAACATGGACTCTCCATTTAGGGATACTCACGCTGCTGTCTCATTAAATGGAGTCTGGTCCACCCACTGCCACTCTCCCACCTCCTCTGCTTTCAGACCGATGTAGTAATTTTCTCCATTTATATTTTTTTTTACTTCCTTAGAGAGGAAATTCTGGAAATCAAAGAGAGTGCAATACCCATGAGGTGCAGGACTGAGCTGTGGGAGGCAGCAGGAATTCCTCATGGGGTGGGGCTGGTGGTGGCAGAGGGAAGCTGGTACTGAGGTGATACAGAAAAGACATATCATAGGATTATAGAATTGTTTCAGTTAGAAAGACCTCTGAGATTATAGAGTCTGACTGTTGACCTAAGACCACCGTGGACATTAAACCACATTCTGAAGTGCCATGTCCACCTGTTTCTTGAAGATTTCTGGGGATGGTAGCTCTGGTCAACCTATTCCAGTGCCTGGCCACTCCAATCTTTCCTAATATCCAATATAAACCTCCCCTGGTAAAACTTGAAGGCATTTTCTCCTGTCTCATCACTTGTTACTAGGGAAAAGAGACTGACCTCCACCTCACTACTACCTCCTTTTAGGTAGTTGTAGAAAGCAGTGATGTTTCCCCTCAGCCTCCTCTTCTACAGACTAAACAATCAGGCACTCCTCATAAGACTTGTTTTCTAGACCCTTCAGCTTTGTTGTCCTACTCTGGATGTGCTGTAGTAACTTATCTTTCTTGTAGTGAGGGGCTCAAAACTGAACGTGATATTCAGATATGGGTGGCCTCACCAGTGCTTAGTACAGGGGCACTATCACTTCCCTCCTGCTGGCCATACTGTTCCTGGTACAGGCTGGGATACCATTAGCTGCCTTGGCCACCTGAGTACACTGCTGGCTCACATTCAGACAGCTGTCAACCAGCTTTCTGCCAGGAAACTTTCAGGCCACTCTGTCCCAAGCCTGGAGCGTTGCATAGGGTTGTTGTGACCCAAGTGCAGGACCTGGCACTTGAATTTGTTAAACATCATACTACCGATCTCATTTTACCAATCCAGCCTACCCAGATCCCTTTGCAGAGCCTTCCTACCCTCAAGCAGATCATCACTCCCACCCAGTTTAATGTCATCTGCAAACTTGCTGAGGGTGCACTCAATCCCCTCATCCAGATAATTCATAATAAGGAGAAGTGGCCCCAGTACTGAGCCCTGGAGAACACCAGTAATGACCACTGCCAACTGGATTTAAGTCCATCCACCACCACCCCTGCTCCCATCTCCTCTGCCTTGCAGCACAAGGAGGGGCTCGGAGTCCCCTCCAAGGCATGGCACTGTGTCGCTGGCTGCTGTGTCCTTCTCTCAGCCCTGCACATACCTGCTCTGCTTTGCTGTTGATCACCACCAGGTGGGAGCCCATCCCAGTGCAGTTCTGCCCACTCTCGACCCAGGACAATGCATCAGTGGACAGGTAATAGCAGCTTCCCTGAAAGAGTTTCCAGTCCTTCGGGCAGCACGTCCAGCCTTGCTCTGTGTGGGAAGAGACCACACTGATGAATGTTAATAAGCAGAGTGATTCCAGGGGTGATGCTCATGTTCCCCCTAAAACACTTTCCCTCACAAGAAGTGCTTGAAAAAACAGCAGAGCTATTTCTTCCCATTGCTTTGGGGTATGACCCAAAGCTGTGAGTGTACAAATCGATTATGATCTTCTAACATGATATCAGGTCTTTTGGTGATTTAGTTTGACTTCTCCTTTCACAGTTTCCTTCAAGCCTTTAGCCCTAGGGAACAAGACCTATTGCTGCCTTCCCTGACCAAAGGTAAAGTTAACCTTTTCTCTGCCATCTGATGTTACATCTTTTGTCTTGTCAGCGCTCACAGACATCCTTAGGACATTGTTAACATGGCCCTCTCCTCCCCCTAAGCTGTTAGCAGGAAATCCTTCCCACTTCTGGAGTCTGCCTCTCAGGAGTTTGCTCCCACTGTTACTTGCTGTCAGAGCAGACCCCAGAATTCATTGTCTGCATCCTAAAGACCTCCTGCACCCTTGCCAGCACTACTGACCTTTGCTTTGTGCCATTGTTGAGCTGCATCGCCACTCCCTGAATTTCTGCTGCAAGGCTGTGGGCTGATCACGGCTATGGGAGAAGGGAACAACTGGAAAGGGAGAAGAAAGGCAGTGGAATTACACCTTTCTCTTGTCTCCTGACACGCCATCTCTGGGCTTCACTCATATTTCCCCCCCAAGCACTGTCCCAGCATTGCATCTTCTCCAGCTGCCTCTCTGTTTCACAAGGGGTAGCTGCCATCCTCTCAGTGAAAGGAAGAAGCATTTCTGCTCCCAGCATCCCATAGCTGTCTGCAAGGATTCCTGTGCCCACTGACTGACAAGATCTAGCCAGGATGACCTGCACAACAAGGCTAGACATGCCCGTGACCCACCCAAACACCACCTAATGGTCATAGCCAGCCTGTAGTTTGTCAACAGCACCAAGAAGCTGCCCTCAGATCCCCTCTGATGCTGTGGAGCTAAAGGTGTGGGGTTAGTAGATTCCTGGTCCACAGCTCTGAGAAAACTGGCCCAAACAAGTGGTATGGCTCCTCCCAAACAGAAAAAAAGGTAGTCTTCCACATCAGAGAGTAGAGGGATGACAGGAAGGACATCACACTGAGTACATGCCAGAAAAGATGGGACTGATTCTACCCAACCACAGGCATTTACCATGTAAACACCTAAAGCCAAGCTGCCTGACTAGATCTCTTTACAACCAATGGGTAAAAAGCAGCTCTTCGGTGGCAGTTTCTCACTTCCTAATCTGGACATCCACGGTAGTTTGGATGAGTAACACATAAGATGAGCCTGTTTCATCAGCCACAGGCTGTCCTGGTGAGGGTAATCGCATACAGCTAGAACTGATGAAACTGAGGTCGAAAGTGAATGCCTAAGACTTATTAGCTGCTGTATGCAGAATAATACAGTGCTAGTGGCAGGTGTCAGCAGCTCACATTCACTATCCAAAGGACTTACTGCTAACTCAGATACTCAGGGATATTGATTAGAGGCTGATTGGCATGTGCTAAGTAATAGAGACATCTATTTTTATCAACTATTTAATGTAGAAATATGGTTACTAGTGAGGAGCGCAGTGGAATCATAGTGGCTTCTGCACCCAAGCAGTGAGTACTTATAATGGAGGAAGGCTCAGAAGAGATGGGCAAGAGTGGTGTGTGCATAGAAAGGTGACCTTATCTCAGCACAAAAGGGGCCAAAGACCTGTGTTCTAGTTCAGCTGAATGAAGTAGTTGTGTCAGCTGAATGAATTGATCAGCTGTATGACCATTCATTCTGCTAAAGATCAAAAAGAGGACAGTGTCTTCCCAAGTCAGCCAGACCAGCATTGTCCAAGTGTATACATCGCTTAGCTCAAAACTCTGCAAAACACTGAGTGACTGACAAAAGGATCTCTGAAGAAAACAGTAGGCCTGAGCTGGCTTTAACCCACATATTCCTTCTTGAGCTCTGGGGACACCGAATGTCTTGATGTGTCCTTGAGGAGGCTCAAGAGTGACCTCATTGCTGTCTACAACTACCTGAAAGGAGGCTGTGGCCAGATGGGGGTCGGTCTCTTCCGCCAGGCAACCAGCAACAGAACAAGGGGACACAGTCTCAAGTTGCGCCGGGGGAGGTATAAGCTGGGTGTTAGGAGGAAGTTGTTGCCAGAGAGAGTGATTGGCATTGGAATGGGCTGCCCAGGGAGGTGGTGGAATTGCTGTCCCTGAAGGTGTTCAAGAAAAGCCTGGATGGGGCACTTAGTGCCATGGTATAGTTGATTGGATAGGGCTGGGTGCTAGGTTGGACTGGATGAGCTTGGAGGTCTCTTCCAATCTGGTTGATTCTATGATTCTATGTCAAGCGTACTGGAGAGGCTGATATGAGAGCCACATTTGTATTAAGATTCCACTCTGTGTTGCAACTGCTACCCTCTGCTAAGTGCAATTTGTCCTTGTGCTTTCATTTAAATAGGTGGCTGTATCCTCCACTAAATCAAAGTCCTACTTAACATAAGTGTATTTATCATTAAGATTAAAACACATGGACAGAGAGTGTCAGACTCTAACAGCCCATTCTAGACCTCCTCACACGGTTGCATTTAAGAGTCCTGTGACATATACAAGAGCTCAGTAATACAAACTTCTGGGACTTGGAGACTAATGACAAAAGGAAAGGCGGTACTTTATCCAGACCACCTCTCCCAGAATCCATGATTTTTATTGGCAATTTCTGCAAACATGCCATAAATGATTGCTAACAGAAAATGATAAGGAAGCGGTAGTTGCAATCTCCACAAACTACACGTGCAAGAATATTATTTTAACAAATTATTTGAGTGTACTGCAGTTAACACTAAAAAGGTGTGAGAAGTCTGCACCAGGCAGTTAATCCTGGAGATGCCAGTAGTGTGAAAAGTATTTTTTTCCACTAGATGACAAAGTTTGAGCTATCACCTCAGAGAGCTCAAGTGCATCTCTCTTGTGCTCTTAGCTCCATTTATTTCACACTTTGCTGAATGTAATAAAGTTCTTTCTATGTGGTATGAAGGTAGACAATTGTTCCACAGTTTCAAAGAGGCCATGCAAGTTGGGTATATGCAGTCTGGGAACACTGAAAAGGCCAGGGTAAACAGGTGAAGATTTGGGAGATGTATGCAGACATATAGAAGCTCCATATAGAAGGACCTTGGAATCCTGATGGACAGTCAGCTACCCATAGGACAGCAATGTGCCCTTGTGGCCAAGGCCAACAGTATTCTGAGGTACACTGAGAAGAGTGTAGGCAGCAGGTCGAGGGAGGTTCTTCTACTCCTCTACTCTGCCCTAATGAGATCATATCTAGAGTAATGTGTCCAGTTCTGGGCTTCTGAGTTCAACGGATACAGAGAAATACTGGCAAGAGTCCAGCAGAGGATGATGAGGATGATTAAGGGAATAGAACTTTCCTCTTATGAAGAAAGCCTGAGAGACCTGGAGCTGTTTAGTCTGAAGAAGAGAAGGCTGAGAGGATCTTATTAATGTTTACAAATATCTGAAAGGTGGATGTCAAGAAAGGGCCTGTCTCATTTCAGTGGTGCTCTGCGATAGGACCTGGGGCAACAGGCGCAAACTGAAACACAGAAAAGTTCACTTCAAGATGAAGAAAAACTTCTTTAACGTGGGGGTGATGGAGAACTGGAACATGAAGTCTCCTTCTCTAAAGACTTTAAAAACCCACCTAGACATGTTCCTGTGTGGCCTGTCTGAGGTGAACTTGCTTTGGCAGTGGCCTGGAGGTCCCTTCCAACTCCTAGCATTCCAGGATTCTAGATACAAAATTGGGGCAGAACAGCTTGAGACTTTACAGAAAGCCCAAACAACCCTGAAGTGCTGAAGATAGATATGCTTCAAGTAGAGTGACTAGAGACCTCCAAAAGCCCCTTTCCACCCAACTTTTCCCATTATTCTAAGACAGAGGATGGATATAACAGATCCATCTAGCATAATGCGGTGGTTGTCCTAGCTCCACATACCAGTTGGCCAAAATATATGGTTTGGCTGGGCATACAAGAGAGAAGTTTGTGTCATGTCACAACTGTACCCTTAAATCTCCAATGTTTAAGCAGCCAGGAAATATTCTGGTTCTAAATGTATCTTTCCAATGTTCAACATTAAAGTTTTCTGAGCCCGAATATTGATGCTTACATCCTTTCTCTGGACAAGAGTGTTTCTGAGTAAAAGCTCCCTCCTGGGCACTCCAGGCTCTGATTTCTCTGCTTTACTCCCAGCACTTCCCCCAGACCTCTCTCCTACAAGCAGCTTGCACATACTCACCACAAAGAGCAATAGCAAGGCCAATGCACACCAAGAGGAGCAGCAATGAGATCAGCCATGGGAGCCAAGGTGGGTATTTCTGAGGATGGTGCTCACACATCTTTGTCTCAGGAGGTACTAAAAGTGAGAGAACACACCAAAAAACACCACAGTCTGCTATGCTTCAGCCAGCCCTCACACCAAGCATGTAGAGCTCAAGGGAGAGCCATTCCTAAAAAATGCAATTTCAGATCTCATTTGAAACAGTTTGGGAGAGGGGCAGATAAGGATAGAGCAGGGAGCCTCTGTGGTTTCTGGAAAGGTCAGGTTCAGTGCTAATGTTCCCTGCACAGCTGGTGGACTAGCACAGCCTCAAAATCCAGAGTGAAACCATGTATTTCTAGACTGAGCCCAAAGCTGCCAAATACAACAATGCTCTGTCTGTGATACTTCAGACATTCATATGAAGATTTCATGTTTGCAACCAAGGGTCTAAGGGAGCTCAAAAACATTCCTTAATGCTCACTTGAAACCTACTGTTGTGCCTCCATTAGTCACCCTTGTTCACGTTCCAACACAAACCACATAAAGATTCCCACATCTTCTTTTGTAGACCTTCCTTGACCCTCTTACTTCAAAACTCCTCCAGTCTCCTGCTTGTCTAGAGGCCAACTTTTTATTCTTACCAATTTGTCAAGACTAGGTGGGAAAGAGAGCCTCAGAAGGAAAAAAATTGTTTCCTGTTCATCAGTTCCCCTCCTTCCAGTCCACATTGCCCTGAGTAAAGCATTCGTTCCTTACCTTTGACCACTGCAGCTGGTGATGCATTCTTGAACTTTACCTCCGCATAGGTGATTTCTGATGCCATTTAATCACGGTGTGATCAGTGTCCCTCTCCTTAATTTTGCCACATAATAGGTAGGCCTTTTAGGTCCCTGGTTCCAGAGGGAGACGTCAATAAGTTACCGAAACTTTTCCATCTGTTTTTTGAGCCTTTGTCTGTCAAAGAAGGCTGCGCTGGAAGCCCTGACAATAACTTGGAAATTCCTGAGATCTCAGAAATGCTCTGAAGAGGAAATCAGCCCTGGCACTATGAAAACTTCTGACAGAGGAAAGAAAAACGAGAACCTAACAACTCAAAAGGAAGCTGCACCCCTTCTGCTTCACATCATCTTCTCAGCTTACGTGTTTCCTTTTTAAAAACCTCTTGGTTCTGTCTTTTTTTAACTCTTCTCTTCTTCCCTTATCATCCTGCTTTTTGTTCCGCTAGTAACGTTACCACTGCTCTTCAATTTGCAGGAGCAGGTCTTGGACCAGTCTAACCCTGAGCACTGCCCAATACAAAGTGCATTCTTCCCTCATATGTCTCTTGTGACTGCATTGCTCATGCTATGTCTCATCCTGTGAAGTCAGACCCAGACAACACTAGAACAAATCTCAGACAAGGAACTGTTCCCGCCTAAGTGAGACTAAAGAGTTGCAGCCTTAGGCAGAGGAATAGAAATAATCAGAAGTTTGATGTATCCAAGAAGAAAAAGAGAAGGATGAGGCCAGGGTCAGGGAGGAGAACAAGCAAAGTGGAATAAAAAAAAAAAAAAAAAAAAGAGTTGGTGATTTGAGAAATTATTGGGAAAAGCATGCACAGAGTGATACCTTTCTATCAAAATCTGATTTACAGCCTGCAGAAGTTCAGAGCAGGGCTGGCTTCAGGGACTGAGGCTCCATTTCTGAGACTAGAAAGGACTGGTTTATATTTTTTGCTCCAAAAACCATCGTTCATCTTCCTTTTCTGCTTTCTGGTAAAGGTCTCTGCTATTATCTGGGGCAGATGACAAAAGAAGACAATTAAGGGAAATAGCTACTGAGATACATAGTGAGTCAGATTCTGAGAAGAAATGTCAGTGAGTCAGGGTACCCTGAAGAAAAAGAGAGAGAAGGGTTTGGTCAGCTGATAGGACACAGGAATCAGAATGCGTTGGGTTGGGCAGGATCATTAAAGATCATAGAAATCAATTAGTCATTGAATACAAAATTGGAAGGGACCTCAAATATCATAGAATCATACAATGGTCTGGGTTGGAAGGGATCTTAAAGATCATCTCATTACAACTAGACCAGGTTGCTCAAGGCCACTTCTGTCCTGGCTTTGAATACTTCCAGGATTGAAGCTTCCACAGTATGTTCCAGTGCCTCACCACTCTCATGAGGAAGAATTTCTTCCTAACATCTAATCCCAATCTAGCTTCTTCTAGTATGAAGCCATAACCCCTGTAGCCCACTGGAAGGCTGTTATAAGGTCTCCCTGAAGCCTTCTCTTCTTCAGGCTGAACAACCCAAATTCTCTCAATCTTCTTAAGAGAGGTGCTCTAGCCCTCTGATTATCTTTGTGTCCTCCTCTGGACACACTTTAACTGCTCCATGTCCTTCTTGTGTTGGGACCCCAGATCTGGGTACAGTACTCTAGGTGGGGTCTCACAAGAGTGGAGAAAAGAGGGAGAATCTCATCCTTGTACCTGCTGGCCACACTTCTTTTGATGCAGCCCAGGATTTAGTTGATTTTCCAGGTAGAAAGTGCACATTACTGGCTCATACTGCCCAGGGAAGTGGTTGGTGTCCCATCCCTGGAGATGTCCAAGATGAGGCTCTGACCTAGTTGAGAATGTCCCTGTTTACTGCAGAGGCAGTTGGACTAAATAACCTTTATATGTTAGAATCATAGAATCAAACAGGTTGGAAGAGACCTCCAAGATCATCCAGTCACTTCCAACCCGGACTATTCTATGATTCTATGTTGAGCTTTTCATCGGCTAGCATCCCTAGGGCTGCTGTTATTGATCTCAAACTGTTTCCCTCCACATCCTCATGTCCTCTTCATGAACCTACGGGGAGTGCATCAAAGCCTTGTCAGAGGGAGGTTTTGGGCCGAGCAGCACTGGCTAGGCTGTCCCGCCAGATGGCGCTCAACAGTAGCACAAAGCTCCCAGGCCCTCCGGAGCTTCTCTCATCTTGCAGTTCTGTCAAGCTGCTCATGTTCAGAAGACTGTAAATGGCCTTTGCTGACCCTTACCCTGTGCAATATAATCAAGAAGCCCCTGCAAGCCATCTGGAACCTCTGTGCCCATCATACACTGTTATCCCTGGCTAGCAGTGAGGCAAGTGACATTACCTGCCTCCAAAGCAGCACAATCATCCTTTGCATCCAGTTGGGATGGGACAAGGCAAAAGCCGTTTGGAAATAATCATAGAAAGCCAGATTAAACCCAGGGAGTACAGTCAGCTCAGCTGGATACTCTCTGGCATTTTGCCACTGAAATATACTGACAAAATACCTGGAGTATTGTGCTTGGCTCTGGGCTCCCCAGTTCAAGCGAGACAGAAAACAACTGGAGACAGTCAAATGGAGAGCCATGAAGATGATGAGGGGACTAAAGCATCTCTTTGATGAAGGGAGGCTCAGAGACCTGGGCCTCTTTAGCCCGGAGAAGACTGAGAGGGGATCTTATCAATGCTTACCAACATCTAAAGGGTGGAAGTTAAGAGGGTGGAGCTGGGCTCTTTTCAGTGGTGCCCAGTGATAGGGCAAGAGGCAACAGGCACAAAATAGAATACAAGAGGTTTCACTTAAACATAACAAAAACCTTTGATGCTGGCAGAACACTGTACCAGGCTGCTCCGAGAGACTGTGAAGTCTCCTCTGGAGCCTTTCAAAACCCACCAGGATGTGTTCCTACACCACCTGATCTAGGTGACCCTGCTTTAGCAGAGGGGTTGGACTAAATGATCTCTGGAGAGGTCCCTTTCAACCCCTACCAGCCTCTGATTCTGTAATATTATTTTTACTGTTCTTTCTTCTCTCTGGGTATTGTTCTATTAAACTTTCTTTATCTTAACAGAGTTTTATATTTTCTCCTCATTCTCTTTCCTATGGGTGGTGGGTGGATGGGGAGTGGCTGAGGAGGAGTAAGCATGTGGTTGAGTAGTCTTAGCAGCTGCCTGGGCCTAAACTGAGGCATACCCTTTCCTTTAGTTTAGATCCTGCTTGGGACACTTCCAGATGCCTGTTCTGCTCCATGGCTTTTTCCATATCTTGCTCCCATCCTTCACAGGCACAACTTCATATTCTATGAATAATATATTCTCCTATCATAGAATAAATTCTTCTATTAGAGTAGTATGATTTGCCATTGGAATGAGCTGCCCAGGGAGGTGGTGGAGTCACCATCCCTAGAGATGTTCAAAAGAAGACTGGATGAGGCACTTAGTGCCATGGTCTAGTTGATTGGATAGGGCTGGGTAATAGGTTGGACTGGATGAGCTTGGAGGTCTCTTCCAACCTGGCTGATTCTATGAATCTAACTTGCAGGCTGCCCAGGTATGGCAGCCAACCCAGGACTCAGCATGGCTCTTGATGGCAGATGCCAACTGTGATTTCTTTTCAGACAATACTTCAGTGGTGCTAGCCACGTCCCAGATGATGTTTTCCAGCATTGCTCCTACTCTCAGATATTAGGGGCCTAGTGAGACCATGCAGATGGCAGTGGAGCCCATGGATTGCCTGAAGTCCCCTATATGCAGAGTGTGATCCAGAGTACCCTCCTGGAGAAACTTGCTCCTCACAGCTTGAACAGGTGGACACTTCCCTGGGTAAAAATCTGGATGGATGGCTAGGCTCAGGGAATGGTGGTGAAGAGAATTAAATCCAGTTGGCAACTGGTCACAGGAGGTGTTCCCCAGGGCTCAGTTTTAAGGCCAGTTCTCTTTGACCATCTTTATCAATAATTTTGATGAAGGATTTGAGTACAGCCTCAGTAAGTTTGCAGATGACACTACACTGGGAGTGTTGATCACTTGAGGGTAGGAAGGCTTTACCAAGGGACCTGCACAGGCTGAATCAATGGGCCAAGGCCAATTGTAGGAGAGCGAACAAGGCTAACGTGTCATGTCCTGCAATTGAGTCATAAGACTTCATGCAACACTACAAGCTTGAGGAAGAGTGGCTGGAAAGCTGTCCAAAAGAGAAAGACCTGGGGATGTTGATTAATAGCTTGCTGAACATGAGTCAGCATGTGCCCAGTTAGTCAAAAAGGCAAAGAGCATCCTGCCTTGTACCAGGAACAGTGTGACCAACAGGGCCAGGGAAGCAATTGCCCCCATGGACTCAGCACTGGTGTGGCCACACCTTGAGTAGCATGTTCAAATTTGGGGACCTCACTACAAGAACTTCAAGGTGTAGGAGTGTGTGCAGACAAGGGCAAAGAAGCTGGTGAAGTGTCTGGAGAAGAGGGCTGGTGAGGATCCACTGAGGGAATGGATGTTGTTTAGTCTGGAGAAAAGGAGGCTGAGGGGAAGCCTTCTTGCTCTCTACAACTCCAAAGGGAGGTTGTAGTGAGGTGAGTGTTGGTTTCTTCATCTGAGAACAAGTTACAGGAGGAGGGGAAATGGCCTCAAGTTGCACCAAGAGAGATTTAGATTGGCTATTAGAAGAAACTTCTTTGCTGAAAGCCTTGCCAATAACTGGAAAAGGCTCTCCAGGGGGGTGGTTGGATCCCCACCCATGGAAGTGTTTAAAAGCAGCAGAGAGGCAGTGCTGAAGGACATGGTTTATCACCAGACTTAGTATACTTCGATGGTCAGACTTGATGACCTCAAAGGTCTTTTCAGGCGGGCAGCAGATGGCAGTACACGGTCGTAGGTGACACTGACCTTACAAACCCTGGCAGCAGGTGTCACCAACCCAGCCAGGCTTGCAACCAGGCTAGAAGGGCAGAGGGGCACTACACCTCTTCAACATCTCTAAAACACAAGACTCAGCACAAAGGCTGCATGTTACAGGCAGCTCCTCCTTTCAGGGAATGTCTGTTTGGGCTGCTTCAAGAATTAAAAAGCAGGTCTCCCATGCAAGCCAGCTGCCTCTGCCCCAACATGCAGGAGTTGCCACCCTACAATGCCCAGCAAATGAAAGAGAAAGCAGGCCCTTGCTAGTTTCTTGGCTAGCCTGCCACAGACAAGTGATAAAGCAAGTTCATAGCAGTGACAACTAGCAAAATATGGCTCGAGGCAGAAGCCACTACAGGCAGCAGATGCAGCTGACTAATCTCATACTCAGTGAGAATATCAGAGAGGTAGGGCTTGGAAAGGATCTCTAGTGTGAGCACCCTGCTAAAGCAGGTTTGCCTAGTGCGAATTGCACAGCAATGCGTGCAGGTGGGTTTTTAAAGCCTCCAGAGAAGGAGACTCACAACCTCTTTGGAAAGCCAGTTTCAGGACTCTGGCACCCTCTAAGCATAGATTTTTTTCCTTCTGTTCAACTGAAACCTCTGTGTTCTAGTTTGTACCCAGTGCTCATTGTTCTATCACAGGGCACTACTGAAAAGATCCCTTCCCCATCCACTTGGCCTCCATCCCTTAGATATTGATAAGATCCCCTCTCATGTCTTCTCCAGACTAAGCAGCCTCAGGTATCTCAGTCTCCCCTCATCAGAGAGCTGTTTTAGTCCCCTTATTACCTTTGTGGCCTTCCATTGCACTCTCTCCAGTAATTCTGTCCCTCTTGAACTAGGGAGCCCAGAACATTCCAGCCGTGGTCTTACCAGGGCAGAGCAGAGGTGAACCTCCCTCAACTTGCTGGTCACACTCTTCTTTAATACACTGCATAATACCATTTGCCTTCTTGGTTGGCCCCTTCTCCACAGAATGCTTTCCAGCAGGGCAACTGCTCACCTGTACTAGTGTATGGAGTTACCCCTCCCAATTAGGTAGAATATTTGGCTGGTGTTTACTAGTGTCATTCAAACAGTTGACTTAGTTGATGTAGAGATTTTTGATAACAGGACATGAATTGATAAACATGAGCACCTGTGCTGGGAAGTGTCCTTGAGTCCATCTTGGACTTAAGATACCAGGCGGTGGGTGGCACACCCCCACATGCAGCTGCAGGAGGTAGAGTGCCAGTGCAAGGGGGCAGGGTCAGCCAGCCATAGGGGGCTGATCCTGCAGGATTGTGACCTATCTGTACCATTCATGTAACCCTGGATCAACCTGTACTTTCCACATGTACCAATCTTGAACTAAGTTAACTGTGCACGCCTCTTCCATGTAAGCATATAAGTCACTGTAACACAGAAATAAAGTAGAGAATTACCATATTGGTGACTCAGGAGTTTTATTATCGCAGGTGCAACGCCAGCAAGTTGAGACTCCTCATCTTTTTCCAGAGCATAAGACTTCTGTTGTACTTTCCAGACAACTATATGCAGAGCTTTTCTGCTTGTCAGGAGAACACCAAGCCAAGTGCAGCTGTGTAAGACATAACTGAGAGCAGGCTTGATGTAAGAATATCAAGGCCATGAGCATATCCTCCATCTTCTGAGGAACTGGAACCAGTTTGAATATAGGTGTCATGGCTCTGGGAAACCACAAGGTTTGACTGCAGGCTCTTCTCAGAGATCCTTGCCTGAGCTAATGCAGCTATGCCTATGCCAGCCATGTACCTTGCAGATCTAAGTCCTCATCTTGACCTGCTCTAAGCTTCCTGCTTAAGTACTGTGGGACTGTTCCTTTGTTGGCTATGCCACTGTTCCTGCCTGCCTTAATGCAATTCAGCTTCCAGCTTGATCTCCCTCTCAAAGCAGCCTGTCCTTGCTGCTTCCTGCTCTGCTCACCTCTCTGGCCAGCAGAGAGACTGCTTCCTGGGTACAAACGGGGCAAGAATCAGCTCTGGAAATATCTGCAGGGTGCAGAAGCCTCGAATGTCTGTAATGCTAAAGGGCAACTAAGTTTTCTTACTTGATAGTATTAGCCACATTCTTATAAATCACACACTGCAGTCAAGCCTTTTCCCACATTCCTACTTCTCTGTCCAGATCCTGAACCTGTTCACTCCTACCTAGAGTTGCTCTTGTCCTGTCTGCAGACCATAATGCATATGCAGAAGGGTAAGTAGGCTATTAGCTTCTTGATGGAGATACAGACCTTCAATCTGCAGGGCTTCATAAGCAATAACAATTTGACAACTTACAAGACTTATGGCACTCTTTTCCCCAATATTACTAGTTTAATTATCATTTGCACCAGTACATCTTATGCTTTATATACATATATCTTTAATTTTTGCTTCTTCGGCTTTTCAAATACATAATATATTCAGAAGACTAGGACAATACAGAAGAGGCTCCTACATAGTTGTTAATTGGTGCCACGAACTTTCTTGGCTTGGGGAACTGCTAGATAGTTGAAATGACATGACCTCACTATGATGTGAGCAGAGAAAGAAAACAAAAAGGCAACCAACAGAGTCTGTGACTTTGCTAGCAGATTACAGCCACCCACAAATTCAGAGGAGGCAGGAAACTGCAGAAGTGAGGATGACAGCTGGGAAACACCAGGAGAACCATGGGATCAGGATTAAAATGACTACTTAAAATACATCCAAGAGCAGTCTGGTCCCCACTTCCACAAGTGGAACTGCAGCAGCTTCAGAGCTATTTTCAAGATTTTTTTCTTCCCACAGGGATGGTCTAAGTGAAACTTTGTCTCTAAATGCCCTCAGTGTAGAAAGTACTTTCTGCAAGTACAAGGTGCATACAGCAAACTTCTAAAAGCCTTACCAGGAAATCTTTGCCCAAAGGGAAAAAATTATTTGCACGGGTGTGCTGGCAGAGCATATCCCAGTTTAAAAAGTGTCCATGCCCATTGAGTGTTCAAAACAGAAAGAAGCCTTCCAGTGAAGTACCAAAAGACTAGTGTTCTACTAACTGGGGACAGCTCTAGAAGAGTCACTGAGACCACCTTCCTAGCTTCTCTTTTGGCCTATCAGCTACCACAAAAGGCAGCCAGCACTGTGAGGTTTCCAGCCTGCCCATTAGCTTTGCCCAAAAGAATCAGCAGACTGACCAGATGCTATCCACAGTTGTTGAAGATACTAGTGTCCAAATTAAAGGCTGTTATGAAACTCTCCCAAAAAAAAGAGCAGAGAGCAAGGGCCTTTCACACCTTTCTAAACCACTAAACCACAAGGGAAAGAGAACGGGTTTGGAGCACATTAAAAATAACAAGGAAAAAAATATCCGAGTTAAAATAGGCAGGTCGTATCCCTGTGGTGCCAAGTCACAGCACAAGGCTCAGGATAGTGACAGATGAACATGAAATGATGAATGATAGGACTACCTATTTGTCATCTAGTGCAAGTAACTACCAAATTGCACTAACAGGCTTGCCTTTTTAAAAGGAAAAACAACCTATTTCCAGTTAAAAATAATGGCAATAAGGACTTATGTTGGGTGGGAGAAAGAAAGGAGTGAAAATAAAGAAGTTCCTGCAGTGAACTTACAAGCCAAACAAGTTCATGATGGTGTCCCCACCTGGAGCTGCAGTAAACTTGCAGGAGGTCTACTCAAGCAACTGCATAACTCCTCCCACAAAACACAGAACATCCAGAGCTATCAGGAACTGAACCAAAGAGGAAAGTACTACATGCATAGAAGATTCGCTCCTTACCACAGACAACTCATCAGAGGGTTTTGTGTGATACAAGACCTGTCTGCTTACAGCTTCTGTTTACAAGCTGCAGCCAAAAGCAGTTCTTAGTACTGTGGGACAAGCTGCAGAGGCCCAAGTCACCACTGAAAGCAGCCACAAAAAGCAGAAAATTTAAAAGGACAAGGAACCTAGAAGTAGCTAAGCAGCCTCCTCCTGTATCCACCTTCTTCAGGATTCTTGCTTTTTCTGAGTCCTTCCATACAGGAAAAGAGCTAAGGTGCATCAAGCGGTTAGAAGAAATGACGCTACTTCTCTTCTTCTTGCCCATCTTGTGACGAGTCAGCATATTCTCTTTAGGTTCAGTGGTTTCACTTTGGGATCATAAATGACAGCTTTTAACTGAAGTGAAGATCTGGGTTAAGGAGGAAGGATTGTCCCAGTTTGTTTTTGATTGAAGACTATAGAGGTTTGTGCCCCATTTGATTGCCTCTAGAGTATCTTGGTAATCATTTTGTCCCCTTCCACCATTTTCACTATTCAGAATTGGACCCAGTTGGACTGCTGAGGAGCCTGACTGGGAACAGCACTGAAAGAAAGAAAGAAGAATCAAAAGAAGCAGATATAATAAGGCTTCTTAACTTACACTTTCCAGTGCCTATGAGGATACTACTGTTCTTGCATGCAGTTGCCTTCACCACAGTTTACCTGGTTGCAGTGCTGAATTCTCCCCAGAGGTCTGTAGGGGCTGATACTGGTGCCTTTGATGCAGATGCAGGACCCTCTAAGTCTAACAGAATATCTAAAGCAGAAGGAAAAGATAAAATAAATATTCTTTTTTTAAAATCTAACTCATCAAGAACAAAACTTTAAAGGCACTGAAGCAGTCAACATTCACAAACTGCTGAATGTAGGGCCACAGAATCTTTGAAAGGACTCAGAAGAAGGAAGTTAGACCTTTACAGGATTTTCTTACAGTAGCAGCTTCTTTTACTGAACATGCAGAGAGCCTCCAGCTCATGCTGGAGGGGTACACAGTCTTGAAGAACTATTCAGTCTTCGACTAGCACACAAACTGGTAGATTAGTGGTGTTTTACTTCTCTGGAACAGATTTAAAGCCCGGAATAAGCCCAAGTTCAGCAACTGTAAACAGGGGCCAAACAGGCATCACCCTAACAGTACAAACTGGGCTGGACTCCAGCCCTGTTCAGAAGCTTGTGGTTTCTTCTTGTTCTGATCTGTACACAGCTCTGCTAAAGTCTCTACCTTCACAAGAGTACCATCAGCTCTCCAGATGCTCCTGTACAGTTATGCCCTTGGTATAGCATCCAGAACAGCTCAGCAACCTCTTTGTTATAGAATTACAAAAAGATTTGGGCTGGAAGTGACCTTGAAAGATCATTTAGTCCAGCGGCTCTTGCCGCAGGCAGAGACACCTTTGAACCACTACGTCATCATGTTGCTCAAAGCCCTGTCCAATCTGGCCTCCAGTAATCCCAGTGAAGGGGAGCTTCTTTGATCTCCCTGTTCCAGGGTCTTACCACTCTCATCATAAAAAATTTCTTCCTTATAGAAAATCTAATCTACCCTGTTTCAGTTTAAACCTTTACCCCTTGTCCTGTCATCCTGGTAATAAGTCTTCTTAGGAGGTCTCTAAATACCGAAAGGCTACAATAAGGTTTCCCTCTCTCCTCCAAGCTGAACAACCCTAGCTCTCTCAAGCCTTTCTTCACAGATGAGATCTTCCAGCCCTCTGATCATTTTTGCAGCCCTCCTCAGGACCTGCTCCAAAAGATCTATGGCTTTCTTGTACCTGGGACAGCAGAGCTGGATAGACTACTCCAAGTGGGATCTCAAGGGTGAAGTAAAAGGAGAGAATAACCTCCCTCAACCTGCTGGACAGGTGCAGCCCATGATATGATTTGGTTTCTGGGCTGCAAGCACATGTTGCTGGCTCATATCCAATTTTTCTTCCACCAGCATTCCTACATACTTGTCCACAGGGCTGCTCTCAATCCATTCATCTTCTACTGTGAATTGATACTGATGATTGCCTTGCCATAGGTGAAGGACATTGGACTTCATACATATGAACATAAACATATTTTTAATATAGAATTATATGCACACATTAAGACCAATCCAGTACACCTATGATACCACTATTTTTTTAACCTCTTTCTGGTGCTCATACTAAACCTTCCTCTCTATTTAGAGTCACTATTTTTTCCTGCATCAACAACAACCCCCTCAACATGTATCTTCCTGCCAGTGCAGTATTTCTGTGGACACTCTAGACAGCTCTGCTAGTGCACTTAAAGCACACACAATTTCAGAAAAAATCCAACTATTTAAATTTCCTCCTGACTTGTCTTAATCAAGTCACTTCATTTCTCTTGTTGAAAGGACAGAAGCTAAACCTCTGTCCTCACAAGAACAAGGGGGCATTATTAAACAAGCATGAATATCTTCAAGGCAAAGAGAGAAAAGTCAGCAGGATGCACATCTCACAGAGCACTCCTGACGCTAGATTGAACATCAGTTCCTGAAAGCAGGCCTCAATTCTCTCTGTGCACCTATTAGTGCCTAACAGCTTGCCCTGAGCCAGTGTTTACCTGCATTGCCCATGCCACTGGATTTCAGAACAGGTGGTGGTGTGACATGGTTGGCAATGGCTGTGGAAGAAGGGGGAGGTATGGGAGGGACTACAACTTTGCCTCCTGGTGGGGGTGGCAGCAGGCTTAGGCCACCTGATCCAGGTGCACGGGGCTTGGCTGCTCCTCCTTTCTTTGTCATCATATTCTGTACAAGAAGAAAGGACAAGTAAGGAAGAGTCTTTATTTGCATACCAGAGAAAGAAGCAGGATAAACTGGGATGCTTACCCCAATGTTCAGTTTGATGGTCTGCCCTTCCTTAAACCCTAAGTCTAATTTAGGACGTGTGTCAGATTCCTGAGACTCCTTGGAGATCTCAGTCTCCTGCTTTACCCACCTAAAAAGAAAAAAGACACAAGACCCCATAGCAAAAGGGTTTCAGAAAAACATATGGTTCCAACCCACCAAAGGACTACCTTGCCTTATTATACCAGCTACCTCTCTACTCCTACTGTAGTACAGCAAAAAGGTGGGACCACTGCAAATCCAAGAAACTATCTAATGCTGCACCTGTAGCATCACAGGACCTAAACTTAAAGCTCAGGGATCTGATCCTGCAGGTCCCTCAGTTTCCATGACCGCTGGCAGCACACTCAAGTGTCCTTGATGGAACCAGAGAAGGCCATCATGACCATCCCAAGGAAGCCTGTGCTAAATGAACAGGCACCAGCACCTGCCATGTTCCACAGGCCAGAGGAAAAAGCATTTCTGGAAAGCACAACTCACTTGAAGTGATCCTGTAAAGAGACGTTGAAGTCAAAGGCATCACCACGATCCGTGAATCCAATGCCTATAAAAGCACTTCGTCCTAGCAAGGAGACAGGAGGAATCATTGGAGGTGCCCTGCAAATGGACCCCTGTATTCATTCACTCTAAAATCCTTCACCTTCTCCTGAATCATTCCATGCTACCTCACTCTTGACATCTGCAGCTGAACACCAGCAGCTCAGAGCACTTCACTGGTTCTAGCCTTCAGGATGCACTCTTCTTCATACATGGCACTCTCAAAGCAAATGATCCTTCCTAGCCCACGGACTGTGCAGTGTAAAGAAGTCTCCTTTTATCTTTGCCTCCTACCTCTGCAATCACACTACTCAGCCTTTTCAGCACTAACACCATTTCAATTCACTGAGCATATACTCAGCTTCAGCAGGCTGCCTCCTCCACTTCTAATAATTGGCACATACAGGATCACTCAACTCACCAGTCCCATCCTGAATTCGAATAACAAAATAGCGGCTGGAATCTGTCACAGTCTCTACTGCAATGCCAGGGTATTGATCTATAGGAGCCTGAGCAAAGAGTTCTCCTGCAGATAAAGAATTAGGTGTTCAGAAGAGCAACCTCTTACTCAAGCATGACCAGGGCTGCCATATACAGCTCTGAGCAGGCTCAGAAGCACAGGCAGAGAAGCAGCAACCACAGTTGCAGTCTTCCCAAGTCACTGCCTTTCTGTTACCTGAAACTTTATCCTCCAGTTTTATATATGCAGTTTTGCCTTTAGATGTGACACGAAGCCGCCCTGTCCAGTCTGGATGGTCCAGTTTCCAGTCAGATGCCCTGAAACAAAGGGAAAAACCACCAACAAAAACATATATAGAGAGAAAACTCTTCACTTTTGCCCAGCTATCTCAGCAAAAGTCTCCATTCCTAAACCTCTAACACCTGCAGCTCCCTTCATTCCATGCCTCTCCTTCAAAAATATGAAGTCTCAGCTCCCCTCCATTACATCTATCCAACACACATGGCTCTGATTAGCCTCTCTCTCCTCTGAAGAAACAGACACAGTCCAGAGAACATAAACTCTATCTTTAAAAGTTTGCAGAAGTGGGCAGACAAACTCAGAAATTCAAACGGTAAATCCAAAAGCAGCCTATAATGGACTTGTGAGCATGAGGAAAACTCCCCAAATTAATCACAAAAACGTTTTAGTTGGAAAATACTTTTAAGAAGATCAACCATTACCAAACTCTACCAAGTCTGGTGCTAAACCATGTCCCTTAGTACCATATCTCTGCCTCTTTCAAATACCTCCAAGAATGGAGCTTAGACCACCTCCCTG
The DNA here is from genome assembly GCF_015220805.1 of Pogoniulus pusillus. Classification (NCBI taxonomy): domain Eukaryota; kingdom Metazoa; phylum Chordata; class Aves; order Piciformes; family Lybiidae; genus Pogoniulus; species Pogoniulus pusillus. The sequence goes on along the minus strand of NC_087268.1, from coordinate 19,792,306 downwards.
GGCAGCCTATTCCAGTCTTAGAGAATCCTTTCAGGAAAGAAGTTTCTTCAACTATCCAACCTAAACCTTCTCTGGTGCAACTCTCATCCTATCACTTTCTCCTAGACAGAAGAGACCAACACTCGCCTTGCTACAATCTCCTTTCAAGGAGGCATAGGCAATGAGGTCTGCTCTTGGCCTCCTTCTCTCCAGATTAAATAACCACACTTCTCTTAGCCAGTACTCACATAGGCCTGTTCTTCAGACCTTTCACCAGCTTCATTGCCCTGAAACACGGTGGTGTTGCATAACGAATAGGCACCCCACTGCTGCAGAACAGTATCGAGTCTCAGACTAGATGCAGCTAGGTGAGACACGCTATACACAGCCATCTTGCCTAGCTCATCCAACTCTTTGCCAAAAACTGTTGCAAAGCGAAAAAAACAAAACATCCCAAACCAAATTTTAAAAACCGTAACAAATTTTGCAACTAGAAACACCTGTGGACAGACATAACATCCACAGGCTACCAAGTCCAGCAAGTACCACCAGCACCCATGGGCACTTCAGAGCATAATCCCCCTTCTCCCATAAGTCTGTGGATACAGCTTGCAAAGTGACACTCCACTGGTGCTGTCTAAAGAGTTAGAACACATTTTCAAGTCCCGGCTCTTCCTTAAAAGCCACGTTGAACTCTTTCCGGCTTCCTCCCTGCCGCTGTTAAGAGCCAGCGGGGCCAAATTCAACGTTACACTGCATCAGCTTCACAGCCCAGCGGGCAAACTGGGAGGGGAGGCCAGCTCTACACGGATGATAGTTACCTCAGATGCTCTTGACACCTAAAAACAGAGCAATCCCTGCTTCCTCCCCACAGCATGGAGGCAAAGGCTCCCGCTTTGAGGAGATTCAAGCCATTAACGTCTCCCAAAGCTACAGCCGGTGGGAGTTAAGGCCTGAGAGCACGGCCCTCATGCTCTTCGGTCGCAGGCAAAGGCTTCTCACAGCCCCGCTCATGGTGAGCACGCCCATTCCTGGGCTCAGCCCCTGCCCACCCTGCCTTGCAGCAGCAGCGCCACAAGCAGAATAGGCAGGGCCTCGGCTAGGCTGCACCGAGACAGGGCCACCCCGGCTACAGCGCTGTCTCACCTGTACCCGCGGTTAGAAGTGCGCGGCGGGATGCGATAGACGTTTACATCGGTCTTCACGCAGAGAACGGACTCATATTCTAACTCAGCCGCCGCCATCTCTGCCACCAAAGCGTGAGAGAAGGGTGAGAGCCTAATAACCCACAATGCTTCCGATCACCATCTTTGATGAGGGCAGACGCCGCCTAAGGGCGGCTGGGCAAGCCCACGTCGAAGGCGTGAAGGAAGACATCTTGGATTCTGGCAGCAGCTTCGAGTGACGGGAGGTGGCCATCTTGGAGACGGTTCTGATGTGGTGACGATGCTGAGGCCAGTGCGGACCCTGGCAGTTCTCACACAGAGCCTGGCGCGGCCATCTTTGGTCCGGGGTGATGGCGGGAGCATGTAGATTCCTGCGCGCTTTTTCCTTCTCCCCTGAGTAGTTTTCTTTCCTCGCAGCCTTTTGGTCGAAGCTTGGGATTTATGGGGAAATGGGGGTTTGTGTGGTGTGTGGTGCTGAGATCGGGAGTCCTTTGGTAAAACACCACCAAACCAAAGAGGAAGTACAGCACAAACTGTCACAAGTTGTGCAGCTAGAAGTGGTGAAAATGCTAAGTAAAGGTCAATTTCAGGAGTGCTTGGGTTTGGGTCCTTTGCTAGAAGAAAGAAGTTGAGGTGCTGGAGCAGATGCAGAGAAGGGCAGCAAAGCTGGTGAAGAGTTTGGGGAACAGGTCTTGTAAAGACCAGCTGAGGGAACTGGCATAATGGTTGGACTCAGAGGTCTTTTCCAACTGAGAGAATTGTATAATTCTGTGAACTAGTGACAGAACACTGCAACAGGCTGCCCAGAGAGGTTGTGGAGTCTGCTCTGAAGACATCCTGAAACTGCCTGGATGCATTCGTATGTGATCTACTCTAGGTGATCCTGCTCTGGTAGGGAGATTAGACTAGATAAACTTTTGGGGTCTCCTCCAACACCTAACATTCTATGACTGAAGGAGCAGCTGAATACTTCCTGTTGTATTTAAGTTTTGTGTAGCTGTGTGTTGACGTGGTTTTCCATAGAACTTTATACAGTGACTCTGATTAATGAAGGCAGGGTTAAGGAACAGTTAATTAATCTGAACATCCATAAATCCATGGGTCCTGATGAGATACACATGCGGGTGCTGAGGGAGCTGATGGAGGTCACTGCCAGACCACTGTTTTTCATCTTTGGTAAATCATGGCGGATAGGAGAGTCTAGGGACTGGAGGAAGGCAAATGTCACTCCAACCTTCAAAAAGGGTAAGAAGGAGGACTTGGGTAACTATAGACCAGTCAGCCTCACATCCATCCCCAGAAAGGTAATGGAGCAACTTACCCTTGGCACTGTCCTTAGCCATATCAAGGACAAGAGGGTCATTTGGAGCAATCAGTTGGATGCAGAAAAGTTGGATGGAATTCCACAATGTTCAGTCATATGAGATGTGCATATAAAAATGCCTACATAAACAGGGTAAAATGCACAGTTTGTGCTAGTCCACAGGAAGTTTAATAAATGATGTAGAAGAATCATTTGGGCTTTTGCTTTCCCTATTTAAGAAAAAAAAAAAGCATTGAAAAGGCATTGTCTGACAAGGTACCTAATGGACGGATCCAGCATAGAGAGTTTTCCTTCTCTGTGCAGAAGGTACAGGGAAAACCAGTCTCACAGAATTACTCATTAGAAAATGTAAAGATAAATCCCAAGGTAGAATATTCTGTAGAATAGTCCAAATCCTATTTCAAATGGTGTTTCCTTCACTGAAAATGCCCTGGCAAAACATCTGATCAAAACACTCTGCCAGTATTGAGGACTGTTACTGTGAAGATCTACTTTTTAATTGTTTGTGATCTATATATGTAACAACTTTGCCTAGCTTTGTTCTGCTTGGTGTCCAAAGATTGTGCTTACCTGGCCTTAACCACACAAATTAATGGAAGTGATGATAGGGTTGAGTCATTATGGGTGAGAATAGGAGTAAGGATGGCAAGGGCGATACTGTGATGGGAGTATGCTATAGACCACCCAATCAGGATGAAGGCTGTATAGGGTTAACACTCCAGGGGGAGTAACCCTGAACCTAACCCTCGGGGTCTTGACCCCTCCCCAGGGGTGGGTCTGAACACCACCAGGTAATGGTTAGCCCACTCCCCCCCCTGTCCTGTACCATAAAAGCAGGGATACTTCCTGTTTATACCTCTGGGCATCGCTCTGCTTTACTCTATGCACCTCTCTGCATTTTCCCTGCATACCACGTAGCAGACAGGAGGCAGACAAAGCCACCATCACAAACTAGGGTTGTATTTATACATTTTGTATTTTGCTATTTTCCCTTCCCTATCCTTTGTAAACTTCCCTACCTCAGATACCTCTTCTAAGTTACTGTTAAACTTTTAACTTCCAAATCGTGTGAGATTAATTTATTTGGGTGTGCTTACCTCTCTCTCTCTATATATATATATCTAATTCCTTTCTTTGGGAAAGGAGGGGGAAGAGGGAAGGGCACTCTACAAATTGTTATTGGTTCTATCAAATTTATTAGAGTCTCTGGGAATTTAAATTAGAACTGAGACAAAGGTGTAGGTAAAATTTTTTATAAGCAGTTGAGAGAGGTCTCATGATCACTGCCCCTTGTTCTTGTGGGTGATTTCAACTTCCTGGATGTCCCGGATGTATTTCCCAGAAATACAATATAGCAATGAGAAAATGTGGGAATGCAAAGTGAAGAAGGATAATAACAGGTGGATGCTGACCTTAGTTCCCACCAGCAGCTGGCTATCTTATCTCAGAAGGGATAGATAATGGGCACCTTGTTAATGAGGAAAGAAAGGCGTGGTTTATGCTGATGGAGTGGGTTGTCCTTGACTAATTGTGCTAATGTGTGCTTTATGCTAAAATGATCAATAAAGGACTCTGGCATAATTCACATTGAATCGTCTGGAGTCCATGTGGCATCACCTTGGTCACATTGATCTGTGGGGCCTTGACCATGTTTCCTGTGGCAAGCTAAACAGATTTCTGCAACAAGAAAAAAGTCCTGGAGATTCCTGGAGTGTGTGGAGGATAGGATCCTGACACAATTGGTGAGAGAGCCAACCAGGGAAGGTGTCCTCATTGATCTGCTTATTGTGAACAGAAAAGAACTACTGGGGGAGGTAAAGGTTGGGGAACATCTAGGGCTCAGTGATCATGAAATTATTAAGTTCTCTATCCTTGGGGAAACAAGGAGAGAGGTCAGTAAAATGGCCACCTTCGACTTCTGGAGGGCAAACTTTGGCCTGTTTAGGAGTGTGGTGGTTTGGCTTTTACCCCGCCCCCCCTCACTTTTAGAAATGCCCCAGCTAACTCAGACGGGCTCTGGGAATATAAATGAAGCTATTTATTTACAGCTGGCACAATATACAAACAGTTATTTACAATATATACAGAAATACACAAAAATATACAAGGTAAAAACAATACAGAAGCACAACTCCCCTCCCAGAAACCTGAGTCCCCAGGAGGGGCTCTCAACCACCCCTGTACCTCTCCCTGCCCCTCTCAACCTTACCCCAATCCTGAGAAAGAATAGAGGCGCAGCCAAGAGGTTAAGGAGCAAGGTTAGTGGCAGTGAGGTTAAGGAGATGTAGCTTCTTCTAAAGCCAGAAGCAGAGTGAGAAAATGGCAAAAGTTATCTAATGTTTACTTTCTTGTTCCCATACATCTCAGCGAGACTGTGAGAGGAGGAGACACAGCCATTGTTTCCCTTTTTCAGCCAATTATCTAGTTCTTTTCACCAAAACATTCTAGCCTGCTTCAAACTAGCACAAGGAGGTAGATGGACAAAGTCCCTTGGGAAGCTATCCTGAAGAATTTAGGAGTCCAGGAGGGTTGGACTCATTTCAGGTGATAAGTCTTAAAGGCATGGGAGCAAAGTGTGCCTGTGTGTCAAAAGACAAGTTAGCAAGGAAGGCTCCAGCCTGGCAAAATAGGAACCTTTGGGTGGACCTCAAGAACAAAAGGAGAGTGTCTGGCCTTTGGAAGAGGGGGCATATCTCTTGTGAAGACTATACAGTTGTAGTGAAACTATGTAGGGAGAAAATTAGGAGAGACAAAGCACAACTAGAGCTGTTAAAGATAATAACAGAATGTTTCTATAAATTCCTTAACAGCGAAAGGAGGATGAGGGAGAATTTCTATCTCCTCTTGAATGCAGATGCAAACCTAGTGACTAAGGATGAAGAGAAGGTTGAGGTGCTCAATGCCTACTTTGCCTTGGTCTTTAGCACTGGATCCAGCAGTGCCCTGGGCAGCCACCCTCATGAAGCAGGAGTCAGAGAGAGGAATCAGAATGAGGGTGTCACAATAAATGAGGAAGTGGTCACTGACCTGCTGCACCACTTAGACGTGCACAAGTCTGTGGGGCTGGATGGGCTGCACCCAAGGGTGCTGATGGAGTTGGCAGATGGGCTCACCAAGCCACTTTCCATTATTTTCCAGGAGTCCTGGCTAACTGGGGAGATGCCATTGGACTGGAGGGCAGCAAATGTAGCACTTAGCTACAAGGAAGGCAAAAAGGAAGATCCGGAAACTATAGACCTGTCAGTCTGACCTCAGTACCAGGGAAGGTCATGGAGCAATCATCTTAAATGTCATCATACCTCATATAGATAACAACCAGAGGACCAGACCAAGTCAGCATGGGTTTGTGAGGGGCAAGTCCTGCCTGACTGACCTTATCTCCTTCTATGACAAGATTACCTGGCTACTGGATGAGGAAAAGACTGTTGATGTTGTATTCCTAGACTTTGGAAAAGCCTTTGATACTGTTCCCCACAAGATTCTTGTAGACAAATTGGCTACTCATGGCTTGGTTGAGCACTGTCTCCTGGATAAAGCCCTGTCTGAACAGGAGGGCCCAGAGAGTGGTAGTCAATGGAGTTAAATCCAGTTGGCAGCTGGGCACTAGTGGTGTTCCTCAGAGATCTATGTTGGGACCACTTCTTTTTAACATCTTTATTGATGACCTTGATTCAGGCATAGAGAGGTCATCAGTAAGTATGCAGATGACACCAAGTTAAGTGTCAGTGATGATTTGAATGAGGGTAGAGAGGCTCTTCAGAGAGACTTGGATAGGCTAGATCAATGGGCCAGCATTAGTGGGATGAGTTTCAACAAGGCCAAATGTTGAGTCACAACAACTCCAAGCAATGCCACAGGCTTGGGCCAGTGTGGCTGAAGAGCTGCTTTGCAGAAAGGGATTTGGGGGTTATAATAGACAAGAGCTGAATGTGAGCCAGCAGTGTGCCCAGGCAGCCATGAAGGCAAATAGCATCCTGGCTTGTATTAAAAATGCTGTGGCTGGCAGCAGTAGGGAGGTGATTGTCTCCTTGCACTTGACTTTGGTGAGGCCACACCTCGGGTGTTGTGTTCAGTTTTGGGCACTCCAATACAAAAGAGATGTAGAGGTGCTGGAGTGGGTCCAGAGGAGGGCAACAAAGCTGGTGAAGGGCCTGGAGAATAAATCTTGTGAGGAGCAACTGAGGGAGCTGGGGATCATTAGTTTGAAAATAAAAGAGGCTGAGGGGAGACTCACTGCTGTCTGCAGCTACCTGAAGAGACATTGTGGTGAGGCTGGCGCTGGTCTCTTCTCACAGGTAATTGGAGACAGAACAAGGGGAAATGGCCTCAAGATGAGACTGAGGAGGTTTACATTAGATAGTAGGAAAAAAAATTTCACTGAGAGAGTGGTCGGGGAACTGGAACAAGCTGCCCAGGGGGTGCTGCCCTGGGAGGTGCTGGAGTCACCCACTCTGGATGTGTTGAAGAGTCATTTGGATGTGGTGCTTCGGGATATAGTTTATCTAACTTGTAGAGTAGGGTTATAGTATGGACTTGGTGATCCTAAGGATGTTTCTGTCATTCTGTGACCTTACTCAGCAATGTATGCAAATGCCCTGAGGTCATCAGTGGATTTTTTGAAGAGGAGAGTCTGAGGAATGCCAGTGCAGGTTTTCAGAGTTTTATGTGGGTGTAACTATTCAGTAACTGATAAACTGGTACAGGTTTTCAATGAAAGTCCTGAAATGGCAATATAAATGGTAATGCATTAGAGTTTTCACCAGCTTCTTGTTGTGGCCAGTTGAGTCTATACATCAAGATAAATGTCAATACAAACACCCTTATTGACAAGCCAGTGGAGTATGGGCTAGATGAATGGTGCTTGAACTTCTGCAGTCGCTGAAGGTGGTGATCAGAACTAAGTCCAGATAGAGAGCAGTCACTAGTGGTGTCTGGTTTTGTCTGACATTGGTTCTAGTACAGTTTAACTCCTCTTGAATAACCTGGACGATGAATCAACATGCACTTTCAGCAAGTATGCATGTAATACAAAGACGTATACTAATGTATCCCTGCTACCATTCAGGGTAACATGAACTGAGCAGACAGGAAGTTCATAAACCTCAAAAAGTACAAAGTCCTGCAACTGAGAAGGAGCAGCCTCATGCTGGGGGACTGACAACATGAAAAGCATCATTGCAGATAATTATTAAGTTGTGGTCCTGATGGACAAAAAATCCAAACATAAGCCAGTAATGTGACCATGCAGTATAGAATGCAGATAGCTACCAGGGGTTGGATTAGAAGTGTTGCCAGCAGGGCAAGAGACCTGATTCTTCCCCTCTACTCAGCTCTATTGAGACCACATCTACAGTGCTGGGTCCAGTTTTGGGTTCCCCAGCACAAGACAGGTACGGTGTAGTGGAGTGAAACTTGTGGAGAGACAGTAAGGTGATTAAGAGACTGATGCGTGTGTCATGCAAGGAGAGACAGAGGGACTGTTTAGCCTGGAGAAGACTGAGGGGGATCTTAACATCTGTCTGATGGAAGTGTTTAATCCAAATGAAGCCAGACTTTTCTCAGCGATGACTGTGACAGGCAGTGGGCACGTACTGGAACACAGGAGCTACCATCTGAACACAACAGAAGTTTTTTGACTGTGAGAGGGGTTGAACACTGGGAGCTAGTTGCCCAGGGAGTTTATGGAGTCTTCTGCTGTGGAGGTGCTTGAACCTGACGATACAGCCCTAGGCAGTTTTCTCTATCTGACCCTACTTTGAATAGTGCGGTTGTGCTGGACAATCTCCAGACAGTATTCCAACTTCAGTCATTCTGTGTTTCTGTGAATTAGACCCTTTCTAAGCTAATTCAGTGTGTTTAACATGAGGGAAGGGAAAGATCCCAAGAGAAGAATGTAGTCTGGTGATTTGAGATTACCATCAAAGCTGCAAGTCAGTGTTTATGAAAACAGTAAAAAGTCTTTTTTCCTCTTTGCACCATCTCCTTTGCACGTCAACATCTTTAGGCCTTTTTTGTTGAGCGGCAAAATGCTTCGCTAGTAAAACTTCTTGAAAGGTTCCTTTCTACAGAGATAATCTCCTCACAGTCCAGAGTGAGCTGGATGGGCTAATGACAAATGTGCTTGCTCTGCAAGGTTGCTGTCAGGGGAGTGGTTTTAACTTGCAGAATCAGAGCTGGTCTACTGGTGGAGGACCTTTTGGCACAGGAGAATTTGACTAGAGTTAGTGAGCAACATCATGGTGAAAAGAATGTGTGTTGCTTGGCCAACAGGAACAGCCCCTATCAACACTTTCTTTCTGGGTTTGAGGAGTCCCCAAGAAAAATGGCATCTGAAAATAAGATAACAGCTAGAGGAATTTTCCTGGTAGGCTATTGAGAGCCTCTCCATCTTTGCAGGTACAGCCCAGCCTTGGCCTGCCTTCCAGTTTCTCGTGTCCTGTTTTGTGTTGGAGGTAGCATTCATGTGTCTCACGGTGAAATGCCCAGGAGTAGAACTCTGTTCTGTCTTGGTTCATTTTCCAGACCAAAACTGAAATACTAAAGCTGATTATTGTGCGAGGGTCTTTTTCATTTCTTCTAGATGTCTTGATTTCCCAGACTGGGAGGGCTGATGGGGAACCTTGCCATTGCACACTTGAAATGCCTTGTCCTGGATGCTTTTTCCTTTTTACAGGCTTGCCACATTTTGTGCTACCAACATTTCAGATAACCACTTCTAACTTTTCATTAGTTAAGTTCCTTCTTAATTACATTAGGAAAAAAAACCCAGAAAATAACAAACAAAAAACCCCACACAAAACAACAGTAAGATTTAAAATACCCTGAAAGGTGAACAATTAGATTGAAATTTCCTTGACATGACCAGTTCACAGAGCACAATGTTCTGTATTTGGTGAACTAAGCTATCTCAATCTGGGACAGAAGCTGATCTGGTTTCGTAAGAATCCTAGAAATGAGATGAACTACATGAATGTGCCAATCTGATAAAACATAGAAGTGGCCACTCAATGACAGACCAGAGAGGCCTAGCTGTGGTGTGACAGGGCTTGGAATTATGAAATACGTGGAGCAAAGGTCAACATGCCAATAGACAAGATATCCAATTCAGTTGTTTTATGAAAACTATAGCAAACTCTCTGCACATCAGTCTCTTGCTTTCTGCTAATACACAATCATAGACTTGTTTCAGTTGGAAAAAACACCTAAAATTGAGACCAACCATTACCTAACTTTGTATACTATGTCAGGTGCTAAACTGTGTCCCTCAGCACCATATCTCTGCTTCTTTTAACAGCTCCATGGATGGGGATTCAACCATCTCCCTGGGCAGCCTGTTCCTATCTATGAGAACCCTTTCAGGGAAGAAGTTTTGTCTAATAGCCAACCTAAATCTCTCTGGGTGTGTCTAGAAGCCATTTCCTCTCATCCTGTCACTTGTTCCTGGGGAGAAGAGACTGACCCCCACCTCACTGCAACTTCCTTTCAGGGACTTCTTGTCCTGGAGTCCTGTATACCCCTAAATTCCTTTCCCTCTGTGGTTTGAATGGGAGAGGAAAAGGCGCAAAAAGACCTGTTTCCCCCTGCCCACCTTGCAGGCGTGGAGGGCGGTGAGCAAGGGGCCCTTCTGGCAGGAGGGGTGCCCCATGCAGTGCCTGTGCTGGGATCGGGCTGGGGATTGGCTGTGGTCTTCGCGCCTAGGAAGTGGTAACTCTGCTCTTTGTGTAGGAAGAGTATAAATATTGGGGGACTTCCCGCTCTTGGGGTTCCCACCTTAGAGTTCGCCCCCACCTGAGCGTTCGTGCCTGCCTGAGAGTTCCCGCCCCCCCCCCCCCCCCCCCCAACCTGGATAGACTCTGCAGAAGGAGCCCCTGGCGCTCTGCTCTGAAGGATGGCTTCTCACCATTAGCACCCTTTAAGCAGACTCAACAGGCCTTAACGACCCTCCAACTGCCTCTGAAAGAGAGGGAGGGGAGAAGCAGCTGGACCACCCTTTCACTTCAGCCAGCCTGACTGAGTTATTTTGGCTCAGCTTTATTATTAAGTGGGAAATGCTAATATTTAATAGCTCAACAAGCCTTTTCCAACTTCTGACTTCCAAAATAGTCAAATTACCTATGGTATCTGTGCTAGTTTCAAGCTAGCTAGAATGTTTTGGTGAGAAGAGGTAGATTACAGGCTGTGAAAGGAAAACAATGGTGATGTCCGCTCCCCTCAGAGTCTTGCTGAACAAGAAATGAAAACATTAGATAACGCTCTCACCATTTTTCTCTCACTCTCACGTGGGCTGCTGGCTGAGCAACATCTTACTCCCTAACCTCACCTTCCATTTGGCCTCACCCACTTTGCTTCTTAACCTCTTGGACAAACCTCTATTCTTCCTTAGCACTGAGGTAAGGTTGAGAGGGGCAGGGGGAAGGTGCATGGGTGGTTGAGAGCCCCTCCTGGGGACTCAGGTTTCTGGGAGGGGAGTTGTGTTTCTGTATTACCTTTTACCTTGTATATTTCTGTATATAACTGTATATACCGTAAATAGCTGCTTGTATATTGTGCTAGCTGTAAATAAATAGCTTCATTCCTATTTCCAGAGCCAACTAAGGCTAGTCTGGGTGATTTCTAAAGTGGGGGGGGGGGGGAACACCCAAACCATCACAGTATCCTTGTAGATTTTCTCAAACGAGCTGAATCTGATAATTAAAACTAAATTAATTTCTGTATATAGTTTTGGGGTCAGGTTTTCAGGAAAATAAAATAACTATTTTTATATAAATGTCCTGAGTCACAGTATCACAGTATCACAGTATCACCAAGGTTGGAAAAGACCTCACAGATCATCAAGTCCAACCCTTTACCACAGTGCCCAAGGCTACATTAATTCCCTGCCTCCACAACACTTGTAGAAAAATGGAAGGTCTGCTCTCAGCCTGCTACCCTGTAAATAGTAGCCGCATTTTTCACTTCCTGGGCTCCATACCATGTAGTTGGGATTCTGTCCCTTGTATCTGCTCTTGAAACAGGACTAAGGGAGCCACCGATCTTCTGGGATCATCCTGCAGCACTTGCATTTGCCAGCAGCTGCATCTACACCCCTGCTCTATGTAGCAAAGGCAGGCAATCAGTGCAAGCAATCTTGGAAGGTGCCTCTACTGAAAAACCAGTAAATCTGATACCTTACTTCCTTGCCAGAAGCAAGACTTCAACAGAGCAGGACATCAGCAGCACAGTGCAATGCAGAACTTCTCATCACCACTGTATGAAGAGTGAGCTGTGGCCTTGCACATCACTTAACAGCTTTTTTTGGGCGTGTTTGTGTGCCATAAAACTGATAAAACAAACTTTGGTATGTCTCTTCGGAATTTGTCATCCCCTCTTTTCTCTCTTTTGAGTATAATTAGGGTCAGAAGGACGTTTTGGTGAAAATTTCCCTAGAAGGTTGCAGTACTTGCAGGAAGACACCACTTGCCCTAGTAAACTACAGGTGTATTGGTTTAAGCTGAGTGGCCCCACTAGAAGGGACAAGTACTAGAGGAACAAGGCTACCCTCCTCCCCTACCAGTGACACATTCCCAGGTGGATTGTATATACTACACCATGTTAACATCATACTCACTGCATGATAGGAAGGGGCTGGCTAGGGCTTATGGGATTTGAAGTAGAGTATATACCTTATAAAGATTCCTGGTTTGAGTTTTTGTGTTTTTTTCATTTGTGCTCTTCACCAATGGCTCGCCTTCTGCCTTCTGCTGGTTTCCCTCGCCGCTGCATACACTGGTATTTCTTTTCGGTTTTCTTTTGTGTCATCTGGTATCCCAGTAATAGAGTAGTGAATTGTCCTTATCTCATCTAATGTATCTGCCTCCGAGTCATTTCCCTCTCCATCTGTGCTGAGGGGAAGAGAGGGCTTGTGAGAGTGGGCTGTGTTAACCCAGGACAGTCCATATTTGGTGTCCTGGCACGTGGCCTGAGCCCAAGTGTCAAGCTGAGATAGTGAGAGAGTTCAATTCTGCCACAGTAAATTTGCTCACCTTGTATTTGTTTTGGTATATTTCCCTTCGTGTTAACCTTTCCTGGTTCCACTACATAAGCTCTTATGCATTTTATGTATTTGCATTCCCTGTGGTGCTGTTTGTCACTTTGGGGAAATGGCTTAAGGCAGTGATGGTACAGTGCTGTTCAGTGGCATGTCTGCTGTTATGATTGGATTATTTCACTGTTAAACTGGTTTCCTTGTGCAGTGTTGTCATTTATCAGTAATATCACCCAACTGACAAGTAGAAGAGAAGAGAGCACTTGTTCACCTTCTGAGTGCTTTGAATATCTGTGAGACACTAACACCAGACTGCTTCTTCTGTCTTGTCTCTTAAATGTGTGCCTAGTCCTGACCACCGCGATACAAATCTTTCCAAAGAATGCCATTTGGAGACCTGCCCCGAGGCTGGGTAATTTCAGTGGGAGGGTATGCAGGAGAATATGGGCAAGTGCCTAGGACAGTGGTCACCTCTGGTGTTATGGAATATCACCCCGACGAGCTGGTAGAATGCTTGGACAAAGGATGTTGTCAGTCTGGAATTTCCCAAGAGATACACTTCACTGCGATGTGCTGGGGTCTGTCCCGTGCCTATTGAGCCCTTCTCAGTGCAGTTCAGCATGCAGAGGCAAAGGAAGAGGAGGTTTGTGGGCCTAGAAGCAGACCAACAGGTATGGCAGCCAGGCTGAAGAGCCAGCCTGTGCAGTATCGGTGAACCCTGTACAGAGGAAGAAGTACACAAGGAAAACAGCTTGTCCTGCAAAGGATGAGGACCAAACGGGGCCATCATGGAACGAGAGGAAGAGCCAGAGGTAATCATTCCATCTTTATCCCTGGGCAAGCTTCAGGACGTGCAAAAGGACTTGACTGCCAACCAGGTGAGCCCATTATCATGTGGCTGCTCCAGTGCTGGGACAGTGGAGACAGTATGTTGGAACTAGAAGGCAGGAAAGCCAAAGAGTTGGGATTCCTGTCTACAGAGGGAGAAATTGACAAGGTCTGAACTCTCAACTTCTGGAGACAAATTCCAGCGGGTGTGAAACACAGGTACTCTTTCAAAGAAGATAAGATGCGCTACCTGAGAAGATGGATCACCATGGAGAAAGGCATCCAGTACTTGAGGGAACTGGTTGTGCTGGAAGTGCTCTCTAATGACACGAATGTCAGTGCTCAGCCTACAGACCCAGATGAGGTCATATGTACACCAGCCACGTGGAGAAAGTTTCTGCAAAGTGCAAAACTGTCACGTGCCAGCTCATTTGCAACAGCATCCTAGGCCATAAAAGATGGCCCAGGACAAATGGTGGCTGAAATGATTGGCATGCTCCAGCAATATGAGAAAAATCTGTTTTCTCATGTACAGGCCTGTGTTTCAGCTATGGAGGAACCATCACAAGGAGGCAACCGAACCCAGGAGAACATGGCCTACTCCCGATCTGTGCAGTCTGATCTCAGCTATTAGAAGCAGGTGTCTCCCTGTCCAAGAGAGAATCTGGGAAGCATAGGCTCTGGTTTTACTTATGTGACTGAGGGGAGGACATGAAAAAGTGCGATGGAAAGTTCAGTTCTAGCTGCACAAGAAGAATGCTGCCCCAGTTTCCAGTAGAGAATTTCCCAAGAGCAGATGGATTGGTCTTGCCTCTGATCCTCTTGAAGGGACTTTCAGAGCATTCTTACAATATGCAAGTGATTACAATCAGGATTAGAGGGGTTCTGCCTCTGACTGGGTGGAGGAGAGGGACAGTCAGGTCTATTGGCCTGGTATGTCAAAACCACCAAAGTATAAAGGTTTAGTAGATACAGGTGCACAATGCACTCTGATGCAGTCAAACTATGAGAGGTGGAACCTATATATATTCCTGATGTGACAGGGGGATCCCAACAGCTGAGTGTGTTAGAAGCCAAGGTGAGTCTAACTGGGAATGAATGGCACAAACACACCATTGAGTGAGTGGCCATGGGGTGCATCCTTGGTATATTTTAGTAGAGGATGTTTGAAGGATCCAAAGGGACACCAGTGGGCATTCGGTATAGCTGCCTTCAGAACAGAGGAACAAAACCAGCTGACTGCTTTGATTGGTCTCTTAGAGGACCCTTTTGTGGTGGGGCTGCTAAGCACTATAGATTAGCAAGTGCCAACTGCTCCTGCAACGGTGCACCTGTGGCTACATCACCCCAGTTGGGATTCCCTGGCCCTTACTTATAAACTAATTCAACAACTGGAGAGATGAGAGGTGAGCAGTAAAACTCATTCATCTTTCAGCAGCCCCATGTGGCCAGTGCAGAAATCCAGTGGTGAATAAAGACTGAGAGAGGTTACACCGGTGATGAGTGCTGTTGTGCCAGACATGATGGAGCTCCAATACCAAGTCAAAGGCAGTCAAGTGGTATTCCACAACTGACATTGCTAATGTGTTCTTCTCCATTCTCATAGCACTGGAATGCAGGCCACAGGTTTCTTTTACCTGGAGAGGTGTCCAGTACACCTGGAATCAATTGCCCAAGGGGTGGAAGCACTGCCCCACCATTTGCCATGTACTGATCCAGACTCTACCAGAACAGGGTGGAGCTCCAGAACATGTGCAGTACATTGATGACATCATAGTATGAGGTGACACAGCAGAAAAAAATTAGGAGAAAGGGAAGAAAATAATCCAGAGAGATTCAGTTTCTAGGATAAAATGGCAAGATAGGTGTTGCCAGATTCCAGTGCACGACATTTATAACATTGCAGCTGTGTCTCCACTCACCAATAAGGAAACACAGACTTTCTTGGGTGTTGGACATTTCTGGAGGATGCATATCCCAGACTACAGTTTGATTGTGAGCCCTTTCTACCAAGTCACTCAGAACAGTTTTCAATGGGGCCCTGAGCAGCAACAGGCCTTTGAACAGATCTAACAGGAAATTGTCTGTGCAGCAGGCCTTGGGTCAGTTCAAACAGGACAAGATATTACACATGTGCTTTACACTGCAGCTGAGAAGAATGGTCCCACGTGGAGCCTTTGGCAGAAGACATCCAGGAAGATGACAGGTTGACCCCTAGGATTCTGGAGTTGAAGCTACAAAGGAACTGAGGCCAAATAGCCTCCAACCAAAAAAGAGATACTAGAGGCACATGAAGGAGTTTGAGCTGCCGCAGAAGTGATCGGTAAAACACAGCTCCTGATGCTCCAGCTGCCAGCACCAGGCTGGATGTTCAAAGGAAGAATCATGCAGCTGATGCCACGTGGAGGAAGTGGATCACACTGGTAACACAGTGAGCTCAAATAGGGAGTCCTGTCCACCTGGAAATCTCAGACGTCATCACAAACTAGCCAGAGGGAAGACATTTTGTGGTGTCACCAGAGGAAACACATGCTGAGGAGGCTCCCCTATACAACAAACTGCCAGATAATGAAAAGCAACATGCTCTGTTCACGGATTGGTACTGCTGTACAGTGAGAAAACACCAAACATGAAAGGCCGCTGGGTGGCGTCCCAGGCAGGTGGGAGAAGCTGCTCAGAGAGAAGGTGAACTGAGTCAGTTTGCTTAAGTGAGGGGCATCAAATTGGCTTTAGATGTTGCTGAGCAAGCAAAATGGGCAGTGCTCTATCTCTATACAGACTCCTGGATGGTGGTAAATGCTTCGTGGGGGTAGGTGCAGCAATGGAAGGAAAACAACTGGCAGCACAGAGGTAAACCCATCTGGGCAGCTGAACTGTGCTTCTTTGGCAGAAACCTTGGTGGTCCAGGTATGTTATGTGGATGCTTACATAGCCAAACCTGAGCCACTGAAGAACATCAGAACAACCAACAGGTAGATCAGGCTTCTAAGATTAGAGTGGCTTGGATGGATCTGGACTGGCTTTTCTAGCTCAGTGGGCCCACAAAGCCATCAAGGAAGGGATGCAACATACAGATGGCCTTGAGATTAAAGCGTGGACTTAACCATGGACACCACTGCACAGGTTACCCACGGATGTGAAACACTGCTGCAATCAAACAGGCCAAGCAGGTATAGCCTCCGTGGTGCAGGGGGCAATGGCTGCAATATAAATATGGAGAAGCCTGGCAGATGGATTTCATCACACTGCCACAGACCTGCCAAGGCAAAGACTATGTGCTTAAAATGGTAGAAGCAACCACTGAAGAGCTGGAAACATATTCAGTGCCTCATGCCACTGCTTGGACCATCTTGGGCCTCAAAAACACAAGTCTTGTGGTGACATGGCACCCCAGGAAGAACCGAGTCAGGGAATAGGACTCATTTTCAAAACAGCCTTACAGACACTTGAGTCAAGGAGCATGGCATTGAGCAAGCTTATCACATTTATCACACACCAGTTGCTGGAAAGGTCAAACAGTACAACAGTCTACTGAAAAAATATATTGAAAGCAATGGGAGGAGCAACCTCTAAAAAACAGATGCACATCTAGCACAAGTCAGGTGGCTGGTTAACACCAGAGGATCTGGTCCTGTAGGTGGTGGCAAGAGTTCCTGTGGTACACATGAAGAGTATCTTAAGGAAAAAGGCCTGTGTTAGTCCTGTTTCAGGTAAAGGCAAATCTACTTGTGGAAGTGCTTTTGCTCAGGGACCGTGGTGCATCTGGAGGGTAATGAGGGAGGACGGAGAAGTCCATTGTGTACCACAAGATGATCTTGCTTCGGGCAAGCATAGACAGTTAATGATAAATTATGTTAATTTTTGCTAAGCATGACAAAGATGGTGTAGAATTAGTGGTTAGACTGGCCCCACTACAAGGGATGAGGGCTACCTGCTTCCAGCAGAGGCAGTGCTGCAGTGCTAGCTGGATCATATATTCTACACCATACTGCATGACAGCAAGGGGTTGGCCAGGGCTTATGGCCCCTAAGTATATTCTATAGTTTTCAAAGATTCCTGTTTCAGGGTTTTGGTGTTTTTTTCCCTTGGCTTCTGGGCAGGATTGCATCCCTTTCTTTCAGTTTTGGTTCTCATGGTTCCTGTTTTGCCTTTTCCACTGGCTGCTGCAGATGCTGGTTGTTTTCTCTTTTCTTGTGTGTGAGCTGAAATCCCTGCATCTAAGTAAGTAAATTGCCTTATTTCATTAACTGCCTCCCCACCATCCCGGCTCCTTCCTGTTTCGGGGAGAAGAGGATTGGTGAGAGTGGGCTATGTTAACCCAGGACATACATGTAGGTGTGGGCTGTTAATTTTGTGCTGTCCACACCTAAATCCCATTTCTAAGGTAAGTGGGGACAGACCCCATCCAATGAGCGCCGCTGAAAAAAAATGATTCAAGACTGGCACCAAAAGAGTTAAACCATAAACATTCACTTTTTCTTTTTATTAAGAAAGCATGCACAAAAATAAACTCGTGAAACCATGCCCTTCTCTCCCTGACCACTGACACAAAGCACAGGGGGGCCTTGCCAAGAATCCCTCTCTGGGACAGGCTGGCATCCCTCCCCTCCCTGCAGAGCTCTGAAACACCCACCCCATGCCTTCCAACACACTAATGAGGGGCAGAGGAATGAGGCTAATTTGCACACTGACCTGCATGTATTTACATATGCAAATGAGGCACAACTTAATATTCAAATAATGCAATTATGCAAGTGAGGAACACTTGGATACGCAGAAGGAGACATCTTGTTTTTGTTCCTGGTGGTGTTTTCAGGCTTCTACAGGGCTAGCTCTAACATCCTCTGTAAAGCACTAACTGGCATCTACCAGAGGTTGTCTCTCATGGCTGTCTCTGGTGCCACATTCCACAGAAAATTGTCACAGCCGCTTCCAAGCTGTATCATTCCCATCCTGAGGCAGCAGAAAGAACAGCTGACTCCATATTCAAGTTGTCTGGAATTCCTCATTTCTCTTGGAAACACTCAGTGATGAACTTCCCCCCCACCTCCCCTCAAACACACACTTAAAAAAGAAACAAAACAAAACAAACAAAAATGTCCCCTCCCTGCAGTATGACGAGACTGTCCTCTTCCCTGACAAAGATCCAACCAGTTTATCCTTACAGCACACATAAAATACCATGATAGTTCCCCACCTTGCAGCACTCAGAGCAGACTTCCACACTCCAAGTCTGACAAGTGGCCACAATGGTTTCACTTTCACCTTGGTTCCCTTCACTGGCAAACAGGGAATAAGGGCTGGGGGCAGGATTTACAAAATACTAAGAGGAACAAGAGGTTTGGCAGAACAGGGCCATGCCAGAAAAAAGGGGAACATGGGACACAGCTTTGGAGATGAGAAGTCTCAACACTCCCTCCTGTTCCTGGCACCTTCTCCACCTTCTTGATCTGCAAGTGCTGACAAAACTTATCATTTAGGATTTACACTAGATTCCATCATCTCCCCAGCTCAACTGCAAGGGGCTGGCTTGACCCATCCTCCTCCCTTCTATGCTGACCTTTGTCCATTTGGTTTAAAAAAAGTTGCCTCACTTCATCCTCTCTCTTTTAATGTATCTCTTACAAAACCCTCTTGTGAGGGCCTCAAGTTATTTGACCAGAAGTACCCTCATCCACCTCCACACTGAGCAGCAGCTTTCTTTCCCCACTGTTAGCTTATTCCCAAAATGGGAACCACTGACCGAGAACTTGCACCTCTGCACCAAGACTCCTGGTTTTGGCTGCTCTCAAACTACAGGCAAGGACAGTCTTCAAAGGAATACAAGGGGGTTAACAACTGAAAAAATACTCATGGGAAAAAAACTTCCAAATTTGCATATGCAAGTAAAAGCCTCATGACATATTCTGAAGAAGCGTTTGTAGAGGTGTGGGGTGAAATGAAAAGCTCTGGGGAATGGAATTTGCTGAAGCACATGACACCCCTGACTGCTTCTTGTATCTGATGGGTATGGATGTTTCACTGCAAAAGGCAGTGTAGAAGATAGGTCTGAATTCCCTCATACTCTCAGCCCTCTCAGATGACACAGCATTCCGAGACTCAACTTTTTTGCTGAAACACCTTCTCTGCTACATTCTCCTTTCTCCAAACCAAGGTCTCTTCACCCAGATCAGCTCAGTTCTTAGGGGTTACCCCTTCCTTTTATGCGTGGGAACTCTCCTTGCTTTTCCTCCTGGTGCGAGAAAGTTCACAGAGCTAAGATCACCCCCTCCAGCATCCCTTTAGCCCCCCGACCTTTACGACATTTATGAAACAACAAAAATACAGGCTCCCAGGGTTCACTAGGCTCTCTCACTCCAGTAGGCAACGCGGCAGATTTGATGGCCAACTTGAAGGGAAAGAGGGATTGTTAAACGTAAAACAATGGAGGCAGAGAAAGATGCACTCAAGGATTCAGCCTTCCAAGGTCTTTTCATGGCACCAAGGACCCATCTTTCCACCCTCCATAGGGCACCACACAACATGAAAGAAGCCATTCTGATGCATCTGAGGCCACCAGAGGAGGGGGAGGGCTGTGCTCAATTATTGGTAATAATAATAACAATAATAATAATAAACAGAAGAATAAAAAGAAGAAAAAAAAACAGGACGCAAGGAAGGATTATCTTCGGCGGCATCTTGTGGTGGCTTCTCTGGCAGAGATAGAGAATATATATCTATTTACAAGTGAGGCAGGGAGGCTGGGGAGGGTGGTGCTGGCACCAGTGACCCCATGTGTGCCCCCCCTCCATCGTCCTTCACCAAGGACGGACTATCAAGTCTTTAATTCACTAGGTGATTAAGTCCCAGTCAAAATCATCAGGAATTTCCTCACTGGCACCTGGAGGAGGGCCTGGAGGCCGAGGAACCAGATGGTGAGCTGAGCAAAAAAAAGAAGAGAAAGGGAAGAGAGCTTTTAGAATTAAATAGTCATGATTTTCTACAGCGAGCAAAAGGAAGTATAAGGAATTTGGGCTTTCTCCCTTCCAACAGTCTAATAACCAGCAATGCTACTGGCCTGAATTGCTCCGCCAGACAGCACTCACCACTGTCTCTAGGTGGTATGCTGTGAAATTCTCCACAGCAGCTTCTTTGAGCCTCCTTAATTTGCCTTACAGCACAAAGACTTCATCAGTAGAAGCTTCCCAAGTAAAGCTGCCTTCAAGTAACTAAGTGAAGGCAAGGCTGAGCTAGATAAGTATTCATGTAAAGTAAAAGAAATGAGGCTACTGAAATCCTAACTGAAACCTTGCTGGACCAACAGCAAAGTCCCAAATGGAGGTTCCCTTGCAGTACAGGTTCCCCCTCTACTCTCAGTGCTCCATCTGATTGTATGAAGGGTTTGAGAACTGGTTCTTCCGTGTTCACAATGGCACCCTTACCTGGGCGATTATATCCTGGAGAGTCCTGGGTGGAAATCTGATACATAGGAGATGGCCCGGAGAAGAGATGGGGAGGCTGGGGTTGACCATAGGAATTGACTGTGAAATGAAAGAATAAAACAAATAAATGTTAACATTTCTGTTCATGTGTCTTGGCTGTGACTTGGGTGGCAGCTCTGCCACAAAGGAACTCACTCAGACCCATGGGAGACTGAGGAGGTGTTCAGTTGTTGGGTTCTAACTGCAAGCTATAGCTTGTTCAGCAATCTTTCTCTTGGAACCAGCAGAAATTTCTCTATTGTAAAAGAAAAAAAAATTCATCCAGAAACACCATGAGCTGGCCCAATATCAAGTAAGGTCAGTACTAGAGAGATTATACACACCATCAGAGTTCTAGCAAGATTGTAAACAGCCTCTGTGCTCTCCTGAGGGTACATCCTCCTACTCCTTGTCCAATCAGTATTTCTCCAACAGTTGCAAGTGCTTTCTTCTGTACAGTTCCTGATATCTGGAATAGCAAGCTCTCTACCCTGATATCCCTTTCTGCCAGTTATCTACCGAAACCACCACCTCCCTTCTCCTCTTATGGATTTACCTTTTAAATGTGTTTCTGACTGGAAAGGCTGCCTGTCGATGGTATCCATAAGTCTGTCTAGACCACAGACACAGGACATCATAATTCTTTGAAGTCAAAGAAGTGGCTATGAACAGCTCTGACAGCTGAGCCCTGAGTTGCTCAGTGCTGCACTGCCTGGTAAGGCCTCAAGTGGTTGAGAATATTCACAGAAGTGGGCCTTTATATACTGATGTCCTTTTAGTTTCCCTCCTGCTTACCTTGATTCATGGGTTGCTCCTGTTTCCCACTGTTCAGGGCACAAGAATCAGAGATTCGAGGGGGCTGTTGTGGGCCAACCAGATGAGGAAGCTGACCAGTCTGGGTAAGGAATTGGTTAAGGGAATCACAGAGGTTGGCAATATGATGTTGATCCAGCGTCCAGTTCTTCCGCTCAGCCTGGCGCAGACTCTCCATCAGCTCTGCAGGAAATAAATGACAACGTCAAAGGCAGCATTCGCATTGTGTGCTTCCCTGCAAAGAGATTCAGTCTTCAAACCCTTGCACCTTCTCCCTGGAAACCCAACTTCACCACTTCAAATCTGTCACCAAACTCTTGCAGAGCTCCATATCTAGGATACTTTCTCACCAATTCAGACAGGGGAGGGAAGAGTAGGAGGGAAAACTCTTACTAGCTTTCTGACATACTTTTATGAATTATTCCCCTTGCCCATTTGGGCAGACCCATGAAGCACAACACCTCATTTTACCAACAGAAGAGTTGAGTTACTGAGAAACCCAAGGACTTCACGTGGTTACAGTGAAAAAACATCTAGCCAAAGCACTCATACTCTAGACTACAGTCCTGGTCACTGAGTCGCTAGACCAACACTGACCTGAGAATTGGGAGTGCTCAATGCTAGACCAGTTCAGCCGGTTTACCATCTTGAAGCTTTCCTTCAGGGAATCAATGTTGGAGCACCAATCAGAGGGAAAAGCTGGAATGAAATGGGGATAAGATTATTCTAATAGAGACCCTGCATTTCCTTCTGCCTCTTCATATAAAATTATTGTCCCCTCTTAACCAATGAGCCTGATGCTACAGCAGCTAGAAATTCTTCCTCCCTTGTTAGACTAGGAATGGTGCCTCCTTTTTCATTTGGCCTCTGACTTTATCCTGCAGCTCTAGACAAAATCCCCAAACCATTGGCAATGTATCTCCCTTTCCTTCATTAAGGAAGCACTTTTCCTGTCAGATCTCAAATGGCTTTCATCCTTTTCCACATAAAATTATAGAGAATTATACAAGCATTAAGGTTGGAAAAGACCTCTAAGATCACCAAGTCCAACCACCAACCTAACACAACCATGCCCACTAAACCATGTCCCAGGGTGTCGTATCTACACGTTTTCAAACACCTCCAAGGATGGTGACTCCCATCACCTTCCTGAGCATCCTGATCCAATGCTTGACATCTCTTCCAGTAAAGAAATATTTCTAAACTACACCTACCCTGGTGCAACCTGAGGGCATTTCCTCTCATTCTGTCATGAGTTACTTAGGAAAATAGACCAACACCCACTTCACTACCACCTCCTGTCAGGCAGTTGTAGAGAGTGACAAGGACTCCACTCCTTTTCTCCAGACTAAACAATCCCATGGCCACTCCTCACAAGACCTGTTCTCCAGACTCTTCACCAGCTTCATTGCCTTATTTGGATACACTTCAGCGCCTCAGTGTCCTTCTTGTAGTGAGAGCCCCAAAACTGAACCAAGTGTACTCAAGACATGGCCTAACAAGTGCTGAGGTCAAGGGAAACAACCCCTTCCCTTTCCTGGTCTTGCTGGTCACACTGTTCCTGATATAGGCCAGAATGCTGCTGGCCTTCTTGGCCACCTGGGCACAGTGTTGGCTCATGTTCAGATGGCTGTCACTCAGAATGCCCTGCAGGCGCTACCTAGAGAAAGTTACTTGTAGAATTTGTGTCCGAGAGCTTCTCACTGCTCTCTTCTTCCCCAGCTGTGCTTTCCATCACCCCTGACTCACCAAAGCCAGCACTGTTGATTGAAGCCTGTGACTGCTGCTGTTGGTGTGGCTGCTGTTGTGGGTGGGAGTGTGGGTGATGCTGTTGATGCTGGTGGTAGCCTCCATGCTGCATTGGGGGTGGATGCATGGACATCACTGGTGGAGGACCATAACCTTCACCACCTTGCTGTTTTCCCCCTTGGGGTGGACAACCCTCTGGGGTTGGAGTGTGAAGTGGCGTGGCAGAACCCACTGATGAAGGGCCTTGCTGCTGCTGGTACATGTAGTAGTTGTGGTTGGAGGGCTGCATATCACCAAGGAGAGAAGAGAAACCTGCCAGGTAAAAGAAAAGAAGAGAAAGCTCTAAAAGCTCCCTGGGTCAGACTTCTGCTTATATTGCCCATTTCTAATTTCATAGTGCCCATCCTGCTATTCATGAAGCTTTTGAAGTGCACTCTACAGGCAGCCAGCAACTCACCTGCACAATTACAAACCCACCATACTCCAGATTCTGTTCAAAACTAAAGGCTCTACACCAAAACCCCATCAAGATTTAAGTGGAATTGTTTTCTATTGGAAAAGACCCTTACTCACAGAGTCTGATCATTCTCTATCAGTCTGGTGCTAAACCACATTCCTCAGCACCACATCTCTGCCTCTTTTAAACGCTTCCAGGGATGGGGATTCAACCACCTCCCAGGGAAGCCTGTTAAGGGGTTTGAGAACCCTTTCAGTGAAGAATTTTCTTCTAACATTCAGCCTAAACCTCCCCTGGTGAAACCGGAGGCCACTTTCTCTTATCCTGTCACTTGACACTCAGTAGAAGAGACTGACCCCCACCTGTCTACAACCTCCTTTCAGGTAGTTGTAGAGAGCAAGAAGGGCTCCCCTCAGCCCCATTTATTCCAGACTGAACAACTTCAGTTCCCTCAGCTGCTCCTCATGAGAATTATTCTCCAGACCTTTCATGAGCTTTAACCTTCTCTGGAACCACTCCAGGACCTCAATGTCTTTCTTTACATGGAAAATACTTCCAGTACTGTGCTAAGCACTTTGAAGTCCTCTCTGGATTTTACTTATATTGACTAAAGTAACCCATATTTCCCTGAAATGTCATCCACATGTTGTTTTCCCGCAAATGACCATTAAGCAAAGTTAAGCAACAAAACATACAGAAAACAAGTAATGATAAATTTGACTTGCTGTTCCCAAAAGCTCCCTTCACTTCCCATGTTAAAAGCAGCTTTATTAGGAACCTTCCGAGTGTTTCTCACATTGGTCATTAGAGGTCATACGTTCCACTGCTTCTGTACCGAGAGCCTATTGCACACATCAGGGCTCCTCTTAACACTTTCATTCTTCTTGACTTATTGAGTGTGTCATATCTATATCCTGTCTTAGAGGCATCCCCTACATGCCAGAGCATCAGATATTCTCTGTTCTTCCCCACATTAGAAGCTCAGCATCTCTCTTACACCTGCTTTCCTGGTTTGGTCTTCCCTTATGTTGGAGAACCTCTGGGACAATGCAGAGTGAAGGGCATAACATGACCCTGACCTGAGCTACCCATTCCTTACTTGGAATGCTCTTCCTTCACCATCCACAAACAAGCTTTTTTTTTTTCACTAGATTCAGAATCAATCTTTAGAGCATCCTACTACTTCAATGAAACCAAAGGGTGAATATTGCCATCCTGACTCAAAAGCTGCTCACAAGATGTCCTCATAAACTGCAAGTTTTCCCAGACTACCTCACAGCTGAAGACTTGGGTGGAGGGGAAATCAAACCAGACCACTGCTAAGATTTTACAGAGGTAGACAATGAGTCAAGGCACTTTACATTTTTGTAACTCACTTACTCTACAACACCTCACACACAAGGCTTCTGCTGGAAATCTCTAGTGTCAGCATGATGAAGGCTGTAAAAGCAAAACACTGGAATTCGGCTGAAGCTACGAGTTCAGGAGGCTACTTCTAGGGAAGGAGACTTGGCCTCCACTGTATGTTTAACAGCATAGGTGAGAGGGTAATATATTCCTTTTTACATCAGACTAGTATTTACAAGAGTGTTTAAAGAGAGAAAAAAAATAATCTACAACTGTAGATTTTTCTAGTCTTTTCCATGAACATCTTATACTATCGTTTCAGTCCTGCCCTCTGGTGGCTGCATCCTCAATCTCAGAAATGCAAGCTATGGATATAGATGTAGGCTGTCCTTCCACACTCTCAATCTACAAAGCTCAATTCTCCGAGGCCTTGTACAATCCTAGTTTTAAGGACAGGCTTTCCACTCTCCTGGAGAAACTCCACATGCAACAATCCTCTCCTTATGGTTCTAGCCTGACAGACACTGAATATTTCTCCAACACGCTTTTCTTCAGGTCTTCCTTTCTCTGCCCTTCAGCCATTTCAGTATTTGCTTTCGTATTGACACAAGGTATTTTTAAATCATTATGCTCCTTATTCTGAGAAAAATAAGGGAAGCAATAAAGGACATGCAGATTTCTTATCCGCTCCTGGCAGAAATAATTACAGCATGCCACAGAAGAAAAGTCTGTTTGTACAGGCTCCTAAACTAAGAGAGATCTGAGAGATACTAAGGATAGATTGGCGGACAAGACTGTGTGGGCACACACCTGCCCACCCCACATGACAGAGTTACTCACCATGCTGAGAGGAAGATGATTTCTCCAGCATAGATTTGTAGAGATTTCGGAAAGACCAGCTAAGATCCTGGAAATTGATCTCAGAATAGGAGAATTTGAAGTCATGGTTGGCACTGTACAGTGGGGTTGGCACATCAGCCCCTTCGCGGCCCTGCCCCCCTGCCACAGTAGAGGCAACATCCACAGGCCCTGCACCCTGCTAAAGAAGAGAGAAGTAAGGGCTTTATCTTATTCTAGGTTTTCTAACTTAAAACAGAGATCCAGGGACTGGATACAAGTAGAACATGCAGTGACAACCTCTGCTGCTTAGCTCTTATCCCAAGGTATCTTCCTGAACGCTGCTTTCCATGAGGAAAATCAAGCACTACCACTCCTCCACAGCATACTGGCTCCAGTCTTTTCTTCAGCTATCTAATGTCATTATGCCTTTATCTTTACCCCCATCCAGCACTTTGTTAAAATTAACTTCCTCCTCAATTTCTGACTGCAATTTCAGCTTTTTCCCTTCTTTTTATTTTCACCTTTCTATCACCCACTTTCATGATTCCCCTCTCTTCTTACCACTTTGCTTTTCCATTCGTGCACTCTCCACTCTCTTCTTCTGCCCACCCCTCACTATAAGGCTTCTAACCTTGTGGCTTACCTGACTGTAGTTGGCAATGGGGGTGGTGCTCTGGAGTGACAGCTGAGGGGTTGCCTCAGGTGGCAAAGATGCTTCTGTGCTGACTGGAACAGTGCCTCGGGGGCTTTTACTTGCCTCTTGCTCTGGGGAGTCTTGCGGCATCTGTGGATGGAAAAGAAAGAAAAAAAGGAAAGTAGCAGAAATTAAAACCAGATAGAGAAATGAAACTGCAGATACAAAGCCAGTTGCCCTGACGTAGAAGTTCCTTCTCAGAAAAGAGGCGGACTGAGCCTCAGTCACTTAATAATCAGGATTAAATTTGCTGCCAATCAGCAGGACATACTGTCCTGGAGTCCTGTACCCCTAAATTCCTCTCCTGCCCGGACTTCGGGGGGAAAGGGGAAAAGCCGCCTGGTTTCCCCCCCCCCCGCCTGCCCTGCAGCCGAGAAGGGGGCGGCGACTGCCCCGTGAGTTCCCGCGCTGGAGCCAGGCTGGGATTGGCCGTGCGCTTTCGCGCCTAAAGTGTGGTAACTCTGCCCTTTGTCTAGCGAAGGGTATAAATATTGGGGGTCTTCCCGCCTTTGGGGTTCCCGTTTTGGATTTTGCCTGTGCCTGGACGAGTTCGCTCACTCTCCTGTGCCTGGACTGCAGAGAGACCAAAGGACTTGCCTTGGTGTTAGGCACACCTTTGTCTGCCTAACGACCCTTAACGACTCTTAACGACTCCTGTAGCCGCTGGAGGAGGAAGACCGACTGCACGAGCCAGCCTGAGTGAGTTATTTGGCTTAGCTTAATTTAGTAAGAAACCGCTATTAATTAATAGCCGACTCCTTTTCCAAAAACTGACTTCCAAATATATATAGTCAGATTATTAATGGTATCCTTGTAGAATTCTCATGCAACTTAACCTGTTTATCAAACGAAATTAATCTTTGTATATATAGTTGTGGGGGCGGGTTTTGTAAAAATAAAAAAATATCTATTTTTGATAAATTCTCGACTCGGCCACGAATTATTTCTGCCCTCCGCAACATTATGGCGCAGTGTATGCAGGGTAGTTCAATCATAGAATTTCTACAAGAAAAGGGATGCCTAATCACAGGGCTTGATTTAATTTGGGCTCAGAAAAATTGTAAAAATCCGGAGAAAATCCTGGAGAAATTAGCTGAGCGCTCAGACCCTGTGATTTCTGAGTCTCCAACGGAGCATTTCTCTGTTGTTCTGGGGTCAGTCGTGACCCAGACTCTGGCCGAATTTGAAAATTATGAAAAAAGAATTCAGGCCTTGGAAAAGGATTTATTAGCCGAAAAAGCTAAATGCCAAAGTATCTGGGAAAGCATGCTGGCGCAGACAAAGAGCCTGACCGCGGCACTGACTGCCCAGATGAAAGAAAGGCTTGTAACGCCTGCAGACACCACCTCTTCGGTCTCCGTGTCTGAATTTGAATGGAGTGATTCGCGGGAATCGGGGAGAAAGGCAGAGAATGCCCCGAGGGGCTCTTCGGGGGAGAGGAGTTCCCCGAAACCAGGCACAAAAGACTCTGCCAGAGACTCAGAGAATTCCTCTGCACATGCCTCTGCGCGGCAGAAAGCCTCAAAGCCACGCAGAAAGCGCAGGTCCCGACCGGACTCTCCCGTAGCTAGCGGAGAAGAGAGCTCCGGTGAGGAGGGCGCCGCGGTGCAGAGGCACGTGTTGCCTGTGATTAGGAGTGAGTCCGTGAAGGGCAGGAAAGGCGGTGCAGGGACCACCGTGATCAAAAAGCAGTTCACAGACGCACAGCTCAGTGACTTACAAGTCAAATATGCGAGAGATCCTGGGGACTCAGTCGCTGACTATGTGTATCGAGTGTCCCGAGCCGGTGGGGACCGGGTCCTTCTAGACTCGCAGGAAGCTGCTGGAGACTGGGGGGACGATGTGTTCCTGACACGTGAACCCGAGGGGACACACAGCCTCACCGCTCGGATAGCTTACTGGGCAAGCAGCGTCCGCCCAGCCTACCGGGGGGAGCCGACGGAACTAAAGGTCACCAGCTCCTCTGAGCTCATCACTGCTCTCCGCAGACTTGCCTGTGTCCAGGCTATCTATGATAAGGGTCATTATGATTGCCCGTTTTATGCCCCTGTGGACCCGGAGAGACTGCACCCTATTATGAAGGGTTTGCCAGCAACTCTGCAAATCCAACTAATGAAGAATGTTGAGAAAATTGAACGTGTGCTTGGAGAAAATGCAGAGAACGATGGTGCTAAAGAGCACGTAATGACTTGGGCTGAACTGTTAACTGACTTGAATGCCCACGGGCTGCAGTTTGGGTTTGGGTCTCCTGAAGGAAAAGGGGCTGGGGAGAGACAGTCTCGTGCTTCTCCCCCAGAAAATCCCAGGACTCTGCGCAGGCAGGTCCGGCCAGTGCAGGACTGCCCCCCCAGGGGGACGGGTCTTGCAGGCTTCTCCCCGAGGGGAAGGGGCAGAGACCAACAGAGTGACTGGAGACCCAGAGAAAAGAACAGCTGGTATAGACAAGCCCTGACTTTAGGGGTACCAAAGACTGTTTTAAGGCAGCTGGCAGACTGGCAGCTGAAGGACCTAGTGCGGTGCCTTCAGCAATCGGCTGCAAAATCCAGAGGCAGCCGCCAGAAGCCTAGGGCCAGCAGCAGCGGCACACCCAGCGGTGGCTCCCAGAGCGGCTCGCCCAGAAGCGGCAGCCCCCCCGCTGGGAACTGCAGCTCGTCCCCAGACAGAAAGGTTAACCCTTTCTCGTCTCCCACACGGGAGGCAAAACACTGAATTAGTGTAATGGTGGCTCGGCAGCTTTTAATGGTCAGCAGTCACGGGGAGAGCTACAGAAGCCCCCAGAATAAAGACCTGCTGCCTAGGTGAGCCACGTGGTCACTGACCACCTGCCCCAGTACAAAAGGCCAACCTATAGGGGTAGTGCCAATGGCAT
The DNA here is from genome assembly GCF_015220805.1 of Pogoniulus pusillus. Classification (NCBI taxonomy): domain Eukaryota; kingdom Metazoa; phylum Chordata; class Aves; order Piciformes; family Lybiidae; genus Pogoniulus; species Pogoniulus pusillus. The sequence continues at coordinate 19,762,756 of NC_087268.1, read as the reverse complement.
GGGGTAAACCCAGAGACTTATATGCCTGGGAAGCCCTAGATGCAAATGGAAAAGGCCACCGGATCAGTGCACGGTGGATCGTCCCCAATTATTAATTGTCAAGCCTGGCCTTTATAGGCCGAGGCAGGTTTTGTCTCCTTACAGGTTAAGGTCGAGGCAGAGGACCAGTTCCTGACTACCTGACCAGCACCTGGGAAAAGGAGAACCAGCTACACGAGAGATGGAGTCATATCACCGGGGTGGCCAGTGGATGATGGCATCAGGACCCACGGACTGTGACCTCCAGCCATGGACTCAGAGCATCTAAGGCTCTGCCATGAACTTGGTTGCTCTACCAGGAACAGAGCAATCTTCAAATTGACTGTGTAGCTTTATTAATACTGTTTGGGCTATTGTTAAGCCTTGTTAAGTATTGTTAAATATTGTTGGGGCGATTAATGTATTACATATTGTTAATGTTGGAAAAGGCTAAGCCATATATATATATTAATAGGTTCCTAAATTGAAGGGGGATCACCTCTCACTCAAGTTCTAGACAAAGATGCTCATTACCACCGGGGTGGGATGTCCTGGAGTCCTGTACCCCTAAATTCCTCTCCTGCCCGGACTTCGGGGGGAAAGGGGAAAAGCCGCCTGGTTTCCCCCCCCCTCGCCTGCCCTGCAGCCGAGAAGGGGGCGGCGACTGCCCCGTGAGTTCCCGCGCTGGAGCCAGGCTGGGATTGGCCGTGCGCTTTCGCGCCTAAAGTGTGGTAACTCTGCCCTTTGTCTAGCGAAGGGTATAAATATTGGGGGTCTTCCCGCCTTTGGGGTTCCCGTTTTGGATTTTGCCTGTGCCTGGACGAGTTCGCTCACTCTCCTGTGCCTGGACTGCAGAGAGACCAAAGGACTTGCCTTGGTGTTAGGCACACCTTTGTCTGCCTAACGACTCTTAACGACTCCTGTAGCCGCTGGAGGAGGAAGACCGACTGCACGAGCCAGCCTGAGTGAGTTATTTGGCTTAGCTTAATTTAGTAAGAAACCGCTATTAATTAATAGCCGACTCCTTTTCCAAAAACTGACTTCCAAATATATATAGTCAGATTATTAATGGTATCCTTGTAGAATTCTCATGCAACTTAACCTGTTTATCAAACGAAATTAATCTTTGTATATATAGTTGTGGGGGCGGGTTTTGTAAAAATAAAAAAATATCTATTTTTGATAAATTCTCGACTCGGCCACGAATTATTTCTGCCCTCCGCAACACATACATGATAGCTTAGTCCTATCCTTTGTCTCCCTATTATCTGTACACTCTCCAAAGCAATACCATGGTCTGGTGCTGGAAGGGCTCCTAGAAATAAGAAGGCCATTACCCCATGCTGTCTGAAAAGAGCAACACTCACGTCATCATCTGGAGGATGCCGCCTCTTGCGAGATATATCTGGACACGTATCTATTGTCCAATAAGAGCCCTAGAAAGAAGACCCATTGGTGAATGTATGATTAAATCAGAGAGGTTTCTGAAGCAGGTAGTTAATGACTTAAAGAATGCAGCACCAAATAAACATTAGGACCCCAAGGATCGCCCTCCAGAATATCAAATAACAAAGACTTGGATGTTGGAAAGAGATTCCTCTCATTCATTGAGTTGTACTGAACAACGTAGTGTGATGCTACTGGTGGAAGGCAGAGTTCTCTGCATTTTCATCACTCTGAGACAGTACACTAGGAATCACAGACTGGTAGGGATGACCTCAGGAAATCCTCTAGTCCAACCCCCCCTGCAAAAGCAGGTTTGCCTAGAAAAGGCTGCACAATGTCCTGGTGGGTCTTGGAGGTCTCTGGAGAAGGAGACTCCACACCCTTTATGGGCAGTCTGGTCCAGTGTTCTGGTGACCTTGCAGCAAAGTTTTTCTTTAAGTGAAAACTTCTGAGTTCTAGTTTGTGCCTGTTGTCCCTTGTCCTATCACTGGGCAACACTGAAAACAACCCAGCCCCATCCTCTCGACCTTCATCCTTTAGATATTCAGAAATCTTGACAAGCACAAAGAATGTTTTGATACAAGTTAGGCCAACTCTTTTAGGCCTGCACACCCTCTTCAGTACCTTCCTCACCACAAGAATTTGTTATTGACTGGTGAGAACTACTTCAGTGTTCAGACTGGGCAGGAACACCTAGAAGGATTGTCTATTTTTTTTAACCATACTTGTGAGACCCCACTTTAAATACTGTACCCATCAGCAGGTTCCCAGAGTAAGACTAACACTGACATGCTAGGATGCATCTAAGGAGGGCCACCAGAGTGCTTAAGTAGAACACAAGGCGCACAAGCAATTCACACAAACTTGTTTAGGCAGAACAAGAGGTTAAGGGGATCTAGCCACTGTCTTCAACTGTGTAAGGTGATTATAAAGAAGGTAGAATCAAACTCTTCTCAGAAATGCAAACCACAAGAATAAGAGGGAACAAAAGTAAGTTAGAGCAAGGGAGATTATAATTAGATATAAATAACAGTTTCTTCAGAATGATGGTGTTGCAGCACTGGAGTATCTCTTTCCCTGGAGATACTCAAAGACCTCGACAGCCCAGTGTAACTGTCCTTGTCTAGAAGGAGAGTGAGCACACCTGATGACCTCCAAAGGTCCTTTTCAACATAAAATATTCTATAATTATGTTGGCTGGTTTCTGAATAAATATAAAGAGAACTCTATAGAGTATGATTTAGCTCATTCTCACTTCCAAATGAAATATAAATAATCAGTGACAGGGACAGGCCAATGAACACCTGCAAACATATACACTAAATTCAGTTAGAATCTCTTTGATTAAGTCAAATAATTAATGGTATTTTTGAGCAGTGATTTTCAAAGACATACTACTGGGATGAGATTTAACAAGGCCAAGTGCAGGGTTCTGCACTTTGGCCACAACCACCCCAAGCAGCGCTACAGGCTGGGGACAGAGTGGCTGGAGAGTAGCCAGGAAGAAAGGCACCTGGGGGGACTGGTAGGTAGTAAGCTGAAGATGAGCCACCAGTGTGTCCAGGTGGCCAAGAGAGCCAATGGCATCCTGGCCTGGATCTGTAACAGTGTGGCCAGTAGGACAAGGGAGGTTCTTCTTCCCCTGTACTCAACACTGGTCAGGCCACACCTTAAGTACTGTGTCCAGTTCTGGGCTCCTCAATTCAAGAGAGATGTTGAGGTGCTGGAAGGTGTCCAGAGAAGGGTGACAAAGCTGGTGAAGGGCCTGGAACACAAACCCTATGAGGAGAGGCTGAGGGAGCTGGGGTTGTTTAGCTTGGAGACGAGGAGGCTCAGGGGTGACCTCATTGCTGTCTACAGCTACCTGAGGGAGATTGTAGCCAGGTGTAAGTTGTTCTCTTCTCCCAGACAACCAGCAACAGAACAAGGGGACACAGTCTCAAGTTGTGCCAGGGGAAGTCTAGGCTGGATGGTAGGAGGAAGTTCTTCCCAGAGAGTGATTTGCCACTGGAATGGGCTGCCGAGGGAGGTGGTGAAGTCACCTTCCCTGGAGGTGTTCAAGAAGAGTCTGGATGAGGCACTTAGTGCCATGGTCTAGTTGACTGGATAGGGCTGGGGGATAGGTTGGACTGGATGATCTTGGAGGTCTCTTCCAACCTGGCTGATTCTATGATTCCATTTATAGATGCCAATTGAACACCACTTAGTCCTTTAAATATAACCTGAAATAACAGACCTGAGCAAGTGGCCCTTTCTGGTAACTTCAGGATGAGTTTGAGTAGACTACACATACTAACAGAGCTTTACTAGCTCTTACATAGCCAAATTCTTACATTCTTGATTTAGAATCATAGACTCAGTCAGGGCTGGAAGGGATCACAAAGATCTAGTTCCAACCCCCCTGCCATAGGCAGGGACACCCTACCTTACAGCAGGCTGCCCACAGCCTCATCCAGCCTGGCCTTAAATACCTCTGGGGCAACCCATTCCAGGCTCTCACCACTCTCATGCTGAAGAACTTCCTCCTCACAGCCAGCCTAAATCTCCCCACCTTCACTCCATTCCCCCCTAGTCCTGTCATTCCCCAATATCCTAAAAAGTCCCTCCCCATTTTTTTTGGTAGGCCCCCTTCAGATACTGGAAGGCCACAAGAAGGTCACCTGGGAGCTTGCTCTTCTCCAGACTGCACAGCCCCAACTCTTTCAGTCTGTTCTCATAGCAGAGCTGCTGCAGCCCTCTGAGCATCCTCATGGCCCTTCTCTGGACACATCCCGCTTGTAATGGGGGCTCAAGAACTGGATGCAGTACTCCAGGTGGGGTCTCATCAGCGCACAGTAGAGGGGAAGAATCACCTCCCTTGCTCTGCTGGCCATACTTAGCCTAATGCAGCCCAGAATCTGGTTGGCCCTCTGCGCTGCTAGTGCACACTGCTGGCTCATGTTGAGCCTCTTGTCCACCAGCATCCCCAAGTTCCTCTCCTCAGGTTTGCTTTCCAGCCAGTCAATGCCCAGCCTGTATTTGTGCTTGGGATTGTCCCACCCCAGATGCAGGACCCAGCACTTGGTCTTGTTGAACCTCTCATGAGCTTGGCTTGTGCCCACCTCTCCAGGTCCCTCTGGATGGCATCCCTGCCCTCCAGCATGTCTGCTGCACCACACAGCTTAGTGTCATCAGCAAACTTGCGGAAGGTGCACTCAATGTCACTGTCCATGGCACCAATAAAGATGTTGAACAAGACTGATGCCAGGACGGATGCCTGAGGGACTCCACTTGTCACTGGCCTCCACTTGGACATAGACCCATTGACCACCACTCTAAATTGTTTTTATGATTTCAACTGAGGATGACATTTTCCTCAAAACCTAATGATTTTCAGTCTAACAGGCAATAGCTCAGTTCTTATCAATCTTGCCTCCATGAAACCTGTGATATCACATCATAATCCTGCTGTTCACCAGCAGCCATTACAGTTTTTCATAACAGAATACGTTGGACTAGACCCACATTTTGTATGTAAAGATCAAGAACGAAAAGAAACAAAACAAATAAAAGTACATTTGACTTCATTTTTTTCATTCTTCCAGTATCTTTAAAGTGAAACAAACATCACAGATAGGAAAAATATTGCTAAAATCATTAAGGCACTTCATAAGTTCCCTTTAAGGGAATGTTTCCATAACCAAAGCACTATAGTAAATATTAGTATTGCTTTCATTTTTGCCTACACTTTAAATTCCAACCATGACTTAGAAAGGGCAACCTTGGCTTATTCCCTGCAGTTTGATATTGCTTGCTCAGGAGCATGAAGACTTCTTACCTTTCCAGGATCATCTCGTGGTCGAGGCACCTTCCGAAAACATTTATTCAGAGAGAGGTTATGACGAATAGAATTCTGATGAGAGAGTAAGAGATAAAGGTGTTACCACAAAGGCATATAGCATTTTGACTATGCCTGGGAAGAGGGAGAAAAAATAGGATGGTGCGCACAGAAAAGCCAAAGCTCACTATCTATAGTTGTAGACAGACAGAAGCTTTGAAAATTATAGGGATACATTAGGATGCATAATATGGGGCTGAACAATCTATGCATATGCAGAAGATGCGATGAAAGTAGTATCAGTGTGATGCACAGGTTGAAAGTGATACGCATTTCGTGACTTTCTGGTTTCATTTTTCTTGGCTGTTTTTGTTGGGGTTGTTTGCATGTTCCTTCTTAAGGAGCCACTGCACACATACAGATAAAACAGGACTTTGGGGACTACATTTTGTCCACTCTTTCTTCTTTTTATTTTGCTCAGTAAATCCTGTAATTAGACAGAAAAAGATACTTTAGTGGAACAAGTCCTGACCTTCCAACCAATACCAGCATTTTTGTAGTAGGGAAAGTTGTCACAGATCCAACGGTAGATCTCACTAAGTGTCATCTTCTTGGCAGGTGATGAGTTGATGGCATATGTGATCAAAGTCGCATAGCTGTAACGTGGCTTCCCATCTTGGTGTACTGCAGCCTCATCCTTACTCAGGGTGGCATTGGGATCTGTTGGTGAGCCTGGGGGACACTTTCGGGCAGCTCCTGGAGGTCCTGCTTGTGAGGAACCCCCTAATTTTTCAATAGTAGCCCTTAAAGTAAGTTGTGGGAGCCAGTCTATGGAAGTGAGACTGCTTTCCAGGTCAGAGGCCATGCTGCTGGAAACAGGAGTATCTGTGAGGAGAAAAGAGCAGGCAGGGAACTCCTGAGATAATAACAAGGCGAAACCTAAGAACACAAACATCCAATTGCATTTATCCTTTGCTTCTCACTCTATCGCAAATACCCAAGTACCTACTCCATGTACCTGAACACAGCCAGTCAGAATCATCTAAAAAGGCCTATGACTGTCTCTGGGAGGACCATCCTTGCTGATAATACCTGGGACAGTGCTGATGGTAATGTCGTTAGGAGTCTTACCCAGTGCATCCCAACTGTTGTCAGGTTAAGAACTAGTATGTATTTAATGGAAGGTAGAGTATTTTAGGCAGCTATATCACATTCACTCCTTTACTATGCAAGCAAAAACCTTGGGACCCTTCGCCAAGATCACTCATAATCCAGTACTCTGTCAGGTAAGAGAAATTAATTAGATCACCTGGAAAAACCATAACTTTATTTTCCCCTCAAATTAAGTCAAATTGCTCTCTATGGTCCAGATTTTCTTTTTACATCAGATGACATCGTTCCTGTAATGGGGGCTCCAGAACTGGATGCAGTACTCCAAGTGGGGTCTCAGCAGATCAGAGTAGAGAGGAAGAATCACCTCCCTTGCCCTGCTGGCCACACTTCTAATGCAGCCCAGGATCTGATTGGCCCTCTGGGCTGCAAGTTGAGCCTCTCATCCCCCAGATCCCTGTCCTCAGGGCTGCTCTTCTGCCAGTCACTGCCCAGCCTTCACAGAGAGAGTGACTGGCATTGCATACAGTTAACTAAATGATCAAAGCTGGGAAAAGCTTTCCATTATCCACCCTCATCAAGTGGTTGTTTACTGAATTTCAGCTGAATTGACCTAACCTCAAACATTTTAACTTAAATAAAGTAGCACCATTCTTTCATGACTTATACAAGGGAAAAGCAAAATGCTTTTTTATCCAGCGGTGATGGACAGAGGGCTGATCCACATACCTGACACAGGGCTAAATTTGCATGGTGACTTTACAGGTACAGTCCTCTATAAAAGTGGTATTCAACCTAGGAGGAAAACAAGCATGAACTAAATATAAGTTGAATGCTTAATTTTCTAAGTGTCACTCATAAATTTTAATTTCCACAGTGCAGTCAGAGAACAGATTACTGGTATGTTAAACTGCTGCATGTTAAACCATTATAAAATACCAGTTGTGCTAACAATACAAATTCAAATTAAGATAAACACAGATTTCCCATCCCTTCCTTCTCTTTACGACAAGCACAGAAATCAAGACAATTAGGTTATAAAGACCTATGACAGATTAAGATAACAGTCTGCATCATGGGAAATTCAAGTAGAAGGAAATACTGCAGTTTTCACAGAGCTTGAGATTTGCATAGGTTCTATCAGCAGAGCATTTGGAATGATAGACTGTGGAGTAAAATGTAAGGCTGACAACATGACATGACCAACCCCAGATACACAGCTTTTGTGTACTTCTGTAAAACACAACTGTCAGGGAGACAAGCAAGTTAGAACTGGATCCCATTAGATCCACACTAAGAATCTGAGTATTTTCATTCCCTATTTTATAAACATCTTTGACAAGAAAACGACATCTTTAAATCTGAAATTAAAAAATTCTTGTCTACACATGCAGAACTGAATCACCCAGAACTCAAACAAGTGCTTTTCAGTCAAGTGCAGCACCTCTTTAAGAATATAAATGCTAGACAGTAATTTAGAACAGAAAGTGACAACTCCAACACAATAGCAATTACAAGGGAAATTACAAAGCAGTGCAATAAGATTTGTTATCTCAAGTTTGAACTTGATCATGTTATTGGATTTTTAAGTCTGTATCTATAGTAATCAGATGTGGTTGAACTTTAATTAAGGTAGCAATTCCAGAACACTGCCAGTGCAAAAATAAATTAGTGTACCTGGCTACAAAGTTATTTCAAAGAATACTTTCTCTACCAGTGATATTTGCTATAATTTTTGCTGTATATCTTGTTCACCTGATTCAGGGCATATAACAGCCTGACACTACTTAATTGTATAATGAAAAAAAGACTGCAGACAAAGCGAAGCAGATGATGATTCTTGCAACTTTCCCTTCCCTCTTTATTGCCTAGCAAACCTACTTTCAAACTCTTCACTTCTGATCCCACTCAAACAAATTAAAAATAAAATAAAATACTAATGACTAACAAACACATTGAACTGAAATCAAGGGTGTTTAAAACAAAAATTCCTACCACATTAGCAAGCCAGAATTAACTTTGATGAAGAAAAAATAAAGTTGAAGACCAGAATTCATAATCTCCTACTTAACAAGCGAAATGATGTCTGTTTATGCATTTGGCTAGCTTTAAAATACAAGGGTAAGGTAGCTAAGTCACCACCACCAACAGCTGGAAATTGACTCCAGTCTTAATTTCTCAAGCACTAACTAGTTCCAGTACAATTCCAAGTCAAGATAGGTCAGAAAGATGTAAAAACAACAACTTGGCACTGATTCAAACTAAATTAAACTGATAAGAATCTCTCTGATTCACAAGAATATCATTAAAGAGCATCCCAACACTGAGTATCTTTTATAACCACTAATTCACTTGGGACTAGTAATAGTTCACTACAGATTTCCAGGAAATCTACTGCCCTGAGTCTTTTCAACTGGCAAATTGAACCTCAGGCTGAGAGCACAAGACAGCCTTAGGTCTATCAGCCAGAAGTATCATGTTTGTCAATGGACTACAAAATTTCTACTTTGCTTGCCCTGCTATTTTGAAAATGCTTGCTCTAAGCCAGTCAGAGCTCATCCAAGATACACTGCTACTTATGTAACAGGATTGGCAAATGCATGAAATGTGGGATCAGCACTGAGGTCATAGCAAATGCAGCTCTTAAGCATTTATCACCTGAAACATCCTCTAGCGCTGAACTCAAATGCTGGACAGTCAGAATCAGTTACAACTGGATCAGGGAGCCAGACAACGTATGAAACTATGCTGTGCACAGCATACAGCCGAGGCATGTTCTAGAATAAATCTCTACATTTATTTCTCTACAGTTACTTTCACTGTTGCTATATTTACTTCTCTTCCAATATAGTGAAACACTACTGGCAAAACACTCAAAGGAGGCTCAACTTAGATCTCTCAGTGTAAATTTGGACAAGGAAGAAATGCACTATGGCCTATGAAGCAGTGAGAGACATTGCCACAGAACTCCTACAAAAACAAGGCCACTTCGATTTAGGTGTCTGACACACAGATCACGTGATCTAACAGTATCAATCTAATATACTCAGAGATCTACCTAGCTTGTATAGTACTTAAAAAAAAAAAACAAACCCACAACAAAACAAACAAAAAAACCCCAAACCCCCCCACCCACACAAAACAAAACAAAGAACTTTAACAAACAAAGCAAGCCAAAACCTCAAACCCAATAAACAGAAAAAAAAGAATCATTTGACTGGTAAGCTCCATGTCAGAGGAAACTGTGTCAAAAAATAAGGAAGAAAAGTGACACAGAAGAATACCACATGCACAGAAAACCAGCTTCTGCTTTGAGGGAAAGAGGAAATTTTGACATACTTGTGTAAATTACACATGCAAGAAATGTGTATTCTTATGCCAATACAGAAAAGGGAAAAGCATCAGTTTTGTTAACTCGGTCAGGAAATCTGCCATTTTAAGACACATTCTTACCCACAAAAATAAGGAGATATAAAGTAAGACAGCAGGAACAAAGCACTCAAAAACTCTCCTCTAAGCATGCTCATGGAGAGATATTTGTCTCATGTAAGAAACTAGCATAAAAATTACGTAGAAAATGCACATTCCTGGATACAGACAAATTATAAAACTACTCTTAAACATAATTTTGAGTGGGGACCTTAACAGCAGGTAGCATTTGACCAGATAAAATGAGAAGTGGTCCATCCTATGGCCTTGGGATCCGTTCAAACTAACGGTTTGCCTATAATTAAACTGTTACAGATATGGTTTTCCTTTAACAGACATTTTGACCACATAAGGGTGCCTATTAAATGTCAAGTGAAACTAAATGTGTTTCCTAATTATGAAAATATCATAATAACACCTTTTAACATAGGACCCTTCCTTTCCCTTCATTCTGTGAAAGGAGCACAAGTAGGATATAACTTCCTATTTTGAATTTACTGAACAAACAGTACTAACATTCATTCTTGGTACTAATCAAACACAAAGTATTGTGGGGACTACAAAGTCAATCAAACTCTCATGCTGGAAATACTGAAGTGCATCAGGATCCAATTCCAAAAGCAGTCACGTACCAGTTTTGTTCAGAACTGACAAATCTGTGGTTTACAAAACCTGATCTCTTAAGAGTATCACCTGGTGGCATTACATCCAAAGTTTAAAATCTTCTCATATTCAGGCAGACAATATCTTGACAGGCATAAAAGACTGCAATGAAACACAGCTAGTGCCTTCACTGATTTTAATTAGTGCTTTGACCAGTGGCAGTAAGACCAACTAATCAAGTATTTTTATTGTCCACCATATAAGCATGTAGCAAACATGCACTGAGAAATATTATACAAACACAGAACGGCAGAATCATTTTGGCTGGAAAAGGTCTTTAAGATCATTAAGTCCAGCCATGATCTAACCCTACCAACTGTCACGCTAAACCATGTCCCTCAGCACAACATCTGGAGAACAGAAGACTCAGGGAGACCTTACTGCTCTTTACAGCTACCTGAAAGGAGGTTGCAGTGAGGTGGAGTGAGTTTCTTTCACAAGTAACTGGAAATAGGATGACAGAAAATTACCTCAAGTTGTGCCAGAGAAGGTTTAGATTGGCTATTTGGAAAAACTTCTTTACCTGAAGAGTGGTCAGGCATTGGAACAGGCTGCCCAAGTAAGTGATAGGAGTCACCATCCCTAGAGGCATTTATAAAAACCATCTAAACATGGCACTTCTGGACATAGTGGTATTGAGGTAAGTGTTAGACTTGATGATCTTAGAGGTCTTTTCCAGCCTTAATGATTCTATGCTCTCTGCACCTTTTAAAACACTTCAAGGGATGGGGATTCAACCACCTCCCTTGGGAGCCAGTTCCAGTGTTTGAGAACCCTTTCAGTCAAAACCTTTCTTCTAATACCCACCAACTTAAACCTTCCCTGGTGCAACCTTGAAGCCATTTCCTCTCATTCTATTACTTGCTAGTAGGCAGAAGAGACTCACAGCCACATGGCTACAACTTCTTTTCAAGTAGTTGTAGAGAGTGAGAAGGCCTCACTTCAGTCTCCTTTCTCTTAGCCCCAGTTCCCTCAGCCACTCCTCATACGTTGCAGAGATCATTCAGACAGTCTAAAATATGTGTTCAGAGGTAAGATTAGTTTGGTTATTTATGGTGCTGCATAAGTTAAATTTGGGAATATGTAACATCTGTCAAAAAAAACAGCAAATGGTTTTCAGAATACTGCTTTGCCTAAAATATTTCTGAGATTAAAATTATTCTTTTTTGCAATAAGACTATTAAGGATGTATTCTATTAATAACAATAATAATGGTTGTCCCATTAAACCCTTCCTAAAAACAGATTTGAAATAAAAAGTAAACCAAGCACTTTGAAGAAGCACAATGAAAATACATCACCACAGCAGAAATGCATCCACAGCACCCCTCCACCCTCAGTACAGTATTTTACCACTGGAAGTAGGAGCTGCAGTTCTAAATAGGCATGCAAGAGAAATCTTTGGCATTTGCTTTAAGAATATTAGCAGAACAATTACTCTTATATTGAGAAAGGTATTGTGCATTGTTTTTGGAATAATTCCAATTTATGAGTATGTATTTGGAATGAAAATTTCCCATGGAAACCAGGAAGTCTGTGGTAAGAGAAACTGTATCTAAGAGAAGCTATTTCCCCCAGCCTTCTGAGGGCAGCCAGGTTGAGGAAAACCTGCATTCCACAATCAGAGGGGATGGTCAGGGAAAAGTCTGGAGCACAGACTCCCTTCTCCCAGCTGCAGGCAGTGACCCAGGATGGAATAGAAGGATCCAGTCTGTAAATTCTAAGACTGGTGATACAATCAGAATTTTGGGTTCTTTGATCACGGCTGGTTTTAAAAGACATCAGGCCTGATGGTAGTAAGTGGGAAAGGCTCACCTTGTAGGGGGAAAAGGGTTTTAGGAGAAGAACAAGCAGGGCTAATTTATAGAGCTTTAAACTAGATTTGAAAGAGGATGAGGTTGCAGCTGGGTTTGCAAAAGTGAGGCACTGTTCTAGTATTAAGGAAGACCAGAAGGCCTCCCACCCAGCTAGGGAGCAATCAGCATGCTCAGCTCGCTCCCTGAAATGCCTGTACACCAACGCATGAAGCACAAGGAATAGGCAGAAGTTGGAAATCTGTGTGTGGTCAAGGGACTATGACCTGGTGGCAATTACACAGACATGGTGGGACAGCTCACATGACTATGTCCTCTTTTTTAGGAAAGACAGGTTAACAAGGCAAGGTGGTGGAGTTTCTCTTTACATGAGAGAGAAACTAGAATGTATTGAGTTCTGCCCAGGAGTGGATGAGGAGTTGAGAGTTTGTGGGTGCAAAGGAAGGCACGGGCTAGCAAGGGTGATACCACTGTCAGTGTCTATTACAGGCCACCAGATTATGATGAGGAAACTGATAAGGCCTACAGGCAGCTGACAGCAGCTTCACAATTACAGGCCCTAATTCTCGTGGGGGATTTTAACTACCCAGGTATTTGCTGGAAGGCCACAGTCCAGGAGGTTCCTCCAGTGCATTGATGGTAACTTCTTGATGCAAATGGTGGACAAGCAAACTAGGAGAGGAGTGCTGCTGGATCTTATACTCACTAACAAGGAGGGGCTGGTTGAAGTGATGAAGGCTGGGGGCAGACTTGACTGCGATGACCATGAGATGGTGGAGTTCAGTATCCTGTGTGGTAGGAACAGAATGCCAAGGAAGATCACAACCCTGGACTTCAGCAGGGACAACCTTGGCCTTTTCAAGAAATTGCTAGGGAAAATCCCATGGGACAGGGAAATAGAAGATAAAAGGGACCAAGACGGTTGGGTAACATTCAAGCACCACTTCTTCCAAGCCCAAGATCAGTGCATTCCAATGGGTAGGAAATCAAGAAAGGGAGACAGAAGACCAGCATGGTTGCGCTTCTGGGCAAACTCAAGTGGAAGAAGAGAGTTGACAGATCATGGAAGGAGAGGCTGGCCACTTGGGAGAAATGCTGTCAAAGGACACAGGGAGGAAACCAGGAGAGCTAAGGCCTCCTTGGAATTAAACCTTGCAAGAGAGGTTAAGAACAATAGAAATTGCTTCTTTACATACACTGCAGTCAAACACTAGAGGGAATGTAGGCACACTGTTGAATGAAGTGGGTGGGTTGATGACAGAGGATAAAAAAAAAGGCAGAGCTAGTGAATGCCTTCTTTCTATTTATACTGATGGAGACTGCCCTCAAGAGCACCAGACACCTGAGGCCCCAGAGCAAGTCAGGATAAAAGAGGAGTTCGGTTGATGAGGACTGGACTGGGGATCAGTTAAGGAATCTGGATATCCATAATGCACCTGTGGGTGCTGAGGGACCTGGCAGAAGTCACTACTAGGCCACTCTTCAGTAAGTCATGGGGAACAGGAGAGGTGCCTGAGGCCTGGAGGAAAGCAAATGTTACTACAGTCTTCAAGGAGGACCTGGCTAAAATTGGTCAGCCTCACCTCCATCCCTGGAAAGGTGATGGAACAACTTATCCTCGGCACTGCCTAGAGAGGCATATCAAGGACAAGAAGGTCATTTGGAGCAGTCAGCATGGTTTTACAAAGGGAATTCATGTTTGACCAACCTGATAGCCTTTTATGAGGGCATAACCAGGTGGCAGAGCAGTGGATGTGGTTTATCTTGATCTCAGTAAAGCATTTGACATGGTCTCCCACAGAATCCTGGCAGCTAAACTGAGGAAGTGTGGTCTGGACGAGCAGGTAATGAGGTGGATGTGAATTGGCTGAAGGAAAGAAGTCAGAGAGTTGTGGTCAATGGGACAGAGTCTAGTTGGAGGCCTGTATCTAGAGCCCTCAGGGGCTGGGACCAGTACTATTCAATATATGCATCAACAACCTCGATAAGGGAACAGAGCGAGCACTGCCAGCAGGTTTGCTGATGACACCAAATTGGGTGGAGTGGCTGACACACTGGAAGGCTGTGCTGCCATTGCGTGAGACACAGACAGGTGGAGAGCTGGGCAGGGAGAAATTCAATGAAATACAACATGGACAAGTGTAGAGTTGGGAATCAACAACCCCAGGGACCAGTATAGGTTGAGGGGTAATCTGTTCAAGAGCTGCTCTGATGAAAAGAACCTGGGAGACCTGATGGACAACTGGATGACCATGAGCCAACAATGTGCACTTGTGGCCAGGAAGGCAAATGGCATCCTGGGGGTGTAGTTAGTAGGTCCACAGAGGTTCTCCTCCTCCTCCACTCTGCCCTGGTGAGGTTGCATCTGGAATATTGTGTCTGGTTTGGGGCCCCTCAGATCAAGAAGAGCAAGGAACTGCTTAAAGGGTCCAGTGCAGAGCCACAGGGGTGATTAAGAGAATGGAACAACTGCTTTATGAGGAAAAGCTGAGAAAGCTGAGGGTCACTTTAGCTTGGAGGTGACCGAAGGGTGATGTCACTAGTGTTTATAAATATGAGAATGGTGCGTGTTGGGAGGATGAAGCCAGGCTCTTCTCAGTGATGCCCAAAGGTACAACATGCAGATTGGAGTACAGGAGATTACACATGAATATGAGAAAAAAAAAAAACCAACAACTGTGAAGGTGACAGAACACTGGAACAGGCTGCTCGGAGAGGTTGTGGAGTCTCTTTCTCTGCAGACATTCAAACCCACTTGGATGAATTCTTGGGTGACCTGCTCTATGTGGTCCTGCTCTTGCAGAGGGGTTGGACTAGATGATCTTTCAAGATCCTTTTCAACCCCTAACACTAATTCTGTGATTTCAGTTTTAGCTGCCTGTCGAGAGTCCCATCCAGTAGTAAACCTTCAGTACAGGATATACAAACACTGATACCATAACCCAGATTAGCTCTGAAATTACAGACAAAAATCAGAAGTAGATGAGCAGGCAGAACATCTTGCTCAGATGATCTTCACATCATGGCAAAGACAGTCCCAGAAAAATCAGATTAAAAGAATGCCACGTGCACTTATGCCAACTGCGTTTGTATTCCCATTTAAAAAATGGGTCTGTCAGTGAAAAACAATGTTAACCACACACAGTTTAATAATAGCAATACTACAAAGCTCTTATGGAAGAGAGCTCCCAGAACTGAATGAATGCCACCCAGGTACAGTGAAAATGAAAATCTGACTGACAGTGGTCAGAACCTGTTCACCAAAGGACAAACCACTGAATAAAAATTAGTCAACACAAAGCCTGTAATAACTGCTAAAACAAGCCACAACCCATTGTGTCCCACTTATGAAAATAGGAATCAAGCACTACCAAGAACTATGTACTGATTTCAATTGAAAATAAGGAAATTAGTACCAAATGCAAGTCGGTTGAATACCATGCAGCAAAAATGTGCATACAGCAGATACTCCCAGGGTTAAGATTACAAAAGCATGGCAGAAAAGCCTGTTAAAGAAGAGTCTGGAAGCAAAGAGCAGCCAAAATTGAAGTTGTAGAATGATCAGAACTAAGTAATACTGTGTAAACCTCATAAATTAAGTCCTAACCACTATTTTAACACAATTCCTTTATACTATGATGCGGGTTTTGTGAACTAAACTGAGACAAAACATCTGACAACACTTAGTCAGGTTCACATCTTGTTATGATTGGTACCATGCCTGAATGTCAAGAGCATTCAGAACTACACAGGCCAGGAACATATAGCCATTACCAGTTTCTGCTATCTTAAAATGCTGGTATTGCTACTTGCCTTTCTGTATCCTAGTCATAAGATGATCCATTTTGTGTATCTTCCCCAAACTAAATCTCCTGTTCATTTTCTTACAGACACTGAAAAAAAGCTCCTTTTTTCAACACACATACTTGCCATAGTTGCCACCTTGCAACTATGAGTAAATACTACTGTGTTCCAATCCTGACCTTCCCAGTCTTTGAGATGTCGTGGCTTTGCTTAGGATCATCATTACTTTCTTTCATCATGTCCTTTACCAAAGAAGACAGGGAAAGGAGGGTACATATAATAAGGCAAATGCCTCTGAGTATCAGTTAGACCTTTTAAATGATTTTCAAATACGGAGATCAGTAACTTCCAGTACGTCTGGCCCCTAATGGCTGGCAATTTTCTTAATTGTATCAAGGTATGAGTCAACTGAGAAAGAATGCGAAGAGATGCCCATGCAAGAACAGCAAAACACAGTGTCACGTTAGTGTTGCCGGCAGTGTAAAGCCACTGTAAACAGGAGACAGTGACAGGTAGGGGGGACACATAAATGTGAAGTCCTGTTGAGTACTGTAACTTCACATGGTGGAAGCCAAAAACAGGCTTGTCAAGGAGGACATGGCAACATGTTGAGAAAACACACCAGGAAGGTAGTCCCAGTAATTGTGTTTTCAAGAAGACAGAAAGGTAACAATGTCACCAGAGGTCAAGAACAGCTAGCAAAAACCAAGATGGGAAGCAAAGGAAAAAGCATATAGCCTCCCCAAAGAGACTAAGAATGAAGGGGGAGATTCAGGCCACAAAGCTGGAAGATAAGTGCACGTGCAGAGCAAGGTAAGTGTGTGAAAACCTATGTTATAGGCCCAACCATGGAGGCTTATAACAGAGGAAAGCAAGAAGCTAAGGGAAATCTCAGAGGAGCTTTCTTGGCCTCAGCACTCTTAAACTTGCAGCAAATCATTCACAAAGAAGGTAAGGCAGTGTGCTAAGTTGCATAATTTAGTATCAGTGGCATGAAGAAGGTAAAGAAAAACAAGGAGAGGATACCAGTGGTGGATTCTGTATTGAAAGTATAAAAAACATAAATAGAGAAAGGTAAATAGCTTAGTGCAGAAGCCACCAAACAAATTACTAGAACAGTAGGAGGGAAACCACAAAATTATTGAGACAAAAAAGTTAACAGAGGACAGGATTTCAAGGCTGGGCATGATCAAGTGCCAAAACCAGTAGGGAAGCCAAGAGGGATGAAGACGGAACACAGACCCTAAGACCAGGCCAAGAAAAGGTCATTAGAGATCTTCAGATAAGTATAGATATTCTAACTCCCTTGAAGCTTAAGTCAACTTTAAAAAGAGTTCTAGGCTGCAAACACTGTGAAGGATATTCCATTTCTGGAGTCACAGTTCCTTCTATGAAACAAAAAATAACTGGGATATCACACTTTCACTGTGTCTTAATGCCACAAAATTGGTATAGAGAGGGTCTGAGTTCAATGCCACATTGTAATTCAAGTAATCAACAGCAAGAACAGCCAACCTTTAAAATGTGGGTTTCATCCTTATACTTTAGAACCCTTATAAATCATAAAAAAACTGTTCCAGAATAAATGAGAAGCCCTGCACAGAGAAGTAAGCAGCCTGAGTTCAGCCAGCAAAGGATCAGCAGGACTAAGCAGGGAACAGAGATCTCAAAAATCCTAAGCCAGTTCTCTCCATTCAAAGCTTGTCTGCTTCATTCAGACAGAGATAAAAGGAACTGCAGAGGGAACTAATTCAGCAGCTTGTTTATTTTTATTTGCAAGTTCCTGACAGGGAGGTAGAATTATTTTGGTTTTACTTAATAGTTCTTTGTGGAGAAGCTGAGAATTCAGAAGCTTTGTTCCTCCGATTTGTGACCACAATAAGTTCAGATTCCTTCTCAATTATCCAAATTTGAACTTTTAACAGTAATTACATATTTCTCCAATAATCAGCCACAGTCCTTGTAGAGCAGAAAGCATTAACAAAATTTGAATTGCTAATTATAAAAAAAAGGCATTTTTTTTCCCTCAAGGTATGAAAGCTCTCACTCATTACTCAGTCTGCCTTATACATAAAAAAGGGCCAAAGAAATAATATACATTCTCTTACTTCTTCACAACAGGTAAACTGACCAGATTAGAAAGATGAGGAATGAGGTTCCAGGCCTTGCACAAATTATTCACCTCAGCTGTCAAAAGCAAGACCCTTGGAGATCAGAAAGAACCAGAGAATGTAACTCAAAGGCTTTTCGTTCTAACCAACTCAAATCCAGTTATTCCTGAGGAAGGGAAGGGGAGCAGGGAAGAAGGGAGAGTGGGAGAATGAGTCTGATGGATTATGAGCAGGAAGTGCTATTCCCCAGCAAAAGATATCAGCTACAGGACAAAATGCCAAAGGGACGGCATAGAGAATGTGATGCAAAGAGCAGGACAGAAAGAACTGGGAGGAGAAATGGTGTGTAGGAGGAAATGAGAGTATGTAAGTGGGCAGAGTGAAAACATGCTGGGCCTTAAACGTGCAGAGAGGAACCCAACTGTGACAATGCTAGGAAACCCAACCTGAGATTCAGGATAAGGTTCACAAAGGTCAGAAACTAGCAAAATCTCTTCATTATCTACCTCTAAGACACCAACTCCAAGGTTCATAGAAGGGTAGAAGATGAAACAGGTCAGAAACAGAAGGATAACAACAGCCTAGTCCAAACTGGGAAAGCACAAAACACACTATTAAATTGGTCCTAAGCTCTGTTGTGAGATCTGTGAATTCCTTAAATATTCCCACAATTCTGCATTTTCATTTCAAACTTAAAATGATTTGCAATTCCTTAACTATAAAAACATACAGTAGCATAGTTGCTCTCACTCAGTAACACACACACACAGACTGCTTCTAAAAGTGAAAACATGAGTACCGGGCAAGAACACATTATAGACTTTTAAATTCATAACATATCCCTTAGAAAGAAGGAAATAAACTCAACAGAATAGACAGTAAAAGAAGCACTACTGACTCCTACTAAGATGGTAAGCTTGTGGGAGTTAAACACATCAATTGTATATTCTTGCTAAACTAATGTGACATGCAACAACCAGCAATGCAGACATTTAAATGCTTTTAACACATTTAACACAATTGGAGAGTTCAAGTATTTCGGAGATACCACTTTAGGCTGTCTGCTAATCTAGGTACTAGTCATCTTTTCCAAGTTGTCTTCCAGGTCAAAAATGCTAGAAGAGGTATTGTAAAAGCTTCAGTTCTAAAGCATCACTCCATAACAGACTCTACAAATAGAGTACTACAAAACACAGAGAATTCTGTGTGAAAGTCACTGGTTACAGTTCTAAGCAAGGTTAGAAGGAGTAAATCGAAAAATGAGTCCAAAAGCATTTGAGTTTTTTGGTTGCTAATGCCCGAGATGTAATTCCTGTCTGACAAGAGTGTAAAGTGAGATAACCAGCTCAGTCCTGCTCTTAAGGGACAGCTGTCTGTATCACAGTTGCCATTAAACATGTCTCCATTCTGACATTTGAAGGGCCAAAGGTCCAAACTGTGATGCAGACTGAATCTCCCACTATATGAAGGTCAGTAGCCAAAGATACCTGTAACTTTGTGGTAGGAAAAAAACTTCTTCAGAGAGAGCAGCATTCAGCTAGGTTGTTTGGGGCTTTTTTGTGGCTTTGTGTTGTTGGGTTGGGGAGGGTGGTGTTGTTTTGGTTTTGTTGGGTTTTTTGGTTTGGTTTGGGAGGTTTTTTCCCCCGAGGGAGGGAAAAAAGTACTATAGTAATCATAACCCCTGTCTGGGAAATAATATCCAAACTCCTCAAACTGTTTATTGTATTTCATACCAACTCTTCTGACTCCTAGAAACTTGCCTACAGAACCATACTTCAAGATAAGACCCAAGAACTTAGAGAACAAATACCAAATCGTTTCAGTAATTTTCCCATAACTCTATAGACCACCACATTTCATTTTAGCTAAGGGCCTGACTCAGTTTTTGGATGGGAGCAGAGTGCCCATAGGACAGGAGCTGACTGCTTCCACTTGAAAAGTCAACTTTTAGAAGCATGAATGTCCAAATTTACATTCACAACCCAAGTCCACATAACTACATGTTTCCTTACTCAAATGTTGAAGTCAACTGTATGGTCCTGGGCATTCCCAGGAATTATGCTGGTTACTTCGGTACCCAAATGTACTTACTTCGGTACCTAAGCGTGGTTTAAGTTTAAGCTTAGGTTTTTGGGTTTAACATTCTTAATGTAAACTCTTAAAAGATGCAGCACTTCCACTTAAATGTATCTATGAAGATAAATAATACTCTGCCTTTTTCTTTTATGAATACTTTTGCATGAAATAAATGGTGCAGAATAGCTGCAGTATTCCCCCTCAGAGGAAGCGCTGCTTTTGCCTGTGGTAAAAAAAATATGTAAATACCATGATCACACTCAAGAACTATGCTCTCTAAAAAAAAAATTCTCTCCCTTAAATTTATAGCTGCATTTTAGACTACAAGATTGATTCAGAGTCAGCAATTAACAAATCACTCTATAGAACACAAGTTTCAGCCTCATATGTCTGTCATGAATATTTAAAGCTCAGGCAGCAAATACAAAATCTTAATCTTTATCATTAGTAATGAAGAGCAAACCATTTCATATCCAGAAAGATGACTGCTGTGGAAGAGCAGAATTTTTTAAGGCTGGCATACATGTTCTGTAAAGTGCCCTGGCATCCATCTGAGCCAAAAGCACTTGAAAAATGTCAAGTCATTACTGTGAGGAAAGGGGCAGTATGAAGTAAATCAATCTCAGGAGCATGAAAAGTCAGTTACCCCCTTGAATGTACAAAGGCCAGAATGCTTCAGTTATCTCCTCCCTTGTGCTAGATAACACAGCTATACTCAAAACAGGCTGGTTGCGTAACTGAAGGGCAACAGGTAGGAGGGCACCTAACAGTACCCCCAGAACAGATGTACACTTCATGGTTCAGCCTTGCCTTAGAAAGAGGCACCTTCTGAAGCTACCCATAATTGTCAAAATGACGAACAGCTTCGGAGAGACCTAGCATCTCAAGAGCTCCTTCTTGAGGGACTCCCTCTTAACTATTGTGCTCCCAAATGGATTCCAGAAGGGTTCCTGTTCTGGCCAAGGATCTTCCACTTCATCACTTGTGTCTCACTCAAGAACAGAAACGGGAGTATCACAGGAGAGATATCCTTACATGTGACTCTGCTACAGCAATCTGTTTTGGCTTCATTTGAGATAAATCTCCCTCAGACTTGATTTCTCAGGAAATCACTATGGTAGTGTCAGAGTGTGACTGGAAATTAACTACCTCATTTACAGAAAGCAGCCAGCTTGGCTCCCCATGGCACTAGCATGAGGATTCACTCACATTACTAGCCCCAGAACACAGCATAAAACACAGACGAAAACTGGTGACAACAGAATGGCTTCTTTTGCCTTTCAGAACGGGTTCCACCTGCACTGTCATGACTTTCATACCCAGGCCCCTGAGTACCACAGGACCTGCTCTCAAGGGCACTCTTTCCAGAATGCACCCCACAGACCCTAGGTACGTTAGAACATACATCTTGGGGTACTGGTGCTAGGATCTGCATCACAGAATTGTTTTATTCACACTGTTAAGAGCACAGTGGGACCCACATGGACAACAACTGACACTCCAGCCTCACAGTTGCATTCTTGCACACTAATACAACAGATCACTGCTCCTGTCTTCTCAATGCATTTTGGGCAGTATTACCCTTCTCAACGACCCCTAAGTAACAAAAACTAATTCATGCCAGTGATGATAAAGACTGAGCCTAGAATATATCAGTGAAAGAAAGTAGAAGGAAAAGTGTAGGGAGGTTTCTTGCAATCATATAGGTCTAAAGTCTCCTGTAACCTAAATAGTGAGGGAAAGAATCAGGTCAATTCCATATAGCATATAAAGCAGCTAAATTACAGAGATGGAGAAAGACATGCCAAAAGAAGCCTAGGGAGAGGTTCAGAAATAGAGAAAAGATTAAAAGGAAAGCAGATACAAGAGAGAAGAGACATGGAAAACAAGGACAGAAGGCAAAAGAGAAGGACAGCTAGGAATAGAGACGTGATATAATTCAGCTACACTCACTCTGTCTGGAATATTTTCTGAAGGGAGGTGGATTATCTTCAATGTTGATTTCTGGAGTGCTGCCCTTCACACTTCTTCTCCAAGACCCATCACCAGAGCACTGCTGTCAGCTATTCCAAGAGCTTCTTCAAGAAATATTTTGAAGGCGAAGGGATTGTGGATGAAACCAGGATCTTGAGTATTAAACAATCTGCATGGGACTGCTGGTCCCCTAAAACTGCTGAGTTTATGCCAGGATGGAGATCCTCTCTCCCTTTTGGCAGCTAACTACTTAAGGGCTGTTCCCCTAGGAGACAGCTTTTTCACTGATTGCCAGATAATTTTAGGTATCAATTTCCCTCAATTTCCCTACCTGTAAATCTCTCTTCTCTTTCCTCTAGGTGAACCTTACCCTTAAGAGTGAGCAAATCTTTATTTAAAAAAACCCACCCTTGCTATCTCTGTAGATACTGTTCGCAAAATCTGCCTTCTCCTTTCCCTGTAACTGGGAGGTGCCGCTTCTCTCCTTGCACAGGGTATTTGAAGAAAACCGTATGGGGATTAGGGGATGAGGGATCTTCCCTGGGACAAAGGATGTCCCAGGTCAGTATTGGAAATTACCTTTATCTCCAATAGTTAACAGCAACTGGAGAAGGAAAGAATATCTAAATCTGACCCTTTCTCTCCCCTTGTTTCGCTTTCTCTGCTGCCTGCTGAGCAGGTGTAAAAGATTTAAATTACTATGTTTCTGGAGCTCCTGCTTACTTCTACCTTGGAGACTGTCTTTCCTGGGCATATGAGGTTTCTTCTATCTCGTCTGAAGGAGACCAGGGGAAGTGCTGTCTCCTTCACTTGGAGAAGAAATTCCCACAGTAGCAGGGGGTGTAGATGGCTTAGGTTATTCTCACAGCCCTCAGCAACGGGACTCTGAGGACACAGACCTGCTTCTCTGTAGTTACCAGGGCTTGGTGGCCGGAGTCTCTGCTCACTCTTGGCTCATTAGTGGAGAACAGGGTTAATGTTAAGTTCCCCCACCAGTTGCGGGGAGAGGGGGCTGGCAAGCGGGTGTGCCTCGGTCTCGCAGGTAAGCGGGGTCAGCGAGGGACTACCGGGGTGCCCCCCACGCCGGGAGCAGGGCTGCCTAGCGGGGCTGTCCCCTCACGGCTGTGGATGGAGCGCGGAAGCGAAGGCAGGGTCTCTTCCCCACCCCAGCAGGCTAGGGGGTGTCCCCCCCCACCCCTGCTGCCCAGAGGCTGTCCCTTGCTTCCCCCCAGGCCCCAACGCCTCTTGCCCGGGCCCGGCTACCACGGCAGGCCGCGGCTGCTCCTGGGCCTCCGCGGAGCTGAGCAGCCGTCTCCGCCGCTTTCCGCTGGGCCTCCGCTTCGTCCCCGGGGGGCTCCCCAGGCTCCGGTGCCGGGGGGGGGGGGCGGCCCAGCCGGGCGGCGCTGAATCTCCCCAGGCCCCACCGCTCCCGCGGCTGCTGCTCCGGGCTGTGGCTCCACTGCAGGCTGTGGCTCCACTGCAGGCCCCGGCTCCTCCCCGGCCTCCGCTCCGCCTCCCCTGGCTCTCGGCGGTCACGGCCGCCCCCGCCTTCCCGGTTTAAGGAGGCGCCGGTCTTGAGGAGTTGGCGGCTGCCCAAGAGGCTGTACCCGGTCTATCCGGAGGAGGAACAGTCCGATTTCGCCCGGAGAACCTGGTTGGCCAGCGGGACCACACCGGGCTGGGACCTGGCCCAGCCCTCCACCACTACTCGGGGGCTGTATTCACCCTGCAGATGGCCGCAGGCCTCGCTCCTCAGCGACGGGCAGCCGCCCCTTGCTGCCTCCCAGGTGTTGGGCCACTCTTGCCATAGCTTCTCGCCCACCCGGCGGTCATCTCTTCTAGCCTGCGGGCTCTCCTCGTCCCACTCACGGGACGCGGTTCCCAAATGGCTGCCTGGCAGTCCTTCCCGTGGGTTTGGTATGCTGCACTGGGTGACCTGCTCCTCTCCCACCAGCTACGCAGTGGTTCTGCTGTGCTCCACCCCAGGACACTCAGTCTTCTGCCACCCCCAAATTCAACTCTCCACCTTTGGTGATTTTCCCTCATGCATTGCATTTGTTCTTAACTTACTGCAGTAACACTGACAAGAGATACTTCTGCTGCACCCTGTTAGAAGTGTTGCTGCAATCTTTCCGATGTTATAGCCAGCTAAAGCCATAAAGAAAACCCCATGAATTAGTTACAACGTTGTCCCACTGTCACCCAGTTTGCTGAAAACTCCGAGTCACCCATCAGTGTATTGCAATGCTTGTCTCAGGGACACAGACCAAGGCAACTATCCATTGTTTTACAACACTAAAGGGGAACACACAGTGAACTAAATAAATCAAATACTCAAAAATATGTGTGTGAGAAGGAACAGGCACCACCTGGCATACCCCAGCATTGGAGACAACTGTTGTAGACAGGCCACTTCTACATGGAAATCACAAATCCATGACCGTTACAGCCACGTTGGTTAGAAAATAGTATCATGGAGTTCAATCACTACCTAATGATACTGAGTCTTGTGCTAAACCATATTCTATCACGCCACATCTCTGTGTCTTTTAAACACTTATAGGAATGGGGATTCAACCACTTCTGTCTGAACCTGCTGCAGTGTTTGTGAACCCTTTCAGTGAAGAGGTTTCTTCTAATATCCAACCTAATCTCCTCTGGTGGAACTGTAGGCTATTTTCCTCTTATCCTGTCACATGGTACTAGGGAGAAGAGATCAATACCCACCTTGCTATAATCTCTTTCACAGAGTTCTAGAAAGCAAGGTGTCCCTCAGCCTCTTTTTCTCCAGACTAAATAAACCCAGTGCCTTTAGCTGCTCCTCACAAGACCTGCTCTCCAGACCCTTCACCAGCTTCATCGCCTTTCTCTGGACCCTCTCCAGCATGTCAGTGTCTTTCTTGTAAAAACTACCTCCAAAATGATCCCAACACTCCAGGCATGGCTTCACTAACGCTGAGTCCAGAGGGACAATCCCTTTCCTGGTCCTGCTGGTCACACCATTTCTGGTACAGACCAGAATGTTGTTTGCCTTGGCCACCTCGGCACAGTGTTGGCTCACATTCATCAGATTGTCAGTCAACATCCCTTCTTTCTCTGCTAGGCAACTCTTCCATGAAGCAGCCTCCCTGAGGGTCCTTGCTCCAGTTATCACAAAGACTCCCTGCATTTGACAATCTGTTCTTTCTGTGCATTAATTTCACATCTGCATTCCTTCAAATGATAACACTGCTGAAAGGCTTGGATTAAAGGATAGGATACATACTGGGAGAAAATGGAATTTTCTGAGTGAGTTTGTTTTCTTATGAAATTTGTTCTGACAGTAGAGGTTGTAAGAGTTGCTGCTTTAGCAGGGATTAGTTCACCACTGCACCTGCAATGACTCTTTGCATTCTTTCAACAGCTCAAAAGCTGTACAGAGTCCCATGCTTTCATTTTACCAAGTCACAAGAATGAACACTCAATTTCCATCCTCTCAATATGCTCTGTTGTTGGAGAAATTCTTGCTAGCAGAGGACACAGAAATCATAAACATGAGCAACCCGTGCTGGGAGCATCCTCGAATCAATCTTGGGAGTTAAGATACCAGGCACAGGGTAGCACCCCCCACATGCAGCTGCAGGGGGTGGAGTGGCAGATGCATGTGGGCAGAGTTTAGCCAGCCCCAGAGGCTGACCCTCAGATTGTTATGGTATACTGACCTATCCATGCCTTACAAGAAACCCTGTACCCTCTGTATGTAACCAATCTTGGTAGAGCACGCCTCTTGTAAGAATGCATGTAAGTCTCTGCATCACGGAAATAAAGAGCAATATGACCATCTAACCATACTGGTGAACAAAGAGTCATTTTACCCAGGTGCTCCACCGGTTACGCCAATACTCTGTATCCACTTCTCCCACACCTAACCTTTCTTCTGCTTCTAGGCCAGCAGCTCTGTCAGTAACTCTTTTCCCTATGTTACTATCTGTTCTGTCAAGAAGGGTTTCCTGCTCCTTTTACCACACTATTCATATTATTGCATCAGACATCCCATTGCAGTGTTCTTAATAGCTACCAAGAGCCAACAATGACCTCCTTCCCTTCTGCCTCCACAGCAGAGCTGTCTTGTTCTCTCCTTTCTCCTAGCCTCGCTCCAGTTCTGGGTAAACATCCTAGTTCAAGTTCCCTTTGCCTTCTGCCTCTCCCTGGTGTAGACCATCTTTGGGTCTCCTTGCTATTCCCACACCAAGTTCTCCATTTCCCCTCTAGCTAGGACTTCTGTCCATAATGTGCAGAGACAAGGCAGAAGCATCGTGCTGGGAGGTGCTCATGGGCGCTATCTGGGAGTTGTCTGATTTACAGCTAACTGCAAAGATGTTAGAAAGCTGTGATTGGACTCTATGTGCCAGGCATCCAGAAGTGTTCCTCATTTATTTTTCCTTTTGATTTTCCAAATCCTGTCTCCAGAATGAATGTCTGAAACACTGTCTGCCTTTTATAGACAAAAAAAAAGTAACTTATTCCACTATTTGAAAGAACATAAATATAAAAATGCCAAACACATAAACTCAATTTAAAAAAAAAAAAAAAAAGTGAACAGATTGTGATCCATTATCTTATTTAACATGCAGAGAACAAAAAGACCCATCCCAAAAGTCTTTGTGAGGTAAGTAGAAGATAGCAGCTGGAGACATGGACAAAAAAAAAGTAGACCAGTCACCATGGAACTTATTTTTATATTACATTCAATGTATTTTATCCTACTCACAACTTTTGAAGATGTCACTGGCTTGGTGCATGATTGAATGTTTCATATTCCTCTCCAAATTTGAGATGGGTGGACTCTTCAGTGGATAAGAATTGGTTGGGTGTTTGCATCCAGAGGGTAGTGGCCAACAGCTTGATGTCCAGATGGGAATCAGTGACACACCCCCCCCCAGGGGTCCATATTGGGACCGGTGCCTTTTAATGTCTTCATCAATGACACAGCAGCATCAAATGCAAGTTCAGCAAATCTGTATCAAGTTGAGTGTCTTGGGTTCAAATGCAAGTTCCCAGAGACTCTTATAAATTTGGTAGACCCAATGACAATTTATAGAATTTATAGAGTTTATAGAGTGCCCTCCCCTCCTCCCCCTCCTTTCCCCAAAAGACAGGGAGAGAGATAAAAGGTAGGGACACCCCAATAAATCAATCTCACTCGATTTGGAAGTTAAAAAAGGAAAAGTTTAACAATAACTTAGAAAAAGGGATTGGAGGTAGGGGAGTTTACAAAGGATAAGGAAGGGAAAACAGCAAAATACAAAACAGGGATGGATACAACCCGAGTAGTGTGATGGTGTCTCTGCCTCGTGGCTGGTATGCAGTATCAGTGTGTGTGTGCGGTCATGAACGCAAGTGAAGGAGAAAAAAGAGCAAGAGAAAGAGAGCGAGGAGCAGGAAGTGCTCCTCTTTTATACCGCAGGAAGTGGGGGGAGTGGGCTAACCATCACCTGGAGTGTGGCCCACCCCTGAGGAGGGGCCAAGACCCCTAGGGTCAGGTTCAGGGTTACTCCCCCAGGAGTGTTAACCCTATACATTGAGTGATGCAACTGACGTTCCAGAGGGACAGCATGTCATGCAGAGGGATCTGGACAATCTGGAGGAGTGGACCTGTGTGAATCTTAGGAGCTTCAACAAGGCCAAGTAACCCACTTGGGTTGGGGCAATCCAGTTGTTTGGAGATGACACAAAATTGCTCTAGCAGGGAGGCTGGACTAGATCTCTGGAGGTACCTTCCACTCCCCACCATTCTGTGATTCTTACAGGATCAAGAGGCTGAAAGTACTGTTTTAAACCTGGACACTTTTAAGTATACCTTTAGGAACTTAAGTACAAAGAAGTCTGTGTGCCCTCCGTCTGAAGAGACACAGCGCCAACCACACCAGCTCCTGCTTGAGTCCCAAAGGGTGTCCACACATCAGAGATGCTTTGCCAGTTCAGCCTCAGTGTCCACCTAAGCAGGCAAAGACCTCTCTCCTGCTACTATTCTCTTAGCTTAACAGCTCTCCATTTCCACAGCAGGGAGTCTCATGTTACAAGCTCTTACCTCCATGTAGAGAGAGCCAGGAGTGGCGTGCGCATCCAACCGACTCCCCCAACCTCAAGGAAAATGGGGTCACTTTCCCCAGCCGCCCACTGCCCCAGAAGCTCGCTGAGACAGAAAATCTGCCCAGACACACCATTTTCGCCGCACTCAGACCGGGCAACTGCTGCCTCACGCCGTTACCACTGGGCTCCCCGCGGCGGGACAGCTCACCTCGCACACTGGGGCAGAGGCCACAGCGCCCTTGTGAGGCGGGTGGCGCAGCACAGCCACTTGCCCCTCCATGGCCCTAGGGCGACCACCGCACCGGGCCACCTTAAGAGCGCAAGCAGCCCCCGCAGGTAGCTGCTAGGCGGCTCCTCCCTGATCCATGTCGCATCCAGCCTGGGAACGTGTGGTGGCGAGCGGAGCTACTCTACGTTCGCCGCGCCGGGGCTGTCCCGGCCCGGGGTCGGGCATCACAGCACGGAATATGGGGTGAGCGCCTACTGGGGCAGCCATAACACACACAGCCCAGCTACCCACCGCTCCCCCGTTAGCGCCTTCATTCCGCAGCACTTATTGGCCGGAGGCGGGGAGAGAGCTAGCCCGATGAGCGCTGTCTGGTTGGCTCCTGCAGCCGTCTATCAAAGGGTGACGGCGACAGATATGGACTCGCCCTTCTGATTGGTCTCAAGACTATATCTCGTGGGCCAAAAGGGAAGGGAGAAATGGCTTCCATTGGTCAACCTGCCGTGTCAGTCAAATGAGTCACAGAGGCCTGCGCGGGCGGCGGGGCTGTTTGTCACAGTGGGTACGCGTCACTTCCTGTCCGGGCTTGACGTGTTCCGCTTCGTTCCGCGGCCGGAGGCGGGGGACGTCCTTCGGAGGGCGCCTGCGCCAAGGGTTCGGGGGCGCTTGTTCTTGCTGCTGCCGCCGCGCGGGGTCGCTCTGTGGCCCTGCTGGAAAAGCGCGTCGGCGTCTGGTGGCCTTGGGCTCCGGCGCCACTGCGGAAAGTCACAGCCGTGCAGTGACACTCAGGCTGCAGAGGCGTGTTTCCTTCTACAGCCCCCTTCCTTGGGAACCGCGCCTGCAAAATGGCAGAGACGGGCTCTGTGTGGTCGGTCGTAGTCGCGTCCACGCCGCGTCTGTTTGTAGCTGGAGGTGGGCAGCTGCGGGCCTTCACAGGTGCTCTGCTATCCGCACGCTTTATCATCACTTCAAACTGATGCAGAGAGTTTGGATGGGTGTGCTAGTTTGACGCAAGCTAGAATGTTTTGGTAAAAGAGCTAGATAACGGGCAGTGAAATGAAAAACAATTGATGTCAACTTCTCTCACAGTCTCGCTGAGAGCTCTGGGAAGAAGAAGTGAACTTTCTCCATTTTTTTCTCTTCTTCTGCCTTTGCCTTCAGACCTAGTCACATCTCATTAACCTTGCTCCCACTAACCTTGCTCCCTAACCTCTTGTCCGCACCTCTCCCTGAGAACTGGGGTAAGGTTGAGGGGGCCGGGGGAGGTGTTGGGGTGGTTTGAAAGCCCCTCCTGGGGACTCAGGTTTCTGGGAGGGGAGTTGTGCTTTTGTATTGTTTATCCTTTGTGTATTTCTGTATATAATTGTATATAACTGTATATATTGTAAATAGCTGCTTGTAAATTCTGCTAGCTGTAAATAAATTGCTTCATCTATATTCCCAGGGTCCGTCTGAGTTAGCTGGGGCAAATACAAAGTGTGGGGGGGTGGGTAAGAGCCCAAACCACAATGGGTAACAGTGTTGATATATCGGGGAATGCAATATCCCTCGTGCTCTCAACTGTGTTCATGCCACGGTGGAAGAGTATTAGTTGTTACGGCTGAATTCACTGGGTGAATTAGATCCTTTTCCTATTTAAACTCCCCTTAGGCACTTGGCAATGAAGCTTGTTTTAGCTGCTACAACTGTGCTGGAGGAGTGTGCCAGGTTACATTTTAAAAAAACAGACCTGCTCCACAGAGCTTTCAGTCACTGGAAAGGTAATTGAGTACTTCAGGTGGAGGAATGCTGTTCTCTCTCAGAAAAGCAGAGTTTCTACTGGGTCCACTCTCTACTTTCATATAGGATCTTAGGATCTGCAACTCTGTGAACTCTTTCCTGAAACCTTTAGTCTTAAGACAGGGTCGCTGGCTGTGCTTTTCCACACACAAAGTCTTTTTCAAAAGCAGAAAAAGTCCCAGCCTTCATTTCTCAGTTGACTGATGGTTTGCTTTTTGCCCATGTTTGACCCTGTGCTGGTTCTACTCTATTGTCTGTGGTTGTGATACTTTTTTTTTTTCCACCTTGCAGCTGCACTTCAATAATTAGTGTTAGATGTAGGTAGTTTTTTGAATTGCAGAACTAACAATGCCTGGATCCTTACCACTTTTGGTCTTGGATTCCTTAACATTAGTCAAAGCACAAATTCTAACTGAAACTTTTCCTATAATTGGTGCATTTGTAACAACTAATTTAATTCTATGCCTTTTGAATCTTCAGTTTGTACCATGACCTTTCCATCTGCATGTGCAAAAAAACAGTCATTCTCCTATGTTTGGTTGTTGCAGAATGGCTAAAGGAAAATGGACATGACTTAGAGGTGGGCAAGCAGGATGAGTATATGGAACTAAATTAAGGCTGTGCTAGGCCACACTGAAACAAAGGCCACATTGAAGAAACAAAAACATATTGAATAAACAAAGGCAGCATTTAATATAGCTAGCTAGGGAGGCGCTGTCCTTGATGAGTCGTCGGACAACTCAAGCAGAGCAGGATACAGCTAACTCTGAATGAGGTAAGAAGTAGTTTGCTGCTTGCAGCTGCACGTAGCAAGTAGGTGCACCATGCAAATGGGGTATTTAGAGATTCAGCCATTTAGCTTCTTACATGTATGCATATATTATCTGTAACACATATAAGCGTGCGTCTACTAAATAAAGTTGTCACTCGCTTTTGATCCACATTGGATTGTGCGATGTCCTTGCATATTGAGTTCAGCCCTTCTCCGCGAGATCTGCCTCACCGCATTTGGTCTCTTAGGAACCATGTAGAAGTTCTTGAGTTTGTAGATCTCTGCAAGGGCCTTTTATTCTTCACATAGTTTCATAGCAAAGGTTTAAACCTGGCTGACCTGCTTTTATCTCAGTCTTTCAGACAGGTGGTGTGGCTATAGATAGGTACCAGAGCAGAGCAGGGTTCATTCCCAAGAATCATGAGCAGAAGAAGATGCCGCCTCCTGTTCAGTCTGAGGCTGAACACCTTGTTTGAAATAGAGATCTGCCAGTGCATCTCGGGTAAATGCTTTTGTTACCCAGCTTTGGATAATTGGAGGCAAATTTTTTTGGATGCTTTTAATTTTTTTTTCTTGAAGCTCCTCTTAGTTGTGTGAATCATTAAATACTCACAGACACAAAAATAGATGGATTGTTAAATTCCGGTCTCCAGGACATTCAGGCAGTGTATAGGAGATACAAAATGACACACACTCACTGCAGAATACTTAATTGCATCAGACTGTCACATCTCTGACAGAAAGCAATGCAAGGAAGCAGCTCTCCCACAAAATGGTGAGAGTATTTTAACTATGATGGTATTTGATATATGCCCCAGCCCTTCTTTCAGGTTCCCTGTTGCTGAGATGTGCTCTGAATGGGCCTCTGGCAGCAACATCTTCTAGATGGGAAATCCTGCATATGAGGCTTGCTCAGGAGCTTCAGCTCAAGCTGAAGTCAGAGCTGGAAGGGCCAGCAAGTGCTTATATGAGAATAAGTAATACTTAAAGACAGACTCCTGTGAAAATTTGGTGCTTGTAAAGCTAGAGAGCAGGGGACTCCTGGGGACACGATTCCTGGCCATCGTTTCCTGGCCATCGTTACCTGGCAGACCAAGTTGTTTGGGTATTCTGAAGTGTTTCCAGTAACCTAGGGTGTGCTGTGGTCTGTTCTAGCAGACCTGGGTGAGATAAAGCAGCTTTCTCAGGATGACAAGGGGGTATTAAGTGAACGAAGTGCTATTTTTTACATTAATTTTCAATTCATGCTGGTTTTCCTACAGTGTAAAATATCTCAAAAGAAAATAAATTAGAAAATATTTCCATAACTGCATTCTCTTTATTCATGAGTTTAGGTAGTGTTACTACATTAGAGATTATGAAGTACTTGCAAGTGAGACATTATCGTATTTAGACAGAAAAGTATCAGAGATTTTAGGGCCCAAAGGTTCACAGAGGTGCTGTTACCTGTTGTTACTTTAGACTCAGTGAACAGAAAATGCAATAAAATGATGCAGTGATTCTCTGCTAAAAAGCTGTACTTGAAAAGGTACTTTCTTATTCAGCACTTGAGTTGCTTAGGTGCATTCTGACTAATCTTCTGACTTGAGAAGATGAAATAATTTTTGCTGTTAGCCTGCAAAATTACATTAACTGAGATAGGAAGCTTGATATCACTTTTTCCTGTATTGAAATAACAAAATTCTATTCTAAGTTTCAGAAAGTTATAGTGATCAGTTGGTATCTGTCTTTAAAAGAAAATTCTGTTTTGTGCTTTAAAGTTTGGGTGTTCATATAAGGCAGTAATGCTAGGGAAGAAGAGCTGTGGCCATATCTCAGGACTGACAGCTAGTCTGCCTTTAAATGTAGACAAAAGTTGCTATGACACAATAAATGTAGAGTCACCTCAAGTTGCTTTTCAAAGAGCCACTTGTGCTGGTTTGAGACTAATTGGAACATTTTACTGAGAGAAGTTAAATCCTTAGCTGTGAGAAGAAAGAAAAGAAAACAATATGTACCCTATATCACCCATTCTGCTGAGAAACACAACTAGTCAAAATATAGATAGGACAGGCACTTCTCACACACTGCTCAGCTCTCACTTCTGGCTGTGCCTTCTTTTCTGGTGGTGTGATCTCTGCCTTAACTCTAATCCGATCTAACTCTTTTCCCTCTGACCTGCTTGCCATCTTTTTATTGACATCTCACCTCAGCTCTCCAGATTTATCACATGAGAAAAAAAATTAAAAGCATCAAATATATGTGGATCTGATTATTTCTGAAAGGAGGGAAAGAGGGAGGGAGAAGTGGGGGTTGTGTCAGGAGCCTTCCTGGGGACTCTCATTGTTTCTGGGAGGGGTATTGTGTTTCTGTATTAATTGTAACTTGCATATAACTGTATATATTTGTATATATCTACTTGTATATAAATTGTGCTAAACTGTAAATATGGCTTCATTCTTTAACTTCCAGCTGGCCGAGTCTAGTCTGGATGATTTTCTTAAGTGTGAGGAGGTGGGTAACTCCCAAACCATCACACCACTACACTTCACAGGCACCGAAGCACTGATTAACTAGCTGTCTACCACTTCAAAAGCTGATGGTGTGAAAATGCAGACAGGATATAAAGTTTGACTGCATTAGCTCAAACTAATGAGCAGTTCCTGCCATTGCATTCTGACTGAGAAGTTGAGGTCACAGTTAATAGTAACACATTAAAATGCTTAGAGGTGCTGTGGATACCTATGATATCAGCAGTAATAATAGTCTGGGATGAGAAGCATACCTGGGAATCAAAAGGAAAATAGGATAACTGACTGACTTAAGTTACAATTTCTGAGAAACTGGGAGTTGTGCAAGAGGGTTCTTCAAACTTTATAGTAAGGAGAAGCAGCATGCTGAATTTGCAGCATGTAGTAATTAGGAGAGAAGCTGGAATGTGGAGTTGTGGAGCAAAAAATTTAATGAATAGAAAGTGTAAATGAGTATCTTCCAGGGTGTGAAAACCAGGGAGCCTGTGAAAGGGTAAGTGGATGTGTTGGATCAAGGGAGATTAAAGAGAACAATGAAGAGAAACTTTATTTTCCATATCTACCTTTAGTTTTGAGGAAGTAAGGAGGCTTTTATATTCTTGCCCTTCATCCATTCTTTTTTTTGGTTGGTTGTTTGGTTTGATGGCTTTATGTGATTGTTTTTTCACAATGAAGCAACTTTTGTAGGTTGAAATCTTATAATTAGAGAGGTGGACCAAACAAGTAATCTTGTGCTAGTTTGAAGCAGGGTAGAATGTTTTGGTGAGAAAAAGTAGATCATAGGCTGTGACAGGAAAAACAATAGTGATGTCTACTCCCCTCACAGTCTCGCTGAGATGTATGGGAACAGGAAGGACAAACACTAGATAACACTCTTGCCATTTTGTCTGCACTCTCGGGCTGGGCTTTGACTGAGCTGCATCTCCCTAACTCACCTTCCACTCACCTTTGCTTCTTAACCTCTTGGCTGAACCTCTTTTCTTCCTTAGGACTGGGGTAAGGTTGAGAGGGGCAGGGGGAAGGTGCAGGGGTGGATGAGAGCCCCTCCTGGGGACTCAGGTTTCTGGGAGGGGAGTTGTGCTTCTGTATTAGTTTTACCTTGTATATTTTTGTATATTTCTGTATATAGCTGTATATACTGTAAATAGCTGCTTGTATATTGTGCTAGCTGTAAATAAATAGCTTCATTTATATTCCCAGAGCCCGGCTGAGTCTAGCTGGGTACTTCTAAAGTGTGGGGGGGTGGGGTACACCCAAACCACCACAAATCTTAAAACATAATACAGCATACCTCCAAGAATTCCAGGGAACTTAATACAAGAAGTATTTGGACGCTTTGGCTTCTTGGATAAGGAAAGTTTGTAGTCTGTCATAGCTGCTGTGGTAGCAGAGCAGAGATGATAGAGACTGCACCTACGGTTTTAAAAATGTGTTGAGAATGAAGCAGGGAAGTAGAATACTGAAACATTTATCCATTCCTTGAAAGCTCTTTGGGATTGTAATTAAAATTGTCTGAACTGCTGAAAGACTATGATAACCAGATGAATTTTTTAAGCAAAGCGTACATTAAAAATCCCCTTCTTTGTTTCCTGGATGTTAAAAATTAATAAATGTGAACATTTAATATAATCTATTTAGATTTTTAAAGGCCTTTGAAACTGCTCCATAAAGACAAAATCTTGATAAGACCTAACATAGGGCTCTTTGGGGCCTTATCTTGTTTCATATTTAAATTTATGAGCATTGGGATGAAATCTGCTGACAGCACAAGGCTCATGATATTACAAACAAATAGTGAAAGACATCTGAGAAAGGATTCTACAGTTCTACGAAACGAAATTGTGGATGAGATTCTGAGTGCAATGACTATAGGAACTCACTGATGAGAAGTGAGAGAGAAGGAGTAAGTGATATTTGAGTATTAGCTGGTCACATGCCATAAAGTGCTGAAAGGTAAAAGGTATCCAGGAAAGTACTGAGACAGTTTTCAAAAAAATCTTGTCTAGAATGTTGCAAATAATTCTGAGCATTCTCAATAAAGATTAAATTCAAACTGAAGCAGGTAGAAGAATTGCTTCTAGGATTTCCTGGAGAAGAAAGATCCTATCAGTGGAATTTTGGCTTAAAAGCCTCACCTAGTGAAATGGACACTAGGAAAGAATCTGATGGCTGGCCAGAAATACACCTGATAGCGAGCAAAGGATAGGGAGAGGAGATTTTAATTCGAAGGATGCTACTAGTTTAAGAACAAAAAGATACAGAGAGGCCAAAGTTAGGCTGAACAGTAAATGGAAAATCCATAATTAAGGAGGGAATTCCCAAAACGTCCTTCCCTGAATTGTGCAAGCAAAATATGTTTCTTTTTTTAAGTATGACAGTACAATATGAGACAAATTGTCTTTGAACAAGAACTGTCCTATAAGCACCAGGGAAAGAGTGGAACTGATCAATTTTCATCAAGACAAAATGTTAAAAGCAAAAATACCTTGCATATTTATCCTGTGCTCTGTGGTGTATTTATTTATTATCCATCTGTAAAGAGGGGAGAAAAGTGAGGAGTGAAACAACCTTCCAGAAGACAAAGTAATTTAGAGTAGCTGTATGAGAGAGGACTCTGGAAGACTTCAGTCACACCTGAATAGGGAAGTTGACTGGGCAGCGCAGCTGTAGTTTTGGTTCAGTGCCAACAATGCAATGGCAAGGGAAACATTTAGGCTGATGTTACCCTTTCTGGGTTTTAAATTAACTAACTCTGTAATAATAATAACAACAGGCATGAGATTTAGGCACGAGTGTGGACAGTCTGAATGCTCTGGGGAGGACATAGAAATCTGCCTTTAAAGAGACTGTTTCAGGAAATGGTGATAGAATTGTAAAAACTGAGACACTAGAAAAAATGAGGCTGTTGCTTTGGAAAAGAGGGATATAAAAGTGGACAGAGTACTATAATAGGAAAAGTTCTTTCTGAATCATAATGAGAATGGGGGACAATTCAATGAAACTGGGGAAAGATTTTTCCATGTCACAAGATTACAGTAGTGAATTCATTGCTGAAGGAAGTGGTTGGGGCAAATACTTCACTAGCTTTCAGAAAAAAATGGACATTTATGTAGTTCTCATGAATGTCTATCACTCTCATCAGTGACAGTATATTTGGGGTGATGTTACTTGAGAGAGTTTTATGTCTTGTGAACTATTCAGAGGTTGTGAGAGGAAAACATCTTGGTAGAGGATGCTGATTTTTTTCTCAAGTTACTGATGCTAGGGAGAGACTGTAGTGAAGGATGTCCCAAAGGTGTGCAAGTCACACTGAAATGTAACTGAGCTTAAAATGAAGACAACAGAGCTTGAGGGAGCAGCTTTTCACGGGCAGACATCTGCTGCCCTACTCTTTTCCACCCAGACTGAGGTGGTAGAGTGGAAACATGAGAAGGAATCAGACATTGAACTTGAATTTAATTTCAGATTCTTCTCTGAGCTATTAAAGCTTTCTGATCACTTCAGATTTGAAAGCACAACATACTCCTTAAAGCGGTGTTAACCATTAGCCGGATAATCCCAGTTAGCTGCAAGATACTTTTACAGTATTGCTAATTAAGTTCTGAAATTTGTGGGAATAGTCAGTGCTAGATGCCCTCCTATCAAAGGAATGAACAACTGGGATTACTGTGTTCCTCTGAGTAATCAGGTGATTTGTCTCAAACATTTGAGGAGGCACAGGATGAGTAGGAGGGGGAAAAATTTACAAATGTTCATTTAGGTTTTCAAAGGGTTTTTGAATGTCTGCTGTCCCAGAGGCACTGTCATAAAATCATAGAATCATCTTGTTTGGAAAAGGCCTTTAAGATCATGGAATCCAACCATTAAATAGTAACTCTACCAAGGCTGGTGCTAAACCATGTCCCTCAGCACCATCTCTGAGTCTTTTAAACACCTCCAGGGATGGGGATTCAACCACCTCCTTGAGGACCCAATTCCAGTGTTTGAGAATCTTTATGGTGAAGAAGTTTCTTATCCAATCTAAACCTCCTCTGGTGTAACTAGAGACCACTTCCTCTCATCCTATCACTTGGTACTAAGGAGAAAAGAACAGCCTCCACCCATTACAACTTCTCAGAGAGTTGTCGAGAGCAAGGATGTTTCCTCTCAGCCTCCTTTTCTCCAGACTAAACAATGGCAGTTGCTTCAGCCACTCTTCACAAGATCTGTTCTCCAGACCTTTCACCAGCTTTGTTGCCTTTTTCAGGACCTTCTTCAGCACCTCAATGTCTTATAGTGAGAGCCCCAACCCTGAACATAGTTCTTAAGCCTCTGTGTGAGGAAGAGAGATTACTTGGTAGCTTGGTAATCAGCTGGTAATAAATATTTGCAGAGTCCCTGAACACCAGTAGGTTCAATCTGTGAGCTTTGAAATCCTAACACAACTCATTGACAGCTAATTTGCTAGGAATTGGTATAAACCAGCACTTCTGCTGTGGGTTGCTTAAAATAGCATTGTGGCAGTTAGGAGTTACGCTTGGTGATGATACAAAACATTCAGAGCTAAGTTAGCCTGCAGCATCTGGAAGAATTACTGTCAGCAAGATTGGCAGCTGTATACTAAAATCACCAGTTCTGGCTTGGAAAACATATTTACCATTTGTTTCCCATTGGAATTAGAATTTACATGCTTCAACTGTAGCTTTGTAGTGATTTTTGCCACAGGCAAGCCAGTAACTCAAGGATGCAATAAAAGTGGTACTTGTATTTTCCAGTACTCCTCTTGAGTTCTTGATAGGCTGCACAAGATTTAAGGAATTTTTCCTTTCCAGCTCAGAAGAGAACATGGAGATGTGTAGATGAAAGAAGGAACACACGAAGCCTATATTAATTATTCAGAGTAACCTGGCTTTGTTTGAAAGCAGTATTGGCTTTGGCTTTGATATTGAGTCTATGTGTCTTGGAGCAAATTGGTGGGAGGCCTGTGGTGAAATACAGCTGTGGCAGAGCAATACACTTGACCTATTAACAAGGCTTTCCAGTAATGTAAATACTGAAAATCTGAAACAAGTTCTAATTTTATAAAGTCAATGAAGCTTAAAAATAAAACTTAAACCCAAAACAAACCAAAAAGAGCCAAGCTTGACTTTATCATCACAGTGAATCAAGTATTACATGTAGAGACATGCTAGTGGAAAATGACTTTGGACTTAAACTGCAATATTCTTTTGATCCAATTGATTTTGGTACCAGACAGCCTAATGTAATTGGTGAGTATGAAAAGTCAACATATGTCTATAAATTGTCTCAGTGCCCACTCAGAGAGAAAGAGTGACTTGATGATAGTAAATTAACAAAACTCTTCTTTGTCTCTAAGTATGAAATTACTGTAGTGTTAAATTCACTTACCTTCCATAACAGGCTGGCTGCACAGGTTTCCTTCTGGACCATTCATTGCCATGTGCTAACTCCTAAATCATGAACACAGATGTTTTGAAGATTGCTAGCTGGCTGCTAACAAAACTTGAAATATCAAACTTCACTTGTGGAGGACACTCCTAGCCATTGTTTCATTTAGTAGTGTGGTTGCAACCAAACAATCTGTTACAGAATAGTTTGGAGTGCATAAAGATCTGTACCTAGGGTAAGCTGTAAAAAAGCCATAAATAATAAATTCCTGTCTTTGAAGTGTCTAGAGACTTCTGTGTCTTTCAGACCCATATGATGATTGCCATCATACTCTGGTAGAATGAGCTTACCTCACTTTGATGCAGTGGGTGGACATGTCAGTGGAGTGTCTTGGGTGCCCTAGGTTTATGATGTCTGTGGGCTCAGGTGTTTAACTCAAAACGGCTGAGGACCAGCATCTGCGTATGTCCCCCACCTTCCAGCAACATGGTGGCAAACAGCTCTCTGGTGCTTGTCTCCATTTGTGAATGCCTTGGGCTCAGTGTGAAGCTGAAACATGGAGCTGTAGAGAGCTGGGTGAGAGAATCACTACCAGCTGTAAGCCACATAAACACTTAACCCTTCAGCTTTGTCACTGGGTGCCAATACTGATGTAGAAGAATAAAAAATAGATTACCTAAACCAAAGGATGTTTACAGCTGCACCAGGGCTTTTCTGAGTGGCCCTTACTGGAAGTGGGGCTACTGCACGGCAGGAATTCTTCCTGGGCCCACCAAGTATGGGCAAACATCCCCACATAGTCCCTCTGCCTTTGCTTTAGTGTTATGTGTGTATCTTATTCTGGCTACTGGGTTCTTAAATGTCTTTAAACCCTTAAATGTCTCGTCTTCTGCAGTGAAGGGCTTGTTTGGGTCCTCGTGACACCATTCACAGCATACACAGGAGATGGGGTCAAACCGAACACATAAGTGAACCAAAACAACATTGGAGGTGTTTGTGTGACAAGGAAAGGTTCGGCTCTGAAATAGAGATAGTAATGTAGCTCCTGTTCTTCCACAGACAGTTTCACTTGGGGCAGAAACTGGTGCTGGAGTACCAGCAGCCACACAAAGCTAATGTGGCTGTCTGCTGCTGGGATTTCATCAGATGAGTTACTGGGAGTGACAGGATGCTGTGCCTCATCCCTGCCTCTGGGAACACCTGAATGGGAAATTCACAGCACGCTTTGTGCCTGACTGTTAAAGTTGATTTGTTGGAGTCTGGGCAAGATGGTCAAAAACAAGGCTAAGCAATTCCAATAGGCAGATATGGCTGGAGTGGAGCAGGGAACAGGGGCAAGAGCAAAGCTGGCAAGAGGTGAGGCATAAAGGCAAGGCTCCAACAAGGAGCTAAGCATAGGTGGGAACAGAAAACAGAGGAATATAATCAAATGCCAACAGGATGCTGTTTCTCAATGCAGTGTTTTGAGTTTGGTGCCCTCCCTCAGTGGGAGGGGAATTATTCTGTACTAGGGAATGAGATG
Source organism: Pogoniulus pusillus (assembly GCF_015220805.1). NCBI lineage: Eukaryota > Metazoa > Chordata > Aves > Piciformes > Lybiidae > Pogoniulus > Pogoniulus pusillus. Next base: position 19,722,226 of record NC_087268.1, on the reverse strand, counting down.
GTAAGAGAATGATTTTATGGGTACTTGCAGAAACTTTTGTGCTGAGTTTAAGCTCGGTTCTAGCAGAAGCTGTAGTACTGCCCATGGAAGGAACATGCCAGGGTAAGCCATCAGATGTGAGATCTATACCTTCCACAAGGCCTCTGCCTCTAAGTCAGTAATAAGTAAGGGGCCCTGGAATAGATGGAGAGGGAATCAGGGTGGCTGTCAGTTCTTCTGTTGCTCATTAAGCAGGAGTCCAATCCTGTAAAGAGATTTCTGCAAGGGATAGTTGGGGTTGTTAATCTTACATTCATTAACTGACCCACAGTGCATGACTCATCCTGCAACTCCTAGGGCTAGAGTGAAGACATATAAACCACAGGCTTTGGAAGTTAGGAGAGAGTCGTGACTACAGCATGTGGAGTAATCAAGAAACCAGACTACCTAACAAGGCTTATGGTGACAGCTGTAACCTGCAATAATCTAAACTAATAACGCTACATTAAATAGCAAATCTAATAGCATTAATATTCTTCTTCTGTCTCCTCTTAAGTGAGCAAACTGATGTAGCCAGATTAAAGGCCTGCTGAATAAACTGAGAAAAAGCACCACTCAGCAAATGGCAGGATGTGTGGATCTTTGTACTTATTCTACAATTCCAGGTGTTCCACCAGATGGCAACAGAAATCTGTTTCATCACAGCAGGATTCTGCTGCACAGTTCCAGTTACTTTCCTGGCTGAAATGTTTGTAGGAGGTCTTCCAAGGTTGCCTGCTTGGCAAATCAAACCAAACCATCAAACAAAGCCAGTGTGATTTTATTATTAGGCCTGTATATGCTGTCCTTTTATGAAGTCAGGTACTCAAGGAAAGAAAGGGAATGGTGACAGGTGAGCTTGACGGCCTGACATGGACAGTGCTTGTTTATGATTTGAGAGAACCATAACATTGTTTTGGTTGGAAATGGCCTTTAAGATCATAGAGTCCAACCATTATCTAACTTTACCAAGACTGGTGCTAAACCATGTCCATCAGCATCACATTTCTGCCTCTTTTAAGCACCTCCAGGGATGAGGATTCAACCCTTTCAGTGAAGATGTTTCTTCTAATATCCAGTCTAAACCTCCCCTGGTGCAACTGGAAGCCATTTCCTCTTCTCCTATCCCCTGTTTCTAGGGAGAAGAGAACAATCCTTTTAGATGTGGAATGAGGTCTCCCCCTGAGCCTCCTTATCTCCAGGCTGAACAACTCCAGTTCCCTCAGCTGCTCCTCACAAAATCTGTTCTCCAGACCTTTCACCAGTTCCATGGCCCTGCTTAATCAGATCTGCAATTCCATGCTGCAGCCAACCTCTGTAGACTATTCAGATGTGTTCTCAGTGATGCAGAAACAAAAATAGTTAGCTGTGAATTCAGTAGAGGCATTGAGATAGATAAGCTGGCTTTTGGAGACCCTCAAGGAGCATGGTAGCATCAAGCAATGCAGTCCAGTTTGGGGCCAAGACAAAGGGGAAAAAGGGCTTCTTAGGCATGTGGAGCTGGCAGACCAAGTCACGCAGTCACTGTTGTGGGATTTACCCTCTCTTTTCTCTGGAAGCCTCAGTCATTGTTTTGACCTCAGACGATGTCATGGAGGGCCTGTAGGCCTGAAAATAGGCTTATTTATGTCTATCCTGCCTGGACATGTTTTTCTGTCAGTACCCCTCGTTGTAAACAGGTTGTGTAAGCCCCTACACACCCAGCTCATGTCTCCCTGGGGTAAGCCCATGTGATCCCCGTATTTGGGAAAGTCCAGACAAGAGCTTCTGCCTATTATGGTAAGGTTTGGCTAACTGCCAGCCTGATTGGTCATTCTAGTGGCCAAAGGGACCATTAATCTTGGCCCACAGTCAATAAATAGGGGTGCACAGGTAAACAATGTGCTCAGCTCAGACCCTGCATAGCTCAGCCACTTAGATCCCCATGTTTGGGCGCCATTGCATAGCTCCGATGCTCAGAGGCCCAGACCTCATAGTTTGACCTATTCACAGCTCACCTGCCTGCGTACCTTAGATGCAGAGTTCATTTAAGCCTGCCTATAATATATATATGCGGAGCCTATAGTCTCCTAAGACAGCTGTGCACACTTGCTGTTATCAAGTGTTATCACTTGGTGTTATCAAGACCATATCCTGCATTGCCTTTACTTATGGAGCTCAGACTCCCAGCAACCACACACACTTTGCATGCCCGCTGCCTATCATTGCCTGGTAAAAGCCACTGCCGCTGAGATAACCAGGAAGCAGATTCTGGATTGTCTGCACACACACACTGCCTGAAACCGTGAATAACTGTGCCAGAGACAGCATGATATTCTCCTCCTGTACCTGAGATCCTGCCAGCTGAGAATTCCTGGACAGAAGCATCCAGAGGAAGCCAGCAACACCAGGGCAGAGATTACATCCTTCATCAGGAGAAAAAGGTCAGAAACCTGTTTCCCCACAAACTGGGAAGATTTATCCTTTCCCCTCAAGCTGGGAAGATTCCAGCCTCAAAGTCGACGGGCAGAGATCCCCTAAAGTCTGGACATTAGACACAGGCTGTGACGCAGCCCTGGAGGGTGATTAATAAGAGTTGTGAGTAAAAGCTTTAATACCTCTGTAAATATCTGTTACCTCTGCCGTAGAGCAGAATCAGTTTCAGCCCGCTCTGCTGGGCAAATAGCATAGAGACCCCAAACGGCATTAAGCCGCAGGGAAAACTCCTCTCTCTGTTTATAGTTTGAATATTTGCTAGTTAATTAACCAGTTCCTGTACATATTGAATCCTAGATTGTTTTCATAACCATGTATCAAAATTTAATATTAATATACAGTGGTTGGGGGTGGCGAGAGTTCAGAATATAGTTACTGTCTCTAGCAAGCTACTAGCTGTCAGTGAAACACTACAGTAAATCAGCCACCCCCTCCCCCTGTGTCCTCTGATGCTAAGCCACAAGTGGTCCCACCTGTCCCTGATCTCCTATTTTGCAACAGGTCACTCCAAAAAGAAGCTGCTGCCAGCACTTAGCCCTGCTCTCCCCCTTACATCTCAAGCACAAGCACGTTGCTTAGCAATGAGGTGAGTGAGAGAGACAGTTTCCAAGGGCAACACACACATTTTTGCATCATAAATAGCAGTTTGTGTGCATCAGCCCAGGGCTAGGTTCAGAAGCAAACAGCATCAGACAGCTAAATGACCACAGGAAACTGAATCCCTGAAAATGGCCTTCTCCAGGGTTGTCTGAGATGAGCTTGTAGCACTCACAGCTGGTGTAGCAAATTTAGGTAATTGGGCGGCAGAGGGAGGCTCATCTGCCAGGTCCTGGTAGTGTTACAGTCATTCCAACAAAGAGAAGAAGGAAAAGCAAGAAAGGAAGATGGAAGGAGAGGAAACTAGTGAGGGAAGCAGGGAAACAAAACGTGGGAGTGGGTGGAACAGCTGGGGTGAGGAGAGATGGTGGAGTGGAATCATAGAATCATTTTGTTTCAAAAAGACCTTTAAGATCATAGAGTCCAACTGTTGTTTAACTCTACCAAGGTTGGTGCTAAACCTTGTCCTTCAGCACCACATCTCTGAGTCTTTGAAACGCCTTCATGGATGGGGATTCAACCACCTAGCTGGGGAGCCTGTTCTAGTCTTTGAGAACTCTACAATGAAAAAGTTACTTCAACTATCGAACTTAAACCTCCTCTGATACAAATGAGGCCATTTGCTGTCATCTTATCACTTGTTCCTATGGAGAACAACCCCGGCATCACTACAATCTCCTGTCAGGCTCCCCTCAGCCTCCCTTTCTCCAGATTAAACAACACCAGTTCCCTCAGCCACTCCTCACAAGACCTGTTCTCCAGACCTTTCACTGTCTTTGTTGCCCTTCTCTGGACTCTCTCCAGCAACCTCAATGTCTTTCTCACAGTGGGAGCCTCAAAGCTGGATACAGTACTCAAGGTGTATCCTGTGCTGCCTGTGTCACCAGCAAGTGGGACACAGCCACAAGTTGGACATTCAGGGAAGGAGTATGCAAAGTGAATGTTTACCAATATTTATGTACTCCAGAGAACCTGGCTGCAACTGGTGGCTAAAAGCAAGAAAAAGGAAATTTTAAGTCACAAAAATTAAAATCAAGAGCTCGGAAACTTAGGAAGATTTGGACTAGACTGAAAGTGTGCAACATGAGAAGGAGATCCAGAAACTTGTCTTGAAACACAACAGACATGCAACAGGCATGATGTGCATTGCATAGCCCCTGCAACAAAACAACCATAACCCAACCACCATGACCACTAAACCATGTCCTGAAGCACCACATGTACAGCTTCTTGAACACCTCCAGGTATGAGGACTGCACCACCTCCCTGGGCAGCCTATTCCGACCCCTCACCACTCTCTCACTTAAGAAGTTTTTCCTCATGTCTAACCCTCCCCTGGCACAACTGAAACCCATTTCCTCTCATCCTAGTGCTGGTTACTTGGGAGAAGAGACCAGCCCCACTCCAACCTCCTTTTAGGTAGCTGTAGAGAGCAATAAAATCTCCTCTCAGCCTTCTCCAGACTACATACCCCCAGCTCCCTCATCTGTTCCTCATATGATTGGCTGCCTGGGGAGGTGGTGGAGTCACCACCCCAGAGGTGTTTAAGAGGCAGCTGGATGAGGCACTTAGTGCCATGTGTTAGTTAATTAGAAGGATTAGGTAATAGGTTGCACTCAATGATCTCAGAGATCTTTTCCAACCTGGTTAATTCTGTGATTCTGTAAAAACAGCAAGAGCTTTGCTTTGGCCAAATGATATTGCACTTCCAACTGCAAAGCTGTAGGAAATCACACACAGCTGTGCACATCTTGGAATCAGGCCAAGAAGCCTGCTGATGCCTGTTAAACTAAGATCATACATCAGTTTTTCTTAAGTACAAAAGGATACAGCAAAACATACAACTCTTTCATGCTGTCTAATATTGTTTGGAAGTGTATGGCTACGTGTTGTTTTGCAAGTGATCTGGCCTGTTAGGGTTTCCTGTTTAGCATGCCTCAACTTCTGCCACTTTTAACAGCAGCAAAGAAAGGAAACCCAGGCCACTGCAGGAAACAGTCTGGTGCCATAGAGAGACAGGGGTGTTGCAGTAGATTAGTGTACTTTTAAAGACCTACTCATGGTCACACCTAAAGTTGTTTGAGTAACACAAAATAAATACCTAGAATTTTGATGAAGTTCCCCCAGTGATTAAGTTATTCTCACCCACAAACAGAATGCTTTTGTTCAGTTAATAAAGACTGTTTGGGCACTCATCAGGGTCCTGCTGTCTTGCAGGCAAAAGAGGCTGATCTGGAGCACCCCATACCCACCTCACCTTGCCCTGCCTGGTGTTCTTGGGCAGCAGATGGGAGTGCTGAAATGGGTTGCAATCCCATTTTGCTACCACCTGCCCTCTCCTGAGTACCAAAGGTAAGTGGAAAGGTGCAGTCAGGCTCCCTTGTTCTTGATAGTGGCTGTTAATTAAGCCCTATGTGTAACCATTTGCCGTCATGCTTTTACTGCAACTTTATTTTCTAGTCTCTCTTTTGTTCCCTCTTTGCCTCCCTATATAATCAACATCATTCCTCCCGGATCCTGGCCTCACCTTATCCATATCTAAGATAGACAAGGAATTCTTTGTTCTTAAGAAATCTAAGACAGGAAGGATAAGCATGGAACAAGCAGCAAGTGAGTATTAACATCAACACATACAAAGCAGCTAAGTAGGAAAAGCCATGTGATCTGCCTGAGGAGAGGGTAGGAAAACATCTTGTGCATAGACAAAGAAGGGGAAAAGCAAGACGTGCATCTTGCTTAGTGCAATGAAAATATTGTGTAAAGGAACCTCTCTTGGGCACAAAGGGAGGAAAGAGAGATGGGTTCCAAAAGACAGTGAGCAGAAGAAAAAACAACAAACAAGGATAAGGTCTTTGGAAGAATGTCAGAAGCTAATAAAACCTGAGAGATATGCAACGAAACACCTTTTTTTTTGCCTCAATGAGGGTTTAAAGTACCCATTTTAGATTCTAACTTAATCACAACATGACATTAAAGGCAATCTACTTGTCCATATTAAACTGGTATCTACATTTAGCCTCTATCTGGGGCTAAACCACAGCAGTTACTCTATCACCCAGTGACCCTCTCCCCAGCAAAAAGGGGGAATCAGGAAAAGGAGAGAAGAGCTGAAATGAAAACAGATTTAATTAAACCATCAAATTAATACCAACATCAACACAAAGTATGTAAAGTTAAAGTCACCCCAGCAAAACTGCAGCAGCCACAATATCCAGGAAGGCAGTTCTCAAGTTTTGGAAAGGGATGAGAAGAGGGGTGAGGCAGAAACCTAGACAGGAAGTTCTATCAGGAGGCTACCTTCTTTTTCACAAACTTTATACTGAGTGTGATGTTTGTGGCCTGGAATACACCTGTAGCCAACCCAGGTCAGATGTCATCAGTCAGGACCTACAGACCATGGCTGGCCTGTGATTCTGTACCAGAATCTGTTCCACTCTTACAGAGTGAGTATAGGGCAAATTCACAAGTGTATGGTGGCAAGGGGAGGCTGGATTATCCAGTTGTACACTCCCATCACATTACTCATCCTGAATCTTTGGCTGCAGAGATGCTAAGGTGGAAGAGAACAAAGGAAAGGCTGGGAATTCCAGTTGCTATGGAGGTGGGGAACAGGGAATAATGGGATTACAAAATTAGAAGGTTTACAGTCAGTTTCTAGATCTGGCATGACTGGCCCCTGTAATACAGCAAGGGCATTAAGTAACTCTGACCTTTGTAAACTGTTTGGAATATTAATGGCCATGGTGGGATTAGGTCAATGGTTGGACTCAAAGATCTTAGAGATCTTTTCTAACTGAAACAAGTCTGCGATTCTGTGCTCAGTTGTTACTGTCAAGGTGGATTCTCCGTGCAGCCCTTAACACGCTGTTCTGACTAAAGGACTTAATGACAAATCAAGGCTGAATTTTTATGGAGAGTTATTAGTATGCCAGAGAAGATTCCTTTGTTGTCTTACTGACTACAGTGGCTCACATTCTCATTGAATTGAGCCACACTTAATTATAAGGGAAATAAACTAGTGTTCATCTTGGTGGGATAATTATTACACTCTTAAAAGATGTGGAGTCCAATCTAGGTGTCTGGTGTTAGTCATTTTGCAGTCCAAAGCCTGGGTTTCCTGAAGGAGAATTTCAGGCATCAAATACCATAAATTCTATAATTTAATAGAATGGTCCAGCAGCAGAATCAACTCAAGCTGGGCACCTCCAGAGAGGAACCCCCAGCAAAACAATCCCTGGGCATTTATACCCTTTCATACAGTGCATATGCCTTCCACATGCCTTTTGCTCCAGTGGTGGTTCTGGCCTGAGGTCCTTCAACACCTTCTGACTCCTTATTGGAGTCCTTCACTGTTTCCAGGCAGCAACCTGTCACCTTGAATAGCTGCTGTTGCCACTGACGCTTGTACCTTCCTTATCTTGGGGATCATGCTGGTTCTGGAGGCCTTGTCTTGCTTGAATAGATACAAGTTCAGCATAAGTTCTGGGTGAAAGTGTACAGCTTGTAGCCTCAGGCTTCAGCAACTCTAGATACTCATACTGAGTAAAGCTAAGCAAACAGCATACAAAATCACACTGCACTGTAACTGATTCATTCAACTTAAAACTTGCTGATTTAAGCTAAACAACAATCGTGTCTTACAATTGCTGTGGCTATCCCTGGATCTGTTTTTATGTGAAGTAAAAACTGCCTCCATCAACAATAAGTATCCTGCTTCCAAAGCCATTTTTAGTCTGGAAAAAAAAGCATAGACCTTTGAAACAACATGTACATCTCAAATGGGTCCTATGGCTCTCAAAGTGACCAGTCATTGTGAAATAGGCTCATAAGAAATTTTTATAACAAATCTAAGATGGTTCACACAAAAAAAGACTACAAGAAAAAATTTGTTTACACTCCTCAAAAGCTACTCTGCTTTAACAAGTGCAGATAAAACCCCTAAGTGTATCTAATGCACAACAGAAGAATCACAAACACTTTCTATTCTTACTTGGCACATGATGAGGTCAAAGTAAGAATCATTGTTAGGAGACCTCAACATTTTTTAACATGATCATACTCTTTGTCTGAAAGAAGAACAAATGTCAGCCTTTTACAAAGTTCATGAACCAGAGCACTTCCAAAAAAATTTAATTGTTACATGCAGAATCACAGAATGGTAGGGGTTGGAAGGGAGCTTGAAAGATTGTCTAGTCCACCTCCCCTGTCCAGAGCAAAATCACCTAGAGTAGATCATACAAGAATGCGTCCAGGTGGGTTTTGAATATCCTCAGAGAGGGAGACTGCACAACTCCCAATGGCAGCCTGTTCCAGTGTTCCATCATCCTCACAGTGAAAAAAAAAAGTTGCCTCATGTTTCCATGAAAGTTCCTATGCCTCAGTGTTGTGAAGGGGTTTTGTTTGGGTTTTGGGGGGATGAAATATGAGGCCGAATTTAAAAGGGTTTAAATAATTTAATATTATATGCACAAGGAATCCCCCTCTTCCCCAAACTTATATACAGCTACCCTACACAAGTCCTTTGTATGCGGTTGTGAAATTAATATACAGAATGTCTATTTACAGCAGTAATCAGGAATGTGGTAGAGGTTTGGAAAGGTTTTGGATAGAGAGAGTCTTGCAGAATGAAAGTGCCACTGGTAAAGTCACTGAAAGTCTATGCTGCTTGAATCGAGATCGCTGAGTTACTCACTGGCTGGAGTCACAGTCTTGGTGGTCCCAAATATATGTAGCAAAGCCACGTCGTTGACCCTCGTGGGCCTGAATAGTTCAGTTCGGGTGTTATTTGGGGCGCACTGTCTGAAGGCTCCACGGGCACTATCGAGCTGGGAACGATGGGCTGGGGCGGCAGCTGGCTGGGAGTGCCTTGGTCGATTTTCCCTGGGCTGGTGTGAAGTGCCGTGGGTCTGAAATCATGCAGTGGCAGTGGCCCCAAAAGCAGCAAAGCGGCTAGGAGCGGTGGGTGGAGGAGGGTGGCAGGAACACTGAATTGTCCCTTTTATGAGGTTTGAGCCCGAGATTGATGGTCCTTGGCCACAATACTGTCCAGTAAGTGTCTGGCAACAGGCCAAAACATGCGGAATAAGGTGAAAACCACGGGTCTGGTACCCCCAAATATGGAAGGGGCTCAGGTGGATCCCCACCCTAGGTGCGTGAGCTTACATAAAGTGTTTACTTCAACCTTGCAAGCAGGCAGGCCAGACTCGAAGGCACCAGGCTTATTATGCTCCTTTGTCCCCCTTAATTTATTTTCCCCAGGTTTGGGCAGGACAACACCTTTTGGGGGGACAATATGTCCGGGCAAGAATAGGTTTGTAAACACAGGCATTTGGGCCTATGTGGCCCTCCACCACACTCAGCTTCCACCCATTGCCCCTTGTCCCGTTGGTGGGCATCACCAAGCAGAGTCTGGCTCCATCCTCTTGGCACTCACCCTTTCCATATTTATAAACATGAATGAGGTCACCCCTCAGTCTCCTCCTCTCCAAACTCAGTCTCTCCTCATAAGGAAGATGTTCCACTCCCTTAGTCATTTCTATGGCTCTGCACTGGACTCTTTCAAGCAGTTCCCTGAGGTCCTTCTTGAGCTGAGGGGCCCAGAACTGGACTCCTTGTCCTAGGTGGAGCAAATGAGGACACATGGCTGCTTCAGCTGTGAGCAGAAGACAGCAGGCTTTAAAAGGGAAGAAGTGGCCTGTGGTACTTCCAGGTTTTCCTAGGAACAGATGAGGTGGTGATGGACTGCACTACACTCTTTAACAGGTCCAGAGGCACCAGGGAATGATGCAGCCTGTTCACACTTCAGAAGCTAGCTTTGCCCTGGAGGACTCTGTCTTTATCCTTTTAGCCTCTCTGGGGACTAAGGGAAGGATACCAAAGCCAAGGGACCTTGCAGAGCTTGCAGACCTTGTGACTGTTTGGGTTTCCTGTTCTTGGGTCAGTGGCTATTGCTGCAACAGTGAGATCCCCTCAGCATTTTGGTGATGGAGGAGAGTGTAGCTGAGGGGAGATGAAGAAAGAAATGAGCAAAAATGCTAAAGGAGAGAATGTCCTGAAAAGCTCATCTTGATTTGGATCTGAGAAACAGCACTGCTGGAGTCTGGTTTACTGATTCCAGTGCAGCCATATGCCAGTTCTCTTGAACAGGACAAGCAGTTCTGAGTGGTGCTTGCAGCTGGACAGTAAACACTGGCTTTCTTAGGGAACAAGTGCAAACAAATCAGTCCCTCTGTTCTTCAGAATGAGAGAATATCTCTTGAAAGTAGAGGGTGGCAAAGTCCTGCAGACAGTGTAGCTAACATGGTGAAACAGATGTAGCTCCTTTTGCTGTGCTTTCCTTGAAGGCATGGGGCAGGGGAGACTGACAGGTGAGACCAACATGCAGTGTGGAGGCTGGTGATCAAGACATATCAACTGAGGCTGGAGGCATAAGAGAGATGCCAGAACTAGAGTTAGCAGAGCAGAAGGTGTTGCCATAAGGAGAGTGCTTAGAAGGTGGAAGAGTGAATGCATATCAGGAAGTCAGGAAGGAAGCAGAAAAAAATGTCATAGGGCAGCTGGTGAGAGCAAAGGTTTAATGTAGTAACAGAGCTCCTCCATGAGGATTACCTGGGTGCATAACAGAGAGCTGCTGCAGGCAGGACAGAAATAGTCTTGTGGGAGAGCTGCTGGAATGGCAGAGGTGATACCTGGAGTGAGCAGATGTGGTCTTATCTGATGAATTACTGCGCGTAGTCCCCATCTCCTTTTTCATACTGTAATAACTTGTATTTGCACAATTTGTGCAGTAGGTGAGATGTATATTCTCCTATTCTTTTTGAAAGGAGCTTCAGCTTATTGTCACTTAAACTGTGTGATGGTTTGGGTGTTCCCCGCCCCCCCACACTTTAGAAATCGCCCAGTCTAGACTCAACCAGATCTGGGAATATGAGTGAAGCTATTTATTTACAGCTAGCACAATATACATGCAGCTATTTACGGTATACTCAGTTATAGACAGAAATATACAAGGTAAAAGGTAATACAGAAACACAACTCCCCTCCCAGAAACCTGAGTCCCCAGGAGGGGCTCTCAACCACCCCTGCACCTTCCCCCTGCCCCTCCCCCCTGCCCCTCTCAACCTTACCCCAGTCCCAAGGAAGAACAGAGGTTCTGCCAAGAGGTTAAGAAGCAAAGTGGGTTAGGCCAAATGGAAGGTGAGGTTAGGGAGTAAGATGTTGCTCAGTCAGCAGCCCAAGTGAGAGTCAGAGAAAAAAAATGGTGAGAGTGCTATCTAATGTTTTCATTTCTTGTTCAGCAAGACTGAGTGAAGTAGACATCATCACTGTTTTCCTTTCACAGCCTGTAATCTACTTCTTCTCACCAAAACATTCTAGCTAGCTTGAAGCTAGCACAAACTGTTATAGGTCGTGGCAGCTGGCAGATTTCCAGTGGTGGATCACTAAAGGGTGGCAGCTCTGGTGGAGCTCCAAAGCTGCAGGCAAGGTGGTGATACAGGGAACACAGAGTGGATAGGAACACCACACGTGAACACTATTGACTGCTGACAGATCTTGCAGCATCTGTCCATCTGGGAAGAGCCAAAGTGAAGTCAGGGCAATTGTAAGATCCGCCCTACCATGAATAAAATCCATATCTGCTTTATGTGTCCTACGGCCACTGCTTAACATCCTCCTAGCTCATATTTACGTACAGACTTGCTCTTGCTCTGCTTGTGCCTCCCTGCTCAATGGGTGACAGAAAGGGGAGTAGAACAGAAGGGTAAGCTATTCCATTAAGGGATGTTGCTTTGGGGAATAGATTTTCCACCTTATGAATCAGCCTCCTATAGGAATTTGGAAAAGATATAGTCCCCAGTCATAGAATGGCTTGAGTTGGAAAGGACCTTAAAGATCACCTAGTTCCAACCCCTCTGTCATGTGCAGGGACACCTCCCACTAAACCAGGTTGCTCAAAGCCTTACCCAGACTTGTCTTAAACACTTCCAGGGATGAGGCATTCAGTGTTCCAGTGTCTCACCAGCCTCATTGTAAAGAACTCCTTCCTAATGTCCCCTCTAAATCTACTCTGCTTTAGTTTAGAACCATTGGCCCTTGTCCTATCACTAAAAAGACCCTCTGCAGCTTTTCTGTAGACTCCTTTCAGGTACTGGAAGACTCCCAGCAGTCTTCTCCAGGCTGAACAGACCCAACTCCCATGGCCTGTCCTCATAGCAGAGGTGCCCCAGCCCTCTGGCAATTTTTGTAGCCCTCTTGTGGACCCTCTCCAACAGATCCATGTCCTTGAAGTGCTGGAGACTCCAGAGCTGGTTGCAGTACTCCAGGTGAGGTCTCACTGGAGCAGAGGGGCAGAATCACCTCCCTTGATCTGCTAGCCATGCATCTTTTGATGCAGCCCAAGATACAGTTGGGTTTTTGGGCTGCCAGTTCATATTGCTGGCCCATGTCAAGACCTCATCAAGCACACCCTTGATGCAGGGACGCTCTCAATTCACTTGTCACGCACTCTGTATTTGTGCTTGGGATTGCCCCAACCTGGGCAAAAGACTTTGAGCTTTGCCTCATTGAACTTCATGAGGTTGGCATGTACTTTGCCTGTAGTTACCCCACTGGGGTATTTTGGACAGCTTCATTGGTTTGATGGGAGTTTAAACATAACTGCACACCAGATGAGCTGTGACAGGGGAAGGAAAGCAGAGTGGAACTAGAAAGGCTGTTGTTTCTCGCTGGAGACCTCTGCATGTTTGTCAGCCACATATCTCTATGGATCTCTGAGGCTTCTTTCATACTAGAAAACAGAGGACCCAAACTGACCTCACTTCTGTCTTTTGGGTACTTTGAAAACTTTGACGGAAGGAGCTCAGCAGGTTCAACACCCACTCCTACTGCCTGGCAGGAATAGACAGCTGTTCTCTATGGAGTATTTTGGACACATATAAACCAGCTTCATCACAGCAGTTTGCATCAAGTCCAGATATTAGGTGAGTAGGAATCAAAATTAGAGACAGAAAAAAGATGTACAGTATTTGAGCACATCATGTTGATTCTGTGTGACTAGGGTCACGGCAGATCTTTTACTGCACTACAAGCCACCAAGGTTTGGTTTAGCCTTTTGTATCGATCTCTTCTTCCTAGGAACAAGTGATAGGCCAAGAGAAAATGCACCAATGGAGGTTCAGAAACTTCTCCACTGAAAGAGTTCTCAAACACTGGAACAGGCTCCCCAGGGAGGTGGCTGAATCCCCATCGCTGGAGGTATTCAGAAGATTAAGAGATGTAGTACTGAGGGACAGAGTTTAACACCAGACTTGGTAGAGGTAGGTAATGATCTTAAAGGTCTTCTCCAACCAAAATGATTCCATGAGTCTGTGAAGGTACCAATGCGGAGAACAGGCCCTAGGACTGCAAGGTTGTGTTTTTGATATGTACTCTTCAGTGTTAGTCTGGCTCGCTCTTTAACCAGATTGTCTCATGCCCATAACAGTTTGGAGGCAATGTCACATACTGAGCAGCTATTACTCCTCTCAGTATAAAGTAAGAATATGCTCAGGCTCATATAGATGGTTTTGATCATACTTGATGCATTATAACAACCAATGGATGGCTTTGATTTTCTTCCTAATTTAGGAAGTGTTGTACGGGACCATCAGTTTCCCAGGCATCTAAGCAAAAAATTTTGGAGTATGACTGGAAAGGTAATTTTCTTCTTTCTAGCCTGGGTGAGAGGTACAGAATCTGACATGTGTAGGTTCCTGTGGTAGCATTGTCTGTGCACATTGCCAGCAGGCAAGCAAGGGTTTATGATCCATAACTGCACTTTCTTGCTTTCCAGCAAATTATTCATTGGTGACAGAGGCTCCAGGTAAATGAAGGAGCATGAAATCTAGGATGGACATTGATCGTGCTGAAAACACAGCATTTCTTGTGGCTCTCTTTAGCAGACCTACCAGACACCTGTGTCATGGTGCCTGCTTTTAGGTCAGAGAAAGATCACAGACTGCCTAGCTGGTGAAGCACTGGTCTGGGTCTCTGGATATTGGGGCCTAATTTGCAGCTCCATTTCAGATTTCCTTTGGCCAAAAAGTATAATCATGGCATGCCTTGTTCTCATATCAGAAACAGAGTTAATACTCATTTGTTCCCTTTATGTATGTGGATTTTGAGATAGATCTTGAAGACATGGATATTTCTTACTGTTTGTATAGATACAGTGTTTTCTACAGTGACATCTTGGTTGAGGGTGGACTTTTTAGGAGGACTTAATTAAGACCTGTTAATAATCCATGTCTAGCTGGCTCCAGGCTCTAAAGACCACATCATTAGTGGTTTCATTTGTTGGCTTCTGCAATATTCTGGGCTCTCTGGGGTAAATTCCAGAACAATCCAGGGAGTGGCTGTCATGGGGAAGTAATTGTAGACCTTACACTGAACCTGGCACAGAATGGGATGGGATTCAGGAAGGCTTGGTTCTGCTGTGTTAACATCATCTGTTTCGTCTTGGATAATAGCAACAGTGGCCAGACCTATATTTTACTACTACATTTGAGCCCACAGTCTCAGGTGTTCCCATAAATCTTACCTCAGTGGTTGATCAGGAATGAGTTGCAGATAAATATGATATTTATGGAGTTTTGAGCTTCACTGCATTTTTAGGTCAGTTCAGGATTTAGGGTCTCATGATTAGCACATTATCCGCTCTGTCCCTGATCCAGTGATTCTTTTGAAAGGCTGAAGAATGTGTTATCTGATAAGTCTTTGGACCTGTTAAAGGTGGTTTGGCTCAGGGTCCCAGCGAAACTTGAACTCTTGGTGTAGGTTAGGCTGAATGGTTGCGGTGCCCTGTACCTTCATGACACAAAGCTGCACAGAGCCTGCACTTACCATCAGGGATAGTGCAGAAGATACTATTTGACCAAAAGAAACTGTGAAGACCTGAAAATGACTGAGTCACTGATGTAGAGAGCTTTCAACAAAAAAAAAAATCTTTTTACAGGCAGTGGAGGAATCCTGCACATGTTCTGTCCCCATTGCTCAGTGCTTCACACAAGAGTGCTGCAAGAACATCCCTTCCTTCTACTGTCACGCAGCCAGCTACTGTCTGAAAGTCAGAAGAATATCAGCTGCTAGAAAGAGATACCTTTCTATACCAGCTTCCTCTGTCTCCTTTTCTGTTTTCATTATGTTCTTGTCCTTCCTCTGACAAACATGTCTCTTCTGCACAGCTTTCCTTTCTGACGTTGTCTTAACTCAGACCCTGTTTTTCACAGAATCACTATGGTTGGAAAAGACCTTTAAGATCATCAAGTCTAACTGTTATCTAATTCTACCAGGGTCACTACTACACCATATCCTTGAGCACTGTATCTGGACAGACTTTAAATACATTCAGGGAATTTAACCACCTCCCTGAGATTCCCATTCCAGTCTTTGAGGACCCTTTGAGTCAAGATGTTTGAATGTTTACCTTCAATAAATCTTCCCTGGTGTAACTAGAGGCCATTTTCTCTCATCTTATCACGTATTATTTGGGAGAAGAGATGAACCCCCACCTGGCTCCAACCTCCTTTCAGATAGTTGTAGAGAATGAGAAGGTCTTCCCTCAGCCTTCTTTTCTCCAGACTAAACAACCCCAGTTCCCTCATCTGCTCCTCCTGAGACCTGTTCTTCAGACCCTTCACCAGCTTTGTTGCCTTTTTCTGGACTGGCTCCAGCACCAAAATAACTTTCTTATACTGCAGCATCAAAGACTGAACCCAGTACTCAAGGTATAGCCTCAACAGTGCCCAGTACAGTGGGACAATCACCTCTCTAGTCCTGCTGGTTTCTGATAGAAACCAAGATGCTGTTGGCCTTCTTGGCCACCTGAGCACACGCTAGCTCATGTTCAGCCTGCTGTTAATCAACACTCCAGGGTCCCTTTCTGTTGAGCAGGTTTTCAGCCACTTAGGCTTGGGGGCCTGTATCATTGCATGGTGTTGTGGCACACGTGCAGGACTTTGCACTTGTCCATATGATGAGGCCATCAGATTGGTCTCAGCCTGCCAATCTAGCCTGCCCAGGTGTCACTTTGCTTTTTCCTACCTTAAGAGATATTTCTTTCCCTTATTTTTTTGCTTCTTCTTCATTCCTTTTCCCATTTCTTTTCTCAACCACTGTGCTACCACAAGAAGATAGAGAAGAACAGATGAGAGTTTAAGTTAGAGAAAAGGAGTGTTACAGTGGCTATAATATCAGGACACTGAATGGAGTTAAGGAGTAGGTGTAAACAGGCTGTTCCCCACCACCACCTGTGCATACTACCTCCTCCCTTGAGAGAGTTTCCCTGGCCCACCTTGGTGTCTTTTTCAGTTCACTCACCCTTAGTGCAGTTGCTTGTTCTACAGATAGTGTAGTGCTTGTTATTTAAGACAGACTTCAACACAGCAACTTATGAATCTGAAGGGAGATATAGGCGGTGTTTAGGCAACTAACCTACAAAAGGTGTTTCCAAAAACCCACTCTCAGTGTCTGTCATATACTGGACGCAAATATTTGTCATTGCTTTATTTCTGAAAATACCGCTTGCATCCCTGCTAGGTCAGACATGGCATGGAATGCAGCAGTGGCTATTATGTGGCTGTAAAAATGTCTCCTTAGGAAGCCTTTCTCAGCACTGGACACACTGAGAACTTATTGATTACAATTTCTGGATCAGGCAATGGGACATAGCCCATACATAGAATAATTACAGATGCATGGGCTTTGAGGCAGCCTGACTCCTACCTTACCTGGCATAGGTATAGAGAGCAGGTGATCACAAAATCAAAGAAGTATTAAGGTTGGAAAAAAACTCTACGTTCACCAAGTCTACCCTCCAGCCCAATATCACCATGCCCATGTCCTGAAGTGCTATGTCTATGTGTTTATTGAACACCTCCAGGGATGGTGATTCTCCTCTTTCAGTAAAGAAACTTTTCCTAATATCACTCTAAACCTCTCCTGGTGCAACTTGAGGCCATTTCTTCTAATCCTATCCCTAGTTACCTTGTCCTCTAATCTTTGCTCCAGTCATTTACTCACTCTGAACATGTATGAATTTATTAGGCAGAGTATATGGCATATTTTGACTACCACGGGTAGTTACAAGACCTAACCAGGCATTCAGAGCAGCACGGCAAACAGGTTTGTCCTGCAAGAGCAACCTGTGGATTCACAAACACCATGTCTAGGAATACAGAAAAAGGATCCTTTACTGGAGAAGATGAGCGATGGTCTCATGTTCTAGGCTGTTGCCCTAGCCACAGGGCGTATTCTTTAATGGCTACTTTGTTTTGGAAGAGTGAGTGCAGGTTCAGAAGTGCACAGACTGCACTTACTTGCTGAAGGGAAACATTGACTGCAGCAGCATAGCCTGGAAAGTGCTGTGCTTTACTCTTTTCCTCAGTGACATTTCATATTACAGTTCCCCTAGGTGATAGCTCTTTACCAGTTAAGCTTATTCCAGCCGGCTGAGTCTTGTCTGGGTGATTTCATAAGAGTGGGGTGGGTGGGTAACTCCCAAGCCATCACACCACAGTAGCAATATTCCATCTGAGAGACAGAGAAAGTGCTTATACTGCAGTGTTCAGCATTGTAGCATCTTAGGCTTCTTTCAGTCGTTCCTTGTCTCAGTCCTACATTTGCAAAAGACTCTTTCCTCCTTTCAACAGAGTGCTGTGAACAATCCAGATCCTACAATGCTGCAGAAGTGGTGTATTTGCAAACATGCCTCATGGATGGGGGAGGACATACAGTTAGCAGCACCTTCTTCTGAAGCACTTGATATATTGTTCTGCTATTCGCTGAAGGCCGAGGATCTGGCGGGATAGTGCTCTGTTCTATGGCTGGTTCCAACTGACTGTACCAGAAGCAGAAGTAACCCAGCAGCCCTGGAAATATTTGACTCAGTGGCATAATCCCTGACACCACATCTAAATTCCTGTGTTCAGCCTCTCTTAGCCAGGTTCTATTTGGGGTTGACATTTCTTTCGTTTCTACTCCCTACATTCTCCTATGCTGTGTCTGAGTGGAGGGAGTATCTTGAGAAGAGATGTCTGCTCCTTGCTTTTGTTTCTGAAAGATCTCGCTGTTCCATGTGTCCCTTCACTCTCCACTGCCCAGGAGATGTAGTTCTCCAGGGAGTATGTCTGTCAGACTGACTGCTGTGAGGTATTCGATTCTTCGGAAAATCAACCTCTTTGGGATCTGAGATATGCACATATGGATGTGTAAGTAGGTGAGTCACAAGTGAGGATTGCCAAGAGGGACACCATGCTGTGTGAAGACAAAGAGCCTCATCGCAGCAGAGGAACACAGGAGCGGCCTGCTGGAGCAAAAGGCATTCGCAGAGCAGCTGAGCACTAGGGCAATGACACTGAATATGCTCCAGCTGTGTGAAAAAGTAGCAGTCTCTCACCATATCAATCTCTTTCAATTCTCACATTTCTGAGGCTTCTGGTATTGGCTGTTTGCCAAGAAACATGTTTTACCTGGCCTCCCTCCCTCCTGCTTGGTACTGCCTCAGCCCATGGCAGGACTTCTGAGGACCCGAGAAACCACACGACATGCAACCCGGCTCCCTTCCTCACCTCGGGGCTCCCAAAAGGCACTAATCGAGGGCATAGAAAGGCAGTTATTCACCCCTACTCATCCTTTTAACCCTGTGGTGACCCACAGCATCCTTTCCCAAGGGACTTTGGGATAGAAGAGAGGGATAACAGCTACAGAGGATGGAAGAGGAATAGGGTGGCACAGGTGGTGAGAGTGTGGCTTGAGGAAAGGAGGAGCCACGGATGAGTAGCACCGAAGAGGCAATACATGCTGAGGGGTGGGGAGGAGGGGAGAGCTGGGGAGAGTGTGCAGAAAGATGTGGACTGCTCAGAATCAGATTACTGTAACAGAGAAAAGGACATATGGAGAAACCACAAAGGGATGAAAGGAGACTTGAAGAAAGAAGGTGTCAAGAGCTGGCTAGAGGAGGGTTATGTGATATGTTGAAACCAAAGCACCAGCAGGTACAGACATATCATCTGACTCTGCCTAGGGTAGAGCTTTGTAGAAAGGGAATTACTGGCTTTAAAAATGCTGCTTATTGGAGAGAAGACCAGTGGCTGAAGACACCAGGTTTAAGGGCTGGACTGAGACAACAATGTGCTTTTGTGACCAAGAAGGCCAGGAATATTTTGGGGTGTATTCAGAAGAGTGTGGCCAGCAGGTCCAGGAGGTTCTTTCATTCTACTCTGCCCTGGTGAGACCACATCTGAGGTATAGTGTCCAGTTCTGGGCTCCCCAGTTCAAGAGAGATAAAGAAATACTAGAGAGAGTCCAACAGAGGACCATGAAGATGATAAGACTGAAACACCTCTCTTATGAGAAGAGGCTGAGAGACTGGGGGCTCTTTAGCCTGGAAAATAATAGACTAAGAGGGGGTCTTACCAATACTTATCAGTATCTAAAAGGTGGAGGTCAAGAGGATGAGGCTGAGCTCTTTCCAGTGATGGAACAATGGGCAATGGGTACAGACTAGAATAGGGGAGGTTTCACTTAAACATAAGGTAAAAACCCATTTCCGTTGATGGTGGCAGAACACTGTACCAGGCTGCCCAGAGAGACTGTGGAGTCTCCTCCTTTGGAGATTTTCAGAACACGTTCCTGGGCACATTCCTGTGCAACCTGATGTAGGCAAACCTGCTTTAGCAGAGAGGTCAGACTAGATCTCTAGATGTCCTTTCCAACCCAAGCCATTCCATGATCCTTCACTCTTTTCCTGTGGGTGTTATCACTCTCGTAGCTCTGTCAGTAGGGGTAACACACTGGGCAGCAAGTAGCTCCCACACTGTAGATCCTTGCTGTACTAGACCTGCCATCTTATTTATTTAATTTCTGAGCTGAGGAACATCCAGCTCTACTTATCTGTGTCATCAGCAGAGGAATCTATACTCTTCCTCCTCATGCATCCAATCTATGCTTTCCCAGGTCCATTTCCCCATACTTACATTGTTTGCAGATTGATAACAGACTTGGCAGGAGAGCTAATTCAGGACTATAATCTCTTTTGAACAAAGTGCAGCCTGTTCCCACCTGGTCAATTAACTTGGAACAAATCTGTGCAGAAGCACTGACCTGAGGCCAAGCACTTTCCCTCCTGGAAAGATGTGTGATGGCTTCCCCTGTGAACAGCACCTCAGCCTGACCTGGAGCCGTGGGATGGACAGCTCATGACCACTATCCACTGCCTGCCTGCTCAGGCTGACCACAGGGTCAGAGCCAACTGTGATGGTGATTTATGTGTCACAAATACTTGTACACTCCACCTCAGTCCCTTGAAGAAATGGCTCCAAGAGCAAAGCCCATATTGGAACAAGTGGTGTAGAGCGGTGTGATAGCTGTTGCTGTCATAGACCAGAAGCCATAGAGTAGTGCTGAACCCATTTTCTCCCAGCTGTCCCACCATTTGTGTTATCACTAAGGATCTCGAACGCAAGCTTCTCAGTACTGAAGATATTTAAACTATCTCTGCCTCTAAGCCTGTTTTTGTAGAAGTTCTTGACCTCTCAGCAGCTGGCCTTTTCCTTACTGAGGAGTAGGGGGAAGTAATGTGGATTGGAAGGAAGGAGCCATGCAGCCAGGGCTGGATCTCTCCATTTTCCAAAGCTCTCTTTTGGCTAGAGCAACTATGGCTCCTGTGTGATGATTCCCAGAGCAGCCTCTCCTAGGAATTGCCACTGGGGAGTATCAAAGACCTCTCCGTTGAGGAAGAAAGGGTGTAAAGCAAAGGGTAGCTGTGCAAACACCAGCTGACGCCTACTCCATTGCAAATGGTGATGTGAAATATTAGAAATATTGCCCTTTACATCTTGTTGGAAGAGTATAGATTTGTTCTGAGGATTTGGTCAGTACTGTCAAGTTTCTTCATGCTTTCAGCAAAATTCTTATCTCTACTGTGCAAGCTCTCTTCTTTTCCAGGTTTTGAGACCTGAGTAATTTTTCTTTTCACAACAAAATACTTAGAAAGAAAAATCTCCTTCATTACCTTCCAAAGTTTCTGTGTAGGATATTACTTTGCTTTTATTTTAGTTAATGTGAATGGGAAAGTTAATGTTTGGTTTTGAGCAAACTATGCCCAGTAGAAATAAACAATAAAAAAATAAAGACTCTGAGATAGGAAACTAGTGAATGCTGGTAGACAGGAATGCATACGTATAAACAAATGTGTAGATAGTGAATGCAAACAAGCAGAGATAGACAAACACAAACAGAAGTACAACTATGTACTGTGTATAGATTTATATGAACATGTGCATATGTACAAAGTAGCACATGTATAAATATATTTAGATATTTAAATGTGTGCTCAGAAATAAAAGCATGGACATATATATATGTGAACACTACATAATACAGAATCACAGAATCAGCCAGAGTTGGAAGGGACCACAAGGATCGTCTAGTTCTAGCCCCCCTGCCATGGGCAAGGACACTCTACCCTAGAGCAGGCTGGCCAGAGCCTCATCCAGCCTGGACTTAAACACCTCCAGGGATGGGGCCTCAACCACCTCCCTGGGCAACCCATTCCAGACTCTCACCACTCTAATATTGAACAACTTCCTTCTCATCTGAATCTCCCCACCTCCAGCTTTGCTCCATTCCCCCTAGTCCTGTCACTATGGGGTTGTTTAGTCTGGAGAAAAGGAGGCTGAGGGGACACAGTCTCAAGTTGTGCCGGGGGAGGTCTAGGCTGGATGTTAGGAAGAAGTTCTTGACAGAGAGAGTGATTGGCATTGGAATGGGCTACCCAGGGAGGTGATGGAGTCACTGTCCCTGGAGGTGTTCAAGCAAAGCCTGGATGAGGCACTTAGTGCCGTGGTCTGGTTGACTGGCTAGGGCTGGGTGCTAGGTTGGACTGGATGATCTTGGAGGGCTCTTCCAACCTGGTTGATTCTATGATTCTCAGTGGTGGTCAGGGACAAGAGAGGGGCAATGGATACAAATTGGAACACATAAACATAATGAAAAAAATCTTGGTTCTGAGGGTGGCAGAGCATTTCAACAGCCAGAGAGGTGTTGTCTCTGTCTCTGCAGGTATTCCAAACCCACCTAGATGTGTTCCTGTGATTTACTTCAGGTGCTCATGCTCCAGCAGGGGTATCGGACTAGATGATATTCAGAGATCCCTTCCCACCCCTACCACTCTGTGATTCTATGCATTGGTAATCTCAGACATGTTAATATTTGTACAGGCATGCAATAGCACATGTTACATATCTGTTTACTTCTTAAAACACAATAAGCATTTAATATAGAAGTGCAGAAAATCCTCTAGCTGCCCACAAGAGTGCATCTAAGCCTTTCATAAAGAGCATGCTTGCACAGCTAGGCTCTTGGAATGTAACGACTGTAGTTTTCAAGAAGATGAGGAGGGCTGCAAGCAAGCTGACACATGCGCAGGATGAAAGGTGTACGTAGCACTCAGAAGGAGCAATGCAAAAGCCAGATGGGTTTGCATGAGCAGGATGGCCTCACTGGAGTGGGAAGAAGGAGGCTAGGGAACAAGCAGAGAGCATGAATCAGGAAATGTGTGATCTTCCCCTGAAAATATCAAGAATAGTGACTAGCAGGACTAGGGAAGTGACTGTTCCTCTGGAGTCAGCACTGGTGACTACACACCTTGAGAACTGGGTTCCATTTTGGGGCTCTTACTATGATGAAGTAATTTTGGCGCTGGAGCGGGCCCAGAAGAGGGCAACAAAGTTGGTGAATGGTTTGCAGAACAGGTCTTGTGAAGAGTGGCTAAGGAAACTGGGGTTGTTTAGTCTGGAGAAAAGGATGCTGAGGGGAGACCTTCTCACTCTCTACAACTACCTGAAAGGAGGTTGTAGCCAGGTGGAGGTTGGTCTCTTCTCCCTAGTAACTCACCAAAAAGGTTCTCAAACACTACAATATGGTCCTCCGGGGTGGCTGTTGAATCCCCATCCCTGGAAGTATTTAAAAGATGCAGAGATGTGGTGCTGAGGGATGTGTTTTAGCACCTGACTTGGTAGAGATAGTGGTTGGACTCAAAGATCTTAAAAGTCTTTTCCAGTCAAAATGATTCTATGATTCTATGAGAAGTGTCAGTATAAAATGAGAAGGCAGTTTACAGCAGAAGCCCACCCTGGCTTGCTTGCTCTCATGCCATTTCCAAGGGAGAGATGGACAAAACTATCCTTCATCCCATTGCTGGAAAATCATAGAATTGTTTTGATTGGAAAAGACTTTTAAGATCATTGAGTCCAGCCATTATCTAACTCTGCCAAGTCTGGTGCTAAACCATGTACCTCAGCACATCTCTGCCTTCTTTAAACACCTCCAGGGATGGGGAACTCAGCTGCCTTCCTGGGGAGCCTGTTTCATTGTCTGAGAACCCTTTCAGTCAAGAAAGTTTTTCTAACATCCAGCCTAAACATCCCCCGGTGCAACTTAAGGTCATTTCCTCTCATGCTATCTCACCAACACCCACCTGGCTCCAACCTTCTTTCAGGGAATTGTAGAGTGAGTTCTCTCATGGTTCTCTGTTTCTCCTGAGCAAACAACCACAACTTCCTCAGCTGCTTCTCACAAGATCTGTTCTCTCTTCACCAGCTTCATTGCCCTTGTCTGGATCCACCCCAGCACTTCAATGTCTTTCTTGTAATGAGGGCCCCAAAACTGAACCAAGTGTTCTCAAGGTGTGCCACCAGTCCTGACTCCAGAGGAACAATTGCTTCCCTGTTCTGCTGGTTGCACCATGTATGTGGTGGGGTGTAGCATATATAGGGCCAGGTAACTGGGAGTAGAATGTGCTCCAGAAGGAATGTTTGTGAATTCTCTGTTCTGCTTGTGCCTATTGGTGTGTGGCTCAGTCTGAGCTGCTGTGTCAGCGTATTTGCTGGCAGCGTGTATGTATAGTGGGTGGGTTCGACTTGCATACCGTATGTGGATGTGCTGGCTATGTGTGTAGTTTTCTCTTACTGATGTTGGGGTGTTAGAAGTACATCTAAACTGGGACATGAGATAAGATAGCTTACACTGCTGAAATATCTCCACCCCATTACATGGTGTGCAAGCCCAGACTGGCTCCATGTGCTGCCAGCAGGCAGCACACCCAAGCACTTATTGCACTGGTGCTGGATTGACAAAGCTAGGCATAAAATGCTGCTGTGACAGGCTTCCTCACTGCTTTCTGCTTAGTATCTGTGTGACTGAAACACTGCATTTGGTTAAGCAGCTAGAAAACATTGTCTACCTGAATTTGTCACACTTCTCATTGTCCTTTCATTGGGGTGGCATAGTGCCCTACACATACCAGAGATAAATTCTTTTTATGTCTTCCAGAAAAAAAAATCTCCTCCTAAATATAGTTTTTCCATCAGAATGTAAGTATTCTCACAAGGAATTTGAAGTCAAGGTTACTTTTGTGAAAACTCATCAAAACCAACTTACTCCTTATGTGCATGCTGTTAAGCCCATGGGAAAAGGAGGAAAGAGTCGTCTGAGGATGACCTAATTCCCTGTATCCCATACCTTTTGTTTCTCTCCTAGCCTCTCCTGAACTGGGTGTATTTTCCTGTTGCTATGCTACCAATCAAGACTTCACTAGGAAATTCTCTTTGTAACTTTACTCCATGGTACATTTTCTATTTATGTTGATATTTTAATTGGACTTTTTGCCTAAAAAGCTGGTTTCTTACATTCTCTTTCAAATTCCGTTTCTTTCTTAGAGTGTACAAAACCATAGTGAGGCGCAGTGCTTGATGCATCGAAAAAACTTCACAGATACTTTAGCTTCTCCCCTGCAGTATTCTGCTAGCTCAATCCTGAGGCCCCATCACAGCTCTGCTGGTAGCTCTATCTCCCCGGCTGCTGCAGCATCCCAGGGCAGGACTTGGATGTAGGCTCTGTGACATTTTTGGACATACCTCACCTGGTACCTGTATGTCCCAGCAAAAAAGGAGGGAAAAATGTATAGAGGCTTTTAGAAGGGTGGTTACTGATGGAAACAGGGTATTTACAGGATTCTCTTTGGGTCACATGCATGTACTTTAGTATAGCTATCTCAGATGTGGGCTAACTTTAGAATAAAACAGGCTAAATAGCTCACACAAGAAAAAGCTGAGTGCACAGGTATATAGCTCCTCTCTTCTGACTGCTCAGGCAACATCAGTCAACAACAAGAAGAGTATGTTTGTCGGCTAGAGGGCTTGATGCTGGGCAGGAGTCTTTTCCCAGTTAAAACAGAAGAAGAGGACGAGGGCTGGTGTTATGGGAAGTAGGACTAGGAGATCTTAGATGACTTCCTGGAAGTTGTCACACCTTTAGCATAGCACCGAGAAGTACAAGAAACATTATTTTCAACAGGTACTACTGCTTGTGGTTTACTCTCAAGTCTGTCAGATAATGCAGAATTTTATTTTTTAAATGAAAGGTTACTTATCATTTGCAAGTGATTGTTAAAGTCTGAAACCCTTTTGACTGCATCAATTTGATTAACCAACTGGGTTAGCCCCAACCTACAGTTCACTATAGTAGAGGGCGGAGGTTAGAGGTGCTGTGTGTCTGCTCTCCTACTTGGCAGTTCTGCAGTTTTCTCTTGTACATCTTTCTCTCTGTCTTCCTCTTTTCTGACTGTTCACCTATTATCTCTTTTCCTCTGGCACTTTCCTGCTGCCTTTTCCTTCTTTTTTCTCTTTTACTGTTGTACCTTCATGAAGTTTTCTTCACTTCATTATGCCTTCTGTCTCTCCATTGGTTCCCTTCTCACTCACTTAAACTCCTGTTGTCTGTGGAACAACCTACTCCCCACCCATCATCTTGTTTCTCTCTTTTATCTCCTGTCTTTCCCCCCCACTCCTCAGCTTTTCTCAACAATAAAAGTCATGGCGTGTGGGGGAAGCATCTGGCCCATGCTGGCTCTCATTCTCCTTTGTTCTGAATGCTCTTTTGTTACAAACACAACAAACAGAAAAGTACAAAATCGTTTCTCAAGGCAAACACTGCGTAATAGTTCTCCTTGTTTCTGCACCTCTTATCTCTGAAGAATTGTTCTTCAGGCAAAATGAAGAGAAACGTGAGAAAGGCTTCACTAAACTTAAAATGGAAAAGAGAGACTGGAAAGAACTTAACAGTATGGGGCAGCACCAGTGAACTGAAAGTTAGGCAGATATATTAGGTGAGCTTTGCCAGGTGCTTGGACAGCTGAGTGAGGATGCTGTGGTTGATCAGTCCCTGTGAATCAGGTTCTGTTCCCATGAGGTTGTGGAGGCACGAACAGAATCACACACTGTAATCCAATTTTTGTGTCTTCTCATTTTTTTCCCCTGAGCCAGGGCTTTTTATATGTTTACCAGAGGACTGTACCTGTTTGAGCTCTCAAAAAGTCACAGCAATATGCTTCTGTGAGGTCACTCGCTGTCTCCAGTTTCTGAGGTAAATGAAGAACAGACTTGTGTGTTGTGAGGGCTGTTGCTTAAAGATAAACAGGCATTCTCTAATGAAAATAGCTTTCCTCAGAAAATGTAAAGTCCCTGGAAGTGAGTGAGTAGGCATGCACTAGTTTAGACACGCAAGCATTCTCAAAGCTAAAAAGGAGGAAAAAAAGTAAAGCAAAAATGATCAATTTCCAGTCCATCCAGCTCTGTGGTTAGGATACTGGTGTTTTGTGAGGGGATCCAGCATCGAGTGCTACCTGGGTCTGATTCTGCCTAGCCCTTTCTTCAGAAATCTCACGCCTGTCTGGCTACTGGGAAGCTGCAGCGGGTCTCCAGACTAGTGCAGTTAACACACTTTGTATAATCCACGAGTTGTATATTCACAAAAAGACAAGATGGATAGTTTTACTTGGCACAGAAATTCCATAGTTCTGCTCAGGTATTAAGATACTTCCCCCAGGAGCTGATATTCTGAAGAATTATCTGTGATGTGGGAGGAAGGTGTCTGTCCTAGAGCAGAGACAAAACTGTTATTTAGAAGGCACAGACTGTGATGCAAACTTCAAACCTAAATATCTGAGCATCTGCAGATGAATTCAGAGTGGTACAAAACTCCCTGAAATGGGAGGGTGGAGTATTTCCTCCACATTCCTTAAGGAAATTTGGGTTCTGGTGCTACATTTTGAGCTTGTATCTCTTTTGTTCTGTAAACAAAGAAGTGCCACCCACTGTTTTCACTGTGGTGTTAAAGATTTAATTTTCAGCTAAACCCTTATTGCCTCTGAATTGGATTAGTAGTTATGTGTGTATTTAATCTAATCTTGAAGTTTGGATTGCTCAGCACTTGCAACAAAGCCATATGGGTCCAGGAAAAAAAAGGAATGAGTTCGTTTCAGAAGAATGTTTTGCATAGCCTGAAGATTGTCTCTGAAATCTGGGTATGCTTAGAGCCTCAAGTACAGCAGCTTCCCACACTAACCAGTAAAGGACTATTTCCAGAGCTAATGCCAGAGTTTGATTGCAAACAAATGGAAAATATGCTTGGAGGTGGGGGTGGGGGGATGGAGAAAGTGAGGCAAGATTAATCAAACAAAGAGTGTTAGGGAATTGGACCCAGATACAGTAGCATGACAGAGGCAAAGCTGCCACAGATGCTCCCAGATGCTGCCAGCAGCAAAGCTCAGAATGTTATCCCTACTGGCACGTTTAAAACATACATATGTACACCACATATGTCATTCATACGACCTACAGAGATAAACAGAGTATTTACACAGACAGAACGAATGACCTCATTCTGTTCCCCTCCCAGGCAGAGCAGGATGGAGGAGGTCCCACAGTGGAAGTACACATCTATAGACACTCGGTCTGCCTCCAGATCCGTCTCCCCAGTTACTGACACCTGGGCATGTAAGACCAGACAAGCATGTGCATGACTGATCAGGACTGGCCCCTCTAGTAGCCAGCCTGCCATATGGCCAACCTTTAGAGACACCAAGTGGGTCTTACCCCTGTAGTAGCCCAGACCCCATGGTTTCTCTGGCAGCTGGCTGAGCCTGTCCTAGTCCCTCTGATGGGCAGCCCCTCCCTCGCAATCACACACACCACCTTCTCCCTAGCTCCCGGACCACTTCACTTGCTTGCCAGCTGATCTGGCTAGATTTTTACTACTGCTAGTAGCTCTGCCTGCACAGACGTCTGTGACCTGGCACTCAGATCCCCATGCAACCCTGTCGCCTCACGACCAAACACCTCACAAAAGAGGAGTTTAAAATAGAAATGATAACTTAAATTAGAAAAATTGTGCTATCAAATGCTGGTCAAGTGTGCTGGCCAGGCGATGGTTTACATGCAGCTGTCCTTTTTGTACCTCTCATCCCTCCCATGATTCCTAAATATTCCGTGGCAAATCCTGTGCAGTCTTATCCTGTAATGTCTCCAGTGCCCTTGCATGAAGCACCTCCTCTCCTCCAGCTTGAAATGCACTTCTGCAGTTGATCCTTGGTGATGGATTTCACACCTAGACAATGGGACCTGTAGCTTTCCTGGGACAGCTCTGGGAGGGGTGGCCCAGACAGGGTGCCCCTTCCTCTAAGTCCTTAATTTGGGTTGGCATCTCCCATTGTGCTCTGGTTGTCCTCTAGGTATGTTAAAAATGGGGCCTTTGATGTGCTAAAGGTTCTGTTATGGGCCTTGGATTAGCTGAGGCAGGGTGTTACTTGGGGGTTTCCTCCTGACATTGTTTCTCTGTGATCCTCTGTGGAGTGTGGAAGAACTTTTATCTAACAACTAAGAAAGAGGGTGGAGCAGGCGCCTTGCTCACCCTTCCAAACAGCAAATGGCTTTTATTATGGTGGGTACCATATTTTAACACATAAACATCTGTCAAAAGACTGAAGTGAGGTATCACCCTGTTCGACCATATTATTTCCCGTTATGTGTGGCAGGATGACCATGAGAAATAAACAGCAGAAATTAATTTAATATGTTTTCCTTTTGGTTTCCCAGGCTAGGGTGACAAAAGTCTCTATATACTTCTGCAGGTTATTTCTGCAGGGGAAAAAAAGAGGGTGTATCACCTTTAGAAGGAGGGAAAGGCTTCTCCTGATGTGTTTAAGGAGGTAGCCAGATTATGCAGGAGAAAAATTAGAGAGGCTAAGGCCCAGCTAGAACTTAGACTGGCCACCTCTGTGAAGGATAATAAAAAGCACTTTTATAAATTTATCAGTGCTAAAAAGAAGGGCAAGAAGAGCCTCCACTCCTTACTGGACCAGGAGGGGAACATTATAACTGATGATGAAGAAAAGGCTAAGGTCCTGAATGCCTTCTTCGCCTCAGTTTTCAACAGTAAGGAGGGCAAATTCAGGGCAAGAGGCCTCTTGAACTGGGGGATGGGGTCAGGGAGTGGTGTGTTCCCCTGGAAATTCATGAAGAATTAGTTCAGGACCTGCTGAGCCATCTGGACACCCACAAGTCCATGGGACCAGATGGGATCCATCCCAGGGTGCTGAGAGAGCTGGCAGCTGAGCTGGCCAAGCCGCTCTCCATCATTTTCCAGCAGTCCTGGCTCACTGGAGAGGTCCCAGGAGACTGGAAAATGGCCAACGTGATCCCCATCCACAAGAAGGGTTGGATGGACGAACCTAGGAACTACAGACCTGTCAGCCTGACCTCAGTGCCAGGGAAACTGATGGAGCAGGTTATCTTAGGGGCAATAACTGCGCACCTGAGGGATGGCAAAGGGCTCAGGTCCAGCCAACATGGGTTTAGGAAGGGCAGATCCTGCCTCTCCAACCTGATCTCCTTCTATGATCAGGTGACCCGCTTGGTGGATGTAGGAGGGCCTGTGGATGTGGTCTATCTGGACTTCAGCAAGGCCTTTGACACTGTCCCCCACAGCAAACTGCTGGCTAAGATGTCAGCCCATGGATTGGATGGCAACACTCTGTGCTGGGTTAGGAACTGGCTGGAGGGCCGGACCCAGAGAGTGGTGGTGAATAGCACCTCATCCAGCTGGCGGCTGTCACTAGTGGTGTCCCTCAGGGATCAGTGCTGGGCCCCATCCTCTTTAACATCTTCATAGATGATCTGGATGAGGGCATGGAGTCAGTCATCAGCAAGTTTGCAGATGACACTAAGTTGGGGGCAGATGTGGCTGGGTTGGAGGGCAGAAGGGCTCTGCAGCGGGACCTTGACCGCCTGGACAGATGGGCAGAGTCTAATGGGATGGGGTTCAATAGCTCCAAGTGCAGGGTGCTGCACTTTGGCCACAACAACCCCATGCAGAGATACAGGCTGGGGTCGGAGTGGCTGGAGAGCAGCCAGACAGAGAGGGATCTGGGGGTGCTGATTGATACCTGCCTGAACATGAGCCAGCAGTGTGCCCAGGTGGCCAGAAGAGCCAGTGGCATCCTGGCCTGCATCAGGAATGGTGTGGTCAGCAGGAGCAGGGAGGTCATTCTGCCCCTGTACTCTGCACTGGTTAGACTACACCTTGAGTACTGTGTTCAGTTCTGGGCCCCCCAGTTTAGGAGGGACATTGAGATGCTTGAGCGTGTCCAGAGAAGGGTGATGAGGCTGGTGAGAGGCCTTGAGCAGAAGCCCTATGAGGAGAGGCTGAGGGTGCTGGGATTGTTTAGCCTGGAGAAGAGGAGGCTCAGGGGAGACCTTATTGTTGTCTACAACTACCTGAGGGGTGGTTGTGGCCAGGAGGAGGTTGCTCTCTTCTCTCAGATGGCCAGCACCAGAACGAGAGGACACAGCCTCAGGCTGTGCCAGGGGAAATTTAGGCTCGAGGTGAGGAGAAAGTTCTTCACTGAGAGAGTCATTGGCTACTGGAATGGGCTGCCCGGGGAGGTGGTGGAGTGGCCGTCCCTGGAGCTGTTCAAGGCAGGATTGGACGTGGCACTTGGTGCCATGTTCTAGCCTTGAGAATTGTGGTAAAGGGTTGGACTTGACGATCTATGAGGTCTTTTCCAACCTTGTTGATATTGTGATACTGTGAAGTCATGGCTGGTCCCAGTGTAATTTTATTAAAAAAAAAAAAAAAACAACAAACCCAAACAAACAAAAAAAACCCTGCATAAATCAGATTTCTTTCTGCTGTCCGTGCCCCCAGCCCCAGCTCTGAGCTGCTGCCACTTTCTGGAGATATTATCTAGAACCATGCCTACTCTCCATAGGAAGGTGTGATGACATCATGTGGAGTTTAAGAACAGTGCATACTGCACTTTGGTTCTGTTACCAAATAGAAGCAAAAATCTCTTAATTGCTTTGTGAGTGCCATGGACAGAGGTTTTGAGTGCAGCAAGTTTGCTGATCGCACCAAGCTGTGTGGTGCAGCAGGCAGGCTGGAGGGAAGGGATCCATCCAGAGGGACCTGGACAGGCTGGAGAGGTGGGCACAAGCCAACCTAATGAGGTTCAACAAGACCAAGTGCAAGGTCCTGCATCTGGGTTGGGGCAGTCACAAGCATAAATACAGGCTGAGCAGTGACTGGCTGGAAAGCAGCCCTGAGGAGAGGAACTTGGGGGTGCTGGTGGATGAGAGGCTCAACATGAGCCAGCAGTGTGCACCTGCAGCCTGGAGGGCCAACCAGATCCTAGGCTGCATCAGGAGAAGTGTGGCCAGTGGGGCAAGGGAGGTGATTCTTCCCCTTTACTGTGCTCTGTTGAGACCCCACCTGGAGTACTGCATCCAGTTCTGGAGCTCTCATTACAAGAGGGATGTGGAGATGCTGGAGCATGTCCAAAGAAGGGCCACGAGGATGCTCAGAGGGCTGCAGCAGCTGTACTGTGAGGACAGACTGAAAGAGTTGGGGCTGTTCAGTCTGCAAAAGAGAAGTCTGCAAAGTGACCTTACTGTGGCCTTCCAGTATCTGAAATGGGCTACAAAAAAGCTGGGGAGGGACTTTTCAGGATATCAGGGATTGACAGGCCTAGAAGGAATGGAGCAAAGCTGGAATGGGTAGATTCAGAGTGGAGGTGAGGAGGAAGTTCTTCAGCATGAGAGTGGTGAGAGCCTGGAATGGGTTGCCCAGGGAGGTGATTGAGGCCCTGTCCCTGGATGTTTAAGGCCAGGCTGGCTGAGGCTGTGGGCAGCCTGATCTAGGGTAGGGTGTCCTTGCCCATGGCAGGGGCGTTGGAACTAGATGGTCCTTGTGGTCCCTTCCAACCCTGACTGATTCTACAATTCTGTGATTCTAATTATATAACAGATATAATGGGAAATCAAATCTGGGCCATCAATGTAACAATGTAACACATTTAACTTCCTGTATCTTATATAATTGTTATAAACAATTCTAAACTTGTTCAGCAAAGTAAACTGCTTCTGAAGTGCTGCGTGTGACACCACCAAGGCCAGGTTGGATGGGGCCTTGAGCAACGTGGTCTGTGGTCTATGGAAAGTATCACTGCCCTTGGCAGGAGAGTGAAACTACATGATCTTTAAAGTCTTTTCCAACCCAAACCATTCCAGTTCTCTGATGAGCACGCACAGAGCCTATGCTATCTTTGCAGCCATTCCCACTTGGTACAAACCACCAGTGTGTCCAGGTGGCCAAGATGACCAACAGCATCCTGGCCTGTATACAGAATAGTGTGACCAACAGGGCCAGCACTGGTCAGGCCATACCTGGGTTCAAGTTTGGGGCCCTCCTTAAAAGAAAAACATTGAGGCACTGGACTAGGTCCAGAGAGGGGCAACAAAGCTGGTGAAAGTTCTGGAGAACAGGTACTGTGAGGAGTGACTGTAAGAAATAAGGAGAGACCTTCTTGCTCTACAGCTCCCTGAAAGAAGGTTGTAGCAAGGTGGGTGTTGGTCTCTTCTCCCTGATAACAAGTGATCAGTCAAGGAGAAATAGTCTCCAGTTCCACCAGGGGAAGTTTAGGTCAGACATCAGAAGAATCTTCTTTCCTGAAACGGTTTTCAGACACTGGAATAGGCTCCCTAGAGAGGTGGTTGACTCCACATCCCTGGAGGCGTTTTAAAGAGACAGAGATGCTGGTGCTGGGGGACCAGACTTAGTAGTTTGACTCTGTGGTTTTAAACCACTCTTCCAACCGAAACGATTCTGTGATTCTGTGCCTTCCCGTTCTATCCAAAGAATGGGAACAGCTTTATGTCACACAGCCCGCATCAGGCAAACCACGGCTCTTACCGCTAGCTCACACCTGCATGCCATCCAAAGCGGACAGTACTTCTCCAAGCTTGTGCTCTCTCCCGGGACCTCTGCCCGGAGCTCGGCACACCATAGTAGGTAGGCTGCCCAGCACGCATGGCGACAGCTGATGTCACTTTGAAGTCAAGAAGCAGTCCGAGCTCAGAGCGCTGCTTTGTTTTGCCTTTTTTTGCCTCTTTTCGGGGGGCGGGGGCGCGTGGTGGGTTTTTTTTGTTTTTTTGTTTTTTTTTTTTTTTTGTTTGTTTTTTTTTTTTTTTTCCCCAGCTCCTCCCCGGCCCCTCCCATGCACCAGCTCCCCCTCCTCTAACGTAGGCCATAAATCCCCGGGCTGCAGTTACGGGCAAAACGTGGGCTGAGGCGGGGCAGGCGCGGGGGCTGGGCGGGCAGCCGAGTTGTTGGCTGCCTGGGTTCCGTTAGGCGGGGTAAGCCGGGTTGTTCATTCGTAGGTCCGGCAGTCGTTCTTTCGCCGGGGATTGCCAACGATGGATGCCAAAAAGGTAGAGTAGATGAAACACGGGTTTCTGCTCCTACTCTCCCCTTCACCTCCGCCGGGAGCACCGCAGCCGCCACGAAGTAGTCGCCGTGAACGGCCGCTGCTCGGGTCTCGGACCCCACTTCGGTCGTCGTCGTCCCCTCTCCCCCCGTCCCCTTGGATGCCGAGTGCTTCCGTGGAGAGCCGCAGAGGGGGATTAATGTCGTGACTAGCGGGTGATTTGGATGCGAGGCCGCCACCGGGTGTCTGGAGGTTCTGGTGAAGATGGTGGTGGTGGCGGCCAGGCCGCTGCTATGGCGCTTCGGCGGGTGCCTTGGGAGAAGACCCTTCTGCTTTGGGCGGCCGAGGGGCACAGACTGCCTGGGGAGAGGTTGTTGCAGAGGGCAGGATTGATTTGTTCTTGTGCGGCCTGAGGAGCCGCATGATGTGCTGTCCGTATTTTGTCCTATCGCTTACGACGTTCATTTTGCTGGCAGAGCAGCACTGGTTTGTTCAGGCGTTCATGATGCCCAAAGTAGGATTGACCTTTAAGGTATTTTTGTAGTGGTGGTACGGCTTCTATTAAAGGTGTTTTTAAATTGCAAGAGGAAGGCAAGGCATATCCTTCCCTTCTTTCTCGTATGGAGAGAGGACAGAGCCCTTCTCGGTATGGTTCTGCAGCGACGAGCAAGGCGTGCGGCAGCGGGGCGAGCTGATGACTGGCTTGAATGCACCAAGGAAGGAAAGCGGGCGGGCAAGGGGGGAGAGATGACAAACATCCAGCCGAACCTGCTGTGGGGTGCCGGGGATTTACAGTTACACAGCAGGAGCTCGGGGCCCGGCCCGCCATGTTGGTGGGCGATCCGGGTAGTGCAAGAAGATGAGTCAGAGCGGAGGAGAGCAGCTAATGAAGGTCGCTCAGAGGGCTAGGGGGCTGCTTTAGCTTGATGCAACAAGTTGTGCGGCTCAGAGAATCCAGTCGGGCGGGGGGGGGAATGGGGGGCTGCAGAGAAGCGTATTTTGGATAACGAACGCTGCTGATGTCTGGCTGCAGGAAGAGCTAGTGGTTTGAATTCCTTGCTGGTGTACAGCCTTTAGCTAGGATAGGGTGGGTGTAGCTGTGCTATTTTCAAGCGCCCTGTTTGCCTTTTGGGAAGTGAGGCGTTTCCAGTGATCCATACATTACATCATGGTCTGGCTCCATGAAGGGTCAGGCCATGTGATGCTTGCGTGGTAGGAGATGAATAGCAGCCAACAGCCAGGAGAATCATAGCATAGCGTTGTTTCGGAGTCAATGACCTTAAAGGTCTTTTCCACCCATTATCTATCTTGACCAAGTCTAGTGCTAAACTGTGTTCCTCAGCACCACATCTGTCTTTTAAACACCTTCAGGGATGGGTATTCAACCACCTCCCTGGACGGCCTATGCCAGTGTTTGAGTATGAAAGACGGTAGAACAGCTAACCTCCTTAGAACTTTATAGCTTATGTATGTACCATATACATGAGCACTGTGCACAAAGCATGTGCTTACTGCACCCAGGCACTGCTGTGACCGTGGCAAGCTATGACAAGGCAGAGCTCTGAGGGGGAAAGGTGCTCTTATGTTGAGTCACTGTGTTGACAATGTGGAGAGATGAGTTTTGTCCTCAGCTTTGCTCTACGTACTTACTAGGGATAACCCAGACCAGAATATTAAGTGCGCTTAGATGTCTTAATGCCATTTTACAGCCATCGCGGTGATGTGGATGTCTTTTGTCTTTGTGGTCCTGTGACAAAAAGGAGGGGAGCAGCTTTAGGCAGGGGTAAGAAAGCCTAGACTGCCTCTGGTGTCATCAGGTGTGACCGTTAGCTCTGGAATAGTCTGCCCCCTGCAAGAAAAGGATCTTGTCCCCTTCGTCTCTGTATCCTCGACGTGAGGAGAGCTCAGCGAGACAAATTGACATGTAGGTGGGGGAAACCATGCCTGAGAGTAATTTGTGCAGTTTCTGTTTACTGCTGCCTGTGTGTGGGTTGTGCAGGCCAAAAGCACCTACATGCTTGGCTGGAAAGGTTGGTAAAGGTGGTATGAGCAATGGCAGAAGGTTATTGGCAGAAGTTTTCAGCAGTCTTGGAAGCCATTGCTCCTGCGATTGAGCTGTAAAGTGAGCAACTGGAAGAGCTGTGTCAGTAGGCCCCACGGAGTACCTGTTGTCCTCTGCCAGCATTAGGACAGAAATTGGAAATCCTTAAACATGACTCAGTGTTTTTTGAAAAACTTGCAATCTCTTCTGAGACAGAAACATGATCTTTCCAGATCATGTTAACTCAAGAACTGATCATCTGAGTGCCAATTCCTGTGTCACCTACTTCCCGAAACCTCCCTAGGTCTGAGCTGGCTTAGATACTGAAATCTTTAAAAACACTAAACCAAAAAAAATGTTGGATGCTTTTCACTGGTACTTATATTTCTTGGTCTGTAGGACACTTTCTTTGTGCATCTGAGCCCAGGGCTCACCAGTTTATAAAGAAAGCCACACCTATGAATGTACTTATTTAAAATACTAAGTATTGCCACGACTTCCAAAGGAAATAGACTGGGAGGCTGGCAGTGCTGCTACCACCTCTGTGGCTGGCTGCTGTGCTAGGTGCCCTAGGGCAGGGCTGGGAAGCTTTAGCCTGGGAAAAGTGGGTCTGTTGCTGAAGAGATGTTTTAACTGTTAGAAGTGAGTGCCAGAATAGTTCATGGGCAGATCTGAGGTTTGATTTATGGCAACTCATTAGTTGGCAGAGCGAAGAGTTAGACTCTTTATTTCATGACATGTCAGAGATCAGCAAAAGCTTTTCTGTAAAGCAGATCAACCTAAAATAACAGCTGCTAATGCAGGCAGTGTATTCATTACTGATGAACTGAGAATAGTTGATGCGGGCCAGGGGCTGATAAAGGGGAGGTCCTGACAGGCCCTCCTGCAAGAGATTCACAGAACTTTTTTTTTCCTACTGTCCAATTGCATCTCCCATTTCTGGATCTCACTAGGTACCCACACATGCCCTCAGTTCTTGGTGTACTCTTGTAGGTGTGTTGCAGCTACAGCAGTGTCTGAAGACAAGCTCAAGTTGTGTAGAAAGCGTGTATAACCAAATTAAATGTTTTTTTCCCTTTTCCCACAGAAAATCACAGCACCTCTTATCTATGCAGTTTCCATTGCTGCCATTGGATCTCTGCAGTTTGGTTACAACACTGGTGTCATCAATGCTCCTGAGAAGGTGAGAGGGAAACTGAATTGCGGAGATGGTATGAGTGTGGGGCTGGTGGAAAACTGAGGGTATAGGAAGGACAGCTCCTCAGCTGTCTCCCAGGCAGCTAGTAGGGTTGGTTCTGATTTATGAAGTCAAGATGGCATTCAAAATTCCCTCTCACAACAATGGACAAGGAGAGCCATGTTTAAGGGTTGAGAGAGCAAACGGAAAAGTTAATTCTATTAATTAGGAGTGCAGAGCGGGCAGGAGGGCTCCATCTGCCATTTCCTGATAGGACTATATTTAGTGCATGGAAGAACGTGAGTCTCTTCAGTTTTGAGTCAGAATAAATCATACATGGCAGCAGGAATGTAGAGAGTAGTGTGCAGATAAATGTTGAGAGTTGATCTCAGGCTTCTTTAATTTTGTTTATTAATTTCCTGTGTTAATTGTAGCTTCAGTGTTTGTGAAAGGATCACTGCTGGGGTACTGATCAAATAATCTCATGACTAGCCAAAGAAAGAAGACAAGAGATGAAGAGAACAAGAAATGTAGTTTTGTTGTGACTACAAGATGGCTCCTCTCTCAGGAACTGAGTCACCCTGACTCACCACATCCACCCTGACTCCGGGAATAAGTGTCACATCACTGGGGGTGTGGGGAGGGTGGTGTGTGTGTGGGCTTCCTTCGTAGCTGAAATCTTGCTGCCATCTGCTGGGGGTAAACACTCCGAGGTCATGGCTCCCTCAGACCTTGCATAATTTCATTTGTTGGCAAAGGGGTTGCTTCAGAAAGCAAAACAGCACTGTCATATCCCCCTGACACAATGAAGGAAGGTTCCTCATAATGCTGCAGTTTTCAGGCTTACCTCAATGAAACTTTCTGTGCCTTTTTAAAATATTTTCATCCCAGAAAGCTCTATTCCTGCTGCCAGAGTTCTAGTACTGCCAGGAATCTCACCTTCCATTCTCTGGTCACATTTTCTTGCTTCTTCTCACTTCCAGCTGTCTCTCACCCTCCCCCAAGCAGTGGCTCTCATCATCAATTAAACACTAGCCAGCTCTGTCATGTGCAGTGAAGCAATCTCTCCATCACACTGCTACCTGTATACTGTATTTTCAGTGAAAGCTCTTTCTGCATCCTCATATTCCCTTGCGTGTCTTGTGGCTGCCTACAGCATTTTCAGAGTATCTTTGTTG
The DNA here is from genome assembly GCF_015220805.1 of Pogoniulus pusillus. Classification (NCBI taxonomy): domain Eukaryota; kingdom Metazoa; phylum Chordata; class Aves; order Piciformes; family Lybiidae; genus Pogoniulus; species Pogoniulus pusillus. The sequence goes on along the minus strand of NC_087268.1, from coordinate 19,684,103 downwards.
CTTACTTCCAGGAAAGCAGATCAAGAAGACCTCAGAAGTAATCTGCCCAGTGCAAAAAACCTCACACTGGATTGTAATGCCCTCTCCACCTGGTTTCTCTTGCAGATCATCCAGCGGTTCTTCAACAGTACCCTGTCAGAACGAAGTGGGGAGGTTGTCTCCCCAGAGCTCCTTACCTCTTTGTGGTCCCTTTCTGTGGCTATCTTCTCAGTGGGAGGTATGATTGGTTCCTTCTCAGTCAGCCTGTTCGTCAACAGATTTGGCAGGTAAGTTGGGAAGATGGATCTAAGCCATTAGGGATTTTTTTGACCCTTCTAGAGTGAAGTATTGGGAGGAAGAGGGCAGAGATGAGAGGAAGGGAGGAGGAGGTGACTGCAGAAAGAAAGGTTGCAGGCCAAGGCAGGAGCTGAACAGGAATTACTCTTGTTCTTCTCCTGCTCCTGAGATTGGGGTCATGGGTAGGATTTCCTTCCCTCTCCCAGTGATGTTTCCACTGTATTGCCAGTTTAAGCTCAATCTTGATGTTTTTGCCCTGTCAGGAGGAACTCTATGCTACTGGTGAACATCTTGGCCCTTGCTGGTGGTACTCTGATGGCTTTCTCTAAGATGGCAAAGGCAGTGGAGATGCTGATCATTGGCCGCTTCATTATTGGCCTCTTCTGTGGTCTTAGCACTGGCTTTGTGCCTATGTATATCAGTGAGGTCTCGCCCACCAGCCTCCGTGGAGCCTTTGGCACCCTCAACCAGCTGGGTATTGTTGTGGGCATCCTGGTGGCCCAGGTAGGCTTGACACAACCTGATACTACCCTTAGGAGTAAGAAGGGCTGGGGAAGGGTGAAGTGGGCCACACTGGCCATCAGGTGTGGTATGCGATACTCACTGGTGTGAGGGTGAATATTTGAGTGTCTCTCTCTCTCCGATTCTTGCTGTAGATCTTTGGCTTGGAGGCAATAATGGGAACTGAGACACTTTGGCCACTCCTTTTGGGGTTCACAGTCCTCCCAGCAATCCTGCAGTGCGTGGCTCTTCTTTTCTGCCCTGAGAGTCCTCGTTTCCTATTAATCAACAAGATGGAGGAAGAGAAAGCACAAGCAGGTAAGAGCTCATCCCTGAAGGGGCTGGGCTGTATTCTGGCTCCCAGCCTGCTCTGAACTTGAGTGGGAGGCCAGGACTGACTGTAGAGCATGTGGTAGATCAGGGTGGGAGTCCCGTCCCACAGGGCACCAGGCCTGCTGTGCCATCCCTCAGTTACACCACTGCCAGGAACTGTGACAAACCTGGCATCCCAACAGACTCACAAGTGGAATTAAAATATGAGGAGTGGCGTCTTGCCTGGTGGGATGTAGTATGGCCAGCTGCTGCAGCTCTGTGGGCTCCTTCTGAAAGGCAGGAAGTAGACTGGTGTTTAACAAGGAGTTTGGAAGAGGTTTTCTATTAATACAGATGGCTGGTAGTCACTGCTGTCAAACATGTGAACAGAATTAGGGATCAAATGTTTATCTGGGCGTTAAACAGCATGAGCAGGACTTGGGCCTGGTTGCCATGGTGATCACAGTACTTCACCATCTGGGTTGAAAAGATGAGTAAGCATGCATGTAAAGCTCAGACTTCCCTACACAGCAGGTCCAAACTGGCAGGTGGCCACAAAGTCTGTGTGCCCTCACTGAAAGAGCAGCCTAGAGTAGAACCTATTAGTTGTGGGGGTATTATACCTGACATTTTTGATCCTTCTGTCCAGTTCTTCAGAAGCTCCGTGGTACACAGGATGTGTCTCAAGACATTGTGGAGATGAAAGAAGAGAGTGCTAAAATGTCCCAGGAAAAGAAAGCAACAGTGCCAGAACTCTTCCGTTCTCCAAACTACCGACAAGCCATTGTCATTGCAATCATGCTGCAGCTCTCACAACAGCTCTCAGGCATCAATGCTGTGAGTTGCCTCCCTTATCTCTGGGTACACTTGCCACTAATGTTGAGAGGCTTGTGCATTTGAAAACCTTTGTGACTTGATTGGAGGTCACAATTTAGTGATACTGCAGTGACTGTTAAAATAGAAGGTGAAGATTAGAATGGCTTTCAGTTTTCCTACAGACACACTGGCAAGATACTGCAGCCTGGCATCAAGTCAGTGACTGGAAGCATGCTGTTTTCTACTGTGCTTCTAAGAAACTGTGGAAAGTATTAGGCAGAAAATGAGGGACACTCTCAAACACTGGAATTGTGATGGTGCCCAACTTCTCGTTCCCTTCCCAGGTGTTCTATTACTCTACAGGGATTTTTGAAAGAGCTGGCATTACACAGCCTGTGTATGCCACTATTGGAGCTGGTGTGGTGAACACTGTGTTCACAGTTGTGTCGGTAAGTGGAATGGGGCCTTATGGTGAGAGGTGACTTGTCTGCCTGGTTGCTTTTGGCAGATGTGACTGAAGACAAGTACCCAGGCTGAGGCAAAGCACTGGACTGGGTGGTGGCCTTTAAGAGCAAAGAAAAGAACATTGTGGGAGGACAGGAGGTGAGAGAAGGAGATTTCAAATGAAAGGGAGGGTGCAAAGGAGTGCATATGGGGAGGAAACATAGAAAGCAGTAGCAAGGAGAGAAGAAACTCTTCTGAAACTAAGGATGGAGGAGCTCTGTGACCTGCACTGAGACTGCCTCCTTATGCTGAAGGCTATAGGCAGATGACAGAAGACAATTGCAGGGCTCACTGAGCAAGGGAGCCTCTTTTCCTGCAGGAGTAATTTTTTTTTTTTTTCTCCTCCTGCTATATTTCTAGCTGTTCCTGGTGGAGCGTGCTGGGCGCAGGACCCTCCATTTAGTTGGCTTGGGTGGCATGGCTGTGTGCGCTGTTCTGATGACCATTGCTTTAGCTCTGAAGGTGAGTCACTAGTGTTCGTTTTGTCAAGGCTAATCCCGGCAAGGGACGTCTAAGACCATGTGTCTGCCTTGACCTGCAAATCTGCTTTGTGGACTGGTACATCTCGGGGGTAGAGCTGAGTGTGCAGTGTGCCACTCCCTGACTGTAGAAACTGCTGCAGTGAGGACAGTCCAGCTCAGAAAGTTGTGACAGTGAAAATGCCACTGCGCTGTGTGATGTTTGCCTCCAAATTGCCCCTGATCATACAGTGGTCTAGGTTGAAAGAGACCTCAAGGATCATTAAGCTCCAACCCCCAGCCGTAGGCAGGGAGACCTCCTGCTAGAGCAGGTTGCTCAAGGCCTTGTCCAGCCTGGCCTTAAACACCTCCAGGGAGGAAGCACCCACAGCCTGGGCAACTTTTTTCCAGTGCGTCACCATCATGTTTGTTTCCTTGCAGGACATTGTGGAGTGGATCAGATACATCAGTATTGTTGCCACTTTTGGCTTTGTGGCTCTTTTTGAGATTGGCCCTGGCCCTATTCCATGGTTCATCGTGGCAGAACTCTTCAGCCAGGGCCCACGGCCTGCAGCCATGGCAGTGGCTGGTTGTTCCAACTGGACCTCTAATTTCCTGGTGGGAATGCTCTTTCCCTATGCAGAGGTATGGACTTGAATTTGCAAAGCACTGCATGTGCTGCAGCAGTTGAATAGGTGTCTAGAGAGACTTAAAAGTGTGACTGTGATCCTTAGCAACCTGATCTCCTCTTGAAGCTGTTGCTGCTTTGAGCAGAGGGCTGGTTAATCTTCCAGAAGTTCCCTGCTTCTATGTTCTGATAGTTACTTAAGTTTAGAATTGTGACTCACCTTTTGATTTTGCCATCTTAATTAATAAATGTAAGCTTTCTGTTTAGAAAAGAGTTTCTGGGTTACCTCATGGAACATTAAAGCATTTCAGAAGCCCACAAGAACCTGATTTATTTTTTAAAAAATGCTATGTTGAGGAAAAAGTTTAAGAGCCTTGTTGGAGAAAGATTTCAGAATTTGGAGCTGTCAATGGCAAATGACTTTGCATTTATTTATGTTTATGAGTTTTTCATGTTAAAACTTCCTGCTTTTCTCTTCCCTGCAGAAACTATGTGGCTCCTATGTCTTCCTCATATTCCTTGTTTTTCTGGTCATCTTCTTTATTTTCACATTCTTCAAAGTACCAGAGACCAAGGGCAGGACTTTTGAAGACATCTCCAGGGGCTTTGAAGGACGAGCAGAGGCCAGCCCCACATCGACTGTTGAGAAGAACCCCATGGTAGAGCTGAACAGCATACAGCCTGATAAAGAAGTTGCCTAAGATTCACAACACTCCTCTACTTGGACTCTTACTTGCTTTGAGTTGTTAAAGGAATGAGCAAAGAGAACTATGAGAACTTGGACTTGCTGCTATTTTCTTCTTTATCCCCACCCATACTTGCCCATTCTGTCAGGCTTACCAGTATTAAACAAATCTGATATGGGTTATCCCGTTTTCAGGTACTGGAAGACAGCTGGCACTTGAGAAACAATCTCAGTTTTCCTGGCACAAACATCAGGATGAGAGAAGACCTGGCAATATTTTTGCTTTTCTCACCTGCAATTGCTATTTGGGCTTAACATGCACTCTGAGCATTATGTATTTGGAATCTAATACTATTTTTGTAGTGAGTTGACGTGACCCATCAAACAGGTCCCTGGCCCTTCAAGTATGCCCTGTGTGCATGTGTGCAGTGTTAACACTGGAATTCAACAAGCCTACCAAAAAGCCATCTCCTTGTTTTTTCCTATCCAGTGTGCACTTTTTCAGCCTCAGGAAAAAGGGGACCAATTTACATACATATGTTCTCCAGCTTTTTTTTTTTGTATAGACAGACTGAAAGCATACTTTTACTTGAGTTTATTTATTTGTATGTCACTTTGTAAATATTTATTTTTTTAATGATGTACAAAAATGTACAGATAATGAAATTGAAGATGTTTTAAGAGAATTAGCTAATCTAATGAAAGATGCTGTAGACTTGAGGTGCAATAAGACTGTAAAAGAGCAATGTGGTACTAAGCAGGAGATTGGGTATTTTGGATGCTGTGTACAACAGAGGTGGTGGTGCACATCACCTTTTAACTTATTTGGGCCCTCTAGAATTAAATATCTACTAGTGAGTAAAAGAGGTATGCTTGTTTATCCATCCAAATCTATATTTGGCATTTTGGGTGGCAGTTTTAAATGTTGTTCCTGAGTGTAAAGTGTAGTACTCTAGGAAATAGGCAGTGCTATTTGTTTTCAGTCAGTTTAACATTGTAGGGAGTGATTGAAGGTGGCAGTTGGAAACCAGAAGGTAACTATTGCCTTCTCTTAACTTTATGCCTGGTGTGTTTTTTGCTTCTCTGCTGTATTTCAGTAGGTGAAAGTCTAAAATTTGGAAGTTACTTTAAGGTGTGTAAGGATAAAAATTATTTTCCAAAGCAACTGCTCTAATAGTCGATAGAGGCATGTAGCACAACCCTTCTGGACGCAAGTATGTTGAGTTATAGTTTATGTAAGTTCATAAAGGTGCAGGGCTAGAGACCAAAGCTTATTAGTTGAGCAGTGTGGAAGGCCTGTGGTGCACAGTTCACTGGTTGTTTGCAGATCAAGTATTGTTTGCCTCGTGTCCTCTCTGGAATATCTATATGATGTGATGCTCACCAGTGTGCTGTGTAGATGTGTATGGCTCTAGTATATCCCTTCTACTACAGGCACTGGCAGAGAAGTTGTACATCAGTAAGTAATGGCCTCCCCACTTGCATTGTTGGACAATCCAGACTGTGTACACCTACCCTCGCTGCCATACTAGCACAATTCAGTTGAGGAAGGCAAAAAGAAGCACATGGGTGGGAGCTTTGCTTTGCTTTGTTGTGATGGCAGCCCTCTAGGCCTGTGTCTCTCCAGTCCTCCACAAATTACCAAAAGGCTAAAAAGAGGTAGGTCCAATTTAAACTGCTCTTAACATCATCTGTACATTTCAACTTGTTCAGACTTGGGTCTACCTACAGACTCATGCTGGAATTCATTGCTGGTTATCCTAGAGGAGAGGCAGGCCCATAGATTTCAAGGTGGGTAAAAGGCAGGAAAAACAGCAAAATTGTTGTAGCGCAAACAGTCCAAGTTTTCCTGACAGCATGCTGTTTCAGAGCAGGTCAGAGCTGTTGCCATTGGTGTCTAGTCTAGGGATGTGTATCTGACATCTTGAGTAACATTCCTACCTTCCCTGAAGACAAACTGTTAAAAATTGGTAAAATTCACTGCTGTGGAGTACTTCCTGTGGCTTCATTTGATATAATCCAGCTTTGCACAAATCAAACCTGTTGAGATACACTTTCTCCTGGCTTTCTGTCAGGCTCCCATGGCAGATATTTATTCTCAGAAGTATTGCATTTGACATATTTCCCAACTTTCATATTTTTGGCTTAGTTATGCAGATTTCTTTGCCTGCCCTTTGACCTTCCAGAAAGGGGCATCTATAATTCTGGGAAACTCCCCCCCTCCCCCCCAAGCTGTGCATAAGAGCATTCTTTACATCAGAGGTGTGTGTTGGCTTGGAACAATGTTTAGGTCTTTCTCACAAGATACTTGTTTGTGTTTGTTGCTTGTTTTGGTTTGGTTTTTTTTTTGTGAGAGCATTGTTAATATTTTGGACGGATTTTATATGCTTATTGATGTAGTTCCTGTTTTTTTAAATAAACTTAAACATGTGGTTTGGATTTTATGTTTAACCCTGTGGGTCTTGTTTCCTTGCTCCATTATTACAGCCTAGGATTATATTCTGGAATTTCCTCAACTTCTGAACTGTAACATTTCTGGCTAGCCCAGTACACTGTTATGTAGTGGTTTAATCTAGTGGAGATGCGTATCACCTTAACTCTAAGAATTGTAGAATCAACCAGGTTGGAAGAGACCTCCAAGATCATCCAGTCCAACCTAGCACCTAGCCCTATCCAGTCAACTAGGCCAGGGCACTAAGTGCCTCATCCAGACTCTTCTTGAACACCTCCAGGGAGGGTGATTCCACCACCTCCCTGGGCAGCCCATTTCAATGGCAAATCACTCTCTCTGCGAACGGCTTCCTCCTAACATCCAGCCTATACTTCCCCTGGCACAACTTGAGACTGTGTCCCCTTGTTCTGTTGCTAGTTGCCTGGGAGAAAAGAACAAACCCCACCTGGCTACAACCTCCCTTCAGCTAGTTGTGGACAGCCATGAGGTCACCTCTGAGCCTCCTCTAGGCTAAACAGCCCCAGCTCCCTCAGCCTCTCCTCATAGGGTTTGTGTTCCAGGCCCTTCACCAGCTTTGTCGCCCTTCTCTGGACACCTTCCAGCACCTCAACATCTCTTGAATTGAGGAGCCCAGAACTGGACACAGTACTCAAGGTGTGGCCTGAGGAGTGTTGAGTACAGGGGAAGAATAACCTCCCTTTTTCTACTGGCCACACTGTTACTGATACAGGCCAGGATGCCATTGGCTCCCTTGGCCACCTGGGCACACTGCTGGCTCATCTTCAGACTACTATCTACCAGTCCCCCCAGGTCCCTTTCTTTCTGGCTACTCTCCAGCCACTCTGTCCCCAGTCTGTAGTGCTGCTTGGTGGTGTTGTGGCCAAAGTGCAGAACCCTGCACTTGGCCTTGTTAAATCTCATCCCATTGGCCTCTGCTCACCCATCCAGCCTGTCCAGGTCCCTATGTAGGGCTCTCCTACCCTCCAACAGATCAACACCTGCTCCTAGCTTGGTGTCATCTGCAAACTTACTGATGATGGACTCAATCCCCTCATCCAAATCATCAATAAAGATATTGAACAGGACTGGGCCCAGCACTGATCCTTGGGGAACACCACTAGTGACAGCTGCCAACTGGATGTGGCACCATTCACCACCACTCTCTGGGCTCGGCCATTCAGCCAGTTCTTGTCCCAGCACAGAGTGAATCTGTCCAAGCCATGAGCTGTCATTTTGGCTTGGAGCTTGTTGTGGCAGACAGTGTCAAAGGCTTTGCTGAAGTCCAGGTAGACTACATCCACAGCCTTCTCCACATTCACCAGGCAGGTAACTTGATCATAAAAGGAGATCAGGTTGGTGAGACAGGACCTGCCCTTGCTAAGCCCATGCTGGCTGGGCCTGATCCCTTGGCCGTCCTGTAAGTGCTTTGTGATGGCACTCAAGCTGACCTGTTCCATGACCTTGTCTGACACTGAGGTCAGGCTGACAGGTCTGTAGTTTTCTGGTTCCTCCTTTCAACTCTTCTTGTGGATGGATGTCACATTTGCCAGCTGCCAGTCTTCAGGGACCTCTCCAGTGAGCCAGGGCTGCTGGTATATGATGGAGACTGGCTTGGCCAGCTCATCTGCCAGCTCTCTCAGCACCCTAGGATGGATACCATCTGGTCCCATGGACTTGTGAGGATACAAGTGTCTCAGCAGGTCCCTTCTTCCTCATAGATTATGGGGGGACTATACTGGACCCTGACTCCATCTGCCACTTCAGGAGTCCAGTTGTCCTAGGGACAACCTATCCCATTATTGAAGACTGAGGCAAAAAGAGTGTTAAGCACCTCTTCTTTTTCCTCATCCTTTGTCACTATATTCCCCTCTCTATCTAATAAGGACTGGAGGTTGTCTTTGCCCCTTCTCTTGCCATTCATATATTTATAGAACCATTTTTTATTTTCCTTAACAGCCGTGGCCAGCCTAAGCTCCAAATGGGCTTTTGCCTCTCTAATTTTTTTTCTACAAGACCTAGCAACATCCTTGAACTTTTCCTGGGAAACCTCCTTTTTTTTCCAAAGGCAATATACTCTCTTTTTTGTCTTTAATTCCTTCAGCAGCTCCTTGCCAATCCAGTCTGGCTACCTCCCTCATTGGCTGGTGTTCTGGCACAATAGCACAGCTGCTCCTGTGCCTTTAGGAGTTCTTTCTTGAAGTAGGTCCAACCTTCCTGGACCCTTTGTTATTAAGGGCTCTTTCCCAAGGAACTTTCTGAGTTAGTTCCTTAGGCTGAAATCTGTGCTTTGGAAGTCCAGTGTGGAAGTTCTGTTGATGCCCCTCCTGGTTTCTCCATATATTGAAAACTGTATGATTTTGTGGTCACTGGACCCCAGGCAGCCTCCAACCACCACATCCCCCACCAGCCCCTCTCTATTTGTGAGCAGCAGGTCAGTCAGAACTGCCCCCCTGGTAGGCTCACGTAACAGCTGGGATAAGAAGTTGTCTTCCACACACTCTAGATACCTTCTAGACTGCCTCTTCTCTGCAGTATTTAAGTCTCACTACTGCAGTGTTCGAACTGAAGAGAGATGATGCTTTGGCTCTGGATTTGGTTGCCCAAATTTTGTTTACATACAAATCTTTTCCCAGTATTTCTCAGTAAGAGAGGGGAGTGGTGGAGGTTACAACTCCTGGCCAGATCTAAAACATTTGAGTCTTCTGTCTTTGTTCTTTTCTGAGAGTTGTCCTTAACTTCTCTGCCACAAAGGTGAAGAAGGAGCTCTTAGATTTGTAAATCATGCTTTGCTCCTGGCAAGTAACCTTTGTGTCCTACTTGGAAGTCTTGCTTTTGTTGATTTGGTACAAGATGATTGGAAGGAGCATAGTGGTGAAGAGGAAAACTAATGCTTGGAGAAAGGCAGGTCCCCAGGAGCTAGGGTCTGTGACACTCCTGACCTGGTGAGTCTGGGGTGCTCTCACACATGGCTTTCCAGCCTAGAGAGTACTTACCACCCACCTAGTGCAAGGGGGGAGAAAGCTTTTGCTCCAGAGCACTCCTTGCCCTGTCCTACATTTGTTTTACACGCCTGGGAGCTCTATCTGTGCTTCACAGAAACTGGGAACAGCTTAGCACAAAGGAGAAAAAATATCCTTCAGAGGATGAAGGGAAGTGACAGAAGGGGAAAAAATTACAGAATAGAAAGTACCCCAGAGGAAGAATCTGGCTAATCCAAATCCAGACTCATCAGACTGCACAAATCAACCAGGAAACAGTAAGGCATAATGTAGTCTGAAGAAGCTCAGCATAGCAGAGCCAGTATAGGCTTTCTGGAGCCTGACATTACTGACTGCTCTGTTTGTGTCCAGCTCATGCCTGTGTTTTGCAGATTGCTACACAACCACCTTCAGACCCAGGGAGTGCTCTGAGCTAAGCTGTGTGACTTTTATTTTTCCAACTTCATGTCTGAACTCAAAAGAAAATAACTCAGTCATCCAAACTCAAGTGCGCGTCTATGTCAAATTTAACATTTCTGTTTTCCTGTTAAAAATCAGAACGTGAGACAAGCTCATTCAGAGGCAAAGATAAGATGTGCTCAGCCCCAAATTAATGGGTTTGTGTGGGTTTTGTAATAAACATTTGTTTGGGGAATGAATCTTTTGTCTTAGATGTTGGAAATAGAAGTCACATTTGTGTGGTTAAAGCTTCAAAAGGAAAAAAAATTATCTGCAAATAAATGTTTGACTATGTGAAGGTGAGTTGTTTACAGCTGAAACTGCCCTTCCCTTCAAGTAAGCATGCAGGCTCCTATGCACTGCCATACAAAAATGTCCATTGGGGTGCAGAGGCAGTGTGTGCTCATGTCTTGGAACCTGGTCTTTGGCCTGCTGTATGCAAGTGCCACTGTGGAGACCTTCAAAGCATTGCATAGATCACAAAATCAAGGCAGCCCCCAAAGCCATGTGTGAGATGAAGATTGATCTGCAGCAGGTGCTTTATTGCAAATACTTCTACATCTTGGGTATACTTGGATCTACTGAAGTATGACCTCTTGGGAAGCAGCATACTCAGTCTCTTCACCCCATTTCCTAACTAGAGCTGTGATGCAAGGGAGCGTAAAAGGAGACAGTAATACGAAGTAAAACTGGAAAACGAGTCATAAAGAGAAGTAGCAGAGGGAGTTTCCTCTATTATTCAACCTGTGAGCTTCTTGGCACATTTCTAGGTGTTCCTGTTGACAGGTGGGATTAAGATCAGGACAGTCTTATTTTGTCTCTGTTCCAGTGCATTCACCATCTGAGCAGCAGTTGGCAAAGGTGTTGCCACTGGAAAACTATCAAATGACATGGAAACTTTTTACATGTCCATGGAACCAAAGGGCCCTACTATATGTAGTAGTAGTAATGAGGTGACTGGAAACCACTTCTAAGTGGAAAAGCAAAGATCCCCAAGGGCTACAAGTCATCAGCCATGTCAAAGGTTTCTGCCATTTTACAGGCTGGAGCACAACAAAGTATTGTGGCATTGCTGCCAACATTTGTCACTTTTTGCATGTGTTATTTCTGAGCATATCTGTGTACAAGACATGAAAAACAATTAATTTCTGTGAGAGTAAATGAGGGGAAAAAAAAGTTGGAGGTAGCTCTTTATTGCTATATGCACTGTGCTCTGATCTTTACATCTGATTTTTTGCTCTTTCTAAGTTCCTGACCTATCAGGAGCTGGAAAGACCTTAGGGGTGTTTCTCCCTTAGGAAGATGCCTGAGAGCCCAAGCAGTGCTGCAGTCTCTCCTCCAAACTCTCCTTAGCAAACCCACTAAGCTTGAGGTCTACTCAAAGAAGGGCCATTTGCCAGTTCGGTGAGGAACCACACCGTTGGTGTGTGAACACTCTACTAATGCTATTGTAGTGAAGCTGTGATGGAGCAGCAGCAGAAGGTGACTCACTACAACCTTTTCACCTGCTGTACATATAAGAAGAAGCATTCTGCCAGCAGGTAGATCAAACACAGACTCAGTTGCTCAGGGGCCACCCAGGCAAGTGGTGGAGTCACCATGCCTGGAGATGTTAAAAAAAGGTGTAGATGTGGCACTTTGGGATGTAGTTTAGAGAGCATGCTGATGTTGGGTTGATGGTTGGACTTGATCACCTTAGAGATCTTTTCCAACCTTAATCGTTCCATGACACTATGGAAATCTACACCGCTCTGACATTTTTTAGCCTTTCATCAGACCTTGCAGACCATTATAAGGCTTGCTTTATTTTGATGAGGATTGTTCGAAGACATGTGAGATGCTCACTGGAAGATTTGGTGTACGTGACATCTAGTCCGTCATGCGTATGCTTTAGCCTAGCTCTGTCTTTACAGTGTGAGTTACCAATCAAGAGACAATTGTCTTCGTAATATGCTGCTGGGTAGAGACAGAACTTGGGCAACTTAAGCATGCTTAGACAAGGAAAGAAAATATTTGTGGTATGGTTTGGGTTTTTTTTGTGTGTGTGTGTTTCCTCAAAATACTTATTGCTAAGATAATTTATTTGGTGCTACTTAAAAGCTTGCCAGACCTAGTAGAGGCAGGCTGTGCAACTCTAAAAACCCCACTTGCTGTAATAAACCTTGTGTATGGAATACTCCACTAAAATATACTGTTGACGAGACCTCTTTCCCTTCTCAAGACACAGTTTCAGCATGCCTGATAGATACATGACTGGCTTCCTAAGTCTGTTCGACTTACGTTGCACAGCCAGTTTTCTTTTAGCAAACGGTCAAATGGATTTCTGCAAGACAGTCACATTAGTGTGCCAGTCACTGTGCTCACATACTGCAGGTCACATACTGAACAAGTAACTGGGCATCCATGCAACAATCAGCTTGATCAAGCATCTCCCAGACTTTTATCTTTGCTTTGGTCTCTGCTTCATTCCTTTTTTTCTCCTTCTCCATCATGAACAGCTGTGCATTCCATCAACAAATTTGCTTCACATGATGGATGAAAAAGAGTATAGGGTGGTTGTCAGAGGATGCAGGGAGTCAACTAGGAAGGCTAAGGCCTCCTTGGAATTCAACCTTGCAAGGGATGTCAAAGACAACAAAAGGGCTTCTTCAAATGCATTGCAAGGAAAACTAACGCTAGAGGTAACATAGGCCCAGTGTTGAATGAGGTGGGTGCCCTGGTGACAGAGGACACAAAGAAGATGGAGCTACTGAATGCCTTCTTTGTCTCTGTCTGTACTGCTGGAGACTGTCCTCAGGTGCCCCAGACTTCTGAGTCCCAATGGAAGACATGACAAAGGAGGAGTTTTCCTGAGTTGATGAGGATGGGGTTAGGGAGCAGGTAAGTAATCTGGATATCAATAAATCCATAGGTGCTGAGGAAGTTGACGGAGGACCACTCTCCATCATCTTTGGTAAGTCGTGGCAGACAGGAGAGCTGCCTGGAGACTGGAGGAAGGCAAATGTCACCCCAATCTTCAAAAAGGGTAAGAAGGAGGACCAAGGTAACTATAGACTAGTCAGCCTCACCTCCATCCCTGGGGAAGGTAATGGAGTAACTTATCCTTGGTGCTGTCCTTAGCCATAGCAAGGACAGTAAGGTCATTAGGAGCAGTCAGTATGGTTTTACCAAGGGGAATTCACATTTGACCAACCTGGCAGCCTTTTATGAGGACATAAACAGGTGGATAGATGATGGTAGAGCAGTGGATGTGGTTTATCTTGATTACAGTAAAGCACTTGACACTGTCTCCCACAGCATCCTTGCAGCTAAACTGAGTCAGTGTGGTCTGGATGATTGAGTAGTGAGGTGGATGTGATCTGGTTGAAGGAAAGAAGTTGGAGAGTTGTGCTCACTGGGATGGAGTCTAGTTGGAGGCTTGTATCTAGTGGAGTCCCTCAGGAGTCAGTATGGGGACCGGTACTGGTCAATGTAGTCATCAATTACCTGGATGAGGGCACAGAGTGCACTGCCAGCAGGTTTGCTGATGACACAAAGCTGGGAGGAGTGGCTGCCACACCAGAAGGCTGTGCTGCCATTCAGCCAGACTTGGACAGGCTGGAGGAATGGGCAGGGAGAAAAATGTAATGAAATTCAACAAGGATAAGTGTAGAGTCTTGCACCTGGGAAAGAACAATCCCATGGACCAGTACAGGTTGAGGACTGACCTGGTAGAGAGCTGTGAAGTGGAGAGAGACCTGGAGGTCCTCGTGGATGAAAGGTTGGCTATGAGCTAGCAATGTGCTCTTGTGACCAAGAAGGCAAATGTCATTCCGGAGTATATTAGAAGGAGTGCAGTTAGTAGGTGCTGTGGAGGGCCCGTAGGCCCAAAATAGGCTTATACATGCTTTGTCTTGCCTGGACATGTTTTTCTGCCCACACCAGAGGTAAACATATTAAATAGACACAAAAGAGCACAAAAGGAAACACAAAATATCTGGCACCATAAAGTCTGGCCTGCCCAGATCCCAGGTTGTGTAACATGGTTGTGTAAGCCCATGCACCTAGCTTATGGCTTACTGGGTGCAAGGCCCATGCTATCCCCATATTTGGGAGATCCAGGCCTCTGGCCTTTGCTTATTATGGTATGCCTTGGTTAACTGCCAAGCTGATTGGTCATTCTGGTGGCCAAGGGGTCATTAATCTTGGCCCACATCTGAGAAATACGAGGTACACAGGTAAACCAAGTGCTTTTGCTTATGCCTGCCTGCCTACCTGCTTGCCTGCATGCTCACCTGCAGTGCTTACTCACAGTGCTCACTCTAATGCCTGCTTGCTTGCTGTGCTGCTATTTGCCTGTGCTATCTACTTTTCTCTATGGAGACAGAGTCTCCCATGCGCTCCCAGCCAGCTGTGCACACCTGCACACCACTGTGGTGAGTTACCAGGACTAGAACCTGTATTGCCTGCCTCTACGGAGTCTAGTCTCCCATGCAGCCATGCACCCTATTGCACGCCCGCTGCCTTATCACTGCCTGGTAAATTCCACTGCCATGAGTTACCAGGAGCAGACCCTGGATTGTCTGCATGTGATCAGCCTGTGTGGTCAGCGTGACACCGTGCTGAGACTGCACAACATCCTGCCTCTGCACCTGAAGGTCCTGCCAGAAGAAGCCAAGAGAACAAGGTCAGAGATTGTCTGCACATCTGCAATTTCCCCTGAAGCCGGGAGGATCCCATAGCCTCAACATCCATGGGCAGACTTCCCTGAAGATTGGACGCTTGTATAGGTTGTGATGTAGCCCTGGAGGGTGATTGATAATTAATAAGAATTTGTGAGTAAATGCTTTAGTGCCTCTGTAATTCTCGATTGCCTTCTGCCATAGAACAGTAAGATCTTGGGCCCATCTACTGGGCAAATGGTGTATTGACCCCAGGCAGCATATTGACCACAGGGATTCCCTCTCTCTGTTTATTGTTTGAATGTTTGATAGTTATTAACAAGTTACTGTTTGATGTCATTCCTAGAATGTCTTCCATAACCATGTAAGAACAAATATTAATATTAAAATTCAGTGGTTGGGGGTGGCAGGAGTTCAGAATATTAAAATGAATAAATTTTATATTTTTATAGAATATCCTCTCACACCAATTAATTTCCCCCCTCTGCAACAGTAGGTGAAGGGAGGTTCTCCTCCCACTCTACTCTGCCCTGGTGAGGCTGCATTTGAAATATCGTGTATTCTGGGCCCTTCAGTTCAAGAAGGACCTCAGGGAACTGTTTGAGGGTCCAGCACAGAGCCACGAGAATGATTAAGGGAGTGGAACATCTTCCTTATGAGGAGACCCTGAGGGAGCTGGGGCTGTTTAGTTTGGAGAAGAGGAGACAGAGGCGTAACCTCATTCATGTTTATAAATATGCAAAGGGTGAATGACAGGAAAATGGTGCCAGGCTCTGCTCACTGATGCCCAGTGACAGGACAAGGGGCAGTGGGTGCAAGCTGAGGCATAGGAAGTTCCATGGAAAAACGAGGAAGATTTTTTTCACAGTAGGGTGACAGAACATTGGAACAAGCTGCTGGGGGGGCTGTGGAGTCTCCCTCTCTGGAGATAATCAAGACCTACCTGGATGTGTTCCTTTGTGAGCGGGTATAGGTGATCCTGCTCCAGCAAGGGTGCTGAACTGGATGATTTTTGAGATCTCTTCCATCCCTTAACTTTCTGTGATTTCATGAAATGTTTGTGGCTCTTTTTATTCCTGTTACAAACTGCTGCTCTCTGTGTATTATCATTTAACTTGTATTCATACATGAAGTATTTTGAGATCTGACCTTTCTTTCTTCTCTGCTTTGCCTATTTCTTGCTTTTCCTGATATGATCAAATAACTTGGTGACATTTCTTAACCTCATAGCTGTACTTTGTCTAGTTGATGATATAAGTCAAGAGTCCACAAGGTTTAGGAGACAGTCACCAGCATAATTTTTCACTAAGGAAGGTGTAAGGATGCAGAACCAGGAAGGGATGAAAGCTGGGAGTAGTGGTGAAGGTGTGGAGAGATATGGATACACCAGTGTGACTAAAGAAGGTTATCAAGTGTGGAAGAGCCCATAGGAGGCTGAATACTCAAGGGAAATAGTGAAGAATATGGGGATGTAGTGAAGCAGTTGGTGAAAGAAGAGGCTTGCTGACCTCCCAAGAAACGAAGCAACGAGATGCTGGGTAAAAAAACTCTGATAACTGGAAAGGTGAAAGCATTCCTGAGTGTGAGAAAGTGGAATAGCATGTCAGATAGAAGAATATGGAATTTGTTAGAAGCATATGAGAGTGAGGAAGAAGATGACAATGTGGATAAAAAGGCAGCAGACACCACAGCAAAATACAGGCCCTTGAGCTGCATGCAAAAGAACGTGTAGCCTCACAGGGATGTAGTATCTTATCACTTTTTTGTTGGTGGTTGTTCAAATCACTTTGTGAAAGTGCAGCTTTAGAGAGCTCAGCAGCAAGTTTCACTCATTATTTACTGAATGGAGGAAACCTCTTTCTCACATCTGCTCCGGCATCTTCTGATTCCTTGGTCATATTCTTTGCTGTCTTGTCCAGGTGCACCTGCTGGTGGTGGTGGAGCTTTCTGATGTAGGCAGCAGGTTCTGGAGGTCCTGATTTGTCTAAGCAGGTACATGGTCAAGAAATGCTAGTCGAAATTTACAGGCTTTGGCAAATGGAGATGCTCATGATAAGTGAAGCTCAGCATGCAGTGCACTACATCACACAGAACTTGAAGAGATTAATTCAGGTTAATTATTTAAGCTTAGCGACTAGTATCTCTTAACACCGAGAGGTGACCCTGCTCAGGGCAGAGCTTCCTGGTAGGCAGTTCCTGTTCTGGGAGTATTCCAAGTGAGCTCATCCAGCCATCTATTGCTGTTAAAAGATCCTGTTGATAGGTCTTGTTGCCATCATGCAGCCCTGCGACTAAGCCGGGAGAGCTCAGAGAAGGCTCCTTTGCCTTTCATTATTTTTTGTGGGGTGATTATGAGTGCTTGACTCATGTGATTATGAGTGCTTGACTCATAATCAAACTCCATTCAGTGGGGGAGGCATTCACAGGAGTCCTTGTACCCACAGATGTCTTTGTTCACTTTGCTCTTTTGTGAGTTTGCTGGAGAAGTTCTTCGCCAGCTCTGACTCAGGCCTCGACCTCCTTTGGTAACAAACTGGAACTAACTGTAACCAAACTGCTTTGGTTAAAGGGGCATCAGATGCATCTGCCGCAGACTTACAGGTGAGATGCCCTTGGTTCTTGACGGACAGAGAAAGATAGTGCTCACAAGAACCTCTGCATCTGAAACAGTCATCAGAGCCACAACATTCTTTGCAGTGGGACCTCACTTCTTGATCCACAAAGTCTGAATTCTGCTTGCTTGAAAGTGAGCATTAAAAATTAAGTTACCAGAGTAGCATATCAGAAGTGGCATTTCCATAAACACAAAGCAGAGATGTTTCTGTGTCAGGTAGTGCAAGACAAGGTCCTGACAGATAGCCAGCTTGGAGAGATACCACCACTGGAGTAGAAGCTGTGGGGGTTCACTCTTGTCAGAGAAACAGCCAGTGCAGAAGCAGTGACAGAAATGCTTTCTAGCCTCTTATTTCATGCCACAGGCAAAACCTTTAAAGACAAAAAGGCAAAGATTTAAAACATGGTGACTTTCATTTTTCGTCCTTGGTGGGGACTTAACTAACCTTTTGTTAGATGAACTGAGCTGAGCAAGCATTTTTATTCCTGAGAAGAGTCAGAATTAATTAGTAGCACTTTAAAAAGGGAGATCAGGAGTTTCTAAATCTTGTGGGAAGCCTTAAAGCTGTGAACTCTGCTGAGAGGTTTGGTAGGATAGAAAAGTTGGGACTAATGCCTGGAAGTGCTGGCAGCTCTTGAGAGGCAGGGTTCTGTCATTGCACCCAGAACTGGGGCTGAGTGGCAGGTAGGACACACCTAAGTTTCTTGAGATCCTTCCCTGAGCCAAGATGGACATGGGAAGAGTCACACTCAAATGCACTCTTTTGACACCAGATGCACAGACAGGAGCTGTACTTGCTTGTGCAGTGCTGCAACATGGAGTCTGTGCAGGCACACTTTGGCTTGTGCCTAGAATCATAGAAACATTAAGGTTGAAAAAAGCCCTCTAAGACCATCAAGTTCAACTGTCAACACAACACTACCATACTCAGTAACCTATATCCTAAAGTGCCAGGTCTATATGTCTTTCAAACTCCTCCAATGATAGTGACTCCTCTGCCTCTCTGGGCAGCCTGTTCCAATGCCTGGCCACTCTTTTACTACAGAAAGTTTTCCTACTGTCCAATCCAATCCAATCACCCCCTGGTGCAACTTCAGGACATCTCCTCTTAGCCTATCATTAGTTACTTGGGAGAAGAAATCAACACCCACCTCACTATAACCTCCTTTCAGGGAGCTGCAAAGAGCAAAAGTCTCTCATTATGAAACCTAGCATGGAAGGGCAGGATGGAGAAAAAGGGTCAGAAAGGAAGGGGGTTGTACTGTCCCAGTACCTGTACCAGTTCAAAGGGTTGCAGAGGTGTTGGGTGAATGGTGAATGGGAAGATCTGGAAGCAGAGGCACTCTGTTTCCTGGCTGTCAGAACTGGATGCTTCCAGCAAGGTTTGGAGCACAGCTGTGAAAACTTTGTTTGGTGTGACTTCTCACCAGCACTTCAAAACCCAACTGAGGCTCACATTAGAGGCCAGGTCTTTCTTCTGAGATTTTTTTTTAATCTGATGTGTGTGGTTTGTGGGTGTGAACACTTTAGTTGCACACATATGGTGTGCTTGATTGCTCAAGGTAGGGCAATAAAAATGCAGACCAAGGTAGTTGGGACAGAATATGTTTTTGTATTCCAAGTACACCTTCTCTCCCAGTTGTTTCAATAACATCATCTGAAGTTATGTTCCTCTGCCTGCCCCTTTGATTCACACTGAAACTTTTACAGACAGATACGAAACATTCAGAACAGATTTTATCTCTTCTTACAGAGCTCTGGATGTTGACAGGTGCTAATGTCTTTTTGGAGGAGGTAAAGAAGTCAAAGACATGCTGAGAGACACAAAGACTAGCTTCATGTATCCCATTACCATCCCTCCCAGTTTTAGTGCCAACAAGACTTTGTTAGGATCCAATGTTGCAGAGAGCTGTGGTGTGACCAGCAGTATCATGAGGAAAGAAAGAGCGATGTCTCAGGGTGCGAGGGCAGACTGGAGCTGAGCTCTTAGCAGCTAGGTCTGGTCATGAGGAAAAATACAGTCTTTGGAAGGGAAGCTTAATGGACAGATGGTGGGGATTTATTATTGCAGTTTAGGGAGGTCCTGATGCTGGAGAAGAACTTTCTCATCACCCTGCTCTGTCTCTCTCTCCTTATTTGCCTTTTAAGATCAACTGTTTCTCCAAAATAGCTCTTCTGTCTGGGGTTTTATGTTCTGCCTTGACCACCCTGGAACTGAGAGACACAAGCTCACTTTTCTCCAAAATCCCGTATGTCTGTGCCTTTAATGTCAGCTCATTCTCGGTGGACCAAAAGAGAAGCCTGAACATGTGCTGCTTTGCTGTAAAGAAACTACAGCTTATTCCCTGTCATATAGTCAGAAAATGGACCAATAGCTGCCCTGATCCCATCTCCAGTCGTTCCAGGCCAGTACCTACCCGCGAATATTCACAGAATGGTTTGGCTTGGAAAGGACCTTTCAAGGACACGCAGCCTAACCCCTCTGCAGTAAGCAGGGACATCATTCACTGGACCATGATACTCGGAGTCCTGTTCCATGTAACTGGTATGTTCTAGGGATGAGGCTTCTACTACCTCTCTGGGCAACCTGGGCCACTCTCTCGCCACCCTTGCTGTGAGAATTCATTCTTTGTATACACTCTCCCTCTTTTATTTTAAAAACATCACCCCTTGTCCTGCCACAACAGGCCCTGCTACAAAGATTGTTGTCATATTTCTTATCAATCCTTTTAAGTGCTGGAAGGAAATAACAAGGTCTCCCCAGAGCCATCTCTTGTCCAGGTGAGAAACCTCAATCTTTTCATCTTTTCTTCACAGAAGGCATGTTCTGTCTCTTGGATCGTCTTTTGTGGTCTTTGTCCTTGATCCTTCTTGTGTCCTCCTTGTGCTGAAGGCTCCAGAGATGGACACAGCACTCCAGGTGAGATTTCACCAGAGCAGAGTACAGAGGCAGAACCACTTCCCTTGACCTGTTGCCCGCGCTCTTTTGATGCAGCCCAGGATGTACTTGCCTTCTGGGCTGTGAGGACATGTTGCCAGCTCATGTCCAGTTTTTCATCCACCTGTAGCCTTAAGTCTTCCTACACAGGTCTGCTTTTAATCTCATCATCCTTTAGCCTGCATTGATACCACAGATTGCCCCAAGTGCAGGAGCTTGTACTTAGCTTTGTTGAACCTTGTGAGCTTCACATTCAAGCAGGCCAACTTCTCCAGGTCCAGGTCACTTTGAATGGCAACTCTGCTCTCTGGCATGTCAGCTACACCACTCAGCTTGGTGTCACCTGCAACCTTGCTGAAGGTGCACTTGATCTCACTGTCAATGTCATAGATGAAGATATCAAATGACACTGGTCCCAGTACAGACCCCTGAGGGATATCACTTGTCACTGATTTCCCTCTGGATGTTGAGCCACTGACCACTACCCTCTGGATGTAGCCATCCTGTCAATTCCTTGTTCACTGGACAGTCCACCCATTCTATCCATATCTCTCCAGTTTAGAGAGAAGATTGTTGTATGGGACTGTGTCAAAGGCCGTACAGAAGTCCATGTAGATGACATCCATAGATCTTCCCTTGTCCACTGATGTGGTTGCTCCATCACAGAAGGCCACTAGTCAGGCAGGACATACCCTTAGTGAAGCCATGCTTGAATCAGCTCCCTGCCCTTCATGTGCCTTAGCACAGCTTCTAGAAGGATCTACTCTATGATATTGCCAGGCACAGAGGTGATGCCAGCAGCTTGCTAGCTCCCAGGGTCCTGCTCGCTACTCTTTTTAAAAATGAGTGCAATGTTTCCCTTCTTCCAGTCATCAGACTTCACCTGACTGCCAGAACTTTCCAAATGTCACGGAGAGTGACTTGGCAATTACACCAGCCAGTTCCCTCAGGACTCTGAGATGCATCCTGTTCAGGACCTGTAGGCTCAACTCTATTCTGGTTCCTCAGATGGTCACAAACCTGGTCTTCTCTTATAGTAGGACGTACTTTGCTTCTCCTGTCCCCATCTTGCAGTCTATTGACTGGGACCATGTGGGAAGAAGTTGCAAAAGGTTGTCAAGAACCTCAGCTTTCTCTTTGTCTGGAGTTAACGTCTTACCAGACTTGCTCATCAGGAGATATGTTTTTTGTTTGTTTGTTTGTTTGTTTTTTTTTTGTTTTGTTTTCCCTTCCTTTTCTGGCTGTCATACTCGTAGAAGCCCTTATTGTTCTTCTTTGCATCCCCTGTCCAATTCAGCTCCAGCAGTGCCTTGGCTTTCCTGACCTCATCCCTACACAAATGGGCAGTGCTGCTATGATCTCTCCTGTTCTCTTGTCCTTGAGAGCCATTTTGCAGGGCATCCTAGTCACTAACTCCTTGAAGACATGGAATTTTGATTTCCTAAAATGTAGGATCCTGTCTGTACTTTTTGCCTGTCCTATAGAGACCACAGGTCTGTGATCTCCATCACTGTGTGATGACTGTAGCCCAGGCTGCCTGCAGTCTTGACATCACTGATTAGCTCACTTGCATTGGGCACCATGAGGGCCACTATCCCATTCCTTCTGTTAGGGCTAATTACCTGACTGAAGGAGTTATCCTTAGTGCATTGAAGATAGCATGCTGCACTTTGCCTTTCCACTTCACACTGTCTGACCCACTCTTCTAATATTTCTCTAGTACCCAGAAAAATCATGGTCAATCTGTATAGACTATCATAGTTCCTGCCTTCTAAGCTAAAGCATTCTGCTGACTGTCCTCTCTGCAGCCCATCACTGCACTGGAATAGGCTAGTGGTCCCAGCAACTTGTGCCCAGATAGATACACTCTTGTCCTTTTCTCAAGGAATAGCCTGTGACCATTATGCATGAACTGAGTCTAGTGTGAAGATTTGATGTCTTGCTCTGTCTCCCTGGTTATGGATTCTCCATTGACATATCTTCTGGTCTGATAAGCTGCTGAATGTTTCATGGACAAATGCATCTCTGTAATGTCATGTTCAAGAAAAAGATCATTGAATGGATGTACATCAGCAGAACATCTGCAGTATGTGGTGGCAACAGATGACAGATAGTTTCTTCATTTCCAGACATTGCCCATGAATAGGTTTGGGGAAATTTGCTAGTATTTTGTCAGTTGATTATGGCTTTGTATGGTCTATCTAGCTTTTCCTCTGCCTCCAGTTCAACCTCCAGTGCACAGAACATTTTGATGGGCAATCAGCTGGTATAAGGTGTCATGCTTCATCTTTTTGATGTGTCAGGGTGTTGAAGAGTGTGATGGGTTGCTCAGGGCACTCTTTGGGCAGTGTCATGTTGCCAGGACACAGACATGGAATTAGGATGAGCTAGTCCTTCACTTCCACTCAGTGGTGGTGTCATTCACCTTCATTGAGATATTTTACATCATCTCCTTTCCCAGTATGGTTGTGCCATACTTCTTCCTCCTTCCAAAGAACTATGTTGCATGAGACAGTGCCTAAAACGCACTCATGTCAAAGTACCTTGCACCAACTGCTGTCCCCTAATCCGCATAGGTAGTTCTTCCATTTTAAAAGCCAGTTAGTTCACTCTTGTTAAATCAGCATCAGTTTTTCCTAATTACATCCTTATCCTCTATGTGCTTGGCACTGGGTGCCAAGAGGACATAGTACTAAGATAGAATGGCTGCTCTGGAGTTCCCAGAGTCGTCTGGCTTACTTTCTCTACAGCTTGGTACAACCTTTCCCTTTTCCCAGCTGTTGAGGATGATAAACGAAAGATTACAGGCTCACAATCACATCAGGCAGTGCTTTCAGCACCCTTGAAGTGTATCATATACACTGTGATGTACCCAGACTTTCTAAATAGTGCTAAGCCTGTTACTAATTCACTCGTGCATGTCCCTGAACTTTCCAAACCATTATGATGTTTGGGCATCTGGGAACAGACTTTGCTTCTACAAAGAAGCAAAGAAGGTTTTGAACACCTCAGCCTCTTCTAAGGCATTCATCAGTGGTTTGTCCCCCATTCCTCAACACACATGTATTTTCCCTGGACTGGCTAATAGGATCATTACAGAATTCCTCTTCTCACTCATCCTATCCAATGCACAGTTTTGCTCCATCTGGGTTCTGAGTTCCTTTTCTGATTTCATCCTTCAGTACTCAAGTGCTTCCATCCTTCTCCATTACCTATGTTTTCCCCTCTCCCCCCTCATCTTATATACATACACAAATTTGAATTAATTGTGAGACTCCTTCCTTAGCCAGGATAGCTTTCATCCAAAATTTCCAGACTCCCTGCACAACAGAATGTTTTGGAGATGCTGTCTTTCATTCCTCATCTCTCTGTACCCACCAAGATGTTTTTACAGGGCAAACAGTTGTTGATGTTTTGTCTCTTTCTACAGCTCTCTGATGCTGCATATCCATGGAAGAACAACTGACACAACTTGAGCTACGGATTTCTGGGACACTTAAAGGCACCAAACAAAAACAGTGAGCAAAAAGACCTTATATGGGACAAACCTTGAAAGCAGTGTGGCTGTGGGGAAAGCCAAACAAAGTGAGATGGACTAGTTACCAGCAGCACATCCTACTTTTTATTCATGGGATCATAACTATAAGGTGGACTAGAATCAGGCAGCTGCAAGACAGAGAATGTAAATAAACAATAGTCTGTAACCTCCAAGAATGTGCAGTGCAGCACTTGCTGCCCCCCCAGAAGACTTTTGGTTGCCATGCTTTGTCCAAAACAATCTGTCATGGCAAATGGTGAATGACCTGTGCTCTGTGGGTATGGAGATGGCTGCCAAGCATATACCCAGGTGATGAGAGTGAACGAAGAAATGCAGTCAGTTTTGGAGAGAGGAGTATCCTGGAAGCTGATCTTGTTTTTCACAGCAGCTAGAAACATGACTTTGTGTGCTTTATTCCTCTTTATCCTGTGGACAAAGCAGAGCTTGCTAGCAGTTGATAGGAAGAGATGTGAAATGTGTTCAGTATGCAAGTGTAATATTGAGTCTGCTGGTTAAAAGCAGAGAGCAATAGTACATGACACAGCTCTTGTCTGGAGTGCCTATGCACTTCTGACACACACAGGGGAGGACAGGGAGTGGGCAGATGTAGATAAGCAGAGGAGTGGTGGCTATTTTGGGTGTAGGAAAATATTGTGCCAATGTGTGTTTTCCATTCTGGGATTTTGACCCGATCAACTTCCTTGGACAAAAGAACAATAGGGTGAAGGTTTGCCAAACAGAACAAAGTAGACTGCCTAGGTCTTATCACGGTGTGGTGCTTGGCATGCAGAGATGGAAATGGAACTGCTGCTGGCATTGTGTTATGGTGCACAAATCTCACCAGCTCGAGAAAGAAAAGTTGGCAGTGCCATCTCCTGGTCAGAGCAGGGCCACTGAGCTGAAGAGTTCTCCTTTGGTGCTGCTGCTGGCCTGAGTCATCTTGAGCAAACTGCTTCCCCTCCTTGAGCCTAGGTATTTTCATGAACACAATGATGGCCCTAGGGAAGATGGTGAGAAAAGTTCATAGAATTACAGAATAATTTCAGTTAGAAAAGAGATGAAAGATCAAGTTCAACCATTATCTAACATTACCAAGTCTGGTGCTAAATTATAGAATCATTCAAGTTGGGAAAAACAATGGGATCATCATGTCCAACCATTGGCCTCAGTCTACAAAGTTCACCCCTAAACCATATCCCAAATCACCACATCTAAACAACCTTTAAAGATGTCCCTCAGCAGCACCTTGCTGACTCTTAAACACCTTCAGGGATTCAACCACCTCCCTGAGCAGCTTGTCCCAATGTTTGTGAACCCTTTCATTGAAGAAGATTTTTCTAATATCTGACCTGAATTTCTCCTGCTGTAGCTTGAGGCCACTTCCTCTGATCCTATCACTTGTTACTAGGAGAAAGAGAATGACATTCACCTCACTACAACCTCCTTTTGGGGAGTTGCAGAGAGAAGATCTGCCTTTTCTCCAGGCTAAACAACCCCACTTCCATCAACTGCTCCTCATGAGACCTGTTCTCCAGGCCCTTCACCAGCACTGTTGATGTTCTCATGCTCTACTCATGCTCATCTAAATGAAAACTTGACACTGTCAAAGAGAAGTGCAGAGTGACACACAGGTTGACAGTCGCTGCTGGAGGCTAATATTATCTGGGATTCTCCATGACTTCATTACTTAGTTTCCACACAGAGCAATGACATATTTATTGGCTGTGATTGTTTTTATATATAGGCTTCCTAATGGACCTGTCCTGGTCCTATTCTCCTGCTACAACACGGTGGAGTTTGTCAACATATTTGCATCGTATTTCCACAGAACTGATAAATTCAGCATTGTTGAGTTTTAACAACTCTCACTAACAAGGAAGTTGGATGTGGTGGGAGGTGATGGCCTTTAAACATTCCCATGAATCACATAGTAGCTGTATTTTCACCAGGTTCTGAAAGCAACACCTTTGAGACTGTGCCTTACCATGCAGGCTAGAGTACAACTGCCCTGCTGCATGTGAGTGGTCAGCCTTTGCAGAAAGTTACTTCCATTCTGCAGGCTGGAAATTAGACTGCTTGATTGTCTGCAGAGTGAGATTTTTCCCATTAACACAATGAGAAATAGGACCAAAATACACACTTCTCACAAGGCATCATCATAGTATCATAGTATCATCATAGTATCATCAGCGTTGGAAGAGACCTCACAGATCATCAAGTCCAACCCTTTACCACAGAGCTCAAGGCTAGACCATGGCACCAAGTGCCACGTCCAACCTTGCCTTGAAGTGCCCCAGGGACGGCGACTCCACCACCTCCCCGGGCAGCCCATTCCAGTGTCCAATGACTCTCTCAGTGAAGAACTTCCTCCTCACCTCAAGCCTAAATCTCCCCTGGCGCAGCCTGAGGCTGTGTCCTCTTGTTCTGGCGCTGGCCACCTGAGAGAAGAGAGCAACCTCCTCCTGGCCACAACCACCCCTCAGGTAGTTGTAGACAGCAATAAGGTCACCCCTGAGCCTCCTCTTCTCCAGGCTAAACAATCCCAGCTCCCTCAGCCTCTCCTCATAGGGCTTGTGCTCAAGGCCTCTCACCAGCCTCGTCGCCCTTCTCTGGACACGCTCAAGCATCTCAACGTCCCTTTTAAACTGGGGGGCCCAGAACTGAACACAGTACTC
Organism: Pogoniulus pusillus; assembly: GCF_015220805.1. NCBI lineage: Eukaryota > Metazoa > Chordata > Aves > Piciformes > Lybiidae > Pogoniulus > Pogoniulus pusillus. Next base: position 19,657,608 of record NC_087268.1, on the reverse strand, counting down.
AAGGTGTAGTCTAACCAGTGCAGAGTACAGGGGCAGAATGACCTCCCTGCTCCTGCTGACCTCACCATTCCTGATGCAGGCCAGGATGTCACTGGCTCTCTTGGCCACATGGGCACACTGCTGGCTCATGTTCAGGCGGGTATCAATCAGTACCCCCAGATCCCTCTCTGTCTGGCTGCTCTCCAGCCACTCTGACCCTAGCCTGTATCTCTCCATGGGGTTATTGTAGCCAAAGTGCAGCACCCTGCACTTGGAGCTATTGAACCCCATCCCATTGGACTCTGCCCATCTGTCCAGGCGGTCAAGGTCCCGCTGCAGAGCCCTTCTGCCTTCCAACTCAGTCACATCTGCCCCCAGCTTGGTGTCATCTGCAAACTTGCTGATGACTGACTCGATACCCTCATCCAGATCATCTATGAAGATGTTAAAGAGGATGGGGCCCAGCACAGATCCCTGAGGGACACCACTAGTGACAGCCACCAGCTGGATGAGGTGCCATTCACCACCACTCTCTGGGTCCGGCCCTCCAGCCAGTTCCTAACCCAGCATAGAGTGTTGCCATCCAAGCCATGGGCTGATAGCTTAGCCAGCAGTTTGCTGTGGGGGACAGTGTCAAAGGCCTTGCTGAAGTCCAGATAGACCACATCCACAGGCCTCCCCACATCCACCAAGCGGGTCACCTGATCATAGAAAGAGATCAGGTTAGAAAGGCAGGATCTGCCCTTCCTAAACCCATGCTGGCTGGACCTGAGCCCTTTGCCATCCCTCAGGTGCACTCTTATCACCCCCAAGATAACCTGTTCCATCAGTTTCCCTGGCACTGAGGTCAGGCTGACAGGTCTGTAGTTCCTAGGTTCCTCCATCCGACCCTTCTTGTGGATGGGGACCACGTTGGCCATTTTCCAGTCTCCTGGGACCTCTCCGGTGAGCCAGGACTGCTGGAAAATGATGGAGAGCGGCTTGGCCAGCTCATCTGCCAGCTCTCTCAGCACCCTGGGATGGATCTCATCTGGTCCCATGGACTTGTGGGTGTCCAGATGGCTCAGCAGGTCCTGAACTAATTCTTCATGAATTTCCAGGGGAACACACTTCTCCCTGACCCCATCCCCCAGTTCAAGAGGCCATTCTTCTCCTCCTCCTTCCTTACTGTTGAAAACTGAGGAACGTATTGTCAATTGCTCCTCGAAGCTACTTGTGTGAAGAGCTCAGAGCAAATGAACAAATGCTCAGGAGTTCTGATGTGCCAAGGCCAGGAAAAACTGGTGGACATGCAAAAACCCTGCTGCCTCAGTCAGATCGAAGTTAACAGAGTAGCGTATCTGAAGTGGTGTTTCCATAAACACAAAACAGTTCCTGACTGTGTTGGGTAGTGCAAGACAAGACCCTACTGAGCAACCAGCCAAGCCTAATGGCAGCAAAGCCCAGTTTGGAGAAATGCCACTGCTGGACTGGAATCTGCAGGGGCTCATTGATGTCAGAGCAGAAGCAGTGAGAAAAATGCTTTCCAGCTTCCTTATTTCATGTCACAGACAAAACCTTTGGGGAGGGATGGAATAACACCATACAAAGCTTTACTGCTTGATTTTTTTCTCATTCTTTCATGAGAATAATATCTATTTGCAATGCTTTAGTCACAACAAAAAAACAAGGTAATAGCATCATATTAGTGTGAGGCTTCACTGCTTCTGCACAACATTTAGGTTAATTCTGCTGTGGGAGCAAGACTGATATCTTTCCTCGAGTCCACCTAAGCAAAAAAAACCCCAACAACCCAAACTTGAACCACCCCCCCCCCCCCCCCCCCCCCAACCAACCAACAAAACAACCAACCGAAAATCGCCAAAACAAGCAAGCAAGCAACCAAAATGAAAACCTTAATTAAACCCAAACCAAACCGAAAACCCAAACAAGCCACAGGGGTCTAAAAGGAGTGATAGTAAAGATAGAGAGATATTTTCCCTTGGGTATTGACATTCCACCTCCTGCCTGGCTGCATGCATGAGGACAGAGTAGCTGAATCAGAGATACTGGCAAAGATTTAAAGTAGTGTAGTGTGTCATGGAAAGGATTGCCTTTTTTCTTCCTTGGTGGGGACTTAACCTTTTGCTAGCTGAACTGAGCTGAGCAAGCATGTTTTCTTCTGAGAAGGAAGGGTCAGGATGAATTAGTAACACTTTCCAAACAGAGATCAGGAAAATGTAAATCTTGTAAGAGGCCTCAAAGGAGTAACATACACAAAGAAAATAGATGCCACATCTATTTACTTGTGCAGAGCTCTGACATGAATGAGACTGTGGAGGTATAGCACATCTTGTGGTTTATAGAATCGCAGAATCAGAGAGAAGATCTTTAAGGTCACCAAGTCCAACTATTATCTAAATATACCAATCCTGCATCATGCCCTTAAGTTACCCGGCATTGAAGAGCAAGGTGGAGAAAGAGGGGCAGAAAGGAAAGGAATTGTACTCTCCCTGGTGTCAGTGCAGGAACTGCTGGCTGACTGGGAAGATCTAGAAGCAGAAGTGACCTGTTTCTAGCTTCTTGGAACTGCATACTCCTGGGAAGTTTTTGGAGCATAACTGTAACGATCACACACTTGATATGAGATCTGTGAGTGTGAGCACTTTGGTTGCACACATGGAACATGCTTGATTCTTTCCAGCAGTATAATGAAAAAGTGCAGTGCCCACGCACCCAGCCAGCTCTAGGGAGGCCTTCTGAGAGCCTCAATCACAGCTTGCAAAGCCCGATCACTGTGATCATACAGCCATACACATATGCCCATCTTTGCAGTAGAGAGATTCAAGGGGTTTGCCCAGTTTCAATGGTTACCTAGAGCCCAGGCTACACCCTGAGAGGGTCTCTGTGCCAAGGGGGACACAAAATTGCTGCCAAGCCTGTGATTCACTTCTGATGTAGATGATGACTTGCAGGAAGAGTGCAGTGCAGTACCAAGGGCTGTCTCAGTAGCAGCCAGTGGAAGCCTATGCTGCTAGAGTTGAAAAAACTGCATGCTTCTTCCTAACACTGTCTTAGATGATTTATCTTCATCAGAGATAACCAACAAAACAAATATACACAAAAGAAATGGCAGAGTGAGGGTGGTGGAGGTTCTCCCACCTTCAGGGGAACATGGTCTTTTCTTCAACCTCAAACATCAGTGGCACCATCAGTGGCACCTCTGAACAAAATGTATGCTTCTTACCATGCCTTCCTCTCTTTTCCATGTTCTCCCAGGGCCTTTTAAGTAGCTAGAACTTTGCTAAACTGCTCTAGTAGTGACTGTCCATGCTCCTATCATGAGTTGACTTGAATCTGCTGATAGATATTCAATATCATGCTGCTGTCATATCAGCTTCAAAACGACTGTGCTTGCTAGTGCAAAATATCATGAAGTTCAGTTAGTAACATAAGAGGCTTCTTGTTCCAATTGCTGCTTCAAATTTCCACTCTGGGGGCACTGGTCTTTTCCCTGGGCTGGCTGCTGGGTGCCTGGGAGCTGCTGCATCCTTGTTTTTGGGGGAACTGTTTTACTGCTGCTTCTGCTAAGGTAACTGTACAGTTTATCATCTCATTAAACTTGTTTCAACCAAGATTTTTTTGATGTTTCCTTTCCATCTGTGTGTGGGGCAGGGGCTGCTTGCTTGTTAGAGTAGGCTGTGTTAACCCAGGGCGGCTTCTCACAGCCTCTCTGATTTGTCTGTCTCTGAACCCACTTGGGCATGCCCAAAACTAGGGCGCAAAACATCTTTGGATTATCACTGTCTACTGCCACCTTTCAGTCTCAGAGAGGGCAGAGATGGGTAGACTGAAAGGGTAGACAGAGACAGGCTTGCATTATGTGGCCAGTTCTGAGTTCTCACTCATACCTCAAGGTGTTTCTTGTGCCACTGGACCTTGCTTGGTCCTTCCTTTTACCACATGCTATTTTCTCACTGCTTTCTTATGGTACAATTCTCCTGTAGCTTCATCTCTCTCTTATCATGCAAGGTCTGCCTGTATACAGAGCTGAGGGTGATCTGGTGTTGCACTCCAGACTTTTGGGATTGTCTCTGGGATGTTTCAGCCCTGGGATATTTCAACCCTCCTGCTCTTCCCAACTTTTTAGCATCCTCTTTGCTCTTCCCATCTTCCCTTAAAGGGCCATTCTCTAATCTCTGCTTCTTGTTGCTGTCTTTCCTGTGCCTCAAGTACTCTTCAAGATGTAGCACACTGTGGGCCAAGTTTTGAGGAAGAGTGTGAAGGTTCCAGGCACATTATCCTGGGGAGTTAACTTGCATTAATCTCATGCCAAACTCTGCATGACACAGGGCACCCACTGAACTTAAATCCAGCCAAAACATTCTCTGTCAGATGCTCCTAAAGTCATCCTCGCATAATTCAAGTCCTTCCATAGTGCCAGGTCACCTTATAATAGCTTCTGCTGTGCTGGAGAGGGAAATACCTAGCTGGGATGCCAGCAGGGCTACTGCTGCTGCTGGAGGTGGAAATCTGTGCTACGGTGGCCCTGCAGATCATCAGGTGGCTGCATCCTGCAGGTAGCTCTGCAGCTCACAGCTGCTTGGGCACAACTATATTGAAGTCCCCAATCCAAGAACAAGGAGAAACCCGAGGGGTCTGCTCCCTTTGATGACTTTCCCTACACACCCCTTCTGCTGTGATCAGGAGGTATTTCTTCATCTGGCTGCCCAAAAAATATGACAACCCTTTAAAAAGTTCTGTTGGTTTTTTTTCCATGCTGAGATTTCTAGAGGCCATCAGTCTCCTACGCTCTTCCCAATGAGTTCATTTGAGCAGCAAATGAAGACATTCCTGTGATGAATCAGTCAACACCCTGGAATCTCTGCTTCAGCTACTCTGTCCTCACACACAGAGCCAGGAAAAATCTCTTTCTCTCTTTGCTATGACTTCTGGACACTTATAGTTTCTACTTTGGTTTGTTTTCTTGGTGGGCTTTCTTTTATTTTTTTTCCTCTTTTTGTCTTCAAAGTTTTTGTCTGTGGCATGAAATAAGGAGTCTAGAAATCATTTCTATCACTGCTTCTGCATTGGCTGTTTCTCTGACAACAGTGAGACCCCACAGCTTCCAGTCCAGTGGTAGTACCTCTCCAATCTGGGCTTTGCTGACATTGGTCTTGGTTGGTTGTTTGTCAGGACCTTATACCTGACACAGTAAGGAACATCTCTGCTTTGTTTTTATGGAAATGCCACTTCTGATATGCTACTCTGGTAACTTAATTTTTAATGCTCACTGTCAAGCAAGCAGAATTCAGACTTTGTGAATCAAGAAGTGAGGTCCCACTGCAAGGAATGTTGTGGCTCTGATGATGCAGAGGTTCTTGTGAGTACTGTCGCTCTCTGTCCGTCAAGAACCAAGGGCATCTCACCTGTAAGTCTGTGGCAGATGCAGCTTTAACCAATGCAGCAGTTTGGTTACATTTGGTACCTCACTCTCTCATCCACTTCAGTCAAATTTCAGAACTTGCTGCGTAAATCAGAAGGCTACACCACTACCAGCAGGTGCACCTTGAAAAGACAACAGCCTGTCTGGAGACAGTGAAGAAATTCATCAAGGAGTCAGAAGATGCCAGACCAGAATAATTTTTGGAGCCTGTGAGAAACAAGAAGCCCCCAGATCCAATCGTTACTGTTGGGCCAAACTGTCACTTGAGGGGTGGGTGCATATTCTGTGAGAGATTGCTTTGCTCATTGGGACCTCTTTCTGGAGATCCCTTAGTGAGCTCACCATACTGTTTTACCACTCTATTAAATAGTTCTGTTTAGCAAACCCAGTGCCTGAGAGTCTGCTTTGGGAAACCCAGGATTTCAACTTCAGAGAAAACTACCTTCAGGCACACCAGGCAGCCAGCTGGAGGGTCAGTGACTTGGGAACTGGCATGCTGAAACTTTGACAGCTAAGTAATAGAAAGGCCTGAGTGAACATGTGGAATCCTTTGGCCTTAAACATGTGATCCCTTACATATAAACTGCTGCCCAAATCTGGGACTAGGATTGGACCTTGACACATCCAGACTCCTCTCTGTGAAAGAGTTTAGAAAGCAAGGGAGGGTCTCCCTTAATTTTTCCACATCTCCAGTCTCTGTATTAATCATTCCAAACTGCTTCTAACTCAAATTTCCCCTGTTGTTTTCTCCATGAAGCAAGTAATGAGTGAACCTTGCTGTTGAGGTCTGTGAAGTTGCACAAATTCTTTAAGGGATCTGAAACATCCATCAGTGACACTCTCTGAGACTGATTACCTTTGTGCCACGAATTGCTTCCTTGCTCTTGAATTCTCTCATACATGCCAGTACCCAGAGGGAAACGCAAGATACCAAGTGAAACCTCACTAGAGGGTACTGACTCTGTGTTACCCTAGGTATAGCATGAAAACATGTCTGGTCATGTTGCAACACATCAGGTTTCCCAGGTGCCACATCATTAGCAAGTAGTTCACTTATATGGCTCTCATTTACTCCTCCCCACCCCCTGCCTCCAAATTCTCCTTGAAACACCTACAATATAATTATCTGCAATATGATTACCCCAACAACTTCTTAGAGCAACTGGTAGGTCGTAGGAGTAAAACTGACAAGCCAAAGCATGAAGCTATTCTGAAGCCATGAGTGCCATGCCACCACTCCACAAGACAGGCAAACCCTTCTCTCTCTCATTGCATTCAAACCTCCAGACTCCAAAATCCAAACCAAACCAGACTACAATTCAGCAGCACTTCTGTGGCTCCTGATGTGCTCATGAGACAGAGTTACAGCATTCCTAGATTGACAGACTTGCTCCTGGGGGAAACAGATCCATTAACAACATTGTTTAAGTTTCAGCAATGAACTTGGATGAGAGGAAATGGTCTCAGGTTGTGATGGGAAAGTTTAGATTGGATATCAGGAAAAAATCTTTACTGAAGGAGTGGTGAAGAATTGGAACAGGCTGCCCAGGGAAGTCTCTGGAGATGTTTAAAAAATGTGTAGACACATCATTTCGAGACTTTTTTTTTTTTCAGGTATGGTGGTGTTGCATTGTCAGCTGGACTTGATGATCTTAGAGGTCTTTTCAGACCTTAATACTTTTATGCTTCTAACAAGAATCACAGAAGGGTGCTGAGAGACATGGTTTAGCGCCAGACTTGATAGATATAATAGCTGAGCTTAGTGCTTTTAAAGCCAAAAGGATTCTACTGTATAACCAATGGCTTCTGGCTCCGATCTGTTGCAGAGTGAGATGGTGCACGGGTGAGATTGTAAGGAACCGGTGGAGCTGAAGTGACACACAACTCAATTTACTTTCGTCACAGCCTGATTTCTGGCATTGTGTCTGTGAATTCATCCTTTACCTGCTTTGTGGGAAGGGCAAACTGAGTGGAGCTGGCAGTGTAAATGCCTTCAGACAAGACAGACACCCCCCTACATGTAAACAGAGATTAGATCCACAGATTGCTGAAAAACTGCAATTCTGGTTTGCTACTTGCTTGGCAGACAGAACCTGTGTTTTAGAATTCTGTGTTCCTGCTACTCTTTCCTGCAGACTTCCTCTCTCATCCACCCTGTTTTATAGGACACACAAACTCAAATGGAACCTTCTTTACGTGGTCTCACCATAACCTTGAATAACAGTGCTCTTCAGCTCTGAGACACAACATTTCTGTCTTGAGAGCCTGATGTTTCTGCCTAGCCGACCTGTGGCCAGTGCTGCACAGTAACAGACACTCCACAGAGCCCGTGTGGTGCTTCTGTTTCCCCATCCATGAAAACGAGGTCATATGCATCTTTTTCAAGTGAAAATATTATTGCTGTTGCATGAACTTGGTACACCTCATCTGGCAAACACTCATCTCTTTTGCTGCCTTTTTTGTTTCTCTCTCTTTTTTTTTTTTCTTTTTTTCTTTCCCCCCTTCCCCATGCTGTGCTTTCTAGATATCTCCCTTTGATTGAACCCTTAGGTTTTTTTCTTGGTCTATGACCAGTCCTCACCTTTCCTCCTTCCTCCCTGTCCAAGCAAGATAGGTACCTTTTGCATGACTTCTTTGTTCTTTGCGGTATTTGCAACGCCCTCCCTGCCTTGTATCACTTGTGAATTGCATTCCTCCTGGTTGTGTTTTCCCTGGCTTTGCAGCACCTAGAATGACCAAGCCTTTTGTGCTGCTGTAGATGCAATTGAACCTCATACTTGAAAGGAGGAGAAAAGGTTGGAATAAACTACTCTAGTGATTCATCCCCGGGGCTGAAAGATTTGCTTCTCTGATATCAGTCCTTTGATCAGAGTTCTGCTATGTTATCTCTCTTTGTCTGAGGAGACTTAATTCCTGGCACATTTTGGGGTGGTGGAATCCCAGATACCAGAGCTGGTGACTGGAAAAGGAGCACACTGCATTCTTTGCCCTGGTTTAGATACAGCAGAGTCTGAAAAGTCGATACAAGTTTTGTCTGCGTTTAATGTAACTGGGAACCCCCTTTCTTCCACCTGACAAAATGAATTGTCCACTCTCTCTGTACCTTATACCCCTGAAGAGGTGTCCCAACAGAGTTTCCTTTTCCTCCTGCCTTGTTCTGTTCCTCTTCTTATGTGCCACATGTTCATGGGATATTGACATCAGAAATGGTACAAGTGATAATAGTAATGAGTGATCCACTTGTCATCAAGCAGGATGAGTGAAAACCATGAAAGGAACATGTAAAATCTAGCTTGAGCTTTGTCTACTTCAAAGGTCTCAGTCAAAAGCCTAATATCAAAAGAATGGCTGGATAAGAATAATAGAATCATTAAGATTTGAAAAGACCTCAAAGATCATCAAGTCCAACCATCAATTCAACACCACCAAGAAGGATGAATTCTGAGATATTGACAATTGAATTGCAAGAGGGGCCATGGAGATCCATAGTTTTGGTCACTGGTCTTCAGAAGGAATTATTTGGGTGATTTTCTTAGGAATAAGTTGCAGAGGCATCACATGGGGACCACATCTCTGTAGGACCGAGTGAATTTTCTAGTGGAGGGAGAGTATGTTCTCTGTCTTTCCCTTTTGGATAAAATGCTCTGCATTACATGACATGGTTAAACATAATCTGAGGTTTCACTGCCTTAGACAGCTTGGTGTCCTGGTGGTAACCACCATTAAAAATCTTCATAGCTTTTGTTAAAGAGAAGGGAAAACTTTGGAACAGGCTGCCCAGGGTGGTGGTGGAATCACTGTTCCTGGATGTGTTAAAAAGGCATACAGGCATGCATCTTGGGAAATGGTTTATGGGACATGGTGGTGTTGGATTGATGGTGGACCTGATGATCTTAGAGGTCTTTTCCAGCCTTAATAATGCTATGAGTCTATGATTTCAAGTACTAAAAAACTCAACCAAACAAACCCAAAACCACCAAAAAACAACCAACCAACCAAACAAAATGGCCAAACCAAACCAACTAACTAAAAAAAAAAAAAAAAAAAAGCAAAAAAAAGCAAAAAAAAAAGCATTAGAAAATCCCTTGGCCCCTCATCCCTGCTCTTTGTTGGGAGCAAATATACCACAAATAACATTAACTGTAGTTAAGATCCATTATTCTGGGGGAATTAGCCATGACAGTCCTGAAACACAGCCTTGCAGTTTCTTTATATACAGACTTCTCTCTTCAATATGAAAACATGTGTTGAACAGGGAAAAGAAGATCACTGAAGGAAAACAGTGAACCTTCCATTTCTTATGGTGGTACACACATGGTGTGGACAAGCACTGTGGGAACTGGGAAACACATAGCAGCATCAGACAGACAGAGAATTTACTATACTGTACTTGCACACTGCCCATGAGTTTGTCACCACAGAGCCAGAGAAAGTGTTTTGGCCAGTAACCACAAATGCCTTTTAAACATGAAGTTGAGACACAGAAGATGGACTTTAAAAGCTTTGTGAAGGATGAGTAAGAGCAGAGGAATCCTCCACAGTGTTTCAAAAGATGTTGGAAGGAGGCTAAAATGGTAGATGCAGTGACGTTGTCTGGGACCTTTTCTTCTGCCTTCTCTAATCACTTCTTTTAGCAGACTGGAGAAGTAAAATGGCAAAGATGAGATCCAGGAGACTGTGGAACTGCTGCCAACACTCAAAGAGTTCTTTTCTTCTAATTGTAATTTCTTCTTGGCATCAGGGTCAAAACACTTCGAAAGACCTCATTGTGTGAAGGACTTCAGGAGGGCTATATGAGCAGAAAAATATGGGAGAGTGTCTAAATATGTGTGTATATGTAAATGTGTGTGTATGCATATATATGGGGGGGAGAGGCAGCACAGATTTTTACTTTTACTTTTTGTTGATTTTGCTCAAACATTTTGCACTGCAAAATAATACAGGCTTTTATTACTCTGAACCATTTAAATGAAGAGACCTCTGCAGACCGCTACCTTCATCAACCAAACCCACTTAAAATGGGAAACTGACTACTAAATTACATTTGCAGAAGGAAAAATGACAAGCAGCAAGGAAATGCTGATGAATGTTTTATAAGGTTTGCAGACTTCCTAATCCTTCCCCCAGTCTTTTAAAAGTAGATGTTGTCTTTTACATCTCCCAGCTCTGAGAGGTCTTAACATTTTGCATCTGTGGATGGCTGTTAGGTACAGTGAAGTACCATCTTGAACCCTATTTAGGTCTAAGGCTACATCAAGAAGATGGCAACCACAAGGGCTCAAGCTGTGACTGAATAGCTAAGTCTACTCAGGATACTGTCAGCTTTAACTTTTAGTTCTTGCTAAGCCTTCACATTAAGCCTTGTTTGAGTGTTGTCTGTCATGGGACACTTTGCCAGAACACAAACATAACAGATTCAGGTCCATCCAGTGTCTTTAGCCAGATCAAGCTTTCTATTTTGACTCTATCTGATTCCTCTTTTAGGAGAAAAAAGTAGCAACTGTCAAACTCCAGTAAAAAGCAGAAGAAAAACTAAAATCCAAAGCCCCAAAGTCCAAAAAGCTGTCAGCTGTGGAGGTCATCCATGAAAGTTGCATGAATGATCAAAGATGGCTAGGCAGAGATTGTTACAAGAAAATAAGACTGTCACAACTGTATGGACTGTGCCAGGGAGGGGACCTAGTCACAGAAATTGTTCCCATGAACATATTCTCCATCTTCTGCTCTGCTTGAGCATCTCTTGAATAATGCCCATAATCCCAGTGCAGTTTTGAAGGCTGTTTTAAAAGCCTCTCCTGCCTTCCCTGTCACTTGATTTACCTTGCCAGGACCGCTTTCATTCACTGCTTTGTGGCTGTCTTGGGCAATTCAGCATGAGCTACATCCACATCAAGGAGGGCATGGAAGACAGAGAATGAAGTTTTCTCTTTCTTTCTGGTCTCTTTAACTATTAGTCTTATCTCACTTCCTTTATGAAAGTAGCCTGGTTATTTACAGGCTTGTGTTCCATTGCTGTTGCCATTTGCAGAGTTAGAATGTCAGAAGAGTAGAATCATTAAGGTTGGAAAAAAATAATATAATCAAGTCCAACCATCACCCTAACATCACCGTGCCCACTAAGCCATGTCCCACAGTGCCATGTCTACGTATTTTTTTAACATCTTCAGGGATGGTGACTCCACCATCTTCCTGGGCAGTATGTTTCAACCTCTTTGGGCAGCCTGTTTCAATGCCTGACCACACTTTCAGTAAATTAATTTTTTCCTAATATCTAATCTAAACCTCTGATGGCATAGGGCGTTAAATGCCACCTCAGAAAAAGCAAAAGATGTGGCTGTTGATGAAAGATCATGTTACCAGCATGCCTCTGAAGTATTTATCCTTTTATTGGAGTTTGTTTCAGCTTCATGGTATAGCAGAGCATGAACCAGGAAAGGCTTTTGTGGAGATCATTGTGAGATAAGAGTAAGTATCTGGGCTCAGCACGGAATAACACAACACCAAATCAACCAGGCTCCGGCCCAGCTTGATGCCAAGCCACGTCTGCCGGCTGCCTACACTGCTGGATTTAGGAAACTGCTGCCTGTGTCCTGGAGAGATAAATTGCGTCAGAGAGGTAGCATTGGTCTGAAACCATGAGGCTCTGAAGTTCCTTCAGCTTCTCTGACTCTGGATTCCCTTCCCACCTACGGAGAGGTGATTCCCTCTGTGCTGCCCCACTCACTCACTGGTCCAGGTGAGCAGGTGGCTTTGCTCCCAGGGGCAGCACCATCCTCCTCCCCAGCTTATGCCCATCGGGTCTTTGTAGTGCAGGTGACTGTGTTAGTTTATTATGGCCTCTGGGCACTTCGCAAGGAAGATCTCAGACACCTTCAGAAGTAGCTGAAATCAAGGACATGAAGTGTGAAGTGCTCAGTCAATGAGGCTCCCAACAAGTAAGAAGATACTCACTGCCACCCATGCAAGCACTACATGCCATGTTTTCTGACAGCTCTTCAGATTAAACAGTTTCAGGAGACAAGCTGGTATTTTCCAGGCCTGATGTCTTGGTTTCTTTTTCTGACAGCAACTGAGGCCATGAAAGCTTGAACACCAACTTATGGTAACAGGCTGCATATGATTAAGAATGATGCTATCACAGAATCATAAAATGGTGCGGTTTGACCATGACCTCTGGATATCATCTGGTCCACTCCTGCTACTAAAGCATGTTCACCTAGAGCAGGTTGTACAGGGCTGCAATGATCAGGCAGATCTTGAAAGTCTCTAGAGAAGACTCCACAGCCTTTCTGGGCAGCCTGATCCAGTGCTCCAGTACCGTCAACAGAAAGATTTTTTCCCCCTTATCTTATAAGTGAAACCTCTGGTTAATGCCCATTTCCTTTGTCCTATCTCTGGGCACTGCTGAAAAGAGCCCAGCTTTCAGCCCCATCCTCACGACACACACCTTTTAGATACTATTATCCCTGACTGGTGGCACTAGAGCTGCCCAGAGGGGCCCCAAGCACAGTACAGCTCACTTCATTGCTGTCTCTCCCTTTTGCTTAGTCAGCTAGAGCCTGAGGGCAAATGACGAGGGATGATAATACCAGTTCTTGTGGCACTGTAGCTGTGAAATGTGGAATGATTCAGAAGTGAGGTATGAGCCAAAACCAGCATGTAGAGACTCTTGCAGAGGAATTGCCATATGGAGAATATTCTTGGGGTTCTAGCAGGCTAGATGTGCTCAAAAAGCCCTCTTTTTGTCTTTAAACTTTTCCTTTTAATATCACATTGTCGCAGAAGGGAGTTTTGTTCGGGGGAGGCTGGGGAATTATATGCGAAGCCGATGTTTATAAAAGGTTTAAATGAGGCAAGAAGGCTCTGCTCCCTTCCATGACATACATTTAAAACTAAATTTCTTGAGTGGAGGGATGTCAGTCCCCACAGCTTGTAGGCACAGAAATGTGCTTTGTGCAAACAGCAGGCATCATACTGAATGTCAAGACAAAGAGCATATCCATGCCTTTAGTTGCCATCAGTCTGTATCATGGGAAAATTGGATGGTCCTGAGACAGCAGAATCATGCTGTAATTTGAGAAGTGAGCTGAATGGTCTGCCCAGGATGGCTCAAGAGCATCTTCATTGATTTACAGGTTCACCCACGATCCACTCCTGCAATTCTGTGCAGGCATCTCAGAAGGCCCCCAAGCTGTCCCTGCCCTACAAACAAGTAGGGCAGCTGTCCCTGCCCTACAAACAAGTGCTCTGCCACAGGACAGAGCAGCAGCACAAGTGTTGGTAGAAGTGGTGTTACACTTAAAAGGTGTATCCTTTTAAGCTGAACTAAATCCCATGTCTTTCTCACTTTACTTATTTCTTCTCCCTGATGACACTTGAAAATTACAGCAAGCAGGTTCCCCCTTCTGGCCTGCTGGGTGGATGCTAGTTCCATCTTGGGAAGAAGGCTGTGACAAGCACCTGTGGAGCAGTGAGGTTCAGAAGGGTGCAAGAATGGTTCAGGTTAAATCATTTTACATTCCTGTGCACCTGTACCCTCAGCGTTGAGCTTCTAATATAAGTCATACACATATTATTGTGTAAAGGCAGGGCTCGCTTTAGCACAAAATATTTGAGAGAAGTTTAGGACTTCTGTCTGCACCTTGAGAGATACAAGCATTAAATGGAAATTTGCAGTGCCTTTTGAGATGAAACTAATAGAATCTTCCTAAATGCAGGCAGTGCAAAACATCCTAAGGAGAAGGAATTGAAACATGCCAATAATGCAGGCCAGCCTACAGGACTGTGCCTGAATTCTGTCACTCATATTCTTACCTCTACTTAGTTATTTAATGAACATCTCTGCAGATGTCTGTCCCCCTTGGCTTGACCATATATCAGCAAACATCAGTTAGTCCTGCCTTAAAGGAAATTCTTCATTCTCTTTATTCCAACCAGGCTGTGACACACTGGTGAAAGCCACAGTCAAGACTACACAAATTGAAGGATGTGCCTTTGGAGGGCATGGGAGAGCAAATCTTTTAATTGTAGACTTCATGTGCACTAAATTTTTGCCTTCCTTCATGGTGAAAACATCTCTGCTGGTTGTCCTTCTGTATACCAGTCAGCTGAGGCTTCTGAGTCTGCTCTGCAAAACCAGACTTGGTGTTGGAGGTGACATGGCCAGGGAGTTTGGGCCAGCACAGAAATGCGGTAGGTGGGCAAGATACATTTGTAGCTGGTTCCCTCAAATGGCTGTATGAAGGAAATTCCTTCGCAGTTTCAAAAGAAATAAGGATTTTAGCCCCCAGTCTTATCCTTGGTTTTGTCCTTTGCTCCACCTCTGTCCTCGGCACCATGAATGTTGCAAGTACTGCCAGGTCAGGAAGGACCCACATATATGTGTGGGTCCGTGCTACACAAGCCACGAAGCAACGGTCTTGGAAGCCCCTCTCTGGAGCCCAGGGCCCAGGTTTGCCAGGCATGCTAGTGAGCAGCTCAGCGCCACTACCAGATCTGCTTCCACGTGGTGGAAATCGGTTGGGGTTTGTTGCCTCAATGCGGTGAGCAGCTGTCTTCTACAGAACATGCTTACGGCCTTCACTGAGCCCAAATAAAAAAGCAGGAGGAGGTTTCCTTTAACTCCGGATCAGCCCCCTGCTCAAGTGTGACTGAGGAACCTGCAGAATGGGAGGAATTCAGAGGGGACGTATTTTAGAATAGATGCTATGTGTGGCTTTCCCTTCCCCCGCCTTCCCCGCTCCACCCTGCTCTGTCCCCACCCCACCAATCAGCCTCTTTAACATGACAAAGAGCCTCGAAGACCAGACACTGGTGAATATTGCGGTTCCAGGCAGGGCACGGCCAGTTATAAAGGCCTGCCTTCACTCCGGCGCTATCTCAGCTTGCTGGTAAGACCTGCCTCCAGGGAAAGGTAGCACTCAGTAGAAGGTGGGGGAACAAACTTGTGTCCCGCCATGAGTGCACACTTGGCTCTGCCCTCCTACCAGACGTACCCCACTGGCTCTGGCATGGGGTACCTGGAGTTTTACTGGAACTCGGCAGGCGAGGCAGGACCTGCCTCCACTTCAGCTGGGCCAGCAGGACTCACCAGGGCCACTCTGTCTCCAGAGGCAGGAAGGAAGAGGCAGAACACAGGTAAATTATTTCATCTGAGTTCTAGATGTGATCCCCTAACTCTGGTCCCAGGTCAGCCACTTGCTTAACAATCTTGAACAATTTTTCCTGTCTCACTTCCTTTGTTTCCTAACGTGTGAGCTGGGAAATGGATAATGTAGCAAAGGCGGATGGAAGACCTTGGCGTCTTCACTACCGGAAAGACATTGAGGTGCTGGAATGGGTCCAGAGAAAGGCAACAAAGCTGGTGAAGGGTCTTGTGAGGAGTGTTTGAGGGAACTAGAGTTGTTCAACCTGTAGAAAAGGAGGCTCAGAGGAGACCTTTTCACTCTCCACAGGTCTGTGAAAGGAGGTTGGAGCTAGGTGGGTGTCGTTCTCTTCTCCCTAGTAACAACTGATAGAATAAGGAGAAATGGCCTCAAGCTGCACCAGGGGAGATTTAAGTTGGGTATTAGAAGACTGAAGGAGCTCTCATACACCGGAATAGGCTCCCTTGGGAGGGGTTGAATCTTCTTGAAGGAGTTTAGAAGACTCAAAGATGTGCTGTAGGACGTATGTGATAAACTGTGCTACAAGACAGAGTAGAAATAAATAGTGGTTAGAGCTGATGATTTTGTAGATCTTTTTCAATCAAAACAATTCTATGATTCTGTGAATTTATCTTTCTGTGCTACTATTCTTTGTGCTCTGTTTTCTTAAATTCCAGTAGGGCCTCTGGCAGTCCAGGGCGCAGGCCTGCCTGTGCTGCAGGCTGAAGGTGACAGCACAGTGTCATGGAAGGTCATAGTCCTCTGGGCAGGAACCAAATCATGAAACTGTGGAATTGTTTTGGTTGAAAAAGACCTTTAAGATCATGAGATTAGTGCGCCTTTAAATCAAATGTTGTCACATGTGCTATGGAGATAAACAAGTCCTGGAGCTAATTCAGGGATGCTCCTGACATTGCTCTTACCCTTGCAAAGTCCTTGCACCTTTCATGTGCTCATTCCTCTTGAGCCGAAATCTGCTCCCCTTAAATCCGACTTTATTGCTCTGTGCTTCTTGTAGTTTGCCATTTTTCTCCCTCTATTTCTCTCTTCTTTCTGTGCTCTGACTGCTTTGTCTTTCCCTCTCGGCAAAACAAGCCCCAGGACTCACCACTGGCATTCCTCTCCCTGTGATTACCCTCACTCTAGCGAGTGCCAATAGACTAGTTGATGGAAACAGCTTTTTACCCAGCCCCGTGGTATGTTCAGCCAGGTAACACTCTTGTGAGGCTGATGGGTAGGAGGAGAGTGAGCTTTTGGGGTGCTGGTTTCAAACTGTCAGATGCCACAGAGAGGTACAGGCTCAGGCAGAGTGACTAACAGTCATTTGCCATGTGGCTACTTGTCATGTAGTTTGGAGAAAGGCTGAAGTTCTCTGCGTGCTTCCTACTCTGCAAAGGCAGTAGATGGATAGACTCATTTGTGTTCTCAGTGAGTCTGGTACGTAGACTTGAAACTCACATTCAAACATTCTCCTCTGGCACCTGTCTCTACAGAGGGAGCCCAGTTGTGGAAGCAAGTGCATACAGGGGCTTGTGGAAGTGAGTCTCTCTTAGGTTTCATGTTTATGTCTGTTGTACTGCTTCTTGTATTATTTGCTGCTTCTTTCCTTCACTCTGTAAACATGGGAGAAGGAGTTGCTTTGTTTTAAGCTCATGCCACAGATGGGAGATTACATAGCAGTTTAGATGACAGGCCAAGAAAGAGCTTGAGAGAACTTTAGCTCTGTCGTGTCCTGCTCTGGTTCCTGTCTAATGAAATATTTTCCTATTTTCCAAGCGTTTGCCACACAGTCTGCAGATGCCGAATGGACCTAAATGAAATTTTAGCTTCCCATGCATCTAGGTCACACATACATGTTTCTTAGACTCTGCAGCCTTCCTTCATGCACATGACCTCTAACAAGAGGTCCTTGTACTGCTTCTACTGACGACCCCTTTCATCCTGTTGGAGGAATCTCTTTGTAGTCCTTATGGTCCTGATTCCCAGTATCAGAAACTTGCCTCACTACACACTTGTCTCTTCATGCAGCCTATGCTCTTAGTGGTTCTCATTTCCTAGGGTTAGGAAATACCCAAGAGCAGGCAGCACAAAGGCAGGGGCACCTCTGTCAGTAAAAGATACTGCAGACAAGGCCACCTTTCTGATACCCGGCAATAATTTAAGGCTTTGGAGCTCATTGCTTAGTAGCCCCTCAATTTAGGGCAATTTGCATTAGACATACATTTGGGAGGATGTCTCAGTGGGCTTCAGAGTCACAGTTCTCAGGGTGACTAGAAAGGAGATTAGGAGCTATTGGTTGTACTCAGTACAACTCGGTAGTCAGAAGGTGTGTACCAAAAATGGCACTACCTCATTCACTGCATCATGTCTCTCTTGAAAAGTCAGGAGAGGGGATGTACCATACAAAAGAGTTTGCAGAGAAGCAGCTGGAGGAAGGAGGGATGGTGGAGGGGTTAGACTGGTATCACAGTCTACCTGAAAAACTCTCAGCCTCTCTTACAAACCCAGCAAGCAGACAGGTGGTGGGGTGATCTCTTTAACATTTCCCTATTCAGGCAGCCTGAATTCCTTTGCATCTTGGCAGCTTTTGTCTGGACTAGCAGCCTAGATTGTTTAGGAAGTTTTTTCTTTAGATCTGTATCTCATCCTTAACAGACATCCCTTAAGATATGTAGCAGGACAAATGAGAACAGGCTTGAATTTTGTTGCCCGTGTCTCCAGTATAGGATTACTGGCTCTTCTCACCTGTTCCACACATGCACCTTTCCTCTCTCCCCACTTCAATGTCGAGTTTCTCTTCTTGATTCTTCTATCACTAGAAGCCCCCCTCAGCCAGATAGGTCCCTCCATTGGTACATGTGTTTCTATCAGCAGGTTTGCCTATGCTCATGCCTCCATGAAGGAAGGAGGGTGGCATAAACTGTTGTTTCCAGAAAGCCCCTATCTGGTAGGCAAGGAGAATGACAGCAGGGAGGGAACATGCTCATACTTGTACAACTGTGAATCATGTCTTGTATAATTTTTCTGGTTGTCTTTATTTTTAGAAGTATCCCCAGCCTCATCCAGTTCTGGGAACTTTAGCCATTTCACACCAGATTCAGCTACCAGTCCACATTCAGCATCCTCGTCTCCACAGCCTACAGCTAAGTCCCAAAAGGGCAGGGAAGAGGGCATAGAGGGGGTGAGGAAAGCCAAGAGCCGCACAGCCTTCTCCAAGGAGCAGCTGCAAACCCTGCATCAGCGGTTCCAGAGCCAGAAGTACCTCAGCCCTCAGCAGATCCGAGAGCTGGCTGCAGCCCTGGGCCTTACCTACAAGCAGGTGAGCATGGACACTTTGACCCATACCTGTCCCATAGGAACTGAATGGTCACATAAGGCAGTGACAGAATGGTAAGATGAGTCCTGAGTAGAGAGTACATGCCGAAGTGCCAGCTAACAGTTGGTCCTCTGCCTATTCATGACAAGAGACCAGAAGGACTTCTAGGGGAGAGTCAGTGGCACTTTACTGCTGCCTCTCCAGTAAGGGGTGCGCTAAGGGTATTGCTACTAACACTCGTAGTAGAATTGCAAACACAGTGATGAATATGCTGTTTACTACAAACAGCCTCTACCCCGGGCTTGGCAGCACTTCACAGGTTCTTTCAATACACTGTTGAACTTCACAGAACCATAGAATTGTTTTGGCTAGAAAAGACCTTTAAGATCATGAAGTCCAACTGTCAGTATAACATCACCATGGTCATTAAACCACATCCTTAAGTGCCACACATCAACCCTGGCATGTGTCAGTTTTCTGAATCCCAGGGCTGCAAGATGCTGACAGCTATTGTGAATAGTTCCCAGGGCTAACCTTGCACAGTATCTAGTAACGTCCCACACTCAGCACTGCCTGGCTGCTTGACACCTGCCATGCGAGTACTGCCAAGTTAAGGCACAGCAACCTACCAAGGTCTCTGCTAATCTCTAGGTCAGTTTGTGTAGTAAACTTGCTCTGGCTCAAAGCAGTGGAAACTCAGCGACAGGGCACAAGTGCTTGCAGTTCCCATTGGAATGTGCTCCTCAGAGAGGTGGTTGAGTCACTAACCCTGGATGTGTTAAAGGTCATTCGGAAGTGGTGCTTGTGGATACGGTTTAAGGCTGAACTTTGTGGGTTAGGCATAACAGTTGGACTTGATCCTAGGGTTTTTTTCCCAACTAGAATGTTTCTGTGATTCCATGTCCAGAATCTGCCTGTAATTTGGATCTCAGAAGCAGGGCACAATGGTCTGGATGCCCCAAGGTACCCTGGGTAAAAATGTTATAGATGCTCACACTGAAAATGTTGTAGGTGCACACACTGAAACTGGTTCTGTCAGGAATAAGTGACAATCTGCTCTTTCCTTCAATCCACATCCCTGCAAAGGTTGCTCAGACAGAGCCCTGGGGGGAAACAGCTCTGGAATTCGCCTCAGCAAGGAGCTTTGAATTTGGTAACTGCTGGGTACAAGGAGCAAGCCTTTCTCTTCACTAGTGAGCACGCAGAAACAGTGTTTGCATGTATCACACGAGCTTGTCAAGAGCTGAGTGGGTCAAATTTGCACTAAGCCATTCATTTCTGCTATTGAAATGAATCAATTTGTTGCAGGTAGAACTATCATGTGAATGTAACACTGCCTTCTCCCTCCGCTATGCAGATGAACCAGCCACCTGCTGAGGCTGCCAGACAGATATCTCCCTTTGGAAGCAACCCCAGGGAGCTTTTCAAAGCCTTTATCTGTTGCTGCCCATGTATCTATGCCATCTGGTCACTCTCCAGGTTGTTCCTTCTGCTTCTTAGTCTGATAACATTTGCTTTTTCCTCCTCATGCTGATAGTTTCTCTGCTTTCCCTTCCCTACTCAGGTGAAGACTTGGTTCCAGAACCGGAGGATGAAACTGAAAAGGTGCCAGAAGCACAGCCTGTGGACTGAAAGGGCTCAATGCCTCATGCAAGTAAGAATACAGGTCGCCATGACCTATCACAGAACAGAAGGGGTTGGAAGAGACCTTATGTTACGGATGGGGTATTCTGAAGCTACGCCTGTTTGGCAGAGGGGAGAAAATAATTAATGCGAGAGGAAATTTATTAAAAAAATATATTTATTAAACTCCAATATTTTCAACCCTCTCCACCACCAAGCACTGAACTTTAATATTAAATTGTTCTTTACACAATTATGAAGACATTATGGGAATATATATCTACAGAAACTTACTAATAACTAGCAAACATTCATTCATGCCGCCTGGGGTCTTATACTATTTGGCCAGCAAAGCTGAGCTGAAAGCTGCTCTCTGCTTTATGGCAGAGGTAATAGAAATTACAGAGGCATCTACTCACAATTCTTATCAATCGCCCTCCGGGGCTGCGTCAGCCTGTGCCTAGTGTCCAATTCTTCAGGGTCTCAGCCTGTGGACTTTGAGGCTGGAATCCTCTGGTTTCAGGGGAAATGGCAGTCTCTGGCCTTACTGCTGCTGGATCCTGCTGGCTGCTCTCTCCAGGGGTATGCAGGCAGCATCTCCAGGTGCAGAAGCAAGATACCTTGCAGTCTGAGCACGGGTTTAACTCTGACTAAAGGCAGGCATACAGCTGCAAGGAAGTACGCATGCAGGCAGGCAAGCAAGCATGTGGCAGAGCCGCAAGTAATGTGGGGAAGGCTGCACGTGAGCCTGTGCACCCTTATTTTATTAAATGTGGGCCGGCAGTTAATGGTCTCATTGGCCACTTGAATGATCAATCAGGTTGGCAGCCAGCCAAACCTTACCATACTAGGTAAAACCCACAGGCCTGGACTCCAAATATGGGAATCATGTGGGCCCAGCACCAGACAGTTATGAGCTGGGCATGTGGGGACTTACACAATCGGGTGTCCTGGGCAACTGACTTTATGGCCCCGGTCTGTTGTGCCCCTTTGTGCTCATTTACCCCTGGTTCAGGCAGAGAGACATGTCCAGGCAGAGCAGGCATAAATAAGCCTGCTTTTGGGCCTACAGGCCCTCCACAACACCTTAGGAGATCATCTAGTCCAATTCTCTTGCTAAAGCAGTATCGCCTATATCAGGTTGCACATGAATGTGATCAGGCAGGTTTTGAAAGTCTCTTGAAAGACTCCACAAGATCTCTGGGCAGCATATTCCAGTGCTCCAGCACTCTCAAGGGAAAGAAGTTTTTCCCCACGCTCAGGTGGAGCCTTCTGGGCAGATAAACCCAGTGATCCTCCACTGGGGCAAATTAACTAAGTGTACTCTGCCTTCTCATTTGCTCAGTGTAGAGGCACAGGCTTGGCACAAGCCTTCATGTTATGGAGGCAGCCTAGCTAACTATACCACTGAAATGCTTCCAATGAAAAGCTGTTTTCCTTGTATATACACTGACTGTGCACCCTTCCCTGAGCTATGGGGATGGAAGTGATTCTAACTTTGCTCCCATGTCATTGCTGCTGATCAAAAGACAACATGAAACGTGATGGAATACATGTCAGCCCTGTGGACACCAGTGCAGGAACTGTGTTCTGACTCACTGTCTTTCCCTTGCAGAGTGGCTTCCAGCCAAGTACTTATCTTGATGTGCACTCCAAGTTCCATCAGGGCTACCCAATCCCAGCAGCCAACAACATCCAAACAGTACCTCCTCCCAGTCAGCACTACGGAACAGGGCAGAATGCTTACACAATCATGACCAGTGAGGATGGAGGAGTCTTTGGCAAAGGTGGAGGCACCTGCAGCATCCAGCAGACAGTGGGCTTCATTTCCCAGCACAAAGTAGACTTTTACCACAGTTGTCCTGGCAGTGTGGAATATCCAGGTACAAAGACAGGTGACAGCTGTAATTTTCACCACTCAGCCACCATGGGGGCTCCTTTCCCAACCACTGCTGGTCACCATCTCTATCATTCCTAAGCACTGCAGATGTGGAGTACATGGGCAGCTCTGAATCCAATCTTATTCCCATCTCTCCCTTTGTTATTCATGTGATCTCCAGTTCAAGGGCATCATGTAGCTGGGACCTCTTTCAGCATCCAAATACGTGCCTGAAAGCAACACTGGCATAAAGTTGGTCCATTGCTTGTGTTGTTTTATGTATGCACACATCACGCTCCCCCTTCTTTATTGGCACAGGCAATTAAGTTCTAAGCAAAACCCTAGCTCTGGCTGCCTAGATTACGCCCTGGATCTTCTAAACTATGGATCTTGTAACTTGTCTCAGAGGAGGCAGTTTGCCTTGGCAATCTTGTTTATGCACATCACTGTATAGTTGTGTATATGAAGCCATGGAAGGTATGGAGAGCTACTGGTAACATACCGTTCATTGAAGTCAGATAAGTTATTGTCACCTGCCAGGCATCCATCTGATGATTAGACCACTAGTGTGTAATCTGTAAGATACAGAATCATAGAATTGTTTTGGTTTGAAAAAAACATTTAATGTCATGCAGGCCAACCATTCTCTAAGTCTACCAAGCCTGGTGCTAAACCACATCGCTCAGTAAAACATCTTTGCTTATTGTAGAATTGACCAAGTGTCTAGTGATGGGAAATGCAACAAGCAGCTTGCAGGAAGGCTGGTAAGATGATCTTATAAACATCAAAATGACAAGTAAACCCTTTGTTCTAGTCTTTCTACTTCTGTACCTCCCCTCAAAGCCAAACACTGCATTCAATTTGGCAAATAATAAAATATTTTTGGGGGTGGATTATGTATTTTGCCTGTATCTTCTTTTTTCCACTGTAGTAGAGCATTGCACTGTCAAATCCAGATGGTGCAGAATGCATGTGAAACAGTATTTTTTAAAGATTTCTGGTTTTTTTTTTTTGTTTGCTTGTTCTCTTTATTTTTTCTTGTTTGAAAGAAACAAAAAATATTTCTGCAGTTGAAGTTGTCTGGAGAAGGCATAAAATAAATTAATAGTGCCAAAAGTCTATAGGTGACTTGACCCTTCTGAAATCAAATCCACAACTGGGGCTCAAAACAACACTATGCAATACTGTAAGACTGGGGAAGAGTGACTGGAAAGCTGCCTGGTGGAAATGGTCCTGTGAGTATTGGTCAAGAATGAGCTAAATATGAGCCAGTGTGTGGCCAAGAAAGTCAACAACATCCTGGCTTGGATCAACAATAGTGTGGCTAATGAGGTTAGGGCAGTGGAACAATCCTCAGCACTGATGAGGCCACACCTTGGGTACTGTGTTTGGTTTTGGGCCACTCGCTACAAAAATAATGTTGTGGGGCTGGATCATGTCCAGAGAAGGATGATAAAGGTGGTGAAGTGACTAGAGTCTGACGGGTACCTAGTGGAAGGTGTCCCTGCCTATAGCAGGGCAGTTTGATCTAGATAATCTTTAAGGTCCCTTCCAGTCTAAACCATTCTATCAATATATAAATAGCCGCAGCAACCATATGCCATTGTTCTTACTCATGTGACTGTGAAACTATTAAGTGAGATTTTTCTGTGTTGTTAATGGATCAGCTTTATGGCTTTTGGCAATGCCAGATTAGAGTCCAAAGACCAAATGAGCAACTACCACCCACCTAAAGAATTTCCTTCACCTTGCAATGTTTAATACTAGGACTGAAGAAAGCATAGAGGTATCATAATTCTAAACTTAATAGTAATATAGGTACCTAAAATCAGATGTGTGTGTCAAAGTACATTTAATAACAGAACTTCAAGCTCCCTGAGTCACCCTTTTTGATGATGGCTATGACTTTATCTTAATGTAATAGAACAGCTAATGCAGTTAAAAAAAATACTGAGCATAAAATGAAGAGAACTGATGTTTGCAACTGGTGCAATAACAGTCATGGTCTTCCATTGGCAAAACTGGTTTGTGTCTTGGTATTTGGCCTTATAGAAACAATTGAAACTCACACTCTTAGCCCATCAATCTAGCCTGTCTAGATTCCACTGCAGAGCCCCCCTGCTCTCAAGCAGGTCAACACTTCCACCCAGCTTGGTGTCATCTTCAAACTTACTAAGGGTGCACTTGATCCCCTCATCCAAATTATTGAGGAAGATGTTAAACAGAATCAGCCCCGGTACTGACCCCTAGGGAATACTACCACCACCTCTTGTGACCAGCCACCAACTGGACTTAACTCCATTCACCACCACACTTTGGGCTCAGCTGTCCAGCCAAGTTTTTACCCATCCGTGCTATGAGCAGGCAGTTTCTCCAGGAGAAATTTGTGGGAAATGGTGCCAGAGGCCTTGCACTAAAGGCTGGATAGACAACATCCATGGCCTTTTGCTCACCCACTAAGCAGATGACCATGTTGCAAAAGGAGATCAGGTGTCACTTTAGCTAACTTCCAGTCTGCCAAGACCTTGCTGCTCAGCCATGACTGCTGACAAATGATGTAAAGTGGCTCAGTAAGCACTTCTGCCAGCTCACTCCTTGGGTCAATTCCATCTGGTTCTAAAGATTTGTGGATAACTGTGTGGGGCATCAAGCTGCTGACCACCTCTTCCTGGATTGTAGTGGGGGTGAGTAGATTCTGCTCTACTGGTCTCTGCTTTCTCATGTTCTCAGAATACAATTGGTCCTATTGCACAGTCTGAGGCAAAGGTAGCATTAAGCACCTCAGCCTTTTCTTCATCCTTACTCACCATGCTTCCTCCTGCATCTAATAGATAGTACATAAGGCAGCAGTTCCAGTGTTGTAATGTGTAAAAGATCTACTGAGTCAGACACAACCCAGATGCTAGAGACACACCCTGGCTGTGAGCAGATGGACTTCCATTATATGTCAGAAATTTATTCCAGCCTGGTTCTAAAACATATTCACAGATGTCATCTGAGGATGCTCTTCAAAACTCTGGACAGCATGAAGATAACATGCTCTTCCCAAGAAAGGAAGTTCTTGGGTTTTGGGTTTCTCTTTTTTTTTTTTTTTTTTTGTCCAAGACCAACGCTATGATTTTCCACCCTTCATACCATTTGGCTACCTAGCATCAACCAAGATGCTGTTGTTCTCTGATGATAGCCTAAGAGATGTGTGACAAAGCTTTGCTGAAAATTTCCAAATCTCCGTTAGCTCAACATTTTAAGCCATACAGTGTAGTTTTCACATGCCTGCAGGGAATAGCCTATTATATCTAGGATCATGACTTCTGCCTGCTCTGGAGATCCAACTGAGGCTGTGACATCTTGCTCATGGGCCACTCAGACCAAACACATAGCTTGTAAAACTTCACTGCAGGCCACGTTGACACCGAGAGCAAGGAATAAGGTTGCTTGCAACATTCTGCTTGCTTGGTATTTCAACCACGAGACAGCAAAGACTGGAACTTAGTAAATTAGTGAATAAACACTGGTCTGCCTCATCTACACTAGATCTAACTACTTCTGTTTGGGTGGGATTCTCTGCACCCTTGAAGGTGCACCATCTGCAGCACCAGCTAACCAGAATGTTGACACTGCAGAGATACTGTGGAAGTGCCGTGCTTTTTCCACGTATGCATAAGAAGAGAATCATAGAATCAACCAGGTTGGAAGAGACCTCCAAGGTCATCCAGTCCAACCTAGCACCCAGCCCTATCCAGCCAACTAGACCATGGCACTAAGTGCCTCATCCAGGCTTTTCTTGAACACCTCCAGGAGATGGCAACTCCACCACCTCCCTGGGCAGCACATTCCAATGGCAAATCACTCTCTCTGCGAACAACTTCCTCCTACCACCCAGCCTATACTTCCCCTGGCACAACTTGAGACTGTGTCCCCTTGTTCTGTTGCTGGTTGCCTGGGAGAAAAGAACAACCCCCACCTGGCTACAACCTCCCTTCAGGTATTTGTAGACAGCAATGAGGTCACCCCTGAGCCTCCTCTTCTCCAGGCTAAACAACCCCAGCTCCCTCAGCCTCTCCTCATAGGGTTTGTGTTCCAGGCCCCTCACCAGCCTTGTTGCTCTTCTCTGGACACCTTCCAGCACCTCAACATCTCTCTTGAATTGAGGAGCCCAGCACTGGACACAGTACTCATAGTGTGGCCTGAGGAGTGTTGAGTACAGGGGAAGAATAACCTCCCTCATCCTACTGGCCACACTATTCTTGATCCAGGCCAGGATGCCAGTGACTTTCTTGGCCACCTGGGTACACTGTTGGCTCATCTTCAACTACTATCTACCAGTCCCCCCAGGTCCCTTTCTGCCGGGCTGCTCTCCAGCCACTCTGTCCCCAGCCTGTAGTGCTGCTTGGGGTTGTTGTGGCTGAAGTGTGGAACTCTGCACTTAGCCTTGTTCAATCTCATCCCATTGGCCTCTGTCCACCCATCCAGCCTGTCTAGGTCCCTCTGCAGGGCTCTTCTACCTTCCAACAGATCAACACCTGCTCCTAGCTTGGTGTCATCTGCAAACTTTCTGATGCTGGACTCAATCCCCGCATCCAGATCACCAATAAAGATATTGAACAGGACTGTGCCCAGCACTGATGCTTGGGGAACACCACTAGTGACAGCTGCCAACTGGATGTGGCACCATTCACCACCAGTCTCTGGGCTGAGCCTTCCAGCCAGTTCTTGACCCATATCAGAGTTAATCTGTCCAAGTCACGAGCTGTCAGATTTGCCAGGAGCTTGTTGTGGCAGATGGTGTCAAAGGCTTTGCTGAAGTCCAGGTAGACTACATCCACAGCCTTCCCCACATTCACCAGGTGGGTAACCTGATCATAAAAGGAGATCAGGTTGGTGGGACAGGACCTGCCCTTCCTAAGACCATGCTGGCTGTGCCTGATCCCTTGGCCATCCTGTAGGTGCTTTGTGATGGCACTCAAGATGTCCTGTTCCACGACAGAGCTCCATATCCACAGCCTGACCCTAAAAAGACCTGTTGTTAAGGCAAATCCTATTTGCAGTGTGTAGAGATCACTCTTGCAGAGCCCAGCCAAGAGAAGTTGCAGTTCTAATAGAGATGCAATGTATCCCAGTGGAAAGACCTTTTTTTGACATGCACTTAACTTCCTCCAAGGAACTGATCTAAATATCCTTGTGGAGGTTTAAGCCCATAGGGACTTGTCACATTTCCACTAGTTTCAGTGGTACTGCTTCAATTACCTGTGCACCTGTTTCACACAGCAATGTAACTTAGGCATGTCAAGACAATGAGATCTCAGCACCATGGAAAGATAGAATACTGCTCTATTTTGCACCTTCTAGAAACTTTGACCAACTAGCAGTCATTTCCAGCCTATCTGCTAAAATCCCAACAGCCACTCTGCACGTTCCCTGCAGCCCTACAACTCCATGTGCTTTCCAAACCTGTGTGCAACTCAGGTTGAGCAGCCAGGGGACTAATACACTCATGAAGGAATGCTCCATTCTTGCAAAACACAGTGAATGCAGTAACACAATTCACAGCCTGCAGAGCAAGCCCATCTCAGTCCCAGTGCTATTTTAGAAACAGGATGTTTCTGCAGGAGGAGGACATCTGCTATTAAAGTTCTGGCTATATACTTAACCTTGTGGGATCAAAAAAACCCCACAATCAAAACCATAGACAAGCAATACAGATAATTGCATCAAGCATTGCCTGCAACCATTCCACAAAAATCCCTGTGTACTTATGCACAGCTTAAGCTTGCATCTTAAATAATTTTATATATATATACACACACACACACACTCACTGTAAGTTATTGCTAATTTTAAAAGTGAAAGGCATGGCTTTGTTATAGGACTTTTATAGGTGTGTGTGTTTTTTTTTTTTTTTCTCCCAAGGGAATTATTGAAATGAGCACAACTACTAAGCATATTACCTAGAATTTACTCAAACTGATGTTGGGACATGAGCCTCAGGGCATGATGTGTTCATGAGCATCTGTTCATGGGAGTTTAAACTCAGGTATTCCAAGTAAGAGGTATATTAAGAAGGTAAGGCTCTGACAAACCAAAGCTCACTGGGCAGAAACAGGTTAATTCTCTAAATTGGCAGCTGCTCATGTACTGCTTCAGTACCAATGCATCTGGTACACGTTTTGGTACCTTGTAAGTGTTGCTTCCAGCTGCTAAGGGGAGATAAATGCAGCTTTGGAACAAATAAGATACGGGTTCAGTACTGGAGGCAGGATTTGACGATTTACAAACTTCTGCTGTCATCTGAGGTTAGCAAAAGAACCCCAGGGGACCTGCAACCTCGATGAGGCAGGACCTTCTCAGGCCTCTAACTGTGACCTCCTCGAGCAGCAGCAGCAGGAGGCCAAACAAAAGATAGTATTTTTTGCTCCTGTCTTCATACTAAAATACTAATCTTGAAGCACTGACATACAAGGATCAATGCAACTGTTGTTATAAGGCTGCAAACCAGCAATGGTAGACCAGTTGCCCACCCTGGAGGGCCCCCCTTCCCCTCCATTGCAGTAGGCAAACTTGCACATTGAAACTAAGTCTGATGGACTTCTTTTAAACATTTACTTAATCCTACCTCTGGGATAAACAGTAGAATTACTTGATTTCCTCCTTTCCCTAGTACCATAGAGTGATTCTTTTTTTCATCATGGGCTGTTTAGATGGAGGCTGGCAAGATCATTTCAACATTAAAATAAAGTAATTTATTTTCAAACCAAACAAGCGTGTAAGAACATTAAACAGAAACAGAGCAATACAACACAACATGCACATAAAATATAACATTTTCAAGATTGCTGCAAGAAAATACAATTTAAGGAAAAACAGTATGGAACAACAAATGTTTGCATCTTTTGCAGTGAAAGTTTAACTCTAACACACAACCCTTGTGCGGACATTTGAGGACAGGGTTGCAGTAAAAACTGCGTACTGACCACAAAAAGCCCAAACTTCTCACCTGCCCCAGAACTTGGAGACTTAACATTAGCTGAAGCAGCCTTTCAGCAGAATAATGCAGAAGAGCTCCAACTAAGCTCTGGAGAAGGGACACAATTCCTTCCAATTTACACTCTTAAAGCCGAGACTAGACAAAAGAATGAGGAACCATCCTGCTCTAGCCCCTTAGATGACAACTCCAGTTGGACATAATGGGATTACCTGCCCTGAACATCTAGGTTCCAGGATATGTGACATTGAACATCAGCTTTAAAATGGGTCCTTTACTTAGCTGCCCACTTCCACCCCAGAGAAAGCCTCACTGCAGTAATGCTATGTTTATGAAGCACTACGGAACCATCACGTGCAGATAAGCAGACTGTTCTTATCACTTCTAAGGCGGGTACACACAACTGCTCCTCACACTTCCAACAGTAGCACTCTGGGCTACCCTCTGCTGCAACGTGCAGTCTAGGACTAGCCACTAGTCTTTCAGCAGAGAGATTTAGAAAGGCAAGATGTAAACCGAGTGGGGACAGTCCCAGAGACACCATCCTGAATGAGCCGATAGGCACAAGTGACTTCACAGCCTTGAGAACCAAGAAGGAAGTCTGCAGGTGGCATTTGGGTTTGGTTATTACTGCTCCTCCTCACCTCTCAACTGCCCCATGAGAGCAGCAGACAAGAGGTAGGCAGGTACTGATCCCTCCAAGAGAAGCTGCTGAGAATAACTGGATGAAGTAATCTGAAATCAAATGCTCTAATGTAGTTATTTCATGAGGGAGGAGAGAATGCAGATGAAGAACCTATTAGCAGTTAGCTAACTGAGGTAGTAACACAATCAGGCAAGAGAGCAGGAAAGATTCTGGGCTACAAAAGGGCATTTTCATCGAAAAAGGCTGAACTACAGGCTCTCCTGCAGCAAAGCTCTGCTCAGGGAAAGCTCACAGATAACCTGATAAAGAGGCAGCAGAAGAGGGCAGGAATTTTGACAGCAAACACAAACCTTTACCACTTCTACTGCTCTGATTGTGGCATTGCACATGCCCCTCCATGAATGGTGGCCTATCCACACCCAATTCACCCTTACACCAAGAGTTAGCTATGACCAGACATCTGTCTTTAAAATGAAGGCTAGCCTAAGGAAGGAGGGTACTGAGCTCCACCAACTGTTAAAATAGAAGGGAGGAGGGACAAGTGAGAAAGGAATGGAAAATGGATCCCTGACTCAATTCTAGAAACCCCATGACAGAAAAGAGAAGAGGAAAAACCTCTGGTATCTTAGACCTAAGACTCATAACCACTCTGGGTTCCCAGAGAGTGCCAAGGGGCTTGGTACTGATGCTGTACAGGAGAGCCTGAGAACGGTGCAATGTTGTCAAAGGTGCTCTGGAAGCCATAGGTGTCTTCTGACTCCAGGCTGACATAATCCATATCAGCAGAGCAGCCATGATAGAAGTTCATCTGCTGGGTTAATAAGCCTGTAGCTTGCTGTGTATTGCAGCTTGTCCCACCTTTTCCACCAAAAAGCCCCTCATCCTCCACAGCCATGAATGAGTACAGGCTCTGCCCACTCCCATAAGTCTGGCCATTGCTATAAGCCTGATGCATGTTGGTCACAGCCTGAAGGTTTCTGCTGGCACCAATAGGGAAGCCCTGGTGGAAATTCGAAGTTATATCCAAGTATGCAGTCTGATGAAATCCCTGCCAGGAGAGACAAGAAAATGCTGTTCAGTAACATGAAACTGTGCCTACCACCCTTTTGGATGGGACCTCCCTTCCTTGGTCACTCCCTGCCCCAAGCTAAACAATAGTGGTATGTTTGTACTTGTGGTCCTCACTATGGACAAAGACCAGAGATGACAAGCTCTTAAGCTCTACATGTAATCTCCAGCTCAACGGATCTGGGAACACCATGCTGGGAAGATAACCAGCATGAGCAGCCTTGCTGGCCCTCTGGCTATTTTGTTTTCTATCTAGTCTCAATTGGGCAATAAACAAACTGGAAATAAAGCCTTTGTTACAAGAAATGCAGCTGGCTTGGTAATATACAGTCCCATGCATCATTCCAGTGAGCAGGCTGGATGTGACACACTTCTCCCCACAGACTGGAGATGACAAGCATGAGGGAATTCTCTCACCTGTGGCAGATACACCCCTTTTTCCACCCACTGACTCTCCTTCTGGCAACGTTTAAACTTCATCCGTTGGTTCTGGAACCATGTTTTCACCTAGAAGTGATTTGGAAAGAACACAGGACATTAGAAATTCATACTTGGAGCTTAGTACACATCCTAAAGATGTTTTGCCTTCTACTATAATCCATTTTCTGCTTGGCTCCTAATAGTGCACATAATTTCAGCAGCTAAGAATATGCATCAGACCCAGGTAGCTCACAGATCTGAGACTGGAGATCTAACACTCTTAACTCTTCAGATCACCATGGGATCTCTCACAGCATCAACCCCCATCTGAAAGGCAGACAAAGACGATTACTGAAGCCCAGATTGTACCTTGCCACTGTGCTGAGATTAGCACTGACTCGGAAATGAGTCAATCCTTCAGTCAGAGGCAAGCAGCTGGTGGGTCGAAGACCTCCTCTCTAGGGAGATACTCTATGCTGTTCTGACTAAGAAAGGCACCTTGCAAAGCAGCACAAGGATCTGACTTTTCATGTTCTGAAACAACACATATCCACACAGGATAGTAACCTGACTCTGCACAGTCCTGTTTTCTATGCACTTTCAAACACCTGCATAGAGGGGGTGAATGACGATGGAACCAAACATAGGAGGAACACAGAGTCATAAATTTTCACACCCTCTACTCACTCATCTAAGCAATGGTACAAACGAAACCATGAAAGAAACTTCAAGGAAAAGTCTCCCAGCCCCGTCCCTACTCATAAGATCATGTCACACCCAGAATCCAACCCTTGCTCAGCAAGATGTTCACCTGCTTGTAGGTGAGCCCTAGGGCAGCAGCCAGCTCTCGGATCTGCTGGGGGCTGAGGTACTTCTGGCTCTGGAACCGCTGGTGCAGGATTTGCAGCTGCTCCTGGGAGAAGGCTGTGCGGCTCTTGGCCTTCTTCACCACACCCTCACCTTCCTCCTTGACCTTCTGGGAGGAGGGATGGGGAGATGGACGCTCTGCAGTGGGGCTAGTGGCAGAGTCAGGAGTATACTGGGTAAACATCCCAGAGCTAGAGGAAGCTGGAGAAACATCTGAGAAGAGAGATCTGATGTCAGAGGTGTCCATGTGTAAAACATTGAAGACTTCGAAATCCAGCTTCCTTGGAGATTTTTAAGACTGGGTGCCTTGGGGACTTGCAGAAGCTCTGCAGGCAGAGCAGAAAATTATTTTGGTTGGAAAAGACCTTTAAGATCATCGTGTCCAACCACTATCTAACCCTACCAAGGCTAGTGCTAAGCCATGTCCTCAGCACCACGTCTCTGCCTCTTTTAAACAGCTCCAGGGATGGGGAGTCAAACGCATCCCTGGGCAGCCTGTTCCAGCGTCTGAGAACCCTTCCAGTGAAGGTTCCCTATCTAGCCTAAACCTCCCTTGGTGCAACTTGAGGCCTTCTCACTCGTCCCATCGCCTGTTACTAGGGAAATAGGCACGGGCACCCTTCGAACAGCGAAACCGAGACCTTTCTTCTGCTCCCACCTCCGCCCCGTCCCCCCCGGTCGCTGGCGGATCGCCCCCGCAGCTTGCCAAAGCCGCGGGCAGCCTGGTCGCTAGGCCGGGCTGAGGCGCGTACCTGGGTGGTTGGGTGTCTTCTCCAGCGCGAGGCAGGGCACGGTGTCCACCGACGGAGCCTCCTCGGCAGGCTCGCTGTTGTCCATGCTCCCTGGGGACGGCCAGTAATAACGCTCATACCGGAGGGCGCCGGGATAGGGCAGGTAGGGCGGCATGGCCAGGTGGGTGCTCATGGCCGGGCCTCCAGCCTATCTGGCAGTGAGTGTCGCAACAGGCAGTGCGCAGGCTGGTACCCATTAGACAGAGGTGGGGGTGCGGGGGATGCTTTATGTCCTGCCCGTCCCGGGCTAGAAGGGATTGTCATGGCCATTGTCATGTTAAAGTCGGTTGATTGGAAGGGAGAGGCTTTGAGCTGTATTCAGGGGGTGGGGGAGGGCTTGGCTCATCAAGGCCCACACTCCAACTAGTCTTTCAGGTGCGTACGCTGCCAAGACACCCCCTCCCTCCTGTGGGGGGGGGAGGCGGGGAGAGGGAGGAAGACTCTTGTTTCCCCCACCTTCCCAGAGGCAAGAAGGCCTGGGCAGAGCCGTTCGGGGAGGGGAGCCAGGGCTTACTAGACATCCTCCGCTGCATCCCCACATTTAACGCTCTTTGTCCCCCACCTCCACCGGTCACCACCCAAATGCAGAGAATGGAAAGGACCCCAGAGCCTGCCCCGGGGTATGCAAGGGCTTATGCGTGTCTGCATTGCTGATCGCAACCATCCTAAAAAACAGAACCCTCCACCCCACCCCCCCAGCTAGTGAATATAGAGTGGGTGGGGGAAGGAACGCCGTTTCAGAGCAGTGTCTGTATTGCCGAGAAAGAGGGTACAAAGCGACACAAGCTGCTCGTTTCTTTAGCAGACAAAGCTAAGACAGGCAGGGCTGTTTTGCAGGGGGATAACGAAATAGCATTTCACCTTTCCTAAGCGCATTTCCTCAGCCATTTGACGTTTTCAAGTTTCGTGGCCTTTTTCTGGGTTGGCGTGGTGGTATTTTTTTTTGTTGCTCTTGTCGTTGGTTGGATTTTTAGTTTGTTTTAAATAAGTGGTATCTTTAAAACAATTCTATTTTTTTTACTATGCACTGGGAATCACTCGGTCAGATTCTAAAGGAAGCCAGAGTAGTGCAGATAGAAAATATCTTTATGGATCTTAAGAACGTGAATGTCTACAGTCTGCCTGGGAAAGAAAATACTCCCTCCTTTTCAAGCTATTTCCACAGATTCGCAAAATAGTGGGGGTCGGAAGTGACTTCCGAAGATTATCTAGTCTACCCCTCTGCTATAACAGCATTGCATAGATTAAATCACACAGGAACACATCCAGGTGGGTTTGGAATGCCTCCAGAGTTGGAGACTCCACTCTGGACAATCTGTTCCTTTGCTCTACCACCCTCAAATTGAAAAAAAAAACAAACAAAACTTAGGTTTATGTGGAACCTACGGTCTTCTACTTTATAAGTTACAACTTTCTTTAAGAAAATAAAAAACTTATCAAGAACATCTCACACCCCAGGAGTTACAGAAACTAGAAAACCACCTGGCAGAAGTACAAATTATGGCATGTGACACCTTAAGCCAATTCTCCACCTCCCCCAGCGCAAGGAAACGTGACACAGGCACCTACCGGTACACAAAGGCAGTAGAGTAGGTACTAACCTGTTGTACTGTTAAGTCTATTGGAGATAACAAAGATGGGGACTCTTTTGCTTCCATATATTTCCTCCTCCCCTCTTGATGAGAAACAAGCACCAGCTGGTGCCTTGAGTTACAAAGGAATGTTGCTCGCCTGGAGGGGTTCTTCTCTGGCCCACCTTTCATCACTTCCTAATTAACGGGGATTTCGGGTCTCAGAATCTGAACAGGATCCAGGTGGAGAGACGATAAGGAACACGGCAAAAAAGGTTTATAGTCAAATGAAATATAAAGCCAGCGTCTGCTTCTGGCTCTGTGGTAGACAGTGCTGCTGATGCAGGCACGGAAAGGGATTCTCTCTTGGGCAAGAATGAATCTTATGAGGAGTGACTGAAGGAGCTGGGACTGTTTAGTTTGAAAAAGAGGGGGCTGAGGGGAGACCTCATCGCTCTCTACAATTACCTACAAGGACATTGTGGAGAGGCTGGTGCTGGTCTCTTCTCACAGGTAAGTAGTGGTAGAACAGGAGGGAATGGCCTCAGGCTGCGACTGGGTAGGTTTAGATTGGATGTTATGAAAAAAAGTTTCACTGAAAGAGTGGTTAGGCATTGGAATGTGCTGCCCAGGGAGGTGGTTGAGTCACCAACTCTGGGTGTGTCTAAAGGCCATTTGGATGTGGTGCTTAGGAATATGGTTTATGGTGAAGTAGGTTCGACTAGGTTTATTGGTTGGACTTGATGATCTTGAGGGTCTTTTCCAATCAGAATGTTTCAATGATTCTGTGTATTACCCATTGTGGGGTGAGGGCTTCAGGAGGCACTGCTGGCTGTCCCATAAGTTGCAGGGATCCCTGAGCCATCCATTGGAAGGGAAGTGGCTTGCCAGTCACAAGGAACTCCCACTTTAGAGCCAGAATAACACCAAGCATGCCAGCAAATCCTTCCTCGTGGAATTGTGTGTGTGTGTTCGGCAACACAACAAAATATTTGTGATTTTCACATATGTATCAGTTTTCACATACAGATCAGAGTCTCTCTCATAGACAGTTCTTTGCAGTATCCACAGTACTGCTTTCCCCTGCTCTCTCCTTTCTCTTCTCCATCCATATTTAGATTTTCTTATCTCATTTGTTTTTAATTCTCTTTGTTTTTATGCTTAAAGGACCAAATATCTTTACTTTTTGATTAATCACCTTATAGT
Organism: Pogoniulus pusillus; assembly: GCF_015220805.1. NCBI lineage: Eukaryota > Metazoa > Chordata > Aves > Piciformes > Lybiidae > Pogoniulus > Pogoniulus pusillus. The sequence continues at coordinate 19,621,690 of NC_087268.1, read as the reverse complement.
AAGGATGATTTGCTTCCTCTTACCAACCATATTTCTAGCTGGGTGACCAAACATGTTTTTTTTTAATGCCTTTGTAAGAGAAACAAGACTTGTGTGAGTGTATAAAACCATGGCAACTGAAATCAGAATTTATATATATAAGAAAAATCCACTTATTTCCCTTCAAATAAAAGCTACACAGAAAAACATACAGGGAATGTAAATTCAGAAGTTCTGCAGGCATAGAAAGCTACAGGTAGCAAAATGGAGATGTTTGAGAAGCTTCCAGGGTGCTAGGTGTAGGACAGCTATCCTATGGGACCACCAGCCTGTGACTGTCCATGGATGACTGAAGCTCATGTGATTTAAAAAAATTCCTCTTGGGAAAAACTCATAGAGCAGGCACAAGTATCAACTCATTTTACTTTTGGGAATGTTTTTAGCTGTGATGGCAACATCGTTTGAAGCTAGTTCAGTCTTGCTCCCAAATAATCGCTACTGTTTGGCAATAACAGGTCCAAACAGCAGCAATAATTTGGGGATTTGGCTCAAGGTTGTATCTGTCCATGCCGTGGTCACCCTCTCTTTTGCAGTTCTCAATTAATTATGTGCCTAATATCATGAAACATTAGTCACTGAGTAAAGAATAAGTTGGTTCATCAAGTGTGTGGCAGTGAATGTCCACTGAAGCATGATTTTTTTCCATAGTCTTTCAAGGGGAGTGGTGAAAGCTCATGTCTAAAAGCAGTCTTCACCTCCTGGCCTAAGCACAGTTCAGACAGGACCGTCTGGAAGATGTTTTCGTCCAGCAAGTTCCCTCTGCAAGGGATCCGCTATTAGTGTCAGTCAGGTCACTATCTTCAGAGGGCTGGAGCTCAGCCTTGGACTGAAGTGGTTCAAACACATCAGTTTACATAGACTGGAGCTAAGGAAACAGCAGTTCACTGATACTGTAAATCCAGCTCTGGAGATCGTATCACTGGGGCAGAAATGCTATCTATGGGTTCCTATCTCAGAGCGTTGCTAAACTCATTTTCATCTGCAAGTTAATGTTATACTGGTAGAGATTGTCTTAAATTTTGTGTAGATGAAGTGCTCTTCTGCCTCCCTGTAGCTGTCTCAAACACTTTGTGTTTTGGTAAATCTGTGAAGCGTCACCGCGTGTCCCTGTGTCATTCTGCTCATGTCCATGGGGCTTCATGCTTGCTATTCATGAACAACGAGCCCCAATGCCCTCAGATTTTTACGGTGAGCTATCACCCTCCCTCAGGAATGTGTGTGTTTTGGGAAGGCAAGTAGAAATCCCTCTTGTGTATACAGCTGAACTTGTCTGGCTTTTCTGCCAAACAATATTTGCTTTTATTTTTAAATTTTCAGTTTAATTTTAAAATGGGGCGCTCCTCAAGTTAGGCAAATGAAATCGCTTCTTCCCTGCAGCCTTCAGTACTGGCCCAGCACTTGGCTCCGGATAGCTGTCCCCCTGTAGGCTGGTCACAACACTCCCACTCTGGATCCGAGATGTCACGTTTGTGTCAAGAAAGAATAACAAAAATTAGACTCTCATTCATATGAAAATACAGGGTTGAGGTGGTGGTTTGTTTTTTTTTTTTTTTTTTTTGTTCCTTTAGGGGACCAGGTCTAGAAAACGACAAAACTCCCTCCCATTAACAACCCAGCTTCTCAATCACCTGAGAATTACTGGATGCTCTGGCCCTTTGTTAGCAGTGGGACAGAGGAGCCGTGGCACAAAACCAGGACTCCCTGGAAAGGCATGAAAGCCAAGTGTCAAACAAACAGGTGAGAAGCAGACTAGTAAAACGACTCAATTTTTTAGGATTTGATGGGTCTGTTCTTTCATTAGCAGCCCTCATCAATGCCTGCCACCCACATGACACTGGAGTGCTGTACTTGTAAACACTCTCAGTGCCCATCTGCCGGAGTACAGAATAGTCACTTCAAGGGAAGGCAAACAGCACAGATTTGAGCCAGGGCTATGCAAAGTCCTGGAGAACATGGAAAGATTCTACATATTGGATATAACCCTTCCAAGAGTCCTTTCTGCTTGAATTCTCATGAATGTAGCTGCGTTGAGATGCTTTCTGCTTTTTCCACCACCAGAAGAGAATAGCGAATCCTGTGTTTCTCAGGGTAGGAAGGCCCTACCTCAGCTCAAAATGTGCCATCTCCCACACTCTATTCCCAAAGGATGCTCTGTATGAGGCAGTTTGCCTTTTGTTCCCCAAGCTCATAGCACTTCAGAACTTCGAAATTAAACTGAAGCTCTGTTTTCCTGATGCTTCTTTGATTGTCTTTCTCATTCTGATGGGAGCCAGTTTCCTACAACTTACCCGGTGGGAAAAGTTTGCAAAATCCATATTTCTGACAGCCTTTGGATTAAATGGGGCACTGAAGTGGTAGCTAGATTCCCTGCATATTGAAGGCTCTCTCAAGTTCACTGTATGTTGTGGCACCCACTTCTTCCACATCTCTCATCTGAGGCTGATTCCATGTAGTTTAACATAGTTACTGCATATCAGGACAGAGGTGCTAAGGATTATGTGCCACGTGGATGAATGTAATTATACTTGTGCAGGTCATCATTGGGCACACAGCTTGCAGGTGCTTCTAACACATCCACTAACAAAGCTCTTCCAAGTTAGTACCTACTTTTCAGGCAGATCACTGTGCCCAGTCTATGGCATCTGTGGTTTTTTTGTTTGTTTGTTTTAGCCCCAGAAAGTTCCCATAAGAGCAGATCACCCATGAGGCAAGTTACAGGGAAAGCTGGGTTCAGGGAAAAGGTTACTCATCTTCCGAATCCATCAGGAGTTGAGTCAAGCCCACACTGCCTGGCCTTTACCCCCACCTGCCCACTCTCTCATCTCCATTTCTCCTAGGCTGGCTCTTGCAATTGCATTCATGAGTGATTAGCAAGTGTTAGAGTGTGAGGCTCCCTAGCTGGTACCTGCTCTACATCTGAATGGTACAGCCGGTGAAGCCCAGGGCTGTGGAATGGGATCTGCAAGTGGATGCTGTCTGGGGCTGACGGAAGAAAAAGGTTTACCTGCATTTGTCTAACAATAATTAGATGTTTTACTTGGCTGAGATGGAAAGAAAAAGAAACGAAGGAGAAGCAAATAGTGAGAAGCTGTAACTTTTTCAACTGGGTATAGTTTCTCTAGGAATTGAATCCAGTGAAGGGTGGAGGTTGGGGAAGGGAATGTGGCTTTGACATCAGCTAGTGGCATAAAGGTAAAAACCTATCCGCACTTCATCTGCTTCAGATTGTTTATGGAGAGCCTGCTCATATTAGGCTGTGAAACCACATGATTTGGGGCAGCAAAAGAAAAAAAAAACTCAAAGAAATTGTATTAATTGCATCTTTTCCCAGGCTGCAAGGTCAGGAAAATCCACAGATCTATAACCCCAGACTCTGCTATGACAAAATAAAAATACTTCCCCAGCATAGCTTAGTCATGAAGGAGGAGGAGCATCCGTGTCTGTGTTAGGAGCAACATCTTGCTACAGATTACTGTCCTAAGCCCACTTGTTTTCTCCATGCATACTCTGGGGCCTGAGAACATCTTCTCACCCCACTCATGACTAAGTTGCTTTACTAATAATAGTGTCGAAGTTTCTGCAGATGCAAAGTTTAGAGTGTGTTGCATGGCTTTGTTGCAAAGATGTAGGTGTTGGCTTTTGATTTAGCAGGGCACTCTGACATGGTAACACCTCAGTTCTCTCTTCTACACTTACTGCACCCATGAGTCTTCCTCATCTCTGCAGCAGAAATGGTCAATCATATGTAGCTAATCCCTCCTCAGCCACAGGAGTTCACAGGCAGCATGCTGACACAAACTGCTAAAGATTTCAATTTCTAACGCTACCCATCCACTCTGTGCTGGCTGCAGTTGGAATTCTGAGCTCGGATCTGGCCACTAGCTGCACTCATTGTGAGGTCAAAGCAGCAGCATTGCCCTGCAGCCAAAGCAGGCTGTTGAACACGTTTCCAAGCACAGTTCCAGTGATGAAGGCCAACCCATGTTATCTTCCTATTCTATGATGTGATCCTCAGAGAACACATCTATGCTAGTCATGGAATTCAACACCTGTGCCCTACTTGTGTTCTTCATGCCATGATGTTCCAGTGTCTTAAGAGAACTGCTTGAAGCACCTGAAGCTATTCCTTGCATCCCTGAACGATGCAGTCATGGAAATGCCAAGGGCTACTTGACAGCAATCTGCTATGGTACAAAGGAGGAAAAGAAAATGCTCAGAATCAAGCTGTTCTATGCAACATCCTCCTCCTAGCTTTAAAATCTCCCCAGTAGTGAAACACGTGAATGTATGGTTTCAACCTCCTGAAGTTAAGGTCACAATAGAGGGAATTAGCCTAGTGGGCCACACATTGACTTCTCTTCCCTCTACATAACCAGGAGAATTCCTGAGCAGGGATGGATTATGCTTTCATGACAGTCAAAGACAGTTTCAGGTCAATTGGGACAGTACTGTGGTTTGAAATTCTTCTGTGCTTGTAGCAGTGCACCTGAGTGCCTAATCTCACTCTCTTTTAAAAAATGTGGCAATATATGCATTCCTGGACAAAGAATTAGAGCTAGACACAGCAGAAAAGTGTAAGCCACATTAATAGAGATAAGGAAAGAGAAAAGAGGAACAGAAAACCTGTCTGTTCCATCTAGGTTCCTAGATTGCCCTCATCGTTATGGTGTCTGAGCAATTTCTGTGGAAGTACTCAGTACTCTTGACTTAGATCTGTCACATGTGGCCCTTTGTCTCTTTCTCATTCTTTCTGCAATTTCAGTTTGGGTTAGCTGGCTTGGTTTAGGTTCATCACATGCTCATGGCTGTTTGTGTTTGAGGTGTATGTAGAACAAGTGTACCTTCCACTTGGAAAGCAAAGCAGTGAGGTAGGAGTATGTTGCAGAATCACAGAACCACAGAAAGGTAGGGGAAGGAAGAGACCTCAGGAGATCACCTATTCCAACTGCCCTGCTAAGGCAAGTTTGCCTACATCAGAGTGCACAGGAATGCATCCAGGTGGGTCTTGAAAGTCTCTAGAGAAGGAGACTCGACAATGTCCTTGGGAAGCCTGGTCCAGTGCTCCAGCACCCTCAAAGGAAAGAAGTTTTCCCTCATGTTTAAGTGAAAGCTCCTGTATTCTAGTTTGTACTCATTGCCCCTTGTCCTATCACTGAGCACCACTGGAAATAGCCAAACCCTGCCTCCTTGACTTCCGTGCTTTAGATATTGATCAGCATTGAGAAGATCCCTTCTCAGTCTCCTCAGGTTTCTTAGACTCTCATGAGAGAGGTGAACCCTCAGCATCTTTGGGTTCTCTGCTGGACTCTCTTCAGCAGTTCCCTGACTCTCATGAACTGGGCCACACTTCAGACCTAGCCTCAGGTTACAGATTTAAGACTAATATCCTACCTGTAAGTAAAAGTTTTCTAGAGAATTCAAGAGAGTCTGGGGGGATGGATATCTCCAAGGAGCTGAGCAGAACACAAGAGATATCTTTATCCCATTCCATTGGTCTGCAAAATTCCTATATAATCTGAAGTGATCATGAGATGATAGAGTTCTCTATCCTTGGAGAAAGGAGAGGAGTTAGTAAAGCTGCCACCTTGAATTTCTGGAGGGCAAACTTTGGCCTGTTCAGAAGACTGATTGACAAAGTCCCCTGGGAGGCCATCCTGATGTAGGAGTCCAGAAAGGCTGGACACACTTTAAGAGGGAAGTCTTAAAGGCATAGTTGCAGGCTGTTCCTGTGTGTCAAAAAATGAGTCGATGGGGAAGGCATCTGGCCTGGTGAATAGAAACCTTTGACTGGACCTCAAGGACAAAAGGAGAGTCTATGGCCTTTGGAAGAGGGGACAGGCCCCTCATGAGGACTGTAAAACTGTAGTGAAGCTATGCAGGGAGAAGAGTAGGAGAGCCAAGGCACAGCTAGAGCTCAAACTAGCTACAGCCACTAAGGATAATAAGAAATGTTTCTACAAATTCACTAACAACAAAAGGAGGATTGGGGAAAATCTCCATCCTCTGTTGGATGCAGAGGGAAACAGAGTGACTAAGGATGAGGAAAAGCCTGAGGTGCTTAACGGCTTCTTTGCCTCAGCCTTTAGCACTGCATCCAGCAGTTCCCTGGACACCCAACCTCATGGACTAGGCATCAAGGAAAGGAATCAGAATGAGATCATCACAATAAATGAGGAAGTGATCAGTAATTTGCTACTCCATTTAGGCTCACACACAGGTGTATGAGGCTGGATGGGCTACACCCAAGGGTGCTGAAGGGGCTGGCAGATGTGCTCACCAAGTTGTTCCCCATTATTCACCTGAAGTCCTGGCTAACTGGGGAGGTGCCAGTGGACTGGAGGGTAGCAAATGTAACACCCATCTACAAGAAAGGAAGAAAGGAGGATCTGGGAAACTGTAGACCTATGTCATGGAAGGTAGCAGAGCCCTTTTGCAAAAGGTTCATTTGTACGCAGGGTCGTGGTTCACATAGGCCTCTCATCGAAAAAATCAAAACATTGCTTTCAATCTGCCTGCAATGACGACAGCTGCTGTCCCAGCAGCTACAGAGCCTCTGAGAAGATTTCTCCCCCAGAGGGGCAAAAGGTAAACATAGGCTATGTTTTGAAATAAAGACCTTGATTCCCATCACCCGATGAACATCTGTTGGGAGCTGACCCCTGGGTGGTTCTATAGGTTGTTTTTGGTAAGAATTATCCATTTGTACAAATTGATTATAACTTTGTACCAATCTGTAAAGTTAACGTAAAACCGCCTGAATTGGCTGAACACACCTCTTTTGGACACTATAAAATGCTGCATTTGTCTTAATTGAGCATCCCTTGCACACCTGCACCTTATACCCCCCTTAATACCCTGCTTGCACATGCATCGGCATTCACACCGCAGCACTGAAGTTACAGCCAGCTCGGGACGGCACGGAACTTGGTAGCGCCCCGACCCTCGTCAGCCTCGGAAGCCAGCGCTCAGCTCAGCCCGGACCCATGGAGGCTCGAACAATGCGCCTTAAATTCATAATACTTTGAGACTCTTCTTTGAACTGCATTTGGACAGTGAGTAACTGACAAACTTAATTTAGAGACTGAATAATCTCTCAAGACTCCAATGAACTATCTTAAAATCACAGACTCTCTTCAATTTTGCCATTTTGTATTTTAATTTGCAACCGTGAACCAAGAACTTACGTGGGATAGTTATAGATAAGTTTGGGGAAGGGGATTTCTAGTGTTTTAGTAATAAATCATTTAAACATTCTTTTTATAAATGGGCCTTGCATGTTATTCCCCGAAGCTCCCCAAAACTCCGTTCCACAACAACCTGTCAGTCTGACCTTGGTTCCTGGGAAGGTCATGTCTGTTACATGTCATATAGAGAACAGGCCTAGTCAGCAGGGGTTCACGAAGAGCAGGTCCTGCCTGATGAACCTGATTTCCTTTTATGACAAGGTGACCTGGCTACTGGATGAGGGAAAGCCTGTAGATATTGTCTAGTTAGACTTCCAAAACGCCTTTGACACTGTTTCCCACATAATTCTTGGGGCCAAACTGACTGCTCATGGCTTGGACAAGTGCAGCTCTGCTGGATAAAGCACTGGCTGGGCAAAAGGGCCCAAAGGGTGGTGGTCAATGGAGTTAAATACAGCTGGTGGCTGGTCACAAGTGGTGTCTTCCAGGGCTCAGTGTTGGGACCACTTTTGTTTAACATCTTTATTGATGACCTTGATGAAGACATAGAATGTGTCAGCAGTAAGTTTGCAGGTGAGACCAAGTTAGGTGGCAATGTTGATCTGCGCAAGGATAGGGAGGCTCTACAGAGGCACTTGAACAGATTGTATTGATGGGCCAATGTTCATGAGATGAGCTTCAACAAGGCCAAATGCCAGGTCCTGCTCTTGGGCCACAAAACTCCAAAGCAATACTGTCCAGCAGGAGTAGGGAGATGATTGTCCCCTTGTACTTGGCTCTGGTGAGGCCACACCTTGAGTATTGTGTTCAGTTTTGGGCACCTCATTACAAGAGAGATGTAGAGATGCTGGAGTGAGTGCACAGGGCAACGAAGCTGATGAAGGGTCTGAAGAATAAATCTTAGAAGGAGTGACTGAAGGAACTGGAGCTGTTTAGTTTGAAGGAGGCTGAGGGGAGACCTCATTGCTGTCTACAGCTACCTGAAAGGAAATTGTGGAGAGGCTGATGCTGGTCTCTTCTCACAGGTAATTAGTGATAGAAGCGGAGGGAATGGCCTCAAGACTGGGTAGGTTTAGACTGGATGTTCTGAACAATTTTTTCATGGAAAGAGTGGTCAGGCATTGGAATGTGCTGCCCAGGGAGGTGGTTGAGTCACTGACCCTGGATGGGTTTAAAAGTTGTTTGGATGTGGTGCTTGGGGATATGGTTTAGGGTGAACCTTGTAGAGCAGGGATATTGGTTGGACTTGGTGATCCTGAGGGTCTTTTCCAACCAGAATGTTTCTGTGATTCTGTGAAAGGACTTAGTAGAGTTAGATAATGCTTGGACTTTTGGTATTGATGGTCTTTTCCAACTGACACGTTTCTATAACTCTGTGATGGTGGGGAGGCTAATCTCGGGGGTCAGGCCAAGGGGCTTCCCAGGGCTCTCCCCTGCTTCACCCGCAGGTGGCCACTGGGGGCCAGCAGAGAGCCGCGGAGGTGGGAGCGGCTGGGCAGGCTGCAGTGTCCCTGACCCTCGCTCCTGGCGCTGCACACGCTTCACCGCGGGCTGTGGCAGTGTGTTCGCCCTGCGCTCTTCCTCGACCCCCACATACCCTTCGAGGGCGTTTTTAGCACCTCTGTCCCCTTTGTCATATGGGAAGTGAGGCAGCACTTTGAAACGCAGGGCTGAGATAAACTGGAGGCGTTTTTCCTCCCTTTCTTTTCCCCATCTTTGAGTGGCAGTCTCTAGGAGATCACTGTCTGGCAGCTTCAGAAGGAGACACTACTCCCTGCCTCAGCGACTGAGAAATACTTCTTGGTCACTGCCTTGGAATGTACACTACAGCAAGGCATCACTTACGGATCATCTCTGTAATGGATGCTCCATGCATGGAGCATGAACTGCAGAGGGCGTTTACAAACTTTGGCCTCTTCCCACACATGGACAACACCTTCAGCCTCAAAACAAGAGCTGAGCTGCAGCTGAGGATCAGAAGAAATAGAATTGTATAATCATTTCAACTGGAAAAGGCCTTTAAGATCATTAAGTCCAATCACTATCTAATTCTACCAAGTCTGGTGCTAAACGATATCCCTCTGCCTCTTTGAAACACCTCCAGGGATGGAGATTTGACCATGTACCTGGACGGCTTGTTCCAATTTTTGAGAATCTACTACGAGGATGATTTTAGGGTACTGGACGGCATGGCTTACCAGGAGAGACTGAGGGACCTGGGGCTTTTTAGTCTGGAGAAGACTTAGAGGGGATTTGATAAATGTTCATAAGTATCTGAAGGCTGGCTAGGAGGAGGGGGACAGGCTCTGCTCACTTGCTCCCTGGGATAGGACAAGGAGCCATGGGTGTAAATTGCAGCAAAAGAAGTTCTGCCTCAACACAACGGGGGAATTCTTTACTGAAATGGTCACAGAGCACTGGAATAGGCTTCCTAGAGAGGTTGTGGGGTCTCCTTCTATGGAGACTTTCAAGGCATGGCTGGATGTGTTCCTCTATGATCTGTGTTAGATATTATTGTCCTGCTCTGGAAGGGGGATTGGACTCTATGATATTCTTGGGTCCCGTCCAACCCCTAACATCCTGTGATCCTGTAATCCTTTCAGTCAAGAAGTTTCTTCTACTATCCAGTGTAAACCTCCCCTGATAAAACTTAAGGCCATTTCTTCCTCTCCTCCCACTTGTTAGTAGGGAGTTGTAAATAGGGAGGTCTCCCTTCAGCCTCCTTTTCTCCAGACTAAACACCTCAGTTGTGTCAACCACTCTCAGAAGCCCTGTTCTGCAGGCCCTTCACCAGCTTTGTTGCCCAATGGGGAAACATCATTCACATGAAGAAGTCTTTCTCCTCAGAAGGGCAAATGCTGTGTATTTTCTCCCGTAACATTGTCTACTAGTATCACATGAGGAATTTAGTGATCTGATGTCTCTTCCTTTATTGTCCTCTTGTTTTGCCTACTCATTCATAATAGTGCTCGAAAGCTGTTCCTGAGAGGACAGTTTCAGGTACCTTCACGGTGCATCCAGATGCATTCACAGTATTGCAAACCTTAACAGGATACACAGTGATATCACCTCTGACAGCATGTAAATCCAGGAAATTCTATTTACTCATTTTGCACCCAAAAAAAAAAAAAAAAAAAAAAAAAAGAAAAAAAAAAAAAAGCTTGAAAAACAGCTTCCCCTCCCCACACAACAAATTCTTGTCTCTTCCCCTGCTTGATTTATCTTCTTCAAGCTCACAGCACTCAGACACCTGTGTTTTGGACATGATTTTTGTTGCTGGCATCAAGTTCCAGACATAGACACAAACTCTAGAAATTGGCATTTGCATTGGCATCAGCTTACCTGTCTTAATTGATGCAAAATGGACATCATAGAATCAGAGAATTGTTTCAGTTGGAAACAACCTTTAAGATAATTGAGTCCAACCATCAACCTAATACCACCATGGCCACTAAACTATATCCCAAAGTGCCATGTCTACGACTTGTTTGAACACCTCCAGGGATGGTGACTCCACCAGCTCCCTGAGTAGCCTGTGCCAATGCTTGACCACTCTTTACATAAATAATTTTTCCCTAATCTAAACCTTCCCTGACACAACTTGAGACCATTTCCTCTTGCTCTAACACTTATTACATGGGAGAAGATACTGACACCCACCTCACTACAACCTCCTTTAAGGTAGTTGTGAGAAGGTCTCTTCTTTCTGGAACTAAACAATCCCAGTTGCTTTAGCCACTCCTCACATGAAATCTCACAGAGGTTTTGTGTTCTTAGTAGCTGCTGAGACTTAGCTACTATTTGCTTGTGTTTCTTTTGGCATGGCAAAGTTACCAGCTGCTTTGCTGCAGGGAATTCATATTCTCCTTGAGTCATATTTTTTGCTGCCTGTGCTGCAGGCAAGTGACTCATGCACTAGACTTGTCACTAGATAGAAACCTGTATGATAAGGCCACAACCGGGGAAAATTTCCTGTGCAAACAAGCCCTTTGGCATTTCCTTTCCTTCCATCGCCTGTCATGCCCTTTTGGTCTTTCTCTGTGCATAGGATGAGTGAGCCTTGTAGCATGGTATTTTCTTGGTGATCTTGGAGGTCTTTTCCAATCCTAATGATTCTATGATTCTTTCCCTTGCATAGACAAGATGAAAGTGTGGCGTTCTAAGAGAACCTTCTGTGCCTGGCCCATCTCTGATCTCCTTTCAGATTTCTCTGCTTTTTCTTGCTCTGTTTCTTATTTTACTTTCTCATTTGATTTTATTTCTCACCTGCATCTTTTTTACTCTGCTCATTTTATTATCCAGATGGCCTGCCATTTAAAATTCTTCTCTCTCTGATCTTTTTTCCCCTCATGACTCTATTTCTCCTTGCTGTGTTTCCCTGCTAGTAAGTGATGTGTGACAGCCTCCGACCTGTAACCAAAGCGGACTTATTTGAAGACATACAGATGTTCTGGTAGAGTTGATTTTGATGCAGTCATTGATTGTAGCAATATGACTGTGATCATAGGTGCCATCAACTACCTTGACGCAGGCACCATTCTCGTGTAGACTAAACCTCTGTGTTGCCTCTTTCTGCTTTTTAGTTTTTTCAATCTCCAACTTCCATCTGTTTACAATGTTTGCATGTATGTAGATGCTTTTTACTTGTGTCAAAAGATTTTGTACCTTAGAAGAATGGTCCACCTACCAATCTAGTATATTGTTGCCCAACCTTACAGCTACTCATTTGCTGCCTGGGGGGGAGGTAAGTATAACAGGATTCCAGACTGGAGGAGGTAAGAGTTTTAGGGCCACAAAAATGAGCAGGGGGTTGGAACACCTCTGATACAAAGACAGGCTGAAGGAGATGGGGTTGTTCAGTCTGGAGAGGAGAAGGCTCTGGGGAGACCTAATAGTGGCCTTCCAGAGCCTGAAAGGGCCTACAAGAAGGCTGCAGAGAGACTGCTTGCAGCTGCACGTAGCAAGTAGGTGCACCATGCAAATGGGGTATTTAGAGATTCAGCCATTTAGCTTCTTACATGTATGCATATATTATCTGTAACACATATAAGCGCGCGTCTACTAAATAAAGTTGTCACTCGCTTTTGATCCACATTGGATTGTGCGGTGTCTTTGCATATTTGAGATTAGACCTTCTCCGCGAGATCTGCCTCACCGCAGATTGGCGCCCAAAACAGGGACCCCGATTTGGGGTACCCTAGGAGACACGGAGGAGGACAGGCTGGCGGAATGGGCCGCCGGAGGAGAGCGACGCCCGCTAGCAAGACGAACCTAGGACGGGGTGGTGGACCAATTAGGGGGGCCCGAGGCTGACGATAAGAGGGCCAGCCTTCTTCGCTGCAAGGGAAGCAAGTGGGACGCTGCGTCATGGATAAAGAGGTAGCCCTTTCCTTGCTATCTTGCTTTTTAGAAAAGCGCAAAGTGAATTTTAATACCAAGTATTTGCCAGGACTTTGCACATATGGCTATGCTAAGGGTTTTTTTAAAACCCCTGAGTCATATTTTGATGAAGCAGAATGGAGGACGTTTGGCAATGACTCGGTTAAAGACTCCTCAGAACTGTGTCGGAAAGGAGGAGAGGCAGCTGTTCCCAGCCTTGGAGTCGGGAGCCTCTGCCACGGGGATCCCCATGCAAGTGGCAAGCTCGGCAGCAAAAGCTCAGATACAGGTGGAGGCGAGAAATCTGAGGAGCCCGATGAGAGCCTGGAGTGTAGAAGCTGGAGTAAGACCACGCATTAAAAAAAAAAGGTAGCATTGTCTCACATGGAAGCAAGCACTCAGCCGGCAACAGCATCAAAGATTTCTCAGGTTAAAAAGTTTCTCAGCACTCCTGCAGCCGTGTGTACCAACTTTGCTGAGTGCCGCTGGTGACCTGCCCACAGGACTCTGCTAAGCACCTGACAACGCAGACACCCCCCCGCGTCTCTACCTACAGTAACACAGGAAAAAGAGAAAAAAACACCAGAGAGACAGAGGGACGATCAACAGAGAAGAAAAAGAAGTAGAAGCAACAGGGACAGTATGGGCTGGGGACTGAGAGACCGGACGAGCGATACGAGCCTCCCTCCCCCCCCATCCCCCGGCGTTATCACCTTCCACCGCTTCCCTCTCTCTCTCCTGTGTTTTTCTTTCCCTTGCAGTTGCTGCGAACAAAACTATTTCGTTTCTTAAAGAAACAAGCTGAATTTGTGATAGCTATTTCGTGACTTGATAAGATGTTTATTTTAATAAGATAAGTTTTAGAATCATTTTAGAAGGGTAATTGGGATAAGACTTAAGCAATTAAAATAGAGTATGTTAAGTACTTGACAGCTGCACATGTTTAATAGTTAATATAATAGAATATTATAGTAAGAGTTGTTTGTAAGTGTATAACTTCTAATTTAAGATTCTTTTCCTTTTCTGGTACCAGAGTATTTTCAAAGGAGCTCCATGAACGTAATATCTTCCTGATTTTCTTTGGTTTTTTCTCAGTACTGAGTTAATGGCTTCATTTCCTTTAGTTGATGTATGTTTTATGTTGACAGATAATATAATTAAGTATAAGAGTTTGTAAATATAATTGTAGAATTTTAGGATATAAGGATATTGTAGAATATTTTAAAAGATTTTTCTGTATATTTAGATAGCACTAGGATTATGTATAAAAAAAAAAAAGCAGAGGGGGGAGAATAGAGAAAGGAAGGAAAGGAAAGTAGGAGAAGGAAAAGAGAATGTTGAAATTTCTGTGGTTGCGTCATACAGACTAGGCCAATGGATCTGTTAGCCTAGGCAATGAATGTCTGCATTTGTTCTTGTATTTGCTTGTGTTTGATCATTTATCTTCACAGGCCTTAAGATGAAGACCAACCTGATTATGACCAACTTGTTTTTTCCTAAAGTGAGCAGAAGTCTTGCTCAGATGGCAGAATTGTGAAAGGACTTGAAAGGAGCACTGACAGGATGATTGTGTGTGTATGGATCATAAGGTTTTGATCATGGTTAACGAATTTGGATATTTTCATGAGTTTTCAGTGATTGTGGTTTAATGGAATAGATTCAGTTTAGTTCCTTTTGTAAGAGCCAAAACCCACTTAATTGGCACAGATGGCAATGTGCTTGTCAAATTTTTGCAAGGGCCCTGCAGAAAGATGACAAACACTGCCTTAAATTTTTAAAAGCAGATGAAGAACTGTGGGGAAAAGGCCTAATAGAGTATCCTGAAAGCAACATCTAGGGCGTATCTTTGTATCGTATTTAGAAATTAGTAGTTTTTAAGCACAATAGACAGACACAGCTCATAGCTTAGGAGTGTGATGAAAGCATCAAGGTTTCTGAGAACTATAGAGTGAATGTAGAACTATGGGAGTCTGAGGAAGAATATGGGACAGCAGATACATCTGCGACTCTACAACATCAATTGCCACACAGAACCAATGAATATGTGGCACACCTGCACTCTCCTGTGACTGTGACATTCGTCTGGACTTTTGGTCTTTTGAACAAATGACTTAGAATCATAGAATCATAGAATCATAGAATCAACAAGGTTGGAAGAGACCTCTAAGATCATCCAGTCCAACCTATCACCCAGCCCTAGCCAGTCAACTAGACCATGGCACTGAGTGCCTCATCCAGTCTTTTCTTGAAGACCCCCAGGGACGGTGCCTCCACCACCTCCCTGGGCAGCCCATTCCAATGGGAAATCACTCTCTCTGTGAAGAACTTCTTCCTAATATCCAGCCTATACCTACCCTGGCACAACTTGAGACTGTGTCCCCTTGTTCTATTGCTGGTTGCCTGGGAGAAGAGGCCACCCCCCACCTGGCTACAATGCCCCTTCAGGTAGTTGTAGACAGTAATAAGATCACCCCTGAGCCTCCTCTTCTCCAGGCTAAACAGGCCCAGCTCCCTCAACCTCTCCTCATAGGATTTGTGCTCCAGGCCCCTCACCAGCCTTGTTGCCCTTCTCTGGACATGTTCCAGCACCTCAACATCTTTCTTGAATTGAGGGGCCCAGAACTGGACACAGTACTCAAGGTGTGGCCTGACCAGTGCTGAGTACAGCGGAAGAATAACCTCCCTTGTCCTACTGGCCACACTGTTCCTGATGCAGGCCAGGATGCCATTGGCTCTCTTGGCCACCTGGGCACACTGCTGGCTCATCTTCAGCTTACTATCTATCAGTACCCCCAGGTCCCTTTCCTCCTGGCTGCTCTCCAGCCACTCAGTCCCCAGCCTATAGCGCTGCTTGGGGTTGTTGTGGCCAAAGTGCAGAACCCTGCACTTGGCCTTGTTAAATCTCATCCCATTGGCCTCTGTCCACCCATCCAGCCTGTCCAGGTCCCTCTGCAGGGCTCTCCTACCTTCCAGCAGATCAACACCTGCTCCTAGCTTGGTGTCATCTGCAAACTTACTGATGCTGGACTCAATGCCCTCGTCCAGATCATCAATAAAGATATTGAACAGGACTGGGCCCAGCACTGATCCTTGGGGAACACCACTAGTGACTGGCTGCCAACTGGATGTGGCACCATTCACCACCACTCTCTGGGCTCTGCCATTCAGCCAGTTCTTGATCCAGCACAGAGTGAATCTGTCCAAACCATGAGCTGCCAGCTTGGCTAGGAGCTTCTTGTGGCAGACAGTGTCAAAGGCTTTGCTGAAGTCCAAGTAGACTACATCCACAGCCTTCCCCACATTCACCAGGTTGGTAACCTGATCATAAAAGGAGATCAGGTTGGTGAGGCAGGACTTGCCCTTCCTAAACCCATGCTGGCTGGGCCTGATCCCTTGGCCATCCTGTAGGTGCTTTGTGATGGCACTCAAGATGACCTGTTCCATGACCTTGCCTGGCACTGAGGTCAGGCTGACAGGTCTGTAGTTTTCTGGCTCCTCCTTACGACCCTTCTTGTGTATGGGAATCACATTGGCCAGCTTCCAGTCTTCAGGGACCTCTCCAGTGAGCCAGGACTGCTGATAAATGATGGAGACTGGCTTGGCCAGCTCAGCTGCCAGCTCTCTCAGCACCCTAGGGTGGATCACATCCGGTCCCATGGACTTGTGAGGATCCAAATGATGCAGCAGGTCCCTTACTGCTTCCTCATGGATTAGAGGGGGACTGTACTGGTCCCTGACTCCATCCACCACTTCAGGAGTCCAGCTGTCCTGGAGACAACCTGTCCCACTAGTGAAGATTGAGGCAAAGAAGGTGTTAAGCACCTCTGCCTTTTCCTCATCCTTTGTCACTATGTTCCCCTCTCTATCTAGTAAGGACTGATTGCAGAAAAAGCTTTTGGGATTGTTAGCTAAGCTTGGGTTGTTAGCTTGCCAAACTACTGCTACTAGTAAAAGCTCTAACAGGTTTATTCTCTTTCTGATTTTAGCACTATGGTTGTAGTGATTTTGAGGGAATGTGCTGCTTTAACCTCTCAGACCATGGGGAGTCTATCCATAAACAGCTTGCTTGGCTGAAAAATCATACTAACCACATTGTTGCTAATGAACATCCCTTTGACCAGTGGCTAAGATCAACTTTTGGAGGTTTGTCTTCCTGGATACTACAGCTTATCAAGGAAGGCCTCCGCCTGCTGGGAATAGTACTGCTTATGCTTATATTACTACGCATAGGGTATGGATGCATTCTGAGGGGTGTGGATCGAGTTACCGGGGGTACAGCCCTGCTTGCCCAAAAAGAAAAGAGGGGAATTGTTGCAGAATAGCTAAAGGAAAATGGACATGACTTAGAGGTGGGCAAGCAGGATGAGTATATAGAACTAGATTAAGGCTGTGCTAGGCCACACTGAAACAAAGACATATTGAATAAACAAAGGCAGCATTTAATATAACTAGCTAGGGAGGCACTGTCCTTGACGAGTCAGCAGACCACTCAAGCAGAGCAGGATATAGCTAACTCTGAATAAGATAAGAAGTAGTTTGCTGCTTGCAGCTGCACGTAGCAAGTAGGTGCACCATGCAAATGGGGTATTTAGAGATTCAGCCATTTAGCTTCTTACATGTATGCATATATTATCTGTAACACATATAAGCGTGCGTCTACTAAATAAAGTTGTCACTCGCTTTTGATCCACATTGGATTGTGCGGTGTCCTTGCATATTGAGTTCAGCCCTTCTCCGCGAGATCTGCCTCATCGCAGCCATCCAAGCCGCGGGCTGATAGCTTAGCCAGCAGTTTGCTGTGGGGGACAGTGTCAAAGGCCTTGCTGAAGTCCAGATAGACCACATGCACAGGCCTCCCCACATCCACCAAGCGGCTCACCTGATCATAGAAGGAGATCAGGTTAGAAAGGCAGGATCTGCCCTTCCTAAACCCATGCTGGCTGGACCTGAGCCCTTTGCCATCCCTCAGGTGTGCTCTTATCACCCCCAAGATAACCTGCTCCATCAGTTTCCTTGGCACTGAGGTCAGGCTGACAGGTCTGTAGTTCCCAGGTTCCTCCATAGAATCATAGAATCAACCAGGCTGGAAGAGACCTCCAAGATCACCGAGTCCAACCTATCACCCAGCCCCAGCCAGTCAACTAGACCATGGCACTAAGTGCCTCATCCAGTCTTTTCTTGAAGACCCCCAGGGACGGTGCCTCCACCACCTTCCTGGGCAGCCCATTCCAATGGGAAATCACTCTCTCTGTGAAGAACTTCTTCCTAATATCCAGCCTATACCTACCCTGGCACAACTTGAGACTGTGTCCCCTTGTTCTATTGCTGGTTGCCTGGGAGAAGAGGCCACCCCCCACCTGGCTACAATGCCCCTTCAGGTAGTTGTAGACAGTAATAAGATCACCCCTGAGCCTCCTCTTCTCCAGGCTAAACAGGCCCAGCTCCCTCAACCTCTCCTCATAGGATTTGTGTTCCAGGCCCCTCACCAGCTTTGTTGCCCTTCTCTGGACATGTTCCAGCACCTCAACATCTTTCTTGAATTGAGGGGCCCAGAACTGGACACAGTACTCAAGGTGTGGCCTGACCAGTGCTGAGTACAGCGGAAGAATAACCTCCCTTGTCCTACTGGCCACACTGTTCCTGATGCAGGCCAGGATGCCATTGGCTCTCTTGGCCACCTGGGCACACTGCTGGCTCATCTTCAGCTTACTATCTATCAGTACCCCCAGGTCCCTTTCCTCCTGGCTGCTCTCCAGCCACTCAGTCCCCAGCCTATAGCGCTGCTTGGGGTTATTGTGGCCGAAGTGCAGAACCCTGCACTTGGCCTTGTTAAATCTCATCCCATTGGCCTCTGCCCACCCATCCAGCCTGTCCAGGTCCCTCTGCAGGGCTCTCCTACCTTCCAACAGGTCAACACCTGCTCCTAGCTTGGTGTCATCTGCAAACTTACTGATGCTGGACTCAATGCCCTCGTCCAGATCATCAATAAAGATATTGAACAGGACTGGGCCCAGCACTGATCCTTGGGGAACACCACTAGTGACTGGCTGCCAACTGGATGCGGCACCATTCACCACCACTCTCTGAGCTCTGCCATCCAGCCAGTTCTTGATCCAGCACAGAGTGAATCTGTCCAAACCATGAGCTGCCAGCTTGGCTAGGAGCTTCTTGTGGCAGACAGTGTCAAAGGCTTTGCTGAAGTCCAAGTAGACTACATCCACAGCCTTCCCCACATTCACCAGGTTGGTAACCTGATCATAAAAGGAGATCAGGTTGGTGAGGCAGGACTTGCCCTTCCTAAACCCATGCTGGCTGGGCCTGATCCCTTGGCCATCCTGTAGGTGCTTTGTGATGGCACTCAAGATGACCTGTTCCATGACCTTGCCTGGCACTGAGGTCAGGCTGACAGGTCTGTAGTTTTCTGGCTCCTCCTTACGACCCTTCTTGTGTATGGGAATCACATTGGCCAGTTTCCAGTCTTCAAGGACCTCTCCAGTGAGCCAGGACTGCTGATAAATGATGGAGACTGGCTTGGCCAGCTCAGCTGCCAGCTCTCTCAGCACCCTAGGGTGGATCCCATCCAGTCCCATGGACTTGTGAGGATCCAAATGATGCAGCAGGTCCCTTACTGCTTCCTCATGGATTAGCGGGGGACTGTACTGGTCCCTGACTCCATCCACCACTTCAGGAGTCCAGCTGTCCTGGAGACAACCTGTCCCACTAGTGAAGATTGAGGCAAAGAAGGTGTTAAGCACCTCTGCCTTTTCCTCATCCTTTGTCACTATGTTCCCCTCTCTATCTAGTAAGGACTGGAGGTTGTCCTTGGCCCTTCTCTTGCCATTCATATATTTAAAGAAACACTTTTTATTTTCCTTGGCAGCCGTGGCCAGCCTGAGCATCAAGTGGGCTTTTGCCTCTCTAATTTTTCCTCTACAAGACCTAGCAACTTCCTTGAACTTCTCCTGGGACACCTCCCCTCTTTTCCAAAGGTGATACACTCTCTTTTTAATCTTTAATTCCTTCAGCAGCTCCCTGCCCATCCAGCCTGGCTGCCTCCCTCGTCGGCTCATCTTCCGGCTCAGTGGCACTGCCTGCTCCTGTGCCTTCAGGAGTTCTTTCTTGAAGCAGGTCCAACCTTCCTGGACCCCTTTGTTTCTAAGGGCTATTTCCCAAGGAACTTTCTGAATTAGTTCCTTAAATAGGCTGAAGTCTGCCCTTCGGAAGTCCAGTGTGGAGGTTCTGTTGATGCCCCTCCTGGTTTCTCCATGGATTGAAAACTCTATAATTTCATGGTCACTGGACCCCAGGCAGCCTCCAACCACCACATCCCCTACCAGCCCCTCTCTATTTGTGAGCAGCAGGTCAAGCAGGGCTGACCCCCTGGTATTCTCACATAACAGCTGGGATAGGAAGTTGTCTTCCACACATTGCAGAAACCTTCTAGACTGCTTCTTCTCTGCAGTGTTTAAGTCCCAGCAGATGTCTGGTAGGTTAAAGTCGTCCACCAGAACAAGGGCAGGTGATCTTGAGGCAGCCTCCAGTTGCTTAAAGAGTAATAAATCAACCTCTTCTTCCTGGTTGGGTGGTCTGTAACAGACTCCAACCAGGATATCAGCCTTGTTGGCCTTCGCCTTAAGTCTCACCCATAATGACTCAACTTGATCATCTTTGATTTCTACCTCCACGACATCCAGAGCATCCCTAATATACAGAGCCACTCCCCCGCCCTTTCTCCCTTGCCTGTCTCTCCTGAAGAGTCTGTAGCCATTGATTACAGCACACCAATCATGTGAGCTATCCCACCACGTTTCAGTGATGGCGACAATATCATAGTTTTCCTCCAGCACCAGAGCTTCCAGCTCCTCTTGTTTGTTACCCATACTGCGTGCATTAGTGTACATGCACTTCAGCTGGGCTGCTGCTTTTACTCCTAGCTCTAGCCTACCATCCTCAGTTTCCTTTGATTTATCTCTGGTGCTGTCATGTTTAACCCCCTCCCCCTTCCATTCTAGTTTAAAGCCCTCTCAACAAGCCCAGCCAGCTTATGTGTCAGGGTCCTTCTCCCCTTCTGTGATAGTTGTGTCCCATCTGCTGATTGCAGACCTGTGGCAAGATGAAGTTCCCCAATATCAAAGAATCCAAAGTTATGTTGGATGCACCAACCTCTGAGCCACTTGTTCATCAAATATGCTTTCCTATTCTTCTCTGTATTCCAGCCTGTGACTAAGGGTATAGATGAAAAGATTACCTGTGCCCCTGCTCCCTCAACTGCTTTCCCCAGTGTCTTAAAGTCCCTTTTGATAGCCTTTAGCCCTCTGTTATTAATCTCATCATTCCCTGCCTGTATAACTAATAAGGGATAGTAATCAGAGGGCTGCACTACAGTAGGCAGCCTCCTGATAACATCCCTGACCCAGGATCCAGGGAGGCAGCAGAGCTCCCTGTGGAAGGGGTCTGGCCGGCATATGGGGCCCTCTGTTCCCTGCAGAAGGGAATCACCAATAACAATTACCCTCCTCTTTTTCTTCTGGGTACTTGTTCTGATGCGAGGGGGCAACTGATTTGTCTCAGTTGCCCTCCCAGCCGGTGATGCTTCTGCCTGCTCCAGGATCACCTCATCCTCAACCTCTAGTGCCCTATATCTGTTATGCAAGGGCAGCTCGGGATGTGAAGATGGCTGGAAGGGTTTTCCCTTGCCCCTTCTGGCAGGCACCTGCATCCATTCTTCTTGGTTGCTCTGTTCGTCTCCCTCTGCCAAGGGGGACTGCAGAGCACGGTGCTCTGTTTTACATTCCCTTTCAGCCTTTAGGCGTTCCACCTCTCCCTTGAGTTCAGCCACCAGGTTAAGCAGACAATCAATCTGCTCACACCTAATGCAGCCATTGCCTGTGTTGAGTGCCAGGCTCCAGCACTCCACATCCAGACGTCTGGACACCTGAATTCCTACAGGTGGGCTCTGTTTGGGTGCCCACAGTTTTACAAGCATTATACAGCTTGGACCTAGTTCGAACCATGTCTGCTATCCTGAAGGTCCGCTGCGAGTTGTTAGGTGTGGTTTTTTTTTTTTTTTTTTTTTTTTTTTTTTTTTTTTTTTTCCTGTCAGCGGCGCGCGCTGCGCTCAGCAGAGACAGCTAGCTCCTCGTTTAAATGTGCCGCTCGCCAGGCACCGCCCTCTGACTCACCTTCCTGCGAGCACTTAGCGCCTGCTTGCCGCTCCCTCCCTCCCTCTGGGCTCCTCAGAGCGAGAGAGCCTCAAGAAAAGAGGAGAAAAAAGGCTGCGAGAAAGCGCGTTTCAGCTGAGCTAGCCTCGGTCCTGCTCTCTTGCCGAACCAGGCTGGAGTTCCTGTAGTCTGTGTAAGGAATCTACTGGGAAAGACTGTGTGGGTTGCTCCTGCCTCTGGTGGGGGAAAACCTATCAAAGGGGTGGTATCTGCAGAGGGTCCTGGTCACACATACTGGGTGATGATGGAAACTGGTGTTATCGAGTGTGTCCCTCAGAGAAATCTCTCTTTAGCTGAAAAGGTTTTGAAATCTCAGAGTTGATTCCATGTGTTCCAGATATTTCAGGTTATCTTGTATTATAGTTGTATAATAGTTGTATCATAGTTGTATCATAGTTGTGTAATACTTGTATTATAGGTCATAAGGGGTGACAAGTTGTTTTTGTAGTTATACCCTCACCACTACACGGCGTCCAACAGAACCTACATCACAGCAGCAGCTATCCAGAGTCCTACAGCATCACATCACACCATGGTGTCCAAACAGAACCCTGCACCTGATTTGTCACTGATGCCCTGCAGTGAGAGACTGTTCCTGATTTCCCTCCAGAGGATGTCTACAGCCGTCTCATCTACACCTGTTCCCCTGATGCCAGACACCAAGAGACTGTTCCTGATGTTTTCTTCACAGAGGGAAAAGACTCTTCCTTGAGTTCCAACAAGAACTGTTCCTGTTTCACTGACTTTTCTTCCGTTCCTGTCCTGCTCACACCTCACCAACCTGCACCAGACCAGAGAAGCACATCACCTCGGGATACAGCTGGGGACCAAGAAGGACTTCAAGAACTCTTAACCCATGGACACTTTTTCCCATCTTTGGAGAAGAAGACTGTTCGTAGGAAGGTGGAAGTGGTCTAACCAAGGGGTGGAATGTATAGGGTTAACACTCCTGGGGGAGTAACCCTGAACCTGACCCTAGGGGTCTTGGCCCCTCCCCAGGGGTAGGCCACACTCCAGGTGATGGTTAGCCCACTCCCCCCACTTCCTGTGGTATAAAAGACAGAGGAGTTTCCTGTCTCATTCTCTTTTTCCTGCGTTCACTCTTGACTACACACACTCATACTGCATACCAGCACACCACGTGGCAGCCACGAGGCAGAGACACCATCACATTACTCGGGTTGTATCCATCCCTTTTTGTATTTTGCTGTTTTCCCCTTCCTTATCCTTTGTAAACTCCCCTACCTCCAATACCTTTTCTAAGTTATTGTTAAACTTTTTCCTTTTTAACTTCCAAATCGAGTGAGATTGATTTATTTGGGTGTCCCTACCTTTATCTCTCTCCCTGTCTTTTGGGGAAAGGAGGGGGAAGAGGGGAGGGCACTCTATAAATTCTATAAATTGTCATTGGGTCTATTAAATTTATAAGACCTCAAATAGTTGTTGAGTTTTGGGCCCTGGCTTGTAGCAGGGTATTGAGAGGCTGGCATGGGTCCGGAGAAGGGCAAGAAAGTTGGCAAAGGGTCTGGAGCACAAGTGTGGTGAGGGAACTGGAGGTATTTAGTGTGGGAAAGAGAGGGCTGAGGGCAGACCTCATTGCCCTCTTCAGCTCCCAGAAAGGAGGTTGGAGTGAGGTGGGGGTTGGGCTCTTCTCTCTATTGCCCTGAGACAGAAGGAGAGGAAATGGCCTGAAATGGTGCCAGGGGAGGGTCAGATTGGCGATTAGGAAGAATTTGTTTGCTGCAAGAGTGGTCAGGGGTTGGCACAGGCTGCCCAGGGAGGCGATGGAGTCCCCATCCTTGGAGGCGTTCAGGAAACCTGTGGCCATGGCACCTGGGGACATGGTCGGGTGGCCATGGTGGGGTTGGGTTGGTGAGTTGGACTCGGTGATCTTGGAGGTCTCTTCCAATCAAAACAATTCTATGGCTCTAATTTGTCAATGGCTTCACAAGAGCAAGGTGCTCTTTGAAGTCTCCTGCTTTGTGTCTTGTGTCCTGTGGCTGTGAGTCGTCACACAGCTGGTGGTTATGCTGAGGAGAGCATTATGCAGAGCTGGCATTCATTTGACTTGGTTCTCCTTATTGCTAGAGTCCAGCCAGTGCTGAGCAGCCCAAGAGATGCTGCTGGGCACGGGGACGTCCAGGCTCCAGGCTGTGCTTCTGCCACTGCTGCTCGTAGCAAGGAGTCTCTAAACACAGTGGTGAAGGAACTGGGCAGGAGCCTGGATTTGGAATTCCAGCTGGCAGATGGTCAAGCAAGACAAGTAAGAGACATTTTTCTTGTTTCTTTGCTGTTTGAGAGTTCTCTTCATTGCCTTGTGGCAGCACAAGCCAATCAGGGCTGGGGAAAGGGAACACTTAGCTCTGAGCATAAAACTTTGGTGCCTGACTTCTTTCAAAGGGTGAGCAGAAGCAGCCAGAAGAGAAACTTGAAAGTGGGAGGAGTGCCTGGCAGCCCCTCAGGCAGTGCTGCCATTCAGGCAGGCCTGGCCAGGGTGGAGAGTCGGGTGGGGAGAAATGGAATAAAATCCAAGGAGGACAGCTGTAGAGTCTTGCAGCTGGGAAAGAAGCAGCCCAGGGAGCAGGAGCAGGATAGGCTGGGGGCTGGGGGCCCTGGTGGACAGAAGGATGGCCATGAGCTGGCAATGTGCCCTTTGTGGCCAAGAAGGCCAGTGCCATCCTGGAATGGATTAGAAGGGCTCCCAGAGACTGCAGAATCTCATCCAAGTGCTCCCACTAACACTATGTGCACTGCCAGCCCCTCCTCGTGCTCCCAGCATGGCTCCACTGTCCACTCAGTGCTCCAAGCGACCTCCAACTTCCCAGGCCTCCTAGTTATCCCCGTGTCATCCGAGCCCCTCTCAGTGATCCCAGTAACATCCGATGTCTCCCAGTGCTCCTAATGACCCCAGTCCCTGATGGTGCCGACATTGGTGCAGCGCTGCGCGTTTGTATGGACGTGGCACATGCACTCTGGTGCCTCATGCTCTCACCCTCATTTGCCCTGCTGCTGCTGTCGTGGTTTGGCAGGGGAGGGCACAGCTGGCTGCCGCATGTGAACTGCACTGCTCTGTGCTCTCAAAGGGCATTTTTAGTCCCAGGCTGTTTGCAGATTGAGGCTGAGTTTGCCCAGATCAAACCCGGCAGGTTTTTATTACTCAATGCTGTTTCCAGTATTGCCCAGTGCATCCCAGTGGTCCCCAATATTACACAGTCATGCCTACTGTTGCCAGTAACCCCAAAATTCTTTCTCAGTGCTTGCAGGAACCCCCAGATCTCCTTCCCAGTGTGGCTGCAGTGTCCTCCCAGTTACTCCCAGTATCCCAAACTCTTCCTGGTGCTACTGGTAAGACCAAGTGCTGCCCAGTCTCTGCCAGTGCTCCCTGTAATACCTATTGTGCTGCCCCTAATTTCCAGTGCACCCAGTAACAGACAATGCATCCCAGTCCCTCCTAGTGTTCCCAGTAACTCCAAAATCCTTTGCCAGGGTCCCCAGTAATACCCAGAGCCCTCCAGTCACTCCTGCTGCTCCCAGTGACTCCAAAAATCCTTTGCCAGGGTCCCCCATAATACCCAGAGCCCTTCAGTCACTCCTGCTGCTCCCAGTGACTCCGAAATCCCTTCCCATAATCCCAGACCTCAAAGGTCTTCCCAGACCCACCAGTGCTTCCAGTAACTCAAAAATCTCATCCAAGTGTTCTCCATTGCACTCTGTATACTCCCAGTATGGCTGCAGTGTCCTCCCAGGCCCTGCCAGTAAGTTCAAATTCCCTTCCTAGTGCTTCCGAGGCTTCTAGTATTCCCAGTAATTCCCCCATCTCCTTCTCAGTACTGCCATTGTTCCCAGTGTGGCCCTCATACCCTTCTAGTATCACCAAGTCTCTTCCTGCTGCTGCCAGTAAAACAAAGTGCTGCCCAGTCCCTCTCACTGCTCCCCATAATACTCAGTACCCCCCAGTCCCTGCAGTGTTCCCAGTGACACTCTATGCCATCCAGTGCTCCCAATGTAGCCCCAGTGTCCCATAGTCCCTCCCTCTGCTCCCAGTAATTCCAAAACCTGTTCTCAGTACTCCTAGACCTCCCCGTGCCTGCCCCTGTGCCATCTGCTGTGAAAGCTAACAGAAGGTTGTCCTCCAGATATGGTAGTGGCTTAGTAGTAGTGGTGGGATTGTGAGCTTGAGGCAAGACTTGGTGATCTCAAGGGTCTCTTCCAGCCTCAACAGATCTGTGGTTCCATGATTCTGAAATGACAATCAGGAGAGGGCAGTTAGTGTCAGCTACTGCATATCACTTAATATTTACTTATTTACTTCATGGCTCTTTATTATGTTATGCTCAAGGAATCTGCACAAGGCTGCCCTGGGAGGTGGTGGAGTCACCGTGCCTGGAGGTGTCCAAGCAGCGAGATGGAGGTGCACCCTCAGAGGTTTGCAGATGGCCCCAAACGGAGTGGTGCTGTGGAGAAAGCAGAGGGACAGGATGGCATCCAGAAAACACCTGGGCAGGCAGGAGAGCTGGGCCCAGGTGAAGCTTGTGAGGTTCAACGAGAGCAAATGCAGAGTGCTGCATGTGGGCGGGAGCAAGCCTGCCTGTCACTGCAGGCTGGGGGCGGAGGCAACAAAGAGCAGCCCTGGGGGTGCTTGGGAGAAGCTGAGTCTGAGCAGACCGTGTGAGCTTGCAGGCCTGAAGGAGTCTGTCAGAGGCGTGTAGGTGTTTGCCTCTCTTCTGTGGAGGTCTTCAGGTGTATGCAGGGGTGTGTAGAAGTCTCTGCATGTCTGTGTGTGTCTGTAGGGGCCTGTTAGAGGTCTCTAGGGTTCTATAGAGGCTTGTAGATGTCTGTAGAGGTCTGCGTGGATCTGTAGATGTCTCCGTGGGTCTGGAGGGGTCAGTAGTGAGATTTTAGGGGTTTGCAGGGATCTCCAGGTATCTGTAGGCATTTGTAGGTGTTGTGAGAGGTCTTTTGAGTGTCTGTAGGCATCTGTTCAGGTGTGTATGGGTGTGTAGAGTTGTGTAGATGTCTGCAGGGGTCTCTTAAAGGCCTGTAAAAGGGTCTAGGATCATGTTTGGGGATTCCACGGTCATCTAAAGAGGTACGAAATGAGGTTTTGGGGACATGAAAAGAGTTATTGTGGGCATCTAAATTGGTCTGGGGTCCTCTGGGGGTGCCTGAGGGGTCTCTATATTTGGTGGCCACAAGGCAGCAGGCATCTGCAGGCTGGTGCCTTGCTTTGTGTTCCGTGACTCTTGGCCAACCAGAAAGCACAGGGGATGGGCGTTCCAGCATGAAATGGGTTAAAGGGTGAGGCTTCCTGTGAAATGCCTTTGGGGTTTATTTAAAATTGTCTCACTGTTTTTTTCCCTTGTTGATTCCTACCACCCACCCGATTTTTTTTTTATGGAACTTAATTGCTTTACCCAAAATCAAGTTGGAGAGATGTGTGGAGCCTCAGCCACAAACCTTGACTGTTGGGGGATGCTTTGATAGCAGAATGCAGGCTGTTGGAAACCCAGTTCCTCCTTGCAAGTGGTTCAGAATGGGATTCCCTTTGGAAAATGGGGACAGAAACATCTCTCTGGTGAGTTGCTGTGAAGTGCCAGCCTTGGGGACTGATCTCTGACCACCTTGAACTTCTTATTTGGAGGAAGGAATTTCTTCCGCAGGCTTGTTACCTCCTGCTCTGTTAGCCCCTTTTGTGGAAAGAAGGAGAAGAGTTGGATTAAAGGCCCTCCTGGTTGGTTCTGCTGTTTGGGAGGGGGTTTGTATTTCTGTATTACTTTTACTACTTGTTGATAATTGTCTGTGTTTGTAAATATCTGTATATATTGTGTATATATGCTTGTGTATTTGTGCCACAGTGTAAATACAGCTTAATTCCTTAAAATCCAGCTGCCTGAGTTAGTCTGGTGAATTTGTGGGGGGGAGGGCAGGAAACTCCCAAATGACCATATCTGTATTTAATGTGCGTTCCTTTCTGCTTTCCGGCTGGAGAGCTGTTGCTGCTGATTTGTAGGAGGCCCTTAAAGGGCAGGGGTGGGTCGAGGTTTTAAATCCTTGCTGTAAATAGCATTTATGGCTTTAGAAACCTCCTTGCATATCAGATTGTGGGAAAATTTTTGTTAAAATAGAAAGTATTTACCCATATACATTAAATATTTTTTTTTGTTGAATGTTGTGGGTGTTCTTTTCTCTTTTACAGAGAATGAAGACTATGGAGGGAAAACTGAGGTGACTTCAGAGCAGTGATATTTTGGAGGAAAAAGCTGAACAGGTCTATTGGGAAGAAAACGAAAACTCTGGAGGAAAAATCTGAGGTAAACAAGAGGACACATGACATTTTATAGGGGAAAAAAAGTGAGTTGGTCTCTAGGGGATAAAAATTATGAAGATTGTAGGAGGGAAAAGCTGAGGTGATTGGATGGGATAGATCTGACATTAAGCATGGAAAACCTTAAGGTAATCCATAGGGGAGAATATGACCATTTTGGAGGGAAATCCCGAGGTAAGCGAGGGGATGTGGGTAACATTTTAGAAGAGAGACCTAAGGTAGTGCCTGTGAGACAAGACACTCTTGTGCTACCACAGTTAGTCAGAGGTGAGTCCCTTTGCCCAGAGTGCCTTGCCCGTCTCCCATTCTCCAGCCTGATGCCGATCCTCTTCGTGACGCCTCTTGCTTTGCCATTCCATGCCACACCTCCTCCACCATCAGTGCCAGCTGCTGCTGAGGAAGGAGCACAGACTTAGGCTTCAGTAGCACTTCCTCCTCCGTGCCCGAGGAAAACAGGGAACTCCCCGGGGGAACCACCCCTGGTCCGAGTGCCTTTGTGCTCAGCTGGCAGCCCGTGTGGGGTGCCTGCCTCCTTAGCTGGGTGCCAGGTGTAGGTGCCCCTAAAATGGAGGGGAGGAGCCTCCGTGGGCCTCTGGGACCAGGGCTGCCCTGTCGGTCGGGGCCCACTCATTGCCCTCATGTCCCAGGCACTTTCTGATGTCAGCAGCGACTGCAGCGCCCTGTAAGCAGGACCGTGCAGCCTCTGCGGCGGCTGCTTTGCGTGCCCAGCTGGATTTGTCCGGGGTTCCCGCCTCACAGCCCATCTCCAGTCCTGACTGGGAGTCTGCCGTGCGCCGCTTGGATGAGACAAGGCGAAGTGGGAGGTCTTTGCGGCTCTGGGGCTGCCTGCGGGTGGGAAGCTGGACAGGTGGTGCCCCTGGGGAGGTGTCCATTTCCCGCCGGTGTGGAGGAGGAGGCGCCAGTGAGGCCTAAGCCTGTCCTCCTTCCTCGGCGGTGGCTGGCACTGACAGCGGAGGAGGAACGGCACAGAACGGCGAGGCAAGAGGTGTCGAGAAGAGGAGGGGGCGTCCGTCTGGAGAAGAGGAGATGGGCAAGGCGCTCTGGGCAAAGGGACATGCCCCTCACCAAAGGTGTGGTAACACGAGATCTTTGCCATGACCTTGAGTGTGGCCTGAGTGGCTTTGTGCTGGCCGACCTCCCTGTGAGCCCGACTCAGTCTTTGCTTGTGTTGTGGTTTGCTCCTTTGGCTGCCCGGCTGCCCTGTAAGGAGGGCGCAAGCCAGTGTCTCCACGCCTGTGGGGGAAAGGCAT
The DNA here is from genome assembly GCF_015220805.1 of Pogoniulus pusillus. NCBI lineage: Eukaryota > Metazoa > Chordata > Aves > Piciformes > Lybiidae > Pogoniulus > Pogoniulus pusillus. The sequence continues at coordinate 19,592,271 of NC_087268.1, read as the reverse complement.
CAACCTGGCCCCAGAGCCCCCCCTGTAAGCAGGGTAGGGTCATTTCCGCAGCCTCGGCAGCTTGTCAGCTGTCGGCTGCCTGCGCAGTGTGACTCCCTGTACTTGGGGGGTGTCCCGAGGCTTCCCTGAGCTTCACACAGTCTGGCGCGGCCAAGTCTGACCCTCTTCTCTCCTCCTCCGGGGTAAGTATGGCTGTCCCAACGGTGGCTGCCCAGGGCTTGCTCCCCGTCCTGGGAAGAGGTGTGTGTATGACCCCCCCCCCCCCCCCCCCCCCCCCTTGCCTCTGTGTGTATGTGTGCTTGTGTGCCTGAGCGTGCTTGTTGTTTAGGTTGCTGTGAAAAGTGCTGCAGCTTAGCTTAGGCTTCCCAGGAGGGAAAGAGGGGGCTCTGAGCAGTAACAGGGGAGTCTCATTGGAGTCCCTGAGTGGAGTGGGAGCTCAGCTTGCCCCTCCTTGTCCTCTAGGGACACAGAGAAGGCTGTTGCCCTTGAGAGGGCAAGCAGCGACCTGGTTCAGGAACGAGACGGTGACCAGTTCTTAGCCACGTTTGACCACGGCTCACACACACCGATGCGGTGGAGAACAAATGGCGTTTATTCGTGTACAGTGCTGGGTTATATAGTGTGGAATTATACATCATTTCCATCTGCTTGCATCACTACTAAATATTATTGGTTATGGCATTAAGGAGAGGGGCTCCTGTCTTTCTGGTCATCCCATTATCTTCTGGATGCCAGACCCTAGCTACCCACATCTCCCCCTTCCCTATGCTCAATAAGACTAGCTAAAATATGACATTTTCTTAAAGTATAAAATTGTAAAAAGTATAAAATTCTATATAAAAAGAGCATAGAAAAATAGTCACAGTATCAAAAAAATCTTAAGAGTAAACTTCAGTAGGAAGGCACTTTAAATGAGGTACTGTTGAGAACAATGTAGTGCAACCAAGTGTAGTTAGTGTAAAAGTATGAGATGAGAACATTCTTCACATTATCATTAGTAAAAACCCAAAGTGCTCGTACCCATCACATGTGAAAATTCCCTAAATATATTTCTAAGTCAGCTGCCATATATTGTACTATCCCTATCTTCTATAACTATTTTCTTCACAGTATAACATTCTTTGGTGCAAACCTAAGCTACTTTGTGCAAGATTATAGTAATAATAATGAAGGTATCTTGGAGTAGATCTTACTGCTCTACAAGCATGATGTCTATTGTCTGCAACCTACGTCTAACAAATGATACAAACATGTTCAGTACGCAGGGTCCAAAAACTAAAGTCAACACGATCATCGCGATCGGTCCCATCAGGGACCATTGTCTGTTTTAATCTGACTGGGGATACCGAGCCATGCCATGGCTGTTAACCAGTGTTGAATGGTTGCTTTGGAGTCAGCTTTGAGATGTTGTGTGTCCACTATCATTCCGCTGTAGGTATCTACAGTTACTGCCAGCCACGCTCGTGGCTTCAATAGCTGGCAAAGTGTAAAGTCTGTTTGCCATATTTCGGAGGCTTTAAGACCTCTGAGGTTGACTCCACTGGACCACAGTGGTGTTTTTTGACAGTGAGAGCATGTACCTACTACATGTTTGGCATCGTGATCGAGATCGTGCATCTCTTTGCTAGTGCTTTGGCTCCGATGTGAAGTGACTCATGCAGTTCGCGTGCATCTTTCAATGTCCACAATCCTTTTGCTGTGGCATCTGCTCTGTCATTGCCGATTTTGAAAAAAAATCCTTTTGTCGGGTTGTGGCTATTGACATGGATGACTGATATGGTGCCTTTTCTGGAAAACAGTGCTTCTTCTAGCAACATTGCTGCTGGAGATGTTGATACACTGGGCCCTGATGTGGCCAAACAGAGTTTTGCTACAAACATTGAGTCAGTTACGATGTTCAGGTGTTCTTCCGGGAATAGTCCACATGCTAATACTACAGCTGTTACTTCTAGCTGCTGAACTGAGAGCGTATTGTCAGTCGCTCTGACACTGTGCCATTCTTCTCCCGTCTGCCACACTGCTACTGCAGTTGAAGTCGTTGAGGATGCGTCTGTGAAAACTGTCAGTCCCTCTTGCGGCTGATCCATGACTTTTTGCGGGAGATCGACATCCACAATTGACAGCATTTGGGTCCAAGGGGGTTTTGCAGCGTACTTGATTTCTCCGCCGAATCCTACCAGAGCCACTGCTAGATGTTCTGACATCGCCACTGATTGCGTCGGAAGCTGTTTTCAGAGGGGCAAATATATTTTTGCTGGTTCTGTACCCAGGTGTCTTAGGGCAAGCTTTCTTCCTTTCCTGATGAGATTTCCAAGGCACTCAACCCCTGGAGACAATGCACGTGACACTTTTCCCAGAACTACCCACTGAATTGGTTGAGTTTTCTCGGGGGGCCCTTGGGCTAGTGCTCCTACTCCCCCTCCTTCTGTGAAGTGTACGTACAGATTGAGTGGTTCATCTGGGTTCCATCTGGCGAGCATGCTTGATGATACTTGTCGCTTGATAAAGTCAAGGGAATTCATCGCTTCTGCTGTCAGGGTCTTCTCTTCCCACGGATTTCTTCCTTTCAGCAGGTCATAGAGAGGGGCCATGGCTTCTGGAGGAATCATGACAATATTGCGAAGCCACTGCAGTGATCCTACCAATTGTTGTATAACATACAGCGTCTTGATGTTCCGTCGGATCTTTATTTGTGGGGGGTCACATAGAATTTTGTGATTCCAACTCCCAAGAAACTCATGTGTGGCCCTCTTTTGATTTTAGAGTCTGCAATTTCGAACCCATTTGATTTCAAGGTTTCTGATATTGTGACACCAGTTGATCTACTTGATTCTCTGATGGTGCGGCAACCAGGATATCATCCATGTACTGAATGATGGTCGCGTTTGGGTTGTCTTGCCGAACTGGCGCCAATGCCCAATCCACTGTGATTTGGCAGATAGTAGGCAAATTGATCATTCCTTGAGGCAGTACTTTCCATTGGAAGCACATGTTGGGACGCTGACTGTTCAGAAACACGACTGAAAAGGCAAACCGCTCTTTGTCTTCTTCATGCAGAGGTATTGAGAAAAAACAGTCTTTGATGTCAAGGATGGCACAGGGTTGTTCTTTCAGAATCATCTAATTCATAGGCAGCATCGTTTGGACAGGTCCCATAGGCTGAATTCTTTTATTTACCTCATGCAAGCCATGCAGAAGACGGAATCCTTTGCCGCTCCTTTTTAGTATTACAAAAACTGGGGTGTTTCATGGGCTGGTAGAGGGCTCTATGTGGCCTTGTTGCAGTTAGCAATCCACTAATTCAAAAAGAGCATCCATTCGAGGCTTTGATAGGGGCCACTGCTTGATCCACACTGGGTCTGGAGACTTCCATGTTAGCCTGATTGGTGGGAGTGGTAATGTGGCAGTGGTCCTCACAGTAAATTTGTCACCCTGGCTTTTAACAGAACTAGGGCGTCTCTTCCCAGCAGAGGTGAGGTTCCAGCTATGACATACGGAAAGAGGGTGATGGTCTTCTCTGGCCCTGTCTCAGTGTAAAGTGTTATTGCTATCAGTCCCGCGCTCTTTCTAGCTTTTGATACACCCCCCACTCCTCCTACCATGGGGGCCTCTACTAATTTCCAATCTGGTGGCCAATTTGCTTCTGGGATGACTGTAACATCTGCTCCTGTATCGATTAGGAAAGGGACATTGATGATAACACTGTTCGGAGTGTTGTGAAGAGAACACATTCCCCAGACCACTGGTCGATTATTACATTTTATTACCAATGCCACCCTGGGATCCCTCCCCCAGTTTGTGGTTCTGGCTGCCTCTGGTGTGAGGGCAGATCTGGCTGGGTTGTTGGCTGAGCTGTGAAACTGGTTGCTTCTCGGGGGGGCGGGTATGTGATAGGTGGGCTGGGATATGTCTCTCCCCATGCTGGGTAGGTGTAGTTGGGCTGCCTCATACTCCAGTTGGGAGAAGGCTGGATGCGACTTGGGTGCCCCCTCCCTCCCCCGTTTCCCAAGTTCCTTGATCTACAGTCTTTAGCAAAGTGTCCTTTCTTTCCACAGACCCAGCATATCCCTCTAAAGTAGCTACTGCGTGGGGGAGGTGCTGCTGGTGTTTCCCCTTTTTGGGTGCAATTTGCTTTCAGATGACCCATCAGGCCACATTTAATGCACACCATTGTATTGGCTACTGCAGTGTGTATAGCATTCACTGTTTCTTGTGTCTTGGCCATTGCTGTGTGGACAACCTCTTGGATTGGAAGGTCTTGTTCTTCTTTCACGACGTGTCTGATCATGTCTGCAATGCTTGCTCCTCTTTGCAGTGTTTGCAGTATCTCTCTGGTTGCTGGATAACACTGTTGGCACGTGCATTCTGTCATTGTTTGATTTCTTGCTTCTTTGGGTAGGGCTGAGGAATCAATTGCAGTTTGCAGGCCATCCACAAATTTTTTGAAACTTTCATTTTCACTTTACTTTATTGTGGTCCATGGTGGTGGTTTTGTGACAGCTGCAAAAGTTGTGTGGAGAGCCTCTCTGGCTGCACGGGTAGCTGTCAGGATTTCATGAGGCTCCATGTCTACAGCTTGCAGCAGAGGAGAGGGCATCGTTGGATCCTTGCCCATCAGCCTTAGTACACTGGAGCCATGTAGTGGGTGGTCTGCCCCTGTTATTTCAGCTATTTTATTTGTACAGTTTTCCTCCCAATCTTGTCTAAAAACAATCATCTCTGATCCATCAAATATCATTTTACAAATTTGTCTGATGTCAAATTGGAATCAAATTATCATTCCCAAAGAGACTATCTAAGAGGGTGGACACCAGGGGTGAGTTAAGCCCTTTTTCCACAATCGCTTTAACAATCGCTTGCACCCTTTTGGGATTCATCGGAGAGTATGTCATTTCTCCCTCCCCCGTCGCTTGGACTGGGTATGCTAATTTGGATGGTGGGACCCATTCGGCACATGCCGCGTTCACTTCTCTCAAGTTTGTGACAGACAGTTGTTTCCCTAACAACCCTTTTTTATTTTTATTAAAAGTCTCTTGCTGTTTATTTTTATTTGCTTCCATCTCCTCCTCCCCTGAGCTCGAATCGCTGTTCCGCTCTGTCTCGGTGCTGTCTGACTCCGAGCCGGAAGCCGAGTGACTGCTTGTTTCCGGATTTTGGTAGCTTTTCGCTGAGCTCCGACCCTGCCCTCTTTCTTTGTCCACTGGCTCCCTCCTTCTCTGCCCACCCCGCCCCTTGCTCGGGCTCTGTTTCCGCCCCTTCTTCTTACAGGTGGATGCCTTCTCTTTGTCTGTCTCACTCCACCTGCTGCGGGGTGGGGTGTCACCCTTGTGTGTGCTCTGATTGGCTTTTTGGCTCCTGTCCATGTATCCTCCCTCCGTGTCTTCACTCTCATTGTCTGACTCATCTGCCTCCCCTTTCTTCCCGCCACGTGCACCTTCACCACGCCCTTCACCTTGCCGCTCGGCGCCATCTTTAGGTGCATATGGAGGTGGCGGCTTCGTCCAGGTCTCTTCCGAACCTCCCCCCCCCCCCGCTGCCACATGCCTCACCTCCCGAATTAGCTCACCCCAGAGGGACTTCACTGGCACCTGTTCCTTCTTCAATGGGTCAGGAGGTGGGGGGGGGGGGGCTGTGGAGGGACATTTCCCTCCTGATCTTTTGTCTCAGCGAGACTGTTCTCACCCGGTGGGTCTTGTTATAAATTGAGAATGACTCAAAATCCAAGTGTCCAGGTTACAAATTTATTCAATTAGGCAAGTAGAATATGAGCAAAGTTACAGCGCTGGACGACAGGGGAGTCACCGCTCCGCCAACTGCCGTGACAAGTCTCTTCATTAGCCTATATTTATACTATGTTGTCTGCGTTGTTCCGCCCTGCAAATTACATAAATCCATCCTTTCTGCGCATGTTCCTTCTTTTGGGTTAGGGTCTTCCTTCCCTTCTGGTGGTCGTTGAAGATGAAGTAAGCAGTCCTCCTCAGGTGTCCTCTGGTTCACCCGTCTCCATATATGGACTTCCTTTGGCTGGTTAATGTCCCGAATCCCACTTCTCAAAATTAAAGCTTAGTCCTTGGAACATGACTGATTAATGTCCGAGTCCCACATGTGGCATGTTTTCTCTTATCTCAAAATTAAGGATGCACCTAAAGCTTAGTCCTTGGAACATGACTGATTAATGTCCCGAGTCCCACATGTGGCATGTTCTTTCTTATCTCAAAACTAAGGATGTACCTAAAGTTTTAGTCTTTGAAATACTCAGCAATTAGCTAGCTTATTCTTTGCACATTACCATCTATAGCATGACCTCTGGGTTAGGCATATCTCCTGATTTGCAACAGCTGTATATACGCTGCCTTTTGCAGCTAAGCATGCTTAACATTCTATTAAAAGATTTGTTTATTGGATAATTACAATTACCTATTACAATTCTATTAAAATGTTTCCTTATTAACAATTGCAATCACCTATTACAATTCTATTAAAATGTTTCCTTATTAACAATTACAATCACCTATTACAATTCTATTAAAATGTTTCCTTATTAAACAATTACAGTCACCTATTACAATCCCCCCTTTTTCTTTTTCTCATTTGTTTATTAAAGAAACCTTTTTACTCCCCTGTTTCTGATTCATTGTAAGACTCTTCTGATGTGGGTACAGCGTTATAACCTGTGTCTCTGTTCAGAGCTAAGATAAACAGTTTAGCAGTATCAAAGCGATTTTTAACTAATCTTGTAATATAGTTCAGGATACATGGCCCAAATACCAACACCATTATTATAACAATAATTGGTCCTGCCAGTGTGGATAGGATGTTTGTGATCCATGGAGATGTGTTAAACCAATTTTCATACCATAATTTTCCATCACCCCTTTCCTTTTTACGTTGCTCTAATCGTTTCTGTAACTCATTCATTGAATCTATCACCACTCCAGTATGATCTACATAAGAACAACATTCCTCCTTTAAGGCTACACACAGGCCACCTTCTTTTAATAGCACTAAATCCAGTCCTCGTCGATTCTGCAATGCCACTTCGGATAGTGATTTTACTGAGGTAGCTAGCTTCTTTATGTCTTCTTCTAATCGGTTAAGATCCTCATCCACTGCCGATTGTAATGATTTTATTTCCTGACTTTTCACTAGTGAAGCAATTCCAGTTCCTGCTCCCACACCTCCTGTTATTAACAGAGCAGCTATGGTTATAGCAGTGAGGGGTTCCCTTGGACTTATGGGTAATCCCCGTTCAAAATAATGGTACACCTCTTCAGGAGTATGGTACATGATTCTAGGAACTATAGAGACCTGTATGCAGAATTGAGATACTTCAAAAATCTGGAGGGATAAACAAGGAGTGATTCCTGTATCAGAACATATCCACTTGGCTCCTTCTGCTGGAATTATCCACTTATATGCTCTATTCCTAGCGCTTTCCAAGGCGTCTTTTCCAATAGTGTAATTACATAACAGTTTGTATCTATCAGGAACTTCTCCTACACATTTCCCTTGTCCTCTTATCATTTGCAAAGTTATTCCCTGGGTCTGGTTCCTCTGCTCATCCCAGTCGCATTCAGCTGGGTTAGTACCTTTTGACCAGTGTATCCCTTCCGCTCTTCCTACTGCTTCGTAAAAAGGTGGTCTCATACTATAACATAACCAACAACTTTCAGTTAAGTTTGGTTCACTTCGATTAAGTACCTGATATGAGGTTTTCATCAAATTCCATAATGGATCACTCTGTATGGGAATCATATCTTTAGATAATGTTCCTGATGTTACTGATGGTGTTTGAGTTGTGTTAGAAGGTTTAGCTCTATAGGTGGTGTTCTTCGTACCATTAATATTTTGAGGGTCTGTTACCGGAGATGTTACTCTGGTGGAACCTGGATTTAGATATGTATTTGGGCCCATGGCTATTGGGTCATGTAAGAGCCGTTGTTTAATTATTTTTATGAATCCTCCTCTATCTTCTCCTGGCTCTCTTACTCTAACTCCCCAAAGTTTCCCAACTTCCCATTCTCTTTTCAGAGGGGTTTTGACAGTTAATCTTAAACTAGTGCAACTTGCTGGATAGGCTTTTCCCATAATATCTCCATTATGGGAATAAGTAGGTGGTTTACAATTTTTGGGAAGCCATTCCAGCCGGAGATCAGGATCTCGTTGAACTCCCCACTCAAGTGCTATGGTTTCGCAACCCCAATATCCACAGTAATACTGCCCTGGATAATTACAATAGCTTTTTCCAGGGTTTGAAGCAGGACAGAAATATAAAGATAATTCATTTCCCCTGGCTCTCGCCAGTCGATTAACTGATTCAAATTTTTCACACAAAGATATTATCATTTGACATGACGTGATGTTAAACGTCGGAGTCTCCACTCCCTGATAGGTTGCAATTATTTTCCCAAGTTCCAACTGATACATTATCCACCTCCAGGGTTCATGGGGATTCCCTGCTTCAACTATTGGAGCCATCCAGATGAGTGAGTAAATGCAAAAAATGGTCAAACATTTTTGAAGTTTTGTATTATTTAGCTCACCAGTCCTTAGGAAGTTCTGCCAATGCTTTCTTTTTATTCCATGCTCCTTCCTGGATCCTCCTCTGCCTCGCTCGTCGACTTGGTTGCAGCAAGCCACGAGGTGTTCCATCTTCTTGGCAGCAAGAGTCATCCGTCCGGAGTAACTTACCCTTTTTTATTTAATCTTCTGAGATATGCTGGTCAGGCCTTCACCTTAACCATATACTCAGAACATCCAGCGGTTAGAGCTTCCATTCGGCACTGGACCTGAACTAATTCAATCACAAATGGTATAGATTCTCGTGGGCTAAAACAATAGGAGTTTGGGTTTACTTCAAAGGTTTCGTAAACCCAATGTAGCGGGTCCCACAATGAAGTGGGATCTCTAGATTCTAGGTATTGCAGAGTTTGATATGTGATTTCTCTTTTTCCTTATAACTAACATCACATACTCCCCTAGGGGGAAATCCGTCTCTACAATGAGCCCACCATTTTTTCTCGACACTTTTTGCATTTAAAACAAACAAATGGATAGCATATGCACCCTGGTTTTCCACAAAAGATCAATACATCTATATTACATATAACTGTAGTGGGGTCCTTGGTGAATCTAACACATCTGCCATATAATGCCCAATCCCTTTCACTGTTATCTTGGTTCATGAACACACACCGTATCCACACTTTGCAATTCTCCACAAATAAAATATTAACAAAGAAATTAAAACAGCTATTGAAAATGCTATTATAAACTGTACTCCTAAAGGCAAAGAACGAAATTTGTCAAAAATGTATTCAAAAATATCTGAAATCATGATTCATCTTTTCAAGATTATTCTAGTATCTCCAGGAACACTGGTTATCTTCCACTGGGGTGGCACTGGTCCCTTAATTCGGCTGGCATGCGTCCATCCACGTTCAGCAGTTCGGATCGCTGTTTCTGTAGTGAGCAACACAAGATAAGGTCCTTCCCATTTAGGTTTCAAAGTTTCTTCTTTCCAGGTTCTAATCATCACCCATTCACCTGGTGTAATATTATGTATTTTCAAATTCAATGGTGGTCTCTGGACAATCAATCCCTTTTTCCACAACATTTCCCTATGTTCAGCCAATTTTGATATATACTCTTGTAATTCTTGATCTCTTATTAATACATTATCTTGAGGATTCTCAATCCTATAAGGCATCCCATATAACATTTCGAATGATGATACCCCCAGATCTGTCCTTGGTCTTGTTCTCAAAATCAACAATGCCACTGGTAAACACTTTACCCATGATAACTTTGTTTCTACCATCAATTTAGTCAAAGTACTTTTGATTTCTGCATTTATTCTTTCTACTTTTCCTGAGCTTTGTGGATGCCATGGAGTATGGTAGTCCCATTTAATCCCTAATGCTTCGACCAATTCTCGAACAATTTTTGAAATAAAATGAGGTCCCCTATCTGAGTCAATAATTAGAGGTACCCCATATCTTGGTATAATGTTTTCAAGTAAAATTTTAATTACCTGATTTGTAGTAGCTCTAGCAGTTGGAAATGCTTCTACATAATTTGTCAAATGGTCCACTATTACCAATAAATATTTATATCTTCCAACTTTAGGTAATTCAGTAAAATCAATTTGTATATTCGAGAAGGGTCGGTAGGCAGGGGGTCTCCCACCAAGGGGCTTCTGTTGTTTACGGTTATGATTTACTTTGAGACAGGTTTCAGAGGAAAGTATCACACCTTTTGCCAAGTTGTGGACTCCTACACATGTATATTGTTGCTCAAAATGGTCCACCATAAAGCTTGGGCTCCCCAATGAGTCTTCTCATGTACTTTTGTAAGTATATCTACAGCTAGTCCCTTGGGTAAAACTTCCCGCCCGTCTGGCAGTACAAATTTGCCATCTTTTTCTACAACCCCCATTTGTTTTAATTTTTCCTTTTCATTTAGATCAAAACTCTTTCCATAGTCCTTATTTTGTACAGCCATTGTTAATATAACGTGTATGTTCCCAGCTGCTTTCTTTGCTTCTGTATCAGCTATGTTATTTCCTCTAATCTGATAATTAGTTCCCCTTTGGTGACCTTTTATATGTACAATTGCTATTTTCTGTGGTCCTTTTAATGCTCCCAAAACTCTCTTAACTAATTCCTGATGAATCAATCCTTTTCCTTGTGAGTTTATAAAACCTCTTTCTTCCCAGATTTTTCCAAACGTGTGTACTACTCCAAAGGCATACTTAGAATCAGTATATATGGTTCCCTCTTTCCCTTTTAAGTGTTCTAAGGCTTTCCATAGGGCATATAGTTCACAGGCTTGCGCCGACCAACTAGCACTTAAGGGTCCCAATTCCTTAAGTTTGAATTCTCCTTTAAGCAACTGGACAATGGCATATCCTGATATTCTTTTCCCTTCTACAATCCGGGATGATCCATCCACAAAAAGAATTTCTCCCTTGTCAAGTTCTTCTTCTTCTAAGTCAGGTCTTATCCTGGTTTGTTGCTCGATAGTTTGTAAACAATCATGGACCAGTGTTTCTTCTTTTCCTGGATACAAGAATTCGGCAGGGTTAACAGCAGCAGTTAATTTTAGATCTAACCTGGGGGATTCTATTAAGATTCCTTCATATTTCAGAAGCCTGCTATCTGTCAACCACTTTTCAGCCTTTTGTTGTAATATTCCCCTGATGTTATGGGGGGCATATAGAATGACTTCTCCCCCAAAGGTAATCTTGTTAGTCTCTTCAAGTAGAATAGCAGCAGCAACTACAATTTGTAAACAGCTGGGCCAGCCCCGACTCACAGGGTCTAACACTTTTGAGAGATATGCTACTGGTTTCTTTTGTCCAGCCCACTCCTGAGTCAATACCCCTAGAGCCGTTCCTTCACTTACATTCACAAACAGATGAAACGGCCGCTTTAAGTCTGGTAATTGTAAGACTGGAGCCTGACTCAATTCTATTTTTAACTGTCTTATCTTATCTTCCTCTTCTGTGTTCCAGCGAGGTAATTTATCCTCACTTAATTTTTCATACAAAAATTTAACTTTACCACTATAATTTTCTATCCACTGTCTGCAGTATCCTAATAATCCTAAGAGTTGTCGAATCTGCCTTTTAGTCTTTGGTATTGTAAGCTCGGAGATCCCTTTAACTCGCTCCGGGTCTAAAATCTTTTTTCCTTGGAATATGTAATGCCCTAAGTACTTTACTTTCTCTTCTACAAACTGCACCTTGTCCCTTGAGACCTTTAGTCCCTTTTCTGCCAAAAAGTTTAATAACTTTATGGTATCTTGACTTACTCTCTCCTCCTCTTTTCCTGCAATGAGGAGATCGTCCACATATTGTAAAAGGACATTTTCTTCATGTGTCTGGAATTCCCGCAGAAGTTCCTCTAACACTTGGCCGAATAGGTTTGGTGACTCTGTGAATCCCTGAGGCAGCACCGTCCATCTTAATTGTTGTTTTCTATTTGTTTCTGGGTCTTCCCATTCAAAGGCAAAGTAGTCTCTACTTTCCTTAGAAATCGGGCATGCCCAAAAGGCGTCTTTTAAATCAATTACACTATACCAGGAATTATCTGGCCCTAATTTACTCAAAAGTGTATATGGATTTGCTACCACAGGGAACCTAGTAATTGTCCTCTTATTGATTTCTCTTAAATCATGCACCAACCTATATTTCCCATTTGATTTCTTTACTGGTAAAATGGGTGTATTAAAAGGAGACATACAAGGTTCCAAAATTCCTTGTTTCAAAAGTCTGTCTACCTCTGGTTTTAATCCTTTCCTTCCTTCTAATGGGATGGGATATTGTTTGATTCTGACAGGTGAGTTAGAAATTTGTATGTCCAGTGGAGGTATGTTCAGTCTACTTATGGTTTCTGGATCATACCATACTTCGGAATTTATTTGCTCTTCATCTTTAATTGTTAACGGATAATTTAATACCGTAACCTCCTGTTTCTCTACTTTAATTTCTAGTTTCAATTCTACAATCATGTCGCGTCCCAGTAGATTATACTCTGCTTCAGGGACCAAAAGCAAATCTCCAAGCCCAAATTTATTTTCTGTTTCAAATATCACATTTTTTATTTTATGAACCCGAAAGGGTTCTCCTTTTGCTCCAATCACCCTTGTGGTTTCATTAGAAATTTCACATCCCCGGGGGAGGGTTTGAATTGTTGATTTTTCAGCTCCAGTGTCTACTAAGAATGTAAATTCTTGCTTTTGGGGACCTATTTTGATCTTTATCAAGGGCTCCCGATGACTTCGGTCCCCTAAGAGATAGAGCCCCTGACTCCCCTATTCTATTTTCTGTATCTCCTCATCTTTAATCCTTTCTCTGCAGTTTTTCTTAATGTGCCCTTTCTTGTTACAGTAGTGACAAGTTATTGCTTCTCTTTTCTTCACTTCCTCATCCGAATTTCCCATCCTGGCTCCTACTGTTTTTCGCTCAGGGGTTTTATTGCCCCTATTTCCTTCTCTGACTGCAGCTGCCATCAACTTAACCTGTCTTTTCTCACTTACTTCTTCTCTCCTAACGTACACTTTCTGTGCTTCCCTCAAAAGTTCATCTAAACCTTTATCCTGCCACTCTTCTAACTTCTCAATTTTCTTCCTAATATCCTCCCATGATTTAGCTACAAACTGAGTTTTCAGCAGGGCTTGTCCAATTGGATGATCAGGATCCACTCCTGAATACAACTGCAATGCTTTTCTTAATCTTTCCAACCATTCGGTTGGACTTTCATCTTTCTTCTGTCTTTCACTGAATGCTTTATTAATATTTTGGCCCCGCGGCACAGCTTCCCTAATTCCCTGGATTATAATAGTTCTTAAATCTTGCATGTGGGTCCTATGTAATGGATCCTGGTTATTCCAATTCGGCCGTTGTAGTGGCCACTTAATGTCTGCTTGAGGTCCCTGGGCATGTTGGGCATCCCAAATCCTCATACCAGTTCTTCTGATCATGTCTCTTCTGTTGTAAATAACTGACTAATTATAGACTGCATCTCATCCCAAGTATAAAGATTAGGACCTAAGAATTGATCCAATCTCTCTGCTACTCCTAATGGGTCTTCAATTAATTTACCCATCTCATTTCTCTTAAACTCTCTCAGATCTCCTGAATTCAGAGGTACAGAAATGTACCCTATTGTTGGTTGTGGTCCTCCCATAGGCATTTCCCTTAAAGGGTATTGCAAGACATCTTTCTGGCTCCTAGTTTGTCGTCTGGGAGGAGTAGGAGTTTTAGTTAATTTAATTGTTGATGTGGAGCCAGAGCTTTCTTGTCCCGTCTGCTGTAAATTGGGTACAGGCACGGGATCTGGTGAGGTTCTTACTACTGGGGGTGCTGTGGGTGGAGTGGGTGGTTCAGGAGGGACATAGGGTGGTGGTATTAATAAAATGTCTTCCTCCGTTTTTCTTTTCTCTTTCTTTTCCTCCTCTTTATTGCCTGTTTCCTTTAAGGGGAATAAGGCAGTTGGTCCTGATGTTTTTATCCAAACTTCTGCATACTGACCTTCTTCTGGATTAAAGGGTCGTTTATTATTGACCCAAACATTCAATTTTTGTCTGACCCAATCCTCTGAGGACCCAAAAGTCGGCCAGAACACATTCTTACTAATCTCTTTCCCCCCCCATATCCTTGTACAATAAAATATCATTTGATATTTAGTCTTACCCCTTGTCCCAGGGTAATTATTCCAGTTATCTAACATTACCGATAAGGGGGTTTCCTTAGGTATAACGGGCAGCAAGCCCATGGGATCAGAGGACTTGCTCCCCCCTGCCCCCATCTTCCTCGCTCCCCTTATTCCCGGCCCCCCTTTCTCTCAGTTGCCGTACTCTGGGAAAACACTATCCCACCCGAACGGTAACCCCTGCAACCCTTGTGCAGTATATTCACGCGCCCCGCGTCTTCCTCCGGGCTCCGGGAACAGACTATCCTATCCGAACGGTAACCTAACCCCTGCAACCCTTGTGCAGTATATTTACACGTCCCGCGTCTTCATCCGGGCTCTGGGAACACACTATCCCACCCGAACGGTAACCCCTGCAACCCTTGTGCAGTATATTCACACGTCCTGTGTCTTCATCCGGGCTCTGGGAACACACTATCCCACCCGAACGGTAACCCCTGCAACCCTTGTGCAGTATATTTACACGTCCCGCGTCTTCATCCGGGCTCTGGGAACACACTATCCTATCCCACCCGAACGGTAACCCCTGCAACCCTTGTGCAGTATATTCACGCGTCCCGTGTCTTCATCCGGGCTCTGGGAACACACTATCCCACCCGAACGGTAACCCCTGCAACCCTTGTGCAGTATATTTTTGGGCAGCAAGCCCATGGGATCAGAGGACTTGCCCCCCCCTTGCTCCCATCTTCCGGAGTACCAATCAGTCACACACACACTCGCTCCCCTTATTCCTGGCCAAGTCCCTCGCGGGATATGGGAACCGCAGTACTCAAAGGGTCCGCACTTCGCTTGGGTTGGTGCCGAGCTGCCGGCCCCCCTCTCAGTTGCTGTACTCCGGGAACACCCAATCCCGCCCGAACGGTACCCCCTGCAACCCTTGTGCAGTAAACTTACGCGTCCTGCGTCTTCGTCCGGACTTCTGTGCACAAAAATTTATGGGATTGACCGGTTTACCACTTTGCTCAATATTCTGTTTTAGGTTCGTCGGTCAGGTTGAAGCAAATTCTCTTCCCTCTAGCAGGACCTCGGGTTAAGCCCGAGAGGCGCCTTCCCACAGAGTCAGAGACTGCTTTCCCTGATCCGAGTCACGGCACCAATTGTTATAAATTGAGAATGACTCAAAATCCAAGTGTCCAGGTTACAAATTTATTCAATTAGGCAAGTAGAATATGAGCAAAGTTACAGCGCTGGACGACAGGGGAGTCACCGCTCCGCCAACTGCCGTGACAAGTCTCTTCATTAGCCTATATTTATACTATGTTGTCTGCGTTGTTCCGCCCTGCAAATTACATAAATCCATCCTTTCTGCGCATGTTCCTTCTTTTGGGTTAGGGTCTTCCTTCCCTTCTGGTGGTCGTTGAAGATGAAGTAAGCAGTCCTCCTCAGGTGTCCTCTGGTTCACCCGTCTCCATATATGGACTTCCTTTGGCTGGTTAATGTCCCGAATCCCACTTCTCAAAATTAAAGCTTAGTCCTTGGAACATGACTGATTAATGTCCGAGTCCCACATGTGGCATGTTTTCTCTTATCTCAAAATTAAGGATGCACCTAAAGCTTAGTCCTTGGAACATGACTGATTAATGTCCCGAGTCCCACATGTGGCATGTTCTTTCTTATCTCAAAACTAAGGATGTACCTAAAGTTTTAGTCTTTGAAATACTCAGCAATTAGCTAGCTTATTCTTTGCACATTACCATCTATAGCATGACCTCTGGGTTAGGCATATCTCCTGATTTGCAACAGCTGTATATACGCTGCCTTTTGCAGCTAAGCATGCTTAACATTCTATTAAAAGATTTGTTTATTGGATAATTACAATTACCTATTACAATTCTATTAAAATGTTTCCTTATTAACAATTACAATCACCTATTACAATTCTATTAAAATGTTTCCTTATTAACAATTACAATCACCTATTACAATTCTATTAAAATGTTTCCTTATTAACAATTACAATCACCTATTACAATTCGATTAAAATATTTCTTTATTAAACAATTACAGTCACCTATTACAGGTCTGAGGTCTGCGTGACTGCCCCGACTCCTGCTTTCAGAGTGACTAACAGATATTCCTTAGCCACCTTCCAAGTTTCCTTCTCCTGCATGGCTGTTTTCAGAGTCTGTTCGACTCTGCTCCAAGCCTTTAGATGTTTTGCGCACCTGGCAGATTTTGTTTCTTCCGCTAATGCCTTGGTGCATTTATCCCACACCTCTTGGTGGAGTATCTCCATTGGCTGGTCAATGACCCCAATTTGTAAAAGTCTCGCATAGCGAGAGTAAAATCCTTAACCTTACAATTTATATGCCGCTGTTTATGTAATTGAGGTATGACCTTCACAAGAGCTTCCATCTTCCTTGCGGGTCCCGGGGGCATCCCTCCTTCTCCACCTGCCGAGCTGGTCCAGCAGCTCCAACAGCCGTTCCTGGAGCGCAGGTGTTTTCCCGGGTTTCGGCACCGCTTGTTGCCCTTGAGAGGGCAAGCAGTGACCTGGTTCAGGAACGAGACGGTGACCAGTTTTTGGGCACGCGTGACCACGGCTCACACACACCGATGCGGTGGAGAACAAATGGCGTTTTTTCGTGTACAGTGCTGGGTTATATAGTGTGGAATTATACATCATTTCCGTCTGCTTGCATCACTACTAAATATTATTGGTTATGGCATTAAGGAGAGGAGCCCCTGTCTTTCCATACATCCCGTTATCTTCCGGATGCCAGACCTTAGCTACCCACATAAGGCCCAGTAGTTGAGGGCCTGGGTCTCTGGCTCCGTGGCAGCCTGTCCTGTTGTCAACGTGGCATCTCAACAGCCCTGTAGTTGGGGCCTGTGTGATGAGTTGTGGAGCCTTCTGTCCCCCACTGTCCCTGTGTGTCACCAGGAGCGGCCTGAGGTCCCTGTAAGCTGGGCCTGGGAGGCTGTTTTAGGCAGCTAACAGGAGCGTGCCTTCCTGGGCCTTTGGAGGGTTGATGTGGCTCCCTGGGCTCCTGAAGAGGTGTTGCTGTGCTGCAGCCAGGAGGGCCAGCCCGTAAGTTGGGCACAGGCTGGACCCCGTGGCTCCGTAGGCATTTTTGGGAGTGCTGAGGCGAGAGCAGCTGCCCTGTAAGTAGGGCTGTGTGTTGCAGTGCCTGGCGGAAGGTTGGAGGGAACCCCCCTGTAATCAGGGTGGATATGTCTGGCTCCAGGCTTTCAAAGGCATGGCGTCAGGTTTGTTTAGCTTAGCATGTATGCCTCAGCCCCAGGCTTGGAGTTGGGGGGTCTCCCGCCGTGACGCAGGCCTTTGGCTGTGAAACCCCGCTGCCTGGCTACTGAGTTTCCTTCCTGTAGCTGCAGGAGCAGTCTGAGGTCTACGTGACCATCTCTCAGATGCAGGTCTTGTGTTGCCCCACACTATTCCACGAACCCAGTATATTTGGCAGAAAGTTTTCTTGAAAATGGTTTTTAAAGATTGGATGAGACTTCTCAGTGAGTTGGGTGACTTCCTGTCCTTGGACTTGGCATTGAAGTTGAGACATTGTCTTGAGCTCCCTCTTTTGTGGAGTTTGGTAATGGTCGGACCCATGATCTTCATGATTTGTTGTTTCAAATTGAAGTGATTCGAAGTGTCTATGACTTAAAGCTAAAGTTCTGCTGTACCCTGAGTATACATGAGTATACATAGTTGTATCCTTTTTATTGAGTACATCCATTGGTGAAATGACCACAGGAGGTGCGGAATCATAGAATCATAGAATCAACCAGGTTGGAAGAGACCTCCAAGATCATCGAGTCCAACCTATCACCCAGCCCTAGCCAGTCAACTAGACCATGGCACTGAGTGCCTCATCCAGTCTTTTCTTGAAGACCCCCAGGGACGGTGCCTCCACCACCTCCCTGGGCAGCCCATTCCAATGGGAAATCACTCTCTCTGTGAAGAACTTCTTCCTAACATCCAGCCTATACCTACCCTGGCACAACTTGAGACTGTGTCCCCTTGTTCTATTGCTGGTTACCTGGGAGAAGAGGCCACCCCCCACCTGGCTACAATGCCCCTTCAGGTAGTTGTAGACAGTAATAAGATCACCCCTGAGCCTCCTCTTCTCCAGGCTAAACAGGCCCAGCTCCCTCAACCTCTCCTCATAGGATTTGTGTTCCAGGCCCCTCACCAGCTTTACCATAAAAAGGGACAAAGTAAAAGCACCTGCCAGACAAATACAGTTTCTGGGAGTTTGGTGGCAGGATGGTCACTGTCACATTCCACAGGATGTGCTAAAGGAAGTCTCCACCATGGCAGTTCCTGTGACTAAAGAGGACACTTACAGTTTCTTGGGTGCAGTGGGATTTTTGGAAACCTGGATTCAGTCAGATTGTTAAACCTCTGCAAGATGTCACTTGTGAAAGGAACAATTTTGAGTGGGGACCTGAGCAGCAAGCAGCCTTTGATCAGATAAAGTGAGTAGTCTGTGCAGTGGGCTTGGGAGCAGTTCAGACTGGTCCAGATGTTAAAAACATTTTGCATCCAAATGCAAGTGCCAGTGATCCAACCTGGAGCCTTTTGGCAGAGGCTCCAAATGAGACACGTGGTGTGCACTTGGTTTCTGGAGTCATTGGTGCAGAGATTCAGGAGTGAATTACATTCCAAAAGAGAAAGAAATACTAGCAGCTCATGGAAGAGTAAAAGCACTTCTGAAGTAATTTTAACAGTCACAACTTCTTTCAGCTCCTAGATTACCAGTTTTGAACTGGATGTTCAAAGGCAGAGGTTTCTCACCACATCGTGCCACAGATGCACCCTGGTTTAAGTGGATAGCTTTGATAAGCCCAGGAGCACAAATGGGCACTCTTGCATGACCTGGTCTGGTGAAAGTGTTCACCAATTGGCCAGAAGGCACAAACTGTCCAAAATCTCCAGCAGAGAGAGCAACCTGTGATGAGGAATTTTCTCCTTATGGTGATCTCTCTGATCAGGTAAAGAACCATGCTTTGTTCACAGATGGTTCCTGTTGTCTTGTTGGGAAGAAGCGAAGGTGGAAGTCAGCAGTCTGGAGTCTTGGCAGGAGAGTTACTGAAGTGAGAGATGGAGAAGGTGAATCCAGTCAATTTTCTGAAGTAAAAGCTGTCCAGCTTGCTCTTGGTGTGGCTGAATGTGAAAATTTGGCTATCCTTTACCTCTACACTGACTCGTGAATGGTAGCCAATACTCATGGGGTTGTCTAAAAGACTGGAAAAAGAATTGTTGGCAGATGAATAAAACTCTATTTCATGTGCTGGTCTATGGAAGGAAATTGATGGTTGCCTTGAGAAAAAGCCAGTGCAAGTGTGGCACAGAGACACACACGGGCCTAAGAACAAAGCTACTCAGGAACGTAAACACAACCATGGGGCAGATCAAGCTGCTAGTGTTTCTCAAGTTGATACAAAGTATGATCTTGACCTTGATAGGAAACATGGAGGTGAGCGGTTCTGGGCTTGGTGGACAGTAGGGTGCCCAAAGGGTATTTTTTAAAAATCTGTTTAGTCTGCTAATCAGGACACGTTTCATGCCCTCAGAGGCCCATCCTGGGTTGGCAGAGGAAGGGCAGCAGCTCTCAGAGAGATGGTGCCCACAAATCACAGCCCACTTAAGCCAGGTTTATTAGCAGCTGCCTGCCCAGCCAGGCTTTCCCTTCTGATCCTTCCTCCTTATCACTCTACCAAATACGGAGCAAGTGCCTGATGAGAATGTGTGGAGGCAGAGCCTTGCCAGCCTGCATCTCAGCCCATGCTGATGTGCAGCTTCTCCCTGCTCAGACAGCTCTCAAAGATGCTTTGCTTGTGACTCTTGTCATAAATAACAGGAACAAACTTGCATTCATGCAAAAATAAGGCTTTTAATAAAGTTGCAGGAATCAAGCAATGTACAGGCCTGGGTGTGCAGGGAGACTCTGCTCTACCCTAACGCACACACTTTGTCTTCAGTTTTCTCTTTTTATATCCTATTCTATTACATATTCATTACTAATTCTAAGAAAAGGTTGGGTTTTCCTTATCAGTTTTAGGAATGGGAGGTGTCTCTTCCACACATGTCTCTTTTTATCCGGTGGTCTCTCTGGTGGTCTTCAGTGATGAAGTAAGGGGTCTTCTTCAAGTGTCCTTTCCATGAACTCTGAACTCCTTTGTGTTCCTCTGTTTGCTCATGCAAAAAGGTGGTGCAAGGAGGAATGCAGCTCCATTCAAATCCCCCCTTCCTCCCTTTGCTCATGCAAAAAGGCTGTCTCTTCCACGTGCCTCCCTTCTCCACCAACCTTTCTAGTTACTTATGACTGTTATCTTAAGCCTATTGCATACCTTTGCAATGGTGGTGCAAGGAAGAATGCAGCGCCATTCAAAATCCCCCTTCCTCCCTGTCTGTGACCTCTTGCCATGAATTGATTGGATCAAACATATATTTCTCACAATCCCCCATTTGCTTTTTGATCAGATTGATTTGTGTCTTAGCTTCAAATCTGGCAATTACTTGCTCTAGAGAGTTTAACTCTCCATTTTTTATCCTTTCTTTTGTTGCCTGAAAAATGATTATAGGTTGGGGTTTGGTTCTCTCTTCTGGGTTATCGGGTACAATGGTCACTTGCATCCCTTGCACAACCATCGTGATCAGTCTTACAAAACATGGAATGAGACAAGATACAATTAATATCACAATCAGCACTCCCCCTCCCACCAAAGCCAATTTAGTGAACCAATTGCTTACTCCCAGGTTATTTCACCAGTTCCCTAAGTTTACCCCATTCCAGGTTTGTACCGGGACATGAGCAGATCTCTTCATCTCTTTTACCAGTTGATTAACAGCATTTCCTTCATCATCTATTCCCAGGCAGCAGTTGGTTAGGTTGAATTTCCCACACACACCCCCTTCATGAGCTGGTAAATGTCTAATGCTAATCTATTTTGATCTATTGCAGTTCTCATTTGGGTATTTTGCTTCGCTACCAGGTTCAAAGCATCTCCTGTTTTGTTTACTATTAGTTCTACTACTGCTTGCAGTCTTTATTATTCTATTAGGCATATATTTTGGGGTTCCCTAACCCCAAGATCCATCTTCTGCCCATGTTGCAGGATCATAATAGGCAATGATCCTTTTGGGAGGCCACTCCTTGTCTTTCCAGTTTCCTATTTGGAGATCTCGCCTGGCTCTTCTTAGCTCATCAGTCTCAGTGTACAGATGTTTGCCTAAACTTTCTCCCTTGGAGACAGGCAGCAGGAAGAAGCTGGGTCTCATTGTTCCCAATCCAATAATATCCACCCAGGGCTGGCCACCCATTTATGATTTTGCTACCATTTTCTCAATTGGGATGGCATCTCCAGAGGAGTGCCCCATTTTTACCATGTATTTTCAGTTTCATTACACTCGTAACCCCCTTCACATTCCAAATTCCCTATAAATTGACCATCTCCCAGCAACTCCTTTCGATTATATTGGTTTGTAGGACCCACTGCTGCTTTCTGTTACCTCTCTCCATTTTCCAGGTGTTAGGATCAGAGATGTTTGCTTCCATTGATTCCCAGGGCCATCGATCTCCGTGGTTGGTACCTCTACAGACATAACAATTGGTTACATTCAATGATTTTGCAATATTCTCAGCCAAATTTACAAAAAAGTTTTTAGCAACTGTTGGAATTTCATACTTAACTCCTGATTCTATTTCATGATAAAATGAATGAAATACCAAATGTTGTGATTTTCCTTCGATACTGGCAGCATTGGCCAGGATCCTCTGGGCAGATATATTTTTCTTACCCACTATAATAACATCTCCACACCATATTCCCACCATTTGAAGCACTGTGGTTGTTAATAGCCTAGCAAGCATCAAAAGTGACCCAAAGTGGCTGCGTCAGTGGTCATTTGGCTTCTTCCTAACAATTTTCCTTTCTTATAATTTGCCCTTATTTCTACGCACCATAGATAGACTACTTCCTTTGGATCATAACAAGTGATTTTTAATGTCTCATTACACCTGTTTTTTATAACAGGGATCTGACTTTTATCCTTTACCCTCATAAATTGTATGGTAGACCAGTGTTTGAGACACAGTTTTGCCCCTCTGAGTTGCAGTAACGCAGTCACTGCAATTCTGGGCTTGTCCCAGAGCTTAACCCAGATATGCACAGAAGAGGTCCGGTTCGGGCCACGTTACTCGGCGTTCGCAGCCCAGAGGGGTTGCAGCCCTCGGCAGACCTTCTTCAGCCGCAGCACTGGTTCCCACTCTGGTCTTGCCCTCTGTTTATTTCCTTGGCTGTCTCTCACTGCCCTTTTGCTTTTCTTGAAATATGTGTCAGAAATTAAATTAAAACAAATGAACAAACTAAACTCTTCCCCACTACACAATCCCTCCTGTTTGTAACAATTTCAACACCTTCTGTCAGTTTTGAGTATTGGTTATGAAGTCCCAATTAGTCCCTTAGGAGTGATAAGTGTTTAGAAATTCCACCAGTGCTTATCTTACTGCCTCCTTAGTGTCACTTTTTTTTTCTCCTGCGTCCGAAGTCGCTTGCCACTCCTGGGCAGGTCCTTTTACTCGTGAGGCGTGTGTCCATCCTTTTTCTGCTGTTCTGAGGGCAGTTTCTGTGGTGAGCAACACAAGAAAAGGGCCTTCCCACATAGTTAGCAAAGTTTATTCTTTCCAAGTCTTTATCAGTACCTTATCACCAGGTTTAATTTTGTGGATTGCAAACCTCAGAGGTGGCGTTTGATCTGGTATCCCCATCTCCTGTAATTCATCTTGCCTTTTGAGGATTTCTATGACATACTTCTATATGTTCTTATCCTCTGCCAGTTTGTTACCCGTGGGCATCCCAGCCCAATATGGCATTCCCTATAGCATTTCATAGGGGGAAAGTCCCGTGCTGCTCTGTGGTTTTGTCCTTAGGTTTAACAATGCTATAGGCAGACATTTAATCCATGGTAATTGAGTTTCCAACATGAATTTTGCTAATTGTTGTTTTAGTGTTTGATTCATTCGTTCAACCTTCCTTGAACTCTGGGGGTGCTATGGAGTGTGATATTCCCATGAAATATCTCAGGTTTCTGATAGTTTACTAATTATTTTTTGAGGTAAAATGTGTCCCTTGATCTGAATCAATATGTTCCACTACCCCATATCTTGGTATTATATTTTCCAATAATGCCTTTACCACAATATGTGCAGTTTCTCTGCTCACTGGGTAAGCTTCCACCTATTAGGTTAGGTGATCTACTATAACTAATAAGTATTTTACCCTTTTGTTGTATCCTTCCACCCATTGCCTACAATATCCAAGAAGTCCCAATAACTGCCTGACTTCCGTCTTGTTTTCTGGAGTCTTAATCCCCAAGATCCCAGATATTCTTTCAGGGTCTAGTTTCTTTTCCCCTTTGCTCAACCAATGTCCTAAATACTTTACTTCTTGTTCCACAAATTGTAGCTTCTGTTTGATACCTTAAGTCCTTTTGCTCAAAAAAAAAAAAAAAAAGAAATTAGAGTCTGTATGGTGGCTTCTCGGACTGCCTCTTCAATTTTTCCTGCTATCAATAAGTCATCCACACACTACAACAATTTTGTCCCCTCTGGAAACACCAGCTGTTCTAATAACTTCTCCAATGTTTGACCAAATAAGTTTGACCAAATAAGCTGGGGGACTCTGTAAATCCCTGAAGTAATACCATCCACCTTAACTGTTTTCTTCTCCCTATCTCTGGATTTTCCCATTCAAAAGCAAAGTGATCCCTTGATTCCTCCTTTAGTGGACAAACCCAGAAGGCATCCTTTAGGTCTGCTACACTGTACCACTGAAATTCTGGAGGTGAATTGTTTCTTTGTAGACTATTGTTGTGGAGGGCCTGTAGGCCCGAGAGCAGGCTTATTTATGCGTGCTCTGCCTGGACATGTCTCTGCCTGAACCAGGAGTAAACGAGAACAAAGGGACACCTGATTGTGTAAGTCCCCACACACCCAGCTTGGGCCTGCCTGGTGCTGGGCCCACGTGATTCCCATACCTGAAGTCCAGGCCTGTGGGTTTTACCTGGTGTGGTAGGGTTCGGCTGACTGCCAACCCAATTGGTTCATTCGAGTGGCCAATGAGACCATCAACTCTTGGCCCACATTTGATAAATAGGGATGCACAGGCCACATGAAAGGCCTTCCCCACATTAACTTGCAGCTCTGCCACGTGCTTACCTGCCTGCCTGCCTTTGTATGAGTGCCTGATGTGCACATTGCCGTGGGAAGCCGGGAGCAGACCCACTTGTCTGCGTTCGATCAGCCTGAGAAGCAAGCCTGGACCCATGCTCAGACTGCACGAAATCCTGCCTGTGCACCTGGAGATCCTGTCTGCGTATCCCTGGAGAGAGCAGCCAGCAGAATCCAGAAGCAGTAAGGAGCAGAGCCTGCCATTTCCCCTGATGCTGGAGGATTCCAGCCTAGAAGTCCACAGGCAGAGATCCTGAAGAATTGGACACTTGCAGTAGGCTGATGCAGCCGCGGAGGGTGATTAATAATTGGTAAGAATTGTGAGTAGATGCCTCTGTAATTTCTGTTACCTCTGCCATAAAGCAGAGAGCAGTTTTCAGCTCAGCTTTGCTGGGCAAACAGTACAAGACCTCAGGTGCCATTGAGCCACGGGGAAACACTCTCTCTCTGTTAAGTTTGAATGTTTGGTAGTTATCAATAAGTTTTCTGTAGATTTATATCCTAGAATGTCTTCATAATGGTGTAAAGAACCCTGTAATATTAAAGTTCAGTGGTTGGGGGTGGCGAGAGTTGAAATATTGGAAGTTAATAAATTTATATTTTTTTTATAGGTATTCTCTCTTAATTAATTTCTCTTCTCTGGCATATCAGCGTAGGCACTGAGAAACCCCATCCACGACACAGCTATGCTCTGCCTCCAGTAATAATAACAAATAATTTAGACAAATTTTATTTTCTGCTTCCATTTCTACTTCCTTTAAACCAGGTACTTTAAATGGTTCTCCTTTAGCTCCTATGACCATTAAGTGATTCTTCCCTTTTTGTACCCCTGTTGGGATTTTTTTAATTTAATGGTGGTATTCTCAGCTCCTGTGTCCACTAAAAACTCCTCTTCCTCCTTATGGGGACCTATTAATAATTTTATCAAGGGTTCAGTAGGTGATGGGGTCCCCAAAAGATACAGCCCCTGACTCCCCTAGTGTTCCTTCAATACTTTCTCATTCTGTGTCCTTTTGCGGCAGTATTTCTGGATATGTCCTTTCTTATTGCAACAATAACACACAGGAGGTTCTTTCTCTTGAACTCTGATTCTCCAGAGGCCCCTTGGGCCCCATCCTTTTTAATTCTTTAGTTGTAGCTTGTACTTTCCAACCCTCCCTCACTGCTGCTACAAGGATCTTAGCTCTTGCTTGCTGTTTTTCTGTGTCACTTCAGACAGATACTTTCTGGGTTTCTCTAACTCCTCTAATCCTTTCTCCTGCTGATTTTCCAATTTTTCAAGTTTCCTTCTAATGTCTTCCTAAGCTTTGGCCACAAGCTATGTCCTTAGGAGGGCAACCCCTGCCACTGAATGAGGATCCTATTCCTGAATGCATTTGTAAACTCTTTCTCAGCCTTTCCATCTAGTCTCTCAGCCACTCCTAAGGGATCATCCAATAGCATTCCCATTTCCTTCTTAAAATTTCTTACATCAGTCGTATTCAATGGTATGGCCATGAAACCTATCTCTCCTTGATTGCCCCCTGAAGGGACTTCCCTTAGTGGATACAAGTCAGCCCTTACATTCTCCCTTGTACTATTCCTCATTCTAGTAGCCGGCACTGGGACTGGAGCCGCCGCAAAAGGGGAAGCCGAAGAAAGAGAGGCTGAAGCAGCAGCAGTAAGGGGGGGGGTGGGAGGAGGGCTGAAGCAGTGGCAGCAGCAATGGAGGGAGGGGGGCTGGAACAGGTGGTGAGTTATCTAAGGGTTCCCATTCATCCCTCTTCTCCCTTTTTTCTCTTTCTGCTGTTAGAGCATACAGCGCTGTAACTTTTCTTTCTGCTGATAGTTCCCAGAGCGCAGCATATTCACCCTCCTCCGGGCTAAACGTTTTCCTGTTGCTCACATATTCTACCAGGGCTTGACAAACCCAGTCCTCTGAAAACCCAAACATAGACCAATGAACATGTGGACGTATTGGTTCCTTTGGCCATATTATACAATAATGGACTAATTTAATCTTTGTTTTCGCTTTTCTGGGGCCCTTATCATTCCACTATTTAGTCTGGTAACTTTGATTCATTCCCTCTGTTAGGGTCTTGGGTCCTCAACTTACTTTGACCCATCTTTCATGACTGCCTAAAAGAGCATCTTACAGGGAGTTAAACGACCCTCCTTTAACCCACCCACGAGTCCTTCACCGGCCAAGTCCCTCGTGGGAGTTTGGAACCACGGTTATCAGACCTCTGCACTCAATTCGGAGTCAGACTCTGTCTCAAACACGCTCTTTCATACCAGGCATTCGAATCCCACCCAACCAAACGGCTTCCACAATACTCACAACTCCATCGTCTTCGCTCAGGTCCGTGCGCACAGAATTAAGGGTCTATAAAAATGGCAGCAGCCTCATCAGGGAGCTCAAAAAAATGTATTGGTTGATTCTGGCAGAGTTCAGGATATCACCAGCCCCAACTGGCCCTTCCCAGGGAGCCATCAAGAGGTGGGGCGCCCCTCCCATAGGTGAACCTTCGGGGTCTAGTGATATCCCGGACGAGGTCTCAATTTGTCATAAATAACAGGAACAAACTTGCATTCATGCAAAAATAAGGCTTTTAATAGCGTTGCAGGAATCAAGCAATGTACAGGCCTGGGTGTGCAGGGAGACTCTGCTCTACCCTAACGCACACACTTTGTCTTCAGTTTTCTCTTTTTATATCCTATTCTATTACATATTCATTACTAATTCTAAGAAAAGGTTGGGTTTTCCTTATCAGTTTTAGGAATGGGAGGTGTCTCTTCCACACATGTCTCTTTTTATCCGGTGGTCTCTCTGGTGGTCTTCAGTGATGAAGTAAGGGGTCTTCTTCAAGTGTCCTTTCCATGAACTCTGAACTCCTTTGTGTTCCTCTGTTTGCTCATGCAAAAAGGTGGTGCAAGGAGGAATGCAGCTCCATTCAAATCCCCCCTTCCTCCCTTTGCTCATGCAAAAAGGCTGTCTCTTCCACGTGCCTCCCTTCTCCACCAACCTTTCTAGTTTCTAGTTATTGTTATCTTAAGCCTATTGCATACCTTTGCAATGGTGGTGCAAGGAGGAATGTAATTCCATTCAAAATCCCCCTTCCTCCCTGTCTGTGACCTCTTGCCATGAATTGATTGGATCAAACATATATTTCTCACACTCTTAAACACTTTGCTGGCTTCTTTTCTTCCATCCCCGCACACTCATCCTTTCCAACCCTGCGCATGCATCACCCATCCCTTAGAGAACGTTTTAAAGCCCCACACCTGAAAGTGCAGGGGGTGCCTATTCTGTGCTCTGTGGCTGTGCTCTTGCAGTCGGATGGAAGTGGGAAGCATTTTCCCTGGTGAGTGTGTGCGAGTGCAAACCCCACCACTCTGGGTGTTTGAGCAGCACCTCAGGGAAAATGCTTGCTGGCATCGTGTTGGCTCTGAGAAGATTGCAGCTCATAAGCTGTGGGTCAGACAACATGGTTAGATGCTCTCTCCTCTTCATCTGGGATTTGGGAATGAGAGAGGGTCTTGGGGGAGGAGGTCTCTGGGAGACGGCAGAGGTACTTTCCACTTTTTCACTCTTAGCTGTTAGTTATTGCTATTCTTCCCTGACTTTTTTGGTGCTACCTTACTCCTTTTTTACTCTTCTTCCTTGACCAAACAAACTCTCAAACACAGCTTGGAGGAGAAGGCCTGGGGGTGTCATCTGGTGCCAAGGTGCCCAGCAGCCAGCACTGGTTGCTGGCAGCCCAGAGCCAGCTGTGTGCTGTCTGCAGCCAGAGCAGGGAGAGCAGCAGCACAGGAGGGGATTCTGCCCCTCCAGTCTGCTCTGCTCGGACCTCACCTGCAGCACTGCCTCCAGTGCTGGGGAACACAGCACAAGAAGGACCTGGACCTGCTGCAGAGGGGACAGAGGAGGCCAGAAAGATGCTCAGAGGGCTGCAAAACCTCCTCTGTGGGGACAGGCTGTTCAGCCTGGAGAAGATAAGACTGCGGTATCTGAAGGGGCTCTAGAAGAGCTGGGGAGGGACTTGTGACAAGGACTGGGAGCGCCAGGATGAGGGACAATGGCTCTGAGCTGGGAGGGGGGAGAGTAAGAGTAAGGAAGGAATTTTTGTGAGTGAGGGTGGGGAGAGACTGCCACAGGTTGCCAAGGGAGGTTGTGGCTGCCTCCTACCTGGAGTTGCTCAACGTCTGAGTAAGTTGTGCCGGTGGGAGGTGTCGCTGCCCATGGCAAGTGGTTGCAACTGGATGATCTTGAAGGTCTCTTCCGACCCAACCCATTCTCTGCTTCTCTGACTCTGTCCCAGGACCAGGCTGTTGAACGAAGCTGCTCAGCAGCATGGGTCCTGCAGAGCAGCAGCATTCGCTGTCCTGCAGGGCAGCCAAGGGCTCTTTAGGAGGCTTTCTTCAGCTGGCTGCAGAAGCAGCTCAGTGATTAACTGTTTTATTGTCTCCAGCCATTAGGAGTATGTTGCCTCTTGTGTTTGGCTTGTTCTAAAGGATTGCTTTGGCAACTGTTCTTTGATGGCTGCGAAACAGCGTGGAGAAGGGATACAAAAGGTAACTACTGCTCCTCTGTCCCACAATTGCCCTAGGAGGAAAGTTGGCCAAGGGGACCAATCGTTTCTTGGCTGCCTTCTTTCTGAAGGCAAACCTAATGTTTGTCCTTCATTTCTTGAAGGGCTTCTCCCGTTTGCTACAGCTTCCAAAGAAAACTGCATCAGGGGTTGGATTGCTACAAGCTGAGGGATTCCTAGGGCCCTGCCCACCTGAAGACGTCCACTTAAGCTGGATCTTTTTCAGCGTGTACCCCTGGGTGGGTGGGTGTTTGTTTGTGAAAGGTGATTTGCTCAGCTATTTATAGACATTGATACTAGCTGCTTTCAGCTTTAGGGCACATTTTCCAGGTGGGGGAAAAAAACCCAAGCCCTTGAGAGAGCAAACTGCTTTGGGCTGCTTCCTACCCACAGAATTTCCCTTCTGTGACAGCAGGAGCTGAGAAATCTCCTTTAGCTGTGCCACAGACACCACAGCTCTGGCTCAAACTGCACAGGTTTCATCTACTGTCTCCCTTGGCTCTTCACACTTCAGCAGAGAAGCTACAGCAACCTGAATCATAGAATCATAGGCTCAAGCAGGTTGGAAGTGAGCTCCAAGCTCATCCAGACCAACCTAGCACCCAGCCCTGTCCATGGCACTAAGTGCCTCGGCCAGGCTTGGCTTCAGCACTTCCAGGCACAGGCCACTCCACCACCTCCCTGGGCAGCCCATTCCAGTGCAAATCACTCTCCCTGCCAACAACTTCCTCCTAACATCCAGCCTGAACCTGCCCTGGCACAGCTTGGGGCTGTGTGCCCTTGTTCTGTCCCAACCCCCCCCGGCTACAGCCTCCCTTCAGGTAGCTGTAGACAGCAGCTCCTCATCTGTAGGGGCTGGGAATGCTGCAGATACCTCAGCTCTGGACCATCCAGCACTGCATCCCTGTCTGGCCTTTGGGAGGGAAAAGAGTTTAGTAAAGGTCTGCTTTGCACTAGCAACAAAGCTCTCAGCTGCTGCTTCTTCCTAGCTACTTTCAAAGCTGTATCAATGGAAATAAAGATACTCTAGAAACTAGAGCAATAGCAATAAAAAGCAACCCCTCACATCTCCAGAAGGTGCAGCAGTGCTGAGCAACAGCTGGATCAGCTCTGGGGTGTGCAAACAATACCTCCTTCACCCAGCAGGCACATCCACTGCAAGCTCAGCATTGCTAACATCCACGAACCCACATGGACAGCCCCAGGCTTCAGGCAAGCTCACAGCTCTGGCAGTCTTTCCATGAGGAGAGTTGTGATGGTTTGGATGTTAACCGCCTCGACTCAGGAAAGAGTCTTTTCCCTCTGTGAAGAAAACATCAGGAACAGTCTCTTGGTATATGGCATCAGGGGAAGAGGTGTAGATGAGATGGCTGTAGACCTCTGCTGGAGGAAAATCGGGAGCAGTCTCACTGCAGGGCATCAGTGAAGAATCAGGTGCAGGGTTCTGTCGAACGCCTCATTGTGATGTGATTCTGTAGGACTTTCTCTGGATAGCTGCTGGTGTGTAGGTTCTGTTGGACGCCTCATTGTGATGTGATGGTGTAACTAGAAAAACAACTTGTAACCCCTTATGAACTATAATACAAGTATTACACAACTATGATACAAATATTATACAACTATAATACAAGATAACATGTAATGCCTGGAATACATGGAATCAACTCTGAGATTTTAAACCTTTTCTGTGGAAGAATTTCTCACCAGTCGAGGACATAAAGTCATAAACATGGGTAACTGGCGCTGAGAACGTCCTTGGTTCCCAGCGAGGCTAGGAAATCGAGATGTAAACAACTGAGCACCCCACACACAGCTGCAGTGGGCAGAGACTAGATAACTAAGGGGGCTGGAGTGGGTGGTCTGGGAGGCTGACCCTTAGAATGTTGTGATAAGTTAACCTATGCACACCTTACATGTAACCCTGGACCCTCTGACTGTAACCAATCTTAAGCTGAGCACGCCTCTTGCTAGAACGCATATAAGTCACTGTATCACGGAAATAAAGGGGATTTGACCATCTAACCATATTGGTGAACAAAGAGTCATCTTCCCATAGCGCTCCACCGAACGTGATTCCCAACACTTTTCAGCTAAAGAGAGATTTCTCTGGGGCACACACTCGATAGTACCAGTTTCAAGCATTACCCAATATGTGTGACCAGGACCCTCTGCAGATACCACCCCTTTGATAGGTTTTCCCCCACCAGAGGCAGGAGCAACCCACACAGTCTTTCCCAGTAGATTCCTTTCACAGACTACAGGAACTCCATCTCCCTCAACTATGGGCAGTAGGGAAGACTGAGCAGGACCAGCTCTGTTGACTGATCCCCTGCTGTTCACCAGCCAAGTGGCTTCTGCAAGGTGCTTCTCCCAGGTTTTGAGAGTTCCACCTCCCATAGCCTTCAGGGTGGTTTTCAGCAGGCCATTGTGACGCTCAATCTTTCCTGCAGCTTGTGGGTAGTATGGGATGTGGTAAACCCACTCTATCGCATGCTCTTTTGCCCAGTTGCTTACAGGGTTGTTCTTGAAATGGGTCCCGTTGTCTGACTCTATTCTCTCTGGGGTACCATGTCTCCACAGGATGTGGCTCTGCAGACCCAGAATGGTGTTACAGGCAGTAGCACGAGGTACTGGGTAGGTTTCCAGCCACCCCATGCTTCCCTCCACCATGGTTAACACATACTGCTTGCCACTGAGAGACCGAGGCAGAGTGCTGTAATCGATCTGCCAGGCCTCCCCATACTTGTACTTTGACCACAAAGGCTTCATGTGCTTTGCTTGCTTCATGGCGGCACAGATGTCACAGTCATGGATAACCTGAGCTATGGCATCCATGGGTATGTTCACAGACCTGTCTTGGGCCCACTGGTGTGTGGCAGCTCTTCCTTGGTGGCCAGAAAAGTCATGTGCCCACTGAGCTAAGAACAGTTCACCTTTGTGCTTCCAGTCCAGATCTATCTGGCAGATGTGGGCAGCCAAGTCAGCTTGGTGGTTGTGTTGTTGTTCTTCAGTGGCTCTGCTCTTGGGGATGTGAGCACTGATCTGTCTGATTTTAACTGGTAGTCTGTCCAGGCATGCAGAAATGTCTTGCCAGAGGTCAGCAGCCCAAATAGCTTCCCTTCTCTCTGCCAGTCATTTCTCTTCCACTCCTTCAGCCACCCCCATAAGGCATTTGCTACCATCCATGAGTCAGTGTAGATGTATAGCATTGGCCACTGTTCTCTCTCTGTGATGTCCAGGGCCAGCTGGATGGCTTTCACCTCAGCATACTGGCTGGATTCGCCTTCTCCATCTTTTGCCTCTGCAACCCTGCATGTAGGGTTCCAGACGGCAGCCTTCCATCTCTGCTTGCTGCCTACCAGGCGGCAGGATCCATCTGTGAACAGAGCGTATGCCTTTTCCTCCTCAGGAAGGTCACTGTATGGGGGGGCTTCCTCGGCATGGGTCACTGCCTTCTCTTCTGCTGGCTTTCTGAAGTCAGTGCCCTCTGGCCAGTTGGTGATGACCTCTGCAATGCCTGGTCACTCAAGAGTCCCCATCCTAGCTCTGTGAGTTATCAGAGCCATCCACTTACTCCAAGTGGCATCTGCGGCATGGTGCAGTTGAACCTTTCCCTTTAAACATCCAAGTCAGGACTGGAAGCCTTGGAGCTAAAAGGAGTGGTGACTCCATCCCAATCACCTCTGAGGCAGGTCTAACTCCCTCACAGGCAGCTAGGACTTCCTTCTCTGTGGGGGTATAATTGGCCTCTGAGCCTTTGTGCACCTTGCTCCAGAACCCAAGTGGGCGGCCTTGTGTCTCGTCAGGAGCTTTCTGCCATAAGCTCCAGCTAGGACCATTCTCACCGGCTGCTGTGTAGAGAATGTTCTTAATCTCTGGGCCGGTTCGAACTGGTCCCAAGGCCATGGCATGGACCACCTCTCGTTTGATCTGGTCAAATGCCACCTGCTGCTCAGGTCCCCACCCAAAGTTATTTCTCTTTCTTGTAACGTCAAAGAGGGGTTTCACAATTTGACTGTACCCGGGAATGTGCATGTTCCAAAAGCCCACAAACCCCAGGAAGGATTGTGTCTCCTTCTGGTTAGTGAGTTCCACCATAGTGGCCACTTTATTCACCACATCCATAGGGATGTGGTGTCGGCCATCCTGCCATCGAACTCCCAGGAACTGGATCTCTCTGGCAGGCCCTTTCACTTTGCTTCTCTTAATGGCAAAACCTGCATCCAACAGGATATTAATGATCTTCTCACCCTTCTGGAAGACCTCCTCTGCTGTCTCACCCCATACAATGATGTCATCGATGAATTGCAGGTGTTCCGGAGCTCCACCCTTCTCCAGTGCGTTCTGGATGATGCTATGGCAGATTGTAGGGCTGTGCTTCCACCCTTGAGGCAGTCTGTTCCAGTGGTACTGGTCTCCTCTCCAGGTGAAGGCAAACTGCAGCCTACATTCTTCTGCAATGGGGATGGA
Organism: Pogoniulus pusillus; assembly: GCF_015220805.1. NCBI lineage: Eukaryota > Metazoa > Chordata > Aves > Piciformes > Lybiidae > Pogoniulus > Pogoniulus pusillus. The sequence goes on along the minus strand of NC_087268.1, from coordinate 19,558,824 downwards.
GAAGGAAGCATTAGCAATGTCAGTTGTGGCCTCCTTCATTTACAGTTCATACTAGAGCTCCAACATATCAGGCACGGCTGCACTGATTGGAGGAGTCACTTCATTCAGGCCTCTGAAGTGCACAGTCAGCCTCCATTCCCCATTCTCCTTCTGCACTGGCCATATCAGACTGTTGAAGGGCGAGTGGCTCTTGCTGATGACAAGCTGCTGCTCCAGGCGGTGAATCAGCTGCTGCATGGGTAGCAGGGAGTGTCTGTTGGTGCAGTATTGCCTACAATGAACTACATGAGAAGCAATAGGACAGGAAGTGGGGGGGGAGTGGGTTAACCATCACCTGGAGTGTGACCCACCCCTGGGGAGGGGTCAAGACCCCTAGGGTCAGGTTCAGGGTTACTCCTCCTGGAGTGTTAACCCTATACACCCCTACCCCTCTTAACCTTACCCCAGTCTCAAGGAAGAACAGAGGTTCGGCCAGGGGAGGTTAGGAAGCAAAGTGGATTAGTAAAAAAAAAAATGCAGGGTGAGGTTAGAGAGTACAATGCAGCTCAGAGCTCACCAGCAGCAGAAGCGAGACTCCCTTATCTATGTTTCGCTTTTTGTTTTTATACATCTCAGCGAGCCTATGAGGGAAGTAAACATCACCATTGTTTTCCTTTCACAGACTATAATCTAGTTCTTCTCACCAAAACATTCTAGCTAGCTTCAAACTAGCACAGTCACTGAATATCTGGTAAAGCCATTTTAGATAGCATCTCTAGAAAAGAAATACTCTGGGCTTTTATACATTTCTGCTATGTCTATTTCAAATCACAGCAGGTCCAAAGTGCAATGTTTAAAAGCTGTAAATATTTTAATTTTCATTTCAGAACTTTCCATTCATGAAATCACAGAATTTTAGAATTTCTCAAGCTGGAAGGATCACCGAGATCAATTTCCTGCTCCTCTCAGAACTACTTAAAACTAAACCATGTGTCCAAAAAGCATTGTTGAGATGCTCTTTGAACAGACTTGGTGCTATGGCTATTTCCCTGAGGAGCCTGTTCCAAGAACCTTTTCATAACATTCAAGCTGCACTTCCCCTCTTGCAGCTCCATTCTGTTTCCTCACATCCTGTTCCTGGTCATCAGAGAGAGGAGATCAGCACCAGGACTATCCTGTCCCAGCTGAAGAATCAGGCAGTAGCTCTTGTTACATTTCATACTGTTGTTGGTGACTGCTCAGCTCTCAAATCTATCCAGATCTCTCTTTTCTAGGGACTCTCAAAGGAGTTCCTAGATCTTCTAGTTCAGTGTCACCACCAAACATAGTTAATATACATATGATTCCTTGTCCAGATCATTTATGAAAATATTAAGGAGCACTGGTCATAAAATTGCACCTTGGGGACCCCTCAGCCACTGGTCACCAGCCTGGTGTAATGTAACCCCATGTCCTACAATCCTTTGAGCCCAGTCTATCAATCAGTTGCTCACCCAATGCATTACAGACTTTGTCTAGCTGTGTGCTGGACATTTTATTCAGATGGATTCTGCAAGAGACGGTGTCAAAAGCTTTGCTAAAATTGAAGTCCACCACATCTATTGGCTTCCCTTGGTCAACTCAAGACACTTGGAAAAGAAGAAGGTTATCAGGAGTAATCAGCATGGATTTAGCAAGGTGAAGTCATGCTTGACTAACCTGATAGCACTGTGTGATGCCATAACTGAATGGGTAGATTCAGGGAGACCAGTGGATGTAGTCTACCTTGATGTTAGCAAGGCCTTTAACACCATCTCTCATGACATCCTAGTGAGCAAACTCAGGAAATGTGGGATGGAAGAGCAGACAGTGAGGTAGATTAGCAACTGGTTACAGGATAGAGTTGAAAGAGTTGATCAATGGTGCCAGCTCCATCTGGAGAGCTGTAACCAGTGGAGTCCTCCAGGGATCAGTGCTGGGTCCAGTCCTGTTCAACATCTTCATCAATGATATTGATGAGGGCACAGACAGATAGACGGAGTCCACTTAGCAAGTTTACTGATGACCCCAAACTGGGATGCTTGGCTGAGACAGCTGCAGGCTGTGCTGCCATCCAGTGAAACCTGGACAGACAGAGTTTGCCACAGAGGAACCAAAAGAGGTTCAACAAGGACAAGTGTACCTTGGCAGGAGTAATAAAGTGCACCAGTACAAGCTGGGAAGTGATCTGCTGGAGAGCAGCCTTGTGGAGAGGGACCTGGGAGTGCTGGTGGGAAACAAGTTAACCATGGCACAGCAATGTGCTCTGGTGGCCAAGAAGGCCAATGAGATCCTGGGGTGTATTAAGAATAGTGTGCCCAGCAGATCAAGGGAGGTTCTCTTTCTCCTCTGCTCTGGTATGGTGAGACCTCATCTTAAGTACTGTGTTCAGTTTCAGAGAGACAGGGTGTCCTGGAGTCCTGTATACCCCAAATTCCTCTTCCTCTGTGGTTTGAATGGGGGAGGAAAAGGCGCAAAAAGACCTGTTTCCCCCCCCTGCTCTGCAGGCGTGGAGTGGGGGGGAGAAAGAGGCCCTTCTGGCATGAGGGGTGCCCCGTGCAGTGCCCGTGCTGGAATCGGGCTGGGGATTGGCTGTGGTCTTCATGCCTAGGAAGTGGTAACTCTGCTCTTTGTCTAAAAAGAGTATAAATATTGGGGGACTTTCCGCCTTGGGGTTCCTGCCTTAGAGTTCTCCCCGCTGTGTGGTGGTTTGGCTATTACCCGCCCCCCCACACTTTAGGAAACCCCTAGCTAGGCTCAGCCGGACTCTGGGAATATAAATGAAGCTGTTTATTTACAGCTAGCACAATATACAAGCAGCTATTTACAGTATATACAGTTATATACAGAAATATACAAGTTAAAAGTAATACAGAAACACAACTCCCCTCCCAGAAACCTGAGTCCCCAGGAGGGGCTCTCAACCACCCCTGCACCTTCCCCCTGACCCTCTCAACCTTACCCCAGTCCTAAGGAAGAATAGAGGTTCAGCCAATAGGTTAAGAGGCAAGGTTAGTGGCAGTGAGGTTAGGGAGATGTAGCTCAGTCCGAAGCCAGAAGCAGAGTGAGTAAAAAATGGCAAAAGTATTATCTAATGTTTACTTTCTTGTTCCCATACCTCTCAGCGAGACTATGAGGGGAGTAGACATAACCATTGTTTTCCTTTTCATAGCCTATGATCTAGTTCTTTTCACCAAAACATTCTAGCCTGCTTTAAACTAGCACAATCCACCCCTGTCTACTTCGCTCAGAGTATCGCTGAGAATTATCTGATCAAATATAAACCAATATTTACACTAATGAGTATCATAAGTTCAGTTCACACTTCATTCCAGCCATCTCAGATGTAGGTGATTCAAAAGCTCAGAACAGTTTGTCTCCTCACAGATGAGATGAGAACAGGGACTCCCAGGTGACACTAGGTTCGTGCTCATGTACTGTAGATTCTCTCGTAGATGCTTTCAGTGTTGGACGCCGATGGTACCTAGAACAGAAAACTCCTAACAGCTTATATTATACACTCTGAATTTAAACTCTCTCAGCTAAGGTTAGATTTCTCTGTGGAATACACTGGATTTCACCATTCTCCTGCATTACCCAGTAGGTGTGACCAGGACCTTCAGCAGACACCACCCCTCGGACAGGTTTCCCTTTGCCCGAAGCAGAAAATACCCAAACAGTTTTCCCTAACAGATTCTTTTCATGTACAACAGGAACTTTATCACCCTCTACTGTTTGGACCAAGTCTGATTGTGCAGGTCCTGCTCTGTTTACTGAACCTCTACTATTTACCAACCAGATAGCTTGTGCTAAATGTTTGTCCCAGTTTTTCGGAGTTCCACCCCCCCATGGCTTTTAGGGTGGTTTTCAGCAAACCGTTGTAGCGCTCAATCTTCCCTGAAGCTGGTGCATAGTAGGGTATGTGATAGATCCACTCAATACCATGCTTTTTGGCCCAGTTTTTCACAAGATTGTTCTTGAAATGAGTGCCATTGTCTGACTTGATTCTCTCTGGAGTTCCATGTCTCCACATGATCTGTCTCTCCAAGCCATGAGTGGTGTTACGTGCAGTAGCATGTGGAACTGGATAGGTTTCCAGCCATCAGGTGCTGGCCTATACCATCGTTAGCACATACTGCTTGCCAGAAAGAGATCGAGGTAAAGTGATGTAGTCAATCTGCCTGGCTTCACCATACTTGTACTTTGACCATCTCTCACCATACCATAAGGGCTTGATTTGCTTAGCCTGCTTAATTGCAGCACAAATGTCACAGTCATGGATGACTTGGGTGATAGCGTCCATGGACAAGTCAATTGACCTATTGCGTGCCCATCAGTACGTTGCATCTCTGCCTTGATGTCCAGATGAGTCATGGGCCCACCGAGCTAAGAACAGTTCACCTCGGTGTTTCCAATCAAGGTCAAGATCAGAGTTGGTATCAACTTGAGAAATTCTAGTAGCTTGGTCTGCCTGCTGGTTGTGTTGGTGTTCCTCAGTGGCTCTATTCTTAGGCATGTGTGCATCTACATGCTGCACCTTCAGTGGAATTCTCTCCAGCCATGCATCAATGTCCTGCCATAGATCAGCACACCAAATAGGCTTTCCTTTCCTCTGCCAACCATTCTTCTTCCAGTCCTTTAGCCAACCCCATAGAGCATTGGCTACCATCCATGAGTCGGTGTAGAGGTAAAGGATAGGCCAATTTTTACGTTCAGCCACATCAAGAGCAAGTTGGACAGCTTTTACCTCAGCAAACTGACTGTATTCTCCTTCTCCATCTCTCGCTTCGGTAACTCTCCTGGTAGGACTCCAGACTGCTGACTTCCATCTTCCCTTGTTCCTAACAAGACGACAGGAACCATCTGTGAACAAAGCATAGCTCTTTTCCTGATCAGAGAGATCACCATAGGGAGGAGCTTCCTCAGCATGAGTTATTTTCTCCTCTGGAGGTTTGGAACAGTCTGTGCCTTCCGGCCAGTTGGTGATCACCTCCACCAGACCAGGTCAATCAAGATTACCCATTTGTGCTCGTTAGGTTATCAAAGCCATCCATTTAGGCCAGGTTGAATCTGTGGCGTGATGCGGTACTGAACCTTTGTCTTTGAACATCCAGTTTAGAACTGGCAGTCTAGGAGCTAAAAGCAATTGTGACTCAGTTCCAATCACTTCAGAAGCTGCTTTCACTCTTTCACAGGCTGCTAGTATCTCTTTCTCTGTTGCTGTGTAATTTGCCTCTGAACCCCTGTAGCCATGACCCCAGAAACCAAGTGGACGACCATGTGTCTCGTTTGGAGCTCTCTGCCAAAGGCTCCAAGTTGGACCATTGTCACTGGCAGCCGTGTACAGAATGTTCTTAATGTCCGGACCAGATTGCACAGGTCCCAAGCCCACTGCATGGACTACTTCTCGTTTGATCTGATCAAAGGCTGCTTGTTGTTTAGGTCCCCACTCAAAATTGTTTCTCTTACGAGTCACATCATGCAGAGGTTTGACAATTTGACTGAATCCAGGAATGTGTAGTCTCCAAAATCCCACTACACCCAGAAAAGAGAGGGTATCCTTCTTGTTGGTGGGAACTGCCATGGTGGAGACTTTGTTGATCATATCCTGTTCAATGTGACGGCGACCATCCTGCCACCACAGTCCCAGGAACTGAATTTCTCTGGCAGATCCTTTGACCTTGTCTCTCTTAATGGCAAAACCTGCTTGCAACAGAATGTCAATGATTTTGTTACCTTTCTCGAAGACTTCCTCAGCAGTTTGGACCCACACAATGATGTCGTCGATGGACTGTATGTGCTCTGGAGCTTTACCTTTCTGCAGTGCATTGTGGATGACTGAGTGACAGATCGTTGAGCTGTGTTTCCACCCATGGGGCAAAACATTGAACTGGTACTGGATTCCTCTCCAGGTGAATGCAAACTGAAGCCTGCACTCCTTTGCTATGGGAATAGAGAAGAAAGCATTAGCAATGTCTATGGTTGCATACCATTTAGCCTCCTTCGATTCCAGCTCATACTGGAGTTCCAGCATGTCCGGCACAGCTGCGCTCATGGGTGGAGTCACCTCGTTGAGGGCATGAAAATCAGCTGTGAGTCTCCAATCGCCATTAAGTTTACACACAGGCCAGATGGGACTGTTGAAAGGTGAATGAGCTTTCTCCATGACAGCCTGACTCTCCAGTTGACGAATCAGCTGATGAATGGGCAACAAAGAGTCACGGTTAGTTCTGTACTGCCTGTGGTGCACAGTTTGAGTAGCAATTGGCACCTCCAGATCCTCTATGTCATGATGTCCCACAACTGCACATTCATCAGAAAGTTCAGGTCTAATGGACAATTTCAATTTACCATACTCAATCTCTACAGATGCTATTCCAAAAGCCCATTTGTGACCCTTAGGATCTTTGAAACAACCTTGTCTCAGAAAGTCAATTCCCAAAATGCAAGGAGCATCAGGACCAGTTACAATAGTATGTTTCTTCCACCTTTACCAGTTAAACTGATCTCAGCCTGTATCTTGGTTATCTCTTGAGATCCACCAGTGATTCCAAAAGTAGAAATGGACTCTGTCCCTTTGCAATTTGATGGCAATAAAGTACACTGAGCACCTGTGTCAACTAAAGCCCTGTATTTCCGAACTCTTGAACTGCCAGGCCACCTAATGAATACATTCCAATAGATTTGGTTCTCTCCACTATCCCTTTCCTCCTCCTGGATGGAGGCAGGGCACCCCTAATGCTGAACATTGCATGTGGGGTGTACACAGTGATTGGTGTTATTGTGAGAGAAATTGCAATTGTTGGAATAATTGCAGTTGCTCTCGGGAGCTGAAGAAGTGACAGCTACTTTCCTGGCATTGCTGCCTGTTTCTGCCACTCTGCAGTTCCCTGACTCTCTTTGAAAGAGCTGAAGTAAGTTTACCATCCCACTTGTTCATGTTCTCCCCGTATGTGTCATGCAGAATTATCCACAGTGACGCACGTTGTGGAAGAATTTCTCGCCAGTCGAGGACATAAAGTCATAAACATGGGTAACTGCGCTGAGAACGTCCTTGGTTCCCAGCGAGGCTAGGAAATCGAGATGTAAACAACTGAGCACCCCACACACAGCTGCAGTGGGCAGAGACTAGATAACCAAGGGGGCTGGAGTGGGTGGTCTGGGAGGTTGACCCTTGGAATGTTGTGATAAGTTAACCTATGTGCACATTACATGTAACCTTTCAATTATCACCTGTAACCAATCTTAAGCTGAGCACGCCTCTTGTTAGAATGCATATAAGTCACTGTATCACGGAAATAAAGGGGATTTGACCATCTAACCATATTGGTGAATAAAGAGTCATCTTCCCATAGCGCTCCACCGAACGTGATTCCCAACATCTGGCGCTCGAACAGAGGAGTCAGGACACAAGCCGGCCGCAGGTGAGACTGCGTTGGGGGCCGGAGGGTTGGCCCGAAGACAGAGGGGTCCGATCAACTTGTGGGACGTTCTCCGTATCGGAGAGAGTAAGCGTCATTCGGTGCCGCTGGGCCGGGTAGCGCTGCCCCGAGGTGGCAGTAGTCTGGACGTTCATTTCCGGAGTGAACAGCCCGTGTGTAAGGCAGGTAAGGCCCACAGTGGATTTGCTGGGGCACTGCGTTTGCTGGCGTATTTGTCTCGTGAGAGAAGTTCGCCGGACACTGAGCTCTGAGAGCTGCTGGCCCGGGCGTGTGCGCAGGGTCATGCGAGTAATGAGCCTCCCATGATTTTAAGATCGAAAGTGCAGCGGGAGGTCGGAGACGCACTGTGGGACGCGGTTCTTAGCAACGGCACTGACTTTGAGTCGCCCCGCCAGCTAAGTCCCGCCCGGCGGGAGGTGCTCCGCGCGTTACTAAAGATGACAGCCGAAAGAAACACGGCGGCGGTGGTCCTGTTACTTCTCCTGCCGGCCGCTACGAACAGCTCTGACGCGTGCGCGGCGCCAGGTTTCTCCTCCACTCCCGCCCCGAGCGTCCCGATAGAAGGCTCCGTGGTTCGGTTTTTCGGTCTCGGCAGAGCTGCTTCTGTTAAAGGCGTGGCTGGGAAGGTTGCCAGCTCTGTGGCGGAGTTGAAAATGAGCGTGCCGTACGATCCCGGCGGGCACCCGTGTCGCCCGCCCCGCGCGCCCGCCTCCGCCCTCCTTCCCTACTGGAGCCGTGTCCGGTAACCCGATTGTAGCCACGTTGACCACAGGGACATCGGCAAGAGACATGTTAGAACGTATCCACGGCAGGGAGCAATACGCGGTTCGCAACAAGGTTGCCGGCGATTTGCCTTTATAGTACCATCTGTGACTGAAGCAGAGCCTGCGAGCCGCTCTGAGTTCACAACTTTGCCGCGAGGCATGCAGACCACACCAACTCTCTGCTGATTGTTCGTTGCAAAGCATTTGCAAGCCCCCGAGAAGAACTGGGCGTGTGCAATTGTTTATCACTATGTGAATGACTTTGTTTTCTGTCCCCGCTGACGAGTCTTAGTCTCCGAGAGACATCTCGTCTTGCTTCAGCTCTGTGGGCTGCACGTAGAAAGCTAAGGACTTTTTGATCGGTCTAACTGGAGCGCTGGGAGAGATGCGCTTGGGACTGAGTTGCGGCTGACGCACCCATGATGGCGGCTGCCCGTAGCGACTCACTGACACACCCATGATGGCGGCTGCCCGTAGCGACTCACTGACACACCCATGATGGCGGCTGCCCGTAGCGACTCACTGACACACCCATAATGGCGGCTGCCCGCAGCGACCCGCCGGCAGCCAGTTACAATCGCTTCTCAGCTTGGAAAAGTTTTTGGACCTGCCGCGCGGAGGGCGGCTGCCTGCCGCTGTGTGTACTGTGTCGAATCTGCCGCTGTAGCCCGTGCGTCCCCGCGGATGACTGCATGCGATACGGGACACAGACTTTTAGTTTTCAGCCGGTAAAAGACGTTACTGAAGGTACAGAGGAACGGACGGTAAAGAGAATGGACCGACGGCAGACGCGACCGCACCGGACGGCTCGGGACCCTCCCTTTCCCGCGGCTCGGCGGAACAGTCTTCAGATCCGCCCCCTTCACCGCCGCACGCCCGCCCATCTCCGACGGACCGCATCCCAAAGCCGAGGGGTCTCCCGCGAGTCTTCAACAGCTGGGGGACTGAGGGGGATGCTGAGGGGTCGGTGGGGTGGGAAGGATTTGTGGGTTTCCTTGGGTCGTTTCGGAGTTTAGTCAATTTGCGTTTGTATGGCTACAGGGAGATTAGCAGTTCGATAGCTCACAGCTTCACCTCTGCCTTTTTTCTCTGTCTGTCTTGAAGAGCCTGAGAGGGAGGACGGCAGTTTGGAAGTTTTCAGAGTAGATTTCGTATTATGTACTAAGGATAGGTAATAGGGGGAAAGAAGGACGGAAACAGCAAGTGGTGGCTGACCAACAGCTGGGGGTTGGGCAAGCTGGAGGGCCGAGGACAAAAGCGGCGCTGCGGCTGCTGGCCTCCTCCCCCTCCTCCTCCCCCCCCCCTCTACCCACCTGTGGAGGGCCCGCGGGGCCCCGTTCCCCCCCCCCCCCCCCCCCCCCCGCCCGTTGTTTCTTTTACGGATTTTTTTTTTTTCCTTGCTAGGAGGCAGCGAAGCCTCGAAGCTGTTTAGATAACACCAGATGCGAGGAGAGAGCTCTTCACTGAGGGACTGATTGGATACTGGAATGGGCTCCCCGGGGAGGTGGTAGAGTCGCCGTCCCTGGTGCCCTGGAGCTGTTCAAGGCAAGGTTGGACGTGGCGCTTGGTGCCATGGTCTGACCTTGAGCCCCGTGGTGAAGGGTTGGACTTGATGACCTATGAGGTCTCTTCCAACCCTGATGGTACTGTGATACTATGCTACTGAAGACAGATGTCAGAAGGTTTATGGAAATGATAGCAAGAATGACGAGGATGACTTAGGACCATTTTTGCCCCTGTTACAGGCATGGACACGCACAGGTGTATTTTTTAGTCACCTGATGATAACAGTTTGCATTCGAAATGATAGCTGATAGTTCCTGGCTGGGGTATTTACCGTCACCTTACTGGTTAATTCCTTCTACAGATTAGGCAGCAATGACTTTTGCACCCCCTGCTCAGTGGCAAAAAGAAAAAGAGGGAGATTGCTAGGACATAGCAGAGATGCCAGTGCCACTGACCATGGGTGGAAACTTATACAGACACAGAAGGCACCAAGCAGGACAGACTAGAACTCAGATGCATTGCCTCTCACAGTGAGGGTGTAGGCACTGAGATCCACATTGCAAGTCACTAACCAGATTCTGGACTAGGAACAGGGAATGATAGAGCTTGTAGGCTAATGCCAGTCAGCTCCTTCCCCCAATAACAGATAAAGACAGGACTAGTATAGAAGTTTACTGGAACAGCTGCTAATTGCAATGAAATGAGCCTTGTGACAATTCTGACTTTTCCCTTTTCTGAGAATACCATGGTATTGTTATCTTCTTGGATTTTCTTTGCTTTTCTTGAAGTTCCTATAGCTGATAGATTCTTAGGGTAAGATAAGTTAAGACTAAGGGTTTGTAGTTTTGGGAATTTAGGACATAAGGATGTTATGGGATGTTTTTCTTGGGTATATTTAGGCATTATTGAAAAGGGGAAAATGGGTTAGAGGACAGTAGGTTAGCAGAAGAAATCTTTTCCTTCTCGAGATTTTTCTAATCACAGCATACAGACTAGGCCAGTGGATCTGCTAGCCTAGGCAATGGATGTGTCTGCATTTGTTCTTGTATCTGCTTGTGTTTGACGATTTATTTTCACAGGCCTTGATGAAGACCAACCTGATTATGACCAACCTGTTTTTTCCCTAAAGTGAGCAGAAGTCTTGCTCAGATGGCAGAACTGTGAAAGGACTTGAAAGAAGCACTGACATGATGATTGTATTTGTATGGATCTTTAAGGTTTGGACCATGGCTAATGAATTTGGGTATTTTTACGAGTTTTCAGTGATTGTGGTTTAATGGAATAGGTTCAGTTTAACAGCTTTGTAAAGGCCAAGGCCCACTCAAATTGGCATAAGATGGCAATGTGACTTTTTTCTCTTGCAAGGGCCCTGCAAGAGATAAAAAGACACTGCCCTAAATTCTGAAAGCAGATGAAGAACTGTGGGAAAAGGCCTAAGTAGAATAGACTGATAGTAACATCTAGGGCATATCTTTGTATTGTATTTAGAGGTTAGTAGTTCTTAAGCACAATAGTCAGACACAGCTCATAGCTAAGGAGTGTAATGAGAACATCAAGTGAATCCAGAACTATGGGAGTCTGAGAAGAATACTCGACAGCTGAGTGATCTGCGAGTCTGCAGCGTCGACTGCCACACAGAGCCAGCGCAGACGTGGCACACCTGCACTCTCCTGTGACTGTGATGTTCGTCTGCACTTTTGGGTTTCTGAACGAATGACTTACTGTCGCTTGCAGAAATAGCTTTTGGGATTGTTAGCTAAGCTTGGGTTGTTAGCTTGCCAGACTAATGCTACTGATGAAAGCTCTAACAGGTTTATTCTTTTGATTGTAGCACTGTTGATTTGTAGCTGCACCATTCACCCCTGTGCTAAACAGCCTATGATAACTTCCTTAGCAATGAGGGCGGACACTGCGGTTCAAACAACACTGACAAGGCCCGTGTTAGACCTTTAGGTGCTTCTGGAGTAAACAACTGGTGTTATGGTGTTAAAGCATCAAGAAGGGGCCGAGGTCATCTGTTGTGGAACAACAGAACCGCCAAGGCACTTCCCACTGGTGTGTTCCTTATTTGTGGTGATAGAGCCTGGCAAGGCATACCAAAGAACGTTTATGGAGGTCCACGTTATCTGGGTAAACTGACAATGTTTGCCCCTCATCTTAGTCAGCTCAGGGACCTAGCCCGACGCCGGCCTAAGCGATCTCTAAAATTGAGTCCTAATTGCAATGACAACGTTCAATTGTTATCCACAGCTGCTCGTGTTGCCTTAGCTGTATTTCTACCAGGAGGAGCAGCTGGAAAAGCATTAGTACAGCTAGAGAGACTCGCGTGTTGGTCAGCAAAACAAGCCAATGTCACCACAAAGGTTTTAGGACAACTGTTGGTTGATCAAAATTCCCTTTGTCATGCCCTATTGCAAAATCGAGCAACCGTTGATTTTCTTTTGCTAGCCCAAGGACACGGCTGCCAGGACTTCGAAGGGATGTGTTGTTTGAATTTATCAGATCATGGTGAGTCCATTCACAAGAGTATAACCTGCTTGAAAGGCCATATTGATAAGATCAAGAAGGAAACATCGATTTTTGATGACTGGTGGCAGAACCTGTTTGGGACAATCCCGGGGTGGTTAAGCAGCTTATTAGGAGAAGGCTTACGGCTATTTGTCATTTTCATAATAATTCTGCTATGCGCTTGTATTGTCTTTGCTTGCATTAAGAAGAGCTTAACTAAGGTAGTTAGCCAGGTGTGGGTTGCTCAAAAAGAAAAAGAGGGAATTGTGGAAGAATTTCTCGCCAGTCGAGGACATAAAGTCATAAACATGGGTAACTGCGCTGAGAACGTCCTTGGTTCCCAGCGAGGCTAGGAAATCGAGATGTAAACAACTGAGCACCCCACACACAGCTGCAGTGGGCAGAGACTAGATAACCAAGGGGGCTGGAGTGGGTGGTCTGGGAGGTTGACCCTTGGAATGTTGTGATAAGTTAACCTATGTGCACATTACATGTAACCTTTCAATTATCACCTGTAACCAATCTTAAGCTGAGCACGCCTCTTGTTAGAATGCATATAAGTCACTGTATCACGGAAATAAAGGGGATTTGACCATCTAACCATATTGGTGAATAAAGAGTCATCTTCCCATAGCGCTCCACCGAACGTGATTCCCAACAGCACGTGATTGCTGATGTCTAGGTGCAATTTGTCTCCTCCTGGGCTGGAATTGCCTTGCAGGAGGTGGGTGTCTGTTCCTGATGGCAGAAACATGCACCCATTCAGATGATGCAGGAATGGTATCTTTTACCAGATTGGAAATTGAGGTTTTAAGGTCCTCCTTCAGTTCTTTCATGCTGTTCTTAATGCCGTTCTCAATGCCTTCTTTCATCTCTGTACCCAGAGTTTTTATGGCACAGATTATACCAGAATGTGACAAGCTGTCCTCTACCTGCCTGAGCTGGTCAGTGAATTCACCAACAGTAACAGACCTTCCATTATCACCCCTTGATAGAAACTTGCTGGCCAGGAAGTTAGCATAGGATGAAGGAGCAAGCTTAATAAGCTTCTTCATGAGACCTGTTCCAAGAGGAATGTCATCAGGCTCATGTGTGCCTTGATCTCCATAAAGCACTTCCTTCACAGCAAACTCCTTCAGAAGCTTAATTCCCTGCTCAATGGTGTTCCACTTCTTGGCAGCCCATGGCAGATCATCTCGGGAAGGATATCTCGTAGCCACAGCCAACCAAAGGCGTGTCCATAAGCTAACCTTGCCAAGAGGACTTGCTAGGTATTTGTCCACTCCACTCTCCTTGGTGAGTGGTCCTAGATGCTTGGCAGACTTGTCTCCTACCTGCAGGGCGTTGGCACCAATGCTACGGCATCTCACTAGCCAGCTTAGGATTGGCTCACCTGATTCCCTTGAGTATTCCTTCCTAACTTCCCTGACCTCTCTGAGAGGATCATTGGAGTCCTGGATGTCATCCTCCTCCTCTTCCTCTTGTTCATCTGGTTGTCCCTGGCCTAGAAACAGAACCTTCCTCATAGCACTCTTAAACTCATTGGAACCATCCTCTTTCTTGGCAGCCAACCTCACAGCGCTCTTCTCATTTGAGTACTGCAATCTTAGCATGTTTGCTAGGTCCTGAAGACTAAATGCCTCCTCTTCCTCCTCTTGCTCACCAGAGGTCCCCTCTCTTACATCCTCCTTTGAGTCACATTTTGTCAAAAACTGTGTCTTGGCTTTCACCTTAACAGGTGCCAAAAAGGCCTGCACAGCAACAGACTTGGACATGTCTACCGGAGGGTTTGAATAATTGGGGGTCTGGCCTGGGGTCTGTGAATTCAGATCTGACTTAGAACTAACAGGGTTCTGGTCTGCTGGCTGGGGATTCGAACTGGCTGAGCTGGTGTTATCAGTGTTATTAGGAGCATTCTGATTTTGAGCCTGTACTCCTGGGATGCCTGCCAATTGTTGTTTGTTGTCATTGTTGTTAGGAACATTGGCAGTTTTCCCAGAATCTGGAGAAGGAGGTACAGGGACTATCCCTGGCTGTGCCCCTGACTGGGAGAGAGGTGGTGGAAGAATAGAGGTTCAGCCAAGAGGTTAAGAAAAAAGGTTAGTGGCAGTGAGGTTAGGGAGATGTAGCTCAGTCCGAAGCCAGAAGCAGAGTGAGTAAAAAATGGCGAAAGTGTTATCTAATGTTTATTTTCTTGTTCCCATACCTTTCAGTGAGACTATGAGGGGAGTAGACATAACCATTGTTTTCCTTTTCATAGCCTATGATCTAGTTCTTTTCACCAAAACATTCTAGCCTGCTTCAAAGTAGCACACCCCTGCCAGGATAGATTCTGCAAGGAAGAGTCCCCTGGTGCTCCAAAGGACAAACTCCTGAGGGACAGGGCCGTCTCTGCTTTGGACGGTTTCCACCATTAGCACCCTTTATGCAGGCTCAATAGTCCTTAACGATCCTTGGACGGCTTCTGACAGAGAGTGAAGGGACAAGCATCTGGACCGCCCTTTCTTTTAGCCAGCCTGACTCACCTGTGAGTAAATATTAATGGCTCAGCCTGATTAATAGTGGGGAATGCTATATTTAGTAGCTCATTTTTTTCTAACTTCTGACTTCCAAAATAGTCAAATCTACCTCTGGTATCCTTACAGATCTTCTCAACCTAACTGAATCTGCTAATTAAAAATTAATTAATTTCTGTATATAGTTTTGGGGGCGGGTTTTTTGGAAAATAAAATAATTCTATTTTTCTATAAATTCCTGACTTGGCCGCGTTAATTCCCTGCCTCCACAACACAGGGAGAGAGTCCAGCAGAGGGTTACAAGGATGATGAGGGGACTGGAGTACTGCTTGATGAGGAGAAGCTGAGGGACCTGGGGCTGTTTAGTCTGGAAAAGAGAAGACTGAGAGGGGATTTAATAAATGTTTGTAAATATCTGAGGGCTGGTCAGGAGAGGGGGGACAGACTCTGCTCAATTGCTCCCTGGGATTGGACAAGGAGCAGTAGGTGTAAGTTGCAGCACAAGAGGTTCCACCTCAACACAAGGGGGAACTTCTTTACTGTAAGTGTCCCAGAGCACTGTCACAGGCTCCCCAGAGAGGCTTTGGAGTCTCCCTCCCTGGGGACTTTCAAGGCCTGTCTGGATGCATGTCTCTGTGACCTGAGCTAGATTGTATGTTCCTGCTCTGTTGGGGTGGGGGTTGGAGTCGATGATCTCCTTGGGTCCCTTCCAACCCCTGACATCCTGTGATCCTGTGAACTAAATAGGCGACCTTGTCATAAAAGGGAGTTTAGTTAATTAAGAAAGACTTTCAAATTGTGAACCTCTTCTGGCTATGACCAATAACTCTGTTGTCTCTCAAATGTTTTTCAGTAAGAATAAACTTCTCCATAATTTCACCAGATGCTGAGGTGAAATTAACAGGCCTGTAACTACCAGGGTCTTGCTTCTTACCCTTCCTGAAAACTGGGACAAGATTTGCCAGCTTCCTGTTGACTGAGACCTCTCCAGACTCCTGAGACTATTGAAAAATAATGGAGAGAGGTCCCATGATAATATCAGACATCTTGCCACTGAGATACTTGGATACACTGGATAGTGCTAAATATCTCTGATGAGAAACTTCTGTATGTGGAAACAGAGGCAGGTAGCAGCCAGAACAGTCTCCCAGTTTAGTATTTTGCTAACATTGTTCTCTTCTGATGTGGCCCAGTGGTGCACAGGGCTGATGGGGCAAAGGATACATAAGGGAATTGCTGAATTAGCACCTGACCAGTGCATTCACTTCATCTTGTTGCAGCTTAGGCACTTTGATGAAAGTAATCTATTTCCTTGAAAAATAAATCTCTGGCAAAATGAACATCTTGGGTGATTTGCTATCCTCTGATCTAGCCTTGTCACCTACCTTATGCTGCGTGTTTAACAAAAGTGAACCTAAAACCACAGAAAATGTCTTGCCAAGAGAGAGAACATAGTCCAGACACTGTATCTAGTAGTGACAGGAGGAGATGCTTTTCAGAGGGTGAAGAGAAGCCTGGACACTATCTGTGGTTCATCACAATCCAGTCAAAATGTGTCTTCCCTTTAGTGTCTGTTTAGTGTCTGACTTGTTGCCATGAACTTCTCAGATCTCTCTTGATCCTGTCCTGCCATCTGTGTCCACAGTTTACCGAGGCAGCAGATTCCAGAGGTTCACAGCTTACCATGTAAATAAGTACCAAGTAAATAAGTCTCTGTTTTAAAGTGATCAATTTATCACAGTGTCAATTCTTGCTATAGTAATGACTCACCATTAATCACTGAAACCCTTTTCTGCAATTGAAAGACTCCGCTAGTCTGTGAGAGCTAAACTATGGAACTGACAGCAGCACTTGATCTTAAAAGAGCAACTTAAGAACCTAACATATGGTCCACTCAACAGATGGCAAATTCTCCTTCCACCAAATGGAGTGACTCTCGAATGACAGTTACAGTGTTGATGGTCATTGCATTTCAGCAGCTCCACTCAGCTGGCTAAAAGAAGTATGGAAGTGTTTTTATTCAAAAGTCCATCCTGGAACTGTGCCACTAAGTATATCTGCTGGCAACTCGTTGAAAAGCAAGACAGGGTAGGCTTCACAAAGAACTATAGTAATGCATCTGTATCTCTTGCAGTTGTCAGGCTGCACTATGCAGAGGTATGACTCCTGCTGTCCACGCCAAGTGTTTGGAAGAAGAGCCTCTCTTCATTCCCTATTCCTGATGCTAGGTTATTTTTGTAAGACTAGAATAAATATTAATTGACTTATATCCATTTTACTTATTAAACTCTAAATGTATGATATATTCAGTAGAATTAGTCTGAGGTTTTGTGCTTGTAGAGCAGTAGAGTTAATTTTCTTCATAGTGGCTGGCATGGGACTATGATTGTATTTGTACTAGAAATTAACTCTATTCCAGCACGCTAATATAGGAATGTTTTAGTTACTGCTGAGTGGTGCTTACACAGTCAAGGCCTTTACTGCTCCTCATCCGATCCTACCAGTGAGTAGGCTTGGTGTGCACAAAAAGTTGGGAGGGGACACAGTCAGGAGGAAACATTCAGCGTTGTGGCATTTGCCTTCCCAAGTTGATTACATGTGACAAAGTCCTGCTCTCCTGGAGATGGATAAACACCTGCCTGCTGATGAGAAGGGTTGAACGCTGTCCTTGGTTTGCTTTGCTTGTTCACTTAGTTTTCACTTGGCTTATTAAACTATCTTTATCTCAACCCATGAGTTTTCTCACTTCTACTCTTCCAATTCTCTCCCCATCCCACTGGAAGAAAGGGAATGAATGGTTGTGTGGTTGATTACTGAGGTTAATCATAACAGTCCTTTTTAGACCAGTCTAGACTTCCATAAGTTTATCTTATGGAAACTAAGAGATGACAGCCTCTAACTCACCCAATAGCAGCACTCCTCAATTAAGTATCTTCCCCTTTGGTAGATGTGTCCTCTTGTTTAGATATGGGTATGTACATAATACAATTTCAGGAGGTGATGCTTTCAAATTGTTCTTAAGAAGGCAGAGAAACCTACACAGATGAAACTGTTAGTTTATGAAGTGGACCAAGTGTCCCACCTCAGTCTCTACTGCTGAGGGTAACGGTAGCTAGTTGTTGGCACAGGCTGCCAATCAAATGGCATCATATTATACCTTCCAGCAGCTTTGGGGATGGTTCTGTAGTCTGTTGATCCGCTCTCCACATCAAGGCTCATTATGCTTATTTCTTGTTTAGATTGACGACTAGGCCTTGATTTACGAGACTCGGCCTGTTTGCATTTGTCGCAGAGGGGTGTTCTGCGACCTATGCCGATTAGGCAGAGGGGAGAAATTAATTAATGCAAGAGGATATTTATAAAAATATATATATTTATTAAACTCCAATATTTTCAACTCTCGCCACCCCCAACCACTGAACTTTAATATTAAATTGTTCTTTACACGATTGTGAAGACATTAAGGGAATATATATCTAAAGAAACTTATTAATAACTATCAAACATTCCAAACTATATACAGAGAGAGTTTTCCCCGTGGCTTAATGCCGTTTGGGGTCTTATACTATTTACCCAGCAAAGCTGAGCTGAAAGCTGCTCTCTGCTTTATGGCAGAGGTAATAGAAATTACAGAGGCATTTCAAGTATTTACTCACAATTCAGATTAATAATAAATCACCCTCCAGAGCTACACCACAGCCTATTGCAGTTGTCCAATTCTTCAGTGTCTTTGCCTGTGGACTGAGGCTGGAATCCTCTGGTTTCAGGGGAAACGGCAGTCTCTGGCCTTATGCGGCTGGATTCTGCTGGCTGCTCTCTCCAGGGGTACGCAGGCAGGATCTTCAGGTGCAGAGGCAGGATTCTGTGCAGTCTGAGCACGGGTCTAATGCTGACTACTCAGGCCGACTGAATGCAGGCAAGTGGCTCTGCTCCTGGCAACCTGCAGCAATGGAGCAGCCCAGGCAATCATACAAAGGCAGGCATACAGCTGCAAGGAAGTATGCAGGCAGGCAAGCAAGCAATATGTCGGAGTTGCATGTGGGGAAGGCTGCACGTGAGCCTGTGCACCCCTATTTATTAAATGTGGGATGAGAGTTAATGGTCTCATTGGCCACTAGAATGACCAATCAGGTTGGCAGTCAGCCAAACCTTACCATACTAGGTAAAACCCACAGGCCTGGACTCCAAATATGGGAATCACATGGGCCCATCACCAGGCAGGCACGAGATGGGCATGTGGGGACTTACACAGTCAGGTGTCTTGGGCAACTGACTTCATGGCCCCGGTCTGTTGTGCCCCTTTGTGCTCATTTACCCCTGGTGCAGGCAGAGAGACATGTCCAGGCAGAGCAGGCATAAATAAGCCTGCTTTCGAGCCTACAGGCCCTCCACAACAGCACTGTTAACCACTCTTGACCAAATCAAGGCTGTGACATTCCTGTATCACAAGTAACCAAGAACCCCAGATTGTTTCCACAATCTGATTGTTTCCACAAAACTGAAGACAAGTTCTATGGTCTGTGTCTTTCAGGTACCTGAAAACATTAAAAAAACACCTTGGCTGCCTTGTCCACCCTCCCTTGAGGCTTCCACTGACACAGTGCCCATAGATGGCCCATCAGTTCCACTGAAGCTCAATCTCTGCCTGAGCTATGACATAGATGTGCCTCTCATACCCATGCTTATGGCCATGCCTGTGAACAGCCATGGATCCTGTTGATCTGTTTCCTGACATTTGAATGGATTTTGGAGTTGATCTCAGACCATTTTTATGGATCACCACAATGATCACTGTGTCTATACGTGATCTTGATTGCCATCACAGGACCTGATCCTGACCTGAGGATTGACTTTCTGGCTTGACCTAGAATCTGCTTCATCAGCAGATGCCTGAAAATATGGGCTCTTGGTTAATCCTAGCTGCTATCCCTGTGCCTGCCCTGCTCTCCTGTCCTGAGTACACTGGGGTGGGTCCTGGCTAACAAGACTCCTTCCTTGCTGTCTGTTTGACTGAACTCCTCATGTCATGGCAGTGTCTGGCAAGAGCTGCTGTCAACTGGTCATAGACAAAATTTGAATTCCAAGCCATTCTTTTGGAGTCACAGTTGCCTGGCAAATCTGTCAGAAGAGACTTCACATTCAGCTGAGTTCAGCTTGTGTGAGAACAAGGAAACAAAATACAGAACGTTGTACCTAATATAAAAGTAAACAAACCAAATGACACTTGGTAGGCAAAATATCACTGATGAAAGTAAGCAATGTTTCTCAACAATGACTTAGAATCAGTCCTGAATGCCATGTCTACATGTTGAACACCTCTAGGGATGGCGACTACACCACCTCACTGCATAGCCTGTTCCAATGCTTGACCACTCTTCTAGTAAAGAAGTTTTTCTTAATATCTGACCTAAACCTCCCTTGATGCAGTTTCACGCCATTTACTCTCCAAATCATAAGTTGTCTCTTCTGAACTGGCAGAGGCAAAAGCGAAGTCATGAAATGGGGAAACACTCTTCTTCACAGTATCACAGTATCACAGTATCATCAGGGTTGGAAGAGACCTCACAGATCATCAAGTCCTGTGAGGTCTCTTCCAGTGCTGGCTGAAGCACTGCCATTTAACTATATGGTACATACATATGAGACTGGGATAAATACCTGGGAGCTAAGAGGTGATGTTCTGTGCTTGAATGTCCTGCAGTTCTCATGTACAGTGAAATAGAAAGGCCTGGATCCACTCCCAAGCAGCATCACTATGGTCAGTGCTAATCCCTTATGCACTGTGACCACTCTGTTCTCTGCTTGAGGCATGTGATATTTTAGTCTTTATGCACTGAATCACAGAGTCAC
This sequence comes from Pogoniulus pusillus, assembly GCF_015220805.1. NCBI lineage: Eukaryota > Metazoa > Chordata > Aves > Piciformes > Lybiidae > Pogoniulus > Pogoniulus pusillus. The sequence continues at coordinate 19,538,241 of NC_087268.1, read as the reverse complement.
AGAATGTTACGGGCTGGAAGGGACCTTGAAAGATCATCTAGTCCAACTCCCTTGCCAGAGCAGAATCACCTAGAGTAGATCACACAGGAATGCATTTTCAACATCTCTAGAGAGGGAGACCCCACAACACCCCTAGGCAGCCTGTTCCAGTGCTCTGTCACCCTCCCAGTGAGAAAATTTTCTTTCATGTTTCCATGGAACTTCCTATCCCTCAGCTTCCACCATTGCTGCTTATCCTGCCATCGGGAATGAAATTGGTACTTAGACACTTAGAGGTTAGGGATGATAAGCAGAGCACTCCATTCTGTTCACATCCTCTCCATCTCCAGCCCAAGTCCTGCCACATGGCATGAAGACTGCTCTCCTCACAGTTTGTTTCCTTACTGGACAAAGGTGTTACTAGCTGTTTTCTCTCTCCCTGCAAAATCCCTGTTGAGGCTCATATCTGTCAGACACTGACAAGGTTTTCTTTTGGGAGATCAGAGCTCCTATGTTACCAAGGATGGGAATTCAACCACCTCCCTGGAGAGCCTATTTCAGTGTTTGAGAACCCTCACCCTTTCAGTGAAGGAGCTTCGTCTACTATCCAAACTAAACCTCCTCTGGTCCATCTTGAGGCCATTTCCTCTGCTACTAGGGAGAAGAGACCTGGCTCCAATGTCCTTTCAGGAGGAGAGAGCAGCCACCTTTTCTCCAAACTTAACAACTCCACTTTCCTCAGCTGCTCCTATTCCCTAGACCCTTCACCGGATCCTTTGCCCTGTTGTGCCAGGGTAGGTATAGGCTGGATATTAGGAAGAAGTTCTTCACAGGGAGAGTGATTTCCCATTGGAATGGGCTGCCCAGGGAGGTGGTGGAGGCACCATCCCTGGGGGTCTTCAAGAAAAGACTGGATGAGGCACTTAGTGCCATGGTCTAGTTGATTGGTTGGGGCTGGGTGATAGGTTTGCCTGGATGATCTTGGAGCTCTCTTCCAACCTGGTTGATTCTATGATTCTATGATTCTATGACCTCAAAGTCTTTCTTTCATCCAGGATGCTGTTTGCCTTCTTGGTCACCTGGGCACATGGATCATATTCAGCAGACTGTTGATCAGGCAAAGTCAGAAACAGAGAAGGGCTTGATGCTGTGTAAGTGCTTTTCAAGTAGTAGTTAAAATGTTGGTCTGTTATAAATACTGCATTGGTCACCAGGCTAAACCACAGTACTATATGGTTTATGATTGTGCTACTTTGAAGCAGGGTAGAATGTTTTGGTGAGAAAAACTAGATCATAGGCTGTGAAAAAGAAAAACAATGGTGATGTCTACTTTCCCTCAGAGTCTTGCTGAAGAAGAATGTAAACATTAGATAACACTCTTGCCATTTTCTGCACTCTCTGGCTGGGCTCTGGCTGAGCTGCATCTCCCTAACCTCACCTGCCACTCACCTTTGCTTCTTAACCTCTTGGCTGAACCTCTGTTCTTCCTTAGGACTGGGGTAAGGTTGAGAGGGCCAGGGGGAAGGTGCAGGGGTGGTTGAGAGCCCCTCCTGGGGACTCAGGTTTCTGGGAGGGGAGTTGTGTTTCTGTATTACTTTTACCTTGTATATTTTTGTATATTTCTGTATGTATTGTAAATAGCTGCTTGTACAATGTGCTAGCTGTAAATAAGTAGCTTCATTTATATTCCCAGAGCCCGGCTGAGTCTAGTGGGGTATTTCTAAAGTGTGTGTGTGGGGGTAACACCCAAACCCAAATTAACTCCATTCTTGATGGTGCCCAATAGTTGCAATACCCATTTCTGATGGATATTCTCTGCTTCTGGTGGAGGTTTTACTTCCCAAGGCAGCTACAGCCTCCAGGTACGTTCTGGGGAAAGTTTAACCATGTAGTCACCATTGAGCAGCCCCTGAGTACTCAAAAGGCAACAGTGCTGAAAGTGCCTAGAGCTGCTCTGAAGAGTCGTGATATGACTGATAAAAAAAGAACAGTTAGTTCATTGCTTTCTCTCAAGTGAAGTCCACCTGGCTTTGTTCTTCTGCTTGTTTAAAATCCTGTTGTGTGATGACTATATGGCAGACTCAGCCTCTCGAGGGAGTATGGACACTCTGATGTCCACTGGTTTTGGAGTACTTACTGCTCTGCTAAATGCAGACTACTTCAGCACCTCAATGTATTTTTTGTAATGCGGGCCCCAAAACTGACTCTGGGACTCAAGTTGCATCCTCAGCAGTGCTGATGTGCTGTTTTTAGACTAACTGAAATATATTGCTGAGAGAAATGAAATCTGTGCTAGTTTGAAGCAGGCTAGAATGTTTTGTTGAGAAGAACTAGATTACAGGCTGTAAAAAGAAAACAATGGTGATGTCTACTTCACTCACAGCCTTGCTGTGAAGTATAGGAACAAGACATAAAAACATTTGATAACACTCTCACCATCACTCTCACTTGGGCTGCTGGCTGAGCTGCATCTCTCTAACACACTCTCCATTTTGGGCTAACCCACTTTGCTTCTTAACCTCTGGCCAAACCTCTATTCTTCCTTGGGACTGTGGTAAGGTTGAGAGGGGCAGGGCGAAGGTGAAGGGGTGGTTGAGAGCCCCTCCTGGGGACTCAGGTTTCTGGGAGGGGAGTTGTGTTTCTGTATTACTTTTAACTTGTATATTTCTGTATATAACTGTATATACTATAAATAGCTGCTTGTATATTGTGCCAGCTGTAAATATAAGCTTCATTCATATTTCCAGAGCCAGAAGAGTCTAGTCTGGGTGATTTCTAAAGTGTGGGGGGGCGGGGAACACCCAAACCGTCACAAAACCACTCCGTGGTTCTGAGACACGATAAGGTAAGCAGAGGGGGCGGCTGGGCTGTGGTCTCGTGATACAGCGTGAGACTGTGACGGGGCTGGTGACGTCAGCCGCGGGAGATTTAAAATCCCGCCACATGCTGCGCTGGCCGCCATTTTGGCTGCCGAGCCGAGAGAGTGAAAAGCTCTGCAGGCCTAGCTGCGGCTGGGAGATTTTTTTAAAATTTTTTTTTTCCTTCTCTTTCCAACTGTCAGTATCACTTGCACTATGCCTGTCACTCGTGCTACAAAGGGCAGGAGGAGCGTGTGCACACAGACTGACGTGACCTGGGAAAGCACAGGAGTCCAGGCCACTGGATGCAGGGAGTACTACAGCCTCTCGCTGCTGAAGGGGAAGGGGAGAACAATTGCACCAGGTGTGAGCAGGTGAACTTCCTTCTCACCTTGGTGGCGGAATTGAAAGATGAAGTGGCCGAGCTGAAGGACGAAGTGTCCAGGCTCAGGTCAATAAGGGAGAATGAAAGGGAGCTGGATCTGTGGGTGCAGGCTCTGCAGATCCCCCCTGCTAAGGAATCTGCCCCTGGAAACAGTGAGGGATAGGTGCAGATCCCTGTCAGGGGTAGTAAGGGAAATCCACCCCGGCCCTCTCCTTCTCCTCCTCTGCCCTTGGGCAACAAGTATGAGGCGCTGCATGCAGAGGGTACAGAGGGTGAGAGCAATGAGGAGCATCCAACTGAGACATTGCCTAGGGTGGAGCAGTCACCACCAACTGTGGTGACTAGCTCCACAAAAAACAAGAAAAAGAGAAGAGTTGTAGTTGTCGGGGACTCCATTTTGAGGGGGACAGAGGGACCCATTTGTCGTCCCGACCCGCCTCACAGGGAGGTCTGCTCCCTTCCTGGTGCCCGGGTTAGGGACATCACCAGGAGAATCCCTAATCTAATCCAGTCCTCTGATTATTACCCCTTGTTGGTAATACAGGCTGGCAGCGACGAAATTGAAAAGAAGGGGACCAGGGCAATTAAAAAGGAATTTAAAGCCCTGGGGAAATTGATAGATGGGGCGGGAGTGCAGGTGGTGTTCTGCTCAGTTCCCTCTGTGGCAAGGGAGTTCACAGAGAGGAATAGCAGAACCTACGATATCAACAAATGGCTGAAGGGATGGTGCGAGCGGCGGCGTTTTGGGTTCTTTGACCATAGGGGAACTTTTACTGCGCTGGACCTGCTGGCTTGTGATGGGGTGCAGTTATCTAGGAAGGGCAGGAGAGTCCTGGCAATGGAGTTGGCAGGGCTCATTAGGCGGGCTTTAAACTAGGTCTGAAGGAGGTGGGTGAGGAAATTACTCTCTCTGAGAAGGAGAGAGATGGAAGGAAACTAAGGACAATTGAATCGAGAGCCCAGCTGAAGTGTATCTACACCAATGCATGCAGCTTGGGTAACAAACAGGAGGAATTGGAATTCCTGGTCCACCAGGGGGACTACGATGTAGTTGCCATTTCAGAAACTTGGTGGGACGACAGGCATGACTGGGCTGTTATACTGGAGGGATATAACCTTTTCAGGAGAGATAGGCAAGGGAGAAGAGGAGGAGGGGTGGCCCTGTATATTAGGGAGTCACTCCATGCCATTGAGCTTGAAGTGAGGGATGAAGGGGTAGAGACCTTGTGGATTAAAATCAGAGGGAGGACTAATAAATCTGACATCCTGGTTGGAGTCTGTTACAGACCACCCAACCAGGATGAGGAAACAGATGAGATATTTTACAAACAGTTGGAGGCTGTCTTCAGATCTTGTCCTTGTGGGTGACTTTAACCTGCCAGATATCTGCTGGGAACTTAATTCAGCAGAGAGGAGGCAGTCCAGGAGATTTCTGGAGTGCATGGAGGATAGCTTCATGACCCAACTGTTAAGCGAGCCTACTAGGGGTCAAGCTCAGCTTGACCTGCTGCTCTCCAACAGAGAAGGGCTGGTAGGAGATGTGATAGTGGGAGGCTGCCTGGGGTGTAGTGATCACGAGTTAGTGGAGTTTTCCATATACAGGGAGGTAGGGAGGCACTACAACAAAACCTACACCTTGGACTTTAGGAGGGCAAACTTCAATTTGCTCAAGGAACTTATTTCCAATGTCCCCTGGGCAGCAGTCCTTGAGAACAAAGGGGTCCAGGATGGTTGGACCTACTTTAAACAGGAGCTCTTGAAGGCACAGGAACTGGCAGTTCCCACATGCCGAAAGATGAGCCGCAGGGGGAGGCGACCAGCCTGGATGAGCAAACAGCTCCTGAAGGAAATGGGGGAGAAAAAGAGGGTGTATCGCCTCTGGAAGGAGGGGAAGGCTTCTCCTGACATGTTTAAGGAGGTAGCCAGACTATGTAGGAGAAAAATTAGAGAGGCTAAGGCCCAGCTAGAACTTAGGCTGGCCACTTCCGTGAAAGTTAACAAAAAGCACTTTTATAAATTTATCAACGCTAAAAGGAAGGGCAAGAAGAGCCTCCACTCCTTACTGGACCAGGAGGGGAACACTATAACTGATGATGAAGCAAAGGCAGAGGTCCTGAATGCTTTCTTCGCCTCAGTTTTCAACAGTAAGGAGGGAGGAGTTCAGGGCAAGTGGCCTCTTGAACTGGGGGATGGGGTCGGGGAGCGGTGTGTTCCCCTGGAAATTCATGAAGAATTAGTTCAGGACCTGCTGAGCCATCTGGACACCCACAAGTCCATGGGACCAGATGGGATCCATCCCAGGGTGCTGAGAGAGCTGGCAGCTGAGCTGGCCAAGCCACTCTCCATCATTTTCCAGCAGTCCTGGCTCACCGGAGAGGTCCCAGGAGACTGGAAAATAGCCAACGTGGTCCCCATCCACAAGAAGGGTCGGATGGAGGAACCTGGGAACTACAGACCCGTCAGCCTGACCTCAGTGCCAGGGAAACTGATGGAGCAGGTTCTCTTGGGGCCAATAACTGCGCACCTGAGGGATGGCAAAGGGCTCAGGTCCAGCCAGCATGGGTTTAGGAAGAGCAGATCCTGCCTTTCTAACCTGATCTCCTTCTATGATCAGGTGACCCGCTTGGTGGATGTGGGGAGGCCTGTGGATGTGGTCTATCTGGACTTCAGCAAGGCCTTTGACACTGTCCCCCACAGCAAACTGCTGGCTAAGCTGTCAGCCCGCGGCTTGGATGGTAACACTCTGTGCTGGGTTAGGAACTGGCTGGAGGGCTGGACCCAGAGAGTGGTGGTGAATGGTGCCACATCCAGCTGGCGGCCAGTCACTAGTGGTGTCCCTCAGGGATCTGTGCTGGGCCCCATCCTCTTTAACATCTTCATAGATGATCTGGATGAGGGCATGGAGTCAGTCATCAGCAAGTTTGCAGATGACACTAAGCTGGGGGCAGATGTGACTGAGTTGGAGGGCAGAAGGGCTCTGCAGCGGGACCTTGACCGCCTGCACAGATGGGCAGAGGCCAGTGGGATGGCATTCAATAGCTCGAAGTGCAGGGTGCTGCACTTTGGCCACAACAACCCCATGCAGAGATACAGGCTGGGGTCAGAGTGGCTGGAGAGCAGCCAGACAGAGAGGGATCTGGGGGTACTGATTGATACCCGCCTGAACATGAGCCAGCAGTGTGCCCAGGTGGCCAAGAGAGCCAGTGGCATCCTGGCCTGCATCAGGAATGGTGTGGTCAGCAGGAGCAGGGAGGTCATTCTGCCCCTGTACTCTGCACTGGTCAGACCACACCTCGAGTACTGCATTTAGTTCTGGGCCCCCCAGTTTAGGAAGGACACTGAGATGCTCGAGCGTGTCCAGAGAAGGGCGCCGAGGCTGGTGGGAGGCCTCGAGCACAGGCCCTACGAGGAGAGGCTGAGGGAGCTGGGGTTGTTTGGCCTGGAGAGGAGGAGGCTCAGGGGTGACCTTATTGCTGTCTACAACTACCTGAAGGGTGGTTGTGGCCAGGGGGAGGTTGCTCTCTTCTCTCAGGTGGCCAGCGCCAGAACAAGAGGACACAGCCTCAGGCTGCGCCAGGGGAAATTTCGGCTCGAGGTGAGGAGAAAGTTCTTCACTGAGAGAGTCATTGGGCACTGGAATGGGCTGCCTGGGGGGGTGGTGGAGTCGTCGTCCCTGGGGCAGTTCAAGGCAAGGTTGGATGTGGCACTTGGTGCCATGGTCTAGCCTTGGGCACTGTGGTAAAGGGTTGGACTTGATGATCTGTGAGGTCTCTTCCAACCTTGGTGATACTGTGATACTGTGATACTGTGAAAATCCTTTTCTGTGAGAAGAAAGAAGAAAAAAACGTACTCTATATCACCATTCTTCTGCTGAGAAACACAACTAGTCAAAATATAGCTAAGATAGACACTTCTCACACACACTGCTCAGCTCTTCACTTCAGGCTGTGCCTTCTTTCTGTCAGTCTGCTCTGTGGCTGACTCTGCCTTTAACTCTCTAATCCACCTAACCCCTTTCTCCTCTAACCCCCTTGTCATCTCTTTTTTTCACATCTCACCTCAGCTCTCCAGATTTATTATGTGAGATATATGTGGGTTGATCTGGTTATTTCTGAAGGGAGGGAAAGAGAGGGAAGGGGAAGGGGGCTTGGGTCGGGAGCCCTCCTGGGGAGGGGTTTTTGGGAGGGGTATTGTGTTTCTGTGTTACTTTTAATTTGTATGTGACTTTATATATTTGTGTATATCTGCTTGTATGTTGTGCTAAGCTGTAAATATAGCTTCATTCCTTAATTTCCAGCCATCCGAGTCTAGTCTGGGTGATTTTCTTAAGTGTGGTGGGGTGGGAAACTCCCAAACTGTCACAGCTGAGTACAGGGGGCAATCACTTCACTGGTCCTGCTGGTCATACTATCCCTGATACAGGCCAGGAAGCTATTTGCCTTCTTGACCACCTGGATACACTGCTGTCTCACGTTCATCTGGCTGTCGATTAACACCCCCAGGTTTTTCTCTGCTTGGCAGCTTTCCAGCCACTCTTTCTCGAGTCTGGAGTGTTCATGGGGTTGCTGTGACCCAAGTGCAGGACTTGGCACGTGGCCATGTTGAATCCGTAGAAGGACTGCTTAGAGTAGAAAGTCATGATGAAAACACACTAGCCAATGTGGAAGAATTATATTATAAGGATATTGAGATGTTTTGTTTAACTAAGAATAATAATAAAAAAAACATAATGAAATGAGTGCACAGGTCAGTCTTAATGACCTGATCTCCACCTTGCCTGGATCAGGGCTCTGCTCCCACACACTTTGGGCTGGTCACTATTCCACTTCTTTGGTCAGTCAGACTCATAAAGCTCACCCAGCCACACCAAGGCATCACTAATTATCTTGAGCCTTTATGGGTGAGAATTAAGAGGAAGGCCAACAAGACCAATATCCTGGTTGGAGTCTGTTATAGACCACCCAACCAGGAAGAAAAGATTGATTTATTACTCTTTAAAGAACTGGAGGCTGCCTCAAGATCACCTGCCCTTGTTCTTGTGGGTGACGTTAACCTACCAGACATCTGCTGGGACTTAAATACTGCAGAGAAGAGGCAGTCTAGAAGGTTTCTAGAGTGTATGGAAGACAACTTCTGTGCTAGTTAGAAGCAAGCTGGAATGTTTTGGTAAAAGAACTTGATAACAGGCAGTGGAATGGAAAACATGGTGTCTCCTTCTCTCACAGTTACGCTGAGAACTCTGGGAAGAAGAAGTAAACTTTCTCCATTTTGTCTTTTTCTTCTGCCTTTGCCTTCAGACCTAGTCACATCTCATTAACCTTGTTCCTACTAACCTTGCTCCCTAACCTCTTGGCCGCACCTCTCTTCTTCCTGAGAACTGGGGTAAGGTTGAGAGGGCCGGGGGAGGTGTTGGGGTGGTTTGAGAGCCCCTCCTGGGGACTCAGGTTTCTGGGAGGGGAGTTGTGCTTCTGTATTGTTTATCCTTTGTATATTTCTGTATATAATTGTATATAACTGTATATATTGTAAATAACTGCTTGTAAATTCTGCTAGCTGTAAATAAATTGCTTCATCTATATTCCCAGGGTCCATCTGAGTTAGCTGGGGCAAATACAAAGTGTGGGGGGGTGGGTAAGAGCCCAAACCGTCACAACTTCTTATCCCAGCTGTTACAGCAGCCTGCCAGGGGAGCAGCTCTGACTGACCTGCTGCTCACAAATAGAGAGGGGTTGGTAGGGGATGTGGTGGTTGGAGGCTGCCTGGGGTCCAGTGACCACGAAATTATAGAGTTTTCAATATATGGAGAAACCAGGAGGGGCATCAACAGAACCTCCACACTGGACTTTTGAAGGGCGGACTTCAGCCTATTTAAGGAACTAACTCAGAAAGTTCCTTGGGAAAGAGCCCTTAATAACAAAAGGGTCCAGGAAGGTTGGACCTGCTTCAAGAAAGAACTCCTGAAGGCACAGGAGCAGCAGTGCCATTGTACCGGAAGACAAGCCAACAAGGGAGGTAGCCAGACTGGATTGGCAAGGAGCTGCTGAAGGAATTAAAAAAGAGAGTATGTTGCCTTTGGAAAAAAAGGGAGGTTTCCCAGGAAAAGTTCAAGGATGTTGCTAGGTCTTGTAGAAAAAAAATTAGAGAGGCAAAAGCCCATTTGGAGCTTAGGCTGGCCACGGCTGTTAAGGAAAATAAAAAATGTTTCTACAAATATATTAATGGCAAGAGAAGGGGCAAGGACAACCTCCAGTCCTTATTATATAGAGAGGGGAATATAGTGACAAAGGATGAGGAAAAGGCAGAGGTGCTTAACACCATCTTTGCCTCAATCTTCAATAGTGGGACAGGTTGTCTCCAGGACAACTGGACTCCTGAAGTGGCAAATGGAGTCAGGGTCCAGCATATAGTCCCCCTCTAATCCATGAGGAAGAAGCAAGGGACCTGCTGAGACACTTGTATCCTCACAAGTCCATGGGACCAGATGGGATCCATCCTAGGATGCTGAGAGAACTGGCAGATGATCTGGCAAAGCCACTCTCCATCATTTATCAACAGTCCTGCCTCACTGGAGAGGTCCCCGAAGACTGGACCAATGTGATGCCCATCCACAAGAAGGGTTGAAAGGAGGAACCAGAAAATGACAGACCTGTCAGCCTGACCTCAGTGCCAGGCAAGGTCATGGAACGGGTCATCTTGAGTGCCATCACAAAGCACCTACAGCATGGCCAAGGGATCAGGCCCAGCCAGCATGGGTTTAGGAAGGGCAGGTCCTGTCTCACCAACCTGATCTCCTTTCATGATCAGGTTACCAGCCTGGTGAATGTGGGGCAGGCTGTGGATGTAGTCTACCTGGACTTCAGCAAAGCCTTTGACACTGTCTGCCACAAGAAGCTCCTAGCCAAGCTGTCAGCTCATGTCTTGGACAGATTGACTCTGTGCTGGGTCAAGAACTGGCTGGATGGCCAAGCCCAGAGAGTGGTGGTGAATGGTGCCACATCCAGTTGGCAACTGTCACTAGTGGTGTTCCCCAAGGATCAGTGCTGGGCCCAGTCCTGTTCAACATCTTTACTGATGATCTGGATGAGAGGATTGAGTCCAGCATCAGTCAGTTTGCAGATGACACCAAGCTAGAAGCAGGTGGTGATCTGCTGGAGTGTAGGAGAGCCCTGCAGAGGGACCTAGACAGGCTGGATGGGTGGGCAGAGGCCAATGGGATGAGATTTAACAAGGCCAAGTGTAGGGTTCTGCACTTTGGCCACAACAACCCCAAGCAGCACTACAGGCTGGGGATAGAGTGGCTGGAAAGCAGCCAGGAAGAAAGGGACCTGGGGGTACTGATAGATAGTAGTCTAAAGATGAGCCAACAGTGTGCCCAGGCGGCCAAGAGAGCCAATGGCATCCTGGCCTGCATCAGGAACAGTGTGGTCAGTAGAATGAGGGAAGTTATTCTTCCCCTGTACTCAGCACTAGTCAGGCCACACCTTGAGTCCTGTGTCCAGTTCTGGCCTACTCAATTCAAGAGAAATGTTGAAGTGCTGGAACACATCCAGAGAAGGGCAACAAGGCTGGTGAAGGGCCTGGAACACAAACTGTATGAGAGAGCTGGGTCTGTTTAGCCTGGAGAAGAGAAGGCTCAGGGGGGACCCCACTGCTGTCTACAACTACCTGAAGGGAGGTTGCAGACAAGTGGGGGTTGGTCTTTTCTCCCAGACAACCAGCAACAGAACAAGGGGACACAGTCTCAAGTTGTGCTGGGGGAAGTACAGGCTGGATATTAGGAGGAAGTTCTTCACAGAGAGAGTGATTTGCCATTGGAAAGGGCTGCCCAGGGAGGTGGTGGAGTCGTTGTCCCTGGAGGTGTTCAAGAAAAGTCTGGATGAGGCACTTAGTGCCATGGTCTAGTTGACTGGCTAGGGCTGGGTGATAGGTTAGACTGGATGATCTTGGCGGTCTGTTCCAACCTGGTTGATTCTATGATCTTAATGTCTTATCTTTCAGTTTCCATTCATGGAAATTGAAGCGGAGTCTCAGTAAGGTTTGCCAGCTCTCTACAGGAGGGTTGGGCAAGATTAACTTTGAGAGTCCCTTCTGATCCAATGCAATCTGTGAATCTGTGATGGTGCTGTGTGCTGAGAAAAGCAAAAGTGTTGGAAGGAGAGAAAAATGTGGGTGTGATAGCCGAGTTGAGTTGTAACTTCATATGTTGCTAAGGTTTTTTATTTGTATCTCCACAAGCTTGGTTTTATATGCATTATTGTATATAACCTTGCTCCCTTTTGTCTTCTATGATGTCTGATCAAACTTTCTTCTCTGCTCCTCTTTTTTAACTTGCCTGTCTTTCCTGATGTCTTCCACACGTCTCCATTTCTACAACTTCTACCCTAGTCCATATTTGTGGTTTGCACTGAATCAAATTGTTCAGGGCAATACTGGAGTTGATGCTACCGAATGTATATCCTTGGGTTTCAAGTGCCAGAGAAGCCAAAAGACATTTGAGAAGAAATGCAAACTACATACATGTTCTCTCAAGTCACAGCTGGATCAGTGAGATACCTGAGGGGAGTGGCACATTCAGAAGACACTTCTACCACAATACCATCATGCTGCAAGACTGTTTCCTGAAAGACCACTACAGAGAGCTAGGTCCTTGTTGCTCTGTTCACCTCTCTATAACCCAGTGTATATCAGGTAAGTGATAGGTAAATGTCCAACCCCACTGCTAGAACAGGGTACCTGAGTAAATTACACAGGAATATGTGTGCCTATTTGAAGAGGAAAATCCCACATACCTGTCTGGATACTTACTGCAGGAGTGTGCAGCTATGAAACCTACCAGGTCAAATGCAAACTTACAGGACATTGTTTATCTGGGAACCTGTCTCTGGGGTTTTACCACCAGAACATCCTATCAACACTGAGATCAATATGAAACTGCTAAATGTTACAATGTTCACCCCAGGCATACTCTGATCATCCAGACTGAAGCAAGTTTTTGTCTTACTCAAAGATGCTGTGATCAAACGCAAGGCTGCCAAAAGGTATGCCTGAGTTGTAATTGCATGGTACAGAACCACAGAATGGTACTGGTTGAAAGGGACCTCTGAATATCTAGTCCAACCCCCCTGCTAGAGCAGGGTCACCTAAAGTAAATAACACAGGAACTCATCCAGGCAGGTTTGAAATGCCTCCAGAAATGGAGACTCCCTTTCCCTCTGCAGTTCCTCACAGAGAAGCAGTCTGCCAATCACTGATTTCCTCTTCCTTGGTCAGCATAGCCTGGCTGATGTGCTGTGTGTGACGGGCATTGCCTAAGCCACTGTAGTGAGCTCTCTCTGGCAATTCCCCTTTTTAGACATATGCTCTTTGTAGAGGTTTGGTTCCACATTCTACCAACTTATTTGTGTAACTGCAAGGCATTGTTAGCCCCTTGCAGGAGTACTGTCAGACTGATCTCTTTCTCCTGCCCTTTACCATTGTCCTACTCAGAAAGGGTTTACTGACAGATACATGAAGAAATAACTGGGTGTGCCTTTCATCAAGAGTGGCTGGAGAGAAGCCAGGCTGGGGACAGAGTGGCTGGAGAGAAGCCAGGCAGAGAGGTACCTGGGGGTGCTGGTAGAGGGTAGCTGAACATAAGCCAGCAGTGTGCCCAGGTGGCCAAGAGAGCCAATGGCATCCTGGCCTCTATCAGGAACAGTGTGGCCAGTAGGACAAGGGAGGTTATTCTTCCCCTGTACTCAGCACTGGTCAGGCCACACCTTGAGTCCTGTGTCCAGTTCTGGGCTCCTCAATTCAAGAGGGATGTTGAGGTACTGAAACACATCCAGAGAAGGGCAGCAAGGCTGATGAGGGGCCTGGAGCACAGCCCTCTGAGGAGAGGCTGAGGGAGCTGGAGGTGTGCAGCCTGGAGAAGAGGAGGCTCATAGCAGACCTCATTACTGTCTACAACTACCTGAAGGGAGGCTGTAGCCAAGTAGGGTTGGTCTCTCCTACCAGGCAATCAGCAACAGAGCAAGGGGACACAGTCTCAAGTTGTGCCAGGGGAGATCTAGGCTGGGTGTTAGGAGGAAGTTGTTGACAGAGAGAGTGATTGGCATTGGAATGGGCTGCCCAGGGAGGTGGTGGAGTTGCCATCCCTGGAGGTGTTCAAGCAAAGCCTGCATGGGGCACCTAGTGCCATGGTCTGGTTGATCGGACAGGACTGGGTGCTAGGTTGGACTGGATGATCTTGGAGGTCTGTTCCAAACTAGTTGATTCTGTGATTCTATAATAGGGACATAAGGAAGAAAGGTGAACTACAGGCCAATGAGTCTCGACTCAGTGCACAGCAAGATAATGGAGCAGATCCTCCTGATGGTTCTGTTAGAGCACATGAAAACGAGGAGGTGGTTGGTGGCAACCAACATGGCTTCCTCAAGGGCAAATCATTCCTGACAAATTTGGTGTTTTTTTATGATGGGGACACAGCGTTGCTGGATAAGGGAAGAACAACTGATGTCATCTTCCTGCGCTTACACAAATTGTTCAGTGCTGTACTGCACAACATCCTGGTCTCTAAATAGAAAGGACATGGATTATATGGATGGACTGCCAGGCAGATAAGGAATAGGCTAGATGGCCACTCTCAAAAGAGTTGCAATTGATGTCCAAACTGAGGTGTGTGACAAGTGGACTTCCTCCGGGATTGATATGGGGACCAGTGTTGTTTAACATCTTTGTTGGTGACATGGATAGTGGAATTGAGTGCACCTTCAGCAAGTTGGCCAATGACACCAAGGTGTGTGGTGAGGTTGATATGCTGGAGGGAAGGGATGCCATCCAGAATGGCCTTGATAGTCTTGAGAGGTGGGACTATGCCAAACTCATGAAGTTAAACAAGACAAAGTGCAAGGTCCTGCACCTTGGTCAATGCAATCCCCAGTTCAAATACAGGCTGGGTGACACGTAGATTGAGAGCAGCCCTTACAGAGAAGGACTTGGGGGTGTTGGTTGATGAGCTGCTTGACGTGAGCCAGCAATATGCACTGTCAGCCCCCAAAAGCCAACTGTATGCTGGGCTGCATCAAAAGATGAATGGCCATCAGGTCAAGGAAGGTGTTTCTGCCATTCTACTCTGCTCTGGTGAGACCCCATTTGGAGTACTGCATCTAGCTCTGGACCACCCAGCACAAGAAAGACAATGTTCTGTTGGAGAGCATCCAGAGGGACCAAATATGATCAGAGGGCTGGAGCACCTCTCCTGTGTGGACAGACTGAGGAAGCTGGATCTGTTCAGCCTGGAGAAGAGAAGGCTCTGGGGAGACCTTACAGCATCCTACCAGTACCTGAAGGGAGCATACAGGAAAGCTGGAGTGGAATTGTTTATAAGGGCATGTGGTGATAGGACTGTCCTGGTAGGGTATAAATCCTGCCAGACAGGTTCAACCCTGGCTCTCTTCCTCCTCCTTTTGTGGGTTCAGGAGTTAGATGAGCAAACAAAAAGGGTTTCACCCCAGAAAACCCTTGAAATGTGTTGCCATGGGAAGTTGTGGACACCAGATCCCTGGAAGAGTTTAATGCCAGGCTGGATGAGCCTTTGAGCAGCCTGGTCTAGTGGGAGCATCCCTTCTAATGGCAGGAGGGGTTGGAACTAGATAATCTTTAAGGTACTTTTCCATTCAAGCCATTCTAGGATTTATAAAGCTTCCTGAGAGTCCATGCCTCAGGCTCAGGCCTTTCATGTCTGCTGATTCTGCAATCCAATTCTGTGGATATGCTCTGGAAAAGACAGCGAGCAACATTTTATGCTCTGATCTCTTCCAAAGAAGTAATCAAAGCAACACATTCTGTTTCTGAGCATTCCTTATGAAGATTACTTTCGCAGTGATGTGTGCAGTTTCAGAAAATACTTCATGCTGTTACAATATCCATGTAATGTTATTACTCCATTACTGTTTTTATTACAATATAGTACAATTATATTAGTAAGGATTGTATTGTTTCATTTTAGGGTTTTACCCTCCCTATTGTTATGACTGTGGAAACAATGTCATCTCCGTGGAAACTTTGCTTTTGTTGCTCAGTTCTTGGGTGCACATCCTTCCCTTGTCATTCCATCCCTTGTAATTTCATCAAGTTAGACCTTGTAAAAGCTGGAGCTCAGTATACCAAAATCTCCCATCTCTCTGAAAGAAGACAGCAGGTTGGATGGTCCAGGTCTTTGGAGTAGGGTGTTGATATTGCTTTGAGATTAAACAAGATGCGAATTTGAATTAGAAGAGGGAGAGAATTCCTTTGAGGAGCCCCGTGAAAGAGAACAGGAGCCTCCTGTAAGTAGCAATAGGTGAAGGGGATTAGACAGTCCAAAAGGTGGGGCTGTGTCAAGCACATTGTTTGACATGAAAAAGGACAGGCAGTCCAGTAAGGAGTATACCAGCCCAAAGTTAATCTTCATTGTATAACAGCCATACGGTGATCTGCTCCAAATGAAAGTGTTTTTCTACCTGCAGGATCATCTGAGGGCAGGTACAGACCCTACTGTGAATCCTCCAGCTTTGTTCCTGGCAGTCCAAGTCTTCTCACTTGGCACACTCCCCAACTCCAGCCATGCCAAACCCCTTCACATTTCCTCAACAAACCAAGTATTTAATATATCTGTGATTTAATAATGAAGTTTCTGTTCATAGAAACACAAAAGGGTCAGCACCAGGGAAGGCAGAAAAAGCTAGTTGTGGTAGAGTGTTGGGAATCACGTTCGGTGGAGCGCTATGGGAAGATGACTCTTTGTTCACCAATATGGTTAGATGGTCAAATCCCCTTTATTTCCGTGATACAGTGACTTATATGCATTCTAGCAAGAGGCGTGCTCAGCTGAAGATTGGTTACAGTCAGAGGGTCCAGAGTTACATGTAAGGTGTGCATAGGTTAACTTATCACAACATTCTAAGGGTCAGCCTTCCAGACCACCCACTCCAGCCCCCTTGGTTATCTAGTCTCTGCCCACTGCAGCTGTGTGTGGGGTGCTCAGTTGTTTACAGCTCGATTTCCTAGCCTCGCTGGGAACCAAGGACGTTCTCAGCACCAGTTACCCATGTTTATGACTTTATGTCCTCGACTGGTGAGAAATTCTTCCACAGTAGAGAACAGAGCCAGACATGAGCACACCTAGGCTAAAAACCTCTAAAGGGGTAAGTAGCAGGAGACTGGACTCTGTCACCTTGAAGCCCCTTTCTGTCCTGGCTTTCAAGTCCCAGTATGCAGGAGAAGAAGAGAGACCAAGTTGGGCAGAGGGAGGAGTGACATGTTCTGCAAATCCCACTTTTATTTGTGAGGGCTTGGAGGGTGTCTTTGCATTGTTTAATGGTAATCTGTTTCTTATTACTGCAACGTGATGTCCAAGGACACTATGTACTGACCTGGAGTAAAGCTCTGTGCAGCTGTGGGAATGATGTCAGTGTCCTGCTCTTCAACGGGGCATGTTCTGGGGGCTGTCAAGAGCCAGACTCTTGGAGTGGATTGCAGTGAGGAAAAACATCCATTCAGCCAACACCCTTGGAAAGGGTGCCAGATATCTTCCTGCACCAGGAGATGGCAGCCATGCCCAGTTTTCCTCACCACCCATAGCTGTCCCATCCCGTTTATCCTGTTTCCTCTTATCAAAGACCTATGTTATACCTTGCTCTGCTGCAGCGTTTGAGCTTTCAGAGAGCAGGTGGTTTCTGTACGTCAGCACCAAGGTGGGAAAGCATATGTTAGTTTTCATAAGACTTAGAATCACAGAGTTATTTTGGTTAGAAAAGACCTTTAAAACAATCAAGTCCAAACATTACCTAATTAGACCAAGCATGCTGCCAAACTCCATGTCCCTCAGCATCACATTTCTGCAGCTTTTAAACACCTTCAGGGATGGGGATTCAGCCACCTCCCTGGGCAGCCTGTTCCAGTCTTTGAGAACCCTTTGAATCAATAAATTTCTTCTAATATCCAACCTAAACTTTCCCTGGTGCAACTCAAGGCCATTTCCTCTCCTCCTACCACTTGTTACTGCAGAGACAGGACCAATTCTCACCTCACTCCACTTTTGGTGAGTTGTAGAGAGCGAGAATGTATAGGGTTAACACTCCTGGGGGAGTGACCCTGAACCTGACCCTAGGGGTCTTGGCCCCTCCCCAGGGATGGGCCACACTCCAGGTGATGGTTAGCCCACTCCCCCACTTCCTGTGGTGTAAAAGAGGAGCACTTCCTGCTCCTCATCCTCTTTTTCCTGCGTTCACTCATGACCACACACCCATACTGCATACCAGCACAACACGTGGCAGCCACGAGGCAGAGACACCATCACACTACTCGGGTTGTATCCATCCCTGTTTGTATTTTGCTGTTTTCCCTTCCTTATCCTTTGTAAACTCCCCTACCTCCAATACCTTTTTTTTCTAAGTTATTGTTAAACTTTTCCTTTTAACTTCCAAATCGAGTGAGATTGATTTATTTGGGTGTCCCTACCTTTACCTCTCTCCCTGTCTTTTGGGGAAAGGAGGGGGAAGAGGGGAGGGCACTCTATAAATTCTATAAATTGTCATTGGGTCTATTAAATTTATAAGAGTCTCTGGGAACCTGCATTTGAACCCAAGACAATTTATTTGGCATCTCAACGTGGGGCTAGGTAGAAAGAATTCTTTCAGAGAATATTTGGAAGTTAAAAAATGGATATTCTGAGAGTCTTAATCATTCACGCTTTTGCATGGCTGTTTTGGGGCTGCCTGTTAAAGTTTATAAGTTACCATGTCTTCTGGATTGTCATTGATATGGTCTGGGAATATTCTAAGCATTTGCCTGTCCGAGTCTATGCCTATTTCCTGAATTCTGTTAGTAATATCATGGTGTTTAGAAATGTTTCTGGAACATGGAATCAATCTGAGTATATGCATTGGAACACAGAAGCTCCAGATATTTTGGGGGAGAAATGGTACTGGATAGCTGTTATTTCACTGTGTGTAAATGTGGGTTTGGGAATTGACAAGGTAGCTCTGAACTTGGACACGTGGAAGTATCGGGTGGGCGCCGCCATTAGGATGCTTAGGGGGAGGGGTGGCCCTCACTGCCCGAGCTGCAGCTGCGGGGGGTGGGCGACAGGTCAGGCCGGTCCAGCAGCCCCGAGCGCAGGCACCGCCCCTAGCGTGGCTCCGCCCCGAACTCCGTCCCCGGTCCCGCCCAGGGTAGCCCCCCGGACCCTGCCCCCACAGCCCAGCCCCCTCCATCTGGCTCCAATTACCACGCGGCCAGCCAGATCAAACCCGAACCCTCCCACAGACACAGATCCAGGGCAAGGGACCTCTTCGCGGCCAGCCCGATCAAACCCGAACACTCCCACAGACACAGATCCAGGGCAAGGGACCTCTTCGGGAACCAGCACCCCCCAGCAACAGCAACCAGCTGGAAATGGACCTGATAATGGAGTTATCCTTATCAGCTCCACACCCAGAAAGGAAATCAGGCACACAAGGCAGGAGTATGCAAGGGCAAACGGACAGTCCCTTTTAGCCTGGCTTTTGAAATGTTGGGATGCAGGAGCAGAAACCGTGGTGGATAAAGAGCTGGGGAGGCTCGATGGTACCCACTCACTTTGGGCCAGGCTTCTGATAGCTGTGCGGTACAGGTACCCGACTAAGGATGACATGATTTTCCATCCCCTTAAATGGACAGATATGGAACAGGGCATTTCATACCTGAGGCAAATGACAGTTCAAGAGATAATTTATGGGGCCGACCAGATGCCCTCGGACCCTGATGATGTCCGCATGAAGCCAGCCCTCTTAAAGAAACTGACCCAGTGTGCTCCTTCCACATATGCCCCTACACTGGGAGCACTGCTGCTGGGCAGAGACCCCAACAACCTTCCCACACTCAGGGAGTTTGTGAATGACCTAAGACAGTTTGAAGACAGTTTGTCGAGGAAAACCTTAATTGCCACTGTAGAGACCCTCACCCAAGAAATGAACGAGCTAAAAGCCTCTTTCTCTGAAATGCAGAAGGCAGAGGATGACTGCTCTTCACCTTCAGAATGGGTGCAAGTCTCAGCTGTAAGGAACACACGCCGTGCTCCTCCTCCTACACGCAGGAGACCAGCCCAGAGCAGACAGGGTACACACAGGGGTTCACTCTGGAGAATACTGTGTGAGCATGGGGAAAACATGGACAGATGGCATGGCCAGCCCACCTCAGCTCTATCGGCCAGGGTAAGGGAACTGCAGGGGACAAACACAGGGGATAACTCCTCCAGAAGAGGGGTTGCCCCAGTGTCCCGCAGGCAGCCCTCTCGCTCAAGGGGTGGTGAAGCCAGTAACTCAGGTCCATGTGCCTCATGCGGTCACACTGCTCAGAATTAGAGGTGCCCTGTCTCCAGCCAGGCGGAGGCCAGGGATAACAGAGTATATTGGGATGTGTTTGTGAAATGGCCTGGCACTTCTGAAGCCGAGAAGTACAGAGCGTTGGTAGACACCGGTGCCCAATGCACTCTGATCCCCTCCAGCCACAGGGGGACAGAAACTGTTACAATTGCAGGAGTCACAGGGGGGTCTCAGGAGTTGACTGTGCTGCAGGCTGAGATAAGTCTCACCGGGAATGTGTGGGAGAAGCACTCCATAGTAACTGGCCCTGATGCACCTTGCATCCTGGGGATCGACTTTCTCCGGGAAGGGTACTTTAAAGATCCGAAGGGGAACAAGTGGGCTTTTGGCATAGCAGCTGTAGAGACTGCAGACAAAGAGCAGCTGTCTATCATGCCTGGCCTGTCAGATGACCCTTCCGTGGTTGGTACCCACAAGGTGGAAGATGTTAAGTTACCCATTGCTTCTCATGTAGTTCATTGCAGGCAATACCGCACCAACAGAGACTCCCTGCTACCCATACAGCAGCTGATTTGCCACCTGGAGCAGCAGCTTGTCATCAGCAAGAGCCACTCGCCCTTCAACAGCCCGATATGGCCAGTGCGAAAGGAGACGGGGGAGTGGAGACTTATGGTGGATTTCTGAGGCCTGAACGAAGTGACTCCTCCAATCAGCGCAGCCGTGCCTGATATGTTGGAGCTGCAGTATGAACTGGAAACGAAGGAGGCCAAATGGTATGCCACAATCGACATTGCTAATGCTTTCTTCTCCATCCCCATTGCAGAAGAATGTAGGCCACAGTTTGCCTTCACCTGGAGAGGAGTCCAGTACCACTGGAACAGACTGCCTCAAGGGTGGAAGCACAGCCCTACAATCTGCCATAGCATCACCCAGAACGCACTGGAGAAGGGTGGAGCTCCGGAACACCTGCAGTACATCGATGACATCATTGTATGGGGTGAGACAGCAGAGGAGGTCTTCGAGAAGGGTGAGAAGATCATTAATATCCTGTTGGATGCAGGTTTTGCCATTAAGAGAAGCAAAGTGAAAGGGCCTGCCAGAGAGATCCAGTTCCTGGGAGTTCGATGGCAGGATGGCCGACGCCACATCCCTATGGATGTGGTGAATAAAGTGGCCACTATGGTGGAACCCACTAATCGGAAGGAGACACAATCCTTTCTGGGGTTTGTGGGCTTTTGGAAGATGCACATTCCCGGGTACAGTCAAATTGTGAAACCCCTTTTTGACGTTACAAGAAAGAGGAATAACTTTGGGTGGGGACCTGAGCAGCAGGTGGCATTTGACCAGATCAAGCGAGAGGTGGTCCATGCCATGGCCTTGGGACAAGTTCGAACCGGCCCAGAGATTAAGAACATTCTCTACACAGCAGCTGGTGAGAATGGTCCTAGCTGGAGCCTATGGCAGAAAGCTCCTGATGAAACAAGAGGCCGCCCACTCGGGTTCTGGAGCAAGGCGTACAAAGGCTCAGAGACCAAGTATACCCCCACAGAGAAAGAAATCCTAGCTGCCTATGAGGGAGTCAGAGCTGCCTCTGAGGTGATTGGGACGGAGTCACCACTCCTTTTAGCTCCAAGGCTTCCAGTCCTGACTTGGATGTTTAAAGGGAAGGGTTCAACTCCGCACCATGCCACAGATGCCACTTGGAGTAAGTGGATGGCTCTGATAACTCAGAGGGCTAGGATGGGGACACTCGAGCGTCCAGGCATTGTAGAGGTCATCACCAACTGGCCAGAGGGCACTGACTTCGGAAAGCCAGCAGAAGAGAAGGCAGTGACCCGTGCCGAGGAAGCCCCCCCATACAGTGACCTTCCTGAGGAGGAAAAGGCATATGCTCTTTTCACAGATGGATCCTGCCGCCTGGTAGGCAGCAAGCGGAGATGGAAGGCTGCCGTCTGGAACCCCACACGCAGGGTTGCAGAGGCAAGAGATGGAGAAGGTGAATCCAGCGAGTATGCTGAGGTGAAAGCCATCCAGCTGGCCCTGGACATTGCAGAACGAGAGCAGTGGCCAATGCTATACATCTACACCGACTCATGGATGGTAGCAAATGCCTTATGGGGGTGGCTGAAGGAGTGGAAGAGAAATGATTGGCAGAGAAAAGGGAAGCCTATTTGGGCTGCTGACCTCTGGCAAGACATTTCTGCATGCCTGGACAAACGACCAGTTAAAATCCGACACATCAGTGCTCACATCCCAAAGAGCAGAGCCACTGAAGAACAGCAGCATAACCACCAAGCTGACCTGGCTGCCCACATCTGCCAGATTGACCTGGACTGGAAGCACAAAGGTGAACTGTTCTTAGCTCGGTGGGCACATGACTCTTCTGGCCACCAAGGAAGAGATGCCACATACCAATGGGCCCGAGACAGGTCCGTGGACATATCCATGGAGGCCATAACTCAGGTTATCCATGAATGTGACATCTGTGCCACCATAAAGCAAGCCAAGCGCATGAAGCCTTTGTGGTATGGGGGACGGTGGTCAAAGTACAGGTATGGGGAGGCCTGGCAGATTGATTACATCACTCTGCCTCGGTCTCGCAGTGGCAAGCAGTATGTGTTAACCATGGTGGAGGGAAGCACGGGGTGGCTGGAAACCTACCCAGTACCTCATGCTACTGCCCATAACACCATTCTGGGCCTGCAGAGCCACATCCTGTGGAAACACGGTACCCCAGAGAGAATAGAGTCAGACAATGGGACCCATTTCAAGAACCACCTTGTAAGCAACTGGGCAAAAGAGCATGCGATAGAATGGGTTTATCACATCCCATACTACCCACAAGCTGCAGGAAAGATTGAGCGACACAATGGCCTGCTGAAAACCACCCTGAAGGCTATGGGAGGTGGAACTCTCAGAAACTGGGAGAAGCACCTTGCAGAAGCCACTTGGCTGGTGAACAGCAGGGGATCAGTTAACAGAGCTGGTCCTGCTCAGTCTGCCCTAATGCCCATAGCTGAGGGAGATGGAGTTCCTGTAGTCTGTGAAAGGAATCTACTGGGAAAGACTGTGTGGGTTGCTCCTGCCTCTGGTGGGGGAAAACCTATCAAAGGGGTGGTATCTGCAGAGGGTCCTGGTCATACATACTGGGTAATGATGGAAACTGGTACTATCGAGTGTGTCCCTCAGAGAAATCTCTCTTTAGCTGAAAAGGTTTTGAAATCTCAGAGTTGATTCCATGTGTTCCAGATATTTCAGGTTATCGTGTATTATAGTTGTATAATAGTTGTATCATAGTTGTGCAATACTTGTATTATAGTTCATAAGGGGTTACAAGTTGTTTTTGTAGTTATACCCTCACCACTACACGGCGTCCAACAGAACCTACATCACAGCAGCAGCTATCCAGAGTCCTACAGCAGAACATCACACCACGGCGTCCAACCAGAACCCTGCATCTGATTCGTCACTGATGCCCTGCAGTGAGAGACTGTTCCTGATTTCCCTCCAGAGGATGTCTACAGCCATCTCATCCACACCTGTTCCCCTGATGCTAGACACCAAGAGACTGTTCCTGATGTTTTCTTCACAGAGGGAAAAGACTTTTTCCTGAGTTCCAACAAGAACTGTTCCTGTTTCACTGACTTTTCTTCCGTTCCTGTCCTGCTCACACCTCACCAACCTGCACCGGACCAGAGGAGCACATCACCTTGGGATACAGCCGGGGTCAGAGAAGGACTTCAAGAACTCTTAACCCATGGACACTTTTTTTTTCCCATCTTTGGAGAAGAAGACTGTTCGTAGGAAGGTGGAAGTGTGTGCTAGTTTGAAGCAAGCTAGAATGTTTTGGTAAAAGAACTAGATAACGGGCAGTGAAATGAAAACAATTGATGTCAACTTCTCTCACAGTCTCGCTGAGAACTCTGGGAAGAAGAAAGACTTTTTCTCCATTTTGTTTTTCTTCTCTTGCTTTTTGCCTTAGACCTGGTCACATCTCATTAACCCTGCTCCTACTAACCCTGCTCCCTAACCTCTTGGCTGCACCTCTCTTCTTCCTGAGAACTGGGGTAAGGTTGAGAGGGCCGGGGGAGGTGTTGGGGTGGTTTGAGAGCCCCTCCTGGGGACTCAGGTTTCTGGGAGGGGAATTGTGCTTTTGTATTGTTTATCCTTTGTATATTTCTGTATATAATTGTATATAACTGTATATATTGTAAATAGCTGCTTGTAAATTCTGCTAGCTGTAAATAAATTGCTTCATCTATATTCCCAGGGTCCGTCTGAGTTAGCTGGGGCAAATTCAAAAGTGTGAGGGGGCGGGGTAACCCCCAAACCATCACAAAGTGGTCTAACCAAGGGGTGGAATGTATAGGGTTAACACTCCTGGGGGAGTGACCCTGAACCTGACCCTAGGGGTCTTGGCCCCTCCCCAGGGATGGGCCACACTCCAGGTGATGGTTAGCCCACTCCCCCCACTTCCTGTGGTATAAAAGAGGAGCACTTCCTGCTCCTCATCCTCTTTTTCCTGCGTTCACTCATGACCACACACCCATACTGCATACCAGCACAACACGTGGCAGCCACGAGGCAGAGACACCATCACACTACTCGGGTTGTATCCATCCCTGTTTGTATTTTGCTGTTTTCCCTTCCTTATCCTTTGTAAACTCCCCTACCTCCAATACCTTTTTTTCTAAGTTATTGTTAAACTTTTCCTTTTAACTTCCAAATCGAGTGAGATTGATTTATTTGGGTGTCCCTACCTTTATCTCTCTCCCTGTCTTTTGGGGAAAGGAGGGGGAAGAGGGGAGGGCACTCTATAAATATATTCTATAAATTGTCATTGGGTCTAATAAATTTATAAGAGTCTCTGGGAACCTGCATTTGAACCCAAGACAGAGAAGCTCTTACTTCAGCCTCCTTTTCTCCAGGCTAAACAACCCCAGTTCTTTTCAGCTGTTCCTCACAAGACCTGTTCTCCAGACCCTTCACCAGTTTCACCGCCCCTTTCTGGTTCTTCTCCAGCACCTCAGTGTTTTCCTTGTAGTGAGGGCTCCAAAACTGAAGCCAGTACTCAAGGTGTGTCCCCACCAGTGCTGAGTGCAGGGCAACAGTCACCTCGCTGGACCTGGTGGTCACTCTGTTCCTGATACAGACCAGGATGCTGTTGGCCTTCTTGGCCACCTGAGCATTGAGAGGTTATGACTGATAAAAAGTAGCAGAGACACCCAAGATGATGTTCAATGAGGATGAAAGAGCAAATCCATGTGCCCATGGGCACAGTGGTTTTCAGCAGCCCCCTTAGCATCATGAAGATGTGTGTCCAGTAAGGATTTATAAAGATTGAGCATGCAAGAAGCATCCAAACCTCAGTCACTGGGACATGCATGACAAAAGCTCACATTTGTACCAGATTTGCTGTGCCTACAGTAGAAGAGATACATTCCTGTAGCTAAATCAAACAGTCTGCTCTGTTTTTATTCTGCTTTACAGATGTTGAGGTTGGTAGAGACCTTTGAGATGATAAAGTCCAATCATTCACCTAGAGCTCACCACTACCACTAAGCTACTACCACTAAACCATGTCCCTCACCACCACATCTACTGCCAACAACTTCAAAGCTACAACTGCAAAATTAAAAGGTGGTTGAATATAATAATGCCAGGTTGTTTCTCAAGAAATCAGGAAGGATAGATGACATGTCAATCCTTTGCCTCAGCTTTCACTTCCCTCACCCACATGGTATCAAAATAATAACAGAACAATGCCTCATTTGAGAAACCTTTATTTACATGACTAATATCCACCATATTAAACAAATATACAGCACTATGCTCGCAAATTAATGTTTTGCAAAGAGCTCTCTCTACTATTGCTGGTCAAAATTCCTCAATATGAGTGTCCATTAGGAATCTGAAGCTGTAGGAAGCTTGTCGTGCACGCAGTTGTGATGTCTCCCAGCAGGTGGAGGCATGCCGGAGCAGGACACTCTGCTGTTCTCCTGTGGCTGCCCAATCACCAGAGGAGATATTTTGAGGAGTAACGCAGGAGCCTCTGGCCTTACCCACAAAAAGGAAGAGGATAGAGCAGAGAACTCATAGACAACATGAAGAAAATAAGAAAACTCAGAATGTGGGACATGTGTAGCCTTGGCAAAGCCTCAGGAAGTTTGACTGCAAAGGACAATCCATCTGTAATTTAGGTAGTGGGAAGACCATAGTTAGCAAACCCATGTCTTTAGCCTGGTAAAGGCTGTGCCCAGAGATCAGGTGTTCACAGTGAGTGCCAGGCAGGGGGGTGCTTTGATTTTGTGCCCTATAGGTAGTATAGCTTTGCTCACATCAGATGTTTTTTTCCTGGCCAGCTCTTTATCCAGTCACCACCTAGCCGTATTTGGTCATATTATGGGCAGTAAAAGGCCTGAGATAAAACCAGAAGACTGTGGGACTGGTAAGACGCCTCTGTCAGAGGACAAGGCTGGGGAGAAAGCATATTGCAGGTCTGAACTACTTCAGTTCATGCTGCTATGTCAGTAGTGAGGTCTGTGGTTCTCCTTCCTGAGGTATGTGATGAAACATGGTGACGCAAATAGAAATGTATCCACACAGCCTTAACCTACATGAATGAGAAAATAAGTCTGAGGGACAACACAATGTTGTCATGAAATGTGTTTTCTAGTAGAACTATGCTGGAAAAATCATTGCAGAGGTGAAGTGAGGCTCCTTTCTTGGCTGGGTGAGAGGTACACACACACTGTTTAGTACTGACCCTGAGCTGCCATGGCTTTAAACATATTATATCACAAGAGTTGAGTGTACTTCCTATTTCTGCATAGGATATGTCTTGTTTGACACCGAGAATTGCAGCTCATGCTTGGAAATCATGGAATCATAAAATCAGTCAGGGTTGGAAGGGACCACAAGGATCATCTAGTTCCAACCCCTCTGCCATGGGCAGGGACACCCTAGAGCAGCTATGAGTCTTCTGCTTTCATTTTAGGCTTTTGTAGTCTAGTTTCAACCTCTGCTAGGACATAAAACTTGGACATATAGCTACTAAAATTCCCTCCTTTTTTGGTAAGAGGTACCACAGTGCATGGGCCTGCAAACAACCCACTTACAAGGCCTGCAGGCTTCCAGTGAGGTTTTTCAAGCTAAGCTACCTGGGCTGTCCAGAATTGACTTCAGCACTCTCAGTGAAGCTTTCCAGTAACTGGTCAGTTCTGCTGTTAGGACATAGGCCTACACCACTTGAGTGGTGATGGTTTTCAACTTGCCACCTATATCCAGAAGGACAAATAAATTGCTTCCAAGGGAGGACACAGAGCAGCTCAGTGTAGCGCAGCTCTAAGAGCCAAGAGATATGCTCTCTGAAGCCCTCATGAAATGTGCAGATCAATATGGTGCCAATGAGAACATGGTCACACAAAAAGCTTTGCAAGCTGTGTAGTCCCACCCGAGCAAGGCTAAAATCAGAACTCCATTTTATGGACCACCTGAATTAGCTCTGCAGGGACTGAGGGAGGGCAAATTGCTCTCTGATGATGTCACTGCAGTCCTGGTGATTCCCAGCTAGCAATAGATGAGATGTTAGGCTGGAGAATGTTCTTCAGGAGATCACCCTAGTTCTTCTTGTAAATTGAAAAGTCAAGATAGACTTATTTCTAGACTAGAAGTAAGATGCTAGAAGGACATAAGATGTAAAGAGGAAAGAAGAGAAAGATCTGTTGTAAGAGAGAGAGAACATGTGTCTGCGAGGTCTTCACTCATAACTTTCACTTCAAAGTCCCAGAGTTTTAAAGGCATCTCGCAAATCATCTACTTCATACAGTGGCTGCAGGACAAAATATGAATGAGAGGTAAGTTGTCAAGTGAGCAGGGACCTATGAAGATGGGAAAGGAGGAAAGAATGGAGGGAGATGGGATGAGAGGTGGAAGAAGGGGGAGAAAATTAGGAGATACAAAGAAAGCTGGGTGAAATATTAATGAGGGACATGGAAGGTGAAGACACAAAAATGAATGAAATGGCAGTTGGCAGAGAAGGGTTAGCAAGAGCAGAAAGGAACTAAAGTAAGGAAGAAGCTGAGGGGAAGAGGCACTGAAAGGAGAAGGGTCTCACCAGGAGGATCCGTCTAAGTTTCCTAGACAGATGGACAGAGTTTTCATGCAGTCCTTCCCAGGCTTTGAATGTTTTTTCCCTGTTCTCCACAAACGTGTTCCAGCAGTAGAAGTAGTCTGTACAAGGCACAAGGGAGTTAAGAGTGCTCAAGACTGCCTCTTCTAGGATCATGAAACCATCACATCCTGCTATCATCTTTTCTGTTCCTTGTTCCTGCTCCTCCCACCCTCCAGGGTCTTCCTAACCCCTGATAGATTTCTGCCACCTCTTTCTTCCATGCACATCTCACCTTTGAAGGTCATGATGGCAATCTGAGCCCCTGCCCTGTGCAGGCGCCTCAGCCCCTCCGGCTCTGCCTTGCGGTCCTCACAGAAGTAGAGGCGAGCAGTGAAGATGCGCAGGGTCAGGTTGGGATAGGTGCGCAGGAAGTCAGCCACATGCCGGGCACAGTCGTAGCAAGGGCTCCAGGAGGTAAACCAGGTGATACGGTAGCAACGACCCGGGTCCAAGTTCCAGGCCGAGATGTAGCGCAGGAAGAGCACCTCCACATGACAACCCATCTTCATGAAAGAAGGAAAGAAGCAATGAGGGGCAGAGAGTTAAGAGAGGTGAGGAGGGAGATATGAACTGGATGGCACATGAAAGAGGAGAAATGAGGTGGAAGGTATGTCCCAGGGTAAGAGGCACAGAGGTATGTGGAAGACTGGATGGAATGCATTGATGCATGGGAGCATCCAAGAGGAATAGATGGGAGCCAAGCGGAAAAGGAGGCAAACATAACGCAGCAGAGAGTATGGATATCTTCTTGGTAACATACTTAGGGGTAGCATAAAGTACAGGTTTACCTGGAGACTGCATCTCTCAAATAATACATTCTACTGCAGTGTCCATGCTTGTGGATGTATCTGTTAGTTGCCTGCATTGTTGCTGTGTCTCTCCTTTCCCTGCTGCTTCATCTGCCTCAGCATGGATAAAAGAAGAGGATGCCAAAGTGTTTCCTGTACCTTATTGCGCAGATATCCAAAGTCCAGGGAGCAGGAGGTGGCACTGTCACGGCGCTTTACAACATAGCAGAGATAGGTTTCACGACGGCCTTTGGCCCAGCGCAAGTTCTTGAAGTTGTAGAGGAAGA
The DNA here is from genome assembly GCF_015220805.1 of Pogoniulus pusillus. NCBI lineage: Eukaryota > Metazoa > Chordata > Aves > Piciformes > Lybiidae > Pogoniulus > Pogoniulus pusillus. The sequence continues at coordinate 19,509,446 of NC_087268.1, read as the reverse complement.
GTTTCCTTTTCATCAGGAGGCTGCAGGAGAAGGTAAGAGAGAACTGACATCAGCTCCACCCTGGAGCCAGCAGCTGGCCATGTCTCTGTTGAGAGCTCAGCACCAACAATATCCTCCTTATGTCCAGGCATCTCACTACGAGAAGACCAGCAGTAATTTGCACGCAATAAAGGGGAAAGATGTGACTGTGGGGATAAAGCAGGTGACTTTGTGAGTGGGAACAGCAAGTGAATTAGTAATTATCAGTCAAACAGCAGCTAGCTGGGTAGAGTGTGAAAACAACTGCAAATATCCAAAAGATAGACACCAACGAGGGAAAAGGACGAAGGTGGCTGAGAAGACCCGGGGAAGTGAGAGGATCTGGAGTACAGTCATAGGAAAACATTATTTTTCCTCCATGAAAGCCTGAAAAGCCACTGGGGCAAGGAATGGATCAAATTAGAGTCTCTTCAGAGAATGCTGGAAAGAGATCCTTTCCAACATTGCCCAAAAGAAAAGCACAGTTGAAAGTGAGCAAGGCTAATGGCTTGGGTAAGGTGCTGGCAGGATATGCAGTGGGGTAGGAACACTGACACCTTGCCAAACATAAGCACCACTCCCACATTAAACAAATATTGAGACTTGGGGGAGGGAGGTGCTGCGCCCATGCCCAGGGAGGAGGAGCACAGGGAGGATAAAGTAGCACAAGCCATATCTAACAGCCTCGCTGCCACACAGGCAGCTGAGAACAGCTGTGTTCACTGAGGTGAGATACTAATCACGCCCCCAGCGATGCAAACCAGAAACGACCGCATTAAAAATAGCCATGTCCTTTGTCACCTTTTCCCTTTGATGCCCTGATGTTCAGCGGGGAGATGTGGGTAAGCTGAAGTGATATTGAGCTGGGTTTTCTGGGAATTCTCCAGTGAGTGTAGGAAAAGGTAATTTCGGTTTGGTAGGATTTTAAATCTGATATAAATCTGAGTCTAAGCAATACAAACAGCCATTATTGATTGGCCAGTGTTACCCAAAAGCCTGAGCACTGTTGAGCACTTAATCTCTAGCTGTCAGTGGCATGATCGGAACTCCTGTCCATTGTGCACCCTCACACACAGCCACAGTATGACAGAATTTTGTTATTGACTACATGGGCTTTATTCTCCTGTAGCATACCACATTGCACCCTGCATCTCTCCAAAGAGAGGCACATTCGTTCCACAGATAGGCAAGCCACCTTCTTCCTTCAATGTCACCCTCAGCCTGCAGTGCAAAAACGCCTGTCCTGCTCATATACAAAGAACAAGCACACACACATAGTTATGTCAGTCTTTATGGGGCCAGGCTCTTCTCCGTGGTGCCCTGTGACAGGACAAGGGTCAATGGCACAAACTAGAACACAGGATATTTCACTTGAACATAAGGAAAAGCTTCTTTCCTGTGAGGGTGCTGGAGCACTGAGCAGGCTGCCCAGAGACATTGTGGAGTCTCCTTCTCTGGAGGCTTTGAAAACCCACCTGCACATCTTTCTGTGCAATCTGATCTAGGTGACTGCTTTAGCAGGGGAGTTGGACTGGATGATCTCTGGAGGTCCCTTCCAACTCCTACTAGTCTGTGATTATATGGACATGCTCCTACAGAAGCAGATCATATGGATTTTTGGCATGTCTCCTAGAAGAAATCCACAGATAAGGCAAGGCTTTAGAGAGTCCTGCAAACACTCAGAGGATAAAGATACTAAACCTTTTCTCTCAGATGGTTCTTTGAGGTCTGTCCTGTAAACACAGCAAAAGCCATGCTCTGCTGGGCTTGCAGATTGTGTCAGGAGAAGAGGACAAACTGCTACCACTGCATTTCATCACCCTGGCATGTGTGCCTGTGTTTTCCATATATCCACTGTGTGTTCCCCAACATCAATTTCACTTTATTTCTCACACTTAGAACTGTTCCACTTCCTACCACCTTAGACTTGACCTGATTTCCCTGTGTTTGTCCCAACATTACAAGCACCTATGTATATTCCCTAATATCCACAAACATACACACACATATATATTGTCCCCCTCACAAAACTGTTAACCAGGGGTTAACCATATAAGCCAGGTGAAAAACAATGACAAGGAAAGATCATTTCCACACATTAGAAGCTTCAGGGAAAACAGACTTTCCCTATTTCTTTTTTCTCTTAGTTTTTTTTTGTGAGGTTTTGGGCAAACCTATTCGCTTTCAAAATGCTTCTGATTTTTCTCACTTCTTCCCATTTTGCTCTGTTTAACGGTTTTGTCCCTGTAAAGCTGCACAAGACTGCAAACCCAGAAGAACAAAATGATAATCACCTGGGGTATTTTTCAGTATCAGAACAAAGTGAAGACAATTTTGAAGCATGGAAGCCATACGTTCAGATAGAAATGTTCATTAACATCAGCTCCTGTTTTCCCTTCTCTCTGGCGTTCACTGTCTCTGGGCTTTCTTTGCTAGGGAAGATTTCAGAATGTGTCTGGTATGAGAAGAAGAATGACCATTCAGATGTGGGGAGCAACTGAGCAAATGGTTAGTTATGAGCTGCTTGATACATGTGCAGCTCCAAGAGCTAGATCATAGCTCAAGGGAAAGCAGCAAAGAAGACACAGGAGCTGTGGTTATACCTAACCACTGAAGGCGGCTCAGCAGAGACCTTCTCCTCAAATAAAGATTAATGAAGCCAACCCTCAGGGGCTCAAAAGCCCCTGAGTATGTGAATAACATGTGGTTGTGGAGAGATATTAGTGATAATTAGCTGGCAGGGTAATTGCAGTGCAAGTATAGTAATACAGTGCTGGAAGAGTCTGTTTACAAGCACAAGTGTGTGAGCAGCAGAACAGAGAGTAAGACAAATCTGGTGCAAGAGAATGAAGAGGTTAATAAGGAAAGTGGGCAGGTGCTTAAGCAGCAGATAGCATCTAGAAGTTTATCTTTCTGTGACTTGTTAATTTTTTTTTCTAGAGAAGAAAGAATGCAAAGGAAAACAGTCATGAGAAAGAAATGACAGAAAGAGAGTAGAGTACAAAGTGGTGGCCAGTCAAAGTGAAAGAATGACAGAGGCAGAGATGTAAGGTCCAAGAGCAGGATGGGGCAGAACATTAGATCACTGAGTCAGATGGGGAAAGGGGCACTAAACAGAGAGATGGTTAATTCTAAGGGAAAGATCTTAATTTCTTATATAAGCAAGAAACTGAAGAGACTCGTTTTACCTGTCCATGACTGTCAGGGTGTCTCTCAGGTGATGGGATTACAAAGTTTTCTTGCAGGTTCTGTCTGCGCAGCCCTCTGACTTGATGTAGAATGATGTGACTGTGCCCTGTGTTCCCTCCCCATTTACTCCTACCTATCCCCTGCTGGCTTTCATCAGGGTGTGGCTGAGGGAGGAGTTAGCCAGGTCTCTGGATCTGCAGGAGGTGAAGAGCAGAGCTGAAATGCAAAGGAGCATCAGTTCTGAAAGATGCTCAGCACCCATTGGTCACCTCGCCCGCAGCACTCCCTGTTAAGTCCTCCCCATCAGGCAAAATTATTCTGAATTAATAGCAGTAACACAACAAGGCAGGAAGCATTGTCTAGTGGTTAGAGGGGGCCTGGGAGCACATTCACCGCTGTCAATGTGGGCAAAACCACACTATCCCTCCGGGCCTCAGGTCACACAGCTGTGCAGTGAAGACAGTGACTCTGCCCTGCCCCACGGTGCAGGAACCTCTGTGCAGCACTCTGCAGCCACTCAGCTGGAAGGAGCTCAGGGAATACCCAACTTCCCTCTTCTCTTCCTCTGTGTACTCCCTAAAAGGCCCAGCAGTTGCTTTGCAGCACGGCACAACACTGAAAGTGTGTGAAGAGTGAGAGTGATCCGGGGCTTGATATGGAGCCTCTGGTCCTGCTTTGACACCTGAACATGACCATGGGTACCTGAAGCGTGTCAATACACTAGGTAGTGGTGGTAAACCTGAACTGCAAAGCCGCATGTGGAAGACTAGTGAAGAATAACTCAGTTGTTTACCTCATGCTTGGGTAGTTCTTAATTTTTTCTCTGCTTGATTTATTTTCATCATTAATTTTACTGGCTTCCAGTGTGCTAGGGCTGTGTGTGAAACCGGTATATGCAAAAACATGAAAAGGAGATATGAGTCACCAGAGCAGAGCAGATGACTTGCTAGCCCAGCACACTGAGAGTGCTTGGCTTTGAGAGTGGCTTTTCCTTCAGAAAAAAGGGAAGTCCAGGGCTGGGCTGTCCTGCTCCTTAGGGAAATATCTGGCTCGGGCATGCACTCAACAAATTCACATTTTTGCAACTGTATTGATCTCAGGAGCTGTGGCAACTGTCCTCTGAGAATCTGACTCCTAGTGTTTGACCAAAGCTCGCAATAATTGAAAATCCCTGTCCTATCTATCAGTGTCAAAGGGGACACCCCTGCTAATGAAACACCTGTCCTCTTTTGCCCTAGCAGCACCTTGGGACCAAACTCCTAGGACAGACCAAGAGTCATTTTGTTACTCTTTCATACTATTTTTTTTCTTTTACTCAAGTTAGGAGGATGCTTGTTGCACAGCATCCTTTTATAAATGAAGGCAAAAATAAAAGCAATGCACCCCAGGAGATCTGCTTCTTAGAGATCACAACTGTTTATGAATCATCAGATAAATTAAGGTAGTTTCAGCTTCATTCTTGTTCTGGCTCCTGATTTCCATAGTTAAAAGCTTGCTGATTTTTTTACATAACATTTTCTGCTCTGAAAGGAATCAAGAACTATTTTCATGGCCAGGTCTTCTCCATAAATTACATTTGTGTGTAATACAATGATTTTCTCAAAGGTTTAACATGTCAGGTCTCATAAAATGTTTAACTACTTCCTTCCTCTGGTTCTGCCCGTAAGTGGACTTAATTCCTCCATCAGATCTCTTCCATAAATGATGACAGCCTCTTTGCTCTCCACAGAGATAAAAAGGAAAGAACAAGCAAATGATCAGATGAAACCTATTTACATCACTCTTTGGTGGGGCTCTCAGGCCTAAACACTGATGTAAGCTTTCTTATGTCCTTCATTCTGACCAGTAACTTTCCTCACGCCAGAGATGTGAATGCACAAAGTCAGTGGCAGCAATTCCCTGCCTCTATCTCCAATCACCAGAGCAGAAATGCACTGGCATGGATGTGTTCTTATTCCTCATAGCAAGTCTAGGGAGACATTCAGCTCATATGTAGTTCTGCCAATAGTAAGAGCTGCAGTCACCTGGCAAACCAAGATCTTGCTCATTAGCAGATCTCACCTCTGCTCTAGTTAAAAAGAAAAAATAGTTTGGAAAACCATTGAAAGGTTGCTGATGCCTGATAAAATTGCCAGTCCTGCTTCCTCCCTGGCTGTAAATTGCCAAATACTTGAGGTACAGTGGGATCCTTTTGGCTATGAGGAGAGATACTGACCACTTTCTTCCTTTCTGCTCAGTGCACTTCTTTGGAGAATGAACTGGTCATGGGAGAGGAAAAAAACAGTGCTGAAAATCACTCAATCTCTGTTTCGGGTTAACGCCTGGGTCAGTTACAGTTAAAGGCTAGTAGGAAAGGCTAGGAAGGGTCCTGTGCTGATGTGTTTGGACACCACTCCAGCTTATGAGGATCACAGAAGAATGTTCTAGCATCCCTTCAGGAGTCTTATGCTTGGGGCTCTGTTCCCTGTCTTGAAGTGGGAACCACAAATAACACCAGGCTGAAGAGCAGTATATGGGGGCAGAGGACTATCACCATTACCGTTGTTACTAAAGATTCAGAAAGCAAACTGCCAAGAAATCAGAGAGCAAACTTGTGGTGAATAATTCAGAGTAATTATGGGGTCCCAAAGCAGAGGAAATGTTCCTTGTTTAGTCAACAGGAAGCTGTATGTTGGTGTGTGCTTATATATATATATATATATAATTTTTTTTTTTCCATTCACACTTTGCTCAGAAATTGCATTTTGAAAAAAAGCAGCAGCATCACCAGTTGGTTGGTTCTTATAGCCAACACCAGAAACGCTGACACCTGTTTCCCCTCAGTTCAAGAGAAAACCTCAAGCAGAAAAACTTTCTATGTTAAACAAGTGCTGCTACACCAAAGACACTGATTTGCAGAGATGTCAAGCAGGGGAACTTGAAGCCAAGTTCCTTGCAGCTAGACACAAGCAAATAAATAAGCTGATGTGCTTATCAGGACCAGGGAAGTCATTGTCCTCCTGTATTCAGCATTGGTGAGGCCACACCTTGAATACTGGATTCACTTTTGGGCCCCTCACAACAAGAAAGATTCAGATGCTGGAGAGGGTCCACTGAAGGACAGCAAAGCTGGTGAAGGGTCTTGTGAGGAGTAGTTGAGAGCTCTGGGGTTGCTTAGTCTGGAGAAAAGAAGGCTGACTGGAGAGTTTCTTGGTCCCTGCAATTACCTTCAAGGAGGTTGGAGTGTGGTGGAGTACTGGTCTCTTCTCTGTAGTAACAAGTGACAGGACAAGAGTAAACAGCCTCAAGTTGCATCAGTGGAAGTTTGAGTTGGATATTTGTGCTAATTTGAAGCTAGTTAGAATGTTTTGGTGAGAAGAACTAGATTACAGGCTGTAAAAAGAAAACAATGGTGATGTCTACTTCGCTCACAGTCTTGCTGAGAAGTATGGGAACAAGAAACAAAAACATTTGATAACACACACTCGGCACCATTTTCACTCTCACTGGGGCTACTGGCTGGGCTGCATCTCTAACCTCACCCTCCATTTTGGCTAATCCACTTTGCTTCTTAACCTCTTGGCCGAACCTCCATTCTTCCTTGGGACTGCGGTAAGGTTGAGAGGGGTAGGGGGAAGGTGAAGGGGTGGTTGAGAGCCCCTCCTGGGGACTCAGGTTTCTGGGAGGGGAGTTGTGTTTCTGTATTACCTTTTACTTTGTATATTTCTGTATATAACTGTATATACTGTAAATATCTGCTCGTATATTGTGCCAGATGTAAATATAAGCTTCATTCATATTTCCAGAGCCGGAAGAGTCTAGTCTGGGTGATTTATAAAGTGGGAGGGGGTGGGGAACACCCAAACCGTCACAATATTAGAAGAAACTTCTTCCTTGAAAGGGTTCTCAAAGTCTGGAATAGGCTTCCCAGGGAGATGGTTGAATCTCCATCCCTGGAAGTATTTAAAAGATGCAGAGATGTGGTGCTGAAGGACATGGTTTAGCACCAGTCTTGGTAGAATTAGGTAATGGTTGGACTCAAAGATCTTAAACATCTTTTCCAACTGAAATTATTCTATGATTCTAAGTACAGATAGACTAATATGCTTATTTAATACAAGCATATTAAAGCATTTGTTTCTTATAGCCATGTTACACTATACTCATTCCATGTAGATTCATCATCCTATTTTGAATGATAGCCTCAAAACAGAGGTAATGCACCTTTGCCAGGCAGACTGCTCCCATTGCTCCAGTTCATAGTATGAAAACAAGTTTTCTCTAAATGTAGGGGCAATATTCTATGCAGGATGTAGCACTGTCTTTCACGGTTTGGAATATGCAGCACCGTAGAGATAAATGAAAGCTGTGAGGACACTTCTGATGCAGTCATCTCTAGGGGAGGCTGTGATAGGAGCTTGCAAATGCCAATTTAAAGCTCTATGTGGTGAGTGTCATTGAAGCAAAGTTAGATTAAAGCAGAGTCTCAGGCTATGAAAGGGAAGTGGGAAGGGGAGAAGATAGGAGTTTAGGATATGTGGGTGTGGGGGTTATGAAACCTTGGACCACTGTGCTGTGTACTGCTGCAGGACTGTAGATAGTGCCACTGATGGAGAATTGCAGGTATCTGGTTGTAAGATGTGCATTTTACTAGTAATTTGGCTTTCCATGCTTGCAGTGCAAAGCACTTACTCAGAGATTTGACTCAACAGTTTATTTTTGTTCTGCTGTTTTTCTTATTTTGGTTCTGGATGATAAGACAAATTGGGGTGAAACTATTGAATCGAGAACATATTTTTCAAGCACAATCTTGTGAATGCCTCTCAGTATTGCCCCACAGCTCTCTGCTTGCCCAGACTGAGACTTCTTTGAAGAACTAATGAACCTTAATCCTGCCTCTGTGACCCTACAATTCTCCTCTCTCTCCCTATATTAATTCCCCCCACTTTGTCTCTAGGCAAGCAGCAGTTCCATCTCAGTGTACTGGTGACTGATAGCTGTTGGGATCAGCAGCAGGAAGTGAGAAGGGGGATGAGTTGTTTGAGGAGTTTGAGCCCTAGTGAATGAGTTCCTCATCATGAACATATGTAAAAAATGTCACCAACTTGCACTGAATGTCTACAAGTGTCTTCTCTAGCTTGAGGCTGTAGCATGTATGGCAGATTATCTCACTGACACCAATAAAAACAAAGTCTATGATCAAACCAGAAGACATCTTCCTCATGCTGAGAGCTGAGAGTGGGGAAGAATCCACCAGACCTGCTTTCACCTTGCTGCTCCCATGACAGTACAGGCAGCTCCACACTCCAGCATGCCCAGCTCATTTGACTTGGCTTCTGACTCCACATTGCACAAAACTGGAGAACAACCTCTTTTTGCACAGGGAGCTGCAGGCTGTTGCAATGCTGCTCTGTCCTCCTATACCTCGGCCCCTTGATCTGGATACCTCAAAATCAGCTCTTCCCCCCTTCTTATAATGGAAGTCAATGTCTCCATATCTCTACAACTATCACGGGGAGAAACTCAGTTTTACACCACAGTTTTTCACAATGAGACTCACCCTCCAGCTGTGGTTACGGTTTCACAGACCAAAGTTGCCTGTTATTAGCTCTTGTTTGTGCAGTTGCTGCAACTCATGCTACTCCCTGCAAAAAGCTTGCACCTGGGGCCTCGGTGGGAAATTCTGATTTTAATTTCCCTGTCTTTGGCAAAGTCCTTTGCTGCAGAAGCTGGCAGAATTAAGGTCTGTCCCAACACCTTGATTGTCTTTCAGGGGGCCCAGCGCTCTTGGCAATGTGGGTATTAGTGGGAGAGCCATCCTGAGGCCGATGAAGGGAGAAAGAAGAGAGAGAAAAGTGTTTTCTAATTGTATGATTTGAACCTCTTTCTTTGCTATGATATTTCTGCTGCCTTCCTTGTTTGCTCCCCAGTTTCTGCTGTAAGCAGTGAGGTGCAAGTGGTGACATGTTTGAGACAGCTGTGAACTTCTCAGCTAATTTAATTGAATTTAAAAATGTCTTTTAATGTTCCAGCAAAAAGTATATTCTGCTTGGATGAAAAGGCTGGTAGAAGCTGATAGAAAGCAGAGGAGAGAAAGAAGAGGAAGAAAAGAAAGGAGGAAAAAAGAACCTGTGAAAACATTGAGCATGAATTATTATTCTGAGAAATTTTAATTCACTGATGCACACTGGTTTTAGACAATACTTATAGCATTACTTTTGTTTTACACTCAGATGTGGTTCCAAAACAATTCTATTTCAATTCTTGCATCTACACATGCAACCAGTTAATTTCCCTTTGTCAAATCTGTACTCAACAAGGGGACACTGTGGTCACTCATCTCTTCTATAAAAGTTCTGTGCAGTTACAGGAACCCTAGAGCCGAACAGGCACATTTACTCTCAGGTGGCTCACTTGGTCCCATCCTGAATTGGACAACTGGTGACTGCTCATGAGTTGGATTGGCAAAAATTTACCTTGAAGTGGTACCCCTGGGGACTCTCAGGGAACAGAAAAGGCAAAAGAACTTGCAAGAACTATGAAGAGTTCAGATGCTTTTCCAAAGGTAGATCAAAGGGAAACTACAAAAGTACTAGCTGGTGGACAGGGAAGCCAAGAGACATGATGGTGCTGAGCTCAACAAGAGGTGATTAGAAAATTACTTCTGACCACACCACACCAGGCAGAAATGTTTTTGAACCCTTGCTCTACAGGAAAGACCAAGACAAAGGCTATGGAAGAAAGCAGGTTTCATTTGTTAATCCATAACAGTGGCCAACTCGGCTTGCTCCAGCTGGTCTGTGCTATTTGGGTACCAGACAAGAAGCAGTGAAGTGTAAGCATTTTCTGTTGGGTGTGTCTTCTAATACTGTCTGAATTTGGTGCTACAAGAGAACCGTCAGAGCAGTAAGCCCTACATGCCTTCAGCATGGAAAGGCTTTGTAGGTACAAGGCAACAAATGCAAGAGGTAGGATGCTAATGTGTGAGCCCAAAACTTTGATCAAGACATCATGTTGGTAGGTTGTGTTGGCTATTGTGTTTGAAACAAGTGGGTTGGAGTAGATGATCTTCAGAGATCCCTTTCAACCCTTACCACTCTGTGACTCTGTGTAACTGCTGCTGCATGTGCCAGTGCTGCTCTAACCCCTAAAGCATTGGCTAAGAATCCAGAGAAGGTGGCAAGAAGATCCAAATCCTCCAAGTCTCTAGCCTCCAGGGGATCTGATTATAAGAAAAATTATTATCTCCAAGAAGCACAGAAAATCTTTCTGTCACAACTATGGGACGAAACTGAAGACTATGCAGTGCAGAAAGACAACAGCTGCATCAGACGGGGGCTCAGCAGTACTTCCAGCTCCTTTAAATTCGGTAACAAGCCAAGACGACAGCAAGGGCCAAGACCCACTTGAGCCTTGACTGGCACCGATGAGAAGCCCAGATTAGCCGTGGCTGTGAAGGAAATTCTACAGAAAGCCATTACATGGCAGCTGCCAAGGCCAATAAAGCAATGAAGAGCTTAGAGGGTATGAAAGCTGACAGACCAAAAAGCAAAGATACAGCTAAGAGCAAACCAGTGAAACCCAAAGCTACCAAACTCTGAGGCAGAGATATTGAAAGTGGTCTCAGGTTGAGAAGGTGGTGCATGCTATATGTGCACAGAATATCCTGCTTCAGACCGTAGATCCTTTAATCGGACTACTGATTTCCATCCTGTTTTGCGTTTTTAAAAATGCAGCTTCCCAAATGAAGCTGATTAATTATAATAGTTAAAATTCCTTATTTTGCAATACAACTCAGACTCTGTATGAATTAAATGTTTCTCCTTGCCATTTTCTTCAACAGTCTGCAGCAGTATTATAGGGGAGATGAAGACAGCCTGCTGAGAGGTGCACAGCAAAAAGAAGAGAGGGAACAGATGGAAGCTGCAGAGCCGATAGAGAGCGCAGCAGACATTGCTTTGCTTAAACTCTGACTTTCTGCTCTGGCTTTGCTATTTCACGGACCGGGAGGACCTACAGGTAGGCAGGGGGGGTCAGCAGGGTTGTGATCTCGCGGGATTGAGCGGGGCTGTAGCGCAGGCTTGTGACGTCTGCCGCGGGAGGTTTAAAAACCCACTGGGGCGGCGCGTGCGATGCCATTTTGGCTGCAGAGCCTGCCCGCAGCTAGGATTTTTTTTTTTTTTTTTGGTCTGTTTATAACTGTCAGTAACACTGTGCACCATGTCTGTCACTCGCACGATGAAGGGCAGAAAAAGCATGTGCACCCAGACAGATTTGGCCCAACAACACACAGGAGTCCAGGCTACTGGCTGCAGGGAGTGCTGGAGCCTGTCACTTGCCATAGAGGGAGAAGGGGTGAACAATTGTGTCAGGCGTGAGCAAGTGAACTTTCTCCTCACCTTGGTGGCAGAACTGAAAGATGAAGTAGCTGAGCTGAAGGATGAAGTATCCAGGCTGAGGTCAATAAGGGAAAATGAAAGGGAGCTGGATCTGTGGGAGCAGGCCCTGCAGATCGCCCCTGCTAAGGGAACTGTTCCTGGAAACAGGGAGGGATGGGTACAGGTCCCTGTCAGAAGCAGCAAGGGAAACCCATCCCAGCCCTCTCCTCCTCTTCCATTGCCCTTGCACAACAAGTATGAGGCCCTGCATGCAGAGGGCAGGGAAGATGAGAGGGCTGAGGAGCAGCCATCTGGGATGATGCCTAAGGTGGAGCAGTCCCCACCAACTGTAGTTACTAGCTCCCCAAAAACAAAGAAAAAGAGAAGGGTTATACTTGCTGGGGACTCTGTCTTGAGAGGGACTGAGGGACCCATTTGTCATCCCAACCCATCCCACAGGGACGTCTGCTCCCTTCCTGGTGCCCAGGTTAGGGACATCACCAGGAGACTCCCAAACCTAACCCAGCCCTCTGATTATTACCCTTTGCTGGTAATACAGGCTGGCAGTGATGAGATCGAGAAGAAGGGCACCAGGGCAATTAAAAAGGAATTTAAGGCCCTGGTGAAATTGATAGATGGGGCGGGAGCACAGGTGGTGTTCTGCTCAGTTCCCTCTGTGGCAAAGGAGTTCACAGAGAGGAACAACAGAACCTATGACATCAACAACTGGCTCAAGGGATGGTGCCAGCAGCGGCACTTTGGGTTCTTTGACCATGGGGAAACTTTTACTGAGCTAGACCTGCTTGATCCTGATGGGGTGCAGTTGTCTAGGAGGGGCAGGAGAGTCCTGGCACTGGAGTTGGCAGGGCTCATTAGCCAGGCTTTAAACTAGATCTGAAGGGGGAGGGTGAGGCAATTACTCTCTCTGAGAAGGAGAGAGTGGGACGGAAACTAGGGACAATTGAGGAATTGAGAGCCCAGCTGAAGTGCATCTACACCAATGCACGCAGCTTGGGTAACAAGAAGGAGGAACTGGAAGTCCTGGTCCACCAGGGTGACTATGATATAGTCGCCATTTCAGAAACTTGGTGGGATAATAGGCACGATTGGAGTGCTATACTGGGGGGATACATCCTCTTCAGGAGAGACAGGCAAGGGAGAAGAGGAGGAGGGGTGGCCCTGTATATTAAGGAATCACTCCTTGCCACTGAGCTTGAGGTGAGGGACGAAGGGATTGAGAGCTTGTGGGGTAAAATCAGAGGGAGGACAAACAAATCTGACATCCTGGTTGGAGTCTGTTACAGACCACCCAACCAGGATGAGAAACAGATGAGGTATTTTACAAACAATTGGAGGCTGTCTCAAGATCATCAGATCTTGTCCTTGTGTGTTGGGAATCACGTTCGGTGGAGCGCTATGGGAAGATGACTCTTTGTTCACCAATATGGTTAGATGGTCAAATCCACTTTATTTCCATGATACAGTGACTTATATGCATTCTAGCAAGAGGCGTGCTCAGCTTAAGATTGGTTACAGTCAGAGGGTCCAGGGTTACATGTAAGGTGTGCATAGGTTAACTTATCACAACATTCTAAGGGTCAGCCTCCCAGACCACCCACTCCAGCCCCCTTGGTTATCTAGTCTCTGCCCACTGCAGCTGTGTGTGGGGTGCTCAGTTGTTTACATCTCGATTTCCTAGCCTCGCTGGGAACCAAGGACGTTCTCAGCGCCAGTTACCCATGTTTATGACTTTATGTCCTCGACTGGTGAGAAATTCTTCCACAATTCCCTCTTTTTCTTTTTGAGCAACCCACACCTGGCTAACTACCTTAGTTAAGCTCTTCTTAATGCAAGCAAAGACAATACAAGCGCATAGCAGAATTATTATGAAAATAACAAATAGCTGTAAGCCTTCTCCTAATAAGCTGCTTAACCACCCCGGGATTGTCCCAAACAGGTTCTGCAACTAGTCATCAAAAGTCGATGTTTCCTTTTCGATCTTGTCAATACGGCCTTTCAACCAGGTTATACTCTTGTGAACGGACTCACCATGATCTGATAAATTCAAACAACACATCCCTTCGAAGTCCTGGCAGCCGTGTCCTTGGGCTAGCAAAAGAAAATCAATGGTTGCTCAATTTTGCAATAGGGCATGACGAAGGCAATTTTGATCAACCAATAGTTGTCCTAAAACCTTTGTGGTGACATTGGCTTGTTTTGCTGACCAACACGCGAGTCTCTCTAGCTGTACTAATGCTTTTCCAGCTGCTCCTCCTGGTAGAAATACAGCTAAGGCAACACGAGCAGCTGTGGATAATAATTGAACGTTGTCATTGCAATTAGGACTCAATTTTAAAGATCGCTTAGACCGGTGTCGAGCTAGGTTCCTAAGCTGACTAAGATGAGGGGCAAACATTGTCAATTTACCCAAATAACATGGACCTCCATAAACGTTCTTTGGTATGCCTTGCCAGGCTCTATCACCACAAATAAGGAACACACCAGTGGGAAGTGCCTTAGCGGTTCTGTTGTTCCACAACAGATGACCTCGGCCCCTTCTTGATGCTTTAACACCATAACACCAATTGTTTGCTCCAAAAGCACCTAAGGGTCTAATATGGGCCTTGTCAGTGTTGTTTGAACCGCAGTGTCCACCCTCATTGCTAAGGAAGTTATCATAGGCTGTTTAACACAGGGGTGAATGGTGCAGCTACAAATCAACAGTGCTACAATCAAAAGAATAAACCTGTTAGAGCTTTCATCAGTAGCATTAGTCTGGCAAGCTAACAACCCAAGCTTAGCTAACAATCCCAAAAGCTATTTCTGCAAGCGACAGTAAGCCATTCGTTCAGAAACCCAAAAGTGCAGACGAACATCACAGTCACAGGAGAGTGCAGGTGTGCCACGTCTGCGCTGGCTCTGTGTGGCAGTCGACGCTGCAGACTCGCCGATCACTCAGCTGTCGAGTATTCTTCTCAGACTCCCATAGTTCTGGGTTCACTTGATGTTCTCATTACACTCCTTAGCTATGAGCTGTGTCTGACTATTGTGCTTAAGAACTACTAACCTCTAAATACAATACAAAGATATGCCCTAGATGTTACTATCAGTCTATTCTACTTAGGCCTTTTCCCACAGTTCTTCATCTGCTTTTAGAATTTAGGGCAGTGTTTTTTTATCTCTTGCAGGGCCCTTGCAAGAGAAAAAAGTCACATTGCCATCTTATGCCAATTTGAGTGGGCCTTGGCCTTTACAAAGCTGTTAAACTGAACCTATTCCATTAAACCACAATCACTGAAAACTCATAAAAATACACAAATTCGTTAGCCATGGTCCAAACCTTAAAGATCCATACAAATACAATCATCATGTCAGTGCTTCTTTCAAGTCCTTTCACAGTTCTGCCATCTGAGCAAGACTTCTGCTCACTTTAGGAAAAAACAAGTTGGTCATAATCAGGTTGGTCTTCATCAAGGCCTGTGAAGATAAATGGTCAAACACAAGCAGATACAAGAACAAATGCAGACACATCCATTGCCTAGGCTAGCAGATCCACTGGCCTAGTCTGTATGCTGTGATTAGAAAAATCCCGAAAAGGAAAAGATTTCTTCTGCTATCCTACTGTCCTCTAACCCATATTCCCCTTTTCAATAATGCCTAAATGTACCCAAGAAAAACATCCCATAACATCCTTGTGTCCTAAGTTCCCAAAACTACAAACCCTTAGTCTTAACTTATCTTACCCTAAATATCTATCAGCTATAGGAACTTCAAGAAAAGCAAAGAAAATCCAAGAAGATAACAATACCATGGTATTCTCAGAAAAGGGGAAAGTCAGAATTGTCACAAGGCTCAGTTCATGCAATTAGCAGCTGTTCCAGTAAACTTCTATACTAGTCCTGTCTTTATCTGTTATTGGGGGAAGGAGCTGACTGGCATTAGCCTACAAGCTCTATCATTCCCTGCTCCTAGTCCAGAATCTGTTTAGTGACTTGCAATGTGGATCTCAGTGCCTACACCCTCGCTGTGAGAGGCAATGCATCTGAGTTCTAGTCTGTCCTGCTTGGTGCCTTCTGTGTCTGTATAAGTTTCCACCCATGGTCAGTGGCACTGGCATCTCTGCTATGTCCTAGCAATCTCCCTCTTTTTCTTTTTGCCACTGAGCAGGGAGTGCAAAAGTCATTGCTGCCTAATCTGTAGAAGGAATTAACCAGTAAGGTGACGATAAATACCCCAGCCAGGAACTATCAGCTATCATTTCGAATGCAAACTGTTATCATCAGGTGACTAAAAAATACACCTGTGCGTGTCCATGCCTGTAACAGGGGCAAAAATGGTCCTAAGTCATCCTCGTCATTCTTGCTATCATTTCCATAAACTGTCTGACATCTGTCTGCAGTAGCACAGTATCACAGTACCATCAGGGTTAGAAGAGACCTCATAGGTCATCAAGTCCAGCCCTTCACCACGGGGCTCAAGGTCAGACCATGGCACCAAGCGCCACGTCCAACCTTGCCTTGAACAGCTCCAGGGCACCAGGGACGGCGACTTTACCACCTCCCCGGGGAGCCCATTCCAGTATCCAATCAGTCCCTCAGTGAAGAGCTCTCTCCTCGCATCTGGTGTTGTCAAGACAGCTTCGAGGCTTCGCTGCCTCCTAGCAAGGAAAAAAAAATCCGTAAGAGGAGATAACTCCGGCAGAAAGAAAAAAAAAAAAAAATCCGTAAAAGAAACAACGGGCGGGGGGGGAACGGGGCCCCGCGGGCCCTCCACAGGCGGCTAGAGGGGGGGGAGGAGGAGGGGGAGGAGGCCAGCAGCCGCAGCGCCGCTTTTGTCCTCGGCCCTCCAGCTTGCCCAACCCCCAGCTGTTGGTCAGCCACCACTTGCTGTTTTCGTCCTTCTTTCCCCCTATTACCTATCCTGAGGACATAATACGAAATCTACCCTGAAAACTTCCAAACTGCCGTCCTCCCTCTCAGGCTCTTCCAGAAAAAAAAAGGCAGAGGCTAAGCTGTGAGCTATCGAACAGCTAATCTCCCTGTAGCTATACAAACGCAAATTGACTAAACTCCGAAACGACTCAAGGAAACCCACAAACTCTTCCCACCCCACCGACCCCTCAGCATCCCCCTCAGTCCCCCAGCTGTTGAAGACTCGCGGGAGACCCCTCGGCTTTGGGATGCGGTCCGTCGGAGATGGGCGGGCGTGCGGCGGTGAAGGGGGCGGATCTGAAGACTGTTCCGCCGAGCCGCGGGAAAGGGAGGGTCCCGAGCCGTCCGGTGCGGTCGCGTCTGCCGTCGGTCCGTTCTCTCTTTACCGTCCGTTCCTCTGTACCTTCAGTAACGTCTTTTACCGGCTGAAAACTAAAAGTCCGTGTCCCGTATCGCACGCAGTCATCCGCGGGGACGCGCGGGCTACAACGGCAGATTCGACACAGTACACACAGCGGCAGGCAGCCGCCCTCCGCGCGGCAGGGCCGAAAACTTTTCCAAGCTGAGAAGCGATTGTAACTGGCTGCCGGCGGGTCGCTACGGGCAGCCGCCACTATGGGTGTGTCAGTGAGTCGCTATAGGCAGCCGCCATCATGGGTGTGGTCTGCATACCTCGCGGCAAAGTTGTGTACTCAGGGCGGCTCGCAGGCTCTGCTTCAGTCACAGATGGTACTATAAAGGCAAATCGCCGGCAACCTTGTTGCGAACCGCGTATTGCTCCTGCGGTCAACGTGGCTACAATCGGGCTACCGGGCGCGGCTCCAGTAGGGAAGGAGGGCGGAGGCGGGCGCGCGGCGGGCGACACGGGTGCCCGCCGGGATCGTACGGCACGCTCATTTTCAACTCCGCCACAGAGCTGGCAACCTTCCCAGCCACGCCTTTAACGGAAGCAGCTCTGCCGAGACCGAAAAACCGAACCACGGAGCCTTCTCTCTCCGGGACGCTCGGGGCGGGGGTGGAGGAAAAACCTGGCGCCGCGCACGCGTCAGAGCTGTTCGTAGCGGCCGGCAGGGCTAGGAGTAATACCAGGAAGACCACCGCCGCCGTGTTTCTTTCGGCTTCCATCTTTAGTAACGCGCGGAGCACCTCCCGCCGGGCGGGACTTAGCTGGCGGGGCGACTCAGAGTCTGTGCCGTTGCTAAGAACCGCGTCCCACAGTGCGTCTCCGACCTCCCGCTGCACTTTCGATCTTAAAATCATGGGAGGCTCATTACTCGCATGACCCTGCACACACGCCCGGGCCAGCAGCTCTCAGAGCTCAGTGTCCGGCGAACTTCTCTCACGAGATAAATACGCCAGCAGACGCAGTGCCCCAGCAAATCCACTGTGGGCCTTACCTGCCTTACACACGGGCTGTTCACTCCGGAAATGAACGTCCAGACTACTGCCACCTCGGGGCAGCGCTACCCGGCCCAGCGGCACCGAATGACGCTTACTCTCTCCGATACGGAGAACGTCCCACAAGTTGATCGGACCCCTCTGTCTTCGGGCCAACCCTCCGGCCCCCAACGCAGTCTCACCTGCGGCCGGCTTGTGTCCTGACGTCCCTGTTCGGGCGCCAGATGTTGGGAATCACGTTCGGTGGAGCGCTATGGGAAGATGACTCTTTGTTCACCAATATGGTTAGATGGTCAAATCCACTTTATTTCCATGATACAGTGACTTATATGCATTCTAGCAAGAGGCGTGCTCAGCTTAAGATTGGTTACAGTCAGAGGGTCCAGGGTTACATGTAAGGTGTGCATAGGTTAACTTATCACAACATTCTAAGGGTCAGCCTCCCAGACCACCCACTCCAGCCCCCTTGGTTATCTAGTCTCTGCCCACTGCAGCTGTGTGTGGGGTGCTCAGTTGTTTACATCTCGATTTCCTAGCCTCGCTGGGAACCAAGGACGTTCTCAGCGCCAGTTACCCATGTTTATGACTTTATGTCCTCGACTGGTGAGAAATTCTTCCACACTTGTGGGTGACTTTAACCTGCCAGATATCTGCTGGGAACTTAATTCAGCAGAGAGGAGGCAGTCCAGGAGATTTCTAGAGTGCATGGAGGACAGCTTCATGATGCAGCTGTTAAGTGAGCCTACTAGGGGTCAAGCTCTCTCCAACAGAGAAGGGCTGGTGGGAGATGTGACAGTGGGAGGCTGCCTGGGGTGTAGTGATCACGAGATAGTGGAGTTTTCAATATGCAGGGAGATAGGGAGGCACTACAACAAAACCCACACCTTGGACTTTCGGAGGGCAAACTTCAATTTGTTCAAGAAACTTATTTGCAAAGTCCCCTGGGCAGCAGTCCTTGAGAACAAAGGGGTCCAGGATGGTTGGACCTACTTTAAACAGGAGCTCTTGAAGGCACAGGAGCTGGCAGTTCCCATGTGCTGAAAGATGAGCTGGCAGGGAAGGCGACCAGCCTGGATGAGTAAACAGCTCCTGAAGGAATTGGGGGAAAAAAAGAGGGTGTATCACCTCTGGAAGGAGGGGAAGGCTTCTCCTGACATGTTTAAGGAGGTAGCCAAATTATGCAGGAGAAAAATCAGAGAGGCTAAGGCCCAGCTAGAACTTAGACTGGCCACCTCTGTGAAGGATAATAAAAAGCATTTTTATAAATTTATCAATTCTAAAAAGAAGGGCAAGAAGACCCTCCACTCCTTACTGGACCAGGAGGGGACCAATGTAACTGACAACGAGGAAAAGGCTGAGGTCCTGAATGCCTTCTTCGCCTCAATTTTTAACAGTAAGGAGGGAGGAGTTCAGGGCAAGTGGCCTCTTGAACTGGGGGATGGGGTCGGGGAGCGGTGTGTTGCCCTGGAAATCCATGAGGAATTAGTTCAGGACCTGCTGAGCCACCTGGACACTCACAAGTCCATGGGACCAGATGGGATCCATCCTAGGGTGATGAGAGAGCTGGCAGCTGAGCTGGCCAAGCCACTCTCCATCATTTTCCAGCAGTCCTGGCTCACCGGAGAGGTCCCAGGAGACTGGAAAATGGCCAACGTGATCCCCATCCACAAGAAGGGTCAGATGGAGGAACCCGGGAACTACAGACCTGTCAGCCTGACCTCAGTGCCAGGGAAACTGATGGAGCAGGTTATCTTGGGGCCAATAACTGCGCACCTGAGGGATGGCCAACGTGGATTTAGGAAGGGCAGATCCTGCCTCTCCAACCTGATCTCCTCCTATGATCAGGTGACCTGCTTGGTGGATGTGGTGAGGCCTGTGGATGTGGTCTATCTGGACTTCAGCAAGGCCTTTGACACTGTCCCCCACAGCAAACTGCTGGCCAAGTTGTCAGCCCGCGGCTTAGATGGCAACACTCTGTGCTGGGTTAGGAACTGGCTGGAGGGCCGAGCCCAGAGAGTGGTGGTGAATGGTGCCACATCCAGCTGGCGGCTGTCACTAGTGGTGTCCCTCAGGGATCAGTGCTGGGCCCCATCCTCTTTAACATCTTCATAGATGATCTGGATGAGGGCATCAAGTCAGTCATCAGCAAGTTTGCAGATGATACCAATCTGGGGGCAGATGTGGCTGGGTTGGAGGGCAGAAGGGCTCTGCAGCGGGACCTTGACCACCTGGACAGATGGGCAGAGTCCAATGGGATGGTGTTCAACAGCTCCAAGTGCAGGGTGCTGCACTTTGGCCACAACAACCCCATGCAGAGATAGAGGCTGGGGTCGGAGTGGCTGGAGAGCAGCCAAACAGAGAGGGATCTGGGGGTGCTGATCAATACCCGACTGAACATGAGCCAGCAGTGTGCCCAGGTGGCCAGGAGAGCCAGTGGCATCCTGGCCTGCATCAGGAATGGTGTGGTCAGCAGGAGCAGGGAGGTCATTTTGCCCCTGTACTCTGCACTGGTTAGACCACACCTTGAGTACTGTGTTCAGTTCTGGGTCCCCCAGTTTAGGAGGGACATTGAGATACTTGAGCATGTCCAGAGAAGGGTGACGAGGCTGGTGAGAGGCCTTGAGCACAAGCCCTACGAGGAGAGGCTAAGGGAGCTGGGATTGTTTAGCCTGGAGAAGAGGAGGCTCAGGGGTGACCTTATTGCTGTCTACAACTACCTGAAGGGAGGTTTTAGTCAGGAGGAGGTTGCTCTCTTCTCTCAGGTGGCCAGCGCCAGAACAAGAGGACACAGCCTCAAGCTACGCCAGGGGAAATTTAGGCTCAAGGTGAGGAGAAAGTTCTTCACTGAGAGAGTCATTAGATACTGGAATGGGCTGCCCAGGGAGGTGGTGGAGTCGCCGTCCCTGGAGCTGTTCAAGGCAGGATTGGACGTGGCACTTGGTGCCATGGTCTAGCCTTGAGCTCTGTGGTAAAGGGTTGGACTTGATGATCTATGAGGTCTCTTCCAACCTTGCTGATACTGTGATACTGTGAAAGGAATTTCCCATTTGACATTGGGAGACTATTTTCTATCTAAAGTGTGGTGCAGTGCTGGAACAGGCTGTAGATTCTCCATCCTTTTTTTTTTTCAAAATTCATCTGGATAAGGCTCTGAGCAATCTGATTAGCTTTGAAGTTAGTTAAGCATTGCTTAACAGGCTGCCCAGAGAGCTTGTGGAGTCTCTTTCTCTGGAGACTTTCAAAATCTGCCTGATGCATTCCTGTGTGGCCTGCCCTAGGTGATCCTGCTGTGGCAGAGGGTTGGACTTGATGACTTTTAGAGGTCCCTTCCAACCCCTAACATTCTGTGATTCTGTGAAATTAACTTGCTAACTTTCAGTGGGATTTTACCTATGATCTTGACTGGGAAAGTATAATCATAATATCATTTCAGTTGAAAAATACCTTTAAGATAATAAAGTCCAACTCTTATTTAAGTCTACCAAGTCTAGTACTAAACCATGCCCCTCCCATGTAACTGCAGCTTTTGAACACCTCCAGGGATGGGGATTAAACCACCTTCTTGGGCAGCCTGTTCCAGTCTTCGAGAACCCTTTCAGGAAAGATATTTCTCCTAAACCTCCATTGGTGCAACTTGAGGCCGTTTAGTCTTGTTCTATCACTTTTTACTAAGAAGAAGAGACCAACTTCCACCTCACTCCAACCTCCTGTCAGGCAGATGTAGAAAGTGAGGAGGTCTTCCTTCAGCCTTCTTTTCATCAAAGTAACCTCAGTTCCCTCAGTTGCTCCTCACAAGACCTGTTCTCCAGATTCTTCACCAGCTTCTCTCTCGCTCCAGCACCTGAATGTCTTTCTCGTAGCGAGGGCCCCAAAACTGAACCCAAGACTCTAGGCACAGCCTCAGCAGTGCTGAGTACTGGGGTACAGTCACTTCACCGATACTGCTGATCATACTATTCTTGATATAGGTGAGGATGCTGTTTGCCTTCTTAGGAACACTGCTGGCTCATATTCAGCCGACTCTTGATCAACATACCTCTAGGTCTTTCTCTTGCCAGGCAGCTTTCCAGTCACTCTTCCCCAAGCCTGGAGCATTCATGGGATTGTTGTGACCCATTTCCAGGACTTAGCACCTGGCCTTGTTGAAGTTATCTTTGGCCCACCAACTGCCAGGAAAATCTAGCATGGCTATCCATGTGAATTAAAAAATGCTGAAGATTATTTACTGTGTCTCTAGAAAAAAAACAAAAAAACTTGCCAGGAAGTCCCGTGAACTATGAGTGAAGAGAGGGTGGCAACATGGGACTAGCAGGGAGCAAAGAGGTCAAAATGACAGAGAGATCTGGGCTGGTATCAAATGTGGAGGAAAGACAGCTAGAGACAAACAAACTCAAACACATAAGAGTTGCCAAGAATAGCAGGAAATAGAATTTATTTTAATATTTCTGTGTGTATTACATGGATTCTAGCATTAAAACACTGTTCTCTTGGAGGGGAGCATTTCTTCCTGTCCCTGCTGAAAGCAAGCAGCAGAAAGGCTGCTCAAACTGTATGAATGTCAAATTCCTATATGCCATACAGTAGCTATGCTATACAGTTATGTATCTATATCAACTTACATTCAGTCCTACAGAGTGGAGATTGGTCTGGCCCAGTTTCCAAGAGCTCCCTCTAACATCTCATCCTCACTTCCCCCACACAGGCAAATTCTGCATATGTCCCAGCACAGAAGTCAGTGGCTGCCAGTGGCCCAAGTGTCTTTGAGATCAAGCTCCAAACGCTCTTCTCTCTACAGAAACATGCACACTGTCAGTATAGACAACTTCCTCCTCCACCCCTAGTAGCATGAGCCTCAAGTACTCAAAAGGAGTATCACCTTTTGTGCAGGGGGGGTGATGCCCTGATGTACAGGATGAAATTCCAGCCATTGAACAATGCGGAACTCTTTATCCTGTACACTGGATTAATACAGAGACTTAAGTTGGCCATCGACAGCCCTTATATGGAACAAATGTGTGTCTGCACAGGGTCTAATCTTCTATGAAGAGGATGCAATCAGCCTCTTGCTGCACACATCAGAAATCCAAGTTTCAGGAAGAGGCTCTTACCATTACCTTTTTTTTTCATTGAGATGTCTGCCTTTGTGCAGCAATCTGTCCTCTGTATTGTGTGACTCTGGCTCTATTCAGCAGACCAGTGCTCCTCAAGGCTGAATGACCTCCAGTTCAGCATCAGAGTATGATGTGTGACAGGGGTGAAGCCCCACTCCAGAAAACAGGCTTTCTGTTAGCTGGGAAAAATGCTTAGGGACAGACTTGCTGAGCTGCTGCAGTGAGACAAACTGCTCAGCTCTCCAGCATCTCACAGAATAATGCCACTATGAGTCACACTGAGTGATTAATACACTCCAGACAGCTCTTCCCCACTCACTCTACCCAACTGCACAGTGAAAATTGCCCAAATACCTGGAAAGGTTCACCATATATCTGAAAGATAAAGTTCCAGACGCTTTTACTGGGGCAGACTACAGACATCCAGTGCTAGCAGAATGATTTTCCCTGGGTTGGCCTGCCTCTTTAAGCACATATACCTGCAGACACAGTTACATGCCCACCAGCACCTGGCTCTATACAAGTCAGTGCAGCTAGAGAATGGGCAGAAAAAGACAGGGATCCCAGACAGCAATTCTTCTCCCACATCCCATTCCAGTTTGTGAGCAGGAGCTCCCGAGTCAGGAGGTAGGAACTCAAGTGGAGATATTGAAAGTTGGCTTAGAAACTGGAGATTGTGGAGGTAGCCAGACCAAGGCAAGTTACCAGGGCAAGCTAATTCACTGCAAGTTCCCATTACTGGGAGAACACACACATTCTTTGTGAGCTCTATTGCGCTTAAGAGCAGAGGCAGCCATACTTGGAACTTGCCTGCAACGGGCATCAAAGTTGCTTCAGTGGAGGAGAGAAGTGGAGGCAGAGGAAGTGGCAGCACTCTGCCCCAATGTAATCTTCTTGAGAAAAATATAGTGCCATACTAAACTCAGAATTATTCTTTTTGGCAGCAACTGCAGGTGAGGGAGGCAATGGGCTTGAGACAAAAAAAATTCCCAGAGGTTTTTATAAATGATCTGCTGCCATGCAAAGACAATGAGGTTTGCCTTGGGTTGAGGTGTCATCTCACTTCTCTGAGGCCAGCAGACACAGGAGGAGGCTGTGCTATTGCACAGCAAACTCAGTGGCTCAGGAGGACCCGAGAGACTCAGGCTAACTAGCCATATCTGAGCTCATACTGATGCCATGAAAGAAACCTCAGCTTAGGACTCCTAGGGCATAAAAGTCTGCACTCCTCTGCATGAGATGTGGCTTAGGGCATCTGTACCATTGAAGAGGATTTCGCCATGTCTGTCTCTCTGCAGGGGCAAAGCAAGAGAAGACGCAGCACATTTATAAGGACCTCTGGGAAATAAGCAGCTTGTGGCCTTGCCATATAGAGAGGAAATAGGGGAGCTTCCCACATCCTCAGCAACAGATGTACGAGATGATAACAGCCTCCATGACAGACTAGCAGAGAGGGGACTCTGTGCTGCAGCACCTGAAGAAGAGGATGTGGGGGAAGGCAGAGAAGCAAGGAAATGGTGGAGAAATCACAAATGAGAAGCACTTGTCTTGGATTGCAGGTAGTGGACGATGATTTCTCTTCTCTCCCTTCCTTTTTCTCTCCTACTGTTGGTAGCTTACAGAGCATCAGGCTGTCTGCGCTGCTGCTTCAGGAATTGTCTGCAAGGGACATTAACAGGCTGCCCAGATCGGCGGAGACGTCGAGAAGGAAGGCCAGCCAGCTGACGGCAGATCTCATCTGAAGACAGAGCAGACATAGGTTGACATGTACCCGAAGCTCCCTTTGAATTCTTCACCACCAGAAAAGTTACAGGTATATCCTACACTGCATTTACAGAAACTGCTGGAACTACTGAATCCTCACACATATGAGGCAAGGGCATAAGTCCTTAGGTTTTGATTAATTACCTTCTGGCTTTATTCATGTACAATACATATTAAAATCACTCATGTTTTGCTGCAACAAAGACTGCGTTGAGAAATCTAAATTGGATTCTGTTCCTGTTCATGAATATTCAGAGTTACTCTTTAACCTCAGAGGAACGCAACTTTCAGTAAGGGTGTGTCTGGGGCTAGCAGAGTGTGATCAAATCGAGGAAGACAGAGCTCTCCTATTTCTTGGTGATACAGTATTTACCTCTCAGTGGTTTTCGTAGCATGCGTACTGATTGCAAGGCTCCACTGCATTAGAGGTATCCCAAACCAAGCTGAAGGAAACTACTACATAAGAATTTGGGTTGGGTAATTTGGTAGCTTGGAAACTCTATCAGACGGCTGCAGCTGTTCTTCTTGACTATATTGTGCTATCACTCACCTTGCATGACCTCATTCTCCTTGCAGACAATGCGTGAGCACACCTCTTTGTTAATTATGTACATGCGACGCACACTGAGCGGGTCACCAGGAACAGGCAAAGGACAGCAGCAAAAGGAACAGGGACCCGAAGAAACAAAAAGGGGATAAGAGCAATAAACATGTATAATCATTGATAAGGAAGCAAATCCTGCATTTTCAATATTAGTTAGTCTAGGGAGGTGGTGGAGTCACTGTCCCTGGAGGTATGAAAAAAACATACAGACATGGCATTCTGGTATATGGTTTAATGGCCATGGTGGTGATAGGTTGACAGCTAGACTCAAGTACTTTAGAGACCTTTTCCAATCAAAACAATTCTACCATTCTGTGAAATACCCAAATACATTAAATACAGATTACAGTATAGGATAGCTTCATAGTGCTGCACAGGTAATAGTTACTATGCTGTTCTAATTAATCACTCTAAACCAATACTCTGAGAAGATGAATCTTGCCACCTGCTTCCCCAAGGGAACCTCTAGCTTTCAAAGGAAACAACTCTTGAACAGGCCAAGAGTTTTTAAGGCTTTTCTGAGGGAATGTTGGTTTCTTACCTTGTAACACAGAGGTAGCTGATACACTGCTTCACTGGTTTGTGAACAGAGTACAGGCGTGTGCAAGGGAACTTTTCTTCACGACAATCTGGGAACACACAGAGAGAGCTGCAATAGAGCATCATTCTGGCACACATACAGCTTCATCACTAGGGACTGTCCCCCAGGCTCTTAGGGAAGGCCCTAACCTCTATTTTCCATTTGTTCATGAGAGATGGGAATGGTTTAGAGAAGAAGAAAATAAGGCAGACTGTTCTGATCCCCTTGCCTCACAAGACGAAAGTAAGGAAAGCTGAGTGAAATGCAAGACAATTCCACTGGGGATCCTCAGTATGGAAAGCAGATGCTGGAAAGAGGACAGATATTAATGAGCAAAATGTCATTCACAGTCACATTTTTAAGATGTGTTTCTAATTGATCTGCAATCTCACACTTCCTTTGTTTTCTGGGTAATGAACTCAGTAGCTAACTATGCTGCTTCTTCTTGCATTTCCTTCTGAAAAGCCAGATCTCGGCCACTGACAATTAAAAAATATTGACTCAACATATCTGTTCTGGATGAGGAGAGAGCAGTGGATAGTTTACCTTGACTTCAATAAGGCTTTCAATAATGCATCCCACAGCATTTTCACAGCCTAGCTTAGGGAGTGTGGATTGGATGACTGGACAGCAAGGTGGATTGAGAACTGGCTGGAGGACAGAGCTCAGAGGGTTATGGTAATTGGGCAGCATCTACTTGGAGGCCCATGGTAGTTGTGTTACTCAGGGTTCAGGACTGTTCAACATCCTCATCAACAATCTAGATGAATGGACAGAGTGTACTCTCAGCCAGTTTGCTGTTGATAGAAAACTGGGAGGAATATGTGACACCTCATCAGGCTGTGCTGCTGTTTTGCAAGTCCTGAACAGGCTGCAGAGCTGGGCTTGAAGAAACCAAATGAAACTCAATAAGGACAAGTGTGGAGTCCTGCACCTGGGCAGAAATAACGCCCTGTATCATTCTGGGGGCTGACCTGCTGGAAAACAGCTCTAGGGAAAAAGACCTGAGAGACTCGGTGAACAAGCTCACCATGAGCCAACAATATGCCCTCACAGCCAAGAAGACCAATGGCATCCTGGGATGCATTCATAAGTGGAGCCAGCAAATTGGGAGAGGTTGTCCTGTCCCTCTACTCTGCTCTGGTGAGATCTTGTCTTGAATATTACATCTACTTCTTGGCTCACAGTTCAAGAAGGACAAATATCTTAGTGGCAAAGAGCCAGTAAGATGCCAAGGGGACTGGAGCATCTCTCTGGCAAGGACAGGCTGAGAGAGCTAGGGCTGTTTAGCCTTGAGAAGAGCAGACTGATATGGTACCTCATGAATGCTTATCAGTATCTAAAGGGTAAGTGTAAAGAAGGTGGAACCAGACTCTTCTCAGTGGTGTCCAGTGACTGGATAATGGACACAAACTAACACAGGAGGTTCCATCTAAACAGAAGGAAAAATTTCAGTTTCTGGATGGCAGAGCACTGGAACAGACTGCCCAGAGATGCTGTGGACTCACTGTCTCTTAAGGGCAGGACATCCTTGCCTGGATGTGCTACTGTGTGGTTGAGCCTTGGTTATTCTGCCCAGCAGGGAGGTTGGACTAGATGATCTTCAGAGGTCTTCCAACCTCGACCATTCTGTGATTCCATGATCTGCCAGCACCTGCCTGAGTAACACTGGGATAATTTGGATCTGGGAGGAGGCACAAGCAGCAAACTTAAACATACCTGATGAAGGTGATGCAGTTTCACTGTCAGACTGAACTGGAAGACAGAGGGTAGCAAAGTTGGTGTGATTTACCATGATTTCTTACTACACATCACCTTACTCAAAACTAATAACTGGAAAAGTCTGTAAATAGCCCTCCATTGTAACTTCTAATGTGGAAAAAAAAGACATTTTTACTGTCGTGAAACCATAAGAGAAGGCACAAATCCAATACTAATCTAGTGGCAGCTACCCAAACAACAACATTAAAAATCTGCCATGCATTACCACTGCCATTCAGACTTGCACTGTAAGGGCATCTTGACTTAGATTCAAAAACCTGGGCAAATGCAAAGGAACCTGTGACTGCCTCTTATTAAGGAACGGTGACTCCTGAAAGAAACAGCATCCCCAGAACTTTGGGGTTTTTTTACTGTTCATGATGAGGGGTCAAAAGGAGGTTGTTTTGTGGTTCCCTCTGACAAGCAACTCACCTGTTTCACAGTAAACCAGGACTGTTTACCCAGTGACAATCTGGAAAGGAGCTTGGAGGACTGACTGCCAGGTACAAGTTATCAATACTTATAGAGGATCTCTTTTGTTCGCATGCCATTGTGTCAGCCAGAAGCACAAACAAAATACATGTGCATAGAGAGGAGTCTTCCTGGTGTTGGGATTACAGGCAGTTAGGAAAGGCAGGATTCCAAGTGTGCAAGGCACTGGGCATGGACAGAGTTGGGGGCATATAAACTCACCAGGACTAAGAAGCACAGATGGTGTGACAGCTGCATCTGGAAAAAGAGAAGGTTCTCTGGAAGATCTTAATTTGAGCTTTCAGCCTCTTTCCCCCTCCCACAGTTCTGCCACCAGGAATTTCATGGACCTTTTGCATGTACAATATTGTGCCTTCACAAATTTTCCTCCAATAATGAGCAACAGTGGGTCAGCTTCATCCACAGTACTCTAGCCAGCTGAGAAACAATGCCACAGGGCAGAGACCATGAAACTGCTGACCTGGGGAACAGGACTCCTTTCACAGATGAGCTCTCCTACACACAGTACACTTCCAGCATGAGCAAAGTGTTACTGCCTCTGATTTGTCTATTGGGCTTTCCAGATCAATGACAGAGAAATGCCTGCAAAGAGCTATGAAGATGATTAGGGGACTAGAACACCTCTCTCATGAAAAAAGTATGAGGGACCTGAAGCTTTTTAGCCCAGAGAAGATTAAGGAGGGAATATTGCCAGTGCTTATAAATGCTCAAAAGGTGAGTGTCAGGAGGATGGACCCAGTCTATTTTTCAGTGGTGTCCACCAAAAGGACAAGAGGTAATGGGCATGAACTTGAACATATGAAGTTCCATTTAAACATAAGGAGCAAATTCTTTACTTTGAGGCTAGTGGAAGACTGGAATGGGCTGCCCAGAGAGGTGGTAGAGACTCTGTCTCTGGAGTCATTCAAAACCCACTTGGGCACTGTGCTGTGCAACCTGTTTTAGGTGAATCTGCTCTGTCAAGGGAGTTGGACTAGAAGGTCTCTTGAGATCCCTTTCAATGCCTACCACTGTGAACTGTATCATCAACCAAATGTGTCCTCCCTCTCCTTGCTCTGCCTCACACTTTTCACCTCAGAGGAATGTGTTTGAGAGACTGTTCCAGCAGAGAGAGAAACCATTGCCAAGGCCAGTGGTGCTAAATTTGGAACAGGACTCACAAAATGAGTAGGCTCCTTCCTGAACCTCTGGCCCTCTCTTCCATAGTAAGGCCAGCAGAAGACAGGATTAGTCTGTCTTGTAAATGGCCTACGGCCATCAACTCCTGTCCTTCCTCTGGGACTACCTGTCCTGGAGTCCTGTACCCCTAAATTCCTCTCCTGCCCTGACTTCGGGGGGGAAGGGGAAAAGCCGCCTGGCTTCCCCCCCCCTCGCCTGCCCTACAGCCGTGAAGGGGGCGGGGACTGCCCCGTGAGTTCCCGCGCTGGAGCCAGGCTGGGATTGGCCGTGTGCTTTCGCGCCTAAGGTGTGGTAACTCTGCCCTTTGTCTAGCGAAGGTTATAAATATTGGGGGTCTTCCCGCCTTTGGGGTTCCCGCTTTGGATTTTGCCTGTGTCTGGACGCATGTCTCTGCCTGAGTTCGCCCACTCTCCTGTGCCTGGACTGCAGAGAGACCAAAGGATTTGCTTTACTGTTAGGCACACCTTGTCTGCCTAACGACCCTTAACGACCCTTAACGACTCCTGCAGCCGCTGGAGGAGGAAGACAGACCGCACGAGCCAGCCTGAGTGAGTTATTTGGCTTAGCTTAATTTAGTAAGAAACCGCTATTAATTAATAGCTGAGTCCTTTTCCAAAAACTGACTTCCAAATATATATAGTCAGATTATTAATGGTATCCTTGTAGAATTCTCATGCAACTCAACCTGTTTATCAAACGAAATTAATCTTTGTATACATAGTTGTGGGGGCGGGTTTTTGTAAAAATAAAAAATAGCTATTTTTGATAAATTCTCGACTCGGCCACGAATTAATCCTGCTCTCCGCAACACTACCTCCACAGCAAGGTTTGGCTTTCTCTGGAGGAACATGGAAATGCTCCAAATAGTCATCCTTCAAGTGTTCTCCATGTGCCCTGTCTATTGCATACATTTTGCTGCCCCCCAGTGACAAAGCTGCAAGGACAAACAGCAGTGACAGTATTTCCACCTCCTGATTCCACCACTCTTCAGAGCTTGCTTTATTATTGTCTTTTTGGAGGAAGTTTTGCCATCTCTGTCAGAGGACCCCGGTACACCAGGTGAAACTGGTATTTCCTTGGAGAGCGGGCAATTAAGTTAATTCATCTCCATGCACAGACCACAGAAGGAACATGTCCCAGACAGCTATAAAAGCTGGAAAACTGAAAAGCTAGATGTTGAAAGTGAGGAAGGAGAGTTTCTGAGGTAATAGGTAATTTCTGAGCCTATGTAGGCAGAAGTAAAGGTGAAAAGAAGGTAAGAAGCCTGAAGTAGTCAAGAGATAGGAGCTTACCAGAGGTGTTGATAGGAGAGTCAGAGCTAACTTCACCTGGAAAAGAAAGAATGTCCTTGAGAAGCATACTTTTTACTTTGCAATCCCTTAAATAACTAGCCATAGCTAGCTGGAATTACCTTGGCTGCTGTGGTAAGCTCATGAAACAGTGGGACCCAATCCAGTAAATTCAATAATAAATTGTGATACTCCCATCCCACTTGTATACATCCCCTTTTTGAGTTGCTGGTGTGAGAATGGATTTCTTAGCATACATATTGGATTAATCCTTATTGAATTCTGGATATGGCCACTGTGGGCACCTCAACAGGAAAGAAAGATGTCAGAAATGAAATGGGTTTATGGCTCCTGCAGCAGAACAGACAGCTGAGGCACCCACTACAGAGAAGGAGTGAGGCAACTCCAGAACTTTGACTGCAGAAGTTCATTAGTAGATGAGTTTCCTTGAAAGGTAACTGATGGCAAAGCTGGGTTAAGTGTGATGAAGGTATCAAGTGTGAAGGAAAAGGAAACTTGGTGTCCGTGTTTTGGATTGGTTTCTGATAAATTTTCTGGCAAGTCCCAGAAGGTATTACAAATTACAAGACCATAGCTGGGAAATGTCTGATGCCTTAGCCAGAGGTTTCAGTTTGGAGAAAAGGCAGGGCCTTTGGGGTTCTTCTGAAAAAGGTCCAGAGGGCCAAAGCAACTCAGACCTCACCATCAGGGCCAGTATGAAGACCAGTTGATATCCTTTTTCAGTGGCCTCACTTGATAAAGCATCATGCCACTTGTGCACCCTTTTCATCAGTTCTTGTGGCTCTCCCACAGCCCTTCACTGTGAACATAATTACATGTACTTTGGCTTAACTATTCAGGACCCTGATATTTGTGAATTATTTGTAAAGAGCACACAAAACTTAGCAGGTTGTCTCAGAGGGCTTGTTTCTTCCTCATTAAAAGGCAAGATTACAAGGTCAGAGGCAAGGAAACAAAGAAAAGTATTTGTAATTAAACAGGCTGCTACTACACAGGACAACATGAACAATCCCTAGCACATAGTATGCCTCTAATACTTACCAGTTGCACTTTCCACTTCTTGTCCATGGACCACCCATGGAAGCCAGTCTGCAAGAGAATGGAGATTGAAGAAAGAACAAAAATAGGGACTTCTACAGTCTGCAGGCATTGTGATATTGTTGTGAGGTGCTTATCTGTCCAGAAAACAGCACTGCCCTCTGCTGAGTGAGGAAATGTTCTCCTCTGTGCTTCAGGCTGCACTGTTGGCAAGGTTTCTCTTTAAAGACCTGTGGATACAGTGGGTCCTGATCCTATCTCTGATGCTTCCACCAGCATTAAAGGCTAAGCACAGGGACAAGCTAGTGAATACCTCCAGAGCTGCTACCAGATTTTGTATTCCTGAGACCTCATTTGATGCATTTTGTAAACAAATGCTGCCTCCATGCTCTGGAAGATGGTCAAAATCCCTACTGCCATTTTATTAATGAGGACACTGAGTCATGGAAATTATTTGCTTGATATCACAAACTAAGCCATTGGTGAAGTAAGATACAGATTCCAGGTCTTGCAGTTCTTTAGGCAAATAATTATCTGGTCCGTCATTCTGCTTGGGCATTTAAGGCCATTTCCTCTCACCCTACCACCTGTTACTAGGAGAGACCAGACCAACACCACAACACCCACCACATTACAATCTCCTCCCAGGTAGTTGTAGAGAGCAAGAAAGTTCCCCCTTAGTCTCCTCTTCTCCCAACTAAACAACCCCAGTTCTTTCAGAAGATCCCCACAAGACCTGTTCTCCACACCCTTCAACAGCTTTGTTACCCTTCTCTGGACCTGCTCCAGGACCTCAACATCTTTCTTCTAGTGAGGGCCCCAAAGCTGAACCCAGTTCTCAAGCCTTACAAGTGCTGAGTACAGGTTTGGCTGTGTACGCTGTACAGAAATGGAGAAATTGAAACTGAGCTAGTCTGCTAATTTGTCCAAATATAAAGAGTGAGAGAGCTGCTTCTTAAAGCAGTCATGAAATGGAAAATATTTCCTGCTAGCCACAGAGGAGGGAAATGTCTGAGTAAACTGGGGTGGGATGAAGGAAAGAGTTGGCAGGAAAAGTGCAGTCATCTGAGGAACTGCAGGGATGTGCACAAGAAAAGCCCCCAAATCAATACACCCTGCTACATCTTATGAACTCAACCTTTAGCATTCTGTTCTTAATGGGAGGACTGCAAGGGTAAAACTATCAGGTCTGGAATTTTTGTCTTCATTCTACTTCATTCCAAGAGCAGTTAGTTGCAGGCTGCAACGGGACTCTTTGGACCCCCTCTACAATCCTGCTCTGCAGTGTTACAGGAGTCACTGGGCCCTGCTACTCCCTTCCCTACCCAACTACTAGCAGGGGCTCGGCTGCAGGCAACTGACCCCAGCAGAACCAGACACCTATAATAACTTAATAAAGTGCTGCCCCAACTTTCCCTGTTCTGGTTAATTTCTTAATGGTAACAAGTAGAGGAGAAAAGTGACATTGAACAGTTTCTCACATGTTTCTGATATAAAACAAAAAACTCTTGCAGATGCCAGGATGCCAGGTTTGAAACAGGAGTTGTAGACAAAAAAGCAGGGAGGCTCTCCTCATTTTTTCTAACATTGAAAAGTCAAGGTTTAGTATTTTTTTTTTTTTTTTCTTCTCCTTAGATCAGAACTAGAAAACTGGTCCTATTCTAAAACAGTAAGACACAAGCGAAATGAAACCTCTGCATATGAGTAGACAAAAGAGACACCTTTTTAACCTGATTTTCAATCCCATCAGTTTATGTTTGTTGTGATACCCAATTCATATGCCTAATAAACAATGTGACTTTATTGCCCGAGGTGCAATAAATTAAACCTTAAAAATAAAACCTTAATTCACTGAATCTGTAGCAATGAGAGACCAGCTGGTCATTGCTGTAATTATCCAAGTTAAAACAAAACAAAGCAAAACCCCAGAAATGCTAAAATAAAATACATAAAAGTAAGAATTATCTCTCACAGGTCCCCTTCATGCAGCACAAGAACTGCAGCCTTTTGTTTTTCTCTCTAACTTCGTAGCTTATCTCTTGGATGCCTCACTACCATGCTTAATTTACTGTGCACCCTTCCGGGAAAAAGTAACACTGGAAGCAGAATCAGGCTTCTACTGGAGGGAAGGACCAAGAAGACTTAGATTGGAATAACCTGATTTGAATGTGATCGGTGCAGCTATCTATTTCCTACATACAGTCTTTCCTGGGAGAAGTCTTTTGTAGTCAGTGGATTTAACCTTATTCTGCTCTGTTCTGAGTCTTCTGATTATAATGTCTGATGGTGCTCTCTTGTGGTTTTTTTTGTTTTGTTTTGTTTTGTTTTTACCCAACTTTTATCCTACTTGAATTTTTGGCAAATTCTCCAAGTAAACAAAGACTTGGAGAAACAAAGCAAGACACCAACGAAAGCAGAGTGGTTTGAACCATGAAGATTAGGTTTCTGAAAACAGCTACCAAAAAAATCCTACAAAACCTCTTGGCATTTGAGTGGCCCAGAGTGAGGCCATTACAGCAGGAGTTCCTAGTGACAGCAAATGTTTCACAGCTATGACAGAACAAGTTTTGTGGTGCACTGGGAAATGCTCAGCAGGTCATGCAAATAAAGGTGGTACAGTAGTCTATAGTAAGCACAAGGCACATCTAACCTTCTTTCTTAGCTGTCCACCTGGCTGTTTTGCTTACCCAAACGTTCCTACGGTGGAGGCTTTGAACCTCTCTATCTGTGGACCTCAGGACTTACTGCAGAGTAGACACACAGAAACAAGTCTCCAGTTCCTATTTTCTTCTTCACAACCCCCCATCCATCTGTCTTGCCTTTCCTATTTGGTCCTTCCCTGCCAACGATCATGTCTCTGTCCTTTGATCATTGCACATTAGCCTGAGTAAGAAACTCCACTGGGCCAGAGTGGAGAAATCTTCCCCGTGGGGTAAGGACTCACCAGCTGGGGACAAAAAGATTGCTAAGAGACACAACAGTACACAGGCTCCAGAGATCTTCATCCCTGTGGGGTGGAGGACAGAGTCAGAGGAAAGCTAAGGCAGGAACAAGGATATTCTCCTCTGCAGCACAAAAACTCTTTGCTTGCTATCTCCGTTTCCCTCTCATGACCACTTAGCTCTTCCAGCCTCCCACCCACCTGTCTCCCTCTTAATCTAGCCATTTTTTTCAGGTGTTTCTGAAACATTTTGGACAGAACCTATAACTCCATCTGCTTTTTCTCTTTCCATCTCCTTTCTCCAGTATCCACCTCTCTTCTCATCCAGGTGGTTAAGCCCCCCCACCCCGCCCACACCCCATCCCCCACCTCCATCATGCCAAGAAATTTCTCCTTGTTACCTCTCTCCTCTTCTACTTTTAAATTGAGGAGCACTGAGCAAATAGATACAGTCCTCATCACTTACTGCAGCCCTTGGTCTCCACTCCCTTCAGCAGCAGACGCTCTGTCTTTCCCTTCAGTGATCCCCCCTGCTTTGGCTATTGTGTAAATCACAAGCAGCCACACCCAGAACACGTTCTACTTTTGGTTGTCCTCAAAATGTCTTTCTGGGGAGAGGAAAAAAAAAACCACCCAACAAAAAAAACAGAAAGAAAAAGGAGAAGCCAGAGAGATGGTGGGATGTGGTGTCATCATTCATCTGGAATGAGGGGGGGAGCAAGAAGCAGCACTCCACACCCTCATTCCACAGTTTATTATCCTCCAAAGGGAGCCTGCTCCTCCCATTCCCCCACCCCAGCACCAGGGACGGATTCTTGCATCAGTTACACATCCACGTTACGTTTTCTTTTGCCTTCCTACACAGACACTCTTCTTCTCACACTGCTATATCCAGCTGTGTTTCCTCAAAGAGCTGCTACCTCTTTCCACCCCAATTCCCTCCTCTTGCTGTTACCCTGCCTGTCTCTTGCACATAGACGCCCTACAGAGCCCACATCCCTGTTTGACTAAACGACATTGCTGTTTTGCCGGGGTGCTGGGAAGGGGTTTTGCCTTCTCCCCTGGTTCTGCCTTAGTTCTCCCCCAGATCGCCATGTTCCAGACACATGTTCCAGACACCCTGTGCATCCTATGAGCCACGCTTCTCCAGCTGCCTGGCTGGTGAGGGTAAAGGCCCCAAGCCTTCCACTCTGCTCCAGTAGCTGGGTGTGGGCAGTGGGAATAGACTGGGGTAGGGGAAACATTGCTGTTGCACTGGCCATGGGCAAACAGTCAAGTGGCTGGCAGTGACAGTGATGACATCAACACACTGTCTTGTCCCAAGGTGGGGGGCTGGTGACTGTCCCAGAGGGATGAAGATGGCAATTTGTGCTCGTCCTGAGGACCATGCTCATGTTTGGGCAGTGAACAGGCATCAGGTCATGGGGTCTATTCTGCAACACCACTGGCATTCTGGGCAGTCTGAGAAAGGTGGGGAACAGGGAGGTTAAAAAGTAGGAAAATGGGCAAGACACGAACTGAGATAAGAAGAGGAAGACTGAGAGCTGAGCCTCACTGCCATCCTTCAAATTGCCCTGTGCCTTTGAACACACTGTGAGTAAGGAAGGGGCAAGCCCATAGGCCCCACTGGAACAGCATCTCTCCCCTAACCCCTCCTCCAACAGTCCCAGGATCCTCCTAGGGAGGCACTGGTTGGATGGTGCCTCTTTGTCATGGGTTGAGTTGAATCTGATGATTATAGTCAATATCATGCTGCCATCATGCCAACTTCAAAATTAAAGTGCTGGCTAGGTCTTGAAGTTTAGAATGTAGTAAGAGAGGCTTCCTGTTCCAGTAGCTGCTTCTGGTTTCTGTTTTTGGGATGTTGGTCTTGTCCACTGGGCAGGGTTGGTATCACTGTCTTCTGACGCTGCTTCGTAATTTTGCTGTGATTTTCTGCAAATAGGCTAAGGTAATTGTGCATTCGATAATTTTCAGTAAAACTCTTTATCTCAACCCAGAGGGGGGGTTTTGTGCTACTTTCCCTCCTGTCTCTGTGGGAGTAGAGTGACTTGTGAAAGCAGGCTGTGTTGACCCAGCACACTCTTGTGTGACCCAGCACACTCTTGCTTCAAGTCACAAGCAGTCCTGAATCCAAGAAGAAAGCCATGAAAAGATCCAAGCTCCCCTCCTAATGCAGCAATGAAAGACTTCTTGCTGGAGAAAGCTGTGTCTTCTAAGGCTTATCCTGGTAGCTAGGTAACCCTTGTTTGTTCTCAACAAATTGTAGGCCAGGAATAAAATCTTCTAATATCTTGTACATGGTTACTAAGGAAATCTTCACTATGTCCTTGCCGCCAGAGATCCAGAAGACTGCTGCCCACATGTAACATAACCAAAGCTATTACTTCTTACTTAACACTGGCTGGGCACTGGTTGTGGCAGTGCTCAAGAGAAAGGATAGAACAACTGCTCCTTCTTATTTGTGGTCTTCCCAAGACTCCTGGGGACTGGACAGCACTGGTGGTGGGCAGTACCAGAAGTGGAGTAGAAGGAACAGGGAAAGCTAGGCATTTCCCTGCTTACCAGGGCAGCCCTCTGGACCCAAGCACCATCACTCTGTTTCACTGGAGTGAGACACCATCATTCCCATTTCCAGACACTGGCTAAAACAGAGTCAAGTGGAGATGCTCAGAACATGATTTAACAACAAAAATAGTGATGGGAATTACAACTGCACCCTAGTTTAAGGAATCATCTCAGATCCTCAGCTTTTTCTGGAAGTCCACATATATCAGTATGTTTGGGCTGCAGTTTTCCACACAGCTTGGTTTGTTTTTTTTTAATTTCACTCTGTGCCTCAATGTTCCCATTCAAACCTCTATTAGTGCTTAGCTGTGTAACTACAATATCCTGAAGGCCTTTTATGTTCTGAGCACATTGATTTAGAAACTTTCATTGATGCCAAATGTTTTCAATCTAGCAACTTGTAGATGTACTGCCATCTTCCAAGGACCACAGGGTTCATCTCTAGTCACATAATCACAGACCGGTAAGGGTTGGGACTCCTAGTGGTGACCTAGTCCAGTCCTCCTGCTAAAGCAGGTTTGTCAGCAGCAGGCTGCACAGGAATGTGTCCAGGCAGGTTCTGAAAGTCTCCAGAGAAGGAGACTCCACAATATCTCCAGGCATCCTGGTACAGTGCTCCAGCACCCTTAAAGGAAAGAAGTTTTTCCTTATGTTTAAATGAAACCTCCCGTGCTCTCGTTTGTGCCCAATGGGCCTTGTCCTATCACTGGGCACCACTGAAAAAAGCCCATCTGCATCCTCCTGACCTCCATCCTTTAACCAGTGATAATAATTGATAAGATCTCCTTTCAGTCTTCTCTTTTCTGGGCTAAATAGCCCCAAGTCTCTCAGTCTCTCCTCATAAGAGAGATGCTTCAGCCTTCTAACCATTTTTGTGGCCCTTCGTTGGACTCTCCAGCTGGGCAGTGGTGTGCTGCTGGTGATGGAACTGCAAGTTTGGAAGCAGTTCAGTATTTTATGTACCAGACAAACTGCAGTGGTCATGCTAAGGGGCTTGGTTTAGCACCAAACTTGGTAGAGTTAGATAACGGTTGCATTCAATGACCTTAAAGGTCTTTTCCAAACTAAATAACTCTATGATTCCATGACTCTGTAAGGAAGTGGAGTTATCTCGCTGCTCTGTCTGTGGACACTGGAGGGAGCTGCAACACACTGACACATGATGTTTCATTTTTCCTACTGCAGTCCAAACACATTCTTCAAGATAATGTGGCTCCTGTGTCTGCAGGTCCTAATCTGGTATGGAGGACCTCCTCAGCTTTTCTCTGTGTGAGTCTACTGCATCCACAGTTGTTTGTATTTTTTGCCTACCCTAACAGCCCAAAATGAGGAGTGGTGTCTCCACCAGCACTCCCCCAAAGCAGATCAACTTCAAAAATTACATACTAGAGGGGCTACTCTGACATTCAGTGCTGGAGTACTGAGATGTAAGCCTCTGAGAGATCCTCACACATCCTCATGAGTCCAGAGGCAGGGCAATGGAAAGTACTGGATATTACAAGATGTGGTGAAAACAGGACCGCTTGCAGTGCTTGAATAGGACACAGCATTTCAATTAAAAGTGGCATCAGAAGGAGGTTAAGTGTACAGGTGCATGCACAGAGACAATGTTTCATGCGCACAGACTGAGAGATACTGAGAGTGGGAACAGAAATAGCAATAAAACAAATACAAAATATAACAAAAAATATTATCTCTATTCAATTTCATTAAAAAAAAAAAAGGATGCATGAGGTGAACCTCATGAAGTTCAACATAGGCAGGTGTAGAGTTCTTCACCAGGGGAGGAATGCACCAGTAGAGGTTGGGATTGATCTGCTGGAAAGCAGCTCTGTGGAGAATGACCTGGGTGCCCAGGTGAATCTACCATGAGCCAACAATGTGCCCTCATTGGCTGAGAAGGCCAGTGGTATTCTGGGATGCATTAGGTAGAGTGTAGTCAGCAGGTCAAATGAGGTTTTCCTCTTGCTCTAGACTGCCCTGGTAAGGCCACACATGGACTAATGCATCCAGTTCTGGGCTACTCATTTCAAGAGAGACAGGGAATTACTGGAGAAAGTTCAACAGAGGGCCATGAGGAGAATGAGGGGACTGGAGCAGCTCTCTTACGAAGAGAGACTAAGACACTTTGGGCATTTTAGCTGGGAGAAGACTGAGAGAGGATCTTTATCAATACTGATCAAGAACTAAAGGATAGGAGTCCGGAGGAAGGGGCTGAGCTCTTGTCAGTGGTGTCCAGTGATAGGAAAGAGCCTTGCTGAACTTCATGATGTTGGCTTGGGCCCACGTCTCCAGCCAGTCCAAGCCCCTTTGGATGGCATCTCTTCCCTCCAGTGTGTCACCTGGACCACACGGGTTGATGGCATCCATAAACCTGCTGAAGGTGCACTCAATCCCACTGTCTATGTTGCTGACAAAGACGTTAAATAGCACTAGTCCCAGTATTGGCATGCTACTTGTCACTAGTCTCCATTTGGACATTGAGCCATTGACTGCAATTCTTGGAGTGTGCCAATCCAGCCAATTCCTTATCCAGTGAGGGGTCCACCACTCATCTACACTTTTCAAATTTGGTGACAAGGATGTCATACAGGACAGCATCAAAGGCTTTATACAAGGCCAGGTAGATGACACCAGTTGCTCTTCCCTTATCCACTGACAGTGTAACTCTGTGAGAATGCAGAATGCAGAAGAGTTGTGGGGTGCAGGTGCAGGAGAGTTGTGGGAACAGAGTGAAGAGAAATGACAACAGGCAGATTCTTACAATAACAGACCTTGGTTCTCACAAGCAACTGGCCAACTTATCTCAGAAGGAATAGATAATGGGGACTTCGCTAACGAGAATAACAAGGCGGGTATATATGCAGATGTGGTGGGTTGTCCCTGACTAATTATGCTAATGTGTAGGCATGTGCTCTACTGTCCGAGTGTATATATCCGGGCTGTTACACGAGTAAAATTGGCTTCTGCGTAATTCACATTAAATCATCTGGAGTTCCATCACACCTAGCCCACCACCACACTGGTCTATGGGCTTGTTTACCGTGGTCCCGCAGCAAGCAGAGATAGGAGGCAGCGTGACCTGCAACATAACTCCATCATAAAAAGCCACAAAGTTCATCCGGCATAATTCGCCCTTGGTGAAGCCATGTTGGTTACCACCAATCACCTCTTTTTCATTTTCCATGTCCCTTAGAAAGGCCTTCAAGAGGATCTATTCCATGATGTTGCCAGGCACACAGGTGAGACTGACCAGTCTATAGCTTCTGTAGTCTTCCTTTTTCCAGTCAGCAGGGACCTCACTGGGTTGCTAGATGACTTTGAATATGGTGGACAGTGCCAGTTCACAGGATCACAGGATATTAGGTATTGGAAGGGACTCAAAGAGATCATTGAGTCCAAGCCCCCTGCCAGAGCAGGACCATACCATCTAACTCAGGTCACAAAGGAAAGCATCTGGACAGGCCTTGAGAGTCCCTTCATGGAGGGGAGAAATTAATTGGTATGAGAGGATATTCTATAAAAATACATAATTTATTAATTTTAATATTCTGAACTCTCCTCACCCCCAACCACTGAATTTTAATATTTGTTCTTACACGGTTATGGAAGACATTCTAAGAATAACATCAAACAGTAACTTGTTAATAACTAGCAAACATTCAAACTATAAACAGAGAGAGGAATTTCCCTGTGGTCCACATGCTGCCTGGGGTCGATATGCTGTTTGCCCAGTAGATGGGCCCAAGCTCTTTATGCTTATGGCAAAAGGCAATAGAGAATTACAGAGGCATTAAAGTATTTACTCACAAATTCTTACTAATTATCAATCGCTCTCTGGGGCTACGTCACAGCCTATACAAGTGTCCAATCTTCAGGTAACTGCCTGTGGATGTTGAGGCTGGAATCCTCCTGGCTTCAGGGGAAAGGATGCAATCTCTGACCTTGTCTCCTCGCTTCTTCTGGCAGGACGTCATGCAGTCTCAGCACAATGTCATGCTGACCATACAGGCTGATTGCGTGCAGACAATCCAGGGTCTGCTCCTGGTAACTCACGGCAATGGAGCTTACCAGGCAATAATAAGGCAGCGGGCATGCAATAGGGTGCATGGCTGCACAGGAGACTGAGCTCCATAGATAAAGGCAGGCAATTAAAGGCTCTAGTCCTGGTAACTCACCGCAGTGGAGTGCAGGTGTGCCTGGCTGGCTGGGAGCTCATGGGAAACTCTGTCTCTGTAGAGAAAAGTAGATAGCACAGGCAAATAGCAGCAAAGCAAGCAAGCAGGCATTAGAGTGAGCACTGTGGGTGAGCACGCAGGCAGTCAAGCAGACAGGCATAAGCAAAAGCAAGCATAAGCAGGCATAAGCACTTTGTTCACCTGTGTACCTCCTATTTATCAAATGCGGGCCAAGATTAATAGCCCCTTGGCCACCAGAATGACCAATCAGTTTGGCAGTTAACCAAGGCATACCATAATAGGCAAAGGCCACAGGCCTTGCCCTTCTCATATATGGGGATAGCATGGGCCTTGCATCTGGTGGGCCATAAGCTAGGTGCGTGGGCTTATACAACCACGTTACACAACCAGGGGCCCTGGACAGGCCAGACTTTATAGCGCCAGGTCTGTTATGCCCCTTTTATGTTCGTTTATGTGTTTACCTCTGGTGTGGGCAGAAAAACATGTCCAGGCAAGAAATGGCATGTATAAGCCTATTTTGGGCCTATTGGCCCTTCATGACATCCCCAGAGAAGGAGACTTCACAACCTCTCTGGGGAGCCTGTTCCAGTGCTCTGTGACCCTTCACAGTAAAGAAGTTCCCCCTTGTGTTGAGGTGGAACCTCCTGAGCTGCAACTTACATCCATTGCTCCTTGTTCTATCACAGGGAGAAAGTGAGAAGAGCCTGTCCCCTCTCTCCTGACACCCAGCCCTTAGATATTTTGATATGTCTGTATGGTGGGCTTAGGCTTCCTTAATTTTGGGAATTCCTCCAAGCCAGATGATTCACCTTCTTCACTGGCCAACCTACAGGATTTCAAACCTGTTCTGCAAGGGCACCTGGGGGGCGCTGGTAATAACTGAAGCAACACTCCCACCACTGCAGGTGGGAACTTGTTGCCACATCCCCATGTTGAGGGGGTGAGGGGAGGTGGGGGAGGGAGAGGTCGAAAAAGCAGGAGTTTGTTTATTGCCTTGACCACGGACTTGCCTCCACTCCCTCTTTTCCTATAGGTTACTGGCCTCAGTCTGGCAGGGTGGAGCTACAGGGAGTAGTTGACCCTCAGTATCTTTTAATGGGTAACCCTGTCTCTCCACAAGGCCTG
Source organism: Pogoniulus pusillus (assembly GCF_015220805.1). Classification (NCBI taxonomy): domain Eukaryota; kingdom Metazoa; phylum Chordata; class Aves; order Piciformes; family Lybiidae; genus Pogoniulus; species Pogoniulus pusillus. The sequence continues at coordinate 19,466,881 of NC_087268.1, read as the reverse complement.
TAAGAGCCTGGCACCACCTGTCTATCTCATCTTCTGTTTCCCTGATGCTTCTAAGCCTGTGAACTTCATCTTTTAATCTTTCAACCTCATCCTCTAGCTGCACTGCTTGTTTGAGCAGAAAATCTACCTGCTCACAGCGTATACAACTCCCTGGTACTCCCAGCTCCCTCAGGACCTGTGGGTGGATCTCATCAGGCCCCATGGACTTGTATGCCTTCAGGTTCTTCAGATGGTCTTGAACCCGATCTTTGCTTACAATGGACAGATACTCCTTTTCACACTCCTCGTGTTTTCATAAGTTTGGGCAGTACAGATAGAGCCCTTGCCAGTGAACACTGAAGCAAAGTAGTCATTAGGCACCTCAGTCTTCTATCTGTGGAGACCAGGTCTCCATTTGCCCTTTGGAGAGGCTCCATATCTTCCCTAGCCGCCTTTTTGTCTCTGATTTGCCTAAAGAAATTCTTCCCCTTTATGTTCCTAGTCAAGTTTAATTCTATCTGAATTTTTGATTTCCTAACTTGATCCCTGGTACCTCAGACAACTTCTTTGTGGTTCTCCCAGGTGGCCTGCTCTTGCTTTCATTGCTTATAGACTGCTCATTTTCACCTGAGTGAAGACCAAGAGCATCTTGTTCAGCCATGACGGCCTCCTGACACTCTTGCTGCCTTCTTGGGATGCACTGCTCCTGGGCTTGGAGGAGATAGCCCTTGAATACTGACCAGCTTCCTTGGGCCCCTCTTCCCTTCAGAGCTTTATCCCATGACACTCTGCCAAGAAGATCCCTGAAGAGGATGAAGCCTGCTCTCTTGACATTCAGAATAGTGAGTTTGTTTTGGACTCTTTCATGCTTTGAGGATCTTAAACTCTGTCAAGGCTGTGCTTAAGAATAAAATAACTCACCAGCCCCTCCTTGTTGGTGAGGACAAGATTGAGCATAGCACCTTTTCTTGTGGGTTCCTTGGTCACCCAGAAGAAATGGTCATCCATGTATTCCAAGAACCTCTTAGAATGATGGTGCCCTGGTGTGTTGTCCTTCCTACAGATATCCAGGTGGCTGAAATCTTGAGAGAGGACCAGGACTTATGAACACAAAGCTGTACTTGTCCATTTACAGAGGGCCTCATCCACTCGGTCTTGGTCAGGTGGCCTGTAGCAGACCCCCACTGTGATGTCACTTAAAGAAATTTTCAGTAAAACATAAGAAAAAAATTCTTTACACAAGGGGGGTGCTAAAGCACTGGACCAAAGTGCCCAGAGAGGTTGTGGAGGCATTCCAAACTCACCTTCAGAGGTTCCTTCCAACTCAATAAGCTTTTAAGTATAATCACAGAATCATTGAATCAACCAGGTTGGAAGAGACCTCCAAGATCTTCCAGTCCGACCTATCATTTTTTGAACACCTCCAGGGACAGCAATTCCACCACATCCCCGGGCAGCCCATTTCAATGCCAACCATGCTTTCTGGGAAGAACTTCCTCCTAACATCCAGCCTGAACCTTCCCTGGCACAACTTGAGACTGTGTCCCCTTGTTCTATTGCTGGTTGCTTGGCAGAAGAGCCCAACCCCACCTGGCTACAGCCTCCCTTCAGGAAATTGTAGACAGCAATGAGGTCTGCCCTGAACCTCTTCTCCAGGCTGCACACCCCCAGCTCCCTCAGCCTCTCCTCACAGGGCTGTGTTCCACGCCTCTCACCAGCTTCGTTGCTCTTCTCTGGGCACTTTCCAGTATCTCAACATCTCCCTTGAACTGAGGAGCCCAGAACTGGACACAGCACTCAAGGTGTGGCCTGACCAGTGTTGAGTACAGGGGCAGAATAACCTCCCTTGTCCTACTGGCCACGCTGCTTCCTGATAGAAAGGAAGGGGGCAAAAATAATGACTTTAAAAGCAATTTGCTTTAAATTCTGTGGAATTTAGGAAAACATCTGTTGTCAAGGCCTTTCAAAATATGGAAGTGTTAAAAGACCTTCTCAGCATCAGCACTGACAGCACTTAGCCTGCTTCTGGAAGAATTTATGGAAGGAGAACAGCAATTGCACTGAGCAGAAAAATCGGAAATCATGCTACATGTTAGCAAATTCACAGAAGTTTATGTCATGGGGAAAATTAGGAAACTAAGTTATCTTCTAAATACTTGGTTATATTTTATTCTACAGTTGGCACAGAGGAATTTGGACAAAGAAAGATCCAGGGCATTATTGCAGATGCACTGATGTAGATCACTGTCTTTTCCATAGGCATAGCTGGTTTCAACCAGGTCACTTGCATTTTTTTTCTGACTTTCTCCCTGTATAGCTGCTATTCTGACTCCATGGTAGATGGAAAGCCAGACAAGTGACCTTAATGAAGATCTGTCCTAATGTGATACATCTGCATTTTAAGGGCCTGTACTGAGCTAGTGCACCTCAGCTTTAAAGAGATGAAATTAGCACCCAAATGGAGACAATTTTGCATCAGCATAAACACCACCTTTACAAGATGACTGTAAAAGGTTAACAATACTGGTAGTTGAAGATCGTAATTTCATGTTATTCTAGTAATTTCTTGCCTCTGTCCATCTGTGCAGCTGCCTTGATATGCATCTTTTTATGAAAAAAAGACTTCAACTATTCACCCATTATTTCTTCATTTGTAATTGTTCTTAAAATTTTTAAAAGGCCATAATTTCATTTATATGTAGCTGCATAGGAATATTTGCATTCAAATTACATCACTCTACATTTGTCTGTTAAAATGACTAGATGTGATGATCTTAAAGACATTTTTCAATTCTTTTTTCTTCAATTCTACAATTCTATGAAAATATCTAAATGTTATTTTGACCTATCAACCGATCTACTTTTGCAAGCCTCTTTCGGCTATTTATTGTACCTTCCTGGAGATCTCTTGCCATGCCTGCCATCTTGATTTTCTGATTTAATTATTGTGGCTTTTTTTCTTTTCCCTCACTCTAATGTTTCTCTCCACTCCTATTTCTGTATTTCTTCCTTTATTTCTCTCCTCTTCTGTATGGTTCTTTTCTTTCTCATTTCCCTTCTTTCCTTCTTTCTTTCTTATTTCTCTCCCTCTCTTTTGTTTATTTCTCCTGTTTTCTCTCTGCACAAGCCTTTTTGTCTCTGGCTTTCTCTGTGTCACCCTGGTTTCCTTGCAGTCACCTTCAATGGAATGTTGGCAGAAAGAATTTTCCTTTGAAAACAAAAAAGCTGGAAGCAGAAAAGGTTTCCATTCCAGAAGGGTCTGTATACTGTGAACCTTTCCCACTTCTTAGCAGAGGCGATAGCTGCCCTTTCTGTTCACCCCTTGCTTGCCAGGGAGTCAGGCTTTCCCCTCCCCTGGCTTGAGGACCTCGGCTGGGAGTGATGGATTGCACTGCAGTGTGGGCTGAGAGCACTGTGGGGAGAGAGGGGGAGGGATGGGGAAGGGAAGGCAGGCTGGGAAGGAGGGACATCAGAACAGGAAGGATGTAGTGAGGCTGATGACAAGAGATGGGGGTGGGTGTGTAGGAAACGAGGCAGGCATGGTTGGGTGTGTGGTTCTCCAAGGCTGCAAGGTTTCAAGCAGGCTAGCGACTTCAGCCCTGAGCACAATGCTCTCAGTGGGCAGACAGAAAGGGAAAACGGGAAAGCAATAGGAAAAGGGAGGAGAAAGTCAGAGCGAGAGAAAGTAAGACATGTGTTGTACAGCAACAACAGAAGAACACAACTCTTGCAGTCTGCATATCTTTGGAGCTATTAAAGAGGAGGCAATGTTGAAGATCCAGAAACACTCCCAAGGTCAAACAAGGCATACTACAAACCTTATTGAAGTGTGCTTTAACTGTATGACTGGAAGGAGGTACAACTGTACCACTGGTGACGGTGAGCATGTGTGCAGTGTCTGGCTGCAGCAGTTTCATATCCTTGTGGATTCTGACATGGGCAGTAAGTCCTTTTGTCCAAGCTCTGTAACGAATGCAGATGACCTCCTCCTCACTGCACCAATCGCAAGTGCTGAAACATCATTTGTCATTGTTTGTTGCCTTTCAGGCCTCTCCTCTTTTAATTTTTTTTCCCATCTGTTTCCTATTCCCTGCCCAGATTTTTGTTTCTTCATTCCTATACAGCTGCCACTCTCCACTGCCAACTTCTGTCAATCTATCTTCTAGCATCAACTACCATCCTCTCTTCATCTCCCTTCTCCCCTTTTGCAGGTCTCTTTCTGCCTATCCCTAGCCTCCTTACTTCCTTGATGCCTAAAGGAGATGGCCAGGACCCAAGGAAGTGGGGAAAGTAGCTTGATGGTGCTCAGCGATGGGTGCATGGGGTGAGGGGCTGGGGTGGACAGTTACTGGAGAGGTGTGTGCTGGCAGCAATCAGCGTGGCTCCTCTCACTCCCCCCCTCCCAGTCACACTGCACCAGTTGCAGTTCCCAGCTATGCTGACCTAGTTCTGGACTGCCTGCAAGGCACCTCCACCTCACTTCTCCCTCGGGGAACCTGGACACAGAAGAAGGGAACGGGAAGAGCTCCCTTGCACTTCACAGAGCCCTCTTTCTGTAATGGTGTCAGGCTCTGACAGGGGAGACATGAATTTGAGCTGCAGGCACTGGCCCCTTCATCACCTCCATGGGTTTGAAGCATGTGTAGGCAGGTGCTGGGTGTTTAGTGCTGGCCAGTGGTGAGAGGGGGCATCAGTCAGATGAAGAACTCAGGCCCCGTGAATGAGAAATTAAAAAAAAAACATATTTCCTGCAACATAATTTCATCAGGTCTGTCCAGTAAATTGACGGACGTAGGGGAAAAATAACAAGGCAACTGTGAAACAAACAAACAAACTCGGGGAGATTTAATGTGCTCTTAAGTTCACAGGGCAGGTGTTTATCAGTCATAATGCAGCAAAGTGTCTGCAAGGTATGGACACCCTGTGGTTACATCAGATCCTTCTCAACAGGCACTGAAATCCTAAGTCACCGCTGCAACAGCATTCATCAAAAGATAATGGACAAAGAAACAGACAAGGGCATAAGAGGAATTTAAAAAAAAAAAAAAAAAAGGAAGAGGAAACAAAAGCAGGCAGACAGGTAAAAGAAAGGGTACTTTCTCCAGATGGTAAAGGGAAAATGATGCAAAGTGAGAAGGGACCAAGCAGACAAAATGGAAGGAGAAGGACATGTTTTCCTTCCAAACTACTGGTTCCAGCATAAGAAGTTTTTTCTTTTTGTCCAGCTCCTCCATACTGCTCCTGTTTCTTTGCAGCGTTAACTGCCACTTAGTTGGAGGAAATTCACATCTTCAGGAACGGGAATGGCTGGTTCTATACCAGTCTTTGAAGCCTACCAGCTGCTATTCATCCATCCCTTTGTTTCTGTTAATAACTCTGCCTGCCTTAGCCGCTTTGTATCCCTCGGTTCTCAAGCTGTGCCCAGAATAAGGGCAACAGAAGCCTCTGACCTTCTCCAAAGTTTCCTATTCAACGAGATGCATACTCTTCCCTCTCATGTCTCCAAACGGCTGCTCGCTGGCAGGAAAAGCCCTTCCTTCTGGGAGCATGGTGCCCTGAGCATTTGCAGTCCCGATTTCACATGACTGGAAGAAGGCAGTTCCTGCTCCTTCTGTTCCATCACCTGCACCCAACTCCTTTTATCCCAGAATTCACATTCAAAGAACGATTTTTCACCCTAGCATTCTGCTTACTTGCTCCTTTTCCACCGCCCGGCAGAGGAGTCGGACGAATGATACCCTCTCCTTGCCAGTACACGGTCTACTTCTCCACGGCAACACCGCTCTTCGTTCCAGGCTGGGCTGCAGACCCTCCTGGAACCCACTGACACAGAAGAACCCCCTTCATTTTCCTCTCCCTCTGCCACGCACCGGGGCACTGTCCGGAGTCGGCATTGCGGTGGATGGGATGGCGAAGAGGGCACACCGGTTAGATGCTGACACCTGACTGCTTGCCGCTGGTTCCAGCCGGCCACTGCCGGTTCCAGCCGACCAGCCGCTGCAGGGCTGGAGCGCGACTACCTCGTCGCGTCTTGTTCCCCACATCCCCCTCCCAACACAGGCGGGAATGCGCATGCGCAACTCCGCCAGCCGCGTCCGCTTTGACAGTGGAGGCTTTGGGGAAGCCCCTTTCGCGGGGGCGATGGAGCCGCGGATATCCAAAAGCAATGACGGGGTCGACGTGCCGATGCACGGGGCGCCGGGCAGGCTACGCGTCTGAGGGGCCACTGTGGCGGCTCGGGCACCGTGGTCTGAAAAGAAGGGAACCGCAGGGTAGCTCGTCTGGGACAGCCTTCGGTAGACAGGCCCGGAGCAGCTGGCAGATGGGATCAGAGACGGGCATGGAGCTAGGCAGGAATACTTCTGGGGTTGAGTCAGTGAAACCGGGAACTTCCTGCAGGCCCCTTTAGAGTTGGGAGGCTGCTGTGTTGGCAGTAATGTCTGTTTTCTGCGCTCTCTGGGTAGCTTATTAACAGCAGAAATCAGCGTAACAGTCAAAACCAAAGAAACCGAGGTTGCATGAAACTAAAAAGGATTTTGCACCATTTGGCATGGTCTTCATTTTGCATATTGTGAGACACGAATGATATGGCCATTTACTGACTGAGACTATCCAGGAATTGTTTCCCTTCATGAGACCATCTGTGTTCATACATGAACCCAAACTTTCCTGTGTGAACACTGGGATTTATTTACCTTGTCTTTTTTTATTTATTACTCAGCCATCCAAGTAGAAACCAGAAGCATAACTATAGGACTGAACTGACTAAGTGAGTAGTGGCTGCACACACAAGCAAATTTGTACAAATAATTAGACTGGACTTGCCTCTGGTTTTCCATCATAAGCTTTTCCATACCACAACAGAGACATAGGATTTTTTTTCCTTTAGGCAATCCTGCTCTAGTGAGGGGTGAGGTGGACAGAGAGGGGGCTGTGGTGGTAGACTACATCTTCAGAAGTCCCTTCCAACTCTTACCAGTCTGGTTCTGCGATTCTGATGGGAATAACAGAGTAATTGCCTGCAGATTTTGTCTTCAGGACCAAGTCACTACTGATTTGTGTTTTTTAGTGAACCTGATGGCAAAAGATGTTTCACGGAATCAACCAGCTTTTGCATATATTAAGGCTTTGGGCCAGTCCTTATATTCTGCGTTTCAAAGTGCCTGGGAAAAATCTCAAAAGAAACATGCCAGGAATGTTTAGTGTTCAGAGGTATCCACTCTTTACTGACAATTCTATTTCTTTCCTAGAGGGTGAAATGTGGTACTTTGAACCATTAACACAAGGGGCCCTAGCCAGTAGTGAACATTTTTTTCCTGAGAAAAAGTCTACAAGGGGTAGGAGAGACCACACCTTCACTAGCAAATAATAACAACAACAACAATAATAATAAATTCTCACTTAATTCTAGGGAAGTGCAAAATTAGTTTAATTTAAATATAAGGAACAGCTTATTTCACCTGAGTGTGCCAGTGCACTGGATCAGGATGCCCAGAAAGATTGTGGAATCTCCTCTGCAGACTTTTAGATCCTGCCTGGATGTAGTCCTGTGCAACCTGATGTAGATGAAAGTGCTCTATCAGGGGGGTTGGACTAGATGATCTCATGAAATCTCTTCCAATCCCTACCATTCTGTGATTCAGTGAAATAGAAAGGTCATGCTGAGCCATGTGCTGTGTTCTTAATTGTATGAGGCACTGAGCCTGTTTGGTCCACATGCTGTGCTTCCGGCAGCTTTTCAGCTTCAGCCTCTGGTTCTGGGACTAAGTCTTCACCTGAGTGGAAGAACAGAGAAATCATCAGCAAATGGGAGGGAAAAGCAAATGTTACCAGATTCAGAAGCAAGAAGAAGCAGGGGAGGAGTGACCAGATGGGTTGCAGTAGATAAAGGCGTTGAAAATTGCCCTGGGGTTGTTGCCAAGGTGAGATAGTGCCCCTTAATCTCCTCCAGGCAACCCCAGGCTTCTCAGCCTTTCCTTATAATGTAGCTGTTCTAATTCCATTATCATCTTAGTGGGTCTCTGCTGCACACTCTCCAGTAGATCTTTGTCCTTCTGGAATTGGGGAACCTAGAACTAGATGGAGGATGCCTCATGACGCCTTACCAGGGCAGAGTAGAGTGGAAGGACAACCTCCCTCGACCTGCTAGCCACACTTTTAATTCACCCCATGATGGCATTGGCTGTCTTGGCTATGAGGGCACATTGCTGGCTTCTGGTCAGCTGTTGTCTACCAGGTTTACCAGGTGCTTTTTGCCAGAGCTGCTCTCTAGCAGGTCAGCTTCCAAGCTGTACTGGTGTAGCAAGTTGTTTTTAACCCTATGTACCCTACAACATGGACATTTTCTTTCCTTTTAGAAACAAAAGATGTGAATCCATAAAAATTATTATTCTGAAATATGTGTGCATGCTGGAATGATGCACAGTGACTGCATATATCTTCAGCAAAGCAATGATACCATAGTAGTTTTCTGGTAGTAAAATTTCCTGTGTAAACACAGCTCTGCAGTTCACAAACTGAAATTACAACTTCTGGAAGTGTGAACTTGATGCAGGTGGGAACTCCATTCCCAAAGGTTTAGAATTTAGTAAACCTGTCAATGAGCTATTTTGTTACTGTCAAAGTAACAAAATTACTATCCAGCATTTTGGTGGTGTTTAGGTACTTTCAGATGGCATTTCAGTGAGTGGCAGTATATTTTTCCTTATATTGTTGCAGAGTTGCCCAGATGAGAACCTGAATTCCAGAAGTGGTCTCTGCTTTGCAGACATAAGAAGTTAGACGTCTTAATGAACAGCTAAGCAGACAGGAGAGCATCAGATGATGTCTGACTAAATGAGGATTTGGTCATTGACAATCTGTAAGGTAGCCTTGCCTCTTATTTGTGACAAAAATACTTTTAGAAGAGCTGTCAGAATCACACCTGGAGTTTGGAGAGTAGGACCAAGATCACAGAATCATAGACTCAGTCAGGGTTGGAAGGGATCACAAGGATCATCTAGTTCCAATCCCCCTGCCATGCGCAGGGTCACCCTACCCCAGAGCAGGCTGGCCAGAGCCTCATCCAGCCTGGCCTTAAACACTTCCAGAGATGGGGCCTCAACCACCTCCCTGGGAAACCCATTCCAGGCTCTCACCATTCTCATGCTGAAGAACTTCCTCCTCACATCCAGTCTGAAACCTACCCATCACCAGCTTTGCTCCATTCCCCCTTGTCCTGTCACTCCCTCATGGCCTAAAAAGTCCCTCCTCAGCTTTTTTGTACACCCACTTCGGATCCTGGAAGGCCACAATAAGGTCACCTGGGAGCCTCCTCTTCTGCAGCCTGCACAGCCCCAACTCTTTCAGTCTGTCCCCAGATGTCTGCAGACTCAAATAAACATACATACTCATAAGTAAAGTCAGTCTTGAAAGTACTCAATGAACACAGAACCATAGAATCACATTGTTTTCATTAGAAATGACCTTCGAGATAATTCAGTCTCTCAGCACCACATCTCTGGCTCTTGTAACCACCTCCAGGGATGGGGATTCAACCACCTCCCTGAAGAGCTTATTCCAGTGTTTGGGAGGCCTTTCAGGGAAGAAGTTTTTTGTAATACCCAACGTAAAACTCCCCTGGAGTTTCCTATTGCGCTGTTACTTGTTACTAGGGAGAAGAGATCAACTCCCACCTCACTCCAACCTCCTTTGAGAGAGTTGTGGAGAACAAGAAGGTCTCCACTCAGCTACTAAACAACACCACTTTGTTTGCCAGAATGTTATCACCTACTTGAAAGCATGTACACAGAGGAGGAAAGACTTTTGTCTGGGCTACTAAACAACACCAGTTATTTTAGCTGCTCCTCACAAAACCCATTCTTAAGACCCTTCAGCAGCTTCATTTCATTGCCCTTCTCTGGACATGCTTCAGTACCTCAATGTCTGTCTTGTAGGAAGGGCCCCAAAACTGAACACAGTGCTCAAGGTGTGGCCTCATTAGTGCTGAGTCCAGGGGAACAATGACCTCCCTGGTCCTGCTGGCTACACTATTCCTGATACAGGTTAGGATGCTGTTTGCCTTATGATGTTTGCATTATATATGTTTCTTACTAGCTGTAATTGTGTGGAAGGTGGATCATACAATACTACGGCATATCATTCTGCAGTGTGAATTAATAAACATTGCAGCAGATTTTAGGGGATTCTGTTTTCTATTACGTTACTACTGTAGAAATCAGCCCCATCATGACAAATATTGAGGAAAGTGTTTGGATGGCATGTATTTATCCTGCAGCTTTGTGAGCTCGTCTGAAGCAGTTCTGGATGTGTCACATGTAGATGAACTACACAATAGAGGCAAGAGACATGTAAATTGTCTGTTGTTCAGGTGGGAGAGTTGGAACAGAACTGCAAGGTTCTCAAGAGGTAGAAGAAAGTGTGCAAGGCCAGCTTGGATGGGGCATTGCACGACCTGGTCTAATGGAAGGTGTCTCTGCCTGTGAATAAGGGGTTTGATCTAGATCTGTTTAAGGTTCCTTCCAACCCACCAACCCAAACTCTTCTATGATTCTGAGATTTATGCCAGTGTGGGTGTTCAGCCATAGAAAGTGTGACCACATAGGTATGTCCCATGTTTACAAAAGCAGAGAGCGTAATACAGGTTGTTGAGGAACAGATGTTGTTCAAGCTGTGTGTGCTGTATCTAGAGGTTATGAAGACTGGAGGATGCACTTACACAGGACAACATGAAACATACAGATAATGTGTAGTAAATAAAAGGGGTATGGGACAGAGAAAACTGAATAGGTGTGCCACAGAAACTGATAAATAAGTGGCGTTGGTGAATACATGTGTCATATTTATTGGTTGCCAGGAGTTATTAGGGAAACTAAGGAATGATGTAGGCCCAGCTGTGCACCAGGGATGTCAGACACAATGGTGTGTGGCAGGTGGTGTGTGGGTCTGGCATGGTGTGTCACATACCAACAGCAGCAACGACAGTTGCCGTAGCCCATGAGGGACAGGTTTCTGGCTACCTGTGCTGTAGCTGCTTATGGGTGGCAGTGAGACGGTTCCAGCACCTGTGAGCAGACAGTGAGGGGTAGGTTGGTGGGGTGCAGAACCTTAGAGAGCTCGGCATTGTGGTGGGAGACAGCCAGGCAGAGCTCTCTTATTTATGTGTTTTTTCGCCTGGGTCCCGGGCCGAAGTCTGTCATGGCGGGGTAGGGGAGCTTGACCAAACTCGTGGCGGGGGCAGGGGCGAGGCAGGAGGTCCTGCCCATTATATGCCTGCGTATGATTGCTGATACTCAGCCCCGTAACACTGGGGGCCCGAGTAGGCCCTAGCAGTCGTTTGATTCGGCACAGCCCGACCTCCCCTTTCCTCCTGAAGCCGGGCGCCCCGCCTTGCACCCCCTCCCCCAACCGGTGCCAGCCGCGCTTGGCCGTTCCCGCTGTCGCCGTTTAGTCAGGCGGCGGGAGCGAGCGCTGGAGGATACGGCAGAGCTGTGTCTGGAGCTTGGTCCACAGGGGGCGGGGGTCTCGGAGCAGGGAACAGCCGCGTTTCTAGTTCCAACCACGGGAGGAGGGACGCCGAGGAAGGGGAATACGGGGGTGGACGAGTGGAGCGTATGGTGGTGGTGTTCGCTCCGCTTTAGGACTGCGCTGCCGAACTACCGCCGCTGGCGGGGAGGAAGGGGCGAGTCTCCCTGGAACCTTCTTCGCTCTGCGACTTCCCTTCCAAAGGCCCGGTGCCGGAGCGTGGAAGGGGCGAAGTGGGAGAGCGCGCTGTGCCGGCGGGGTGCGACCACTCGCGGGGCTCCAGAGGCTTGGGCTTGGCAGTGCCCGGGGCTGGTGAGATGTCGCGCTGAGCGGCTGTGAGCCCGGGGGTGGGGTCCGCCGTGCCCGGGGTGTGTGTGGTGTGTGTGCGTGTGGGTGTTGAGACCGTCCTCTCAGCCGTTCCGCCCCGCTGTGCTCATGGTCCTTGTACATCCCTTGAGCGAGGAGCGGGGTCACAGCGCTCCGAGCTACCGGCGCTTTCCCGCCGCGCCCGCAGGGGCCGGACAGCCGAGACGTCCAGGTGGGTAGCAGCTGCGGCAGCTCGTTGTGCGCGGTAGGGTCGGGGGAGTGGTGGAGGGGCCTCGGCGCCAGCTTCTGGCGGGCGAGTGGCTGGCGAGTGGCTGTGCTCACGCTTCGCCGAGCCGTGCGATGCTGCGTGTTGATGGTGGGGGGTTGCTTCCCGCCTTGCGCACAGCAGGGTTTGGACGTCGCTGTCCTGTGTCCGAGCAGCTGCCGGAACAGGGTGATGAGCAGCTCCCAGGCTCTTGAATGTGGAAATCTGCGCTTGTTTGGGGCCCGTTTTTCCTATTTTGTGTGTGCCTGCGGTTTGAGCCAGAGCATCTTTACAATTGGGTTTCATCCCTTCTTTTGTTTTCTGATATTTAAAGACCTAAATTTCACATGGGTGACTTAGCTGTTTAGGAGCCAACCGGGTCTTCGTTTTCAAAGTGTGCGGCTGTTCATCTTTTTATTAACTCGCACCATTTAAGGAAGCATCCTCTAAACATGTTACTTCAGTTTTTTTTTTTTTTTTCTGTCACCGTTTATAAATGACTTTATTTTCTGTTGGAATGGGATCTAATGTGTAGGAATCGATGTTTCTGACCTGAAATATACTTTTTTTTTTTCAGTCTTCTCATTTTGAATTCTCAATGTTATCTTGGGGGAGGGGTTTAAAGACACAAATAAATAGGAATAGTTTTCCTGGGTTTTGAAACTTCCTTTATGTGTTCACATGTAAATACAGATTTATCTTTCCTTTGAACCCACATTGTTCAGTAAAGGAACAACCTGGTTCACCTTCTGTGTTCTTTTTTTTTTTTTTCTGGCTTTGTGCTGTAACAGATTTCTGTAAATTACTGAGTTGCACATTTCCCCTAATCGTGTGCATACCATCTTTTGGCGTTGCTCACTCTTATATGCTACCTCTCCTTCTATAGAGATTTAGTTCCTCTCTGTTGGATATCTTTGTGTGTTTTTTTAATATCTAATAAGAATATTTCTTTTTTTTCCTTCTTCCCCCCGCCCCTTCCCTAGGTGTTGCTGACTTCAGAGTCATTTAAGGGTTTATTTCTGAGGAAGCTGAAACACGAGGAGTGAGCCTGTTTTTCACAGAAAACGTCAGCTCTTCACCAATACTCTTTTTCTTCCTTTTCCCGTCCATCCTCCGCCTCAGTAAGGGGAGGACAATTGACAATTTGGGAATTATTTTAACAGTCGTCTACTCCCCCTTTTACCCCATAGCGCCTGTGGCATCTGCTGTACATTACCCGTTGTAGGATCAAGATAACATCATCATCATCCTCACCCTTCCGTAGTATCCTTCTCTCCCTTGGAGTGCAGTGCAGAAGAATTCATTGCCACCCTTTTTCTGGTTAATAAGAGAATCCTGAAAAAAGGGGTACCTGACAAGACACGTCATCTCATTCAGGGAGCCAGAACTGAAGCAGCGCTTGGCACGCTGAAGGAAACCACATCTTTGGTGTTTTTTTTTCATTTCGTCTCCCACTCCCTCCTTCCTCACCCAAATTTCTGGTAAGTCTTTTCAGCCCATTCATTCATCGCCCCTTCCCCCACTGCCGGCGCTGGGAGAGGCCATGCACACAGACAGAGCATGAGGTGGGGGAAGGGAGGAGGGAAAAGCTGGCTCTGTACATAGGGGTCGGGGAGGAGGGTGGGTAGAGATTGTTGTGCCGCACTGAGGGGGAACTTGGGCAGAGGTGGAAGAACCTCTGTTATCCGAAAAACGGCTGATGTGGGAGGAAATGCATGTTTTATTTTCACGGGCATATATGCACACAAACTGAAGGAGAATGAAAAAGATCAGTCTGTGCAAAGACCCAAGTAGAAGCATAGCTGGTGCTGACCCGTATGGGGCTAGTGTTTTAGAGACTGAGGAGGCCAGATTAATTCACTGGAGATCAAGAGCTAGGGTGTGTGAAGGAAGAATGTTATCACCTACTTGAAAGCATGTACACAGAGGAGGAAAGACTGGGGTGTGGATGTCTGCCTTTAGAGGCAGTTGTGCCTGGAAGTACTGCTGTTAGCATCTTTAACATCGCTTCGATAGCAGATGAAAGCTATCACGGGGACTGCATTTGCCCAGTCTGGGGTAGTACTAGGAATGAGTGGTAATGATTAATATATTCCTGTATGCTCTGACTGTGCGGTCTAGAAATCTCACAGGCAAAAGGAGGTGAATACTGTGATACACTTTCCAAGAGGGTGTGCTTGGGGTTCTCTTGACTGCAGTGACTTCAGTTCTACGATGCATGTGTGGAGGGTGGATAATAGTGCAGCAGCATTGGGCAGATTGCACTGCAGCTGCTCATGATGTTATATAAAATGCAGAGTCTTCAATTTAAAAAAAATGTGTAGTGATTGTCTTACATGAGAGTCTTAGGAAAAGCGATCTCTGGTAGGTAAGAGGAAATTTTCTTGTGGTTGTCCTTAAGCATGACTGTAACGCAGCAACATCAGGAATGAGTTGATTTATCTTGGATTTATTTTTGTAAAATCATTTTAACGAGTGGCTCAAGATGCCATTTTTTATCTCTGTACTTACCGCTCTGCATTATACTCATCATGCATATGTATTTTAATCGTGCTTTCTTTAGATATGGTCATCATTGTGGTGCTGTCTTTGCACGGAAAAAACGAGTTGTGCTTTATAGTTGAAGCTGCTGATAGCTGTTCTCAGACCAGTCTTCCCTATGATAGAAAGTTGTATTTCTGGCATGTTTCAAGTGCTACTCATTAAATTGTGACTGAGCCTTCCATGATGGTATATGATGCCTCATATAATTGGTCATATATCAAATGATCCCTCCTTAGCTATTTAACCAGTGTGCCAGTTTAAATTTACTTTATAATTCAGCTCTGCCTTGAGATACCCTAAAAGAGAAAACTTAATAGGCATCTACCAGCTGTTCTTTGGTTTTCGATGTCTTGAGGTGTGGCCTCTTAAACAGCATTCTAGAAACTGCTGTAGTGGTAGAGACAACTGCTTTATGCAAAGTGCGTACTCAGTTTCAAGCCTTAGCTAATTTACGATAAAAAGGAAAGCAGAATACCATTTCCAGTTTGGATAACTTCCAGCTTGTTCTGGAAAGAAGTATGAAGGGATATGCGTTAATGATAAGTGCAGAGGTGCAGTATTAGTTGTAGTGAGGTGTGTGCTGGGAACTATGGTTTTCCTACTCTATTTCCCATGGCTGTCAGCCTCTTTGCTGTTTCCTTCTCAATTCCATGAGATTTTTATAACCATTATCTGAGCTGTGGGAATTAAACATGCCTAGAGGTGTGCTAAAACTAGGATTAGGTTCTACCTGTCAATTAGCAACTGAAATCCTTGGACTTGTGTTAGCTGAGGAAGTGCTGTAACTGAGGCCAAGAGACTGAGCCAGGAAAGTTCTGGGAGGGGCTAACGGTGATAATTGTTCCAATAATCATTTCCCAGATTGCACTTTTGTCAGTGGGAGTGTGCTACAACATAAGATCACAACTCGAGTGGTTGAAATGGCTACATCACATTGATTCCTAATGCTGTCAAACGGCTGGGATTCCATTCACCCCACAGGGATGGAACAGCCTAGCCTTTCTGATTGATAAAGGCATTGAGTAGTTGCTGTCTGAATAGAAAGGATACAGAATGATATTTCTGCATGCTGCCTATCTTTTATGTCACACATTTGTCAATAATACATAAAGGAATTAGTATCTCCTAATAATGGATTTCTTGTTTCAGCACAGGGGAAAATGCATCATAATGAAAAAGAAAAAGGCTGGGTTCAGTTTTTCCTCCTTTTTGGGTGTGGAAGACAGGACAAAGAAGTAAATGGAGATGTAGATGAATCTCCTATTTCCTTTCTTCAAGGGAAGGAAGAACACTTCTCTGAGTGGTTCTCAGAGAAGATACGTAGATCTCTCTAGACAGCTGATCAGATTGCCCATGTCCCCTGCTATGTCAGTAGAGCATAGTCATGTATGATGGAAAGCAGGAAACGTGCATGGTAAAAGCTTTTGTTACAGTCAAAGTAGCTTGAGTTGGAAGGGGCTCTAAAGATATAGTTCCAACCTACCTGCCATGTGCAGGGACATCTTCCACTAGGTAAGGTTGGTCAGAGCGTCATCCAGCCTGGTCTTAAACTCTTTCAGTGATGAGGGGTCCACAATTTCCTTGGGCAACCCATTTCAGTGTCTCACCACCCTCATAGTAAAGAACATCTTTCTAATACCCAATCTAAATCTACTCTGCTCTGATTTGAAACCATTGCTCCTTTTCCTATCACAACATGCCCTTATAAAAAGTCCCTCTCCAGCTTTCTCTGTAGGTGCTCTTTAGGCACTGGAAAGCTACTATGAGGTCACAGAATCACAGAAAGTTTGGGGCTGGAAGTGACCTCAAAAGATCATCTAGTCCAACCCCCCTGCCAGAACCAGGATCACCTATACCAAATCACACTGGAATGCATCCAGGTTTGTCTTGAGTATATGTAGAAAGGGAGACTCCACAGACTCCCTGGGCAGCCTATTCCAGTGTTCTGTCACACTTGCTGCAAAAAAATGATGTTTACATGGAATTTCCTGTTCCTCAACTTCTATCCATTACCCCTTGTTGGGCATCACCAAGAAGAGCCTGACAGTCGCCCTTTACATAAACATTAATGACATCAGTTCTCCAAGCTAAAGTTCTCCCCAGAGCATCCTCTTCTCCAGTCTGAACAACCCCATCTCTCTTAGCCTGTCTTCACAGGAGAGGTACTTCAGCCCTATTAACATCTTTGTGGCCCTTCTCTCTACCTGATCCAGCAGGTAAATGTCCTTCCTGTATTGAAGACTGCAGGGCTGGACATAGTACTTTTAGGTGGGTTTTCACCAGAGCAGACAGGCAGAATTGCCTCTCTTCAACTGCTGGCCGCACTTCTTGTGATGTAGCGCAGGATGTTTGCCTTCTGGGCTGCAAGTATGCACTGGTGGCTCAAGTCCAGCTTTTCATCCAACAGTTTCCCAAGTCCACAGGTCCACTTGATCTCATCATCCCGTAGCCTCTGTATTGGTACTGAAGATTTTCCTACCCAGGTGCAAGGACCTTGCACTTTGCCTTCTTGAACCTAAAGCTAAAGGCATATTACAAATTCAATGAATCCAGGAAGAACTATTGTTTATGATGAGGAGGGGAGGAATGCTTTATGAATGCCAGAATAAAGCCTAGCTGAAGCAGTAGAGGGATGCCACAGCTCAAAGTTCAGGTGAGCATTCATAGAATCACAGAATTGTTTAGACTGGAAGTGACTTAAAAAAGTCATTTAGTCCAACCACCCTGCAGTAAGCAGGGACATCTCCAACTAGATCAGGTTACTCAGAGCACCATTGCTAAGAATCTGTTCCAGGCAATGTCTTTCTGGAGCAGATGAAACAGTGTCTGCTTGACTGGCAGTTAGATTTTTATCACAGAAAACATTGTTTTACTTTTTCCAGTCTGTTTATTATAGAGTGAAGCTTATGATGATTTTTTCCTTTAATTTCATAAATCTATTAAATAGTTATTGAAAGATTGCTCTGACAGTAGTGGTGTTTAGTGAAGCCTGCATTTTAACTGCTTGCCTTGAAGACAGTTAAATGTCTGCTCTTCCCATTACATATGCTAAACTTACTTTGCAGTAGGTAGTCTCATAGATTTGGAAGTATTTCATGCGCACCAAATATTGTCTAAGACCGTGTGCTTTACAGTTAAATGTTGAGTTGGTTTTCAGGGAATAATTCTGGAAATCACCTCCATCCCTGGAAAGATGATGGAACAGCTGTTATCAGAAGTAGTCAACATGGATTCACTAAGTGGAAGTCATGTCTGACTAGTCTGATGGCCTTGTATGAGTGTTTAACTGGATGGATAGATGAGAAAGACAACAGTGGAGTGCAGTCTAGAACACAGTTCCATCTAAATGTGAGGAAGAACTTAGTTATGTTGAGAGTGATGGAGCAGTGAACAGCCTGAGTCTCTGAGTCATTCAAAGGCTGCTTGGATGCTGTCCTGTGCCGTCTGCTCCAGGTGAGCCTCCTCTGGCTGAGGAGTTGGACTAGATGACCGCTGGAGGTCCCTTTCAATCCTTGTCATTCTCTGCTTCTATCTTACCCATGTTCTTGTGCATCTGACTGCAAGGCAAGCTTTCCCCCTACATGCCATTTTTTGGAGAATGTGAGAGAGATTGTTAGTATGTATGGGCTAATAGGGTAAATAACAGGTTTTGTTGTTCCCTAAGACTTCTTACACAGTCAAAATAGAGATTATAAGGAGAGGCTGAAATTGTTAAGTAGATTCTCATAAGCAGAATGTTAGTGTGAAAAAGATGTTTATCTACATGGAAAAAGCATGTGGTATTGGGCTGAAGGTCAGAGAACCATTAGTTGGGGTTACTAGTTTCATAATCTTTACCTTCAGACTTGAAGTTGTTACCTGCCTGCCTCCAGATGAGATGTGAGCCTTTATATACATGTGTGTGTATTTATAAAACTTTGATCATCTGGAAGAAAGGAGACACAGTATTAGGAGTGAGATGACTTCTTAAGGCATTTTAGTGTGCTTGCTGGTTTAATGTGCTAATTGACATACCTGGATGGCTCTTCATGATGATGCTTTAGCACCTTTCAAGAACAAAGTTTGGTCCTTTTCAAACTTTTGTAGATTTTCAAGAAAGTAAGTGTTGAAGTGAAAGTCAGAGATGCTGGCAAAGCCTGTGCAGATTCATGGGGGGTTGGAGATGGGGCCATGTAGAAAAGAGATTTTATAAAAATGGGTGTGATCCCTGAAGTGAAGATATCAAGGGTTGGTAACAAGCACAATGGGGAGAAGGCTGCTGGAAAGAAAATAACTTGTTTGTATCAGTGTTAAGAACTAGTCCTGAGAGGAAAAAAAAAACAGCCAACTGGAAACCTAAACCCAAAAAACCCCCAAATAGTCTGAAAATCTGTCATGGGTTCTTCCTCCCCCCCCCCTCCTTTTTTTTTGTTATTGTTTCAATTATGATAAAATCTGCCTATTTCTTTTCAGTTACTCAATGTCATGTAGCAGTGTTGTAAGATCAGCCATGCCAGCCTAGTAGGTAGAGCTGCTTCTGAAGAGAGAGGAGATAGGTGGGGCTGTTTGATCTCCCCAGTCATTCACGCAAACAGCAGAAATAAAGAAAAATTTTACAAGAAGCCTTCTGAACTGTGCTGTAGCAGTGTTGCTTCTGAAAAATGGAACTTGTCCCAGTTTTTAGGTGAGGTTGTTGTCCTAAGAAGTTTCCTGGAAACTGCCACATAGAGAAAGCCATTGTTGAGAGGGCCAGAGCTGGGGCAGGATCTGACAGTTGTTAGCTGTTTTAAGCCTAAGCTTCATCTTGCTCTCTTCACTTGCAGCTTCTTTGAAGAAGAAAAAAGGGGTTCTTTGAGATATCAAAAGATACCCTTTACATCTTCTTGTACCCATTTTCCTGCAGTGAGCAAATACTCCTTTTCTGCTTTACCTTCAGCATCTTGACTACTGTCAAGGGCCTGTGTGCATCCTACAGTTGCCTTTCTCTAGCTTCTGCTTTATTTCAGTTTGTTGTTATTGTGAAGAACTCTAAGTCCTTGACTTTATTATTGCGCATTTACCAAAGCAATGGAAAAAACCTCACAGTCTGTGGTTGTTGGTTCCAGGAGTAAAAATGTTCTCTTCTTGCTAAGAAAACGCTGTACTAGTAGAAAAAAAAAGTTTTAATTAATAATAATAATAAAAATCATCTTGCTCTTATTGTTGTAGGAAAAGAATCCTTTTGTCACAAGGCCTACTGTAGAAGCTAAAATGATTTGTAATACTAAATGGAAGCAGTTGTATACCTGTAGGTTTTTTACGCTTATGTTTGCTGACAGCTGGTCCTGTCACTAGGACTACCAGGCAAAACTTTTTCTATCACAGCTTCATTTTGCTTGAATTGCCTGCAAACTACAGTGGTGTAAAATATTTCCATCCCTTTATTTTAAAAAGAAAGTTTAAAATGTGTCATAGAAAATGACTCTTCTTTTACTCCAGAACGCTTTTTCCCTGCACCGTGCTGCTTCTTAGGGTTTTTTTTGAGTGTAAACGAATAGTCGTGTAATTCTTTAAGACTTCTAAAGTATTTTGGTATACAGTCAAAAAATCACAGTTGCCATAGAATGGTAGCGGTTGGAGTGGACCTCTAGTTTGTGTCCCTTGTCCTGTCACTGGAGTCCCCCTGAGAAGAGCATTGCTCCATCCTTTTCTTCTCCAGGCTTAAGAGCCCCAGGTCTCTCAGCCTTTCCTTGTAAGAAAGATGCTCCATTTCCCTCAGCATTTTAATGTCTCTCTGATGGACTCTCTCCAGTAGTTCCTTGTCCTTCTTGAAATTAAGAGACCAAAACTGGACTCAGTATTCCAGATGAAGCCTCTGAAGTGGAGTGTAGTACAGGAGGACATCCTCCATTAGCCTGCCGGCCACACTTTTCTGAGTGCATCCTGTGATGCCATTTGCCTTCTTGGCAATGACAGCACATTTCTGGCTAATGGTCATCCTGATGTCCACCAGGACTCCTACATCCTTGAAAAATAGTCCTAAGTTCCTCTGCATTCCAAGCAAAAAGAGTAGTACCTTCACAGAATCAGAATGTGAGGGACTGGAAGGCACCTCTAGAGATCGTGGAGTCCAACACTCCTGCCAAAGCAGGATCACATAGGGCAGGCTGCATGGGAACACATCCAGGCAGGTTTTGAAAGTCACCAAAGAAGGAGATTCTACAGCCTCTCTGTGCAGCCTGTTCCAATGCTCTGTCACCCTCACTATAAAGAAATGTCTACCTCTGTTGAGGTGGAACCTCCTGCGTTGTACCTTGCTGTGGTGATTCGTAACACCATTGAAATTCTTGATTTGAACTGATTTTTTTTCCAGATTTTATACTGAATTCATGAGTGCTGCTTATGTTTAAAAGTGATGCTTTAAAAAAACCATTGAAGGAAGAAAGGGCCAGTACTGAGGTTCAGACTGATTTTGCTTCATCTTGCATGTTATAATGTTTGGTATTAACATTCTATTCCATTGTTTTAGTGTGTTCTGGACATTTCTAAAGATGCTACACAGTATAGGCCTGAAAATATTCATATGAAAAGTGCTGTTCTAATGGATTTCTTTCTTCTGGACTGTTTTTTAACATAAAGAATTCAGCACTCTTATTTTCCATGTATGGTGGAGAGGGATACATCGACTCTCCCGTTTGTGTTCTAGGAGTACAGAGGAGAGATGCCAATTTATTTCCAACTGTAAGGAATTAGCCCAATCGTGATGCTGAAATTCTGGCCTTCAGGCATGGTCACTTAGAATATTTTCAGTACTTGTCACACCTCTTAGTAGTATTATGAAAGGGGCATGCTCTTATCAGTATGGAAAGTTATGTCAAATGTGTACTTCTTGTGGATTAAACTAAGCAGAGGACCAAGACCTGATTTTCAGAATTTGCGTCCAATTTTATGTAAATGGATTTGTTTCTGTCATTACTTGCTTTGCATTATTTTCCCACTAGGAGGTTGAAAGTTGCACTCATTGAAAAAGACTGACTTGTGCAGAGGGAGTAGGACTTGGTACAATGGGGAACATGGAGATAGAATCCTGTGTACTCTAACAGAGTCTCATCTTCTCCACCATCTAGAAATTCCATTGTAAGGAAACCTTGAACGTTGCAAGGCAAGTCCAAGATGTGCAGTTCAGTTGCTCCCAGACTCTGGTTCCTGACAGACCGTCGCATCAGAGAAGATTACCCTCAGCAGGAGATCCTGAGAGCACTGAAGGCCAAGTGCTGTGAAGAGGAGCTAGATTTCCGGGCCTTGCTGATGGATGAAGTGGTGCTGACCATTGAGGATGGAAATCTTGGTGAGAATGAGATAAGGCTGGGAATGTGCTAAGGGGTAGTTTGGAAAAAGGTTGTAAAATGGAGTATGTGTACTTCTTAGTAATTAATTCCATGTGTGTGAGACTGCCATACATCATCTAAATCATGTTGATATATGTCATATCAGGTGGTTTAGCATTTATTACGGTAAATATAATTGTTAATTTTGCTAATTTGCATTAGAACTGATTTTGGTTTTACTCTGTAGAATGGAGAGAAAGATTGCTTTGGTTTTTTAATTGCAGGATTAGGACTATAGGATCTCTGGATTAAGGAGAAACTGCAGAGTTTGACTTTAGCATAGATTCTTGAAGTTCATGGGTCACATTCTAAGCTTTGGGGGACTTCTTTATCCTGTTTCTGTTCCGACTTCAAGATAGCAAACACATTTAAATGAAACTAAAAGGAACTTTCAGTGGACAATACAAATTCTCTTGAGGCTACAGGTACTAATGTGACACAATTGAAGCATGCTGCTGTACAAATGTGTGATGACAAATATGCTTAAAAAAGATGGGAGCTGAAGAGCAAAGCTCATGCAGCAGAACAGCTTTGCCTATTACTAGAACTTAGACTTGTAAACTAGCTTCTAAGAGTTCTTGTATTTTTTTCTGTGTTGATTAAAAAGGAAATGCAAACATTAAAATATATTGGAAATGCTAAGTAAAAGGATTTTGTAGATAGTAAGCTTCTGTTACAGGAAGAATATTAGTACAAGTATCAAGCTGTGTAACACTTCTTAAAATAATGCTGTTTTCAACTTTTAGTTTGGATTTCTTATAGGAAGAAGGAGACTGCAGTATTGTTTTGTACCTTTACCTTTTCCATTCCTTTTTCCCATGCGTAAATCAGAAAAAAAGTAAATCACTGGAGATCCAGGGGAGAATAAAAATGTTTGAAGGTGTTTAGAGACTAGTTATCTGTGGGAAGAAAATTTAAAAGTACCCTTGCCCCTGAAGAACAGGCTGTCTGTGATCTCATACCTTGCTCCTTATTAGGGAGTCTGTAAAGGACGGGAATCTTACAACTCAGAATTTGTACCTTACTGTATCATGAATCATAGGACCATAGAACCATTTTGGTTGGAAAAGACCTTTAAGATCATTGAATCCAATCATTATCTAACTCTTCCCGGTCTGATGCTAAACCATGTCCCTCAGCACCACATTTCTGCTTCTTTGAAACCCTTTCAGAAATGAGGATTCAACTACTTCCCTGGGGAAACTTTTACAGTGGTTGAAGTGAGGAATTTTCTTTCAATATCAAACCTAAACCTCCCAAAGTGCGACCTGAGGCCATTTTCTCTCGTCTAACTTGTTTAGCCAACCTTACCCTTTCTTCCCTATCTTTCCATACTTTCAACTTTCCAATCTTCCAACTGTCCTGATCTTCCATGTTTATTTCCGATGCTCTCTAACAGAGTATGAGAAAAAAACCCAAGACCAAAGTTCACAACTATGTTACTGCTTCAGACCAAATCAGAAACAAAATCAGATTTTGCAAGATTAAAGGCTTATGCTGAGTAGTGACTGATACTTCAAACTGCAGATCCACACAGGAACCTCAAATGCCTAAACCAGCATGCAGGCTAGTTAAGAACTGATGACAGCATTATGCCATTTTATCCCTCACTTTGGGTGATCATTTAAAAATCATAGAACCATCTTGGTTGGAAAAGACCTTTAATACCATCAAGCCGACCATTCTCTAACTCTACCAAGTCTGGTGCTAAACAGTGTCTCCACATATCTGTGTCTTTTAAACACCTTCAGGGATGAGGATTTAACCACCTCCCTGGACAATCTGTTCCTGTGTTTTGAGACTCCTTTCAGGGAAGAAGTTTCTTCCAAGATCCAACCTAAACCTTCCATGTTGCAACTCGAGGCCACTTCCTCTTGTTTTATCCCTTGTTACTAGGAAGAAGAAACCAACTGCCACCTCACTACAGCTTCCTTTCTGGGAGTTGTAGAGAATCAGAAGGTCTCCCCTCAGCCTTCTTTTCTACACACTAAACAAGCCCACTTCCCTCAGCTGCTCCTCACAAGACTCATTCTCCAGATGTTTCCACCAGCTTTGCTGCCCCTCTTTTCACCCTCTCTAGCACCAATGTGTCCCTCTTGGAGTGAATCTCAAAACTCAGCTCAGTACTCAAGGTGTGTCCTTGCCAGTGCTGAGTCTGGGGTACAGTCATTTCCCCGGTTCTGCTGGACAAACCATTCCTCATACAGGGCATGATGATGCTTAAGATGCTGGTGGCTTTCTTGGCTACCTGAGCACATGCTGACTTTAGTTCGGCCAGCTGTCAATGAACACTCTCTGGTCTTCTTTCTCTTCTGGGCAACTTCCCAGACACTTTGTCCCAAGTCTGGAGTTGGTTGTAAGCCAAGTGTAAAATCTGACACTTGGTTTTGTTGAATTTATAGAGTTGGTGTTGATGCATCAATCTAGCCTGTCCAGTTCCCTCTGTAATTCTCAGTCAAGCTTAAAACAAATGTATGGGAAAACATGGTTTCTATAATGCCTGTATTACTAAATTTTTAGTTCCTTCTATTTCTGAAGTGTCTCTGATTTTTATCAAAGACATGAAATTCTGTAGGATGTCTTCAGGGCAACTTCTTTTCAAAAAGTTTGACCATCTTATTGCTGTGAGCACGTTGCCTTCTGTGAAGGCAGCCATGCTGGGCTGTAGCTGCAGCTTCTGACTTGTGTAACTAGGCTTTCAGCATTTCAGTGTGGGTTTTATTTTCTTGTGTTAATTTCTTCTTTCCTGTGTTCTGCTTGTTTATGAGGAACTAAGCATCAATTGTGGGCCTTTCTGCTGCTTTCCTTGTAACATCTAATGTTACATCTATTGCATGAAGAAAAGATAAAAGATAAAGTGTGCAAACTGTAGAAGTAATGCTGAGATGTATGTAGTAGAAGAATGAGAAAAATTAAGATTACTAGAATGCAAAAAAGGAAATGATTTTTTTGTACAAAGTGTTCATTCAAAGCTATGTAAATAAATTACATTTTGAAGAGGATTGAAAGGAAAGTGTTGAAATATTGCAGGTAGAAAATTCCTTTAAATAATCTGGACCACATTAATTGTGATTATTTAATTTATAGTGAGGGGAGGATGTGGGGTTTTTCTTGTTCTTTCTCTTGGAGAGAGAGCCAAAAAATCTTCCCTCTTAATTTTTCAATTTTCATTTTCGTAGTCCTTGTCCACATGTTTTGGTACTGATTTCTTATGGGTGATACAGAGCAAAAGTTTTGTTTCATTTTCCCTTGTTGATGTCCTCAGTTGACCTAAAAAAAAGATGTTCTGGAACAAAATTAAGAGGTTATGTGTTCTGTACACTTTCTGTTATCTACTCTTGTGTGAGTGGTCTATATGGAGTAAAATTTTATACAACGTAGAGGAGTTGATCAAGAGAATGTGTCTTCAGTGGATAATCTGCTGTTGGTTTCAGTTCTGCCATTGCTTTAGTTGAAAACTTACCTTACATTCTGATTGTAACACGTGGTATTGGAGGAAGCAATAGGTTTTCACATACGCTTGCAATTAGAATGTTTTTCTGTTCATTGTCATCTAGACAATATTCTAAGTGCGTTGTTAGAAGCACATTAACTTACAAAGTCAAGTTGGAAACTGGAGGATGTTTTACTCATGTAGGCAATACACTAAGTGAAACTTTGTGGACTTTGTCTGTAGATTTCAGAGACCAATAATTCAGTGTAGGACAATTATTTATCTTGAACATAGAGTGGAAAAGACACTTCCAAAGTTAGGAAAATGGAGCAGAATGCTGGCATATGGACATGTCGATGCAGATTATCACTGAAGTCTAGAGAAAAAGACAGATGCAGAAAATGTCTATGATTCTGAGACTCCTACAAAATGTCACAGAATTATAATATTTGCCTTCTATCTGATGTGGCCAGAGGAACAGGTGGGGTTGTTGCTGTCAGTGAACGCCAGCTCATGACATTACTCACCTGTACAGCAGAGCTGGGTTCCCAGTCAAGCTAACAGTGTAACCGCACCAGTTGATTCCTTTTCATCATAAGCTGAAGCTTGGAATAGTCCAGCATGTCAAGCATCTGCGAAGTTCCAGTGTTACTGACCACTTGATGAACTTGGATGCAGCTCAAGATCAGTTTAGGTATTTCAACACCTCATGAGTCCAGAGGTGACTGTAAATGCTAGTTAAGAGGTGGAGAATTGAAGATTTAAAGACCAGAAAGAAGTTTTAAAACTGATTTATGCTTCAACTGTTTTGGAAATAATTTTCAACAAATAGTTTTTGAAAATCGCTATAGTTTATGCCTTAAGTAAATGCCTGCTTACTCATGCTTATATGTTCCATTTTCCATGGCACACTGGCAGAAGTTCTCTGAAGAGTAGGGAAAAGCTGAGTTAGAACAAGTGGAGAAGTCCAGCTGCATGAAACTGTTATTTTTGCTTCTTGAACTAAAATGAGTGAAATAGTTAAGGAAATAGACGTGGACAACCTTGGAAATAGACATGGGCAAGAATACATGTATGGAAAAAGGTGGAGGGTGATACTGCAGCTATTCTGTCTTTAACCGTTCTTGTTAGTATCTTTGTCAGTGATCTGAAGGAGGGGATTGAGAGTATCCTCAGTAAGTTTGCAGATGGCACTACTTTAGAGGGAGTGTTGATTTGCTGGAGAGTAGGAAGGCAACTTGGGTTGCAACTAGCTGCATGTAGGGTACAGGCTTGGAGCAGAGTGGCTGGGAGACAGCAGAGAAATAGCTAGGGATGTTGATAAACAGCTGGGTGAACATGAACCAGCAGCGAGTCCAGGTGGATGAGAAGGCCACTAGCATGGCCTTATGAATAGTGTGACCAGCAGGGCCAGCTAAGTAATCATCCTCCTGGAAACAGCATGGGTGAGGACACACCTTGAGTACTGAGTTCAGTTTTTGGGATCCTTATTCCAGGAAAGACATGATGGTGCTAGAGAGGGTCCAAAGAAGGTCAGCAAAGCTTGTGAAAGATCTGGAGAACAGGTCTCGTGAGGAGCAGCTGAGGAAACTGGGGTTTTTATTGTGGAGAAAAGAAGGCTGAGGGGAAATCTTCCAGTTTGTATCTGTTGCCCCTCATCCTATCACTGGCCACCACTGAAAAGAAACTGGCTCTTTCTTCTGGACACTTACCCTTAAAGTATTTATGAAAACTGATCAGATACATCTACAAAACAGTTGCTGTATGACAGTATTAAAGCTCTCAATATTTTAAAATCATCTTCTGTCACACTGTAGGAAAGACTGTTGCAGCAGTCTTCTGATACTTTTTAGTACAGCAGTGCACTTTACTCTAAAAGCTTTTCTTGCTGTTTGTAACAGTGGCTCTGGGAGTGATGGGGCAGAGGCAAGTAGCCTTGGCAAAGTGCCTTGTCGAGCACTGCAGAGTTGGCCTGTTTCCTGCTACTAGGCAGCCATTGCCTCGTCTGCAGAGTTGGGAAATGGGTTGTAATTCAGTAATTAGAGCTGGAGAGCAAACTACATTGTATGCAAAGGACTGGAAGGTGGTTGGACATGGAGTGAATCTTGTGTTGTTGAAAGTATTGGTCTCAGAACCACTTGAAAACATTTCTGATGTTCAGTCACTTGTGAGGCTGATGTTGAGCGCTACTGATAGCAGTTATAGACTGTGTAGAGAAGGTTCTGAAATGCTGCCTGTGTTTAGAGGTTGATGACTATGTGACCACTCCAATATTAGATTATAGAATTGTTTTGATTGGAAAATACCTTTAAAGTCATCCATACCATTAGATACCTTAGGCAAACACATCTCTAGTATTAATACCAGCGATTCAAATGTTTGCTCTATTAGGATGAAACATATCAGGTAAGAGAACAAGACGAAATGGCCTGAAATTGTGACAGGGAGGTTTAGATTGTATATTAGGAAAATTTTCTTTACAAAAGGAGTGGTCAGGCATTGGAATAGGTTGTCCAAGAAGGTGGTGGAGTCACTGTCCCTGGAAGTGTCAAAAAAACTTGTGGATATAGCACTTCAGGACGTGGTTTAATGACCATGGTGCTTTTAGGTTGACAGTTGGACTTGATAATATTAGAAACCTTTGTCAGTCTTAGTGATTCTATGATGTTTTAATAACAATGTATTTCAACAGCTGCCATATATTGTAGGAAGAATTTTTTGGCAGTACTGTGACACCAAGCACAGCTATCTTACAATGCATATAAGAGGAAAGGATTTTTATTTTGTGACTCTGGGTGTCCTTGAAGTTTTCTTCCTTACTGTCTTGGATTTCTATTCTTATGTGGATGATTGCCTCTGTTAACTCAAGCTGATGCTTAATAGCAAAGCTAACAATGAATGTGATCTTCTCAAAATCATTCTGTTTCTTCAGGAAATGTCAGTATGTCATGTCACTGGTAGGTAAGTGCTCAGTCCAAATATACCTATGCAAGGTGGAGAGGTAGAGGTTTCTTTGTAGAAGTACTTTATTATGGTCATTTCAGAGGCCTGTGTTAAGGACTGAAGTTTTTAATTTACATGTGTTCTAGAGCAGTCAGCCTGAATAACCATACTTGCAGGGCCCATAATCTTGAATATACATGCATGTCACCATATCAGAAAACCTGTCAGGAAGCATTGCCAGGTTTTTAACTGTAAGAGTTCTCAAGAATGGTCATCTAGGGGAAACATGATGGAAAAGTACAAAAGTGAAAGAAGCATTTTCCACACATGACAGTCAATAAATAAAAATTAGCCTAATGTTTCACAAAACAGACATTAGCTGGGAGCTTCTATGTCACTTTTCCAACAATCCCTGTTCCAGTGCTCTGTCACCTAAGGAAGTTGTCCTGGCACAGCTGTCTGACAGATTTGCAGAGTAGTGTACTAAGCAGTAAGTGCTTCCTCTTGCTGAAGCGTGTGTTTTAATGCTGTGTCAGCCTTCCAAGGCCAGGAACAACATGACTACACAACCAGTAGTGTGCTGCAGCACTTAAATTGGGAAGTCAAAGTGTGTGTTTTGGGGTGTGAGAGGTTAGGAAGATACCAGAACTATCAGTATCGTTGAGTATTGATGTGAAAAATCTTATGTGGACGACAGTTGTACTTGCTTTACTAGATTTTTTATTAGAGAAGGACTCTTATTACTTGTTTCTTAATGAATGATAATGCTTTTGGTTTTCTCCACCTTTTTTCCAGTTGTTAGCCCCTTGTGAATGGTGGACAGTTGATTGCTTGTCAGTGGCTGCATATATGAGAGAGACTGGTACTGCTGAACCTTTGTTCAATGTTGAGATGGCTCTTCCATTGCACAGACCTGTATTTTCATAGAATCATTGAATGGGTTGGAAGACACCTTAGAAATCATCTAATCCAACCCCCTGGATGTGCGCTAGGATGCTTCCTACTAGACCAGGCTGCTCAAAGTCCCTTTAAACCTGGCCTTGAACACTTGAAGGGTTGAGGCATCCACAGCTTCTCTGGGCAATCTGTTTTAATGTCACACTACCCTTGCAGTAAAAACTTTCTTCCTTACATCTAATCTAAATCTACCCTGTTTCAGCTTGAAACTTCTACTTCTCACTGTATCACTAGAATCCGTAATCAAGAGTCCTTGAATCTTTCCTGTAGGTCCCCTAAATACTGGTATCCCTGGACCCTCCTCCAGATTTAACAATCCCAACTTCCTCAGCTTGTCCTTATAGGGGAGGTGCAGTAGGCCACTGATCATCTTCGTGACTCTCCACTGGACCCGCCTCTCTCACAAGAAAGATTTTTTGATCAGAAAAAATGAATAAAGTGCAATATTAGAACTTTGTTTTTCTGACTGCTTAGTTTATGTGGTTAAAATAATGAAAGACTTGGAAATTTGCTGCAAACTTTCTAATTAGGAGGAAAGAATTCAAACAAAAAGGTACAGACGACCAAAAAAAAATTTAGTTGATACTGACTTCTAGTAGTGCCAGCATCTGTGCACAAGTCCCTTTTATTGTTGTCTTGGGTTCAAATGCAGGTTCCCAGAGACTCTTATAAATTTGGTAGACCCAATGACAATTTATAGAATTTATAGAGTGCCCTCCCCTCTTCCCCCTCCTTTCCCCAAAAGACAGGGAGAGAGATAAAGGTAGGGACACCCAAATAAATCAATCTCACTCGATTTGGAAGTTAAAAAGGAAAAGTTTAACAATAACTTAGAAAAAAAAGGGATTGGAGGTAGGGGAGTTTACAAAGGATAAGGAAGGGAAAACAGCAAAATACAAACAGGGATGGATACAACCCGAGTAGTGTGATGGTGTCTCTGCCTCGTGGCTGCCACGTGGTGTGCTGGTATGCAGTATCAGTGTGTGTGTGATCATGAACGCAGGAAGAGAGAAAGAGCAAGAGGGAAGAGACAGGAAACTCCTGTCTCTTTTATACCGCAGGAAGTGGGGGGAGTGGGCTAACCATCACCTGGAGTGTGGCCCACCCCTGAGGAGGGGCCAAGACCCCTAGGGTCAGGTTCAGGGTCACTCCCCCAGGAGTGTTAACCCTATACATTCCACCCCTTGGTTAGACCACTTCCACCTTCCTAAGAACAGTCTTCTTCTCCAAAGATGGGAAAAAAAAGGTGTCCATGGGTTAAGAGTTCTTAAAGTCCTTCTTGGTCCCCGGCTGTATCTCAAGGCGATGTGCTCCTCTGGTCCGGTGCAGGTTGCTGAGATGTGAGCAGGGCAGGAACGGAAGAAAAAGTCAGTGAAGCAGGAACAGTTCTTGTTGGAACTCAGGAAAGTCTTTTCCCTCTGTGAAGAAAAAACATCAGGAACAGTCTCTCTTGGTGTCTGGCATCAGGGGAACAGGTGTGGATGAGATGGCTGTAGACATCCTCTGGAGGGAAATCAGGAACAGTCTCTCACTGCAGGGCATCAGTGACGAATCAGATGCAGGGTTCTGGTTGGACGCCGTGGTGTGATGCGATGTTGTAGGACTCTGGATAGCTGCTGCTGTGATGTAGGTTCTGTTGGACGCCGTGTAGTGGTGAGGGTATAACTACAAAAACAACTTGTAACCCCTTATGAACTATGATACAAGTATTGCACAACTATGATACAACTATGATACAACTATAATACAAGATAACCTGAAGTATCTGGAACACATGGAATCAACTCTGAGATTTCAAAACCTTTTCAGCTAAAGAGAGGTTTCTCTGAGGGACACACTCGATAACACCAGTTTCCATCATCACCCAGTATGTGTGACCAGGACCCTCTGCAGATACCACCCCTTTGATGGGTTTTCCCCCACCAGAGGCAGGAGCAACCCACAGTCTTTCCCGGTAGATTCCTTTCACAGACTACAGGAACTCCATCTCCCTCAACAATGGGCCGTAGGGCAGACTGAGCAGGACCAGCTCTGTTAACTGATCCCCTGCTGTTCACCAGCCAAGTGGCTTCTGCAAGGTGCTTCTCCCAGTTTCTGAGAGTTCCACCTCCCATAGCCTTCAGGGTGGTTTTCAGCAGGCCATTGTGTCGCTCAATCTTTCCTGCAGCTTGTGGGTAGTATGGGATGTGGTAAACCCATTCTATCCCATGCTCTTTTGCCCAGTTACTTACAAGATGGTTCTTGAAATGGGTCCCATTGTCTGACTCGATTCTCTCTGGGGTACCGTGTCTCCACAGGATGTGGCTCTGCAGACCCAGAATGGTGTTATGGGCAGTAGCATGAGGTACTGGGTAGGTTTCCAGCCACCCCGTGCTTCCCTCCACCATGGTTAACACATACTGCTTGCCACTACGAGACCGAGGCAGAGTGATGTAATCAATCTGCCAGGCCTCCCCATACCTGTACTTTGACCACCGTCCCCCACAAAGGGGACCACAAAGGCTTCATGCGCTTAGCGTGCTTTATGGTGGCACAGATGTCACATTCATGGATAACCTGAGTTATGGCCTCCATGGATATGTCCACGGACCTGTCTCGGGCCCATTGGTATGTGGCATCTCTTCCTTGGTGACCAGAAGAGTCATGTGCCCACCGAGCTAAGAACAGTTCACCTTTGTGCTTCCAGTCCAGGTCAATCTGGCAGATGTGGGCAGCCTGGTCAGCTTGGTGGTTATGCTGCTGCTCTTCAGTGGCTCTGCTCTTTGGGATGTGAGCACTGATGTGTCGGATTTTAACTGGTCGTTTGTCCAGGCGTGCAGAAATGTCTTGCCAGAGGTCAGCAGCCCAAATAGGCTTCCCTTTTCTCTCCCAATCATTTCTCTTCCACTCCTTCAGCCACCCCCATAAGGCATTTGCTACCATCCATGAGTCGGTGTAGATGTATAGCATTGGCCACTGCTCTTGTTCTGCAATGTCCAGGGCCAGCTGGATGGCTTTCACCTCAGCATACTGGCTGGATTCACCTCCATCTCTTGCCTCTGCAACCCTGCGTGTGGGGTTCCAGACGGCAGCCTTCCATCTTCGCTTGCTGCCTACCAGGCGGCAGGATCCATCTGTGAAGAGAGCATATGCCTTTTCCTCCTCAGGGAGGTCACTGTATGGGGGGGCTTCCTCGGCACGGGTCACTGCCTTCTCTTCTGCTGGTTTTCCAAAGTCAGTGCCCTCTGGCCAGTTGGTGATGACCTCTACAGTGCCTGGACGCTCGAGAGTCCCCATCCTAGCCCTCTGAGTTATCAGAGCCATCCACTTACTCCAAGTGGCATCTGTGGCATGGTGCGGAGTCGAACCCTTCCCTTTAAACATCCAAGTCAGGACTGGAAGCCTTGGAGCTAAAAGGAGTGGTGACTCCGTCCCAATCACCTCAGAGGCAGCTCTGACTCCCTCATAGGCAGCTAGGATTTCTTTCTCTGTGGGGGTATACTTGGTCTCTGAGCCTTTGTACGCCTTGCTCCAGAACCCGAGTGGGCGGCCTCTTGTCTCATCAGGAGCTTTCTGCCATAGGCTCCAGCTAGGACCATTCTCACCAGCTGCTGTGTAGAGAATGTTCTTAATCTCTGGGCCGGTTCGGACTGGTCCCAAGGCCATGGCATGGACCACCTCTCGTTTGATCTGGTCAAATGCCACCTGCTGCTCAGGTCCCCACCCAAAGTTATTCCTCTTTCTTGTAACGTCAAAGAGGGGTTTCACAATTTGACTGTACCCGGGAATGTGCATCTTCCAAAAGCCCACAAACCCCAGGAAGGATTGTGTCTCCTTCCGGTTAGTGGGTTCCACCATAGTGGCCACTTTATTCACCACATCCATAGGGATGTGGCGTCGGCCATCCTGCCATCGAACTCCCAGGAACTGGATCTCTCTGGCAGGCCCTTTCACTTTGCTTCTCTTAATGGCAAAACCAGCATCCAACAGGATATTAATGATCTTCTCACCCTTCTGGAAGACCTCCTCTGCTGTCTCACTCCATACAATGATGTCATCGATGTACTGCAGATGTTCAGGAGCTCCACCCTTCTCCAGTGCAGTCTGGATGATGCCATGGCAGATTGTAGGGCTGTGCTTCCACCCTTGAGGCAGTCTGTTCCAGTGGTACTGGACTCCTCTCCAGGTGAAGGCAAACTGTGGCCTACATTCTTCTGCAATGGGGATGGAGAAGAAGGCATTAGCAATGTCGATTGTGGCATACCATTTGGCCTCCTTCGTTTCCAGTTCATACTGCAGCTCCAACATATCAGGCACGGCTGCGCTGATTGGAGGAGTCACTTCGTTCAGGCCTCGGAAATCCACCGTGAGTCTCCACTCCCCCGTCTCCTTTCGCACTGGCCATATGGGGGTGTTGAAGGGCGAGTGGCTCTTGCTGATGACAAGCTGCTGCTCCAGGCGGCGAATCAGCTGCTGTATGGGTAGCAGGGAGTCTCTGTTGGTGCGGTATTGCCTGCGATGAACTACACGAGAAGCAATAGGTAACTTAACATCTTCCACCTTGTGGGTACCAACCACGGAAGGGTCATCTGACAAGCCAGGCATGATAGACAGCTGCTCTTTGTCTGCAGTCTCTACAGCTGCTATGCCAAAAGCCCACTTGTTCCCCTTCGGATCTTTAAAGTACCCTTCCCGGAGAAAGTCGATCCCCAGGATGCAAGGTGCATCAGGGCCAGTTACTATGGAGTGCTTCTCCCACACATTCCCGGTGAGGCTTATCTCAGCCTGCAGCACAGTCAACTCCTGAGACCCCCCTGTGACTCCTGCAATTGTAACAGTTTCTGTCCCCCTGTGGCTGGAGGGGATCAGAGTGCATTGGGCACCGGTGTCTACCAACACTCTGTACTTCTCAGCTTCAGAAGTGCCAGGCCATTTCACAAACACATCCCAATATACTCTGTTATCCCTGGCCTCCGCCTGGCTGGAGACAGGGCACCTCTAATTCTGAGCAGTGTGACCGCATGAGGCACATGGACCTGAGTTACTGGCTTCACCACCCCTTGAGCGAGAGGGCTGCCTGCGGGACACTGGGGCAACCCCTCTTCTGGAGGAGTTATTCCCCGTGTTTGTCCCCTGCAGTTCCCTTACCCTGGCCGATAGAGCAGAGGTGGGCTGGCCATGCCATCTGTCCATGTTTTCCCCATGGTCACACAGTGTTCTCCAGAGTGACCCCCTGTGTGTACCCTGTCTGCTCTGGGCTGGTCTCCTGCGGGGAGGAGGAGTAGCACGGCGGCGTGTGTTCCTTACAGCTGAGACTTGCACCCATTCTGAAGGTGAAGAGCAGTCATCCTCTGCCTTCTGCATTTCAGAGAAAGAGGCTTTCAGCTCGTTCATTTCTTGGGTGAGGGTCTCTACAGTGGCAATTAAGGTTTTCCTCGACAAACTGTCTTCAAACTGTCTCAGGTCATTCACAAACTCCCTGATTGTGGGAAGGTTGTTGGGGTCTCTGCCCAGCAGCAGTGCTCCCAATGTGGGGGGCATATGTAGAAGGGGCACACTGGGTCAGTTTCTTTAAGAGGACTGGCTTCATGCGGACATCATCAGGGTCCGAGGGCATCTGGTTGGCTCCATAAATTATCTCTTGAACCGCCATTTGCCTCAGGTATGAGATCCCCTGTTCCATATCTGTCCATCTAAGGGGATGGAAAATCATGTCATCCTTAGTCGGGTACCTGTACCTCACAGCTGTCAGAAGCCTGGCCCAAAGTGAGTGGGTACCATCGAGCCTTCCCAGCTCCTTATCCACACCTCCATCCCTCGACAAGGATCCCAGCTGCTTTGCCTCCCTCTGATCTAGGTCCACGGTTTCTGCTCCTGCATCCCAGCATTTCAAAAGCCAGGCTAAAAGGGACTGTCCGTTTGCCCTTGCATACTCCTGCCTTGTGTGCCTGATTTCCTTTCTGGGCGTGGAGCTGATAAGGATAACCCCATTATCAGGTCCATTTCCAGCTGGTTGCTGTTGCTGGGGGGTGCTGGTTCCCGAAGAGGTCCCTTGCCCTGGATCGCTGTCTGCGGGAGGGTTTGATCTGGCTGGCCGCGTGGTAATTGGAGCCAGATGGAGGGGGCTGGGCTGAGGGGGCAGGGTCCGGGGGGCTGCCCTGGGCGGGACCGGGGGCGGAGTTCGGGGCAGAGCCGCGCTAGGGGCGGTCTGACCTGTCTGCCCTGTCGCCCAACCCCCGCAGCTGCAGCTCGGGCAGTGAGGGCCACCCCTCCCCCTAAGCATCCTAATGGCGGCGCCCACTCGATACTTCCACGTGTCTAAGTTCAGAGCTACCTTGTTCATTCCCAAACCCACATTTACACACAGTGAAATAACAGCTATCCAGTACCATTTCTTGCCCAAAATATCTGGAGCTTCTGTGCTCCAATGCATATACTCAGATTGATTCCATGTTCCAGAAACATTTCTAAACACAGTGATATTACTAACAGAATTCAGGAAATAGGCATAGACTCGGGCAGGCAAATGCTTAGAATATTCCCAGAGCATATCAATGACAATCCAGAAGACATGGTAACTTATAAACTTTAACAGCCAGCCCCACAACAGCCATGCAAAAGCGTTAATGATTAAGACTCTCAGAATATCCATTTTTTAACTTCCAAATCTTCTCTGAAAGAATTCTTTCTACCTAGCCCCACGTTGAGACGCCAAATAAATTGTCTTGGGTTCAAATGCAGGTTCCCAGAGACTCTTATAAATTTGGTAGACCCAATGACAATTTATAGAATTTATAGAGTGCCCTCCCCTCTTCCCCCTCCTTTCCCCAAAAGACAGGGAGAGAGATAAAGGTAGGGACACCCAAATAAATCAATCTCACTCGATTTGGAAGTTAAAAAGGAAAAGTTTAACAATAACTTAGAAAAAAAAGGGATTGGAGGTAGGGGAGTTTACAAAGGATAAGGAAGGGAAAACAGCAAAATACAAACAGGGATGGATACAACCCGAGTAGTGTGATGGTGTCTCTGCCTCGTGGCTGCCACGTGGTGTGCTGGTATGCAGTATCAGTGTGTGTGTGATCATGAACGCAGGAAGAGAGAAAGAGCAAGAGGGAAGAGACAGGAAACTCCTGTCTCTTTTATACCGCAGGAAGTGGGGGGAGTGGGCTAACCATCACCTGGAGTGTGGCCCACCCCTGAGGAGGGGCCAAGACCCCTAGGGTCAGGTTCAGGGTCACTCCCCCAGGAGTGTTAACCCTATACAATTGTTCATACAAATTCAGTGTATAAAATGTGGTGAAATGCTCGTTTTGAGAATAGTGTTTTCCTTTTATATCTGCCTTCTGCTGCATAAAAAGTCTGTAATGAAAAGAAGAACAAAAAAAAGTGTCACTATCATTTTTTTATTTCCTTGTATTGCAAATAATTAATAATTACAATGTCTGTGATAATGTGCTTTCAGTGATTGTTCTTGAAATGGAAGAACGTACAGGATTTCTTACCTGTTTGAAGAATATTTTAGGATTGGAAGTGTGATAAAGAGTTTTAAAATGTCTTTGTCATTGTAAAAAGTTTAAACAAGCTTTGTTAAGGAGGATGTGTTGTGTGCCATGAGAACATGAGCAGAATACCTTGTAAAAAAGGTATTCTGCTGTATTGTCAGAGAAGCCCTGCTAGAATTACACTAGTTAACTGTTTATTTTAATTGACGAAAGGGTTTTCCTACTGTACTGCTCTGTGCTTCCCTATAGAACAAATGCTGAACTGAGGACTGTCTTGCTGTACTTTTTAGTCATCTTGACAGGATCAACAAATAAAATGCGGGTTTTCTTACTGTTTCATTTTATTTTGCTGAGAGGGCATGCTTCTGTTTCTTTTCTTTGTTTCTTTCTTTTGGTGAAATTACACCAGTGAAGAATTTCTCTTCCATATCACAGGAACATTTTTTAATGTAAGAGAGGGAAGAGGAATGCGCACTTTTCAGGGCTAAAGTACAAAAGTAATCCAATATAAATACTCCAGTATAATACTCTGTTTTCAGTGCAGTTCTATTCATTTCAGACAAGCCATGTTGTGTGATACATGCAGCAATATTGTATAATTGAACACACCCAGTACTAGCATAGTGGAAGAGCACATATTGGAAGAGACTAGTGATTTGATCCATTTTGGTGTGGTAAAAAGGCTATCAATATTTTCTCCTGGATTTTTTATCTGAGCAAGGAGAGCGGGTTGCACTAACTCTGTAAATAACAGCAGTAGTTATAATGTAATGTCACTGAAATAGTATGCTCCAAATGCATGCTGTCAGATTCTACTTTTTATCAGTTTTTGTCTAAGAAAGACCTGTTAGAAAATGCATCAGTCAGAAAATAGTAAATATCTCCTATAAGTTATAAGAACTTGATTTGAAAGTGGCCTCTAGGTATATAGCCTGTTATAGTACAGTGCTGTGGAACTCAGGGCTGTGCACATGTGATTTCTTTTTAATGTAAGTGTTTGCCAGGATGGAAGAGAATGTAATTTGTAAAAATTTTGTAAGTGTTCCCTTCAGTTCAGAGTATAAAAATATTTATTATTTGAGAATTAGTTTAGCAGTAGAAGTGAGTAGCATAGATGGAGCTGTTGGATTACAATAGAACTGTGATTCCATTACAGGTCACCATCACAATGCTGGACATCCCCAGCTTGGCATTTAAGCCGGCTCAAGCCCATTCTCACTTCAAAGCTCTTCTGTGTTGTCATTCAGGTTTTTATACTCTGGGTCATACTGAGTCCTGTATATGCTCCCTCATGCTGATCTTGTTATCTCAGGAAGACATTCAGGCTCACACTTCTCTCCTGGATAAACATTTACACATCAAGTTGATTCACTCACCTGAGTTGGCCAACTGTTACAACCCTCTATCTTAAAAGCCAAATTCTGATCCTGTTTCTCATAGTATAAGGCCAGCTTTCTTTGCTGCAGGTGTGGTCAGTTGTTTCCCACTTTCTTCCCAGAAAGCACATCATCTATGTCCGTCTTTAGGGAGGCTTTTCAGGAGTTTATTGATCCATCACATGAAGAGAAGAGCTGAAACTCTACTGAATCTGGAGTTTGGGGCATTTGCCTGGATGTGAGAGACTTCTCTTAGAACTTCTGTCTTAGGTGAAGAATCATACAATCATTGAGGCTGGAAAAGACCTTTAAGATTGAGTCCAACCTTAATAAGTAGTGAAATACAAATGTATTTCTTCCTAAGTTTGTGTGCTAACCTTAGAGATACAAATTTTCATCTCTGACTTGGT
The DNA here is from genome assembly GCF_015220805.1 of Pogoniulus pusillus. Classification (NCBI taxonomy): domain Eukaryota; kingdom Metazoa; phylum Chordata; class Aves; order Piciformes; family Lybiidae; genus Pogoniulus; species Pogoniulus pusillus. Next base: position 19,428,318 of record NC_087268.1, on the reverse strand, counting down.
AGATGTTTGCTTTATGTAACACAAACCAGATAGATAATGAACAGAGAGAGACTAGCTGAGAACTTTTGTGTAGCCTCGTCACTGTGTCAGTATTTGGATTATATATCCAAGTAAAAGTAACTGTCCTTGAACGGTGAGGGAAAAGAGTGTCTCCACCACCACCAAATGTTTACTGTGAAAAGTACCAAAATCCCTTTGTGACCCTGTTGTGAAAAGTCAAGCTGCATCTGTCAGGTTTCTTTATATGCTCTAAATAGTACCATGGAGGTCTTGAATTAATGAACTGATTCTCTTACTTTCCCTCACCCTCATGAAAATGACTGGCTTAATTTTTCAATTAGCTCTTGAAGCCACTTTTACCACACAATTGAGAATCATCTTGAGATGGAATTTTTGGTAGAAACATTACTTCAATAGATTAGAATTAATTAAATTTGACCCTCAAGGAAATAATGGCCTTTAATAGGTTCAAGTAGTTTGGTTTTGCTCTATTCAAAAAGTATTTCATGAAATGACAGTACCATATATCGTGATGAAACACAAATGTATATATTGTTTCAGTACAAGACAGTCTGACCTACTAGTAGTAGGTTTTGGATGAGATCATGGATCTTTTTTTCCCAACTATTATACTCAATAGTCCCCAGATACTCTGGGGACATTTTAATATGTTTTAAAAATACAAACTAAATCCTTGATAGTCACAGAATGTTAGGATTTGGAAGGGACCTCTAGAGATCCCTTCTGCTAAAGGAGGATTACCTAGGGCAGGTAGCACAGGAATGTATGAAGCTGAGTTTTGAAAGAAGGAGTCTTCATGGCTTCACACACAACCCCAAGCAGCACTGCAGGCTGGGGACAGAGCGGCTGGAGAGCAGCCAGGAAGAAAGTGACCTGAGAGTGCTTGTCGATAGTAGCTGAACATGAGCCAGCAGTGTGCCCAGGTGGCCAAGAGAACCAATGGCATCCTGGCCTGTATCGAGAACAGTGTTACCAGCAGGACAAGAGAGGTTATTCTTCCCCTGTACTCAGCACTGATCAGGCCACACCTTGAGTCCTGTGTCCAGTTCTGGGCTCCTCAATTCAAGAGAGATGTTGAGATAGTGAAACATGTCCAGAGAAGGGCGATGAAACTGGTGAGGGGGCCTGGAGAACAGCCGTATGAGGAGAGGCTGAGAGAGCTGGGGTTTTTTAGCCTGGAGAAGAGGATGCTCAGGGTTGACCTCATTGCTGTCTACAACTACCTGAAGGGGGGTTGTAGCCATGTGAGGGTTGGTCTCTTCTCTAAGGAAACCAGCAACAGAACAAGGGGACACAGTCTCAAGTTGTGCTGGGAGAGGTTTAGGCTGGATGTTAGGAGAAAGTTGTTGGCAGAGAGAGTGATTGGCATTGGAATGGGCTGCCCAGGGAGGTGCTGGAGTCACTATCCCTGGAGGTGCTGAAGCAAAGCCTGACTGGGGCCCTTGGTGCCATGGTCTGGTTGATTGGATAGGACTGGGTGATAGGTTGGACTGGATGATCTTGGAGGTCTCTTCCAACTTGGTTGATTCTGTGATTCTCTGGGCAGCCTATTCTGGTGCTCCATCATCCTCACTGTGTAGCAGTTTTTGTTCATATTAAGGTAGAACCTTCTGTGTTCCAGCTCATACCCGTTGTCCCTTGTCCTGTCACTGGGCACCACTGAAAAGAGGCTGTCACGTTCATCTTGACACTCACCGCTCAGATATTTATAGACACTGATAAGGTCCCCTGATCCTCCTCAAGACTGAACAGTCTTAGTTCTCTCTTTCTTTATAGGAGAGGTGTTCAAGTCTGCATATGTTCTTGTAATATGAGTGCAATGTTTTGCTATGGTTATGAATGCAGCAACAATCTGTAGAAAAGATTTGTCAAAGACATCACAGCAACTAGAAGACTTGGTTTATGACTACGTCTAGATTGGCAACTGCTTACTTCTATGCACTGAGATCAGCATTTCTAATTTAATTTGCTGGTTTTATGCTTTCACATCTGAATAGGTGACATAAGTGGAAATGGCTGATGTACTGACATTGTTTACCTCCTGTGAACGTCAGGATTTATTTAAAAGTATCATTTCAGACACTGTGATGATAAATGAATGAGATGCCCTAATATGTAATGCTGCCTTCTCTGCTTTCCAGTAAGAAGAGCATATTACTTGCTTACAGAACCATAGTAGTCTTACAGAACCGTAGAATCATTTCATTTGGAAAGGGCCTTTAAGATCATTGTGTTCAATCATTATCTAACTCTGCCAAGTCTGGTGCTAAACCATGTCTCTCAGCACCATATCTCTGTATCTCTGAAACATCTCTGGGGATAGGGATTTGCTGGGGTGGTGTGGGAGAATTCTCCTGCAGCAGGACGTGAGAGCTTGTGATGGGAGTTGTCCTTGAGCATTGCTGGCTCAGGAAGCTAGGCTGTGGACAAGTGAGCAACCCACACACACCTGCAGGGTGCTGGGCCTGCCAGCCCCCTGGGGCGGACACAGCTGCAGGGGGCTGATCCTGCCTGCCCCCTGGGGTGGACACCTCAGGTTGTTTTGACACAGGGCAACCTATCTTCACTTTGCACGTGGCTCTGGGCCAGTCTGTACTGTCCACTTGTGCCAGCCCCAGGCTGGTTGTATACACCTCCTCTGAGCACTATATAAGAGGCTTCACTACCCTAATAAAGCTGTACTGATGCATAGCAAGCTGCTGAGTCGAGTCGTCAGTACTCCGATCTCGCCTCTCACCAGCCTCTGGGCCCCGACAGGGTGGAGCATGTTCCAGTCTTCAAGACCCCTTTCAGGGAGGAAGATTCTTCCAATATCCAGTCTAAACCTCCCCATGTACACCTTGAGGCCATTTCCTCTCATCCTGTCACTTGTTACTAGGGAGAAGAGATCAATGCACACCTTACTACCTGATTACAACTTCCTTTCAGGGAGTTGTTAGGAAGTGAGAATGTGTCTCCTCATCCTCCTTTTCTGCTGATCAAACAGCCACAGTGCTCTCAGCTGCTCCTCACAAGACCTATTTTCCAGACTCTTGACCAGATTCATTACCCTTCTCTTGACTCACTCCAGGATTTCAATGTTTTTCTTGTAGTGAGGGCCAGAAAACAGAACCCTGTGCTCAAAGTGTGTCCTCCGCAGTGCTGAGTCCTCCAGGTGGACAATCACTTCCCTGGTCGTGCTGGCCACACTATTCCTGATACAGGCCAAGATTCCATTGGCCTGCTTTGCCACCTGAGCACACTGCTGGCTCATGTTCCTTTTGTTTATCAAGACCCCCAGATCTTTTTTCTGTACTCAGCATCTTTCCAGTCACTCAGTGTCTGAAACGGTGCCACTTTGTGTCTGAAACGTGGTTTAATCTATTGTTCTGGCACTGATACAAAACTGGTACTTTGCTTAGTTTGGGTGAGGAAATCTTCGAGTTTAGTACTGAGTCTGTTTTTAAGCAACATGCTGCATCTGACAGAACATTGTAGGAGGTATTTTTTGACATTGTGAGTCTCATCACCCATCATTACAGTGGGCCAGAACTTTCTTATGAAGCAGTTTGTTACTGGTTTTAATTTGTGCTTCTTTGTTAACATTATCTCTGCTGAGAGGGCTGAATTCTTAAATGTCTTTATGAGGGAGTTAGTTTTTATGTTAATTCAGTAGAAGGAAGGCATTTGAGGAAAAAAACAATTACTTGGAGCTCAATTTGTCTGAAGTGGCTTCTGCGTATCTGTGAAGTAGACATAAATTCAACCCAAATTATTAACCATTTCAAAAAAACAGTCTATCAGGCATCTTAGAGACTTGTTTAAGCTTCACAGCTTAAACATTGGAAATTCCTGTATTATGCCAAAAAGGTTGTTGGAGTGTTGTGGCCTTGTCTATTTTGGGATTGCCTACAGCTTGATCTGAGCATACAAATCAAAATGAGGATTTTGTGTTAGTTACACCTCTTATCACTGACAAATACCTTAATGGAGCAGATTTCTCAACTCAAGTGTAGCACATACAAGAAGAATGATTGAGGACTGGAGACGGTGGTGTCAGCAGGAAAAAACTCGTATGTGAAGGAATCATGTTATGTAAACAGGCTGGAATGAGAAACAGTAACAGGAAGGGACTGCAGTGAAACTTGCTAGATAGGAAACTTCAACCTTTAGGAAGGAAACAGAAGCTGAAAATGAGTGGAAACATGGGTTATGTGTTGGAGCTTCCTTGGAAAGAGATGTAGACTGAACAAGGAGCCTCAAATGGAGAACAAGATTGGAGGCAAGGTGGGAAACATGAGTGGTTAGAGTGGTGTTCAAAATCAAAGATGAATAAGCTGCTCAGTTAGGAGAAATCTGTAGTTTGCAAATGAAGTAACAACATGTGAATGAAGGCAAAGGCAGAGAAGAGGTGTAATCCCTATAAGGGGTCAGTGGAGAGTGAGAAGCAGGGTGTGATGGTTTGGGTATTCCCCGGCCCCCCTCCCCCCCCCACTTTAGGAAATACCCAGACTAGACTCAGCCAGCTCTGGGAAAATAAATTAAGCTATTTATTTACAGCTGGCACAATATACAAGCAGATATTTACAGTATATACAGTTATATACAGAAATATACAAGGTAAAAGGTAATACAGAAGCACAGCTCCCCTCCCAGAAACCTGAGTCCCCAGGAGGGGCTCTCAACCACCCCTGCACCTTCCCCCTGCCCCTCTCAACCTTAGCCCAGTCCCAAGGAAGAATAGAGGTTCGGCTAAGAGGTTAAGAAGCAAAGGTGAGTGGAGGGTGTGTTAGAGAGATGCAGCTCAGTCAGCAGCCCAGCCAGAGTGAGTGAGAAAAATGGCGAGAGTGTTATCTAATGTTTTCATTTCTTGTTCAGCAAGACTGTGAGGGAAGTAGACATCACCATTGTTTTCCTTTCACAGCCTATAATCTAGTTCTTCTCACCAAAACATTCTAGTTTGCTTCAAACTAGCACACAGGGACAAAGCAGGCTGCATGCAGTAATTGCTGGCTTGGAGTGGAATCAAACCTTACAGAGTTCTTCTTTCCTGCAAAGAAATGTTCCTCATTATGTTTACGTAATATTTACTGACAGTGGAGCCCCTTCACCTTAAGTGTTGCTGCCGCAGTGCTGTTGATACTTAGCTGTCAGCTCAAGTGTCTAAGGTCTGTATGGTAGATGGAACTGTTGTAACCTTCGTGTGCTATTCCACTAGTGTCACGCACCTGCTACTTAGATGCCAAGTGATGACGTTTGCTTTTGATTACCTGTCAGTATAAAGATGAAGTGCTATTATGAGTTGCAACACAAATACCCCAAAATTTCACACTGGCAAAATGAAAATTACAGTTTTGTCCTTGTTGTGTGTTTGTTTTCAGATAAAACAATTGTATTACTTGATCAAATGCTACTTTTTCATCAGCACTTCATCAAGTGATGTAATCGTTTTATCATCAGTAGAAAGTGTTCATTCTGGAAATTGAACTTCTACCATAGTGGAGCAGAGGAAATTTGATGCCTTCTTTGTGGTTACAGGAATTCTGTGATGATTGAAGCAGAACACTGGTGGAAGAAAAGTGTTAACCTGGTGATTTAAATCAGGATGCTCAGAAATTGCCTTTAATTGCATGCTTTTGCTGTTTTCTGAGTGCCCAAATTTTGGATGCATCTACAAATAATCAGAGAAGCATCAGCACTTGAGAAATTATCTCCCAAATGTGGCATCTAGTATTCCTTCTTTAATACTTATCTCTGTATTTCACTTCCCCATATTGGAAATCATGTTGGAAAAATAAGTAAGTATAATAAAGTATAATAGTATAATAAATAAAACTTAAGAAGAAAGGAGTAATGGTGTGTTTGGAGCAAGGATTTCTGTACGCCTGTCTGTGAAATACACACCGAAAATCCAGTACTGAGTAGCAGCTTGCTGATTGAATGCTCTGCCTCCTATGCACATTAGTTAGATATCATGGACAAAACCCGTGCTTCTTTGTGTAGTTGAAGGCAGTGTGTGAGTGGGGTAGCAAATCAGTGCTGCAGACATACCTGGAAGTGTGACTTTTTCTATTCTTTATGTGCTTAACTTCATGGTTTCAATAATTTTCTCTTAGTGTATAGTTTTCTCTTAGTGTAGTTTTTTTAATGTACTACTGTACAGATGAATTCTTTGTAAATAACATATGTGCACTCACAGAGGGCTTGTGCAGGATGCATCAACTCTTTGCTAACCAGATCTTGGAAATAGTAGAGAAAACTGGGAGTGATGCAGAGATAGTTACTTGGGTAACCCAATACTCTTGCCTTTGCATAGTAGTCCCTGGATGTTTTTACATTCAAGATACATATATATGTATCCTGGCAATGAGACTAAGGAATTATTATATTGTCTAAATACCTAAGGAGGTTGTGACTGTGCCTTGTTCTCCTTCAGACCTGTTTCATGAGTATGTGTATCTGTGTGGCCCTTTGTCATTGTACTTCTCAACTGCTTTGGAAAATGGCTTACTCCAGTCCTGGAATTCTTTTTGTTTGGGTTCTCTTTTGTTGTCTTTGTACTGCTGTATATTATCAAGGGTTGACTTTCATTTGTATATCATGCCATTTCCTCCTCAGAGAAGTTGTTAGTAACAGAAGAAGTCATATCAAGTTCTCCTTTTAGTGTTGATTTGTGTCCCTGTTTCTCTGACTCTGGTGCTGTTCATAAATATCCTGGAGACCAAGATTAAAGATTTAGCTCTCATTTGCATGGATTGAAATCCACCTCTGCTTTTTCCCAGGGAGACAGAGTTATGGTATTTGTTCCGGAGAAATTTTTTAAAGGCTTGGAGTAGCTCTTAATTTTTCCATAAAACTGGATTAAAACTCAACTTGGGACTTAAAGATGACTCCCTGTTGTGCCCCTTTCAATTTTTGCATCTTTGTATGAAGAACTGTGTTGTCGGATGGCAGCTTCCACTGGGAGGATGGAATGAATGATTGTAAACAAGACCAGTTTTCCATTACTTATATCTGAAACAGAAAAGCTTCACAATTTACACATCAACCACCACCTCCTGGTCACTCCCAAAGCCCCCCTCACTTAATTTCTTTGCTTTCCAGAAAGAAGTTGCCTTTGTCATGTACTAAATTTCTTCTTAAATCCCTTTCCCAGTTTCATTGTGGTCAGGGAATCAAGTGGTGGTTCCATCCTCTCCACCTGTCAAACTGTAGAGGCACTTTCCACTTTAAGCATGAAGAACTTTACTTATTTATTAAAGACTGTAAAAACTTGTCAGATCATCTTGGTTGTGCAAAAGGAAGAAAGGATTCTTCCCAATGAACCCACAAATCTAGTTTGAGCTGTGACGTAGTACATTGTGGAGCATGCATCCTAATTTTGCAGCCATTTAAGATACCAAGCATACTGTAGGAGAATGTGTCACAAAGTCTGACCACCCTCATGGAGTTTGGGGGGGAAGTATCCAAATGCATGGTCATGACTGTATTTGCAAGTTAGTCTCTTGACTAATGCTATGCACTCCAAAGCAAAGCTGAATGGGTGTGTTCCACTCAATTTTGTGGAGCACAGACCCCCACAGCACCTCCTCATACCCTTTCTTTCTGAAAGAGCTTTCATCAGTTCACCACAGTACTCCAGGCGTGTGAACTATCCAGCTGCCAGTGAGGGGAGATTATAGCTTAGAGTCATGATGTATGTGTAGGTAGAAAGGTAGAGGAAGAAACTACTCTTATGGTTGGACTCAATAGTCTTAAAGGTCTGTTCCAGCCAAAATGATTCAATGGTTTTATGAATAATGACTGGAGGTTTTTGAGATGTGTGTGTTCATATCCTGCTTCCTTTTGTTTTTCTGTCAGTCTTCCCAGGATCATTCTGGCCTAAGACTGAAATGGTTCTTTGTGCACCCCTCCTTACGTGCTTGGGACTAAAGGTGAGGCAGGATTCTGAAAGTGCATGCCCGTTGTGGATGCTTGGAGGTGAACAAGAGTCTGTGGCTGCAGGTGAAAGGGATGCTGCATATGTAAACTGCATGCCTTAATGCTTGTAATTATTTGTCATGCTTGAAAAAAGTTTGACACTAGGTGGAAGCTTCTGCATCCAGAAGAGATGAGATTTCATTATAATATGGACATGGAGCATACATCCAGCTATGGTAGTGTAGTTTTAACTCTCTAAATTAGGCTCGGCATGAAAGCTTACAGATGTGTGGGGAAAAAATATTTTGTTCCTCTCTAGCTTTCTTTTATGTACAATTTTACATTAATTTCTGTCAAAACTAAGAATTTTTTGATCATATCTTTTGGTCTAGAACACTTTTTATATATTTTTTGTGTGTGCGCCTGTTTGGGAAAATGTTTTACTCATGAAGAGGCTTGAAACTGTTATTGGAAAGGACAATTAGAACAGATACTATTTATTAAAAGTGTCTGACAATGTAGAAGTGATTCTAGACGTCTTCTATGAGAGGCAGATCTGAAGGATATGTGTCTTCGTTAGAAATGGAAAACTCACATGGATTGCTGCTCCATTTATCAGTTTAAGTAATAAAAGAGCAAAATTACTGAGATGAAAAGATACTGTGTGGTAGCAGAGAGAGAGAAGATGTGCATAAGTTATGCATTTTAATGGTATTCTGTAGATTTTGGACCTTGAAGGGAAAATTCCATGTCAGATGCAAGGAACACCCTCTGCCGTTCTAGATTTTTCTTTGGATTTCTTTTGGCTTTGGGAAAGACCTTTCCAATTATCCTTGCTGCTCTCCCCCTCACCCCAAGTTTGTCTTTATTTATTCACTTACTAATTGAACTTCCTTATTTTTTAATTTACTTATTGTTTAAAATGAACAGAAATTGGACGTTTTTAAACTGGCTGTTAAGAATAGAGGTTGGTTTAAATATAATGTAGTTCTTGTTCTGTAACATTTAGGACTTGCGTGTTAGGATTGGAATGTTTGATGTTTATGGTTTTCTTCATTTGAGGATGAAAGGGTGGAGAGATTCCAGAACTTGTTAGTTCTAAGGCTCTCAGCATTGGTAGGCTCTGGCCTACCAGAACAGTGTGTGTTCTGTTAGTTGGGAGTGATTTAGACTTGCAAAACATTGTAAGGAATGCTTATTTGACCCAGAAATGTTCTGAGACATCCTGGTGTACAAAAATCTTAATGAGATACAAGAGGTCTCACCTGCAGCCACACAGAAACTAAAATACCATGTCTGGATTGTAAACAGATGTATATATTTGCTGTTGAAGTGTGATCTGTGCTGAGCAGTGGGTTTAGGTAAAGATATCATCAGAAGGCCTTGCTAAACTTACACTTCCTGGTTTCCAAAATGGGGAGCCCTTGATTTCTTCTGTCGACGTTGTTTCCCGGTCATTTGTCCCTGGTGCAGGCACTTGCAGTTCAGGTTTGTGGAAGTGGCTCACAATGCCAGCATGTGAGCTACAAAGCTGTCTTGAAGTGCAAACAACAGGGAGATGTGGCTGGGAATATCTTTTGATGACAGAGCATGGTGTTTTGGTTTTTTTTCTGTTTCCTGTGTTTTCATCTTTTTGTTACCTCAGCTCTGGCAGCTGCTGAGTCACTGCAGCTCACAGGTGTTTGGCTGGGTTAGGACCTTACTTCTTTTGTCAGCTAAAGTGTATTAGATAAACAGGAGAGAGTAACATGCAGGGGAGAAGACAGTTTTTATTTCAGATCCTAATTGACCCACGAGTTCTTCCCTACTTTGGTCTGTTCCAATCACATTTCTGTTTTATAGAAATGTAATTTTCCATTTTTGTCCTTAATTTTTCTTACACCCGGTTCATGCTGTCTTTGATATATTAATATGACATCGGCTTTTCAATTGGGAACGTGTTTTCACAGTATTCCTAGATCATTAACACCTTGAGTTTCCAAGGTCACTACACTTGTGAACACTTATTTATCATAAATACTGACTTTGAAACCATACAGACTCTGGTGCCTGTCTCGGTTCTAATTTAAATTCCCAGAGACTCAAATAAATTTGATAGAACCAAATTACAATTTATAGAGTGCACTTCCCTCTTCCCCCTTCTTTCCTAAAAGAAAGGAATTAGCTGTAGAGAGAGAAAAAGGTAAGCACACTCAAATAAAGAAATCTCACTCCATCTGGAAGTTAAAAAGAAAAGTTTAACAATAAATTAAAAAGGTATCTGAGGTAGGGAAGTTACAAAGGTACAGGGAAGAGAAAACAAATACAAAATGTGTAAATAGAACCCGATTTTGATGGTGATGGCCACGTGGTAAAACAAAGAGGAACAGGATGGAGATGCTGGTAAGCAGGGAGCGCAGAGAGAGTGAAACAGGAAGTCCTTCTGCTTTTATGGATCTTTAGACAGGAAGGGGGAGTGGGCTAGCCATCACCTGGTAGTGTTCAGACCCACCCCTGGGGAGGGGTCAGAACCATCTAGGATCAGGTTCAAGGTTACTCCCCCTGGAGGGTTAACCCTATACAGTGCCATTTTCAAATGGTGCAGTTTTCAGTGTGTGTTTAGGGGCTTTGCTATTTGTTCAGTGCTAGTCATGATCTTAAAGCTCTTTTTCAGCTGAAATGGTTCCATGATTCTATGAGAGATACCAAGATTCCTTGGATCACCTAGTGTTCATTTGTCAGAATATTGTATTAATTTGACATTCATGTTCACTTTATCAGAATATTTTTCTAAATTGATGATTTTAAGGTAAAAGGTAAAACGATCTAAAGGAATTAGTACAGATTCCTCTGTAAATGAATTAATAAACCAAATCCTTAATCATGGGCTGTATTTCTGTCGCTTCTGTTACTGTTTCTGACAAGTCTTGTTCAGTATATCCTGCCTGTCATGGTATGTATGTCCTAGTAGATATAGACAGGTGTCTGCTCAGTTATCAGACTGATAACTTCCAGGTTTTTTTTTCTTGGGTCTCTGTAACAATCCAAACCTAGGAATTGCTTTGAGGTAAAAAAAAATAAAAAGAAAAAGGTTTTGCTGATTTGGTATTAATTCAGAGTAGTTGCCTCATCTAACTCACTTTACAGCCACACTAATATTGCGGTTAGCACAAAAGAAAGAGCTCTGTGAGGAGACTGAGTGTGAATATTAGGAGCAGAAGAGGACCACTCATTTTGAATAGCAGTGGAAACCCAAGTCTGTACAGCTCTGCAACTACAGTATTAACTGAAAAGTGCAATAAAACGCTTCTTCACTTAAATGCTGAAGGATATTGTCCTGGTGTCCCCTCACAAACAAAGCATTCCTTTTGCATCCTTGCATCCTAACCACTTTATGACTACCTGAGCTGAGTTAGCTAGTTATCAAATGCAAAAATAATAAAATGAAAAAAAAATCCACCACTTTCCCCCTCTTTTTTCTTTTTTCTTTAATTTTATTTTCTCACCTGTTAGAGCAGCAGCCTAATCTGGCTTCCTGTATAATTGTATGATGAAAGGTGAAAATTAGGAGTATGGGGGTACAGGAGATGAGGTTATTTGTTTTTGCTACAGTATGCAGTTAAACTAGGTTAAATCATTGTATCATAGAATTGTTCTGTTTAGAAAAACCTTTAAGAGCATTGAGTCAAACTGTGTTCTAGCTCTGCCAAGTCTGGTGCTCTACCATGTCCCTCAGCAACACATCTCTGCATCTTTTAAACACTCACAGGAATGGGGATTTGACCAGCTCTCTGGGCAGCCTATTCCAATGTTAGAAACCCCTTTTGATGAAGAAGATTTTTTTAATATCCAACCTAAACCTCCCTTAGTGCAACATGAGGCCATTTTCTCCCATCCTATGGCCATGTTTGGGGTTCTGTGACTAATAGTGTAGCTCAGAAACACAGATCTAGCCATAATCAGTCTGCCTAGTGTTTATTTAGTGAGGTATGCCTAGAAGCATCTGGCCTGTTTCCCCTTTGTGCCTTAAAAGAATTCTTAAGATATGGCCATCATTAAGCATAGTTGTCCTTCCCAAGTTTTTCAATAGCCTGTGCATTTCTAAGAATGGTTTTGCATTCTTCTTGGGAGAGGACCTCTTGGTCCTCTTGAGTCCTAGAAAGACATGAAATAGAGATGATGTAACTCAGATAACCTGCTTGCTTTATGTTTGGAGACTTCGGTGAAAGTTTTCACAATATTTATATTGATCTTGTATGAATTGAAGCTGCTTCTCATTTTTCTATTTCTCTGTTCTCCATTTCTGAGTAGAGGGCCATCATACTGCTGTAGAGAGATGAGTTTAGGCTCTGCTGTTTGCAATTTTGTTTGAATTGCTTAGGTGTGGAAGTGTTACCTTGGCAGAAGTGCCTTTCTGATTAAATTTGTGTGGAGAAAGAGATTAAAGTCATATTAAACCCATGGAGTTAAAAGCCAGAACTTGTTCATGTGGTTTCAAAAACTCTAGTAAGTAGGCTAGGAAGGGAGAAATGGTAAACTTAAACATCCTGCACAGAACTATTCTAGAAGTTTGTTTCTCTGTGCAGTAGAGCAAAAAACAGTGTAGTAATGCTAGGTGAAGCATTTGCATGGCAGTGAAATTTTGCAGAGACTATGACAACTGAGTGTTCAAACTAATAAATTGTCTGTCAAATGGGAAGTGATGCAAATCAGAAAATGTCTGTGCAAAATGCAGAGGGAAATTTAATTGGCATTAATAAGTTGATGAATTTCTAAAAATTCAACACTTAGCTGCTCTTCAAAGATTAAATTCTAGTTTAAATAAAATTGCATTTAAAGTGCATATCACTCAATTTGTGGATATTTATGTTGCTTACGTTTGTTTTATGAGATAGACACATGGAAATGTAAATGAACATTGTTGAGCAGGCGTTCCAGGTATGCAGTAGTGTTTTGTTAATGTTAATTCTACTTTTGTTTATTATTCCTAAATCCTGCCACTCTCTTGGTAGAAAGTATGTTCAAAATATGATGGGTTTGTAAAACGGTTGGATATCTAGCTTTTCTTGCTGCATTTGATGAGGAAACATGTCTCATTAATTGCCAATAATCTGCTAGGAAGGTTTGGGGCATTTATCTTTGGAGTTTTAAGCTTTGCTTTTTTTTTTTTCCAATGGCAATTAGGGTGAAACACATTTAATTCTCTTCAAGTAACCTGTAAGTAATTATTAAACGCTTTAGAACTTTTAAACCAAATATTATTCAGTCTTGCGGCTGACAGATAATGGGAGGATGAATGAAGCAGAAACAGTAATACTTTCAGTATTTTGGAGTACCTTACAGGACCTTACTTTCACTATTTTGGTGCACCTTATAGGAGTAAGGCTAGGTTTGGAGGAAAAAGTGATTTTTGTTAGAATAACTGATCAGTTGGAAAATGCAGGTAGCAGGTTGCAGCATCCTCAGAACAGAAGGAAAGGTTTGTGTGATGGAAGGCCAGCCTGTTTCTCCTGGTGAAATTAAGTTGAATTCCGTATAGCCTGCTGGCTGAGTGACTGTTAATTTGGGAAATGTTTGCAACTCCATGCATGGGTGTATGAATAAATTGGTATAATGAAGTTGAGAGGGCTGGAGACTTTAAGCACACATCTCTGAGGAAAAAGACTGGGTAGATTTTTGGAAGTTTTTTGTCTCTGTTTATTCCTGTTAGGGAACGTGATTGGAACTGGTGTATGTTCAGTGCTTTTGAAAGCTCAATTAGAATTTTAGTTTTGGGAACACTCTGTGCACAATAACCAGGTGTTACTCCACTCATATGCTGTGCCTGTTAGAATTGTATTCCACAAGTTGTGTCTGGATCTGTCTGAACACCGAAACACTTTTCTCCAGCTTTGTTTTACTTTTTTATTTCAGAGCACCTGGTATTAGGGATTTTGTTAGAGACAGTCACTGAAGTTGAATTCTTCTGAGAAGTGGCATCTTGTAGGGGGTGTGGCCGCAGAGGTGAGGGTTTCTTTTGTAGCTATCCATGGTCAACAAAGAATTGAAGTATTTTGTCACTCTTGGACACTTCTCGTAATCACTAAGTTCTCAGGAAAATTCTGTAAAAATCAGTTTGAAAGAAGAATGTTGCTGGATTTCTGGCAGCACTGACTTCTGCAAACCCACCTCTCGTGCATCATTCCTGCTCTTCTGATGTGTTTGGTTAGAAACATTGTTGGTCATTGGTGGCAAGGATGATACAGTTTTCTTCACACACAGATTGAATGGCTTGGTGTTCTTCATCATGGAACTAATTTATTTTTTTCTAAAATAACATCTAGGAGTCTTTCCTCCTTTGGAAGTTTAATATTTGTTCCTCTTATGTCAGTGTCCCTTGGGTTTCTTCCTTAGGCTACAGCTTCTGACATTTCCAGCTACTTCATTCTTTTCATTTATTGTAATCTATCAATACTGATGATTGACATGGCATAAAGATAGAAAATGGCTGTTAGTAATTTGATGTAATAGTAAGTCTTTCTAGGTATCTTTCTGCTTGTGTACTAAATACTCTTAAGTATTTAGCTACATGTTGTACCATTTTACTGGAGAAGCTGGCTGTGGTTTTTGTGGTCACATAGAATACTTCAAGACCTGAATTTAACTCCTAAGTACTTCATAGCTTTGGTGACTCTGTTTCTTTGACTATTCTCAAAAACTATAGTTTGGAATGAAAATATTTTGATCAAATTGTTCAATATTACTGAGAGTTATTTTTTGTTAAAAATGGCTAATGTTTGCTATAATGAGAGCTGTAATTAATTCTCTTTAATATCTTTATCAATGATACGGATGAGAGGATTAAGGACTCCCAACCTAAATTTGCAGATGACGCTAAGGTGGGAGTGTTGATCTGTTTCAGGATAGGAAGTCTCTACAGAGGTGTTGCAGAGGAGTTTGTCTGGGGTTTGGGGGAATGAAATATGAGGCCGAATTTTAAAAGAGTTTAAAAGATTTAATATTATATACACTAGGAATCCCCCTCCCCAAACTTATTTACAACTACCCCACAAGTTCTTTGTATGCGGTTGTGAGATTATATTACAGAATGTCTATGTATAACAAATTGGGAATTTAGCAAAGATTTAAAAAGATTTCGAAAGAGAGTCTGTGGCATAAAAGTGCCACTGGTAGGCTTATTGAGAGATTATTCTGGCTTAGATCGAGTTTCTCAGTTACTTGCTGGCCGGAGTCAGTTTGAAAGTCCCAAATATTGTGGACTGGAACAATTCAGAGGTTATTGGGGCGCGCTGTCTGAGCTTCCACGGGTACAAGCCAAGCTGGACGTTGGCGGTCTGGAGGCTGATGAGGTACGGATCGGGGCACTGACGAGTCGACTCTATAGCTTCTGTGCATCAGTCCAATCAGTGTGATCAGTGCAGTGCAAGTGCGAGTGCGAGTGCCCTTTTACTAAAGTAATGCAGTGTCTTAAATAGTGTTCAGAGGAGGTGTATCCAGCCAGACTGGGGCTGGCACAAGTGGACAATACAGATTGGCTCAAAGTTATGTGTAAGGCACAGATAGGTTATTCCTTATAAAACAACCTTCGGTTCCACCCCAGGGGTCTGGCAGGGTCAGCCCTCAGCAGATGTGTGGGGGTGCTCACAATGCCTTCTAGCTTCAAGGACCCTTTCCCATAACAAGGTCTCATGTTTACAGCTCATGCCCCGCTGTGGGAGAAATTCTTCCACAGCTGTGAACAGCAGCTGGGACGGCAGCTGGTGCCGTGGGCTTGATTGATGGTCCTTGGGCCACAATTCTGTCCAAATGAGGGCTTGGCAACCCTCGACCACAAGAGGGATCCAAATAGGCTGGATCAATAGCAGAGGGAACCATGTTGTTTAGCTTGGACAAGAGAAGGCTGAGTGTAGACCTTCTTGAAAGAGGTTGAAATAAGGCAAGTACTGGTCTCTTCTCCCTAGTAATAGGATGAGAGAAAATGGTGTGAAGTTGTACCAGGGGAGGCTAGATATTAGAAGGAACTTCTTCCCTGAAAGGGTTCTCAAAGACTGGAATAGGCTTCCCAGGGAGATGGTTGAATCCTCATCCCTGAAGGTGTCTATGAAATGCAGAGATGTGGTAGGACAGACATTGTTTAGCACCAGACTTGGCAGAGTTAGATTGTAGTTGGGCTCTTAAAGATGTTTTCCAACCAAAATGATTCATTGGTTCCTTGAATCTGTAAAAGCTGGTACTAATTTTGATGTCCTTGCAAATCTTTGAGGTTTTAAACTGTATTCTGAAGCTGTGTAATTTCTATGAAAAGGTATGTATTGTTTCATTGTGTAGAGTGCAAACTGAGTTGATTGAGTTTCAAAAATGTCCAACAATATGAAATGCTGCTTGGTTGTGAAGCCAGACACAGCTTCTTGAAATCTTGCTCCTTTTTAGCTATCCAAAATGCCATCAATGCAGAAGTGCTTCTTAGGACTTCCTAAAGCGTAAGAAAGTGGGATAACTGGGTAGATGAAGCCCCAGTTGTTATGGGTTGGAAAAGGCAAAAGGCTGCATTTTAAGAACCTGTGTACTCTGCTTGTGATTGACTTGTGGAAGTACATTTGATATGCAAGCTTTATGGGCTACTGTTACACTGCCTGACTTTGGGCTCTTAGCTTGTCCCAGTTGTGTTGTGAGATTAATTATTGTAGACTCTCTTCACTGAGGACTGAGTTTAAGTGGTTTGCCTTGTGTTTTACTGTAGAAAGGGGAAAATCATACAGGTGTCATAGCTGATGGACAACAACTTTCTAAGCCAGGATGACTCTTGTTTTGTTTGTATGTCTGTATTTTGGGGCATTTCATTTGAAATGCTTGCCACGTAATGGTAAGTCTCTTTAAGAGTGAGGCTTTTTGAGGACTTGTGATGATGAGATAAATTAATTGTACGGAAGAAGATAGAAGGTGCTTTAAAAGCTATGGATGCATGAATGAGGACTGGAAACTTTCAGATTTTATTTTTTTTCCATGAAAAAGTCTAAAATTGTACTAAATCAGGTTGTTGAGAGGCAGTGGTCATCCTAAGTGCCTTTCAAAGCGAAGATGCTCTGCCATGTTAGGTGTTGCTGTCTTAGAGATTTCTTAGGGTATGAATACATGTCTTCTGAATTCTCTAGTAACAAAAGAAGTCTTTCTGTATATACCTCTTCTGTGGACTTCACATGTTCATGTGATAGCATTCTCTAGCAGAGACCAGCTACTTTACACTTTAAGCTCAACCTGCTGTTCTTTGGGAATTAAAAACAGCAGACCAGTTGGGCAGACTAATAAAGAATTGTGCGTCTGCCCAAGCAGTTCTATCATGTGCTGCTTTGAGCTGGCTTTGAGAGAAATTTGAGATGTTTTGTTGTAGAGGGATGTGGTGCTACTGCTCAGGTTTATTCTCATGTTTGCATTACAAAAATTCCTTTATCGTCTGAATACTGTGATACTGTGTATAATGATAAAGGTTGATTGTGTGCCATTTTAGAGAGTTTAATATTGCAGAGAAAGAGCAAAGAAAGCTGATAATTGCTGAGTGAAAGAACAGGTCTTGTTCAATTGCAGAAATCATATGTGGTTTTATAGTTTGATATTCCAACTCAGGAGTTTTTATCTCATAAGGTGAATGATTACCTAAATGTTTTATGGTAATGTGAGAAGTTGTTCTCCAGACAGTGGTAAAATGCTTGTTTCATGTTGGTAAAGTTCATAGCACTAGATAAGTGTGAAATGTCCTTTTCATAGAATTATAGGATTGTTTTGGGTGGAAGAGATCTTTAAGATCATCAAGTCCAACCTTTACTTAACTCCACCGAGTCTGGTGCTAAACCATACCCCTACACCAGATCTGAGCATCTCTTTAACACCTCCAATGACAGGGATTCAGCAGCCTCCATGAGCAGCCTATTCCTGTGTTTGGGAACCCTTTCAGGGAAAAATTTCTTATAAACCCAACCTAAACCTCCCCTGGAGCAACTTGAGGCCATTTTCTCTTGTGTTGTCACTTGTTACTAGGGAGAAAAGACCAACACCCACCTCGTTCCAACCTCCTTTCTGAGAATTGTAGAAACCCAGAAGGGCTTCCCTCAGCCTCCTTTTATTGATACAGAATGCTGTTGGTCTTCTTGGCACACGGTGGCTCACATTCAGCAAACTGGGCATCAATACACCCAGGTCTTTGCAGAGCAGATTTCCAGGTACTCTTCCCCGAGCCTTGAGCATTCATGGGGTTGTTGTGATCCAAGTGCAGGACCCATCACATGGCCTTACTGTATCTCATACAGTTGGCCTTGGCCTCTCAATTCAACTTGTTCAGGCTTTGTAGAATATTCTTACCTTCAAGCAGATCAACTCTCCTTCACAGCTTAGCTTAGTGTCATCTGCATATTTACTCATCCATAGCATTAATAAAGATTTTAGAGAGAACTGGCCCTAGTATTGAGCCCTGGGAACACCCCCTGTGACTATCCACCAACTGGATTTAACTCTATTCCCTCTTCAAGTAAATTTTTCATTCTTTATCTCTTAAATTGTTAAGGTTAAGATTGCTTCTTAACCACTCTTCAAGTAACATATCTTTTTTTCCTTTATCTGTGTTTGCATTCAGGAATCAGTTCTTTGGAAAATAAGTTAATTGTATGCATTGGTATGTTCTGTGTTACTTCTTTTAGCACATGATAATGAATAAATATTACTAGCCCACTTGGCAGTAGTGACCAGCAAATTGATTGTTAACTGGAGAATCCCAAGTGAAAACCAGATTGTTCCAAAATGGCAGAATCTGAGTCTCCTTTTTTCTTTAATAAAGCTGCTTGCGTTTGCAGTGCTGTGTTGCTGGGAGACTGCAGCTAGTTTTTATGGCGCATGTCAGTAGCTGTGATTCAAGTTACACGTTTCCTTGAGTAGCTCTTCTCTTTGTTTTATAAACTGTTGTCTATTAGGGTAGAGAACTGAGTGTTGGTTTTGGGGTTTCACAGTATCACAGTATCACAGCATTATCAGGGTTGGAAGAGACCTCACAGATCATCAAGTCCAACCCTTTACCACAGAGCTCAAGGCTAGACCATGGCACCAAGTGCCACGTCCAATCTTGCCTTGAACAGCCCCAGGGACGGCGACTCCACCACCTCCCCGGGCAGCCCATTCCAGTATCCAATCACTCTCTCAGTGAAGAACTTTCTCCTCGCCTCAAGCCTAAATCTCCCCTGGCACAGCCTGAGGCTGTGTTCTCTCATTCTGGCGCATGGCCACCCGAGAGAAGAGAGCAACCTCCTCCTGGCCACAACCACCCTTCAGGTAGTTGTAGAGAGCAATAAGGTCACCCCTGAGCCTCCTCTTCTCCAGGCTAAACAATCCCAGCTCCCTCAGCCTCTCCTCGTAGGGCTTGTGCTCGAGGTCTCTCACCAGTGTCGTTGCCCTTCTCTGGACACCCTCAAGCATCTCAATGTCCCTCCTAAACTGGGGGACCCAGAACTGAACACAGTACTCAAGGTGTGGTCTAACCAGTGCAGAGTACAGGGGTAGAATGACCTCCCTGCTCCTGCTGACCACACCATTCCTGATGCAGGCCAGGATGCCACTGGCTCTCTTGGCCACCTGGGCACACTGCTGACAATCAGCACCCCCAGATCCCTCTCTGTTTGGCTGCTCTCCAGCCACTCCAACCCCAGCCTGTATCTCTGCATGGGGTTGTTGTGGCCAAAGTGCAGCACCCTGCACTTGGAGCTATTGAATGCCATCCCATTGGCCTCTGCCCATCTGTGCAGGCGGTCAAGGTCCCGCTGCAGAGCCCTTCTGCCCTCCAACTCAGTCACATCTGCCCCCAGCTTAGTGTCATCTGCAAACTTGCTGATGACTGACTCAATGCCCTCATCCAGATCATCTATGAAGATGTTAAAGAGGATGGGGCCCAGCACAGATCCCTGAGGGACACCACTAGTGACTGGCCGCCAGCTGGATGTGGCACCATTCACCACCACTCTCTGGGTCCGGCCCTCCAGCCAGTTCCTAACCCAGCACAGAGTGTTACCATCCAAGCCGCGGGCTGACAGCTTAGCCAGCAGTTTGCTGTGGGGGACAGTGTCAAAGGCCTTGCTGAAGTCCAGATAGACCACATCCACAGGCCTCCCCACATCCACCAAGCGGGTCACCTGATCATAGAAGGAGATCAGGTTAGAAAGGCAGGATCTGCGCTTCCTAAACCCATGCTGGCTGGACCTGAGCCCTTTGCCATCCCTCAGGTGTGCTCTTATCACCCCCAAGATAACCTGCTCCATCAGTTTCCCTGGCACTGAGGTCAGGCTGACAGGTCTGTAGTTCCCAGGTTCATCCATCTGACCCTTCTTGTGGATGGGGATCATGTTGGCCAGTTTCCAGTCTCCTGGGACCTCTCCGGTGAGCCAGGACTGCTGGAAAATGATGGAGAGTGGCTTGACTAGCTCAGCTGCCAGCTCTCTCAGCACCCTGGGATGGATCCCATCTGGTCCCATGGACTTGTGGGTGTCCAGATGTCTCAGCAGGTCCTGAACTAATTCTTCATGAATTTCCAGGGGAACACACTGCTCCCCGACCCCATCCCCCAGTTCAAGAGGCCACTTGCCCTGAACTCCTCCCTCCTTACTGTTGAAAACTGAGGCGAAGAAGGCATTCAGGACCTCAGCCTTTTCTTCATCATCAATTATAGTGTTCCCCTCCTGGTCCAGTAAGGAGTGGAGGCTCTTCTTGCCCTTCCTTTTAGCGTTGATAAATTTATAAAAGTGCTTTTTATTATCTTTCACGGAAGTGGCCAGCCTAAGTTCTAGCTGGGCCTTAGCCTCTCTAATTTTTCTCCTGCATAATCTGGCCACCTCCTTAAACATGTCAGGAGAAGCCTTCCCCTCCTTCCAGAGGTGATACATGCTCTTTTTTTCCCCCCAATTCCTTCAGGAGCTGTTTGTTCATCCAGGCTGGTCACCTTTCCCAACGGGTCATCTTTCGGCACATGGGAACTGCCAGTTCCTGTGCCTTCAAGAGCTCCTGTTTAAAGTAGGTCCAACCATCCTGGACCCCTTTGTTCTCAAGGACTGCTGCCCAGGGGACTTTGGAAATAAGTTTCTTAAGCAAATTGAAGTTTGCCCTCCGAAAGTCCAAGATGTGGGTTTTGTTGTAGTGCCTCCCTATCTCCCTGCATATTGAAAACTCCACTCTCTCGTGAGCACTACACCCCAGGCAACCTCCCACTGTCACAACTCCCACCAGCCCTTCTCTGTTGGAGAACAGCAGGTCAAGCTGAGCTTGACCCCTAGTAGGCTCACTTAACAGCTGCGTCATGAAGCTGTCCTCCATGCACTCTAGAAATCTCCTGGACTGCCTCCTCTCTGCTGAATTAAGTTCCCAGCAGATATCTGGCAGGTTAAAGTCACCCACAAGGACAAGATCTGATGATCTTGAGACAGCCTCCAACTGTTTGTAAAATATCTCATCTGTTTCCTCATCCTGGTTGGGTGGTCTGTAACAGACTCCAACCAGGATGTCAGATTTGTTTGTCCTCCCTCTGATTTTAACCCACAAGATCTCTACCCCTTCGTCCCTCACCTCAAGCTCAGTGGCATGGAGTGACTCCCTAATATACAGGGCCACCCCTCCTCCTCTTCTCCCTTGCCTATCTCTCCTGAAGAGACTGTATCCCCCCACTATAGCACTCCAACCATGCCTGTCATCCCACCAAGTTTCTGAAATGGCAACTATATCATAATCACCCTGGTGGACCAGGACTTCCAGTTCCTCCTGCTTGTTACCCAAGCTGCATGCATTGGTGTAAATGCACTTCAGCTGGGCTCTCGATTCCCTAATTGTCCCTAGTTTCCTTCCCACTCTCTCCTTCTCAGAGAGAGTAATTGCCTCACCCACCCCCTTCATATCTAGTTTAAAGCCTGGCTAATGAGCCCTGCCAACTCCAGTGCCAGGACTCTCCTGCCCCTCTTAGATAACTTTTCCTTCTGAGGAGAAGAGTAGAGAAAATTATTGAATCTGGAGGAAAAACTTGGACTGTTCTGTTGCTAACATTGCTGTACTTCCTAAGTCACTTTTGGCAGGAAGTGGATGGTGATCTGTCAGAATTGACACTGGTCTGATACAGCATATACAACTCCTCAAACTGCTGGTTTGCTTTTTTAGACTCTGTGGTGCAAAACTTTAGCATTGGTGTGACTTGAAAGCAAATCAACCAAATATACTGAGATGTGATGTATTAGAACATTGTAGCTTTGGTTCACAGAAAAGATCCAGTGGTATTTTGGGGGCTGTGTAGGAATATAGTGCATTGTAAAACGGTTGTTAGACAGCGTGCTTATGCATACAATTCCAGTGGCAACAGTGGGTGTAAGTGGGCATGCACCTAAATGAGAAAATACGCATGTAGGGTGGAATCCAACAAATAAGTTAAATATATTTTGTTTGCTGAATCTGTACCTTTCTTCTCTCTGAAGATTTGCGATGTTCACATCTTGCTTAAGTTTTTAGCAACATTGTGCTTTCAGTCCTGCTTGAGATGCATCTGTAAAATGGGGTGGGTGTGTATGTCTGAAGCCTGCTTGCTTAAACACACAAGTCATGTCAGCTGCAATGTGACAGTGCCTGGTGCTAATGAGGTGAACTGTCAGAGCACCCATCTGCTTATATTTTCTCATCTCTGTGCAATTATGGCAATGGGGACTGGAAAAAAGTCTTGGCTATGTTTCTGTTTTGGCCTTTTCTGGAGTGTGGTTCTGTGTCCCCTTGAGGGACTGGATAGCATGGTTCTACTTCCTTTTTGGGATTTAAGTGGTTGCTTCATAATATTTCAGATGAACTCTAAAACAGATGTTGGAGTTGGGAGAAGAAAAGGAAATCAGAAGTACAAAAAAGGGGATACTCTCCTTTTTCTTCACCCCACCTACCTTCCCTGATTTAAATGCACCTTGAAATGAAATCTGTTGAATGGAAATATGTGTTTGAGGTTGAGAAGATGGAAGTTGATATTTGAAAAGTAGCACCTTTGAAGTAAAGTTGGGTGGTAATTCATATGGACTGGATCTGAATAGTTGCAGCTGGCCTTCGATAGGCATAAAAATGCGCTGTGATTTCTCAGCTCAGCTACTTCATTTTTTTAACCCTTAAGTTGTGAAAGGCAGAATGAGCTGTGTATTTTATATTTAAGTCAGAAACTTTTACTTTGAATGTATTGCAAACACAACAAATATGAAATTCTCTTTGCCTTTCCCCATTCTCATATGCTAGGCTCTCTTTGTTGAGCTTGATGCCTTCTTGTACAGTCCTGTTGTATTCCTGTTCCTGCAGCCTGTCTTTCAGTTTTTCATTTTCCAAGACATATGCTGTAAAACAGTAGATCATGATTATGGAATACATTAGTCATGATGGTAAAGCTGTCTTCTCTTTGAGTTCTCACAAAATGACAGAGTGGTTGCAAGGGACCTCTGAAGATCAGCTAGTCAAACTCCCTCCTGAAGCCCGATCACCTGGAGTAAATCATCTTGGAACACATGCAGGTGGATGTGGAATCTACAGAAAAGGAAGCTCCGTGACCTGTGTGGGCAGCCTGTTCCAGTGTTCTGCCATCCTCAAAGAAAAGATATTTTTGCTGATGTTTAAGCGGAACTTCCTGTGTTCCAGTTTGTGTCCACTGCCCCTTGTCCTATCACTGGACACCACAGAGGAGAGTCTGTCTGCTGTCGAGTTGGCGTCTCTTCTAGGCCACATGGGAGAGGGAGAGACACCAGGCTTACACCAATGGGATGTATAATGGTCAATCTGTTTATTGAAGCTAAGTGTGATACCTATATAATGGAGTTCGGTACAAGGGCGTGTACTTTTGATAGGCTTACATAGGCAGAAATGGGCTGTCACACGCACAGAGGCAGACCTGACCAACTACCCCCCTTAATCCCCCTTTGCAGCAACTTAGCCACAACATTGCTTGTTCCCAGGGCTGACCAGCCTGCCTTCCTCACAGCTCCCTCAGCTTCTCTGCTAGCCTCCCAAGGCCACCCCTCTGCAGTTGTGCTTTCTTATCAGTTCAGTTACTCAATCCTGCTTACTCTCCTTATTTTCTCAGACTATTCAGTGCTGCCCAACCCTGCTCAATCCTGTTTAAACCCCAACAGGCTACATCCTCCTTATACCCACCCTTTAGATATTTATAAACATTAGCTCTTGCCTTAGTGTCACAGGGTGCTGCCCTATTATCTGATAACATTAATTCTGAGTAGCTTACTTTGTATAAATCAGGTGGTTGAAGTGATCTGTGTTAAAAATACTTCTTTTTATTATGGGTCATCTGTAATTTCTGTTACTTTGGCAATATGTTGTGTAATGTGATAACACAGAGGGATCAATACAGCTGAGACTGGGAAAGGTATGAACTGATTACATAGGCAAGAACCAGTGGTGGAAGGCAGAAGCCTCCTGAGCTATTGATGCTGCTGCTGTGAAGCACTGTGCAGCTAACACAAGCGAAGGATGATGTGTCCACCTATAAACAAAGTCCTTCACCATGGGAAGGAGTTCAGGATTGGGTGCTCTAATACAGTCTGTTCTTTGCCTAGTCTCAGCTTTAAGTGGATCAAGAGTAACGTACAAGGCAGTGCAATTAACAAGAGGCATTTTAGGAGAGTTGTGCTGTTTCAGTGTTCACTGTGGAAGTCTGCTACTTCTCAGACAGTGCAGTCTTTCTTTGGCTGTTCACTTTCTGAAGACTTTGTAATTGACAGGCGTGTTTTTATCTTCTTTAGGTCTCCGAGTGAATGGGGAGCTCATCACTGCTTACCCACAAGTGGTGGTTGTGCGTGTACCAACACCTTGGGTCCAGAGTGACAGTGATATCACAGTCCTTCGCCACCTTGAGAAGATGGGATGTCGATTGATGAATCGTCCTCAGGCCATCCTCAACTGTGTTAACAAGTTCTGGACATTCCAAGAACTTGCTGGCCATGGTGTGCCTCTTCCAGACACTTTTTCATATGGTAAGATATTTGGATCAAAAGGATGGCAGAGTTGCCTACCATAATTTATATTTTTGTAGTGTAAAAGATGAAACTCTTTCTGGAAATGGGTAGAATTAAGTAGCATGAGGCTGGTTCCACAGAAAAGTATTCAGTAACCAGAAAGGAAAATTAAATTAAAACACTCAGGTTCTGGTTTTGGCTTTGTTGATTAGCTGTGATGCTTGGGGAAGAGCACTTTAACTGGACATCAACCTCCCAAGCAACTGACTTTAGCTGTTACTGCTAAACCACTGTAAACTCTTTGGCAATTATCTGAAGTAGTAGGAAAAAACTCTGGGACCTAAATGTCATAGGATGCTATAAAGATCTAGACTTTGGTAAAACATGGAAGTAGGTTAAAATTGTATAGGAATTAAAAAATCTGCAAATATATTAGTTATTGCGAATGGACAAAAAGAAAGTACAGGCCCTTGCATTCAACTTTAACACTTATTTAGAGTTTATTCCCTAGCAGAACATTTGTTTACTGATGTTTCTTGTGCATTCCTCCAGAGTTTGTGGTTCTTGACAGAGTACAAATTGGAGGAAGCATTTATCTGAGCTACCCTGATGCTATTTCTGCTTCTAAGTACAATATATTAAAGGATTAGAGATACCTCTCAGTCTTCTTTTCCTTCCTGGGAGATACCAGTACTTGACAA
The DNA here is from genome assembly GCF_015220805.1 of Pogoniulus pusillus. NCBI lineage: Eukaryota > Metazoa > Chordata > Aves > Piciformes > Lybiidae > Pogoniulus > Pogoniulus pusillus. Next base: position 19,402,721 of record NC_087268.1, on the reverse strand, counting down.
CACAAACAAACTTGGAAAAAAAACAAACCCATGATTTTCTCCCAGTTACTGGGAATTACTCCTTCTTTCAATTACTGTGAAAATACCTTTGAGAAGAAACACAGCTTTTCTTTGTAGATGTGGCTGTTCTAGTTCGTTGGGAAAATAAGGAGTCTGTAATATTTTGAGGGTAAGCGGAGACCATGAATGATGAAGTAGTTGCAGAACATGTCTTGTTCATAACTGCCTGCCATTTGTTTTAATACCTGCCTCTGGAATTTGACAGAAATGTGACTTCTTTGTTTGGTCTTTTGTTTGGGAGCTGACTTTGCCAAGAGAAACAGGATGTGCTGAATTACATGTTATTCCATGAAGCACATTAAAATCCATGGCAGGGTAGCAATGGCTGCTGTTGGCTTTGTGACCAGTGTCTTGGCTCAATTTCTCTGCTTTACAGCACATGCTGTTAAAGGGGTCGCATCCCTTTGTCTGCTGACTGTCTTTTCTGTATTTCTTGTACTCTGGTCAGCCTTCTGTTAATTGAATTGAACTCAAATAACCTTAGGAGTAGAGTAGAATAGAGTAGAATCAACCATAGTCATGTGACTGGTCATTAAAAGCTACTGTCTAAGGTCATTGCAGATGTAGTGAGAGGAAAAGGTTGAAATACTACTTTAGAAAATAGGGAGACTTTACGCAGGAGAATTTAAATCATGGAAAGGGGGGAGGTGAAGTGACAAGACTGGGTTGTTGCTGCTCTCTAGATCACTTGTCTTTTATATTCCATGTTGCTTTCCTGGCTAGTAGTTTGGATGGAACTGTTACTGGTGTTATATTTGTGCTATTCTTCTGTGCTATTCTTCTGCACTATTCTTCTGCTAGGTACTTGAAAAGGCGGTACTTGGAAAAGCAAAGGGAATAAACTGGAAGAAGATGGTGGAATCTTGGGGCATTAAAATTTGGAAGATTGGATTGAGTGTTTTGGGGTTGTGATCAAGAGGTCTTTGTCAGCTTGACTCTTCCATTTCAAAGGAAGTAGGAGTTAGTATCCCACAGATCACAAATACCTTCAAAATCTGATCATGCTTTATGACCAAGTTGTTCTTCACTGATAGTTCTTTTTTTCCCTGCATTAGCTAAGCTACAAGGGTGGGAGAATTGCATGGCAATTACATCCCAAATTTATCCACACCAGATTGGTGGCACATAATGTTGTTGGTTTTCTTTTTGCCAGGTGGTCATGAGAATTTTGCCAAAATGATTGATGAGGCGGAAGTGCTGGAGTTCCCTATGGTGGTGAAGAACACACGGGGTCACCGAGGTGGGTGTGAGGTCAGGGGTGAGGGCGAGGAATATTCTGATCAGCATTCCTCAAGATTTTGTCATGTTAAGGGATAGTAGTTCAGAAGGTCTCCTGTTAGGTGTTGGGCTTTGTGGTACATCTAAATTATGTCGCCCTTTGGATTCTGAGTGTTGAGTAGGTTGCAACACTGGGAAGCAGTTTTAGTAGAACCTAGTCTTGACATAGCAAGGAGAACAGGGATTCAAAATTACGGGCCACTGACTACTTCTGTGAGGAGAGCTTCAAACTGGAATAATGGAATGTTTGGCCTTAGGGGGAAGTAGAATGAAGCCTACCTGGATTTTAGGCATGTTTCTAGAGGCATAAGAAAGGGAATCTTAGTTCATTCAATCTTAATTTCACTTTTTTTCTACTTGATTTCAGCTGGAGTTAGAACTCTGATTTAAATGAAATCACTTGTATTGTCAGACTGAATTTCTGTTTTTCAGAGCAATACCTCGGACCATGCTGTTGGTTCAGATATCTGAACCATACAGCAGGTTCAGATAAAACTGTTCTGATACCAGTCCTTAGTTTTAAGTGCTGAATATGAAATGATACATAAATTTTGTTTAGTGTTAGCTAGTGATCTGCTAAAGGAAACCAGGTTTCAAATCTGTTTCAGAGGTTATTCACATGGGAGGTTGCACTGTTTTTAACTTACTTTAATAAATGCTAGAAATAAAAAGAGACTGAATTTGATGTTTAAGTGCACAAACCAGTAATTACCTTAAACAAAAGCATAAAAATATGACATTGCTTCTTCCTTCTTCTTATGCATCAGTTTCTTCCCACTCTGTGCTGCTCTGGTGCATCTCTTCTGCTAGCATGAGCATTTCTGTAGCCTTGTAGTAAATGGATTCAGGAACTTAAGTTGAATGAATGGCAATGTGTTATTTTTACTTCAAATAATTCCTTAGTCTAATTATCATTTGATTGCACAGAACCTTGTGTTGATGTAATGGAAGAGTGAGGACACAAGAAGATCAGACCTGCTTCTTGGCATTATGTTGATACGGTTTTAAAGTGCTAATAGAACTATGGTGCCAAGTTGGAGTTTGTTGTTGAGCAAGATCAGTTTGACAATTGTGGAATATCCCAGACAATAGGTTCAACTTGCCACCACCTCTGTTAAGATCTACTAAATAGTTACAGAATTTGTGTCTATTTCCTTTCTTTTTACTCCTTTTAAGCAAATATTCATATAAATGTCTGTTTTCAAGTTCTGCTTTAGAGTGCTTTAAATTCCAGACATTTTATTGTATTTTATGCACAATGCAAAACCTTTCACATAAAGAGAGCTGGGGAAACGTTTTCACATTAATTGAAGAGCAAACATTTGCCAATTTCATTAAAAAAAACAAAATCGGGCAAACATGGTCATAGGTACTGGTTGAAGAAAAAGCCCATTTTTTGTGTAGTTTGGTGGGGTAGCAAACATGACAATCTTACTTTTGCCAAGATGTCATTCTGCCTCATAATTCCCAAGAGCAAAATAGTTCCCCTCCAAGGCATCATTCATCTTATGTCATTTTAGGAATACGATAAATATGAAGTGCCTGTAGGAAAGCTGAAGTTTGGAATGAGAAAAAGGACCTGAAGGTTTTTGCTTTCTTGTCATGTTTTCTGAGGCTACATTCTGATATTCTGTTTGTGATGAGCACTTCCGTGTTCCTGAAGCAGTGGTCGGTTTTATAGAGACCTTAAATCCTGGTGAAGCAGAGGCTGCTTCAGTTAGAGTTTGAAGCACTTGGTGGAATTCTTCACGTGTTATTTCTCTTAGTTCTGCTACTGCTGTATTTCTGTTCTTCTGACTAAACATTTATAATTTGTTTTGTTTTTTTTTTTCCAACATTGTAGCACAATTGAGTAACAATTATGCCATAAAAAATTGTGTGACCTTATTGCAAAACATAAATCTAATGTGACACGTAAAAAAATCCTTAAGAAAGGGGAAGAGGAGTTAGGAAGTGTAGCTAGAGATGGGAAAGGATGACAACTTGTGAGATTAGAAAGAAGGTGGAAAGTGGTAGTCTGTTTCAGGAGTGATTTTTATCACTACTAGGAAAATTGGAAAAGAACAAAGAAGTCTTTGATGTGCTCTAGAAATGAATGAAATTACCAGATTTAGGTTAAAAGCCTTCAAGTGCTAGGAATCTTTGCTTACAGAAAAGCTGCTAATTTCTGCTAATTTTGTTGGGTGATTCCTTTGTTGTTGCATGGTGGGGGTGTGGTTGGTTGGGTTTTGTTTGTGTTACCGTGGGGTTTTATGTTTGATTTGTTTTTATTTGTTTGTTTGGGGGTGTTCCAAAAATTGCAGTACATTCCATTAATTTTATATCTTGTGGAATCTTCTGCAAAATTATCGTGAATACTGTGGAGTCTAATGTTTTCCTTTGAACATAGCAGTTCCACAGCAAAACCTCATTCTGGAGTTGCAAGCTCCCAAGTATTGGGAAGAGCAGCTCTCAGCAACTTTCCGACAGAGAAGTGATTGGTTCTGCAGTGGCACACTAGGGACTTCACAGAGTGCTTAGTTCTGTGGTATTCAGCAGTTCTCTCTACAGCTTAAACACATAGGAACCAATTTGTCTGTGGGTCCAGTATGCTTGGATGAGCAAAAGGGTGTTGCCAATTAAATGTCATGTGCTTCTTACGTACTACTTGCTTTTTTCCTCATTAAGGAATTGTACCAAAAGGAGTTGAAATTACAAGACTACCTCCTTTGTCTAAGTGATTTTTTCTTTTCTTTCTTTTCTTTTGTTAACCTCCTCATGTAGCTCCTCAACTCTGTTAATGTTTAAGCACTTAGAAGCACTGAAGCAGTGGAACACAGGAGAATTAGTAAATGGGCATAAACTACAGAATGAGCGGCACTGGTCACACAGCTCATGTTATTATCTTCCCATGTTACTTTTTCCATACAGGTAAAGCTGTGTTCCTGGCACGAGACAAGCACCATTTGGCTGACCTAAGCCATTTGATCCGTCATGATGCCCCTTACTTATTTCAAAAATACGTTAAGGAGTCTCACGGCAAGGATGTGCGTGTCATCGTAGTAGGAGGCCGTGTGGTGGGCACCATGCTCCGCTGCTCAACAGATGGGAGGATGCAGAGTAACTGCTCACTTGGTAGGAAAAGCATTGTTCATAGTTTTGGTCAGAATTTTCCAATCCACTCGAAAAATCGCAAACTCAACTGAAATAAGCTGCAGTTTTTGTTCTGTATTAATTGTGCTTACTCTCGAGGGTTTACAGAGGAAACAGGAGAGTGAGGAATAAGTGGAATGTGTGTTGAGCAAACAGAAGGAGAGGCTGTCTCTACTCAAGGTATGAGGTGGATAGGATGGGTAGAAAGTTCTAGGAACACAGAGCAACAGATCTGGTAGGGGCAGCATCATACTAATGCAGTGTTATAATTTATTTCATCCTGTTAAGAAGAGCAGAAAATTAAGGAAGTGAGGAGGCTAAGGGAAGTAGAGAGAGTCAGTTGGCAAGAGGAGGAAACTTGATGGCAATAAACATTTGGATTGCATTGTACTCCTAAGGCTCTGCTGCCTTAAGTTTCAGGCTCCTCCCTGCAGCTTTTTCCCCTGAAGACTCTCTGGCAAGAGGGGGAAGGTTGCTGCATTGATCGTAGTATGCTCAGGCTTAGCTTTGGGTGTAAAACCATGGTGGTTTCTGAGGATAGAATAAGGAAGGAGGACTGAGGTTGCATCACTGAAACTCTACTGAATCTGAGTAGGGAGGGGATAAAATGTGTTCATGTGTACTAAGGTTTTGTTTAGTCGAAATGCCAGAGGGGTTTTAGTTACTACATGATGCTGAGGAAATAGAGCTTGAAAGGTTTTTCTACTAAATGTTTTTATTTGTTATTGATATGAGCTTTTAAACTAAAATGGCATGTTAAATGAAGTCTGAAGTTTGATGAGGGACTGTGAACTGGACCAACTGAAGGTCCCTAATTCTTGCTTTAGAGGTGGTAGCCTATGATAGCAAGCTGAAAGGGATGTGAGCAGATGTTAATCCCTTTACTCCTCAATTTTATCAGACAGAGCTGTAGCCTCATGACAGAAACACAGAATAGTGGGAGTCAAAAGGGACCTCAAGAGACCATCTAGTTCAACCTAGAGCAGGATTACCTGGAGTGAAACATGCAGGAATATGTCCAGGTGGATTGAAATGGCTTCGGAGAAGGAGACTCCACAACCTCTCTGGGCAGCCTGGTATAGTGCTCCAGCACCCTCACTCACAAAACGATTTTCCTTATGTTCAGGTGGAACCTCCTGTGCTGTAATTTATGCCTATTGCTCTATGTCCTGGACACCACTGAAAAGAACCCAGCCCCATGCTCTTGACCTCCACCATGTAGATAGTGGCAAGATCCTCTTTCAGTCTGTTCTTTTCCAAACTAAAGAATCCTAGGTCTCTCAGTGTCTTCTCATCAGATACTCCAGCCTCCTAAATGTCTTTGTGGCCCTATGTTAGACTCTCTCCAGTAGTTCCCTGTCTCTCTTGAGCTGGGGAGCCCAGAACTGGACACAATACTACAGATTATCCAATGACACCTGATTTAATCAAGATAAATGGATTCTTGAGATAACTTAGGAGTATTCATGGAAGGCTTCTCCCTTAGAAGTAACAAGAGTAGTTTGTTAGGTCATCTTTTTAATATTGTAGGATCATTAAAATATCTTTCATGACTAAAGAAGTGGGCACTTAACTTTTTAAAGTAAGTCATGATCTTGAGCTGCTGTGGCTTTTTAAGTTCATTAGTGTTCACTGTGGAAAGGAGGTTGCTTTCTGAGTCGTCAGCATTATGCTTGCAGGCTTCTTTTGGAACTTCCCAAACATGAAGCAACCTGTCGCTAGACCACAGAGAGAGAGTTGGATTTTTTTCACTTCTTGCAGGTGGCGTAGGGATGATGTGCTCACTGAGTGAACAAGGCAAGCAGTTGGCAGTCCAGGTGTCCAACATCTTGGGGATGGACGTGTGCGGTATTGACCTGCTGATGAAGGATGACGGTTCATTCTACGTCTGTGAGGCCAACGCAAATGTAGGTTTCATCGCCTTTGACAAGGCTTGTAATCTAGATGTAGCTGGTATCATAGCGGACTATGCCGCTTCTCTCCTTACCCCCGGTCGCTTGACGCGGCGCATGTCCTTGCTCTCTGTGGTGTCCACGGCAAGTGAAACTAGTGAGCCAGAGCTGGGCCCTCCAGCTAGTGCCGCTGTCGACAATATGAGTGCTAGCTCCAGCTCTGTCGACAGCGACCCTGAGACCACCGAGAGAGAGTTGCTCTCCAAGCTCCCGGGGGCTCTATTCAACATGAACCAGCTGTTAGCCAATGAGATCAAACTTCTTGTGGAGTGATGCCACGTGTAAATAGATGACACCAGAACTCTCTCTTGTAAAATTTTTTTTTAAAACCAACTTGCAATGCTGTTTATCAGAGAAGCTCAGAGGAGGGGGTGTTAATCAGGAGAGCAAAAGGCACGCTTACTGTGATTGCTGCCCCTACTTCTTTGCAGAACATAAAGTGGTGTCCATTCTTCAGCATCAGTTTTCTAATAAAGATGCTCAGTTTACAACCTAAGTGGGAATTTTATTTGGATACTGTTTTGATCCCCAGACATATTACAGTTCGTATGTGTTCACAGGCAAGCACTTGAAGTATGATTCATACCAGAATATTTTCAGAAAGCTGTCTGGCAGCTCTCTAGAAACTTCTGTGTATTACTGGACCAGTTAAGTCCATTCTACCCCCATATGGCTTAATCCTGTAAATTGCTGTGTGCCTCACATTTTCCACATGAGTTGAAGGTGTTAAATAGCAGATATCTGAACACCTGCAGTTCTTGCTCCTCTAGATGGGAGTGGGAAGTTCAGCATCGTTTTGAAGTCATCACTTTTTAACCTTGCAGGATATGGTCTTTCAAATGATGAGGCTGAGAAGTGTCAGTTGACTAGTGTGAGCTTTCTGTGCAAATCTGTCATTTGTGCCAATTTGGTATTAATTGGCAGGTTTGTGTCAATATTTCTTTATAAAGCTTTTGAAGGGGAATTTTAGTGCTTGTGTGTTTTCTCATTTCAAATCCTGATTTTGGATTGGAATGAGCAGGCAAATTGGTCATATTCTATTTGTGGCGGAACTGGCACGTTATAATTTTAACTCTTTTTTGCATGATTGGAGGAGATAAACAGCACTGTAGTGTTTGGCGTACGGAATAATGTTTAATGCAATGTGAACAAAAATTACACTAGTTTAAAGAAACGTGCATCAACTTGTATTTGTTAGTGTTTTAGTCTTTGAGAGAGATCTGCAATGTTAATGTTTCTTTTTCTTTAATACATGTTAGTCCAACATTCCCTTCTCTATGCCTGCATCTTTAACAGCGGCCAAAGTGAAAAACCACTGAGTTAAAGCCTTTTTGTTGGTGGGGCAGCATTTTGTTTATTTGTTTTTATTTTAATTTATGATTATTTTTGTTGGTGGTCATGGTTTTCTTGTTGGTTTGTTTTTTTGTGGGTTTTTTTGTGGGTTTTTTTGGTTGGTTGGTTTGGGGGTTTTGTTTTGCTTTGTTTATTTTTTTCTTTTGTCCTTTTTTTTTCTTTTCCCCTACTCTTTTGGGGAGGGGGGAAACATGGTATGGTGTGGAGGAGGGCAAAGTTGGTTGAAAGTGATCAGACATCAAGAAGTACTTTAGAATAAAGCTGCAGTTCTTACAGTGCTTACCAGGCTTACTTTTTCCCCACTGAAATAAAAGCTGTTGTTGGCAGAAATCCAAAGAGTATGACTGGGGAGAACTACTGAATTCTTAGCTTTAGGAAGCATGCGGCAGATTTCAAGCAGTGAAATTTAACAGCAAACAAACACAAAAAAAAAAGAAAAAGAGAAAAAGAAAGAAAGTAGCTGAGCCAGAATGAAAGGATAAAACAAATTAAAACAACTTAGGTCCACAAACAATTAACAAATTGATCCTGAACCTTTATGTGTGTGTGGTGTGAGTGCACACACTTGTGTGTGTTTGTGTGTGCTCATTTGCTTTTCTTTATTTCTTTTTGATTTTGGCTTTTTGTGTTAGGGCTTATTTTTTCCAGGCTGCCAAGTTTTCCTTAGTCCTTCTGGCCATGCGTTTTCTCATTATCCTTGAGCTGTTTTGGAGAAGACAACCAAAATAGATACCAAGTCCATTTTTTCATTCCCTCTCTTCACCCTTCTTTTCCTCCTCTTTTTCTTCCCTTTTCATTCCTTTTTCTTTCTCTGGGTTCATAAAGCCTTGGAAATACATGTATATATATATACACACACACACACACACATACATATATATATGTATAACAAGATAAACCTTTTAAGTTTTTCTAAAGAAAAAGTGAAGTTAAACACAATTGAAAAACCATCTTGTGACAATAGGCTTTGTTTGAAGGGGGGGGTTGTGTGTGCGCAATGCTACTGTTTTCTGGATACTTTAATGGAGCATGTCCCATGTACTCTGAGGCTCTGCACTGCCCACCTCTGTGACCCTTCCTCACCTCTCTGCTGCTCTGCTGTTTAATCTGCACTTGGACCTTAAACACAACTAATGGACACTATGCAGAGAGTCTTCAAGAGGCAATAAACAAAACAGTATTAACCTGCTTTATGGAGGTTTGATCATGCTTCTTTGTACAGTTTGATTTTTTTTAAAAATTTTATTTTTAAAGGAATGTAATAAAATGACTTTTTTTTTGTAGAATTAAATATTATTATTAAAATCAAGTGAAAGGTTGGCTGTTCGTTTTAAGCAGGAGACTGGACCATCTGGTCCAGCAACAAAAGGATCTTCAGCAGTAAAGGTATTTTCAAGTCTGTTCCTGAGCTTTCAAGCTCACAGGTTATATCTGAAGAATATAAAAGTCTTTAACTTTCATGAAGAGTTTCAGAATCAGAACATGAAACAGTTTTCTAGTCACTGAGCAGTAAACTTTCTCTTCCAAAGGTTCTTCTGGTCTTGTTTATGTGAAGGGGAATTTTGGGGGGTGGTGGTTGTTTTGGCTTGATTTAGGTTTTCTGTTGATTCTTTTGTTTGTTTGTTTGGCTGGCTTGAGCCAAACTCTGTGTGTTTTTCCTTTTGCTTTTTACTGGTAGATGTGATAGGATCAATCTTTCCACACTGAGCACATGTGGAATAATGATAGGGAGGGGAGTAGATGTGCAAGCTGGTATAGTGAGACCTCTCTATCACAGGAAACATCTTTTAAAGAAAAGGCTGGTAACTGAACATTGTAGACTATTCCTGAGTCTCCATAGTATTTTGTAGCTCATGGAAACTTTGCAGTCCTACCACATTCTTAGAATGTCCATCTTACATCTCACAGTAGTAAATTTGTGAAGTAAACATAAGATTTTTTGGCGGGGGAGACGAACAATGGATTGAGAGATTTACAGTTTGGCTCCCTTGGAATAAGATGCTCCTCTGTGGTCGGTGCTTTCTTTGCTCTTTTGGAGATAGTAGTCACGGAGGGGACAGGATATGAATTATCATATACATTTGTTTTCAGACACTGGGTATCGGTACTGTATGAAAACCTTGCTTCATTGGTATGAGTGGGGACACTCTTCCCATGCGTTTACTCCCTACTTATCCATTGCTCTTGAAATAGTGGAATGTATAGAATGGGCAAGGGGTGTGAAGGGGGAGTGTCTTGTTTTTACTTTAAGGGAAAAAGCACCCATAAAAATAGGCTGTAGTAAATAGGCAGTGTTTGCCACTGAAGGTGAACTTGCCACATACTAGCATCGTATATTGTGTTTCCTTCAGTTCTGTATGCTGAAAAACACATGCTGAACTTCCAGATAGTAGCGCTAACACTACCTCCCTACATGGGTTTGGAATCATGGTCTCCATAGCCCTGGATTACAGTAGTGCCAAAACAGCTGATAGTGGTGCAACTATCTTTGTATATTTTTATGTTAAAAAGGGGCCAGTTGCCAACTTCTGTTTGCAAGTATCTGATGGAATTTGTCTTTTGTAATACTGGAGATTTTTCTTCTGTTCAACTTACCACATTTATAATTGCTGTCTTACTGTATCAATGCAGAGATTGTATCTTTAATTGTATCTTTATTGCTTTAATGTGTGTTATAAAAACTTTCTCTTGGAATGTTACACCACTTCATCCGTAACACAATGTCAATGCTTGATATGTATGTGGACCGTTAATGTTTTTATTCTGAGCTGATGGTTAGAGCATTTTGATCCGCTTTGTATTTAGTAGTTAGGAAATAACCTCTGGATCATCTCTGTCTGTTTGATGCAAAGGAGATACTCCATCAGATGTCGCACTGGACTTCAGAATCAAACAAATTGAACTAGTGACGTTTGCTAAATCTTTTCACTCTCTTATTGTAAAAATCCTGTCAGTTAAATACATAATGGACCTTAAGGGCTTAGAGAGACTTTGAAAACAAATCACATGTGCAGTATCTTTCTCATGGCTTGCTCTTTTTGAGAAGGTTTATGGGCTTTATGGCTGGTGTGAGACACACGACCCACTCCTGTACTCTCTATGGAATAGTAGGTGCTCGGACAGGTAACTTCTGTTGCTACTGTCTTTTTAATTTTTAATTTTTTCACTATTTTAGGAGTTGTTTTAAACTGAACGCTGCAGGATTTATAAACAGGTGTTTGCTGCCTTTCTTTTGTTTCTTTCCGTCTTTTGTAAATGTTTGAGGGTGATTTTTGCGAGCGTTCTTATGGTGGATCTTGGCCTGCTGTTGGGAGGTCTCCAGGCCTCTCTTTGTTTCCAGTTTTTGAGTTGAAAAGGTTTTTATTTTGTTCATTTATTTAAAACAATGACACAAATCATGTGTAGATTTTGGGTGGGATTTGTTGTTGCTTGATTTTTGGTGACTTTTTCTCCCTTTTTTCTACAGAAATACATTCTAACAGTTCACACTTTGTTACTGTTCTTTGCAAAACTTTTCAGGAGCCAAAAAAGTCAATCAATCCAGAGAAAACCTTCCCTTCTCCCCTTTCTGATGGCGAGAGTGAAAAGTCCTTGAGAATGTTCCTTCCTAAACTTTTCCCCCCATTAATGCAAGCGGGTAAAATGGTAAATGCTGCAGTTTGGTGACATCCAAAACCCACCTATTGTCAGGTAAATTGACTCTTTTCTGATCTTACTGTAACTTCCATACGTTTGCTAACTTATCTGCCTTCCTTCTGTCCCATCAGTTCATTTTGGTTAAACTTTTGTGAATGATTCAGCGATGTCATTTAGAGAAAATCTTACTCTTATTCTTTATTTCCTCTCATACATGTTGGCCTTTAAGAAAACTCTCATTGTTCTTTGCTTTACTTGGGTGAGACAAACGCAATGTCCCCTCACGTGGGATCATTTAGTAATATGTTATTTCTACCTACTCTTTATCACTTCAAGGTAGTTTGCCTTCAGTTTTTTTGTTTAAACTTAGATTTTTGAAAGATCAATGACTTCCATTTACCAACTTAACATGAAATTTAACTCCATCAATTAGGAGTTTGTAGGTACAAAAAACTACTACTAATGTATTGAAATTCATTAGAGTAGGGTCTCGTAAAGAGGAAAGATCAGAGAATATATGTGCTAAAGACTAGGGATGATTATGTCTGGTTGTGGAGAACGAGGTGATGTGTTTTATGTCACCCTTAAAGTGTAAAAGTGCTTAAGATACTTATACCTTTCTGGTAACTCCATGCCTTAATCTCAAATCACTTTAAAGGTCTGGAAACTGAATATTTTTTTACTTTGTCTAAGGAGAATAATCTATTTTCCTCAAAAAGGTGACAATTTTATGCAATATTTTATTTTCCCTGACAACAGTAAAGAATTAGCTCGTTTCAGACTTTTTTTCTGTGTACTGTTTTACAGCACCATAAAATAATATACTTCTCATATTCTGAATTTATATTATTTTCTCTAAAACACAGCAAGTTTATCAGCAAAAATTACCATAAATTGCAGCTCAAATCAAGGTGGGAGGGAATAATTTTACAGCCAGTTATGCTGAGATAAGCCTGGAATTGCTCTGTGAAAGGCAGTGGAATCATACTCAATTTCACTGGTATAGCTGAGTGTATAATTTGTGTCTTCAGTTTTACTTCCAAGATAATTTACAGACCTGTTATACTTATATTTCCAATGCTTTTTCCTTTCAGACACACCCACTTCTTGAGTCTCAGCACTGGGCAGCCCTATTCCTTTATTTGTGTATATTTTTGTGCATCAGCTGCTATAGGAGACGGGTGTAACACTTTCAGGCATGTGGTTGGGTGTTTTTTTTGGGGGAGAAATTTGTGAGTTTGAATGTTGTCTTTAAAAAAAGTTTATTTTCCTCCAGTTTACTCTACAAATGCATATTGTTTCAAAGTTTTTCATCTCTAATCTTATTTATTTATATACATATATGTAGTGAAGATCTCCTTGATAAGAAAGGCAATATTTGTTCTTTGCAGTGCCTTCAAATGATCTTTGATGATGAGAGCTGATCAAAATTTACCACATATTGCAGAAGTTAATGTCTTAATGTTGCTTGAAAGGTGATTTTACAGATCATGCTCCTTCCTCTTAATAGAATGACTTTCAAACCCTCCTATTGTTTGTGTCCAGTGCTTTGCCTAGTATATGGAGGAATGTTGTAAAACTTGAATAAACCATGACATCTTAGACAAAGAATGATTATTATGTGCATGCTCAACAAGAACTTCTTCTGTATGCCCTTCTGCTGCAACAGAGTAATAAAACTGGTAGGTGGCAGCAGCAGCAGAAGAAGCTCATGTGACTGTGACCTGAGAAACCTCCAGTACTGGGGAAAATGGATTGAAAAATACTAACTGAAGTAAGTGGGATGGAGGAGAGTGGCAGTCCCTGAACTATCGCTTTGAAGGTGAGTCTAGTTTTCAGAATTCTAACCAACAAAAGACTAACTGCAGTATACTTAGATACATTGATGTATCTGATTTGGTGTTTGGTTTCATGTCTTCGATTCAACATTCCAGTTTTTCCATTGCCTGTATAAGACATAGTACGTCCATCCAAAAATTAACCTTTACCAAAGTTGCTACGTGTTTAAGAGTACAGGAAAATAATGCTGGAAGGAATTTATCTAATTAATTTAGTCATCCATTTCTCTTCTCTATAGGAAGATCAGTCATAGTTATCAGTGACATGTTTGTTTTAACCTGAGATAAAGGAATAAGAGAGGAAGATTCTGCAGTCTTTACCTATGGAAAAAGCTTCCTTACACTGGTCAGCTTCATGGGCTGAGAGCCCATCTACTTTTTTTCTACTTCCTTTTTTGCCCATCTGCTATCAAATGTTACATCATCAGAAGTCATTAACTTATCATTATCTTGAAATATTTTTGAGCATTTTATCACAGTGGTGATAACAGAAATCACATATGTGTATACATCTATTTAACACTTCACATCAAATGTTGATTCTTTTCAGTCTACAGTCTGGTGCCTTTGGAATGTGAAACATACCAGTATTGTCAGTGTGCATTCCTTTTGTGCAAGGAGCATAGTTTAAAAACATGTTTAATAACCCAGCAGCTTCTTGCTGTAGTGCCCTTTAAGAGCTATAAATTTTCACATGTTGTGTGATGATTGCTTGGTATTTAGGGACAACAGCAAAGATTCTCAGAATGTTTGTTTCAAAGTTTCCTGTATATAAAAAGCCTCTTGGAGACTGTCCATTCTCTTTCTGATTCCTGGTTGTTTTTTGATTATTGAATCAGTCATGTCAGTAAATCCAAACTTCTGAGTACAGAAGGCCAAGTACTGAGTCCTACGCTTTTGTCACAACAAGCCCATGCAATGCTTACAGTCTTGGGTAAGAGTAGCTGGAAAGCTGACCAGTAGAGGAGAACCTGGGCATGTTGGTCATCAGGCAGATGGATATGAGCCAGTGTGTGCCCAGGTAGTCAAGAAGGCCACCAGCATCCTGACCTGTATCAGGGATTGTGTGAACAGCAGGAGCAAGGAAGTGATTGTTGCCCTGGACTCAGCACTTGTGCAGTTACACGTTGAGACCTGAGTTCAGTTTTTGGTGCCCCAGTATGACAAGAGACATTGAAGTGCTGGAGTGGGTCCAGCGGAGAGCATTGAAACTGGTCAGGAGCCTGGAAAATGGGTCTTGGGAGGAGCAGCTGAGAGAACTGGGGTTGCTTAGTCTGGAGAGAAGGCGATTAAGGAGAGATCTTCTTGCTGTCTACAAGTACTTGAAATGAAGCTGTAGACACAGAATCACAGGATGATATGAGCTGAAAGAGATCTCTGGAGATTATCTAGTCCAGTGCCCCCACCAAAGCAGGTTGCACAGGGTGATGTTTAGGTGCATTTTGAATGACTCCAGAGAGGGACTACTTACCACCCCTGTGCATGCAGCCTGTTCCAGTACTCACCACTCACCATGTTTACATGGAACTTGATATGTTCAGCTTTGTGCCTGTCACCTCTTGTCTTCTCAGCACTACTGAGAAAGATGCCCTATCCTCCTGACACATTCTTTAAGTATTCATAAGCATTGATAAGATCTCCTCCCAGTTTTCTCTGGGCTGAAAGGCTCCAAGTCCCTTGGTTTTTCTTCGTAAGAGAGATGTTTCAGTCTCCCGTTGCACTACTCTCTGAAGCAGTTCCCTGTCATTGAACTGAGGACCCCAGAACTGGGCACAGATGAGGCCTCACAAGGGAGTAGTAGAGGAGGGAGGAGAGCCTCCTTGACCTGCTGGCTGGACTCTTTTTAATGCATCTGATGATGCCATTGGCCTTGGCTGCAGGGGCACATTGCTGGCTCACTGTAAATGTTTTTTTCCGCAAGCACTTCCAGGTCTTTTTTCCCAGATACACTTTCTAGCAGGCCAGCCCCCAGGCTGTACTGATAGAACTGTGTATTGTAGCCTCCCTAGGGTTGTTCCTTCCCAGGTTTGGAACTCTACACTCTTCCCAGGTTCAGAACTCTACACACCAAACTCTACTCCGCACCAAACTTTTCAGCCTGTCCAGGTCTTGCTGAATGGCAGCACAGCCTGGTGTGGTGTCAGCCACTCCTCCCAATTTTGTATCATCAGCAAATTTACTGAGAGTACACTCTGTCCCTTCAACTGTGTCGTTGACAAATATGTTGTCCTGACCCCTAGGGAGCACCACTATTCACAGGCCAACAACTGGACTCTGCTTTCACTGACCACAACCCTCTGAATTCTGTCCTTCAGCCAGTTCTCAATCCACCTTGCTATTCAGTCATCCTATCCACACTTGTTAAGCTTGGCTGTAAGGATGCTGTGGGAGACAGTGTCTGCAAATGTAGACAGCATCCGCTTCTCTCCCTTCATGAATCCATCCAGTTATGCCCATGGTAAAAGGCTGCCATGTCGGTCAAGAAGTATTTTGCCTTGGTGACTATATACCAGTATGCAGAACACAGCAGTAGCTTCTGTACTTCAATAAATGTTTCTAGTTCACTTACACCTAAGCATTAATTGATAAATTGGATTTCCTGTTTCTTATCATTATCTGACACAAAAACTGTGAACAATGCTTACATAAGGGAACTAAGCTAGATCTGAGATTTTGCTATTAAGGCAGCTGGTCTCCAGTGCACAGTCAGATGCCACTTCACAACTATAGACAACTGGCGTGCTTTTATCAGTAGTTTCTTACTTTTTCATACAGTCTTTAGAAGTCTTATGTGGACCAGAGGCTGGAAATCCTAGAACCGAGTTACTGTGAAGTGAAAACATTTTACGTGGAGATTTGAAAAGAGGTTTGTTGAATGTAATGGTGAGCAAAGTCTTATGTGTGAGGTGAAGCTCATGAATAAAGTTGGGTTTTGTTGTTTGAAATCCAGTCAGAGTGGAAATGTGAAAAAGAGAAAGTCAATTCTGGTAGCAGAGGCAAAGAAGTCTGAAGTGTATGTCAAGTCTGTCAGCAGAGAGAGAGTAAAACAGCTTTTGTTGATCTTGAGCATTCCCAGCTTTTTTCTTGTAAGGAGGGCTCTCACCAGACTTGCTGCATGTCATAAGCTAAACGTGCTGGTCTTCAGGGACTGTATATCAAGGAAAGCTGAAAAGCTGATAGAGAGCTGTGATAGGGAAACTAGCTTCAGCACTTGCCTACTAGATTGGGTGGTCATGTGGATTAAAAACATTTGTGCACTGAGTTTACAGGAGGGTGATATTTAGGAAGAATGGTGGTCATCTGGCCCCAAATGTGGGCTTATTTGATCAGCTGTGCTACAACCTGCCTCTCAGGAGAAAAGGAGGCTAATGGCAGACCACCTCAGTCTACAGCTATCTGAAAGGAGGCTTTAGTAAGGTGGGTCTTGCTCTCTTCTCCCTGGTAGCAAGTGATAGAATGAGATTAAATGGCTTCAAATTGCACTAGGGGAAGTTCAGATGTGGTATATTAGAAGAAGCTACTTTACAGAAATAGTTCTGAACCACTGGAATAGACTCCCCAGGGAGGTGGTTGAATCCGCGTCCCTCAAGATGTTTAAAAGGTGCAAAGAGGTGTTGCTGAGGGACATAGTTTAGCACAAAACTTGTCAAAGTCATATAATGGTTGGACTTTATGATGTGAAAGGTGATTCTGTGATTCCATTCAGTGATTCTGTAGCAAAGGATAGAGGTACAGAAATACATGTGAACCTTTTTAATGAGCATGAGGACCATTCTAGGTGACTTAGAGTGATTTTCACCCACAGCTGTCAATGTGTAAGATTATTATTCCTACTAAATGTGACATAGCAAAGCAGCCTGTTCTCTACAACACTGAAATTTGAACAAGGTAAAATATTCTTTCTTATCCCAGGCTTCCACAACTAGGAAAGGGGTGATATGTATGCAAAATGAAGAATGGCTAAGTCCCTTGGGCTGACTGGAAGGTGGATTATGGATTTGGCTGATAGAAAAGTTAACATTTACATTGTACCTAAGCAAGGTGTTTTTGAGGTATTTCTGTATCCCCTTTTTGTTCCATTTAGAAAATGTAGAAATGTTACTAGATTATACAGAGCCTCCATAGTAATATGTTAAGCTCTGCGAAACCTGTCTGGGAAAAGCCTTCATAAAGTTTAATAAGAATTTCTGTGTAAGCCTACTTCTTTATTTGGAGCCAATGTGTGTGTCACAGAACCACAGAACTTTAGAGGTTGGAAGAGACCTCCAGAGATCTAGTCCAACCTCCCTGCCAAGGCAGGATCCCCTAGGATAGTTCTCACAGGAACGTATCCAGGAAGGTTTTGAAAGTCTCCAGAGAAGGAGGCTGGGCAGCCTGGTACAGTGCTCTGTCACCCTCACTCTAAAGAAGCTTCTCCTTATGTTGAGGTGAAACCTTCTATGTTCCAATTTGTAGCTGTTGCTCCTTGTCTTATTGCTGCAGACCACCGAAAAGAGATTGGCCCCATCCAGTTGGTACCCACCCCTCAGATATTTGTATACATTGATAAGATCTCCTCTCAGTCTTCTCTTCTCCGGGCTAAACAGCCCCAGGTTTCTCACTCTCCATAGAGAGTACTCTGTCTTCATGTAACAGAGTTTTCTGTTTGTTTGTAAGGAAAGGTGTTTGGGGAATTAAATACACCATTCTGTTGCCCATTTCTACAGGAAGCAAAATGGCGGAGGGCACACCTTTAGTACTGTGTTCAGTTTTAGACCCCTCACTGCAGGAAAGACAGTGAGATGCTGAAGTGGGTCCAGAGAAGGACAATGTGAAGAGTCTGGAGAAGAGGTCTTGTGAGAAGCAGCTGGGGTTGTTTAGAAGAGGAGGCTTGCTCTCTACAACTCCCTGAAATGAGATTGTAGGCAGGTGAAGGGCAGTCTCTTCTGTCTAGTAACAAGTGATATGATGAGATGAAATGCCTCAAGTTGCACCAGGGGAAAATTAGATTAGATATTAGGAAAAAAAAATATTTCCTGAAATGAAAGAGTGGCCAGATACTGGATTCAGCAGGGAGGTGGCTGAATCCCAGTTCCTGGAAGTGTTCAGAAAAGATGTAGACATAGTACTTTGGGACATGGTTTAGTGGCCATGGTGATGTTTGGTTAACAGTTGGACTCTGTGATGTTAAAGATCATTTGTGATCAAAATGATCTGTGATTGAATGAAAGCAATTAAATTGCATAGGAAAACTAGTTTCATCTTATGATGGTTTGGGTGTTACCCCCTCACCCCGTTTTGGAAATCACCCAGACTAGACTCAGCCAGCTCTGGAAATTGAATGAAGCTTATATTTACAGTTTAGCACAATATACAAGCAAATATTTACAATATATACAGTGATATACAGAAATATGCAAATTTATAGGTAATACAGAAACACAACAGTCCTCTGAGAAACCTAAGTCCCCAGGAGGGACTCCCAACCACCCTCCCACCTTTTTCCACCCCTCTCTACCTTACCCCAGATGTTGCCTTGTGCCCAAGGAAGATTGGAGGGTCGTCCAGGGGGGTTAGGAAGCAGGTGGATTAATCAGAGAGATGGCAGGTTAGATTAGAGAGAGACAATGCAGCCCACAGCCCAAACAGAGGGCATCTCCTTTATCTGTGTTTGGATTCTTGCTCTTACACATCTCAGCAAGCCTATGAGTGAAGTAGACATCACCATTGTTTCCCTTTCACAGCCTGTAATCTAGTTCTTCTCACCAAAATATTCTAGCTTGCTTCAAACTAGCACATGTCTGAAGCCTGGTGTTAGCACTTACTGATGTCACTAGGGGGAAGACTTTTTGGTCTGTTAATAACAGGAGGCAAAGAAATGTGATAAAGTTTGTTGCGTACATTAAATGACATCTACTGTCATTTCATTTTTGCTCTCGGAACTCTTTGATATGCTTCTGTACAAGTATCTTGGTTAAAAAGCAGTGGCTACTGAAATGTTTCTGGTCCTTAGCACTGAGCTCAGTCGAAGAGGAGGCATAGGTGTGGAATGCTCCAACTGAGAATGGTCAGCCAGGCTAATCTGGGCCTTAACTAGAGGAGGACAAAGAGTTACAGTCTAACCTGGATTTTGCTGGTCGTATATTTTTATTGCAACATGCAGTAATAGCAGAAGTCTGTCAACAGTATCCTGTGTAGCTGACACTTGAAAGTGCTTTTGATCAATGGTGAGTTACAGCATTTCCCTTCTGCTTTGCATTTTCCACAAGTACAGCTACTGTGTTATGTTAATCTGCTTTAACGTAATACAATATATATAGAGTTCTCCAAATCAGGACTGATTTTTTGTTCTTAGACTGATTGCAATGTAATTAAGGTATTTTGACGCAGGAATGGAAAAGGTAATTGGATTTTTTAAAAAATAAACTCATCAGAAAAAGATTTATTGATCACACTGATAAATTTTCAGGGATATATGTTAATATTCAGAATTAGTGGGACAATCAGTTTTGTACAAAATTGCATTTGTTAATAGAGAGTGAGGCAAAACCCGTATTGTATTAGCCAGTAACTTAATTGTTGCTACCTCTTTGGCCAGTCACACATTTTTTTCTATGCAGATACCCTGTTTATGTTGGAAGCAGTGATACTACTGAGCTTCCCTGATGCTTCCTTTATCTGAGTCATAAAATACTTACATTCTAGGGAGGAAGGAACTGGAGAGATGACAGCTGTGTCACATGGACTAAACAGAAAGGTGCCATGAGACAGGGAGAGAACACTAAGCAGTGGCTGTAGACATAGGTATTTGTTGAACTATGTCTTATCAATATAGTGGGAGACCAGGAGTCAAGGGGACTGTTTCATTTATGCCATGATGAGGAGTGCAGTGTCATGTTGACTGTGCAATTGTAAATATTTCCCATCTGTTGTTTACGAGCAGTGTGGCTTACCCAAGGACACCTGTGCAATTTCACTTCCTCACTACTACCATGCAAAGCACTGTCTGCTTGTATTTCTTATTCTCTGGCTTCTGTTTGTTAGGTTGTGTTGTGTTAAGCCCAAAACTTGTATAGTGTTTTTTGATTTCAGGATTAGATCTGGTGTGCTTGTGTATGTATTTTCCCTTCTAACAAGTACAAAGACAACAGAAACATCATGAATGCTATGGCTACTCTCCCTCCCATCTTTTCAACAGTTTATGGAAGGCACATGCCTAATGTGATGCAAGAATACTTGTCCATGCCCAAACGGAGGTATTTGTTTATCTGAGGGCAAATACTGAAGCTTTTTCAGAGATAGAACTTAATCATAAAAGAGGCTGCTGCGTTTTGACTTTACTATATCTTTATACAATTTTTCTCCCACATGAAATGTTTCCACAGGAATGTAATGCTTGTGAAAGATGATGGATCAGCAGTTGCAGAGATTGAACTCCTCTACTCAAAGGAAAGGTAACAGAAAGTAGGTTTTACCTTTAGAGCACTACATCTCACTCCTTTGACCTGGAAAGGCCTTTCGAAGGTCAGAAGAGGAGTTTGGTACCTGTGGCTCAGTCTTTGATGCATCCGTGATGCATTTCTCAAGGAAGCCAGATAATAAGTTAGCCACAGAAATCTTTGTTTAATGAGATCTAGTTGAATTTCTGGTATTAATATTTTGTGGGAAATTACTAACTTCTTTAATGGTTTGGTTTTTTAGGTTTTATCTACACCATCAGGACGTCTTCTCTTTCCTCTTACTGGGGCAATTAACTCTTCATAACAGCCCCTTCACAATGAAGGGAAGAACAGATGGACCAGCAGCATGTAAAATGGGGTGGTGTCCACATTTGGGATTAAGAGTCATAATGAACACTCCTACCAACTAAGAGTCATAATGAACACTATCTTACCAACATGAAGAACTGAATAAAAGGGTTGAATTTGAACTCATGAGAGTACGAGGTTCTTTTTGGTATCTTCTGCACCAGTTCCCTTTTCTTCAAGTGCTGGCTAGCTTCAGAAATCGTTCCAGCTTGTCTAAAAGCTACAGCTAACCCAGAAAAGTAAAACATACTGGATATCTTTCATCATACTGGTCTTTTCTTCAGGAATTTCATTCCTAAGAGTGTTCTTCCTGAATGCCTTAGAAACCTCCCTTGCTTTGTTGTTAGTGAAACACTGTAAAGACTTAGACACATGCTGATGTTATTTTCTATAATGTGCTTATCTGACAATTGTGTTATAAAAGTGCAGCAAAAAAAGAAGTAAGATACAGAGTTGGTACATTACAGGTAGCATCTCTTGCAAGTGTAGGATATTAGCTTTTTGATAATTTTTTCCTTCTGTCCTTGAAATCCTGGCTAAAGAGGGCTGCAATAAAGCATTATTGAGCCTGAAAAATTAAATTTTAAAGAATTTGTGAAACAGAAGTGGAAAGTGAAGTCAAATGTAAAACATTTAGCTAACTGCTGATTGCAAGAGGAAGCATAAGGAAGTAAAAGGGAAGTATCTCCTTGGGCTTTGAATCTTGCAAGGACCAGGGAAGTGACTGTCAGCACTGGTGAGGCCACACTGTGATGGTTTAGGGGTTACCCCGCCCCTCCCACACTTTTGAATTTGCCCCAGCTAACTCAGACGGACCCTGGGAATATAGATGAAGCAATTTATTTACAGCTAGCAGGATTTACAAGCAGCTATTTACAATATATACAGTTATATACAATTATATACAGAAATATACAAAGGATAAACAACACAAAAGCACAACTCCCCTCCCAGAAACCTGAGTCCCCAGGAGGGGCTCTCAAACCACCCCAATACCTCCCCCCGGCCCTCTCAACCTTACCCCAGTTCTCAGGAAGAAGAGAGGTGCAGCCAAGAGGTTAGGGAGCAAGGTTAGTAGGAGCAGGGTTAATGAGATGTGACCAGGTCTAAGGCAAAAGCAAGAGTGAGAAACAAAATGGAGAATGTTTTCTTCTTCCCAGAGTTCTCAGTGTGACTGTGAGAGAAGTAGACACAATTGTTTTTCATTTCACTGCCCGTTATCTAGTTCTGTTACCAAAACATTCCAGCTTGCTTCAAACTAGCACAATCCACCCCTTGTCTACTTCGCTCAGAGTATTGCTGAGAATTATCCAATCTAATCTAAACCAATATTTACACTGAAACAATATATATACAAGTTCAGTTCACACTTCAATCAGATGTAGGTGATTCAAAAGCTCAGAACAGGGACTCCCAGGTGATGTTGGGTTCATGCTCACATACTGTAGATTCTATCGTAGATTCTCTCAGTGTTGGGCGCCGATGTTACCTAAAAAAGAAAACTCCTAACAGTTTGAATTTAAACTCTCTCAGCTAAGGTTAGATTTCTCTGTGGAATACACTGGATTTCACCATTCTCCTGCATTACCCAGTATGTATGACCAGGACCTTCAGCAGAAACCACCCCTCGGACAGGTTTCCCTTCACCCGAAGGAGAAAATACCCAAACAGTTTTCCCTAACAGATTCTTTTCATGTACAACAGGAACTTTATCACCATCTACTGTTTGGACCAAATCTGATTGTGCAGGTCCTGCTCTGTTTACTGAACCTCTACTATTTACCAACCAAGTAGCTTGTGCTAAATGTTTGTCCCAGTTTTTCAGAGTTCCACCCCCCATGGCTTTTAGGGTGGTTTTCAGCAAACCATTGTAGCGCTCAATCTTCCCTGAAGCTGGTGCATAGTAGGGTATGTGATAGATCCATTCAATACCATGCTCTTTGGCCCAATTTTTCACAAGATTGTTCTTGAAGTGAGTACCATTGTCTGACTCGATTCTCTCTGGAGTTCCATGTCTCCACAAGATTTGTCTCTCCAAACCAACAATGGTGTTACGTGCAGTAGCATGTGGAACTGGATAGGTTTCCAACCATCCAGTGCTGGCTTCTACCATCGTCAACACATACTGCTTGCCAGAACGTGATCGAGGTAAAGTGATGTAGTCAATCTGCCAGGCTTCACCATACTTGTACTTTGACCATCTATCCCCATACCATAAGGGCTTGATTCGCTTAGCCTGCTTAATAGCAGCACAAATGTCACAGTCATAGATGACTTGGGTGATAGCGTCCATGGACAAGTCAATTGACCTATCGCGAGCCCATCGGTATGTTGCATCTCTGCCTTGATGTCCAGATGAGTCACGGGCCCACCGAGCTAAGAACAGTTCACCTCGGTGATTCCAATCAAGGTCAATGTCAAGATCAGAGTTGGTGTCAACTTGAGCAATCTTAGCAGCTTGGTCTGCCTTCTGATTGTGTTGATGTTCCTCAGTGGCTCTGCTCTTAGGCATGTGTGCATCTACGTGCCGCACCTTCACTGGAATTCTCTCCAGTCGTGCATCAATGTCCTGCCATAGATCAGCACACCAAATAGGCTTTCCTTTCCTCTGCCAACCATTCTTCTTCCAGTCCTTTAGCCAACCCCATAGAGCATTGGCTACCATCCACGAGTCGGTGTAGAGGTAAAGGATAGGCCAATTTTCACGTTCAGCCACATCAAGAGCAAGTTGAACAGCTTTTACCTCAGCGAACTGACTGGATTCTCCTTCTCCATCTTTTGTTTTGGTAACTCTCCTGGTTGGACTCCAAACTGCTGACTTCCATATTCGCTTGTTCCCAACAAGACGACAGGAACCGTCTGTGAACAAAGCATAGTTCTTTTCCTGATCAGAGAGATCACCATAGGGAGGAGCTTCCTCAGCACGAGTTATTTTCTCCTCTGGAGGTTTGGAACAGTCTGTGCCTTCCGGCCAGTTGGTGATCACCTCCACCAAACCAGGTCGGTCAAGATTACCCATTCGTGCTCGTTGGGTTATCAAAGCCATCCATTTAGACCAGGTTGCATCTGTGGCATGATGTGGTGATGAACCTTTGCCCTTGAACATCCAGTTAAGAACTGGCAGTCTAGGAGCTAAAAGCAATTGTGACTCAGTTCCAATCACTTCAGAAGCTGCTTTCACTCCCTCATAGGCTGCTAGAATCTCTTTCTCAGTTGCAGTATAATTTGTCTCTGAACCTCTGTAACAACGTCCCCAGAAACCAAGTGGACGACCACGTGTCTCATTTGGAGCTCTCTGCCAAAGACTCCAAGTTGGACCATTGTCACTGGCAGCTGTGTACAGAATGTTTTTAATGTCTGGACCAGATCTCACAGGTCCCAGGCCCACTGCATGGACTACTTCTCGCTTGATCTGATCAAAGGCTGCTTGTTGTTCAGGTCCCCACTCGAAATTGTTTCTCTTACGAGTCACATCATGCAGAGATTTGACAATCTGATTGAAACCAGGAATGTGTAGTCTCCAAAATCCCACCACAGCAAGGAAAGAAAGTGTGTCCTTCTTACTGGTGGGAACTGCCATGGTAGAGACTTTGTTGATCACATCCTGAGGAATGTAACGGCGACCATCCTGCCACCGCACTCCCAGAAACTGAATTTCTTTGGCAGGTCCTTTGACCTTGTCTCTCTTAATGGCAAAACCTGCTTGTAACAGAATGTCAATGATTTTGTTACCTTTCTCGAAGACTTCCTCAGCAGTTTGGCCCCACACAATGATGTCGTCGATGTACTGGATGTGCTCTGGAGCTTTACCTTTCTCCAGTGCATTGTGGATGACTGAGTGACAGATGGTTGAGCTGTGTTTCCACCCCTGAGGCAAACGATTGAACTGATACTGGATTCCTCTCCAGGTGAATGCAAACTGAGGCCTGCACTCCTTTGCTATGGGAATAGAGAAGAAAGCATTAGCAATGTCTATGGTTGCATACCATTTAGCCTCCTTCGATTCCAGCTCATACTGGAGTTCCAGCATGTCCGGCACAGCTGCACTCATGGGTGGCGTCACCTCGTTGAGGGCACGAAAGTCAACTGTCAGTCTCCAGTCGCCCGTAGGTTTACGCACAGGCCAGATGGGACTGTTGAAAGGTGAATGAGCTTTCTCGATGACAGCCTGACTCTCCAATTGATGAATCAGCTGATGAATGGGCAACAAAGAGTCACGGTTAGTTCTGTACTGCCTATGATGAACAGTTTGAGTTGCAATTGGCACTTCCAGGTCCTCTATGTCATGATGTCCCACAACTGCAGATTCATCAGAAAGTTCAGGTCTAACAGACAATTTCAATTTACCATCCTCAATCTCTACAGATGCTATTCCAAAAGCCCATTTGTGACCCTTAGGATCTTTGAAACAACCTTGTCTCAAAAAGTCAATTCCCAAAATGCAAGGCGCATCAGGACCAGTTACAATAGTATGTGTCTTCCACTCTTTACCAGTTAAACTGATCTCAGCCTGTACCTTAGTTAACTCTTGAGATCCACCAGTGATTCCAAAGATAGAAATGGACTCTGTCCCTTTGCAATTAGATGGCAATAAAGTACACTGTGCACCTGTGTCAACTAAAGCCCTGTATTTCTGAACTCTTGAACTGCCAGGCCACCTAATGAATACATTCCAATAGATTTGGTTCTCTCCACTATCCCTTTCCTCCTCCTGGCTGGAGGCAGGGCACCCCTAATGCTGAACATGGCATGTAGGGTGTACACAGTGATTGGTGTTGTTGTGAGAGGAACTGCAACTGTTGGAACAATTGCAGTTGCCCTCGGGAGCTGAAGAAGTGACAGCTACTTTTCTGGCATTATTGCCTCTGTTTCTGCCACTCTGCAGATCCCTGACCCTCTTTGAAAGAGCTGAAGTAGGTTTACCATCCCATTTGTTCATGTTCTCCCCGTATGTGTCACGCAGAAGTATCCACAGTGACGCACGTGATTGCTGCTGTCTGGGTGGAATTTGTCTCCTCCTAGGCTGGAACTGCCTTGCAGGAGGTGGGCGTCTGTTCCTGACTGCAGAAACATGCACCCATTCAGATGATGCAGGAATAGTATCCTTTACCAGATTTTTGAGATCCTCCTTCAGTTCTTTCATAGTATCTTTAATCTCTGTAGTCATAGTTTTTATGGCACAGATTATACCAGAATGTGACAAGCTGTCCTCAATCTGCCTGAGCTGATCAGTGAATTCACCAACAGTGAAAGACCTTCCATTATCACTCCTTGCTAGAAATTTACTGGCCAAGATGTTAGCATAGGATGAAGGAGCAAGCTTAATCAGCTTCTTCATGAGACCTGTTCCCAAAGGAATATCGTCAGGCTCATGAGTGCCATGATCTCCATAAAGCACTTCCTTCACAGCAAACTCCTTCAGAAGCTTAATTCCCTGCTCAATGGTGTTCCACTTCTTGGCAGCCCATGGCAAATCATCTCGGGAAGGATATCTCATAGCCACAGCCAACAGAAGGCGTGTCCACAAGCTAACCCTACCAAGAGGACTTGCCAGGTGTTTGTCCACTCCACTCTCCTTAGTGAGTGGTCCCAGCTGCTTGGCAGACTTGTCTCCTACCTGCAGAGCATTAGCACCAATGCCACGGCATCTCACTAGCCAGCTTAGGATTGGCTCACCTGATTCCCTTGTGTATTCCTTCCTAACTTCCCTGACCTCTCTGAGTGGATCCTTGGAACCCTGGATGTCATCTTCCTCCTCTTCTTCCTGTTGTTGATCTGGTGGTGCCGGGCCTAACACAATCTTCCTCATAGCATTCCTAAACTCATTGGAACCATCCTCTCTCTTGGCAGCTAACCTCACAGCACTCCTCTCACTTGAGTATTGTTGTCTCAGCACATCTACAAGGTCTCGCAGACTAACTGCCTCCTCTTCCTCCTCTTGCTGCTGATCACCAGAGGTCCCATGTCTTACATCCTCCTGTGAACCACTCTTTGTCTTAGCTTTTGCCTTAGCAGGTGCCAGAAGGGCCTGAGCAGCAACAGACTTGGATGTGTCTGCTGGAGGATTTGAATCTTTAGGAGTCTGACTTGGAGGGTTTGAATCCTTAGGGGTCTGACCTGGAGCTTGTGAGTTCAAATCTGCCTTGCTCTTAACAGGAGGATTTTGGTTCTGGTCTGCTGGCTGGGGGTTTGAATTGGCTGAGCTGGTGTCATTAGGATTTGGACTGACTGGGCTAGCATTACCAGCATTAGTATTAGCATTAGTGGGATTATTTGCCTGTCCTCCTGGGATGCCTGCCAACCCTGACTTGTTTTCATTTTTACTAGGAACATTCTGATTTTGGGTACCTGCCTGTCCTCCTGAGGCTCCTGCTAAACTCTGCGGCTTGTTTTGGTTATCCTTATCATTGTTTACGTTAGTGGCAGGAACACTGGCCGTGTTCCCAGCACTTGGAGAAGGAGGGCAGAGGCTGGCAAGGGGGAAGCCGATGACTGTGTTCCCTTGTTTTGCTGTGAAAGAGACTGCTTCTGAGACACAGAATTTTTCCTAGCTCTTACAGAAGCTGGTTTTGAATTTTTCACCAATAATGCCAAAATTAATATGAAATTTAAAACTACAAGAGCCAGTATAATGCCCAGCAACCCTGCCATGCTCTGTTTCGAGTAGCAATCCTTGCAGGGATTTGGCATTTCAGTTTGGGGCTGGATGACCCTCATGAGAGCAGTAGATAAAGCAGACTCTTGATTGATTCTCACATTATTGAGAAAAACTCTTGTAATATCACTAGTAATATTCTCAGTGACACTAAACCCAGCATAACCAAGAATAAAATCACCCCAGCTCCAGAACATGTTTGAAAGCTTAACTTTAGCCTTCTTAAAAACTACATGAAGCAAGAAATAACCAATTTGATCTTTGATCCAATTGTACACAAAAAACCAGAAAACAGGCCACACAGCAATCCCCACCAAGTACAATAGCTGCTTGATTAGCTTCATCTTAATTCCCAGAGCTAATTTCCACTCAGTGAAATATCTAGCCCCACGTTGGGAAAGCCAATAAAAAATGTGATGGTTTAGGGGTTACCCCGCCCCTCCCACACTTTTGAATTTGCCCCAGCTAACTCAGACGGACCCTGGGAATATAGATGAAGCAATTTATTTACAGCTAGCAGGATTTACAAGCAGCTATTTACAATATATACAGTTATATACAATTATATACAGAAATATACAAAGGATAAACAACACAAAAGCACAACTCCCCTCCCAGAAACCTGAGTCCCCAGGAGGGGCTCTCAAACCACCCCAACACCTCCCCCCAGCCCTCTCAACCTTACCCCAGTTCTCAGGAAGAAGAGAGGTGCAGCCAAGAGGTTAGGGAGCAAGGTTAGTAGGAGCAGGGTTAATGAGATGTGACCAGGTCTAAGGCAAAAGCAAGAGTGAGAAACAAAATGGAGAATGTTTTCTTCTTCCCAGAGTTCTCAGTGTGACTGTGAGAGAAGTAGACACAATTGTTTTTCATTTCACTGCCCGTTATCTAGTTCTGTTACCAAAACATTCCAGCTTGCTTCAAACTAGCACACACACCTTGAGTATTGTTTTCAGTTTTGGAGCTGTCTCTTCAAAGAAAACATTCGAGTTGCCAGAGCACATTCAGAAGGCGGCGACAAGGCTGGTGAAGTGTCTGGAGAGCAGGTCTTGTGAGGAGTGGCTGGGGGAGCTGAGTTTTAGTCTGGAGAAAAGAAGGCTAACGGGAACCTTGCTCTCTACAACTTCCTGAAAGGAGGTTGGAGACAGATGTGTGTTCATATCTTCTCCCTAGAAATGAGTGATAGGACAAGAGGAAATGGCCTTCAGTTGCACCAGGGGAAGTTTAAGTTGGACATCAGAATAAACTTCTTCACTGAAGAGGCTCTCAGCCACTGGAGTAGACTCCCAAGAGAGGTGTTGAATCCCCATCCCTGAAGGTGTTTAAAAGACATACATGTGGTGCTGAAGGGACATGGTTTAGCACCAGATTTGGTAGAGTTACGTAATGGTTAGACTTGATGATTTGAAAGGTCTTTTCCAACCAAAACTATTCTATGATCCTATATTTTAAAGTTAGATTACATCACACTATGCCGAAAGTTAGCATAACTGATGTAAAATTAATATAATACACTTGACGTACAAATACCAGTGCTCTTTAGATTGGAAGATGAAGGAATTTATTTCAAAGTGCTCTGCAGGCTAAGACTTTAGCAAGAGGGAGGCAGTTGTTTTATTTTTAGAAGCATTTACACAACTGTCATCTACATGTCATTGTAGCAATGAGAAAGGCAAGCAGTTTAATGTTTAGATGTTTCTGGAGAGCTATTCAGTACTGTTCATAGAATCATAGAATCAACCAGGTTGGAAGAGACCTCCAAGATCATCCAGTCCAACCTGTCCCCCATCCCTATCCAATCAACTAGACCATGGCATTAAGTGCCTCAACTAGGCTTTGCTTGAACACCTCTGAGGATGGCAACTCCACCACCTCCTTGGGCAGCCCATTCCAATGGCAAATCATTCTCTCTATGAAGAACTTCCTCCTAACATCCAGCCTATGTGCAAGGTCAAGCTGAGACATCATCTCTAAAGCTGTAAACACTTCTGATCATTTGGATTTGAAATAGAATTCCTCATGCTGAGGGATGTCTTCTAGGATAATAGTTTCTCCATTCTTTGTAATAAACAGTACACAAACTCGTCTTCTGAAACGTGTTGAAGAGTGAAGGCTCCTTATCATCTTGTGATGATAAGGATATTTTTGGTCCTGTTTTCTGTATGCTTGTTACAGTTATTTATGTGACTGTGGAAATGAGGAGCATGACTGGTACTCTGTCCACAGAGGAGGAAACTGCATTTCCTCCTGCAGTTTCTGATTGATTGGTTGGTTTGCAAATCTTTGTGTTAAACCATGCTTCTGGTAGTACTGCAATACCTCTGTAAGCTGATGCAAGGCCAAGAAGATCAGTGGTACCCTGGGGTGCACTAAACATGTAGCCAGCAGGTCAAGGGTCACTATTTGTCACTCTACTCTGCCTTGGTGAGGTCACACTTGGAGTACTGTGCACAGTTCTGGGGTCCCCAGTTCAAAAGAGACAGGGAGCTACTGAAGAGTCCATTGGAGAGCTACAAGGTAATCATAGGACTGGAACGTCTCTCTGACAAGGGAAGGCTGAGAGGCCTGATGCACTTTAGCCTGGAAAAGAGCACACACTGAGAGGATCTTCTTAAAGCTTATCAGTATCTAAAGAGTAGAGGTCAAGAGGGCAGGACTGGGCTCTTTTTAGTGATGCCCAGTGATAGGACAAGAGATTTCACTGAAACATACAGGAAAACTTCTCTCCTATGAGGAAGCTGGAGCATTGTACCAGGCTGCCCAGAAAGGTTGTGTGAGATGAGTAAGTAATGCTGGGCTCCAAAATCATGTGGAAGACATTAAGAAGAGTTTTGTCCAAGATGGAGTCAGAACTGATGCATATTTTTCTACAGACTTTTTATAGAAGAAGAAAGCTGGGTTTGTTGGTGGTTTTTTTTTTTTTTTTTTTTTTTTTTTTTTTTTTTTTTTGATGTGTCTGTTTGGGGGTTTTTGTGTGTGTATGTACAACAGTGTTTCTGAAGAGTTCTTGGTTCTCCTAGTTCTGCCCATACTTTCCTCCCTGGAGAGACCATACAGCAGCTGGCGGAAGTGTCTGCTTCTTTCCTACAGACCTTAAAATTGAGGATGAAGAGGTGCAGAAGAATACAGTGATGAGCTTCCAAGAGAGAAGAGTAAGATGCTGCTTTCTAGCATTTCCAGTATACATCTATGCTCATCTGCTTAGTGGTGACAGTGCTTAACTCTCCATGAATAGGGAAGCAAGATGGGCAAGCAGGGAAGGGACACAATCCCTTCTGACTGTAATAGATCACTGATGGACCAGAAGTCATGTCTGTGGTTGGGGTGGAGAGCTTGAGCTTTTGGAAAAACAAAGCTTCCATGATTTTCTTGTACCTTCTTTCTAGCCTTGTGGCCAGTGCTGTCGCTTATTAGCCTGTCTCCTCAGTCTTCCTTGTAACATCATACTGTAGAGCTTTCCGGGGTTCTACTTGCAATGTAAATCTCTGAGAGAACTCCTCCATAAAATTCGGTGCTCTTTGCAGCTCAAATTCTTGTCATGGCTTGGCTTGGTGATCTGCGATTTTAGCTCAGTTCTTCTAATATCTCACATGAATTTCTGAGCAGGGAAAGGCAATGAGACTTAGACCTGGAACAAGCAAACCCTGAAATGGGAGAAGAGGCCCCATAGAGTCATACAATGATTTAGATTTGAAGTGACCTTTAAAGGTCATCTAGTCCAAATGCCCTGCAGTAAGCAGGGACATTCCCAACTAGAGCAGATTGCTTAAGAGTCCCAAACAGCTTGGCGTGGCGGAAAAAAAGGGAAGGAAATTTTCAGTATCTTAAGATCATAGATTTTTTTAAATGAGTGTGTGTAGCTTTTTTATTACAACATCAGCTATCATACTAGGTTGGTTTACTTGGTTGGAAGATATTAAGGAGTATGGCCTTCTTTAGATGCAGCCGGTGATTTGGCATAATGATGACTTACTAGCAGAAGTTTCCTGAAGAAACCCCTATGTAAAATTAAGATGATACCATTTGGATAAGGTAGGCCACATAAAATCCTTGTCTAGGTTGCTCATAAGTCATTCTAAAATGTATTTTTCCCTCTCTTTTTTGTGTTATTTAGATTTTCATGCCCACAGTAGTATTTCTTGGAGCTGCTTTGCATATGCAAATTTACAAGTTGCTTTTCTTCACAAGATTGTGGTGTACTCAGAGGAGGAAATTTTTAGTTGCAAGCTCATTTCAAAGCTTTTTTTCAAATACTGTAGCAGTTGTAATTTCAGTTCAGGTTTAAGCCCTTAAGAGCTTCCATGCTAGAAAATGTATTCTATGTGTGTCTATGACTTAGATGAAACTATAAAGTCAAGATCTCTATAAGGGCTTGTCACTTAAAGTTTCTTCTGAACAGTACATGCTGTGTTGATCATCCTCTCATGTACTGTTCAGAAGAGAACCTTCGGTGACAATCACTGGCTTTTGTCACCTTTATTTATTCCTCTTGAACATCTTGGACATTAGACATGACTCTTGCAAAGCATCTCCAGGCCCAAATTTTTCTGTAGTCCTCTTTAGACTGTCCTTGGAGAGTTAAACTCTTTATGGTGTGTAATATACCTTGTGTCTTGCTGCACATTTGCAAGTGTGGAAATGGGCTCTTTGGGCTGATTGATCTCGGGAAGCTCCGTTTGCCTATTCTATCAGAGGTTGCTCTCCAAGTTGTGACATAACAGCTAAAACAACCACAGAAGATACTCCAGTTTAAACACAAGGAGGTGGTATAAAAAATGGCATGTACTTCTTAGATGAACAAAGTCCTCGATCTCTTTCTTGTCACTGGCACTCTAAGAATAAACTATAGAGACACTGTTTTCAAGACTTTGGGTCCTTTGATTTCAAAATCGTAAGGATCCTTGTCTTTTGGCCATCTGAAAGATTTCAGGTAATGGGACTTACAAGCTGATTGAAGTTCATTCAGAAAATGCAAACAGCAATCCCCTGGGATATCTAGCAGCTTGCATATTTATGACAGTTTGCTTAGTTATACTTCAGACTATTTTAATGTCTGCAAAGTTAGAATATTAATTGCCAATCTACTGACAAGAATCTGGGAGTCCTTCTTATCCTTTCAGGATTGTAAAGAGCAGAAAAATGTTCACCTGTAAAGCATACTAGAGCCTACCAATCCCCCAGTCACATCTTCTGATAGGTGGAGTATCACCAAACCAAATTTCAGATGTCATGCAGGTGTTCAAGGACTGAAAACTATTAAGCATTGTTGTGTGAATCTTTAATTACATTTGGAAAAGAAACATTTTGTGTCAGAGACTGGACTGTGACATCCTTAAGCAAGCAGGGGTAATGAAACCATTCATGTTAGGAAGCTAACATGTCTTGAGAACTGAACATCACAAGTGAATACACTGGCTGTGTGTTTCTGCAGGGAGGGTGAGCAGTTGGCAGACTAACTAGTTGGGTGATTGTAAAATTCAGTGATGGCATAGCCTTAGAGCAGCTTAAGGTGGTTTGCAAAGTGATTCCTAAAGCTATCTCTAGTACTACAAATATGCCACAGGTATTTATCACTGAGGTGGACCTAGAATCATAGAATTAGTCAGGGTTGGACTAGTTCCAAACCCTCTGCCACGGGCAGGGACACCCTACCCTAGAGCAGGCTGCCCACAGCCTCATCCAGCCTGGCCTTAAACATCTCCAGGGATGGGGACTCAACCACCGCCCTGGGCAAGAACCATTCCAGGTTCTTGCCACTCTCATGCTGAAGAACTTCCTCCTCACGTCCACTCTGACTCTCCCCACCTACAGCTTTGCTCCATTTCCCCTAGCCTGTCGCTTCCTGAGAGCCTAAAAAGTCCCTCCCCAGCTTTTTTGTAGGTCCCCTTCAGATACTGAAAGGCCACAAGAAGGTCACCTGGGAGCTTCCTCTTCTCCAGACTGAACAGCCTCAGCTCTTACAGTCTGTCCTCACAGCAGAGCTGCCCCAGCCCTCTGAGCATCCTCATGGCCCTTCTCTGGACATGCCCTATCATGTGACTGGCTTGCAACCAACGTGAATTGGCGTTCTTTTTTTCTCCTGAACAGGACAGTTCCATCTTTTTCAAAGCTGAAAAGAAAGCATCTTAGATGGTCCTCACTTTTAGTTACTTTGGAGTGTTTGTCATTGGTAAATCTAATTCACAGTAGGAGAGAGGTACAGTAGGAGGAGAGAGCAATATCTACGTGGCACTAAGCAGTACATCCAATTTCTCAGAACAAAGTATTGTTGTCTAGGCAGGACAATTCAAGCGCTGTAGGACTTCAGGTTTTTCAGTGCTTGACACAGCCATTGTTCAAGCCAGTTTTTTCAACCTATTGTTTATTAATGAAGGTAGTTTTTAAGTATCTATTATTTCAGCTTATGAAGGCAAACTTTATGTCATAGAATCATAAAAGACCATCAAGTTCAACCATTATCCAACTCTGCCAAGTCTGGTGCTAAACTGTGTCTCTCAGCACCACATCTCTGCCTCTTTGAAACACCTCCAAGGGGCAGATTCAACAATCTTCTAGTCTTTCAGAACTCTTTGAGGGAAGAAGTTTCTTCTAATATCCAACATAAACCTCCCCTGGTGGAACTCAAGGCCATTTTGCTTGTTATTAGAGGGAAGAAACCAACACCCACCTTGCTGCAGCTTCCTTTCAGAGAGTTGTAGAGCATAAGGAGGTCTCTTTTAAGCCTCCTTTTCTCCAGATTAAACACCCCTAGTTCCCTCAGCCACTCCCCACAAGACCTGTGCTCTAGACACTTTACCAGCTTTGTTGCCCTTCTCTGAACTCAGAGCAGCAATTCAAGTGTCTTTATTTTAGTGAGGGCCCCAAAACTCAACCTAGTATTAAGGTGCATGCAGCCTCACTAGTGCCAAGTCAGTTCTGGCTTGCGCTATCCTAAGGGACAGATTTTTCATGGTCTACATGTTTGTAAGCACACCCTGTGGTCAATGCACATTCAGACTAAACCCCAAGTTTGTTCAGAAGCACAAGTTGATGCCGTGATTACTGCATCTTACTAGGGAATCCCCTCTGAAACAGTAACTGTTGGCCCTTGTGTGAAGAGGGCAGGTTTGCAAACTGGCAACAGAGTGCTCAGTGGTTCCTGGTTATCCACACTTGAGCATTTTAGTGGTACCAGTGCTGCGTAGAAGTCTTGAGTGTCAAGTATTTTGCTCAGACTGTAGAGAACGGGAAAAAAGATTCTAAGTGCCCAGTAAAGACTTATGAAAAAAAATTGCTTCCTTTTTGTGATCTGATGTGGATCCTTGTCTTCAAAACTATCTTTTGGGTTTGGTAATTCATTCAGTATCTCAACCCAGGATTTTATCTGCAGCTGATGTATTATTTGCTTTGAGGCAGAGAAGTACTTTGTGTTCAAATTTGTCTTCAAATCTATTGTCTGTGATCTCTGGAGTGTGCCTTTGTAGCTACTGTGTCCTAAGAAACTGTGGTATTATCGATACTTAGTTTCAGGCAAAGACTTAAATGAGAAAGAAGTGAACTTCCCCACTCACGATCATATCTCTGTCCTTTGATCATTGCACATTAGCCTGAGTAAGAAACTCCACTGGGCCAGAGTGGAGAAATCTTCCCCGTGGGATAAGGACTCACCAGCTGGGGACAAAAAGATTGCTAAGAGACGCAACAGTACACAGGCTCCAGACATCTTCATCCTTGTGGGGTGGAGGACAGAGTCGGAGGAAAGCTAAGGCAGGAACAAGGATATTCTCCTCTGCAGCACAAAAACTCTTTGCTTGCTATCTCCGTTTCCCTCTCATGACCACTTAGCTCTCCCAGCCTCCCACCCACCTGTCTCCCTCTTTAAATCTAGCCATTTTTTTCAGGTGTTAGGGCTTTTCTGAGGGAATGTTGGTAACACGGAGGTAGCTGATACACTGCTTCACTGGTTTGTGAGCAGAGTACAGGCGTGTGCAAAGGAACTTTTCTTCACGACAATCTGGGAATACACACAGAGAGCTGCAATACAGCATCATTCTGGCACACATACAGCTTCATCACTAGGGACTGTCCCCCAGGCTCATAGGAAAGGCTCTAACCTCTATTTTCCATTTGCTCATGAGAGATGGGAATGGTTTAGAGAAGCAGAAAATAAGGCAGACAGAACACAGTATCACAGTATCACGGTTATCAGCAAGGTTGGAAGAGACCTCATAGATCATCAAGTCCAACCCTTTACCACAGAGCTCAAGGCTAGACCATGGCACCAAGTGCCACGTCCAATCCTGCCTTGAACAGCTCCAGGGACGGCGACTCCACCACCTCCCCGGGCAGCCCATTCCAGTGTCCAATGACTCTCTCAGGGAAGAACTTTCTCCTCACCTCGAGCCTAAATTTCCCCTGACGCAGCTTGAGGCTGTGTCCTCTCGTTCTGGCGATGGCCACCTGAGAGAAGGGAGCAACCTCCTCCTGGCCACAACCACCCTTCAGGTAGTTGTAGAGAGCAATAAGGTCACCCCTGAGCCTCCTCTTTTCCAGGCTAAACAATCCCAGGTCCCTCAGCCTCTCCTTGTAGGGCTTGTGCTCAAGGCCTCTCACCAGCCTCGTCGCCCTTCTCTGGACATGCTCAAGCATCTCAATGTCCCTTCTAAACTGGGGGGCCCAGAACTGAACACAGTACTCAAGGTGTGGTCTAACCAGTGCAGAGTACAGGGGTAGAATGACCTCCCTGCTCCTGCTGACCACACCATTCCTGATGCAGGCCAGGATGCCAGTGGCTCTCTTGGCCACTGCTGGCTCATGTTCAGGCGGGTATCGATCAGCACCCCCAGATCCCTTTTTGTTCTGATCCCCTTGCCTCACAAGACGAAAGTAAAGAAAGCTGAGTGAAATGTGTTGCGGAGGGCAGTAATAATTCGTGGCCGAGTCGAGAATTTATCAAAAATAGATATTTTTTATTTTTACAAAACCCGCCCCCACAACTATATATACAAAGATTAATTTCGTTTGATAAACAGGTTGAGTTGCATGAGAATTCTACGAGGATACCATTAATAATCTGACTATATATATTTGGAAGTCAGTTTTTGGAAAAGGACTCTGCTATTAATTAATAGCGGTTTCTTACTAAATTAAGCTAAGCCAAATAACTCACTCAGGCTGGCTCGTGCAGTCGGTCTTCCTCCTCCAGCGGCTACAGGAGTCGTTAAGGGTCGTTAAGGGTCGTTAGGCAGACAAAGGTGTGCCTAACACCAAAGCAAGTCCTTTATCTCTCTGCAGTCCAGGCACAGGAGAGTGAGCGAACTCGTCCAGGCACAGGCAAAATCCAAAAGCGGGAACCCCAAAGGCGGGAAGATCCCCAATATTTATAACCTTGGCTAGACAAAGGGCAGAGTTACCACACTTTAGGCGCGAAAGCGCACGGCCAATCCCAGCCTGGCTCCAGCGCGGGAACTCACGGGGCAGTCGCCGCCCCCTTCTCGGCTGCAGGGCAGGCGAGGGGGGGGGAAACCAGGCGGCTTTTCCCCTTTCCCCCCGAAGTCCGGGCAGGAGAGGAATTTAGGGGTACAGGACTCCAGGACAAAATGCAAGACAATTCCACTGGGGATCCTCAGTATGGAAAGCAGATGCTGGAAAGAGGACAGACATTAATGAGCAAAATGTCATTCACAGTCACATTTTTAAGATGTGTTTCTAATTGATCTGCAATCTCACATTTCCTTTGTTTTCTGGGTAATGAACTCAGTAGCTAACTATGCTGTTTCTTCTTGCATTTCCTTCTGAAAAGCCAGATCTTGGCCACTGACAATGAAAAAATATTGACTCAACATATCTGTTCTGGATGAGGAGAGAGCAGTGGATAGTTTACCTTGACTTCAATAAGGCTTTCAATAATGCATCCCACAGCATTTTCACAGCCTAGCTTAGGGAGTGTGGATTGGATGACTGGACAGCAAGGTGGATTGAGAACTGGCTGGAGGACAGAGCTCAGAGGGTTATGGTAATTGAGCAGCATCTACTTGGAGGCCCATGGTAGTTGTATTACTCAGGGTTCAGGACACTCTTCTCCATTGCAGCCTTCCCTGCTTATATATTCCTAGATTCATAACACAACCGCTTTTCACTGTGTTTCCCCACTTGTGTCTAGGGCAGGAGGCAACACGTATTCTAACTTAGAGAACCCTTTCTTTGCTCTCTGTGTAACTGGTACCCATCTGCTGACTGGGAGGCCATGTTGAATCATAGAACTGTTTTGGTTGGTAGTGACCTTTAAGAACAGTGAGTCCAAAAAGCACCTGTTGTACAGCACCACTGATCCTCAACAACATGTTCCTTTTCAGTCGGAGATAGAAAATTTGGTGTCTCTTGTTATTTAAGAGTTTAAAAAAACCTCTTTTGGGGGCAAAGGTGCAAACATTCTGGCTTTCCTGTGACTTCAAAACTTGGACAATAGTCTGCTGAACTATGATCAGATGACACAACAACCCCATACAGTGCTCCAAGCTTGGGGAAAAGGGTCTGGAAAGCTGTCCAGTACAAAAACAAATGTGAGTGTTGGATGGTTGAATATAAGCCAGTGTGTGCTCAGGTGGCCAAGAAGGCCAGCAGCTTCCTGGCCTGCAGCAAGAACAGTGTAACCAGCAAGACCAGGGGAAGTGATTGTTCCCCTGAACTCAGCACTGGGGAGGACACACCTTGAGTACTAGGTTCAATTTTTGTCTCCTCACCACAACAGTGGAGCAGGTTCAGAGAAGAGCAACAAGCTGGTGAAGGGTTTGGGAACAAGTCTTCTGAGAGCAGTGAGGGAATTGAGGTTGCTTAGCCTGAAGAAAAGGAGGCTCTCTGCAGCTGGATGAAAGTAGGGAGGTGGATGTTGGTTTCTTCTCTCTAGTAACAAGTGATAAAATGGGAGGAAATGATTTCTGGTTGCCTCAGAGGAGATTTGGGTTGGGTATTAGAAGAAACTGAAAGGGTTCTCAAAGACTGGAACAGGTTGCCCAGGGAAATGGCTGAGTCTCCATCTCTGGAAGTGTTTCAAAGATGCAGAGATATGGTTCTGAGGGACATGATTTAGCACCAGACTGTAGAGTTGGATAGTGGTTGAACTCAAGGATATTAAAGGACCTTTCCAACCAAAATGATTCTATGATTCTGTGACAGTGAAATTCTATCTTTTGTGTGACTATAGAGGTGTAGTTTATGAGATACTCCCAAAATGGAGGTTATTAAGGCAATGCAGACATGTTTCATTATTGATGGCTATATTTGGTAAGAGATCTGTCCCTGTCCTTTGACATCTAGTTATTATTTACTTCTAAATGAGGCAAAAAAACCCAGGATAATTTTTATATCTGTACTATTGTGCAGAGTGAAGGAGTGGGACTGTGGTCAAGTTATTGTTCACTTATCAGCTACAGAAACACTTCCTAATCTTAGTCTCTTGTCAGCAAGCTTACAGGTGAGAATGGGACTGCTTGGCTTTTGCCTTTACCCTCCACTCTTTCCTGGTGCCATGGGAACAGAGATCAGTGAATTGTCACTCAGCTTGTGTGTCTGCTCAGGCTACCATATATATATATCAGCAAGGCTGGTTCATGCTTCTGCTAGGTTGTTGACTGCTCTGCAATGGGAATAAGATAATTTCCAATACATTATTAATCCTTGGTCCCTGGAATGTAAGAGATACCTTTCTTTGAGGTTTAATCAACCAGCTGATTTCTTCATCTTTCTAAAGGTAAGTTCCCATAAGACCTTCATTAAACCAGAGAGTGGTTTGGCTTGGAAGTGACCTTTAATAAACTTCTAGTTCTAACCACCCTGCCATAGATGGGGACACCTTCCACTAAACCATGTTTCTTAAAGCCTGACCCAGCTTGAATGATTCTATCCACAACTTATCTGGGCAACGTGTCTCACCAACCTCATCATAAAGAATTTCCTCATATCTAATCTAAATCTACCATCTTTCATAGAATCATAGAATCATAGAATCAACCAGGTTGGAAGAGACCTCCAAGATCATCGAGTCCAACCTATCACCCAGCCCTAGCCAGTCAACTAGACCATGGCACTGAGTGCCTCATCCAGTCTTTTCTTGAAGACCCCCAGGGACGGTGCCTCCACCACCTCCCTGGGCAGCCCATTCCAATGGGAAATCACTCTCTCTGTGAAGAACTTCTTCCTAACATCCAGCCTATACCTACCCTGGCACAACTTGAGACTGTGTCCCCTTGTTTTATTGCTGGTTACCTGGGAGAAGAGGCCAACCCCCACCTGGCTACAATGCCCCTTCAGGTAGTTGTAGACAGTAATAAGATCACCCCTGAGCCTCCTCTTCTCCAGGCTAAACAGGCCCAGCTCCCTCAACCTCTCCTCATAGGGTTTGTGTTCCAGGCCCCTCACCAGCTTCGTTGCCCTTCTCTGGACATGCTCCAGCACCTCAACATCTTTCTTGAATTGAGGGGCCCAGAACTGGACACAGTACTGAAGGTGTAGCCTGACCAGTGCTGAGTACAGGGGAAGAATAACCTCCCTTGTCCTACTGGCCACACTGTTCCTGATGCAGGCCAGGATGCCATTGGCTCTCTTGGCCACCTGGGCACACTGCTGGCTCATCTTCAGCTTACTATCTATCAGTACCCCCAGGTCCCTTTCCTCCTGGCTGCTCTCCAGCCACTCAGTCCCCAGCCTGTAGCACTGCTTGGGGTTATTGTGGCCGAAGTGCAGAACCCTGCACTTGGCCTTGTTAAATCTCATCCCATTGGCCTCTGCCCACCCATCCAGCCTGTCCAGGTCCCTCTGCAGGGCTCTCCTACCTTCCAACAGATCAACACCTGCTCCTAGCTTGGTGTCATCTGCAAACTGACTGATGCTGGACTCAATGCCCTCGTCCAGATCATCAATAAAGATATTGAACAGGACTGGGCCCAGCACTGATCCTTGGGGAACACCACTTGTGACTGGCTGCCAACTGGATGTGGCACCATTCACCACCACTCTCTGAGCTCTGCCATCCAGCCAGTTCTTGATCCAGCACAGAGTGAATCTGTCCAAACCATGATCTGCCAGCTTGGCTAGGAGCTTCTTGTGGCAGACAGTGTCAAAGGCTTTGCTGAAGTCCAAGTAGACTACATCCACAGCCTTCCCCACATTCACCAGGTGGGTAACCTGATCATAAAAGGAGATCAGGTTGGTGATGCAGGACCTGCCCTTCCTAAACCCATGCTGGCTGGGCCTGATCCCTTGGCTATCCTGTAGGTGCTTTGTGATGGCACCCAAGATGACCTGTTCCATGACCTTGCCTGGCACTGAGGTCAGGCTGACAGGTCTGTAGTTTTCTGGCTCCTCCTTATGACCCTTCTTGTGTATGGGAATCACATTGGCCAGCTTCCAGTCTTCAGGGACCTCTCCAGTGAGCCAGGACTGCTGATAAATGATGGAGAGTGGCTTGGCCAGCTCAGCTGCCAGCTCTCTCAGCACCCTAGGGTGGATCCCATCCGGTCCCATGGACTTGTGAGGATCCAAGTGACTTAGCAGATCCCTTACTGCTTCCTCATGGATTAGAGGGGGACTGTACTGGTCCCTGTCCTGGAGACAACCTGTCCCACTAGTGAAGATTGAGGCAAAGAAGGTGTTAAGCACCTCTGCCTTTTCCTCATCCTTTGTCACTATGTTCCCATCTCTATCTAGTAAGGACTGGAGGTTGTCCTTGCCCCTTCTCTTGCCATTCATATATTTAAAGAAACACTTTTTATTTTCCTTGGCAGCCGTGGCCAGCCTGAGCTCCAAGTGGGCTTTTGCCTCTCTAATTTTTCCTCTACAAGACCTAGCAACCTCCTTGAACTTCTCCTGGGACACCTCCCCTCTTTTCCAAAGGTGATACACTCTCTTTTTAATCTTTAATTCCTTCAGCAGCTCCCTGCCCATCCAGCCTGGCTGCCTCCCTCGTCGGCTCATCTTCCGGCTCAGTGGCACTGCCTGCTCCTGTGCCTTCAGGAGTTCTTTCTTGAAGCAGGTCCAACCTTCCTGGACCCCTTTGTTTCTAAGGGCTATTTCCCAAGGAACTTTCTGAATTAGTTCCTTAAATAGGCTGAAGTCTGCCCTTCGGAAGTCCAGTGTGGAGGTTCTGTTGATGCCCCTCCTGGTTTCTCCATGGATTGAAAACTCTATAATTTCATGGTCACTGGACCCCAGGCAGCCTCCAACCACCACATCCCCTACCAGCCCCTCTCTATTTGTGAGCAGCAGGTCAAGCAGGGCTGCCCCCCTGGTAGGCTCATGTAACAGCTGGGATAGGAAGTTGTCTTCCACACATTGCAGAAACCTTCTAGACTGCTTCTTCTCTGCAGTGTTTAAGTCCCAGCAGATGTCTGGTAGGTTAAAGTCGCCCACCAGAACAAGGGCAGGTGATCTTGAGGCAGCCTCCAGTTGCTTAAAGAGTAATAAATCAACCTCTTCTTCCTGGTTGGGTGGTCTGTAACAGACTCCAACCAGGATATCAGCCTTGTTGGCCTTCGCCTTAAGTCTCACCCATAGTGACTCAACTTGATCATCTTTGATTTCTACCTCCACGACATCCAGAGCATCCCTAATATACAGAGCCACTTTAATTTTAAACTTTTGCCCTTTGTCCTGTCAGTACAGGCCCTGGTAAAAAAGGCCTTTTTTCTTTCTTACAAGCTCTCTTTAGCTATTAAAAGGCTGCAATAAGGTCTCCCCAGAGCCTCCTCTTCTCTAGGATGAATAACCTTAACTCTTTTTTTTTGTGAAAAGCATGGAATGCTGCAGTTTTCAGGATTCACACCTATTCCTTAGAGAGAGGTTCATGGCTCAGCTGTGGTTTGAGATCCTTCTTCTGAAGGTTTGCAAACTGCTGTGGATGTTCCATGATTCTCCAAAGCTTAATTCCAATTAACAAATGCAAAGCCTACAGTCTAAAGTCATGTAGGAGATTTCTGGGCAAAAGCTATGGAGGATTTGCAGTTTGTTGAATGGTCTTGGTGTAGGAGCCAAGTATTGAGAGGGGAATAGAAAAGTTTACGCTATGCTGCCTTGAAACTTTCTGACCCAGTTCCTGCTCTTCCTGCTGTGTTTGTCCAGGTGTGTTCTCAGGTCCTTGCTTGGCTTCAGTGCAATGGGCAAATTCTGCTGTCAAGCAAGAATCTGCCTTGACATTATGGAGAGATTATTTCACAGAATTATAAAAGACCTTTAAGAACACTGAGTCCAACAATTGTCTAACTCTACCAAGTCTGGTGCTAAACCTTGTCCCTCATCACCACTTCTCTGCCTTGTTTAAATGCCTCTAGAAATGGGGATCCATCCACCTTTCTGAGCAGCCTATTCCAATGTTTGAGAATACAGTTTCTTCTAATACCCAACCTGGTGCAACTTGAGGACATTTCCTCACATCTTAGCACTTCTTAATAGGAAGAGGAGACCAACCCTCACCTCACTGCAGACCTCCTTTCTGGAAGCTGTAGAGCAAGAAAGTATTCCCTCAGCCTCCTTGTCTCTAAGCTAAACAACCCCAGTTCACTCATCTGTCTTCACAAGACCTGTTCTGTAGACCCTTTATCCTCTTCACCAGCTTCTCTAGACCCACTCCAGCACTTACTTACACATTTTTCTTGTAGTGAGGATCCAAGACTGAACCCAGTACTCAAGGAAGTCTATCACATCCCTGGTCCTGCTGGTCACATTTTTCCTGCTGCAGACCAGGATGGTGTTAACCTTCTTGGCTACCTGGGCACCTGCTGGTTTGTATTCAGACCTGATTCAAGAGACTTCATTATTTTGTTGGTGCTACTCTGGTTGCAGAAACATGGCCTCATAGATATTGATGAACCTTGGATGGATCATGAAATAGTCTCAAGGCAAAAGTCTGCTTCACTATCAGAACAGAAGGCTATCAGATTTCATTGTTTCTGAAGGTGCTACACAGGGGATTTAAAATGTGTGTGTAAGAGGCGAGCTGGAAGTGTCCATCCTTAGGTTGATGTGCCTTTGCAGCCAAGAAGGCCAACAGTATTCTGGGACGCATCAAGAAGAGTGTGGCCAGTAGGCCAAGGGAAGTTCTCCTCACTCTCTACTCTGCTTTGCTGAGGCCTCATATGAAATACTCTGTCCAGTTCTGGACTTCTTCAGATCAAGAAGGACAAGAAACTGCTGGAGAGAGTCCAGCAGGTGGCCACTAAGAGAATGAGGGAACTGGAACATCTACCTAAGAGGAGAGCATGAGAGACCTGGAGCTCTTTAGGTGTGAGAAGATTGAGAGAGGACCTTCTTAATGCTTGTTAATAGCTGAAGGGTGGAAATCAAGAGGATGGAGCCAGGCTCTTTTCAGTGGTTCTCAGTGATAAAACAAGGGGAAGTAAGCATGAACACAGAAGAGAAGGAAAAACTTCTTTCTTGTGAGGGTGCCAGAGCACTGAAGCAAGCTGCCCAGAGAGGTTGTGGAGTCTCCTCTAGAGACTTCGAAAACCCATCTGGATGCACTCCTGTGCAACCTGATCTAGACAAACCTGCTTTAGCAGTGGGAGTTGAGCAAATAATCTCCAGACAACCCTTCCAACCACTACTGTTCTATGATTCCGTGCTTAGGAGAATGAAGTCTGACTGGCAGGGTAAGCAGTGCTGGAGGCTTTAGGCCTGTGTGAAGCTAATGATGAGTTTGAAGAGAATGAAGAATGATTCAGTTGCTTTGAATTTTCCTGCACTTGATGCTCTCTAAAAGATGAGTTGCTTTACAGAAACCAGTTATTTTCTCCTCTTTGGTTTCGTGCCAAAGTGCTCTGCAGACACCAGTGCTTCCCCACTAATGTTCTCATACAGAGCCTTCATACTATTGCATTTGTTTTCTTTGAAGCTACTAAACCATAGGAGTGATTTCCAGCATGCCATTGCTCCTAGTCCTCATCCTGAACCATGGAAGATGTCTTTCATGACTTTAAGTGTGAACTTTACCAAGTCTCCTTTTCTTCCTTTTTTCATGTTCATGATGATCTTAAAGGACTTTTCCAACC
Organism: Pogoniulus pusillus; assembly: GCF_015220805.1. NCBI lineage: Eukaryota > Metazoa > Chordata > Aves > Piciformes > Lybiidae > Pogoniulus > Pogoniulus pusillus. Next base: position 19,358,015 of record NC_087268.1, on the reverse strand, counting down.
TTAATGTGGCTATGACTTTTTTATTCAAGTTACCTGTGGAGGTCAGGTATCTATGGTTTTTGCACTGCCAGTATCTGCAATGGCTTTTGCTCCAGCTGAACAGTGTGTTTTCAGGAGCATTAGCTTCCTTACTCCCCATGGAACTCTCAGCTCAGCACTTCTGTCACCAGGTCTCTTGGAAGAAGAGACCAGCAGAACTACAGATTGCTTTGCTGTGCTTTCTCTCTGCCAGACTAGAACACCTGTGTAGCTGTCTATCACTGCCTTGAATGTAGATTCTTCAAATGTAGGTTTCTGTGACCAAGAACCAGGTTTGCTGAAGCCAAACAAGGAATAGAGAACACACCTGAACAAACATGGTAGAAGGAGCATAGTGGGACAGGGTCAGAGAGATCTCCCTAGTGCTGACCTCAGTACATGCAGCTCCTATCAGGAGAGGAAATCACAGGGTTTTGACAAAAAAAGTATTAGTTTGCCTGTTCTTCTCAGTGGCATGGTGTTCCTTCACAAAGAGACAAGAACAGAGAGCTTGTGTTTGTATAATTAAGAATCATAGTATCAGCCAGGTTGGAAGAGACCTCCAAGATCATCCAGCCCGCCCTAGCACCCAGCCCACCCCAATCAACCAGACCATTGCACTAAGTGGCCCATCCAGGCTTTGCTTCAACACCTTCAGGGACAGCGACTCCACCACCTCCCTGGGCAACCCATTCCAATGTCAATCATTCTCTCTGGCAAGAACTTCCTCCTAAAATCCAGCCTAGACCTCCCCTGGCACACCTGAGACTGTGTCCCCTTGTTCTATTGCTGGTTGCCTGGGAGAAGAGGCCAACCCCACCTCAGGTAGGAGACAGCCTCCCTTCAGGTAGATGTAGATAGCAATGAGGTCTGCCCCGAGCCTCCTCTTCTCTAGGCTGCATACCCTCAGCTCCCTCAGCCTCTCGTCACAGGGCTGTACTCCAGGCCCCTCACCAGCTTTGTTGCCCTTCTCTCTCTCAACATCTCTCTTGCATTGAGGGGCCCAGAACTGGACACAGTACTCAAGGTGTGGCCTGACCAGTGCTGAGCACAGAGGCAGAATAACCTCCCTTGTCCTGCTGGCCACACTGTTCCTGATCCAGGCCAGGATGCCATTGGCTCTCCTGGACACCTGGGTACACCCTTGGCTCGTGTTCAGCTACTGTCTACCAGCACCCCCAGGTCCCTTTTTTCCTGGCTGTTCTTCAGCCACTCAGTCTCCAGCCTTCAGCGCTGCTTGGGGTTGCTGTGGCCGAAGTGCAGAATCCTGCACTTCGCCTTGTTAAATCTCACATCTAGTCTTCCTTCCCTAGGAACCTAGGACTGCATTCAGACGATGTCAAAGATGAATTTTGATATCAGTTGGGATATCTGGCCTCTGGCCAGTCATCTCAATCATCTGAGCAGGGAAATATTCACCAAAGACAGTGCTAGTACCAACGGCTCCTGCGTGTAACATACAGGCACCATAGAATAATAGAATCGTTTCAGTTGAAAAACACTTCTAAGATTGAGCCCAACTGTCACTCCAGCATTATGATGCCCACTGAGCCATGATGCCCGCTGAGCCATGTTGCCAGGTGCCATGTCTACATACTTTTTTTAACACCTCCAGTGACTCCACTGCCTCTTTGGAGAGCCTATTCCAGTGATGCAGAATGTTTTCAGTGAAGAAGTTTCTTCTAACAGCCATGCTAAAACTCCCCTGGTGCAACTGTGAGAAAAGACCAAATCCCACCTTGCTTACAACCTCCTTTAAGGGAGCTGTAGAGAGTGAGAAAGTCTGTCCTGAGCCTCCTGTCCTCCAGATCAAATGATCCCAGTTCCCTCAGCTGTTCTTCACAAGGCCTGTTCTCCACACCCTTCATGAGTTTCCTTGCCCTTCTGCTCCAGCACCTCAATGTCTTTCTTGTAGTCAGTGGCCCAGAACGGCATACAGTATTTGAGGTGTGGCTTCGCCAGTGCTGCAGGCATCATTCATGCTTGTTTTTGAGTGGCCCAGTGATTGAGATAAAATGGAGATCAGTCTTCTCAACGGTAAGAAGAGTATGGAGAGCATTGAGAATAGCAATTACAAGGTAGCTGGGAATTTCTAGGCAACCTCGAACCTCATCTGGGGACCCAGATATGGAGAGCTGAGGCAGCACCAGTGCTGTTGAAGAAGACTGGGAAATATTCCAGGAACAGGTCTATAGCTGTCTCACCTTGGACTAGCTAACACACTCACACTAGTCTCTGAGCAGGGGGATTGGACAAGATGATCTCCAAAGGTCCCTTCTATTCTATGATTCTATGTGGTTTTTGAGTTGATGCCATCCATATACAGCTCACAACAGGCAGCTTACTTGGTGACCGTGCTTTTCTGGAGGCCAAACTGGTTAAACAGTGTGATGCTTCACCCTTCTGTACAGGCTATCATCAGTGCAAGAGAAATATCCTGTGTGCTTATTTTGCAAATTTTAATCTGGCTGTCAGCTTCAAAACCAGAATTGAATGGCTGTATCCCTGTACTTTAGACCTTTCAGACCTAAACATGAGCAATGTGGAACAGAAACCAGTTTCTGAGGCCCCCTTCTTGCTAAAAGGAGCTGGCAGAGACTTTTGTTGACCAGTATATTCTCTCACTGTATACAGGGAAGGAAAAAGCAAAGTCATTAGCTCATTAATAGTTGCTGGCTGATGGTGGTATTGTTACCCTACTTTCTTGTGTAGATATCAAGATTTGCTCCCATTCCCCAGACAAATAGCCTAAGGAGGTCCACATCCACATAGTCAGATCCAGCACTACTGAATCTATGTCCTGAATGACAGCACTGCCTGCTGTGTGCTGGGGTCAGCTCTTGCTACTGGCTGCACAGCAGCAATCCATCTCCACATGAAACAAAAGGATGCAAGTTAACAAGTGATCAGGACCTGGCCTGGGTCACTGATCAGCAAACCTTCCCCTGATTTTTTTGTTTTTTTTTTTTTTTTTTTTCCCATGAAAAGTCCATTTGGTCAGATGTCTTCATGGCAGCCTTGCAGGAGGGAATGTTCTGAACCAGTGGCTGGCAGCCCATGCTGCTGCTATTGGCTAAGGGGCACTTGGCATGGTACGCACACCTCTACTGCTGCCTGAGTATAATCTCAGGAGGACTGAAAAGGTGGGGAAAGGCTGGCTCCTCCCCCAGCCCACCTCTTCATTTAGGCTGTGCTAGAAAGAAATTACACCTGTAAAAATAGCCTCATTAATTTCAGAAGAAAAAGACCATTGGAAACAAGGCAGCAAGAGTCCCCATGATGAGGATAGCTGTCCTCCTGAGCCTTCTCCTCCGCATTGCAGCTGTGTTTCACCAACTGTGAGTGATGCTGAGCTTCTGTTTCAGTTTCTTTCACAAAAGCATAGGTGTAGGTAGATAGACTGCAGTCCATGCTCTCATGCTCTGTCAGCTCTCGTGCTTTTTTCCCTATCAGGCTGCACCAAAGGATAGCCATAGCTTTGCCTCTCATGTGTTAGATTGACTCTTAGTTAAAATACAAGCCAGCTTTTTGCAACACTTAGGCCATGAGATGTTTGTTTCTGTAGTTGCTGTGCCAGATCAAATTGCTGGTGCCTACACTACAATGTTATGAGGCCACTTCTGAGGACTGTGAGGGATGTTTTGGGGGAGTTCAGGGGATGACTGGAGTAAGGGATTTAAAAAAGATGAGATAACACCTCTGATGCCTTCTTTTTCCTGGCACAGACATTACTTGGTGGTGGTTCCTGCAGATCTCCGCTACCCATCCACCCAAGTTGCCTGCCTCCATATCACCTGTTATGAAGTGAAACTTCAAGTGAATCTGATCCTGGAGCACTCTGCAGGTCGTGAGCTCTTGGTACAAGAAACCATCCAGAAGGAGAAGACTTTCATGTGCACCAAGTTCTGGGTGAGCTACCCTAGGCAAATGCCATCACTGATCTTCCCTTCAGGAGCTGCAAATCTCTTGTGTTACTCCCTAACCAGGCATGGCAGGGTCTACTTTGCCTTGGAGTGAGCCTGCTAGGAAGTGTAGTGGATGGTGCCTAGCAGTGTGTAGCCCAGCACAGTATCTCTTGATCATCACTGGATAGCCCTTCTTGAATCTAATTTTTAAATCGAAGTTAGACTTTTTTAACATGCACTGCACATCTAGATACATAAGAAGAACTCAGATGAAGCAGCTTTAGCTCTTCTCTGATGGACTTGTACAGCTCCACAGCTAAAGCCTGGGGTTTGCATGACAGACTGCAGTTTCTGTAGGACCCAAAACCAGGTAGCAGCTCAGCTCTTAGGAGCTGCTGAAGAGCAGCTGGATGGAAAAAGATGTGTTTTTTAAACAGCACTGAGCTTATGCATTGTTAGTGACACAGTTTATATTGAGGCTGCTGGGGTCTTTGTCTGCTGGATTCAGGAAGACCCTCTTGTTGTCTTTTTTAATCTGCCTTTCATGTTTGTGCTTACCACATCTCACCTTCAACCCGGAAGTGTCAGGCACCCCCTTGTCACTACAGGTGAAAGTCCTTCACCAGGGGGAAAAGGACAGATTCCATGACATGCAGGGTCTCCTGTAGGACTTATTGAGATCTGGATGTTATCTGGACCCAGACATTGAAGAGGATATCCTGGGGACAGATGGAGGGGAACTGGTTGGTTCTTCACTCTCAATTCCTGCTCAGGGCCACCGAAGATTATCTGGGGGCTGCATGCTCTCCTCTTTGTGTCTGTATAGGTTGCACCTCCAGCTGTTGGCACAGAAGAGATTGCCACTATCAAACTGATCATCACAGGCAAAGGGATAAGTATTGAGGAGAAGAAAAAAGTCCTGATCCGTAAGGCCAGCCATGGCACTTTCATCCAAACAGACAAGCCCATCTATCAACCAGGGCAGACAGGTGAGAGCTGCAAATAGGAGCAACTGTGGGCCCTAAGCTTACTGCTGGGGAGACCATGTGAAAAATCTGTTATTGCCTAAAATTAATGGATATCTCTATCAGAAGGCCTTGAAGCAACGTGTCCTGTTGATGTGATGTTTTCAGTCTGGGTAGTGGTGACTGTGAAGTCGCAGGGGGCAGTAGGTCATTGTCCATGTGCATTGTGTATGTGAACGTCCTTGTCAGATGTTATCACAAATGTTTACAGAATGGGGACAAGAGCAGGGGAAACATACAGAGCAGGGATCTATAGGGAATGATTGAGATCTGGTAAACATATTCCCTGATTTCCTTGCCTTCAGTGAAATTTCGCATTGTGACCCTGGATGAGGAATTCAATACACTCAACAATTCGGTAAGCCATGACTGTGGGGGTTGCGGATAAGGTCACCTTCTTCCCCATGTAGATCCTACTTCCTTTCTACTCTGCTCATCTGCCAAAGATCTAACGACTCCACATTAATCCCTGGGCTGTGCTTGAAGAGTGGCCAGGGTAGAATAGTCACTCAAGTTAAAGCTGGTACCTCAGCAAGATGGCAGAGGCTTACATGTCTCTTGCTTCTCTTGGTAAGATGATCATGCAGGAACAAGCAAGTGACATACTGATTTCTTATTCAAGAGTTTCTGCAAGTGAGGTTTTCCTGGGGATGTGTTGGGGAGAGATGCTCTTAATCTGGCTCCTAGGAGTTGGAAAATGGGAAATTCTGATTAGACACTAGGAAAAAGTTGCACATTGTGACAATGATCAGATATTGAAATAGGTGGCCAGAGAAGGCATCCCTGGAGGTATTTAAAACTCAGGTGAGAAGTCTATGGGCAATCTGCTCTAAGAAACTGTGGTTTGGCAAGGATGACCTCCAGAGGTTCTTCCAAACTCTGTGATCCATTTCCTCTGTAAGCCTTCAAGACTGGCAGAGAGCTCTGCCAGAAAGTCATCAGCAAGTGCTGGATGAGCTCCAAATTAGCTTTTCCTTTCTCTTTCTCCAGACCTTACTGTAAAGCACCCACTCAGTGCTTTTTGGGTTTTTTTGTGACTTGTTTTACTTTATACTATTGTCAGTGCTCTACATTTCCAAGTCACTAGTTGCATATCCTTCAGAGCAGTCACTAGTTGCATATCCTTCAGGCTCTGCATCTGACATACCTTCTGTGTGTTGCTGGTATGTGTTTCTGACTTCTGATGGTTTTGCCCTTTTTTCCCATCCCAGATTTCCCTGTTTCTCCAGGTGAGTGATGCTGAAATCTAGTCTTAAGGTAATGTTGATGGTACCCATTTCATTGGGCTATTTGTATTTGATTCTGGAGAGATTTTACTGATCTGTGAGTGAAATAGTAGAACTTCAAGTTTTCTTAAACTGACACACAACAGCTTCTGTTTTATGCACTTGAGGTTATGCTCCCAGTGACTTCAATAGAAATTCGAGTTGTTCTAGACTTGAAAAAGTAGTGACAGGGCTAGGGAATGCAGCAAAGCTGGAGGTGGGGACATTCAGACTGCACGTAAGGAGGAAGTTGTTGAGCATGAGAGTGGTGAGAGTCTGGACTGGGTTGCCCAGGGAGGTGGTTGAGGTGCCATCCCTGGAGGTGTTTAAGACCAGGCTGGATGAGGCTGTGGGCAGCCTGCTCTAGGGTAGGGTTTGGAACTAGATGATCCATGTGGTCCCTTCCAACCCTGACTGATTTTATGATTCAATGAAGAGTATAAAACAGGTCAACTTAGAATTTTAGGAGAAGGATTAGAACTGTGAAGGATCTTACCAGTTGAAATCAATGATCTTAAAGGACTTTTCCAACCCAAACAATTCTCTGATTCTGTAGTCTTTCTTTGAGATTAGAATACAAAGATCTGTCAAAGAAGACTCAGATGCTGGGAGCAGAATATAAGCATTGATTTCTTCTAAGTTTCTTAAATAGCCCACACCAAACCTCACTCCTTAGTTTGCAGAACGTGCTCTTCTCTTAGCAGCACTGAAATCCTAAGGCTCAATTTCTAGTGATGGGTGGACCAGTGAGATGCTGAAACAACTGCTTTCTTCTTTCTTGTGAGTATAGGACCCTAAGGACAACCAGATAGAGCAGTGGCTGAATGTGGTCCCTCAAGATGGTATTGCGGATCTGTCTTTCCAGCTGAGTGATGAGCCTCTACTGGGGACATATGTCATCAGTGTAACCAGTGCAAAAGCCTACAGCACCTTCTCCGTTGAGGAATATGGTATGAACATGTGGGGGTATATATCTGAGCTAGAGAGAGGCCCTTGCCTTTTTGATCCAGGAAGATGAATGTTTATTCCATAAAAACCATCCTAGAAGCAAATGGGTAAAGTAATAGCATCTGTCATAGAAAGAGTCTGAACTGAGAGAAAACATTTTGGGATTTTGGGTCAGTGTGAGAGGACCTGGGGTCATTCAGCCTGGAGAAGAGGAGGCTCAGGGGAGACCTTATTGTTCTCTACCTGAAAGGAGGTTGTAGCCAGGTGGGGGTTGCTCTCTTCGCCCAGGCACCCAGTGACAGAACAAGAAGACAGTCTCAAACTGTGCCAGGGCAGGTTTAGGCTGGATGTTAGGAAGAAGTTCTTCACAGAAAGAGTCATTGGCATTGGAATGGGCTGCCCAGGGAGGTCGGGGAGTCCCCATCCCTGGAGGTGTTTAAGAGGAGCTGGATGAGGTACTTAGTGCCATTGTCGGGTTGATTGTACAGGGCTAGTTGATAGGTTGGACTGGGTGATCTTGGAGGTCTCTTCCAACCTGGTTGATTCTATGATTCTATGTTTCTATTACATGTAGCTGAAATGTTTAGTTAATTAGAAGGGTTAGGTGATAGGTTGGACTGGATGATCTTAGAGGTCTTCTCCAACCTGATTAATTATGTGATTCTGTGAATGTTGTGTAGGGCCACAGACCTTTGACACAGCTGATTCCTGCACTTCTCTGTTTACAGACAAAGCAACGTCACTTACAATGGGCTTTTCCACTGAGAATGAGGTTCAGTGCCATCCCACTTCTCTTTCATCCTCTAATTAACTGTGTTGGGAGTCTAGTCTTCTCTCAGTTGCTCTTCTCTGTTGGAAGTGCAGACATGGTCATGTTTGGATTTTAGTATGGGAAGGAGCAATCTACCAAGGACTACACACACAAACAAACAGTGGAAATATTCCCTTTTCCCTCTCACCACCTCCTTCTCCATTTCCAGGCTCTTATTCAATCATAGTCTATCATCATATTGATTCTCTGGAATTTCCTGGCCAGTATTTATCCTACAGTTCTCCATTTTTTTTCTTCCAGTGCTACCAAAATTTGAAGTATTCTTTGAGGCACCAAATCAGATTTATGCACTAGATAAAACCTTCCCGCTCCGGATATGTGGCAGGTGAGAATTCTGCTTGGAGGAGTGGCCAAGTTAATTTCTGGCCTGATGAGTACAAGATGGCCAGGGTTCAGGGGAAATTTGCTACCCTTCAGCTAAGAAAGACAGAATCACAGAATGTTAGGGTTTGGAAGGGATGTCTGAAGATCATCTACTCCAACCCCCATGCTAGAGCAGGATGACCCAGTGTAAATCACACAGAAATATAATCAGGTGGGTTTTGAATGCCTCCAGAGAAGGCACACAACCTGTCTGAGCAGCCTGTTCCCGTACTCTGCCACCCTCAAGGGGAAGAACTTCTCCTTCTGTTTATGTGGAACCTCCTGTGTTGTAGTTTGTGTCCTTTGCCCCTTGTCCTGTAATGGGACACCACTGAAAGGAGTCTGGTTCCATCTTCCTTACACTCTCCCTCTAGATATTAGTAAGCATTAGTGAGATCCTTCTTCAGTCACCTCTTCTTCCTTGGTAGCTGTTTGCACCCTGATGCAAGTCAGAAAGTTCCTGTAGCTATCCTTCTGGTACTTGAACACCCCCCAAGTCTCTTGACGCAAAACAGGGAAACAACCTGCTTCTTGAAAAGCAGCCATTCATGGGCCAGAACATGGCAGATGTTTGGTGTTCATCTCCCTGCAGAACAAACTTATGGGAAATGAGGGGTAGTTTATCCAGATTCTGCTATGGAGGAAGCTAGGGAGACACAAAAATGGATTGTGCCAGGCACAGCTCAAGGAAAACACTAGGGCTAACAATCTCTTGTAAAGGAGCTTTCTTAATGAAAGGCACTTTCTCAATCATCTGTTCTTCTGCTCATAAGATGATACATGCCTTCAGTATATCCTGGGTTTTTTGCAGGTGATGATGGTGCTTAGGATGAGAGGAAATACCCTCAAATGGTGCCAGTAGAGGTTTAGATTAGATATTGGAAAAAAAATTCTTTGCTCTAAGAGTGGTCAGGAATTGGAACAGGCTACCCAGAGAGGTGATGAAGTCACCATTCCTGGAGGTATTAAAAACTGTGTAGACATGGCACTTTGGGACATCGGTAACTAGTCATGGTAGTGCCGGGCTTATGGTTGGATTTTGTGGTCTTAGAAGCCTTATCTAACTTTAATGACTCTATAATAGTATGAACGTGCAGAGCTCTGTGCTGAGTCAGCACCTACAGCACTTGCTTCCCCAGAATGTTTGTTTGGCACTAATTCTATCACAGAGTCCTTGATCTCCCATCACTGCAGTGTGCTAGACTGACCTCGCTTACTGGATCAGGGCTCCTGAACCTGCTGTGTGGCTGCCACTCTTGTGCCTTATGGTTCCTGTGCAACTTGTTCTAGGTGAACCTGCTTTAGCAGGGAAATCAGAGTAGATGATATCCAGAGATCCCTTTCAACCCCTGCCATCTGTGATTCTGTGAATGAGTAGTTTCTGAGGTGATGCAAAGCACGGCCTGTGTCTTCTCACTATGTGTGTGACTGTCTCTTCCTTTCCCTCCTCTCCCAAACAGATACACCTATGGGAAAGGTGTCCAGGGGATGCTTCATGTGAGCCTTTGTCAGAAGATAGCCCCATTCCTGCCCAGTGCTTCCAAACCTAATCTCTGTCAGGAATTCCACAACCAGGTGAGATGCTTAGGAGACTGTGAGCTGTATTTAGAGACAGTTGCACTCAGCTCCAGGATAAGGCAAGGCTGCTGGAGGCTTCAATGAAACAACAGTGATGCCACGCCCTGGTTTTGACTGCTTCACCAGTGGTCTGCTGGTGCTACCTCTTACTAACTTTGCTGGTGGCTGTGACTGGTTGTGTGTCATCTGCCTTCTCCACATCCCAGATTGCTGTATCAAAAGGCAAGCTCCCTGAAGACAGGGGTTTTGTATTGCTGTTCCTTCTCCATTTAGGTATTTTTTAACATAAATCCCTTGCTTGGACCTTGATTCCTCTCTCTGTGCTTTCAGACAGATGAGACAGGCTGCTTCTTCACAAATGTGAGTCTCTCCTCCTTCAGTCGAGACTCTCGGTACTATCAGAATAGCATAGCTGCAGAGGCCATGCTGGTGGAGGATGGCGCAGGTAAGTAGAAACAACTTGAGTCACTGAGAAGAGGCACATGATGACAAGCTAATCTTTCTAAGAACACTGGAGCCTTTCAGGCTAACAAGAGCCCTGAGCTTTCTGAGCCCATCAGAGACTGCCATCTAACCTGACAGATACAGACAGAGCCACCAGATCCAAATGGCATGACGTGCTCAGTCTGTCTTCAGTCTCAAGTGGGACATGGCTTAGTGACCTCTCTAAGGGCTAGAATCAAGTGTGAGGGAGACTAAATATGCAGAGCACTGGGCAGATCCTCTCTCTGGCATGATATGTGTGCAGCTGAACATGGGCAGTAGTATTACCAGTGGGTCATGCTACAGGGAAATTGCTGAGGGGTGCTTGGCTTCCTTGCTCCCTTCTTTATGTTTCTTTCACTGCTTTAGAGATACACGTCAATGGTTCCCACAAATTACTCATCTCCAAGATTGTTGGAATGGTCTTGTTTGGTGATGTGAATTCTTACTACCATACTGGAGAAGTGTACAGAGGGAAGGTAATTTTCAGTTATAGTCCTTTGGAGGAGAAAGTATGAGAAATGCCTTCACAATGACTGTTCTCTAGTATCTTTTCCAACCTCACCTCCAGCTTGGGAGGGCTTGAGTGATTCCCAGAAATAAAACTCTTGAACTGTCAAATGTGTGAATCACACAAGACTTCTATTTAGAGTCTTAGAATCATAGTATTAATAAAGTTGGAAAAGACCTCCAAGATCATTAGGTCCAACTGTCAACCCAGCACCACCATGGCCCCTAAACCGTGTCCCCCAGTGCCATGTCTACATGATTTTTAAACACCACCAAGCATGATGACTCCACCACACCCTTGGGCAGCCTGTTCCAATGCTTGACCACTCTTTCAGTAAAAAACAACCTCCCAGTATTCAGTCTAAAGCTCCCCTGGCACAATAATTTGCCAAATAAGCCTTGAGAGTGACATCTCTGGTGGTCTGTATTGGGGTGTTAAGTCAAACATTTGGAATTTCAGCAGCTGGGAGGCCTTCTGCTGTGAAAGGTAGAGCGCATGGTCATGAGTGAAGACGGTAGTGCAAGTGCTAATAGGAGGTGGGTGACCAGTAGCAGTGTTGATAATAATGTTAGTGACTGTTGCTATCTTTGGAAATGCTGCTTTTTGACTTGTAGAAGCAGAAGATTCTGTCCACTGATTTGGCTTTTCTGCACTTCTCTTGCTTATCATGATATTCTCAGATTAAAGTCATCAACTACCAAGGCAAGGCTCTAAAACACAAAACAGTCCTTCTCGTAGTAAGATGTGGTGAGCATCAGTTTAAGCAGAGGTACATCACTGGGGACTCAGGGACAACTTCGTTTAGCCTGAACACCACTGCTTGGAACAGCACCTCAGTCTCCCTGGAGGTGAGGAAAGGTCTGACTTGTTGGCAGAGGTATGCATGCATCTCAGAGCTATTCACTGTCCCACTGTCCCCCTTATTCTTGAAAGACAGTGATTCAAACCTGAAACACCTCAATATGTTCTGGATGTCAGTTCCCTGTGAGAGATTATTCCTTGGATCCTCATTAACTGTGCACTAAGACCTGTGCTGTGATGTTACTCAGACCCAACCTGAGCTTTTTACCAAGCCACAGCTAGGATGACTTCCAACTGACTTGCTTAACTTGAAAAATTAACTGTGGGGGTTTTGTTTTGTCTCACCAGGCAAGTGTTCTGCATCAAGATTTGGATAGAGAGACTGGGCCAGTTGACTTAAATTACCAGCAAGCCTCTTATTTCATCCGTCCATTCTACAGCATCAGCAGGAGTTTTCTTTCTATTGTCCGTGTGTCTGAAACAATGCCTTGTGACAGAAAGCAGGCTGTCCAGGTGGACTTCAGCATTCACCAGGAGGACCTGGAGCATGGGCCCAAGCGTGTCATTTTCTCATACTTTGTGAGTTTCTGGGGATGTGCTAGTGAGTGATGGCTCAAGGCACGTGACCAGACTCTCCTACAGATTCAGGCCCGATGTTTGATAGGTGTGATTCAATCCTGTGGAAGTAGCTCATCCAGCCATCACTAGGCTAGATCCTGGGGCTGCAATAATAGCAAGAAAGGCATCACCTTTCTTTTGGCCTCTGTACAGGTGTAGGGCAGGTACTCTGCTTACCTCTCCTACCCAAAGTATCTTGATTCCTTGAGCTCTCTCTGCTACCTGAAAGCAAGTAAATCTGATGTCTCTCCCTCTTCCCCCATTTATTACCCAGTTGCAGGATTATTTCAATCTGCATAGTGGCCTCAAAGACTGTGCCTGGCATTCCTTTCCCTTTCTTCCCTAGGTCACAGGGAAAGGAGGGATAGTCCATGCAGGTCAGAAGACTATTTGGGTTGGGCTGCCAAGGAGTAAGTACACTCTCCTGTTTCATGTCTATCAAGCACTCAGTGGCCAGTGGCATCCCATTTTACTTGGATGTGCGGCATAAACCTCTTTGCAGTTCAGAGTTGTCTCACCGCTTTGCTGTTGTATCAGAGTAGCATGCCTTTCCAGCTTGCATGTTTTCTTTACCCTCCTGCTTGGTACCAAGAGAACAATACTCAGCATTCCACAGCTCCTATGCTCATAGAATCATATGATTGTTTCAAATGGAAAAGATCTCCAAGATCAAGTTCAACTGTCAACCCAACAACACTAAATCATGTCCTGAAATGCCATGTCTACAAGTTTTTTGAGCTCTTTAAGGATGATGACTACACCACCTCCCTGGGCAGCCTGTTCTAATGCTTGACCACTCATTCAGTAAAGAAATGTTTCCTAATATTCAATCTAATACTCCCTTGTTGTCTTCTTTTTCAAAGTCTACTTTTGCTGCTCCAGCAATGCAACATGAAACTCTAGCCTTGCCCTTTACCAAAAGTTTTCTGCTTTCATTTGCAAATGTTTCATCTCCTTGAGACAGCAAATGGAACCAGGAAGAATATTTTGGTGATCTTGAATACCAGATGCAGATATGTGCTGATTGTTTCTGTGGTCTCCAGAAGTCTCCTTGGCTGTGAAAGATTTGAGGAAAAGAACTACACAGACACATGCAGAACAGCAAAAGCTGATTGGAATCCATTTTCACTACCCAATCTGCTTTCTCTTCTTCCCTGTCTCCTCTACCTAGTGCTGAAAGGCTTGTTCTCAATTCCCCTTACTTTCACCACAATCTACGGCCCATCTCCAAGACTCATTGTTTACGTTATCTTCCCAAATGGAAAAATCATTTCCGATTCTGCTGTCTTCAGCATCTCCATGTGTTTCAGGAATAAGGTAGGATTTGTGTCTGAGGCTATGACAGAATGTGTGATAGAGTGTATGTCTGCTGCAGTCTAAGGCGACACTGAGGAATACATGTATGGCTGCTTGTGGCTGACAGCGTGTGGGATGCTGCCACATGAAGAACACTGTGCTGTGATGTTTGGAGCAAGTATGCACTGAGCGTATATTTTCCAGAAGAGATCAAATGCTTGAGCTTGTTAGTATGTGGTGTTCGGAAGACAGCTGAAAGTGGCTGATGGAAGAAGTGGATTTTACTGGCCATCTAGAAAGGGACAAGTATTTGTGGTTATTCTGACATCTATGGGAAATCTGCTTGCTTGGCACTTCAAAGATGAACTGCTAAGGACTGGCATTACCCTGGTTATCTGCCACAGTCACAGATTCAAACACGATCAGGAAGTGCTTCAGGAAAATGACACCAAGCCCACAAAGAGTGTGGAGAAAAGTTCTAGGCTGTATTAGGGCTCCAAAAAGAAGAGAAGGACAGCTGTGAGGTGTGTGGCCATGGCTGACTGGTTTGCTGTGTAAAGAACACTGTGTTCTGACACAGTAATATCTCCAGCCCTGTGAGTTGTGCACACTGACAGCTCCTCTTCTGCCATCTTTGCTATTAAAACTTCACAGTGATTTTTTAAAAAATACCTCCTGGGGGGAGGGGTCCTTGGGAGATCCCTTGGGTTTCCATCCAAGTCAAGTCCTTGGAAACTCTCATGGAGATTCCTTCCATGCTTGGGAAATGATAGGTTGGTCATCAGCAAAAATGTCACTCAGGTATTGCCTGCATTCTTTCTACCCAGGTGGAGCTAAGCTTCTCAAGGCCAGAGACTCTTCCTGGTTCAGAGGTTGTTCTCCATCTCCGAGCAGCTCCTGGGTCCACCTGTGCAATTTGGGCTGTGGATCAGAGCGTTTCTTTGAGGAAGCCAGGAAAAGAGCTCAGCAGCTCTTTGGTGAGTGAGACAGCTCTGACTGTTTCCCTTTGTTTGTACTGACATGAAGTGGGAGGGGGAGCCACAAGCTGTTGCATCTTTGCAGAGCTAATCTTGAAGCACTCCCCAAAAGGATCAAAAGTGCTCTTAGTATGGCACGGGTAAGGACTTGGGGACATGCATTAAGAAACAGGTTGAACATCACACAGTGCACTGCTGGTAAATCAGCTTCTATTGTTCTGTGTCATGTTGAGGTCTCATGGTAAGGGATCTTAGCACTATCTACAGGGACAGTGTAACCAGTAGGACCAGAGAAATGTAGCCCTGGACAATCACTTGGTAGGGCTACACTTTGAGCACTGTGTTCAGTTTTGGGGCCCTCCCTGCAAGAATGACATCAAGGCATTGGAGCGGGTCCAGTGAAGGGCAATAAAGCTGGTGAAGGGTCTGGAGAACAGGTCTTGTGTGGAGTTGCTGAGGGAACTGGGGTTGTTTAGGGGAGGGGAGACCTTTCTCTCTACAATATCTGAAGAGAGGTTGTAGCAAGGTGGGAGTTGGTCTCTTCTTCCCAGTAACAAGTGATAGGACAAGAGAAAATGGCCTCAAGTTGCACCAGGGGAAGTTTAGGTTGGATATTAGAAGAAACTTCTTCACTGGAAGGGTCATGAAACATTGAAACAGGCTTCCCAAGGAGGTGGTTGAATCCCCACCCCTGGAGATGTTTAGAAGAGGCAGAGGAGTGGTGTCGAGGGACATGATTTAGCATCAGCCTTGGCAATTAGATAGTAGTTGGACTCTGTGACCTCAAAGGTCTTTTCCAAAACAAATCTGTGATTCTATAATTCTATGTTCAGTTTTGTGGGTTGTTCTGGCTCTACCAGAAGAGAGCCAGAGAAGAGTGCCAGCAAGTCTGGGCTTTATTGCATGTGTTGGTACATAGTAGCTGGAAGCCTTGAATGTCTGACAGGAAGGGAATGCTAGGTTTTATTTGTACTGATTTTTTTTCTTGCTTTCTCAGATCTATGGGCTGTTCCCATCTGTTTCTAGCTCCAGGTATCCTCCCCAAGTTTCTGAAGATGATAATTCATGCAGGTTCTCAAATGTTAATGAGCCAGATGTGTTTACAACATTTAAGGTAAAAAGGGTTGATTTGATGGGTTAGGGTAAGTCATGAACTGGGGGATGTGTGGACACCTGACTTCACCAATATCTTAGGGATGCTGTTCCAGACAGAACAGGGAACGCATCCACTTTAGACCCTTGTAACTCACTTGTTACTTGATTAAAAGACTTGAAATCTTAACCAAGAAGAAATTGTTCTGTGGCCATTATGCTTTGGTTATGTGATTCAGGATGTCAGGGATTATTGGTTACTTTAGTTAGATTTCCCATTGTTTATTTAATCTCAATAGCATGAGCAATTCCACTTTGCAGGCTGGGAAGGAATAGTATTGAAATGGCAATGTTGGTCAAAAATATCTGGCTGATTTAAGCCAGATGAATTCTCTTGGAAAATGAAGTGAGAGAATACTTTGCCAAGACAGAGGACTGCATAAAGGGATAAGAAAGTAGAAAGGAGAGCGGAGAGGACAGGCTTGTGGTACATCAGTTCATTCTTTCTTCTATAGGAAATGGGTTTGAAAGTTATGTCCAACACCAATATCAGGAAACCCAGAGTGTGTCTAGCCACTTCATCAACCACTATGCTGCAGGAAGGAAGAATTTTGGCTTTCAGGCCCATGTTGATGTTTGCCCAGTCCCACACAGCACATGACAGTAAGCATTTGCCAACTGTTTCTTCTTATATGGGATGCTTAGTCAAGTAAACGCAGTTCTGGTGTGAGCTAAGGGGCAGTACTTGCTGTAAGTGCAAACAGAAAGAGCATTCCAGGGCCCTAAATGTCTTGTGCTAGTGTCAGACTGCTTGGGGTTCACAACTTCTGGCTCTGAAATGTTAGCAAGCTATCTGGTTTCCAGGTCTTATCTCTGAGGTGATGGCAGTCACCCCCACAAATGCAAGTAAGGGCAAAAGCACCTTTTGTCATTTGAACTGAGGCCAGACATTTTAACATTTGGGTAGCACTTCACATTCCAGTGCCATGCTTCCCAGGATCTGGCTGGATGACCTGCAGCCTGAGCTGGACTGAAGCTCATCTGCACTGAGGGTCCTGTGGTGACTGGGTCTTTGTTATTTCCAGGAGAGCATCTGACAACATCTGTCTCTCAGCCCACTATGTTTTCACCTGTTTCTTCAGCTGAAGAGAGAGTACACAAGGATTTTCCCAAAACCTGGATATGGGATTTGTTTTCAGTGGGGTGAGTGAAGTGAACAGTGGGGGAATCTAGTGTGAGTAACTTAGTGTGACCTAGAGTGGCAGCAGATATGACTAAGGCTGTAAATTGCTGAGGGACATGTCATAGGGCTCACTCAAACTGTCATGCTGTGATGGTTCAGGTGTTCCCCCCCACCACTTTTGGAAATCACCCAAACTACACACTTTTGGAAATCACCCAGACTAGACTCAGCCGGCTCTGGAAATATGAATGAAGCTTATATTTACAGCTGGCACAATATACAAGCAGATATTTACAGTATATACAGTTACAGACAGAAATATACAAGGTAAAAAGGTAATACAGAAACACAACTCCCCTCCCAGAAACCTGAGTCCCCAGGAGGGGCTCTCAACCACCCCTTCACCTTCCCCCTATCCCTCTCAACCTTACCCCAGCCCCAAGGAAGAATAGAGGTTTGGCCAGGGGGTTAGGAAGCAAAGTGGATTAGTCCAAAATGGAGGGTGAGGTTAGAGAGTAAGATGCAGCTCAACCAGTTCCTCAGCAGCAGCCCAAGAGTGATTATCTATGTTTTTATTTCTGGTTCCTATACATCTCAGCAAGCTTATGAGAAAAGTAGACATCACCATTGTTTTCCTTTCACAGCCTATAATCTAATTCTTCTCACCAAAACATTCTAGCTAGCTTCAAACTAGCACACATGCCATTTTGCATTGGAGATGAGGTCTGTATGAAATTAATTTTCCTCTGCTAGATGATCATATAGAAATATTGTCCATCCATGGAAGGTGAGTGACATGGGACTGTAGGAAAGTAGGTTTAGTGAAGCAAAACAATTTGGTTTACTCCTACACTCTGCCAAGTGGGACACCATTTCTCAAACTGTGATCACAGGATGCATCCTGGGATGAGAAGAAGCCAATCTCCACAGATGTCCTTTGCAGGACTAGGAGTTGTGTTCTGGGAGAAAAACTCAGTTGAGTACACAGGGTATGCTGAGAGAGCTTTTGGAGGTTTTTAATCTCTGGTGCCTGGAGATGAGTCTGCTTAGGCCAGAAGCCACCACATCTGCCCTCTCCTTCCAGCTACTTCCATCTCTTCACCCCGTAGCAGTAGATATCTCCTATGTTATTTGTCCACAAGCCTGTTCAAGCAACCAAAGGTTTCTTAGAACACAGGTTTCATTTGCACTTGGGAAAAGACTTCTTTACCTGATCAGGCTGGAATAGGCTGCCCAGATAGATTGTGGAGTCTCCATCTCTGATGGCATTCCAAGCCCACTTGCATGATTTACTCAAGATGATCCTGCTCTAGCAGCAGCATTGGACTAGATGATCTCTAAAGGTCTCTCCAAGCCCTGCCAGTCTGTGATTCTGTTGTATATTTTTACCTTCCCTTATGTGCCCGGCAAAAGTGAATGTCTTGTTACTGGAGCCAGATAATATAGCTAGCTTTAGATAGAACAGTCTTTCTGTCTTTGGCAGTGGTAGCCACAGAACAGTCTACTGCTCTCTGAAATTGTGATGCAGGCACAAAGCAAATCTCTGCTGTCTTCATGTTGCACTTGAAGCTGTCAGTGTCTCACAGGAAGCTGGATGGCTGCATCTGTCTCTTTTGCTGGCTTCTACTGATGTAGAGTCCTATTGCTCTTATACTGTGTGGCTCTCCATCCCTAGGATGAGAAGAGTAAACCTGCTGATATCTGTAAACTGTTTTCAGATGTGCGAAGGGACTCTGAGAAAAGCATTGAGTGGCATTGATGGCATCTTGCAATCATGTCATGTACTGTCAAAAACTTCCTGCAGTAGGGGTCCCTACTTCTACAAGGATGTACTGGCAACCCTACGAGGGCTATAAGTTCATCAGAGATTAAGGGCTAGGAGGAGGGTAGGGAATGGGGTGCAATGAAGAGAAGAGCACAGACCAAGTCATTTGGTGCTGTGTACAGCGAGACTGAGTTAAATGCTTCTGTTGCTATCTACTTCTCCTCAGTCCCAATGGGAACAAGAATGTCACTATCACTGTGCCTGACACCATCACAGAATGGAAAGCAGGGATGTTCTGCACAGGACATAATGGCTTTGGACTTGCACCACATTCCAGCCTGCTTGTTTTCAAGCCCTTTCTTGTAGACCTCTCTCTTCCATCTTCTGTGATTCAGGGTGAGACCTTCATGTTGAAGGCCACAGTCGTCAACTACCTGCAGCGATGCATGAAGGTAGGCAAACTCTTACAGATTTTGAAAGAAAAGGAGGGTTTGGGTAGATAGGAGGTAGATGAAATCTATGGCCTGTGATGTTTATCTGGTTACCACTTGCCATCCTTCCTGCCCCTTCAGATCAAAGTAACCTTGGAGGAGTCTGCACACTTGCAGTTGAAGCCATGCAAAGGCTGTGTCTACAGCAGCTGCTTATGCGTGGGTGAAGCTAAGACCTTTCAGTGGAGTGTCACAGCTGAGCAACTGGGTGAGAAGAACAGAGAGTCAGTGGAGTAGTATTTGGGAAGAGACCGGATCAAAGTGGGGGGTGTTTCATAAGAGCTGACATGGAGTGAGGAGTCATTTGCCCTGTTAGCAAGAGAGTACTTTTTTTGCATTCATCCTATGGTCACGATTATCAGCAAGTAAACCATACAGGGCTCTGATCTAGTTGTTGGTTGTCGTTATGTGGCTTTCAAGAGCTTCCTCAAGAGATGTTTTATGTACCTAAACGTGTTTAATTTTCAGGGCTCATGAATATTACCCTCAGCACAGAGGCTGTGGCCACTGAGGAACTCTGTGGTGAAGAGATGCCGTTTGTCCCTAGGCGAGGACAGAAAGACACAATCATCAAACTCCTTCCAGTCCAGGTCAGACAAGCTCTTACGCTACCTAGACCAAAAGTAGGCTTTGTGCAATTCACACAGGTTACCCTTTGCAATTCAGGCTGTGTAATTGGGACCTTGGGGCCCAAGATGGACCCAGCTGTAAGGGCTGATGGCTGCAGGAAGTAGAGGTGTGTCCTCCATACCATAGAAAACTTTAAACATGTACACCCTTCTACATCCTTGCTCTTGAGCTCTCTGCTGAAACTTACAGCATCAATTTCACAAAGTTAAGATATTCTGAAAATGCTGTTTTCTTATTTGAAATGAAACTTACAGAGTCATGGAATGCTTCAGATTGGAAAATGATTGACTATCGTTTATATTTTTATGTGGCAATGATGTTACTCTATCTGATTCTCCAGCCTGAGCCCAGATTTTGTCCATAGCTATTTGTAATTCACTTGTAATCCTGTTTCTCTTTTGTGTGCTCACCGTGATGCTACTTCCGTGTGTTCCAACAGCCAGAGGGTGTCTTGGTAGAAAAGGCTCACAGCTCCATCTTGTGTCCCAAAAAAGGTAGAGAGATTGTTCTCTCATCCCTGTCCTTCTTGTGTAACCACCTTCTGGGTCTTTCTACTTACTGAAGTATTTTCTCTGTCAACATGATCATGCTGCAGAGGCTCAGTCTAATTGTAGTGGCAGCTAGAACTCCTCCTTGCTAAGTATGTGGGGAGGCCAAATGTTTTTTGCATTAACATCCTTGACACTAATCATAGAATCATAGAATCATTTTGTTGGAAAAAGACTTCAAATTCATAGAATCTATACGTTATCTAACTCTACCAAGTCTGGTGCTGAATCATGTCCCTGAGCACCACATCTCTACTTCTTTGAAACACCTCTAGGAACACAGGATTCAAACACCTCCCTGGGGAGACTATTCTGGTGTTTGAGAAGCCTTTCAGGGAAGAAATTTCTTCTAATACTCAACCTAAACCTCCTTTGCTGCAACTCGATGCTCTTCTTGTTTTGTGACACCATTAGGCCTTTTTCACCTCTGGTAATAAAAGCAGACTGCTGAACATGGCAAGGCAGAAGGACATGACTAAGGATTGATATTCCTGTCTTGAATTTTGTGGTGTATGATGACCCATTAGTGGGTTTTGAGAGCATGATGTCTGTTGAGAAGACATGCCTGCAGTCAAAATCCAAATTGAGATGGAGCAACTTTGACCAGCGGAGGTTTCCAGATGCAGATCTTCTCAAGTTCTTTAGGAAGAAGGCTATTAGGATAGTGCAGTCACCACGAGGTAGATGGATGAGGTTGAGGATGGAATGGGACAGGATAAGGCAATTTGCAATCTCTGTGACAAGAAAATGGGATGTCATCAGTTTCTGGGGATTTTGAAGACTGTTAATCAGAATCTCTTTCTTTTTGTCCTACACATGCACCCCTTATTCCACTCATGTCAGGGAATCCAGCACAGGAGTTTGTGTCCCTGGTGTTGCCTCCAAATGTGGTTGAAGGTTCAGTCAGAGCCACCATCTCAGTCACTGGTAAGGAATTCATCTATAATAGTACCTGTCCAAATCCCATATTTCTGAGGAAAGCCCAAACCCAAACCCATCTCCCTTTCTGAGGTTTCTGAGATTGTTCTGCCTTGTTCTTCTCACGTATATAGCAGTGTTTCTTGATTCCAAATAAGGTAAAACACTTAGCAAGGGAGTGTTCTGTTTATGGCCATTCCCTGACAGGATGGAGATATGTGCTGTCTGGAGCGCATAGTGGAACTGATAAGCTGACAAGACAGAGGTGACCTCACACTTCTGTATTGAAGCTATCTTGCCTGGTGCACTGCTGGGAAAGGGTCACAGGTAGGAGTAGGTGAATCCACAAGCATCCTGCCCAGGAGGTGGTCAGGATGCTTGTGCTCTGTTACAGGTGACCTCATGGGGACGGCACTGCAGAACTTGGACCATCTGGTGCAGATGCCCCATGGCTGTGGAGAGCAGAACATGGTGCTGTTTGCCCCCATTGTCTATGTGCTGCAGTACCTGGAGAAGACGAGGCAGCTGACCCCTGAGATCAGGGAGAGAGCAACAGGATTCCTGCGCAATGGCAAGTACAGCAGGACCCACCGTTGCTCCTCTGCATTCCACTGTGTCTGACTCACTAATAATCATAGGCACTTAATCAACCAGCCCATTCCCTTCACAGTGATTTCATTACAAATACCATTCTGCACACTAATGTCCTATCCTGCTTCCCAGGATACCAGATACAGCTGCAGTATCAGCACCCTGATGGTTCCTACAGTGAATTTGGTACCAAGGATGATTATGGTAACACTTGGTAAGCTCTGAGCTCTCTCCTTGCTGTCTGCTTGCTTTCTGACAGCCTGGAGGTGGGCAGCTTTCTGCTTCCATCATTGAATCCTTTCTGTCCTATTGGACCCAAAGTGTTCCAGATGCTTCACAGGCTAGGTTACCCCATGGGTATGCAGCTGTCTTTGGACCAGCAAATTAGGAATATCACAAGAGTAGGTGAGGAGTGACCCAGCAGTTTTGAGATCCCACATTTTGTTGTTTGGGTATTTTTTTGTTTGTTTGTTCGTTTTCCCCTCAGCGTCTGCTTAGAATCCTTCTTTCCACTCACTCTTACTTCTCTTTCACTCCATCTCTTTCAGCTTCTCTCCTCTCTCTTCTCATGCCTTTTTTTTCTTTTCTCTCCCCGAGGCTGACTGCATTTGTACTTAAATGCTTTGTCCAAGCCACACCATACATCTTCATTGACAACAGGACCATTCAAACTGCTCTCACCTGGCTAGAGTTCCACCAGCTTCCCAGTGGTTGCTTCAGAAACATGGGCCAGCTTTTCCACACAGCCATGAAGGTAAGAGGCAGAGCATGTTGAAAGGCAATTCAAAGCAGTTCTTGTCATTTGTACTGGTAATTGTTTGGTTCACCATCCATTGTTGTTCTGCTTTCTTGCATGGGAGCAGGTCAGGGATAGTGGGGCCTTTCCTAAAAAGCCTCAGGTCTTTGTATATTACCTTCTCCAGCTTTTTGGATATTTATGCTTTTTGTAGGGAGGTGTGGATGGGGAAGTCCCCTTGGCTGCCTACATCACTGCTGCATACTTGGAGGCAGGAGAGACACCAGAGGTAAGTATTGAGGTTCTTTTCCATGCTCTCGCCCCAAAATTGAATCTGAAAAACTTAGTGGTGTCACTAAGAAAGGCAAGAAAGCATCTTGGAGAGGCCCATGAGCATGTGGGAGGAAGAACTTAGCACTTCTCAGGAAAAAGCCTTAACTGTCCCTTGAGGAGGAGATAGCTAGCAGGGGAAAAGGTGAAGTTAGACTACCAAAACCCATTGGATATCATGTCTAGATGCCATTCCCATTTACCAAGCCTTGGCTGCTCATTCTTGCTCTACCCTCATCATCTTCCCATCCTCTTGCTACCCACTCACAGCTGAGAGCTAATGGTGAGTTGTAGCTTGTGAGTTGGTGGGTGTAGCTGCTCCCACAGTCAAGTAAATAGATATAATGACATTTGAAATATGTTTTAGCTTCACAAAAACATGGAAGTCTGCAAAAGGAGTGCTGGAAGGCAAGTGGAATTGCACATCTAAATAATAACAGTGAGTGGGAACTCTTAGAAGTGGTAAGGATCATAGCTCATTACTAAACTCTGGCAAGTGAAAAAATATAATAATCAACTTGGTGGAGAAATGCAGTTGTTGTAATCTTTGAGAAGCAAATTTTTGTGGGCATAAGAAAAGTAAGTGAAAGAGCAGTGCTTTTCATGGCAACAACAACAAAAAAAAACAGAGATAGATGAAAATTAACCTTTCTAGAAAGACATGTTCTACAGGTCACCTCTTTTCACTATAAGGAAAATGAAATGTTGGAACAGGTTCCCTGGAGAGGTTTAGTTTTCTCTGTCACTGGGAATTTTCAAGATGTAGCTGAATAAAACCCCTGAGCAACCTGTTCTTATCTCATAGCTAACCCCACTTTGAGCAGGAGGTTGGGTTAGAGACCTTTCAAGGTTTCTCTCAGACTGAATTAGTCTGTAATTTGGTAGTTGTACAACCTGTCTGAGTTTTGGCTGATTTTTGTGGAGGAGACTTTTCATGAAACTGAATGAGAAATACTTGACACATACTGTGCTCTGTGACAGGATGAAACACAACTACAAGTACCTTATCCTGGTAGAAAATTAAGAAAGGGTTTGTTGTAGGCCTTAACCAATTTTGGTCATCTGGGAAGGAAGGCAAAGAGTTACTGAGAGCAGACTGTGATCCAAAGGCATAATTCAGATCCTGAATTGTGGGCCTCAAAACAGTATGCATGATGACCTAGTTGAAGCCACAGAGGAGATTAAAAAATCCAAACTACTACAAGGTAGGAGACTTCATGGAATTCCTCATGCTCCAGAGAACTTGGCAGCAATATTGTTAGCTCAGAAGGTTGTCCATGGAGTGAGAAATGCTTTGTTGGATCAGCAGATTTGTCGATACCAAAGTAACCAGACAGTTATTCAATTGGACATACATACATAAACCAAGCTGGTGGAGATCATTGCCAGACCACACTCCATCATCTTTGGTAAGTCATGGTGGGCAGGAGAGGTGCCTGGGGATTGGAGGAAGGCAAACATCACTCCAATCTTCAAAAAGGGTAAGAAGGAGGACTCAGGTAACTATAGACCTCTCCGCCTCACCTCTATCCTCAGAAGGATAGTAGATGATGAACTTCTATGAGGACGTTACCAGGTGGATAAATGATGGAAGAGCAGATGTGCTTTACCTTGATTTCAGTAAAGCATTTGACACCGTCTCCCACAGCATTCTCATATTTAAACTCAGGAGGTGTGGTCTGGGTCATGGAATAGTGAGGTGGATTGGGAACTGGTTAAAAGAAAGAAGTTAGAGAGTTGTGGTCAATGAGATGGAGTCTAGCCGGAGGCCTGTAACTAGTGGAATTCCCCAGGGGTCAGTACTGGGACCAGTATTATTCACTGTATTTGTTAATGATCTGGATGAGGGCATGGAGCGTGCTGTCAACAAGTTTGCAGATGACACTAAGCTGGGTGGAGAGGCTGCCACACGAGAGAGTTGTGCTGCCATTCAGAGAGACTCAGACAGGCTGGAGAGTTGAGCAGGGAGAAATTTACTGAAGTTCAGTAGGGGCAAGTGTAGAGTTGTGCACCTGGGAAAGAACAAGCCCAGGTATCAGTATAGGTTGGGGACTGACCTGTTGGAGAGCAGTGAAGGGGAGAAGGACTTGGGAGTCCTGATGGATGGAAGGATGGTAATAAGCCAGCAGTGTGGCCAGGAGGGCCAATGCCACTGTGAGGTGTATTAGAAGGGCTGTGGTTAGTAGGTTGAGGAAATCCTCCTTCCCCCCTTCTCTGCCCTGGTGAGGCCTCATCTGGAGTATTGTGTCCAGTTCTGGGCCCCTCAGCTCGAGAAGGACAGGTTGCTGCTTGAGAGAGTCCAGCACAGAGCCACAAAAATGATTAAGGAAGTTGAACATCTTTCTCATGAAGAGAGCCTGAGGGAGCTGGGGCTTGTTAGCTTGGAGAGGGGACGACTAAAGTGCGGCCTCATTCATGTTTATAAATGTGTAACGGGTGAGTGCCAGAAGGCTGGAGCCAGGCTCTTCTTGGTGATGCCCAGTGACAGGTCTAGGGGTGATGGGTGGAAGTTGAGGCACTGGAGGTTCCATGTGAACCTGAGGAGGAATTCTTTCCCTGTGAGGGTGACAGAGCACTGGAACAGGCTGCCCAGGGAGGAATCTCCATCTCTGGAGATATTCAAGAACCATCTGGATGTATTCCAGTGTGACCTGCTCTGAATGATCCTGCTCTGGCAAGGGGGCTGGACCAGATGAACTTTTGACGTCACTTCCAGCCCCTGACATTCTATGATTCTAGATAAAATTGTCATGGTTGTGGAAGACACTGCAAAGTAATGATGAAGAGGTTAGAACTAGTTCCTCCAAGGGCCAGTGCACTCAGGATCTTCAGAACAGATCCTACTTTGCCTAGCAGGCATACCTGAAAGTCTTATAGAATCATTCAGTTTGGAAAAGACCTCTAAGATCATCAAGTCTAGCCATCAACCCTGCACCACCATGCCTACTAAACCATATGCCAAAGAGCTATGTCTACACATCTTTTGAACATCTCCATGGATGGTGACTCTGTCCCTTCCCTGGACAGCCAGAGGATAACTTATAAAAGTGATAAGGGGTTAAAATGTGGGGGAAAGGTTGGAGATGCACTGTCCTGAGTGAACCAGCAGTTTGCATGACAAAAAAAAATATCTAGGCAGAGATGTCTACCCACACTGTGTTGGAAATTGATCTCTTGGAACAAAGCCAGCTGTTCATGTTGACTGGAGAAACAAATGGCTATGGTTTAGTGGGTGTGGTGGTGTTGGGTTGACTGTTGGACTTGATCTTGAATTTGTGGTTGCATCTCAGTGTTTGCCTGCCTTGTGTGTTTGTCTGTTGCCAACTTCCATATAACTTTTCTCTGTAGAGTACAGTGGTACGCAAGGCTCTGGGCTGCATCGTTCCTTCCCTTCCCAAAGCTGCCAGCACTTATACGCAGGCCCTGCTGGCCTACACCTTTGCTCTGGCCAAGGACTCTCAACACACTCAAGAGCTACTTGAGATGCTGGATCAAAAGGCAATAAGAGCAGGTACAGGAATCATAACGCCCAGTGAGCATCAGAGAAGGGTCAAGTAACTTTTCTGTGCCTTTGGTTATATAAAACCTGGAACCTGTGGCCCTACTCTCTAAATCCTTGACCTTTAGCTTTTAGACAATCAGTCTATGAACTCAAGCTATGTGCTAGAAATACTAGGGTATGGGGACTAACCTCCTTCAATGCTCTTCTCCTTTTTCTGGTACCTGAGGGAAGGTTGGGCTCTGAGGGAAGTGGGCTTTTTTCTGCAGGACTGAAAACTACCAGAGAGGGATGCAAGCTGGCAACCTGCCCTACTTCTTGTTAGTCCCTGATACCCATAGGTAGCTAGTTAGTGTCAAGTAGCTAGTGGACCTAGCAAAAAAGACAGTGGAGAAGTTGGATATTTATGAGGTGATGTGTATGCATATTTCTGACATCTCAGTTTTTGCATATCACCTCAGTGTGGAGTATGGAGTGTTGGGCATTGCAAAGACCATAGGATTGCAGTTCACCCAGTGACATGAGCCAAGAGGTATTTATTCAGTAATTTTTGCAGACACAAGTCATTGTGCCTCCCAACCTCAGGATTTCTTTCCTGATGTCTCTCAATGTAACCTACTGCTTTCCTTTCCCAGATGGGCAAATCCACTGGAGTCATACCTCGCCCAAGCCCAGACTCAGCACCAGCCCTTGGGCACAGCCACTGTCTGTGGATGTGGAGTTGACAGCCTACGTCCTTCTAGCCCTGCTCTCCAAGCCAAATATCACAGAGTCTGATCTCAGCATGGCCTCTGGCATTGTGGCCTGGCTCACCAGGCAGCAGAATGCCTATGGAGGGTTTGCATCCACACAGGTAACACAGGTGGCCAGGGAAGAGGATATTACTTGAGAAAGAACCTTTGCACAATATATGTACAGTATGTGCAAGTGTGAACACTTGGAGCAGAGGACCCCTTGTATGAGGAAGTCCTCAGGATGGTGAGTTCAAGCATCTTTGAGTCTCATAGCTGAAGATATGATTGTTTCTTCGTTTTCAGGACACAGTAGTTGCCTTGCAGGCCTTGGCTAAGTATGCAGCACTGACATACAGAACGAAAGGGATTGCAGAAGTGAGGGTGAGGTCCCAAAGAGGCTTTGGAAAGCATTTCCAAGTCTCCTACCAGAACCGGCTGCTGGTGCAGGAAGCAGCACTGACAGAAGTCCCGGGCAAGATCTCAGTGCAGGCCAATGGCAGCTGCTGTGTCTTTACCCGGGTAGGTTTCCACAGACCCTTCTGTGACAACCCTCTGCTCACCTTATAAAACCCAAAACTTTCCATTGCAGCTATCACTGTGCTTTAATCCCAGTCTGTTGTCAATGCAATAAACTACTATGCTGAAGGGAACTTGGAGGTAGAATGTGTCCAAATGTGAGGACAATGATGCTTCCTTGGCCTTCAGAATACTGGAAGGATGGAAATGATATATCATGGTCGCACTGCTGTGTGCCTGACTTGCACAGACTCAAGGGGAAGGGTGAGGTGAAGGAGCCCCAGCTGGAAGGATCATGGAAGGTTTCCAACCTGAATGTCCTTTATTGTGGGATGAATGTTCTCACTGTGTCTGGCTTATCCTGTTGCTGTGTGGAGTCTATATCTTGAGGGTTGGTCAGTGACAAAGAAATGCAGTAGATGGTATTGAAATGATTGTCTGTGTCTTCTTCTGTCTTTTTGTCTCTCCCTGCAGATGGTGCTGAGGTACAACACGCCCTCACCGCAGGTCTCCACGTCCTTTGCCTTGAGAGTGGAAACCGAGCCAGTCAATTGCACAGGGGATGATAGACACTCTGTTACTATCTACATCAATGTCAGGTGACTATCTAAAGACCTTGTTCCACTTGGGAACAAAGCATGGCTGTATAGCTGAAGGGTGCTTCTTAGCTGCAATGGAGACACCAGATGGTTTCAGCAGGAGGTCCAGAGGGAATATGGAGAACATGACTTTGGTTCTTGTTAGGAAGAGCAGTGCAAGTAGTCATCTCAGATTTGGGATGCCCAGAGAAGTGAGAAGTGCAGCTGTCATCTGCTCTCTGGTAGAAGAAGCAGTGACTTCTTTGGGACTGGTCCTGGTTGGGATGCCTGGTTTAGGGCCCTGCATACAAGGCATGGTGGTGGAGAGAAGGGGGAGCTAGGAGAGTCTTTCTTTTTTATCTTCTCCCCCAGATACACTGGGAAGAGATCTATTTTCAACATGGTGATCCTGGAGGTGTCCCTGCTGTCTGGATTTGTCTTGGCTCCAGGATCCAGGATGTCTGTAAGAAGCCCAGAATGAGGGTGGTGATATGATGTCAGTGATACCATTTATGCCCAAGGAGATGGGGAGGTTGCATAGAAAAGTGGTTGCCTGTCTCTCTCTTGAGCAATCTCACCATCCCTTCCCATTCTGCCATCTTAAATATGGACAAATACTGTCTCTTTCTGTGATCCTTTTGGCCCAATTCACTCAGCATATCCTTGACATCTAAATAGTCTAGGTTCTTGTCCTTAAGTTTTGCAGGAGCTGAGTGGCCCTGCATGGAGATCAGCCTGAAAGATTAAGAGCCCAAAAGTAGTTTTGAAGTGAGCAGGTGAGAATCTGCCCAGTCAAGCTTAAGGGATACACTGGGGATGCTCAGAGAAGTGCAATCATCATCTATCCACTGTGAGAGGGAGAGTAACTGCCTTGGCACTGATTCTGTCTGGGCCGCCTGTCTCAGGGTCCTTGTTTGGATGTCTCGTCCTTGCTTTTCAAAATACTCAACTAAATTATTTCCTCTTTTCTCCTGTCCTAGCTGCAACATTGGCAGTCTGTGAGAAAAGCTGAGAAAACACAAGGAGTTATTGCCATCTACTTGGACAAGGTATGTGTCTGCTGTTGGAGAAGCTACATGAGTGGACCAGAGTTGTGTAGAACCAAGGACTAGGTTAGCAGAGCAGGATATTCAAGTTTCATCTTAGAAATTCTGCCTTTGACTCCAAAGAGTTATTACTGCCTCTCAATAGGATCAAATTTAGGTGAGGGATAAAAATAACAGATCAGAAGCAGACTGTCATTTGGTCTTCTTCTCCAGCTGAGCCACAAGTCTGAGACATATGTCCTGCAACTGGAGCAGAAGGTTGGTGTGACCAACCTGAAGCCAGGCCATGTCAGGGTCTATGACTACTATCATCCAGGTGAGTGTAGAACCATGGGGTGCCAGGACTTTCTGGGTGTTTACACTTGGCTCTGTGCAAAAATAACTTAAATCTCTCCTGTCCTTTTGCAGAGGAGCAGGCCCTGGCTGATTATAAAGTCTTCTGCATCTGAGGTAGGTGTAAATCTCTTCCTCCACACCCATGCAGACCTAGTAGCCTTCTGCAACTCAGCCAGTTCTTGCTGTCTTGGAAAAGCCCTGTGTATCTTTGATTCAGTATGTTCCCTTCATCTAG
The DNA here is from genome assembly GCF_015220805.1 of Pogoniulus pusillus. Lineage (NCBI taxonomy): Eukaryota > Metazoa > Chordata > Aves > Piciformes > Lybiidae > Pogoniulus > Pogoniulus pusillus. The sequence continues at coordinate 19,328,167 of NC_087268.1, read as the reverse complement.
GACTGTATCTGGAACTCCTAAGGCCTCCAGAGACTTCAGTCTGCCCTCTGCTTTCTGGACTTTGCAATGTAGTCTTTCCTGGATTGCCCTGTAGGCAAGACATGACGTGGTTAATATATGCCCATGCTCTAACAGACCAGGCGTGCATTTTCTGGGACTGTGCAGGTACAGTGCACAGGTCTGCCTGCCAGATAAGTGACAACTATCATAGCTGGTTTGCACTGCTCCGGGAGAACTTTCTAGCAGAATTCATGATCTTAGTTTCAATTTACTGTGTTTGAGTATGGAGAGTCACTCTTTCTGTGGAGAGGCTGAGGTGAAACAAGGGTGCTAGATCAAACCAGAGAAACAGTTTCCTGTAGAGCCCTTCCTGAGAGCCTGGGCTCTCTAGCTGTTAGCATCCCAGAGTTAATAACGTGGATCATGTTATTTGCTCACTCCCTCTTCTGCTTTCATTTCTCCTTTCACTATTGCCCACTTCTTCAGCCCACAGGGATCCCACCAGTGTGAGACATCCTAGGACAGCAGGACTGCTGAATTACTGCTTCTGGTGTGATGTTGTATGTGTCACCAGGAAAGTCACATCTCAGTGACTTGGAATATTGATGGAACAGTTGGATTTCAGGACTAATTGAAGCCAAATCCATATCACATCCTGATGGCCATTTTGTTGTGAATTCCTTTGGGCATTTGATTAATTCTGATTGTCTTAATCCCACAATTTTCTCATTTATGTAAAAGAATGAAAGCAAAACATAAATCACAAATCTGGCTCATTTGGTGTGTGTTTGGACTCTGTGACAGAGAAAGCAGAAGCAGACCCTAAAAGAAAGTGTACCTGGTGTTCACAGGATATTGGGGGTTGGAAGGGACCCAAAGAGATCACTGAGTCCAACCGCCCTGCCAGAGCAGGGCCACACAATCTAGCTCAAGTCACAAAGAAATGCATTCAGACAGGCCTTGAAAGTCTCTAGAGAACGAGACTCCACAACCTCTCTGGGAAGCCTGTTCCAGTGCTTTGGGACCCTTACAGGAAAGAAGTTCCCTCTTGTGTTGAGGTGGAACCTCCTGTGCTGCAACTTACACACATTGTTCCTTGTCCTATCCCAGGGAGCAGTGAGCAGTGAGCAGAGCCTGTCAATCCCCCTCCTCACTCCCAGCCCTCAGATATTTACAAACATTTATTAAATTCCCTCTAAGTCTTCTCCAGACTAAAAAGCCCCAGGTCCTCAGCGTCTCCTCATCAGGCAGCCCTCCAGGCCCCTCATCATCCTTGTAGCCCTCTGCTGGACCCTCTCCAGCAGATCCCTGTCCCTCTTAAACTGTGGAGCACAAAACTGAACACAGTATTCAAGGTGAGGTCTCACCAGGGCAGAGTAGTGGGGAAGGAGACCCTCCCTTGATCTACTGGACACACTCTTCTTAATGCACCCCAGGATCCCATTGGTCTTCTTGGCCACAAGGGCACATTGCTGTGCCATGGTTTACTTGTTACCCACCAGCAAGCACTCTCAGGTCCCTCTCTACAGGGCTGCTCTCCAGCAGATCACCTCCCAGCCTGTACTGGTGCAGTTTATTATTCCTCCTCAGGTGCAGGACTTTGCACTTGGCCTTGTTGAACCTCTTTTAGTTCCTCTGTGCCCAGCTCTGTCTGTCCAGGTCTCACTGGATGGCAGCACAGCCTGCAGCTGTCTCAGCCAAGCCTCCCACTTCGGGGTCATCAGCAAACTTGCTGAGCAGACTCTGTCTGTCTGTGCCCTCATCAATGGCATTGATGAAGATGTTGAACAGGACTGGACCCAACACTGATCCCAGGGGACTCCACTAATTACAGCTCTCCAGATGGACCTGGCACCATTGATCACCACTCTTTGAACTCTATCCTGTAACTGGTTCCTAATCCACCTCACTGCTCTTCCATCCCACACTTCCTGAGCTTGCTGACTAGGATGTCATGGGAGATGGTGTCAAAGGCTTTGCTAAGGTCAAGGTCTCCCTGAATCTACCCATTCAGTTACGACATCACAGAGTGCTATCAGGTTAGTCAAGCATGACTTCCCCTTGGTAAATCCATGCTGACTACTCCTGATAACCTTCTTCTCTTCCAAGTGCCTTAAGATGCCCTCCAGAAGGAGACATATTAATTTCTTCTAGCACTCCAGCAGCATCATGTAGACACCCATATGGGGTTGTTGTGGAGACAGCGAATTAACATGGCCAAGTCAGGAAATAAAAAAATAGAATTATTTTATTTTCCTGAACCCCACCCCCAAAACTATACTAAAAATTAGTTTAGTTTATTAGCAGATTGACTTCTATTGGGAATATCTTACAAAGAATATTATAGATAAATTTGGATATTTAGGAAGTCAGGAAATGGAAAAGACTAAGCTATAAACATTAACACAGATTTACCCCACTATCAATCAGGCTGAGCAGAAATTTAAGGGAAAAGCTACTCACAGATGTGAGCTAGACACTCAGCAAAGATCCCTGAATTCCTGTGCAGGAGCAGCCTTCTGACATTGCGGCCAATATCCAATAATAGAGATCCACACCACAGAAGTCCAAGACAAGTCACAGAGCTGCCAAACTCAGAAATGTTTCAAGCGCTTCTTTCCAAGTGGGATGGTCGTGGGATGATGCTGCTCTCACAATGGCAGGGGAGAGCCCAAACTGCTAGGGTCCCCAGTCTGGGAGGCAGCCAAGAAATTAGCTACTAATAGGGTCTGAGAGAGGGCAGTCCAAATGCTGCTGGCTCTCTCTCTCAAAGGACCCCAGGGCTTGCTAAGCCTGCTGGCTTGCACAAAAAAGTGCAAAGTGAGGAGAACCATCCAAAAGCAGGGACGGGATAAAACCATGCCCCGTAGGAGCTGTCCAAATGTGGGGATGGTCCATTCATGGCAGGAGCCTATCCTTCGCAGTGGCAGGGACTTTCCAGACAGCAACTCTCAAGGCGGGAACCCTTGCTCTATTTATCCCTTTTTCTAGACAAAGTGTCCATCTGGGCGCAAATACACAGCCAATCACCATCTCGATATCAGTGCGGGCATCTACACGGATCAGCCCACGTGCAGCAAAAGGAGCCTTTGCTGCCCCTCTTCAAGCCTGCAGGGCAGGGAGGGAGAAACAGGTTTTTGCACCTTTCTTCTCCTATTCAAACCATGGAGTGAGAGGGAAAAGAGGGGAATTTGGGGTATCCAGGACAGGGATGAGAACCCCAAACCCTGCATGAAGCCTGATGCCACTGAGCATCGTCATAGATATAGCTGAGCAATGAGATCTTGGCCTTTTCTGCACTTTACAGTGCAGTAAATCTACCTTGCCATGCATCTCACAGATTCACTTATGTCCTCCTAGTGCAGGCATAGCAAGGCAAGTTGTTCTATTTTCTGCACCTCCTGTGAAGTTGTATCTTGCACAGGACAATTCAAACATGAGTTGGCAGGCAGTGATGATGCCTCAGAGTTGAATGCTCCCCAATAATGAGCTACTAGAGAGGCAACGGAGTCTCATTCAGCATCTATTGCTGCTTTTTTAAATCAAACCTCGTAACAGGTGACACCAAGCTGAATGGTATTATTGATATGTCAGAGGGATCAGGACAAGCTGGAGAAGTGGGCCTAGGTGAACCTCGGGAAGTTCAACAAGTCCAAGTGCAAGGTCCTGCACCTAGGTCAGGACAATCCCATTATCAGTACAAGATGGGGAATGATATTTACCTGGCAGAGAAAGTATCATGGTCAGGCATGTGGTTTACCCAGAATGAGGTATATCCTTTGCAGTCTGGGTCTGCCAACCCCTTCAGTTTCCTCAAGTGTGGGAAACTCAGCTGCATAATTTGTGGTAGTGGGGGTTACCTTTTTTATTTTTGCAGACTTCATTCTCTTCAGGGATCTATTTGGCAGAGTATCTTGGGATAAATCTTTGGAGGGAAGAGTGGCTCAAGAAAGTTGATCAATATTTAAGGGTCATCTCCTCCGAGCCCAGGAGCAGTGCATCCCAAGGAGGATAGAAGGCAGCAAAAGTGCCAGGATGCTGCCAACATGGACAAATAACGTGCTCCTAGACTTACTGGGTTAAAAAGGGGGAGCAGGCAATGGGAGCAAGAACAGGCCATGTGGGAAGACTACAAAGTTGTCTGAGAAGCCAGGGATCAGGTTAGGAGATCAGAAGCACAGGTGAAATTAAAATTGGCTAGAGACATAAAAGGGAATAAGAATTTCTTCAAGTGTATGACAGTCAAAAAGGTGACTAGGAAAGATATGGGGCCTCTCCAAAAGAAAGGTGGAGACCTGGTCACAAGGGATAAGGAGAGGGCTAAGGTACTGAATGGCTACTTTGTCTGATGAACTTGGTGGCTTTCTGTTTTTCTAGTTAAGGCATCAGTGGATAAGGTACCTGGCCTTGTGTAAAGCATTTCACAGAATTACAGAACTTTAAAAGTTGGAAGGGATATCCACAGATCATTGAGTCCAACTTCCCTGCACAGGAACACATCCAGGAAGGTTTTGAGAGTCTCCAGAGAAGGAGACTCCACAGCCTCTCTGGGCAGCCTGTTCTCTGTCACCCTCACTGTAAGAAGCTTCTCATGTTGAGGTGAAACATTTGGTACCATCCTGCATGACATCCTGGTCACCAAGTTGGAAAAGCATGAACTTGAGGATTGGACCACTTTCTAGAGAAGGAATTGGCTGGATGATCACACTGAGAGGGCTGCAGTCAGTGGCTCAATGTCCAAATGGAGACCCATGACAAGTGGCACTTGTCAGTACAGTGGCACTTGTCAGTACTTTAACGTCTTTGTCAGTGACAGTAGGATTGAATGCAAGTTTGTGCATGACACCAAGCCGTGTGGTCTGGCTGACATGCTGGAGGGAAGGGATTCCATCCACAGGGACTTGGACAGGCTTGAGACATGGGCCCAAGCCAACCTTGTGAAGTTCAGCAAGGCGCTACAACTGTGTCAAGGTAATCCTTAGCACAAAAACATACTGTGTGAGGAGTGGAATGAGAGTCTTGAGGAGAAGGACCCGGAGGGTGTCAGTCAATAAAAAACTCAACATAAGCTGGCACTGTGCAATTGCAGCCCAGAAGGGCAGCTGTGTCATCAGCTGTATCAAAAGAAGTGTGACCAGCAGGACAAGGGAGATCATTCTTTCTCTATATTCTGCTCTTGTGAGATTCTACCTGGAGTACTGTGTCCTATTCTGGTGTCCACAGTGTAAGAGGGTTATTGAACTGCTGGAGTGGATCCAGAGGAGGGCCAAGAAGGTGATCAGAAGACTGGAGCACCGCCCCTACGCCAACAGGCTGCAAAAGTTAGAGCTGTTCAGCCTGGAGGAAGGGCTCCAGGGAGAGCTGCCATTGGTTGAATTGAATCTGCTGCAGGTATTCAATACCATGCTGCTGTCATACCAGCTTCAAAATGGAAGTGCTGGTTGGGCCAAACTATCATGGGGACTGAAGCTCAGTTTATAGCATGGGAGGCTTCTTGCTCTGGTTGCTGCTTCTGGTTTTGGGGGTATTGGTCTTTTCCACTAGGCAGGTTGCAGGTCAGGGGGTGGGGACAGGTTACTGCCTTCTGCAGCTGCTTCTGCATTTTTGCTGCACTTTTTCTGCAAATAAGCTAATTGTTCATCAGATTGTTTCCAGTAAAACTTTTTTATCTCAACCCAAAGGGTTTTTTTTTGTGTGTGTTACTTTCCTTCCCATCTCTGTGGGGAGAGGGAGGTGCTTGTGAGAGTGTGTTGTGTTAACCTAGGACAGGAGCTTATAGTGGCCTTCCAGTAACTTAAGGAGCCTTACAAGAAAGCTCAGATGGGATTTTTTACAAGGGCTTGTTACTACAAGACAAGAAGGAACGGATTGAGGCTTGAGGAGGGTGGATTAGACTAGATATTAGACAGAAGTCTTTACAGGGAGAGTGGTGAGACACTGGAATGTCATGGATGCCCTCTCCCTGGAAGTGTTCAAGGCCAGGTTGGATGAAGCCTTGAGCAGCCTGATCTAGTTGGAGATGTCCCTGCCCATGGCAAGAGGGGATTTGAACTAGATGATCTTTATGGTCTTTTCCAACCCAAACCATGGAATCATTCTATAAAGTGATTGAAAGCAGCCCTGCAGAGAAGGACTTGAGTGCGCTGGTGGATGAAAAGCTGTACATGAACCAACCCTTGCAATCCAGAAAGCCAATCACATACTGAGTTGCATCAAAAGTAACAAAAAGAGATGATCTGCCACTCTGCTCTGGGAAGGCTTCAACTAGAGTACTGTATTTAGCTCTGGGGCCCTCAACAAAAGGACATAGACCTGATGGAGAGATTCTGGAGAAGGGCCACAAAAATGACTGGAGGGCTGGAGCACCTCTCCTCTAAGAAGACATGCTGAAGGAGCTGGGAGAAGAGAAAGATCCACAGAGATCTTGTAGTGGACTTCCAGTACTTCAAGGGGGCCTGTGAGAAAACTGGGGAGGTGTCCTGGGTTTGGGCTGATCCCTCCCCCGGGAAGAAAATTCACAACACAAACCCCCCTATTTTTTGAAAGTCAGGGAAAGATGAAATTGTATTTTCTTATAATATAAGTATAACAATGTAAAGAGAAATAATAACTAGAGAAGGAAGGAAGGAAAAAAAAATAAATACAATAACCTTAAGGGAGATGGGGAGGGGATCAAGCGGCGGTGAAGCAGCAGAAGCAGCAGCAGCCAAAACAGCAGCCGGGGAAGATAGGCGAAGCTGCAGCAGCAGAAGCCAGCGGGAGAAGGGGGAGAACAAACTGTGCTTCTAGACATTAAGTTCTTGATGTTCCAATGAAATTATATTAATTTATCTATTGTTGCCATTTATGTGGCCTATCCCTGGAATGTTCATCTCTCCCCTATGTCTGAGCTAGAGGATCAGCTCAAACGGCCACAGGAGGGACCTTTTACAAAGGCACATAGCACTGGGAGAAGGGCCAAAGCATGTAGCTCTGGGAGAAGGGCCAAAGGTTTTAAACTAGAGTAGGGTAGATTTAAATGGGAAATTAGGAAGAAGTTCTTTACTATGAGGGTCACATAAGACTGGAATGTGTTGCCTCCGGGAGTTGTGGAGGCCCTATCCCTGGAGATGTTCAAAGTCATTCCTGATGGAGCTCTGAGCAACCTGATCTACTAGGGAATGGCCCTGCTTACTGCAGAGGAGTTAAACTAGATGACCTCTAAAGGGGCCTTAAAACCCAACCCAATGCATTCCATGATTTGAGGAAGTCTAGCTTGTGATTTGTTGTCTTCAAATGGGTCTCAAACAGGGAGCTCTTCAAAGACCCTACTAGAACTGGCTGTGAGATTGTGATGGCAAAGTCAGGCTTAAGAGTGGAAGGTCTCAGAGTAGGGCAGAGGTTGAGCTAGAGGTCTGGGTTGAGCTAGAGCCCTGAAGGTTACAGTATCACAGTATCACAGTATCACCAAGGTTGGAAGAGACCTCACAGATCATCAAGTCCAACCCTTTACCACAGTGCCCCAAGGCTAGACCATGGCACCAAGTGCCACATCCAACCTTGCCTTGAACTGCCCCAGGGATGACGACTCCACCACCTCCCCAGGCAGCCCATTCCAGTGCCCAATGACTCTCTCAGTGAAGAATTTTCTCCTCACCTTGAGCCGAAATTTCCCCTGGCGCAGCCTGAGGCTGTGTCCTCTTGTTCTGGAGCTGGCCACCCGAGAGAAGAGAGCAACCTCCTCCTGGCCACAACCACCCCTCAGGTAGTTGTAGACAGTAATAAGGTCACCCCTGAGCCTCCTCTTCTCCAGGCTAAACAACCCCAGCTCCCTCAGCCTCACCTCGTAGGGCTTGTGCTCAAGGCCTCTCACCAGCCTCGTTGCCCTTCTCTGGACACGCTCGAGCATCTCAGTGTCCTTCCTAAACTGGGGGGCCCAGAACTGAACGCAGTACTCGAGGTGTGGTCTGACCAGTGCAGAGTACAGGGGCAAAATGACCTCCCTGCTCCTGCTGACCACACCATTCCTGATGCAGGCCAGGATGCCACTGGCTCTCTTGGCCACCTGGGCACACTGCTGGCTCATGTTCAGGCAGGTATCAATCAGTACCCCCAGATCCCTCTCTGTCTGGCTGCTCTCCAGCCACTCCGACCCCAGCCTCTATCTCTGCATGGGGTTGTTGTGGCCAAAGTGCAGCACCCTGCACTTGGAGCTATTGAACCCCATCCCATTGGCCTCTGCCCATCTGTCCAGGCGGTCAAGGTCCCGCTGCAGAGCCCTTCTGCCTTCCAACTCAGTCACATCTGCCCCCAGCTTAGTGTCATCTGCAAACTTGCTGATGACTGACTCGATGCCCTCATCCAGATCATCTATGAAGATGTTAAAGAGGATGGGGCCCAGCACTGATCCCTGAGGGTTGAAGAGCTGCTTGGGTCACAACAACCCACACAACACTCCACAGTTGGGGAAGTGTGGCTGGAAAGCTGCCCAGCAGAGAAAGACCTGAGGGTATTGATCGACAGCTGTCTGAACATGAGTGTGTGCCCAGGCGGCCAAGAATGCCAACAGCATCCTGACATCTATGAGGAATAGTATGACCAGCAAATTCAGGGAAGTGATTGTCCTGCTGTACTCAGTGTAGCTGAGGCCACACCTTGAGGCTCTTGTTCAGTTTTGGGGCCCTCACTACAAGAAGGACACTGAGGTGCTGGAGCGGACCCAGAATGGCTATGAGATATCCTTCCCAAGATGATCTGCCATGGGCTGCCAAGAAGTGGAACACCATTGAGCAGGGAATCAAGCTTCTGAAGGAGTTTGCTGTGAAGGAAGTGCTTTATGGAGATCATGGCACACATGAGGCTGATGACATTCCTCTTGGAACAGGTCTCATGAAGAAGCTTATTAAGCTTGCTCCTTCATCCTATGCTAACATCTTGGCCAGTAAGTTTCTATCAAGAGGTGATAATGGAAGGTCTATCACTGTTGGTGAATTCACTGACCAGCTCAGGCAGGTAGAGGACAGCTTGTCACATTCTGGCCTAGTCTCTGCTATAAAAACTCTAGGTACAGAGATTAAGGAAGGTATCAAAGACAGCATGAAAGAACTGAAGGAGGATCTTAGAAACATTACCAATCTGGTAAAGGATACCGTCCCTGCATCATCTGAATGGGTGCATGTTTCTGCCATCAGGAACAGACACCCACCTCCTGCAAGGCAATTCCAGCCCAGGAGGAGACAAATTCCACCTAGACATCAGCAATCACGTGCGTCACTGTGGATTATTCTGTGTGACAAATATAGTGAGAACATGAACAAGTGGGATGGTCAACCTACTTCAGCTCTTTCAAAGAGATTCAGGGAACTGCAGAGTGGCAGAAACAGAGGCAGCAATGCCAGGAAAGTAGCTGTCACTTCTTCAGCTCCCGAGAGCAACTGCAATTATTCCAACAATTGCAATTTCTCTCACAACAACACCAATCACTGTGTACACCCCACATGCCATGTTCAGCATTAGGGGTGCCCTGCCTCCAGCCAGGAGGAGGAAAGAGATAGTGGAGAGAACCGAATCTATTGGAATGTATTCATTAGATGGCCTGGCAGTTCAAAAGTTTGGAAATACAGGGCTTTAGTTGACACAGGTGCTCAGTGTACTTTATTGCCATCCAATTGCAAAGGGACAGAGTCCATATCTATTTTTGGAATCACTGGTGGATCTCAAGAGTTAACTAAGTTGCAGGCTGAGACAAGTTTAACTGGTAAAGAGTGGGAGAAACATACTATTGTAACTGGTCCTGATGCGCCTTGCATTCTGGGAATTGACTTTTTGAGACAAGGTTGTTTCAAAGAACCTAAGGGTCACAAATGGGCTTTTGGAATAGCAAAAGTATGGTAAATTGAAATTGTCCATTAGACCTGAACTTTCAGATGAATCTGCAGTTGTGGGACATCATGACATAGAGGATCTGGAAGTGCCAATTGTTACTCAAACTGTTCACCACAGGCAGTACAGAACTAACCGTGACTCTTTGTTGCCCATTCATCAGCTGATTTGTCAACTGGAGAGTCAGGCTGTCGTCGAGAAAGCTCATTCACCTTTCAACAGTCCCATCTGGCCTGTGTGTAAACTTAATGGCTGATTTTCGTGCCCTCAATGAGGTGACTCTACCCATGAGCACACCTGTGCCGGACATGCTGGAGCTCCAGTACGAGCTGGAATCGAAGGAGGATGAATGGTATGCTACCATAGACATTGCTAATGCTTTCTTCTCTATTCCCATAACAAAGGAGTGCAGGCCTCAGTTTGCATTCACCTGGAGAGGAATCCAGTACCAGTTCAACAGTTTGCCTCATGGGTGGAAACACAGCTCAACCATCTGTCACTCAGTCATCCACAATGCACTGGAGAAAGGTAAAGCTCCAGAGCACATACAGTTCATCAACGACATCATTGTGTGTGTCCAAACTGCTGAGGAAGTCTTCGAGAAAGGTAACAAAATCATTGACATTCTGTTGCAAGCAGGTTTTGCCATTAAGAGAGACAAGGTCAAAGGACCTTCCAGAGAAATTCAGTTTCTGGGAGTGCGGTGGCAGGATGGTCGCCGTCACATTCCACAGGATGTGATCAACAAAGTCTCCACCATGGCAGTTCCCACCAATAAGAAGGAGACTCTATCTTTCTTACATGCAGTGGGATTTTGGAGACTACCCATTCCTGGATTCAGTCAAATTGTCAAACCTCTGCATGATGTGACTCGTAAGAAAAACAATTTTGAGTGTGGACCTGAACAACAAGCAGCCTTTGATCAAATCAAGCAAGAAATAGTCCATGCAGTGGGCTTGGGACGTGTGCGATCTGGTCCGGACATTAAGAACATTCTGTACACGGCTGTGAGTGACAATGGTCCAACTTGGAGCCTTTGGCAGAGAGCTCCAAACGAGACACATGGTCATCCACTTGGTTTCTGGGGTCATACCTACAGAGGTTCAGAGGCAAATTACACTCCAACTGAGAAAGTGATACTAGCAGCTTATGAAGGAGTGAAAGCAGCTTCTGAAGTGATTGGAACTGAGTCACAATTGCTGTTAGTTCCTAGACTGCCAGTTTTAAACTGGATGTTCAAAGGCAAAGTTTCATCACCGCATCATGCCACAGATTCAACCTGGTCTAAATGGATGGCTTTGATAACCCAACGAGCACAAATGGGTAATCACGATCGGCCTGGTCTGGTGGAGGTGATGACCAACTGGCCGGGAGGCACAGACTGTACCAAACCTCCAGAGGAGAAAATAACCCATGCTGAGGAAGCTCCTCCCTATGGTGATGTGCTAGTTTGAAGCAAGCTGGAATGTTTTGGTAGAAGAACTAGATAACGGGCAGTGAAATGAAAAACAATTGTGTCTACTTCTCTCACAGTCATGCTGAGAACTCTGGGAAGAAGAAAGACTTTTTCTCCATTTTGTTTCTCACTCTTGCTTTTGCCTTGGACCTGGTCACATCTCATTAACCCTGCTCCTACTAACCTTGCTCCCTAACCTCTTGGCTGCACCTCTTTTCTTCCTGAGAACTGGGGTAAGGTTGAGAGGGCCGGGGGGAGGTGTTGGGGTGGTTTGAGAGCCCCTCCTGGGGACTCAGGTTTCTGGGAGGGGAGTTGTGCTTTTGTATTGTTTATCCTTTGTATATAACTGTATATAATTGTATATAACTGTATATATTGTAAATAGCTGCTTGTAAATTCTGCTAGCTGTAAATAAATTGCTTCATCTATATTCCCAGGGTCCGTCTGAGTTAGCTGGGGCAAATACAAAAGAGTGGGGGGGCGGGGTAACCCCCAAACCATCACATTTTTAATTGGCTTTCCCAACGTGGGGCTAGATATTTCAGTGAGTGGAAATTAGCTCTGGGAATTAAGATGAAGCTAATCAAGCAGCTATTGTATTTGGTTGGTGCATTGCTCTGGTCTGGTTTTGTTTTCTTGGTATTTAGTTGGTTAAAAGGCCAAATTGTTGCTTATTTCATTGATCTGGCTTATAATAAGGCTAAAGCTAAGGTTTCAGATATGTTCTGGAGCTGGGGTGATTTTATTCTTGGTTATGCTGGTTTTAATATCTCTGAGAATATTACCAAGGACATTACAGGAGCTCTGGTCAATAATGTGACAATCAATGGAAATTCTGCTTTAAATATGGCTCTAATGAGAGTTATTCAGCCTAAGACAGGAATTCCAACTGTTTGCATAGGTACATGCTCGTGTAAAACTGTTTTTCTTCTCACAATTTTTAATATTTGCCTCATGATTTTAATATTCATATTAATTTTGGCATTATTGGTGAAAAATTCAAAACCAGGTTCTGTAAGAGCTAGGAAAAATTCTGTGTCTCAGAAGCAGTCTCTTTCACAGCAAAACAAGGGAACACAGTTATCGGCTTCCCCCTTGCCAGCCTCTGCCCCTCCTTCTCCAAGTGCTGGGAACACAGCCAGTGTTCCCGCCACAAACAATAACAATGATAACAAAACCAAAAACAAAAACGGGCAGAATTCGGTAGGAGCCTCAGGAGCACAGGCAGGTACCCAAAATCAGAATGTTCCTAGCAAAAATGAAAACAAGTCAGGGTTGGCAGGCATCCCAGGAGGACAGGCAAATAATAATACTACTAGTGTTGGTAACGCTAGCCCAGTCAGTCCAAATCCTAATGACACCAGCTTAGCCAATTCGAACCCCCAGCCAGCAGACCAGAATCAGAATCCTCCTGTTAAAAGCAAGGCAGATTTGAACTCACAAGCTCCAGGTCAGACCCCTAAGGATACAAATGCTCCAAGTCAGACTCCTAAAGATTCAAATCCTCCAGCAGACACATCCAAGTCTGTTGCTGCTCAGGCCCTTCTGGCACCTGCTAAGGCAAAAGCTAAGACAAAGAGTGGTTCGCAGGAGGATGTAAGAGATGGGACCTCTGGTGATCAGCAGCAAGAGGAGGAAGAGGAGGCAGTTAGTCTGCGAGACCTTGTAGATGTGCTGAGACAACAATACTCCAGTGAGAGGAGCGCTGTGAGGTTAGCTGCCAGGAGAGAGGATGGTTCCAATGAGTTTAGGAATGCTATGAGGAAGATTGTGTTAGGCCAGGCACCACCAGAACAACAGGAAGAGGAGGAGGAAGATGACATCCAAGGCTCCAAGGATCCACTCAGAGAGGTCAGGGAAGTTAGGAAGGAATACACAAGGGAATCAGGTGAGCCAATCCTAAGCTGGCTAGTGAGATGCCGTGGCATTGGTGCTAATGCTCTGCAGGTAGGAGACAAGTCTGCCAAGCAGCTGGGACCACTCACTAAGGAGAGTGGAGTGGACAAACACCTAGCAAGTCCTCTTGGTAGGGTTAGCTTGTGGACGCGCCTTCTGTTGGCTGTGGCTATGAGATATCCTTCCCGAGATGATTTGCCATGGGCTGCCAAGAAGTGGAACACCGTTGAGCAGGGAATTAAGCTTCTGAAGGAGTTTGCTGTGAAGGAAGTGCTTTATGGAGATCATGGCACACATGAGCCTGATGATATTCCTTTGGGAACAGGTCTCATGAAGAAGCTGATTAAGCTTGCTCCTTCATCCTATGCTAACATCTTGGCCAGTAAATTTCTAGCAAGGAGTGATAATGGAAGATCTTTCACTGTTGGTGAATTCACTGACCAGCTCAGGCAGATAGAGGACAGCTTGTCCCATTCTGGTATAATCTGTGCCATAAAGACTATGACTACAGAGCTTAAAGATGGTATAAGAGATGGCATCAAAGAGAGCATGAAAGAACTGAAGGAGGATCTTAAAAACATTACCAATCTGGTAAAGGATACCATTCCTGCATCATCTGAATGGGTGAATGTTTCTGCAGTCAGGAACAGACGCCCACCTCCTGCAAGGCAATTCCAGCCCAGGAGGAGACAAATTCCACCCAGACAGCAGCAATCACGTGCGTCACTGTGGATACTTCTGCGTGACACATACGGGGAGAACATGAACAAATGGGATGGTAAACCTACTTCAGCTCTTTCAAAGAGGGTCAGGGATCTGCAGAGTGGCAGAAACAGAGGCAATAATGCCAGGAAAGTAGCTGTCACTTCTTCAACTCCTGAGAGCAACTGCAATCATTCCAACAGTTGCAATTCCTCTCACAACAACACCAATCACTGTGTACACCCTACATGCCATGTTCAGCATTAGGGGTGCCCTGCCTCCAGCCAGGAGGAGGAAAGGGATAGTGGAGAGAACCGAATCTATTGGAATGTATTCATTAGGTGGCCTGGCAGTTCAAGAGTTCGGAAATACAGGGCTTTAGTTGACACAGGTGCTCAGTGTACTTTATTGCCATCAAATTGCAAAGGGACAGAGTCCATTTCTATCTTTGGAATCACTGGTGGATCTCAAGAGTTAACTAAGGTACAGGCTGAGATCAGTTTAACTGGTAAAGAGTGGAAGATACATACTATTGTAACTGGTCCTGCTGCGCCTTGCATTTTGGGAATTGACTTTTTGAGACAAGGTTGTTTCAAAGATCCTAAGGGTCACAAATGGGCTTTTGGAATAGCATCTGTAGAGATTGAGGATGGTAAATTGAAATTGTCTGTTAGACCTGAACTTTCTGATGAATCTGCAGTTGTGGGACATCATGACATAGAGGACCTGGAAGTGCCAATTGCAACTCAAACTGTTCATCATAGGCAGTACAGAACTAACCGTGACTCTTTGTTGCCCATTCATCAGCTGATTCGTCAACTGGAGAGTCAGGCTGTCATCGAGAAAGCTCATTCACCTTTCAACAGTCCCATCTGGCCTGTGCGCAAACCTACAGGCGACTGGAGACTCACAGTTGACTTTCGTGCCCTCAACGAGGTGACGCCACCCATGAGTGCAGCTGTGCCGGACATGCTGGAACTCCAGTACGAGCTGGAATCGAAGGAGGCTAAATGGTATGCAACCATAGACATTGCTAATGCTTTCTTCTCTATTCCCATAGCAAAGGAGTGCAGGCCTCAGTTTGCATTCACCTGGAGAGGAATCCAGTACCAGTTCAATCGTTTGCCTCAGGGGTGGAAACACAGCTCAAGCATCTGTCACTCAGTCATCCACAATGCACTGGAGAAAGGTAAAGCTCCAGAGCACATCCAGTACATCGACGACATCATTGTGTGGGGCCAAACTGCTAAGGAAGTCTTCGAGAAAGGTAACAAAATCATTGACATTCTGTTACAAGCAGGTTTTGCCATTAAGAGAGACAAGGTCAAAGGACCTGCCAGAGAAATTCAGTTTCTGGGAGTGCGGTGGCAAGATGGTCGCCGTTACATTCCTCAGGATGTGATCAACAAAGTCTCTACCATGGCAGTTCCCACCAGTAAGAAGGACACACTTTCTTTCCTTGGTGTGGTGGGATTTTGGAGACTACACATTCCTGGTTTCAGTCAGATTGTCAAACCTCTGCATGATGTGACTCGTAAGAGAAACAATTTTGAGTGGGGACCTGAACAACAAGCAGCCTTTGATCAAATCAAACGAGAAGTAGTCCATGCAGTGGGCTTAGGACCTGTGAGATCTGGTCCGGACATTAAAAACATTCTGTACACAGCTGCCAGTGACAATGGTCCAACTTGGAGTCTTTGGCAGAGAGCTCCAAATGAGACACGTGGTCGTCCTCTTGGTTTCTGGGGACGTTGTTACAGAGGTTCAGAGACAAATTACACTGCAACTGAGAAAGAGATTCTAGCAGCCTATGAGGGAGTGAAAGCAGCTTCTGAAGTGATTGGAACTGAGTCACAATTGCTTTTAGCTCCTAGACTGCCAGTTCTTAACTGGATGTTCAAAGGCAAAGGTTCATCACCACATCATGCCACAGATGCAACCTGGTCTAAATGGATGGCTTTGATAACCCAACGAGCACGAATGGGTAATCTTGACCGACCTGGTCTAGTGGAGGTGATCACCAACTGGCCGGAAGGCACAGACTGTACCAAACCTCCAGAGGAGAAAATAACTCGTGCTGAGGAAGCTCCTCCCTATGATGATCTCTCTGATGAGGAAAAGAACTATGCTTTGTTCACAGATGGTTCCTGTCGTTTTGTTGGGAACAAGCGACTATGGAAGTCAGCAGTTTGGAGTCCAACCAGGAGAGTTACCGAAACGAAAGATGGAGAAGGAGAATCCAGTCAGTTCGCTGAGGTAAAAGCTGTTCAACTTGCTCTTGATGTGGCTGAACGTGAAAATTGGCCTATCCTTTACCTCTACACCGACTCGTGGATGGTAGCCAATGCTCTATGGGGTTGGCTGAAGGACTGGAAGAAGAATGGTTGGCAGAGGAAAGGAAAGCCTATTTGGTGTGCTGATCTATGGCAGGACATTGAAGCACGGCTGGAGAGAACTCCAGTGAAGGTGCGGCACGTAGATGCACACATGCCCAAGAGCAGAACCACTGAGGAACATCAACATAACCAGAAGGCAGACCAAGCTGCTAAGATTGCTCAAGTTGACACCAACTCTGAACTTGACATTGACCTTGATTGGAAACACCGAGGTGAGCTGTTCTTAGCTCGGTGGGCCCATGACTCATCTGGACATCAAGGCAGAGATGGAACATACCGATGGGCTCGTGATAGGTCAATTGACTTGTCCATGGACGCTATCACCCAAGTCATCTATGACTGTGACATTTGTGCTGCTATTAAGCAGGCTAAGCGAATCAAGCCCTTATGGTATGGTGATAGATGGTCAAAGTACAAGTATGGTGAAGCCTGGCAGATTGACTACATCACTTTACCTCGATCTCGTTCTGGCAAGCAGTATGTGCTAACGATGGTAGAAGCCAGCACCGGATGGTTGGAAACCTATCCAGTTCCACATGCAACTGCACGTAACACCATTGTTGGTTTGGAGAGACAGATCTTGTGGAGACATGGAACTCCAGAGAGAATTGAGTCAGACAATGGTACTCATTTCAAGAACAATCTTGTGAAAAATTGGGCCAAAGAGCATGGTATTGAATGGATCTATCACATACCCTACTATGCACCAGCTTCAGGGAAGATTGAGCGCTACAACGGTTTGCTGAAAACCACCCTAAAAGCCATGGGGGGTGGAACTCTAAAAAACTGGGACAAACATTTAGCACAAGCTACCTGGTTGGTAAATAGTAGAGGTTCAGTAAATAGAGCAGGACCTGCACAATCAGATTTGGTCCAAACAGTAGACGGTGATAAAGTTCCTGTTGTACATGAAAAGAATCTGTTAGGAAAAACTGTTTGGGTATTTTCTCCTTCGGGCGAAGGGAAACCTGTCCGAGGGGTGGTTTCTGCTGAAGGTCCTGGTCATACATACTGGGTAATGCAGGAGAATGGTGAAATCCAGTGTATTCCACAGAGAAATTTAACCTTAGCTGAGAGAGTTTAAATTCAAGCTGTTAGGAGTTTTCTTTTTTAGGTAACATCGGCGCCCAACACTGAGAGAATCTATGATAGAATCTACAGTACGTGAGCACGAAACCCAACATCACCTGGGAGTCCCTGTTCTGAGCTTTTGAATCACCTACATCTGATTGAAGTGTGAACTGAACTTGTATATATTATTTTAGTGTAAATATTGGTTTAGGTTAGATTGGATAATTCTCAGCGATACTCTGAGCGAAGTAGACAAGGGGTGGATTGTGCTAGTTTGAAGCAAGCTGGAATGTTTTGGTAGAAGAACTAGATAACGGGCAGTGAAATGAAAAACAATTGTGTCTACTTCTCTCACAGTCATGCTGAGAACTCTGGGAAGAAGAAAGACTTTTTCTCCATTTTGTTTCTCACTCTTGCTTTTGCCTTGGACCTGGTCACATCTCATTAACCCTGCTCCTACTAACCTTGCTCCCTAACCTCTTGGCTGCACCTCTTTTCTTCCTGAGAACTGGGGTAAGGTTGAGAGGGCCGGGGGGAGGTGTTGGGGTGGTTTGAGAGCCCCTCCTGGGGACTCAGGTTTCTGGGAGGGGAGTTGTGCTTTTGTATTGTTTATCCTTTGTATATAACTGTATATAATTGTATATAACTGTATATATTGTAAATAGCTGCTTGTAAATTCTGCTAGCTGTAAATAAATTGCTTCATCTATATTCCCAGGGTCCGTCTGAGTTAGCTGGGGCAAATACAAAAGAGTGGGGGGGCGGGGTAACCCCCAAACCATCACAGGTGATCTCTCTGATCAGGAAAAGAACTATGCTTTGTTCACAGATGGTTCCTGTCATCTTGTTGGGAACAAGCAAAGATGGAAGTCAGCAGTCTGGAGTCCTACCAGGAGAGTTACTGAAGCGAGAGATGGAGAGGGAGAATCCAGGCAGTTCGCTGAGGTGAAAGCTGTCCAGCTTGTTCTTGATGTGGCTGAATGTGAGAATTGGCCTATCCTTTACCTCTACACCGACTCATGGATGGTAGCCAATGCTCTATGGGGTTGGCTAAAGGACTGGAAGAAGCATGGTTGGCAGAGGAAAGGAAAGCCTATTTGGTGTGCTGATCTGTGGCAGGACAAATTCCACCTAGACACCAGCAATCACGTGTCACGGTGGATAAGTCTTTGTGACCAATTTGGTGAGAACATGAACAAGTGGGATGGTCAGTCTACTTCAGTTCTTTTCAAGATAGTCATGGAACTGCAGAGTGGCAGAAACAGAAGCAACAATGCCAGAAAATTGGTTGTCACTTCATCAGCTACCCAGAGCAACTGCAATTATTGCAACAATTGCAGTTTCTCTCACAACAACACCAATCATTGTGTACACCCCACATGCCATGTTCAGCATTCAGGGTGCTCAGTGTACTTTACTGACATCCAATTGCAAAGGCACAGAGACCATCACTATTTCTGGAATCACCTAGTGGATCTCAAGAGTTAACTAAGTTGCAGGCTGAGACAAGTTTAACTGGTAAAGAGTGGAAGAAACATACTATTGTAACTGGTCCTGATGCGCCTTGCATTCTGGGAATTGACTTTTTGAGACAAGGTTGTTTCAAAGAACCTAAGGGTCACAAATGGGCTTTTGGAATAGCACCTGTAGAGATTGAGGATGGTAAATTGAAATGGCTCATTAGACCTGAACTTTCAGATGAATCTGCAGTTGTGGGACATCATGACATAGAGGATCTGAAACTGCCCATTGATACTCAAACTGTACACCACAAGCAGCACAGACCTAACCATGACTCTTTGTTGCCCGTCCATCAGCTGATTTGTCTACTGGAGAGTCAGGCTATCATCGAGAAAGCTCATTCACCTTTCAACAGTCCCATCTGGCCTGTGCGCAAGCCTAACAGACACTGGCAAATGACAGTAGACATTTGTGCCCTCAACGAGGTGACTCCACCCATGAGCGCACCTGTGACAGACATGCTGGAACTCCAGTACGAGCTAGAATCGAAGGAGGCTAAATGGTATGCTACCTTAGGCATTGCTAATGCTTTCCTCTCTATTCCCATAGCAAAGGAGTGCAGGCCTCAGTTTGCATTCACCTGGAGAGGAATCCAGTACCAGTTCAACCATTTGCCTCAGGGGTGGAAGCACAGCTCAGCAATTTGTCACTCAGTCGTCCACAATGCACTGGAGAAAGATAAAGCCCCAGAGCACATACAATGCACCGACGACATCATTACGTGTGGCCAAACAGCTGAGGAAGTAGTTGAGAAAGGTAACAAAATCATTGACATTGTGTTGCAAGCAGGTTTTGCCATTAAGAGAGACAAGGTCAAAGGACCTTCCAGAGAAATTCAGTTTCTGGGAGTGCGGTTGCAAGGATGGTTGCCGTCACAATCCACAGGATGTGATCGACAAAGTCTCTACCATGGCAGTTCCCACCAATAAGAAGGAGACTCTATCTTTCTTGGGTGCAGTGGGATTTTGGAGACTACCCATTCCTGGATTCAGTCAAATTGTCAAACCTCTGCACGATGTGACTCATAAGAGAAACAACTTCGAGTAGGGACCTGAACAACAAGCAGCCTTTGATTAAATCAAACAAGAAGTAGCCCATGCAGAGGGCTTGTGACCTGTGTGATCTGGTCTGGACATTAAGATCATTCTGTACATGGCTGCCACTGACAATGGTCCAACTTGGAGCCTTTGGCAGAGAGCTCCAAACGAGACACATGGTCATCCACTTGGTTTCTGGGGTCATACCTACAGAGGTTCAGAGGCAAATTACACCCCCAACTGAGAAAGAGATACTAGCAGCTTATGAAGGAGTGAAAGCAGCTTCTGAAGTGATTGGAACTGAGTCACAATTACTCTTAGCTCCTAGATTGACAATTATAAATTGGATGTTCAAAGGCAAAGGTTCATCACTGCATCATGCCACAGATTCAACCTGGTCTAAATGGATGGCTTTGATAACCCAACGAGCATGAATGGGTAATCATGATTGACCTGGTCTGGTGGGGGTGATCACCAAACCTCCACAGGAGAAAATAACTCGTGCTGAGGAAGCTCCACCCTATGGTGATCTCTATGGTCAGGAAAAGAACTATGCTTTGTTCACAGATGGTTCCTGTCGTCTTGTTGGGAACAAGCAAAGATGGAAGTCAGCAGTCTGGAGTCCTACCAGGAGAGTTACTGAAGCAAGAGATGGAGAGGGAGAATCCAGTCAGTTCACTGAGGTAAAAGCTGTCCAGCTTGTTCTTGATGTGGCTGAACGTGAAAATTGGCCATCCTTTACCTCTTCACCTACTCATGGATGGCAGCCAATGCTCTATGGGGTTGCCTCAAGGACTGGAAAAAGAAAGGTTGGCAGAGGAAAGGAAAGCCTATTTGTTGTGCTGATCTATGGCAGGACATCAGTGCACGACTGGAGAGAATTCCAGTGAAGGTGCAGCACGTAGACTCAGACATGCCTAAGAGCAGAGCCACTGAGGAACAACAACACAACCAGCAGGCAGACCAAGCTACATAAATTTCCCAAGTTCATACCAACTCTGATCTTGACCTTGATTGGAAACACCGAAGTGAACTGTTCTTAGCTCGGTGGGCCCATGATTCATCTGGACATCAAGGCAGAGATGCAACATACCGATGGGCACGCGATAGGTCAATTGACTTGTCCATGGACGCTATCACCCAAGTCATCCATGACTGTGACATTTGTGCCGTTATTAAACAGGCTAAGTGAATCAAGCCCTTATGGTACGGTGAGAGATGGTCAAAGTACAAGTATGGTGAAGCCTGGCAGATTGACTACATCACTTTACCTCGATCTCGTTCTGGCAAGCAGTATGTGCTAACGATGGTAGAGGCCAGCACCGGATGGCTGGAAACCTATCCAGTTCCACATGCTGCTGCATGTAACACCATTCTTGGCTTGGAGAGACAAATCATGTGGAGTCATGGAATTCCAGAGAGAATCAAGTCAGACAATGGCACTCATTTCAAGAACAACCTTATGAAAAACTGGGCCAAAGAGCATGGCATTGAGTGGATCTACCACATACCCTACTATGCACCAGTTTCAGGGAAGATTGAGTGCTACAACTGTTTGCTGAAAACCACCCTAAAAGCCATGGGCGGTGCAACTCTGAAAAACTGGGACAAACATTTAGCACAAGATACCTGGTTGGTAAATAGTAGAGGTTCAGTAAACAGAGCAGGACCTGCACAATCAGACTTGGTCCAAACAGTAGAGGGTGATAAAGTTCCTGTTGTACGTGAAAAGAATCTGTTAGGGAAAACTGTTTGGGTATTTTCTCCTTCGGGCAAAGGGAAACCTGTCTGAGGGGTGGTGTCTGCTGAAGGTCCTGGTCACACCTACTGGGTAATGCAGGAGAATGGTGAAATCCAGTGTATTCCACAGAGAAACCTAACTGTAGCTGAGAGAGTCTAAATTCAGAATGTATAATACAAGCTGTTAGGAGTTTTCTGTTCTAGGTACCATCGGTGTCCATCATTGAAAGAATCTATGATAGAATCTACAGTACATGAGCACGAACCCAGTGTCACCTGGGAGTCCCTGTTCTCGTCTCATCTGTGAGGAGACAAACTGTTCTGAGCTTTTGAATCACCTACATCTGAGATAGCTGGAATGAAGTGTGAACTGAACTTGTAATATCCATTAGTGTAAATATTGGTTTAGATTAGATCAGATAGTTCTTAGCGATACTCTGAGTGAAGTAGACAGGGGTGGATTGTGCTTGTTTGGAACAGGCTAGAATGTTTTGGTGAAAAGAACTAGATAATAGGCTGTGAAAGGAAAACAGTGGTGATGTCTCCTTCCCTCAGAGTCTCGCTGAAGAAGAATGTAAACATTAGATAACACTTTCGCCATTTTGTCTGCACTTTCTGGCTGGGCTCGGACTGAGCTGCATCTTCCTAGCCTCACCTGCCACTCACCTCTGCTTCTTAACCTCTGGCCGAACCTCTCTTCTTTCTTTGGACTGGGGTAAGGTTGAGAGGGTCAGGGGGAAGGTACAGAGGTGGTTGAGAGCCCCTCCTGGGGACTCAAGTTTCTGGGAGGGAAGTTGTGTTTCTGTATTACCTTTTCATTTGTATATTTCTGTATATAACTGTATATATTGTAAATATCTGCTTGTCTATTGTGCTAGCTGTAAATAAATAGCTTCATTTATATTCCCACAGCCTGCCTGAGTCTAGCTGGATATTTCTAAAAGTGTGGGGGGGTGGGTAACACCCAAACCACCACACAGAAAAAGTCGATTAAGCTGTGGAATGGTTTGGAGAACAGGTTATCTGAGGAGCAGATGAGGCAACTGGGTCTGTTTTGTCTGGAGAAGAGGAGGCTGAGGTGAGATCTTCTCACCCTCTTCAAGTACCTCAAAGGAGGTTGTAGCCAGGTGAGTTTTGGTCTCTTCTGCCTAATAACAAGTGATATGATGAAAAGAAATGGCTGTAGGTTGCACCAGGGCAGGTTTAGGTTGGGTCTTAGAAAAAACTTCTCCGCTGAAAGGATTCTCAACCACTAAACACGCTCCCCACAGATGCAATTGAATCCTCATCACTAGTGGTTGAATCTGCATCCCTCTGAGTGTCAAAGATGCACAGATGTGGTGGTGAGGGACATGGCTCAGTACCAGACATAGCAAGTTAGATAATGTTTGAACTTGATGGTCTTAAAGGTCTTTTCCAACAAAAACAATTCTATGACTCTCTAAGTTCTCCATATCATACACTGCAGCAAGACTGGGGTCTGTGATGGTTTAAGGGGTAATTTTGAAAGTGTGTTCAAATTTCAGCTTTGAAATATCAGAGTAACCCTAAAGTCTCAGCAAGTCCCCTCTGTGAGGCAAAGATACTATCATTGCAAGTTCTTCTGGTTAAGAGTGAACATTCTCCACAACACACCAAGGAGTTTGCCAGCAAGGCAGGCTGCTGAAAGCCTGCTCTGTGACTCAGACGCAAACTGACAGGAAAAAAATGCATGCAGAAGTTCAACATTGCCATTGGGCCTGTGCCTTCAGCCGTGCCAGAAGTGGCTGTGAAGAGGTTGACTTCATTCCAGGTGTCACTTTCTCCCTCCTTCTGACCTTTGTTTGAACAAGTGCTTTTTCCTTCTTTGTGTTCAAATTTCTTAGCAGTCCATCAGCAATGCAGAGCCCAGTTCTGCAGAACAGGAATGTTTTTGCAGAACACTGGGTTTGCAAAATCACAGAATGGCGAGGATTGAGAGGGCCCTCTGAATATCATCTAGTCCAACTGCCCCTGCTAAAGCAGGATCACTCAGAATAAATCACCCAGGAACATACCTGGGTGGGTTTGGACTGCCTTCAGAGAAGGAGACTCCAAAACCTCTCTGGGCATCTTGCTCCAGTGATCTGCCACCATTAAAGGGAAGATTTTTTTCCCCCTTCTGCTTAGGTGAAACCTCCTGTGTTCTAGTTTGTGTCTGTTGCCCCTTGTCCTGTCACTGGAGACCACTGAAATGGTTCCATTGTCGTGACACTCACCCTTTAGATATTAATAATATCCTCCCTCCTCCAGGCTAAACAGCCCTCTTGCCATCTTACTGGCCCTCCACTGGGCTCTTTCCAGTAGTTTCTTGTTGTTCTTGAACTGGGAAGCCTGGATCTGGGCATGGTATTCTAGATAATGCCTCAACAAGGCCGAGCAGAATGGGACGATACTCTTACTTGACCTGAAATTTTACAAGAAAAGCTGCACAAATACTGCACATTTCTTTGCAAATGTCTCCTCCTCCTCCTCCTGCTCCTGCTCCTCCTCCTCCTCCTCCTCCTTCTCCTCCTTCTCCTCCTTGCCTTTACCTTTGAAAATATCTATCCTTGTGTTGTGAAGGGGTTTGTCTGGGTTTTAGGGGAATGAAATATGAGGCCGAATTTCAAAGGGTTTAAATAATTTAATATTATATAAACGAGAAATTCCCCCCTTCCCCAAACTTATTTACAGCTACCCCACACAAGTTCTTTGTATGCGGTTGTGAAATTATATTACAGAATGTCTATATACAGCGGAATTGGGAATTTAGCAAAGGTTTGGAAAGATTTAGATAGAGAGCCTGTGGCATGAAAGTGCCACAGGTAAAATTACTGAGAGTCTATGCTAGTTTAAATCGAATTTGCTCAGTTACTCACTGGCTGGAGTCAGTTTCAAGTGATCCCAAATATGTGCGGCAAAGCCACATTGTTAACCCTCATGGGTTTGAATAGTTCAGTTCAGGGATTATTGGGGCGCGTTGTCTGAGGATTCCACAGGCACGGTCAAGCTGGGAACGGCGGGCTGGAGCGGTGGCTGGCCAGAAGCACCTTGGTCAGTTTCCCTTGGCTGGTGCGAGGTGCCATAGGCTGGAATCATGCAGCATCGGTGGTCCCCAAAAGCAGCAAAGCGGCTGGAAACAGTAGATGGAGGAGGGTAGAAGAGAGGTGGCAGGAACACTGAATTGTCCCTTTTATGAGGTATGACCCTGAGATTGATGGTCCTTGGCCACATTTCTATCCAATAAGGGTCTGGCAGGAGGCCAAAACATACCAAATAAGGTGAAATCCACGGGTCTGGTACCCCCAAATATGGAGAGAGGTCAGGCGGATCCTCACCCTAGGCACGTGAGCTTACATAACGTGTTTGCTTCAACCTTCAAGCAGGCCAGGCCAGACTTGAAGGCACCAGAGTTATTGGGCTCCTTTGTCCCCCTTAACTTGTTTTCCCCAAGCTTGGCCAGGGTAACACCTTTCGGGGACACACACACACACACACACACAACATGTCCGGGCATGAATAGATTTGTAAACACGATCATCTGGGGCCTGTGCAATCCTCCACCACACCTTGCTAGTACCAAGCTGCAGAGCTGGAGCTACTCAGGCCTGTAGATACTTATAAAGCATTACAGGCTAGAAAGGGGGAGGGCCCCACTTGGCACTGCTTATGCCACCATGTTCTAATCATTTTAGCAAAGCCCAGGCAACAGATATGATAAAAGTTTCTGGAATAGAGGTCTTTTGAGAAAGCAACTGCTGCAGTGGTCATACACACTTATAATATACTTACCCCTTACTGACACCAGGATTAGCTTATGCTTGAGCCCATTGTTACAGGAGGACTTCACATACACACACACCCCCCACATATGTGTACACACACTGAAAATTCCACACAGTAACATTTTTATTCAATATTCATTTCTATTTCTGCTTTTTAAACATCTCTTCTGTGTCCTTCAAAACATTCTTTTTTGGTTTAAACTGTAGTACCTGCTGTGTCTTGTCACATCAGAGAGCGTTTGAAGGGATGTGGCTCCAGGAGAATTTAAAGATAGAGAAAAAACACTCACTTTTGTACAAAATGCATTAATTTCTCTGTGGTCTAAACTTCCATCTTCTCTGATTAGAGCAGGAGATGTCAAGCATCACATAAACTCATACAATAGAATCATCAAGGTTGGAAAAGGTCTCTGAGATCACGAAGTCCAACTGTCAAGCCAACACCACCATGCGCACTAAACCATGTGCCAACACTTCCAGGGATGGTGACTTCTACCACACTCATTTCTTTACCACTCACAAAACTGAGTATTTGAGTTGATTTGACATGGAGCCTTGGTGGTGCATGTGCCTCTATCTAGTTTGTAATCAGCTTTGCTGCTTAAGCAGAGGACCGCCTACCTCTAGAAACACAAATCCATCCTCAGCTTCATGTGCAGCTCTTGGCCTTTCTCTGAGACAAGTGATCAATGGGTCTGTAGGCTGAGGAAGGATGATCCCAGTATGTGACAATAGCCAGGTTCTCTGTACACTACCACAAGAAATTTGCTGAGAGATGTCCTCTTCCCAGGTGCCTCTTGGCTACCAACACTCACTGGCTGAATCAGAGTACCTGTGGCTGCTTTTGCTGCTCCACCCTTTATTTCATTCTGCTTCATTGTCTAGGAGTTGGATTGAGCAAATTGCTCAGGATGTAAGTTTCCAATCAGTGCTAAATCCAGAACTTCAGAGGTGTTTATGGGTCCACTCAGAAAACAGCTTCTGGAGTCAGTAGGAGCTGGGACTCTAAATACCTTCACTATTGTGAGCTCCTATGCTGTCATGAGGGATCTGCTTGTCCTTCAGAACTCCTGTGGATCCTGTGTGAACAAACAACTGTCAGCTGGGATTGTTCAGCAGGCACCGTCTGTACTTTTTTAGACCAAATGAAAGAAAGAAGGGCAGCCCAGTATCAGAGAATGACTCATGTTCTTGCTCCAGTTCCTGTTCCCTTGTTTATCCAGGTGCATTTACACCTTTTTCTCAGCCATTGTCACCCACAGCTCTGAGCTGCACAAAACAAGGCAGCCAGAAAGAGGAGATGGAGGCATTGTATCTGCCGACTGTGGGTGTGGGTGTAAGGAAAAAAAACCCAACAAACCTTAATTCCTTGTTATGCATCTATCTTTTCTAAAGAAAAGGAAAATACTACTCCACTCTGCATATTTAAGAGCTCAGATTGGTACTGAAGGATGAATTAGAGGTGCATTTTGAAATGAAGTGGCCATTGCACCACAATAGATCTTCCTTATTTTAAGAATAAGCACTTTCAAGAATCAGATTTTCTTTTCAATTATTGTAGATCTTGAGGGAAATGTTCTGAAGCTAGACACAGCTTTACAACTCTATCTACCTCTACAACTACCTGAAAGGAGATTGTAACAGGGTGGATGTTTGCTGTTTTCCCAAGTAGCAAGGAATAGGATGAGAAAGAAAGGGTAAAAAGTTGTGTTGGGAAGGTTTAGGTCAGACATTCTCCACTGAAAGGATTCTCATTTACTGGAACAGGTTCCCTGGGGAGATGGTTGAATCCCTATGCCTGAAGGTGTTTAAAAGCCACAGAGGTGTGGTGCTGAGGGACATGGTTTAGCACCAGACTTGGTAGTGTTATGTTATTGGTTGGATCTGATTATTTTAAAGGTCTTTTTCAACCAAGACAACTCATAGTAATTCTAGAATTCAAGAAATCTATAATCAGTAGACTAGCAAGCATAATATTAACAGGCAGAATGAAACCTCCAAATTAGAAAGAGTATGTTCCCATCAATTATATCCAGAGCCACAGCCTCTTGGTAGCTAGAGGAGATCCTGTGAGACTCAAGCCATGCAGGTTTTGACCTGCATGACAGTCATAGAACCATTAAGACTAGAAAAGACTTCTAAGATTGTTGAGTTCAACCATCAACCCAACACCACCATGTTCCAAAGTGTCACAGTTTTTTAACACCTTCAGAGATGATGACTCCACCATCTTCCTGGGCAGCCTGTTCCAATGCCTGACCACTATTTCAGAAAATAATTTTTTTCCTGATATCAAACCTAAATCTTTCCTGGCAAAATTTGAAGGTCAACTGTCTTTCCATCCATGAGGGTGTGTGCAATTTGGCTCTGAACTGGCCTACAGAGGACTGTGTGATATATCTGGAATGAACTGCAACTGTTAAGAGTACCTCTTTAAATGGCAATAGCTGTAGGACTGAGCTCTGCCTGCTCTCTGTGCTCTTCTCCTCTGTCGTGGAGAGCCTGTAGGCCCTAAAGGAGCTTATTTATGCCTGCTCTGCCTGGACATGTCTCTCTGCTTGCACCAGAGGTAAACGAGCACAAAGGGGCAGGACAGACTGGGGCTGTAAAGTCAGTTGCCCAGGACACCTGATTGTGTAAGTCCCCACATGCCCATCTCGTGCCTGCCTAGTGCTAGGCCCACGTGATTCCCATATTTGAAGTCCAGGTCTGTGGCTTTTGCCTAGCATGGTAAGGTTTGGCTGACTGCCAACCTGATTGGTCATTCTAGTGGCCAATGAGACCATTAACTCTTGGTCCATATTTAATAAATATGAGTGCACAGGCTCATGTGCAGCCTTCCCCACATTACTTGCGGCTTTGCCACATTGCTTGCTTGCCTGCCTGTGTACTTCCTTGCAGCTTTATGCCCGCCTTTGTATGATTACCTGGTGTGCACCACTGCCACCAGTTGCCAGGAGCAGAGCCACTTGCCTGCATTCAGTCGGCCTGAGTAGTCAGCGTTAGACCCATGCTCAGACTGCGTGGAATCCTGCCTCTGCACCTGAGATCCTGCCTGCATACCCCTGGGGAAAACATCCAGAAGAAATCAGCAGCACAAGGTCAGAGACTGCCGTTTCCCCTGAAGTCGGAGGATTCCAGCCTCAAAGTCCACAGACAGACTGGAGAATTGGACATTCGTATAGGCTGTGACATAGCCCCGGAGGGTGGTTGTTGGTTAATTAGAATTGTGAGTAAATACTTGAATGCCTCTATAATTTCTATTACCTCTGCCATAAAGCAGAAAACAGCTTTCAGCTCACCCTTGCTGGGCAAATAGTATATGACCTCAAGCAGCATTAAGCCACAGGGACAACTCTCTCTGTTAATAGTTTCAATGTTTGCTAGTGATTAATACATTTCTGTAGATATGTATCCTAGAATGTTTTCATAACCATGTAAGAATGCATATTAAAGTTCAGTGGTTGGGGGTGGCGAGAGTTCAGAATATTGGAAGTTATTAAATATATATATTTTTATAAATATCCTCTTGCATTAATTAATTTCTCCCCTCCGCCACAATTGGTGTACGGGCAGAATACCCCTCCATGACATCCTCCTGGGTAAGGCAGCACTCCACAAAGGCCTGGAGTGCTATGCTGAGTGAAATGTGGCTCTGGAGCTACAGTTTCAAAAAAGCTTAGGGACAGTTTGACCACAAGAGTTCTCAGTGAACTTGGGCTGAGTGCACGTGCCAAGGAGCTGTGGGCCAATCTACCTGAGGCAGAACAATGGGGCTGAGGCGCAGTTGGCATGGGGAGCAGGGTCAGCACAATGAACAGGAAATAAGCTGTTGATTAGCAAAATCAAAAGCAAATTTGTCTTAATCGTGCTGAGCCATCCACAGGCGGGTAAGAGAGTAGAGTCCAGAAACACTTGGATTGGCTGGAGTACATCCTGGATGGTACAATCCTGTGCATGCAGAACTATAAACACAGGAATGAGGCAGAAGGAAGAGAACTTTGAGGCTTCTTTTCTGCTTTCAGAGAGAAACAGCAAAACAAGCAGGTGGACTGGAGATCTTGGAAGGAGACGAGCTACACCCTGCCTTCTCTCCTGACCAGCCCTCCAGAGGAATCAACCTCTCTGGGGTGTCCCATGAAAATGTGGGCTCCCTTCCTCCTGAGTGGCTTGCTCTACACCTTGGGGTTAGCAGCACAACCGTAAGTGACATTTAATTATCTGGTGATAGTTGTGGTGCTGAGGGAGGGGGCAGGATAGTATAGAGAGAGTGAGAGTTTGTAAGTCACCTTCTGGAAGGGACAGATGTAGGGTGGTAAGCAGCACACCACATGATTTTTTAAGATCATAGGATACTCCTGAAGATGGGAACCTATCTCATGGATATTGCTGCTGTATGAGAACTAGGTGAGAACAGGTAGTGGGAACAAGAAGAGTGAGGGACTGTAGGTTGAGGCAGCCTGAAGAAGAAGAGCAGATGAAAAGGGATGCTGGTCTAGGGATGATAAAGCAAGAATCAGTTTGCTGCCAAGGTAGTTGAGGAGCCATCTCAAAGCAAGAAGGGCAAATCCCTTTCTGTTGAGAGGCTGGACTGTTGTGTATTGGCAACATCTAAGAGTGGTTACCTTTCCAGAAGCAGAGATGGTCTCCGCTGCTGTAGCATGGTCCAAAATTATGTATACACCAGCATGACTCAAGGTTATCAAGAAACATTTCTCTTGCATCTGAAATCAACTGTAAACCTCTCACCACCTGTGTTAATTCACCACTGCCATTGTTAATTCATTCCTTTCACTCCAGCAGAATAGCAGTCCCTGCCCCTAGAGAGGTGGAAACCCCCTGCTTCCTCAGACCATGAAGTATTAGTGCCAGGAGTTAGTGAAATTACTCTTCTGTTTTCCCACTGCAGAAGGTACCTGATCATTGTTCCAGCTGCACTGCCTTACCCATCTTCCCAGAGGGTGTGCTTGGACCTCCGTGGGGTGGAGAAGCCTATTCGTGTGGCTTTAACTCTTGTGCATCCATCTGGCAACCTCAGTCTCTACCGCAAAGTTGTCCGGAACAACTGGATCTTTGAGTGTTCCAAATTTCAGGTGAGGGTCATTCTTGGCAGGGACCTTTAGCTCCCTGCACTCCTAGTGCTCCCAGCTTCCCTGGTAAATATGTTAGTCAGGGCAGACCAGCAGCTCCAGTTGTGCTCAACTGACTCATGACTCCTCTCACCACAGACACAAAGAATGAGGTTGATGTGAGGTGAGAGGTCATGGAAAGGAGTGAATGTTTTCAGAGAGTGTTTAGTGGGAGCTCGGTGTTTTTGCTCCCTGCCTTTGTCTGTTATCATGATACTGTTTCTGTGTCTCACAATTCACCTTGGTGGCACACCTAGGGAAGGCTACCTGGCCAGGCATTAAAGGACTGAGGAGGATGAAGGCACTTGGAAGCATCCAAGTGGCAGTTGTGCAACTCATTGTCTCCTCTGAGAAAGAAGTACTGTCAAAAGGTGTCATTAGTGAATTGCAATGCAGGAAGAATCAGAGCTTTCCTCTCAGGCAGCCTTCCATCACATCTGCTTCCCTTTAAGCTTCTCTTTAAGGGATGGAAAATGTGCTGAAGGACTAGGAAAGACATGAGGGAGCACACACACAAGCTTGGCTCAAGTCTTTCTGATGCACCAAACTCATGAACCTTATTTTCTTGGTTTGAGCCAATGCTAAGGGTAGACTTCAGCCTCCATGACCCTCATGTACTAGATGTCTCCTCAACATAGAACTTTTCTTCCTTTGGTTGTCTTCTCCATCGCACTTCATGCAAGCTCTAACAGTGTCCCTGTGAAGAGGCAGACACAATTTCTGTGTCAGAACAGGCTCTGTTTTCCTCTCATCCTGGGTTTGTTCCAAGTGCAAATGCATTGTCCCTTGTGCTTCCATAAACAAGTTGTCACACAAAAAGTGCTGAGGGGACACCATGTGCTGACCTTCACAGTAAGATGAGACCAGAGAATAGGCCTCAGTGCAGCAAGAGCAAGGAGAACAGGAACAGCATTGCTCTTATGCCATCTTGTCTTCTACTGCCTGCTAAGCTGATGGCTCCTCTTGTATGTCCTAGGTCCCTCAACCTGCAAGCATCCAGGAGGTGGGCACTGTCCACCTGCGCATCTCCAATGGCCACTACTTCAATGCAAACGAGGAGAAGCAAGTCCTGATCCACAGAGCTGGCACAGGCACCTTCATCCAGATGGAGAAGCCCATCTATAACCCAGGAGAGCTAGGTGAACATTGTATGGAGCAACCTGACAACCACTGCCAGTATTCTGTTTCCAAATTCCTATGAGTGGTGTGCTGAGTGCTTTGTGCCATGTTGTCTCCATGGGGATGGAGCTGTAAGCTATCTGCTGCCTTGTGGAGTGGTATATCCACGCACCACCTTCAGGAATAGGACAGAACTTGCAAGGGTCAATATCACATGCTCTAAGAACCAAGAAATCTTGATTGCAATCTTCTTAGCCAGGGCCAGGTAGGACTGGTATGCTCATATTGCAGATGATGAAATGCAAGGGCAACTGCAGGGTTAGCCCATGGGAAAGACTCTAAATTTTGGGGCTGACTACTAATGGTGCTGTGAGGTGTTTTGGGGGGAAGAGCAGGGATGAGCAATAGGTAAAATGGGATGGAGGGCAGGTATGGTGCTGCTGGTAGGGATGTGTGATTTAGGGATGAGGCAAATACAGGGCATTTCCTTTCCCAAATGCATTCTCTCTCTAGGACGTGCTCTCCTTTGTTTTCTCCCTTCAGTGAGATTCCGGATTGTGACGCTGACTGAGGATTTTGCTCCTATTAACAGCAAGGTAAAGCACATCAAGATGGTGGAGAGGAAATCTCCAGGCTTCCTCTTTTAGTCCTGCCTCCTCTGCCAGCCCCACACCATGGAGGCTGAGACAGCTAGAATGTCTGCATCACTTGGGTGGCCAGTCCCAAGCTTCCTCTAAACTATATTGTGCCTCTCATAGGGCAGCTGCAGACTGGTGGGAGGGTCAGAGTTGCTGCTGATATCTGGAGATTGTGCCAGAGTTTGCTGCTAGCTTAGTTAGAGTCACAGAATTGTTTAAGCTGGAAAAGATCTTTAAGATCAAAAAGTCTAACCATCAACCTAAAACTATGAAGTCTGC
The DNA here is from genome assembly GCF_015220805.1 of Pogoniulus pusillus. NCBI lineage: Eukaryota > Metazoa > Chordata > Aves > Piciformes > Lybiidae > Pogoniulus > Pogoniulus pusillus. The sequence goes on along the minus strand of NC_087268.1, from coordinate 19,295,538 downwards.
TGTTAGTAGAGGGAAGACCAGGAGCTGTAGGCACCTGCCACCCTCCCTGCCATAAACCAGGCAAAGCTTCTGGGAGTGTCTGTGGGCTGCTGGCCATGAGTACCATGACCAGAAAAGTTGTGAGCAGACTCAGCCAGACCTGCGTGAGTATAAGCAAATTAGCATTGTAACTGTTGATAATGCTGTGACGGAAATTCAGAACAGATCATGTTTACTGACTCCTAGTTCATAGCTGCAGTGATACATGAACAAACAGAAAATTAAATGTCTAGAAGGTCTGAGGTATGTCCTTTGTTGTTCCTCCCTAATCATATCAGTTGCAGTCAGCAGTAATTCATATCTCCAAGCATTATGTCCTAGGCCAGGGATTCCACAGGAAAACGTGAGGTGTATTTTGCTTTAAGTGATGCAGTTTTGCTAATTCTTGGGATATATGTTGCAAAATTGAAGCCTATTAATATCTGTGAAATTGGGATTCTTGTGAGTCTTTCTACCTTTTTTCTAAAATATAAATTTGTAAATAGTGTCTTTCATAGTTGTAAAGTACCTCTCAAAATGTATGCTAAGATTTTGAGGATTAAAAAGCAGCTCCAAGGAATAGCACAGATTTCCATTCTACATATTTTTCTTTCTGTTTAAAAGCCGTTCTCTTGGGCTTGGTAGGAGCAAGAACCTTGCATTCTAATACTTGGGACTGGCAGTCCCTCTACTAACAGCAGACAGGCTAGGTGGGTAAGAGAACTTCATACGTACATAACTGTGTCATGCCCACTTCTGATATTTCTGTCTGTTTGCTTTGCAGTATTCTGTGGTGGAAGTCCAGGTGGGTGCTTCAGATGCCTCAGGGGTTATGAGAAAATGCACTTCAGGACAGATACACATTGGACGCTGTCTTAATGAGACAAGATTCGACCCCATGTAATGCTCCAGGCCTGGGGAAGTGTGGCTGGAAAAAAACAGCAGAGAAAGGCCTGGTGGTGTTGATCTACAGCCAGCTAAGCGTGAGCCAGTGTGTGCCCAGGTGGCCAAGAATGCCAATAGCAGCATGCCATGTATCAGGAACAGTGGCTCCGGCAGGACCAGGGGAGGGATTGTCCCTCTGAACTCATCACTGGTGGCGGCACACTTTGAGTACTGGCTTCAGTTTTGTGGCCCTCATTATAAGAAGGGCACTGAGATGCTGGAGTGAGTCCAGAGAGGGGCAAAGGGTCTGGAGAACAGGTCTTGTGAAGAGCAGCTATGGGGACTGGGGCTGTTTAGCCTGGAGATAAGGCTAAGGGAAGACCTTCTTGCTCTCTACAGCCTCCTGGAAGAAGATTGCAGTGAGGTGGGTGTTGATCTCTTTTTCCCAGTCACAAGTGATAGGATGAGAGAAAATGGTTGTATCAGCAGAGGTTTGGGTTGGACATTAGAAGGAACTTCTTCCATGAAAGGATTCTCAGCCACTGGAAAAGGCTCCCCACCCCTGGAGGTGTTTCAAAGACACAGAGCTGTGGCACTGAAAGACACCATTTAGCACCAGACTTGGTAGAGTTAGAGAATGGCTGAACTCAATGATCTTAAAGGTCTTTTCCAATCAAAATTATATTATGACTCTATGCATGCACATACTTTGTCTACATGGTTCTTATTAACAAGAATTGATGATCCAAATGGTTCCATTTCCATCCATGTCTACATTCAGGAACACCAGCCAGGCTTTAGGTAACTTACAGTTCATCTTTAAATGAGAACGGAGAGTCTAAATGTCAAGACCCTTTTTTAATGACACTACAGAATAGAGTAACCTTGAGTGGGTTGAGGTCACCTCTGTTGATGCTCCAGCACTCAGTTCACTTCAGCATCATCTGAGTTCAAAATAGCCTCTGAAATGCCTTTGAGTCCAGTGGATTCTGAATAGAGAACAGATATTGACAACAGCTTCTCCTCTCTTTCCTTCAAACTGCAGAACCCAAACCAAAACCGTGTTGGCCAGTGGCTGGATGTGAGGGCAAAACAAGGCATTGCAGAACTCTCTTTCCAGTTAGCTGCTGAACTTCCTTTGGGGACTTACACTATCAGTGTGGTGAACTCAAAAGCATCCAGTACCTTTAAGGTGGAGAAACGTGGTAAGATGGAATATGGAGAACAAAGAATGGGATGGAATAAGTGGCTTGTTTCTGTCTGTATAGAAATATATACCCAAATGCTGTCATCTAAGATTTACCTTTTGAGAGCTAGGATTAAACACAAATCTATAGAGTAACGAGTGGGCAATGTCAAGATCGGAAATGAACACTAAGGAGAGTTCTGTGCTGGAGAGTCCTGAAGAAGGTATCTCCTAACAGCTGGGCTGGCATAGAGTGAGAATGCACTAAAGACCTCTGTGAAAATGTTAATATGTTGAGGGGAAAAAAAAAAAGTGATTCTCTCTTTGGTTTCACTATTTTTAATTCATCGTTTACTTGAACATGTTCTTTCACGGGACTCCAGCCTTACATGAACACATGTGATCCTATGTCTAGGTAGTCTGTTCCCTCTGATGGAGTAACTACGTGTTGATGTGTTGTTGTTTTTTTTTTTCTCCAGTGTTGCAAAAGGTTTATGTTTTCTTCGAGGGACCAGCTCAGATTTATGCTTCAGATAAAACTTACCCACTGCGTGTGTGTGGCAGGTAAGGTGAATGCTCAAGGGAAAAGAAATTGCTTATTAAAGTAATCTCTCCTTCTGTGTATCTCCTATCAAACCCATCAAGGGCAACTGGCTCAAGAAGGGCCAAACACAGTCATTACTTTTGAAGAATCTCAAAAAGTGCAAGAGTCAAACTGATGGTTTCTTTCTTGGGGAAAAGGTGCATGTGCCACTCTTGGAACAGATAATCCAACCATAGGAGGCGAATGATAGTCTGCTCTGGAAGCTGTGTGCATATCCAGCCTTGAAAGACCTTTTCTGGGGGAAAATGCATATCTGATACAGAATCATCGAATAGTTTCTTTTGGAAAAGACGTTTAAGATCAAGTGTATCCATCAACCAAACACCATCATGGCCATTAAATCATGTCTCAAAGTGCCATGTCTACGTGTTTTTTAAACACCTCCAGGCATGATGACTGCATCACCTCCTTGGGCAGCCTATTCCAATGATGCTGTTCTGTTGAGGCAAAGGAGCAGGAACTGGTGCGGCTTTGTAAGATTATGCTCTTCCTTCTCATGTGCTGCTGAGCTCCACTACCTTTTTGGAAGAAGCATGTGTTTTTTTCTAGTTACATAGTCATTAGCAAAAACTGAGCAAATGAAGACATGAAGGCAGGCATGATCTCAGACGATGTAAGCATAAAGGAGGAGGGAGAATGTTCTGGAAAGCACTTTGTAGATAGATAAGAGTATTTGCCCTCATCTGTATTTGAGGTTGAGTTTTAGTTTCTTTCAGCTGATGGTTTGACATCATTTCTCATTAACTTGCACATTTGAAATTGGACTACATGAAGCTCTAGTAGAAAACAGAACAGCACTCTGCATCCCTAGAATGGGTCATAGATGTCTTCCTGTTATTGATATTGTCAGGAGCATTGCTCCAAAGGAAATGTCAAAAAGGAGTCAAAGGTGGTAAAGGTAACAAGGCTGGCAGGTGAAATGTCTGCCCTGACCAGGACACACTTCTGTTGTATGTTGTAAAAAAAACAGCAGAGCAGGGCTGATGATGGAAACACGAGTTCAGATCATGACTTATACCCATAGCAAGGCAGGTCTGAGGGCACTCTGTAGCTCTGTCAGTGCCATACACTTGTTATTGCTGTCTGCAGGGACACAGGTTTCTGCTGCTTTCACAGCTGAGCTAATATTTCTACCAATTGCTGCATGGACACATCATCTCAGGTCAGGTCTCTGTCTCTGACTACAATTCCAGGACTCTACTCCGCTCTGGTGAGGCCACACCTGAAGTAGTGTGTCCACTTCGAGGCTCTCCAGCTGATGAAAGTCAGAGAACTACTGGAGAGAGTCCAAAACAGGGTTACAAATATGGTCAGGGCACTGGAGCGTCTCTGTGATTGGGAAGCGGCTGAGAGACTTGGGGGACTTTAGCCTTGGAGAAGAGAAAACTGAGAGAGGATCTTATAAATTCTTATAAACATGTAAAGGTTTCATGTGGGAATGCAGAATGCACAAGAGTTGTGGGGTGCAGGTGCAGGACTGCTGTGGGAACAGAGCGAAGAGAAGAGACAACAGGCAGATCCTTGTAATAACAGACCTTGGTTCTCACATGCAGCTGGACACCTTATCTCAGAAGGGGTAGATAACGGACCTTACTAACGAGAATAACAAGGTGTGTACTTATGCATATGTGGTGGGTTGTCCCTGACTAATTATGCTAATGTGTAGGCGTGTGCTCTACTGGCTGAGTGTATAAATTCAGGCTGTCATGATCAATAAACGGCTTCAGCATAATTCGTATTTGGATCTTTCTGAAGCTCAGGCAGCTCGCCCGAACCATATTGGTTTATGGGTGTGTTTACTGTTGTCCCGATGGCAAGCAGTGATAGCAGGCATGCAGCCTGCAACATCTGGTGCACTGAACAGTGGAATCTAACCCCACTCTTTGGGTGCAACATTTTCACACAGAATGGGCTGGGCTCAGTGATAGGACAAAGAACAACAGGCACAAACTCAAACACAGTTTTCACTGAACAGAAGGAAAAATCTGTTTCCCGTGAGGGTGCTGGAGCACTGGAGCAGGCTCACCAGAGAGGCTGTGGAGTTTCCTTTTTCAAAACCTGTGTGCATGCATTCCTGTGCAACTCGATGTATGCAATCTGCTTCATCAGGGGAGCTGGAGTAGATGATCTCTGAAGGTCCCTTCCAATCCCTACCATTCTGTGATTCTGTAACAGCAAGCAGAAGTAAGAGAGATTCAGGGAGTGCAAGTTCTTTCTTGCCTGTGCTTTGTTTGTGCCCCTGTTTGATGCAGGGCCATGCTACTGCGCTCTAAAAGTAGACAATGTTCTCCAGTTTCATTTATGCCTGCCTGTCAAAACAAGCAATGCCTCTGCTCAGCAGCTCCTCTGGTGTTCTCCCTGCAGGTACAGCTATGGAAAAGCAGTGCAAGGAACCATGCGAGTGACTTTGTGTCAGAAGGCAAGGAGACGTCCTCAGAATGCCAGCAGGGACATCTGTAAGGAATATAGCGGTCCAGTAAGTAAAATCCTGGATGATACCTATGTACTACAGGGTAAAAACCTGACTGTGTGGTTCGGCCTAGAGACTGGTGATGAATACAATTAAACCCAGCTGGCAACCAGTCACAAGTAGTGAATCTATAAGGCTCAGTGGTGGGGCCAGTTCTCTTTAATATCTTTATCAATATCTATATCTGACACTAAGCTGGGAGGGTGTTGATCTGCTTGAGGAAGGCTCTACAGAGGGACCTGAACAGGCCAGATCAAGGGGCTGAGGCCATCTGTATGAGATTAAACAAGGATAGGTACTGGGTCAGACATTTGGGTAACAATAAACCCATGAGCGCTCCAGGCTTGGGGAAGAGTGGCTGGAACGATACCCATCAGACAGAAACTCAGGTGTGTTGAATGACAGTCAGCTGAACATGAGTCAGCAGAGTGCCCAGATGGCCAGGAAGGTCACCAGCATCCTGGCCTGTATCAGGTATAGTAAGACCAGCAGGACCATAGAGGTGAGTGTTCCCCTGTACTCAACATTGGTGAGGCCACACCTTGAGTCCTGTGTTCAGCTTTGGGGCCCTCCCTACAAGGGTTGAAGTGCCGAAGCATGTCCAGAGAAGATCAATGAAGGTGCTGAAAGAACTGGAGACAAATCATGTGAGAAGCAGATGAGGGGAAAAATGATGGAGTGTCTCCTTCTGGAGGGCATCTTAAGACACTTGGAAGAGAAGAAAGTTATTAGGAGTAATCAGCATGGATTTACCAAGGGGAAGTCATGTTTGACTAACCTGATAGCACTCTGTGATGCCGTAACTGAATGGGTATATTCAGGGAGACCAGTGGATGTAGTCTACCTTGACTTTAGCAAGACCTTTGACACCATCTCCCATGACATCCTAGTCAGCAAGCTCAGGAAGTGTGGTTACAGGATAGAGTTCAAAGAGTGGTGATCAATGGTGCCAGGTCCATTTGGAGAGCTGTAATTAGTGGAGTCCCCTGGGATCAGTGCTGGGTCCAGTCCTGTTCGACATCTTCATCAATGCCATTGATGAGGGCACAGACAGACAGAGTCTGCTCAGCAAGTTTGCTGATGACCCCAAAGTGGGAGACTTGGCTGAGACAGCTGCAGGCTGTGCTGCCATCCAGTGAGACCTGGACAGACAGAGCTGGGCACAGAGGAACCAAAAGTGGTTGAACAAGGCCAAGTGCAAAGTCCTGCACCTGAGGAGGAAAATAAACTGCATCAATACAGGCTGGGGGGTGATCTGCTGGAGAACTGCCCTGTGGAGAGGGACCTGGGAGTGCTGGTGTGTAACAAGTAAACCATGGCACAGCAATATGGCCTTGTGGCCAAAAAGTCCAATGGGATCCTGGGGTGCATTAAGAAGAGTGTGTCCAGCAGATCCAGGGCGGTTCTCTTCCCCCTCTGCCCTGGTGAGACCTCATCTTGAATACTGTGTTCAGTTTTGGGCTTCCCAGTTTAAGAGGGACAGGGATCTGCTGGAGAGGGTCCAGCAGAGGGCTACGAGGATGATGAGGGGCCTGGAGGGCTGCCTGATGAGGAGAGGCTGAGGGACCTGGGGCTTTTCAGTCTGGAGAAGAGAAGACTGAAAGGGGATTTAATAAATGTTTGTAAATATCTGAGGGCTGGGGGTCGGGGCTGGGTGGTGGGATTGACAGGTTCTGCTCACTGCTCCCTGGGATAGGACAAGGAACAATGTGTGTAAGTTGCAGCACAGGAGGTTCCACCTCAACACAAGAGGGAACTTCTTTCCTGTAAGGGTCCCAAAGCACTGGAACAGGCTCCCCAGAGAGGTTATGGAGTCTCCTTGCCTGGAGACTTTCAAGGCCCATCTGGGTGTGTTCCTCTGTGATAGTATTGTCCTGCTCTGGCAGTGCGGTTGGACTTGATAATCTACTTCCAACCCCTAACATCCTGTGAACCTGTGATCCTGTGAGAGAACTGGGATTGTTTAGTTTAGAGTAAAGGAGCCTTAAAGGGAGTCTTTCTTGCTCTCTACAACTCTGTGAAAGGAGGTTGGAATGAGCTGGGTGTTGGTGTCTTCTCCCTAGTATCAAGTGGGAGGAAACGGCCTCAAGTTGCACCAGGGGAGATTTTGCTTGGACATTGGAAGATCTTTCTTCACTGAAAAGGTTCTCAAACACTGAAATAGGCTCCCCAGTGAGGTGATTGAATCCCCATCCCTGGAGGTATTTAAAGGATGCAGAGATGTGGTGCTGAGGGAGATGGATTAGCACCAGTCTTACTAGAATAAATAATGGCTGGATTCAGAGATATTAAAGATCTTTTCCAACTGAAATAATTCTATGATTCTAAGGAGCACAACACAGGAGAGAGTGTGAAGGGATGAATGAACAGAATTAATTGCTATGCAGGGAAAGTTTGCCAACCTCTGTAATGAATATATAGACTAAAAAATGATTGTTTATATTCAGTTAATGCAATTATTGTTACCAAGACAAACTGAGAAGTCTTTGCCCCCAGATGTTCTTCTCTGTAATTTCACTTATTAGTGATATGGACTAGAAAAGTGGAATTTAAGGAAATATAAAGAGAAATGTCTTTACTTTGAGGGTACTGGACTGCCCAGAGAGGTTGCAGAGGCTCCTCTGGAAACTTTCAAGACCTGTCTGGACATGCTCCTGTGCAGCCTGCTCTAGCTGAACCTGCTTTAGTAGGAGGATTGGAGCAGATGATCTTCAGAGGTCTCTTCCAGCACCTAGCATTCTGTAATTTCAGAGAAAGATTAGGAGTACTGTTCTTTTAATGAAAGAAGCATAATTTTTCCAGTAATTGTTGCAATATAAGAAGCAACAATTAATAGAGCTTTCTCAGGTGCAAAATTGTCATGTAAAGGTGAATCTGGAGCTGCACAAGAACACTGAAGGTGTGGAATAGACATAGGTAATTCCATAGCCATGTCACACCATGGCTTCGAAACTTTATTTTCTCTCTATAAATATATATATATGTCTATAGGCAGATATATATATATATATATATATATACATCATATTTTTAGATTTTACTTGTTACATATTTCCATTCATAACAAAGTATCTTCTTTTGTACACATATGCTTGAAAAATTCTCATGCTTTATGATTTGTCATCATGACTTGTTACAGTAGTTGTAATCTTCCAACTCTGAAAAGGATTCATTACTTTGAGTTTTCACTTGACTCTGAAGTTTTTCTAGCTAGCTCTATTAAAATACTCAGTTCTCTATGAGCCATACTCATACTCTATGAGCCAGTCAGTGTAGTCTTCAGCTTTCTGCTAAAGCTACAAAGTTAACAACATTGCAACTTTGATAAAATTGTGATGCATGTTTTGATTTATATTCCTATACCATAACTGCATTAATGAATGAATGAATGACAGGGGTTAGAAAGGAGGTCATCTAATCCAACCCCCCTGCCTAGAGCAGGCTGCAAGGATGGCATCCAAGAGGGTTTTGAAAGTCCCCAAAGACAGACTCTGAATCTTGTCTGGGCAGCCCGTTCAGGGCTGTGTCTTCCTCAAAGCAAAGAAGTTCCTCCTCATGTTTAGATGGAACTTCATATATTCAAGTTTGGGCATTTTACCCCTTGTCCTGTCATCAGGCACCACTGAAAAACCACTGGCCTCAGAGTCGTGATACCCACCCATTTAGTATTTATAAGCACTGATAAGGCTTGATAAGAATACCCCCTCAATCTTCTCTAGGCTAAAAAGACCCAAGTCCCTCATCCTTTCTTCACTGGAGCCCCAGTCCCCTAATCATCTTTGTAACCCTTTGCTGTACTCCCTCAAGCAGTTTTGTGTTCATCTTGAGCTGGGGAGGCCAGAACTGCTTACAGTACTCCAGCTGAAATTGAGGCCTTATCAAGGCAGAGTAGAGGTGGCAGATAACCTCCCTCAGCCTGCTGCGCATATTCTTCTTGATGCATCCCAAGATACCATTTGCCTTCTTGGTGGGGCCAAGAGGACACATTGCTGGCTTCTGCTCATCCTATTGTCCACCAGGACTCTTAGATCTTTTTCTACAGAGCTGCATTCCAGCAGGTCAGACCCTAACCTATACCAGTGCAGGGGATTATTCCTCCCTAGGTGCAGGACCCTACTCTTGCCCTTGTTGAATTTCATAAAATTACTCTCTGCCCAACTCTCCAGCCTGTCCAGGTCATGCTGGATGGCAGCACAGCCTTCAGTTGTGTCAGCCACCCCTGTAGGTTTTGTGTTATCAATTAATGACACCTATGGACACACATAAAATAGAAAACACATAATTGAAAATGTGAGTCATAACTCTCTCTGCTTGATGACTGCATTGCAATCAAGTTATAGCAGAATATTGTACTTCTGCCTCTTTTCCTTCTCTGCAGCCCTGAATAGTATCTATTTCCTTTTGCAGACCACAAGCAAGGGGTGCTTCACCTCTTCTGTAAGCACATCAGTCTTCATCCTGTCTCCCACCGAGGAAGACAGCAAGCTCTATGCAGAAGCTTCTCTCCTGGAGATGAGCACAGGTACTCAGGGGCTTAGTAGAGAAGATGCAAGGGCAAGAAGGACCATTTTAGGAGTGTGAGGGTCAAAGGGGGCACACCTTCCCTTTTCCTTCACCTGATGCTGACACCATCACAGGACACAGCACTCCTGCCTTTGGAACTCACCGTGCCCACAAATTGCTTCTGCCAGCAGTAAGGAAGGCAAAGCATGACTAGGAGCATGTTTCATGAGGCCATAAATGGGTTTGGAGCCATCTTAACTAAGGAAGGACTTCCCATGGGAAGCACCTCCAAATCTTGAAGGGTGATGGTGAGAAGGAAGTTTAAGACACTCCACTTAAGAAGCTGGAATAGCTGACTGAGATTAAACCAGGGTTTGGTAATCACCTCTGATAACGATCCTACTTCCTTGAACTCTGTTGCAACAGGTCTGCAGATCAACACCTCCAGACAAATCCTCCTCTCCAGGACAGCTGCAAGGGCAGTGTTTGAGACACCAAATGCATATTACATCCCTGGAGTACCCTACAGGGGGAAGGTGATTTTGCCCCTCCCTCCCCCCTCCCCCCCCCCCCCCCGCCTTTGCTTCATCCCTCCCCACCATTTGCCAAGAAATTCAGTGTCTAGCAAATTTTGCTGACCCTGCTGACCATTTTCAGTTCTTCACACGTTGCAGTGTGTCACATTACTTGACAGCTCCAGAGCTCCAGTTCCTGCATTTCAGTTTCCCAGATGTCTCATCAGGGATGCTGGGATACAAGGACATCTCAGCTGTTGGCTAGGAGATAATCTCCTTACACTTCTAGTCACACACATGTTTTACAATGGACAGGTTTTTTTCACTTTTGCCTTAGCTTTAGAGATAAGGGTCTTTTATAGGTCTTCGCTCTTCTTAGGAAAAGTACTGAAGTTATGGCCACCTAACTCAAGAGGCTCTGTGTTTGTCAGAAGGAGGAAGGTTTTGGGGTTAATCTGGAAGAAATATCTGACTTGCTTTTCTGCCTCACCCTGTTGTGACCAGATTAAACTTCAGGACCACTACGGAAATGCTATGAAAAACAGAAAAGTTTATCTTGTGATAAAATTCACAAGGCGTAAGTTAATCAAAACATACATCACAGACAGCGATGGAATAGCATTATTCAACCTGGACACAACTGCCTGGAACAGCTCATCAGTGTCTTTGGAAGTAAGTTTCACCTCTGCATACAGAAAAAACAGGAATCCTGGATTTCTGCCAGTGCCCACCATGCCTGCCCTCCAACCTCCAGCAAGTCACAACATTAATAGATGAGGGGTAAGCAACTGATGTCATTTACATGGACCTGAGGAATGCCTTTTGACACTGTCCTGCACCACATTCTGGTCTCCAAGCTGGTGACACATGGGTTTGATGGGTGGATCACTAGATGGATAAAGAACTGGCTTAATGGCCACACCCAAAGAGTATCTGTCAAAGGGTTCATCTCCAAGTGGAGGCCAGTGACAAGTGCAGTCCCTCAGAGATCAGTACTGGGACCAGTCTCAATCCAACGTCTTTGTTGGTGCCATGGAGAGAGGCATTGAGTGCACCCTGAGCAAGTTTTCTGACAACACCAAGCTGCGTGGTGCAGGAGACAGGCTGGAGGGCAGGGGTGCCATCCAGAGGGACCTGGACAGGCTGGAGAGGTGGGCACAAGCCAACCTCAGGAGGTTCAACAAGACCAAGTACGAGGTCCTGCATCTGGGTCAAGGCAATCCCAAACACAACTCCAGGCTGGGCAGTGACTGGCTGGAGAGCACCCTGAGGGGAGGGATGTGGGGGTACTGGTAGATGAGAAGCTCAACATGAGCCAACAGTGTGCACTGGCAGCACAGAAAGCCAACCAGATCCTGGGCCGCATCAGGAGAAGTGTGGCCAGTTGGGTGAGGGAGGTGATTCTCCCCCTCTATTGTGCTCTGGTGAGACCCCACCTGGAGTACTGCATCCAGTTCTGGAGCCCCTATTACAAGAGGGATGTGGAGATGCTGGAGTGTGTCCAGAGAAGGGCCACAAGGATTCTCAGAGGGCTGGAGCAGCTCTGCTATGAGGACAGACTGAAAGAGTTGGGGCTGTGCAGTCTGCAGAAGAGGAGGTTCCCAGATGACCTTCTTGTGGCCTTCCAGTATCTGAAGGCGGCCTACAAAACAGCTGGGGAGGGATTTTTTAGGCTATGAGGGAGTGACAGGACTGGGGGAAATGGAGCAAAGCTGGAGGTGGGGAGATTCAGAGTGGAGGTGAGGAGGAAGTTGTTGATCATGAGAGTGGTGAGAGGCTGGAATGGGTTGCCCAGGGAGGTATCACAGTATCACAGTATCACCAAGGTTGGAAGAGACCTCATAGATCATCAAGTCCAACCCTTTACCACAGAGCTCAAGGCTAGACCATGGCACCAAGTGCCACGTCCAATCTTGCCTTGAACAGCCCCAGGGGCGGCGACTCCACCACCTCCCCGGGCAGCCCATTCCAGTGTCCAATGACTCTCTCAGTGAAGAACTTTCTCCTCACCTCGAGCCTAAATTTCCCCTGGCGCAGCCTGAGGCTGTGTCCTCTTGTTCTGGCGCTGGCCACCTGAGAGAAGAGAGCAACCTCCTCCTGGCCACAACCACCCCTCAGGTAGTTGTAGACAGCAATAAGGTCATCCCCGAGCCTCCTCTTCTCCAGGCTAAACAATCCCTGCTCTCTCAGCCTCTCCTCGTAGGGCTTGTGCTCGAGGTCTCTCACCAGCCTCGTCGCCCTTCTCTAGACACGCTCAAGCATCTCGATGTCCCTCCTAAACTGGGGGGCCCAGAACTGAACACAGTACTCAAGGTGTGGTCTAACCAGTGCAGAGTACAGGGGCAGAATGACCTCCCTGCTCCTGCTGACCACACCATTCCTGATGCAGGCCAGTATGCCATTGGCTCTCCTGGCTCATCTGTCCAGGTGGTCAAGGTCCCGCTGCAGAGCCCTTCTGCCCTCCAACCCAGCCACATCTGCCCCCAGCTTAGTGTCATCTGCAAACTTGCTGATGACTGACTCGATGCCCTCATCCAGATCATCTATGAAGATGTTAAAGAGGATGGGGCCCAGCACTGATCCCTGGAGGACACCACTTGTGACTGTCCACCAGCTGGATGTGGCACCACTCACCACCACTCTCTGGGCTTGGCCCTCCAGCCAGTTCCTAACCCAGCATAGAGTGTTGCCATCCAAGCCACGGGCTGATAGCTTAGCCAGCAGTTTGCTGTGGGGGACAGTGTCAAAGGCCTTGCTGAAGTCCAGATAGACCACATCCACAGGCCTTCCCACATCCACCAAGCGGGTCACCTGATCATAGAAGGAGATCAGGTTGGAGAGGCAGGATCTGCCCTTCCTAAACCCATGCTGGCTGGACCTGAGCCCTTTGCCATCCCTCAGGTGCGCTCTTGTCACCCCCAAGATAACCTGCTCCATCAGTTTCCCTGGCACTGAGGTCAGGCTGACAGGTCTATAGTTCCCAGGTTCCTCCATCCGACCCTTCTTGTGGATGGGGATCACGTTGGCCACTTTCCAGTCTCTTGGGACCTCTCCGGTGAGCCAGGACTGCTGGAAAATGATGGAGAGTGGTTTGGCTAGCTCAGCTGCCAGCTCTCTCAGCACCCTGGGATGGATCCCATCTGGTCCCATGGACTTGTAGGTGTCCAGATGTCTCAGCAGGTCCTGAACTAATTCTTCATGAATTTCCAGGGCAATATACTGCTCCCTGACCCCATCCCCCAGTTCAAGAGGCCACTTGCCTCCTTCTCCCTCCTTACTGTTGAAAACTGAGGCGAAGAAGGCATTCAGAACCTCAGCCTTTTCTTTGTCATCAGTGCCTGGAGGTATTTAAGACCAGGCTGAATGAGGCTGTGGGCAGCCTGCTCTAGGGTAGGGTGTCTCTGCCCATGGCAGGAAGTTTCAAACTAGATGATCCTTGTGGTCGCTTCCAACCCTGACTGATTCTTTGTCAGTTCACCCTGGGCTCACCACACAGAACCAGGAGGATGGCACCAAACAGCAGCCTTTCCCACACCAAGCTGATGATATCCTAACAAGACATTGAAACATGAAACTCTTGATTTCTGTGTGTCTCTGGTCTTGCCTCAGGGAAGATTCACACTGGAGGACCTCACTCACACACCTCGAAAAGCTGACTTAATTTACACCAATGCTTACCATCACCTGCAGCCCTCCCATGTCAGAACGAAGAGCTTTGTGGACATACATCCACTCACAGGAATGCTGCCTTGTGGACTGAAGCAGAATGTCCAAGTGACCTTCACACTTAGTCGAGATGACCTAGGAGAAGACACCAGCCGTATAGGTTTTGTGTATTATGTGAGTAGAAGTCATAGAGAACCTGAAGGGAAAAGGTGCCCTGATGGGACCAGAGCTCAATGAGATTTGCAGGATGGAATTTAGATAATTCCTGGAGAGATGACAGGAAAAACTTGTTCCTGGAAAACAAGTTGAACACTATATCCAGTAAAGCTCAGCCTTACCACAGTGTGGTGTCAGGGCCCCACTCATTTCCATGGACAGGAGGAAGCTTCTACCTTTGCAGCCCATCATGTCCTTAGCCTCTTGGGGTTCAGCAGGAAGTGTCTTGTGCAGACTTTGCTACCAAACTCTTCTCCCTGTAAGACTGCATGGGAGATCACCTTTTCACTCTGCTTATCCAACAAATGCTCAGTAGAAAGGTTGGGGTTTTTTTTCAGTCCAGTCTGGAGACCTGTCTACTAGAGTGCAAATACCTTAATTGTCTCTCACCTCCAGTGCATCCCATTACTCATCCATTGTACTAACTGGAAAGATCAGATCACAATTTCATGTGTTAAAGCTTATTCTTCCACACTGTGATGTCTGCAAATCTGATGGAGCTGAGATGTGAAGTTGGATTGGACCCACAGTTAATTTCTGAGGTCACTTAGAAAAGTGTGGTGCAAATGGATGAGGGTGACTGTGCTCCAGTGGCAAACAGTGGTCTGCTCATCCCATGTCCCTGCTTCCACAGGTCACTGGGAAAGCTGGAATTATTGTCAGGGGCCAGAGGAGTGTCCAGGTCGGGAAGCTGAACAGTAAGTCTGTGGCCATTGTACAATGGGAAAGAGTTGCCCCTGGCAGATTTCTAAGACAGGCAGTGAAAGCTGCTAGAGTTTGCCCAAAACTCCCTAAATCCATAGGTTCTCAGCAGTCAATGTACAAGACAGAGAGGGTTGAGGAAGCAATCACGTCATCTGGAAGAGGCTGATGAGACAGAACAAGGGAAGCAATGATAGGAAGAGAAATGGTGAGGACGTGTGGGAAGATTGTGCATATGTAATCAGAGAATGGAGGGAGAGAGCACACAGAGCTGCAGCAGGAATTGGTTTTACACTGTGGGATTATAAAGCGGAAAAAAGAAGGGCAGAAGCAAAGTTGATGGGACTGTGATAAAAACACTATGTTTTTCCTTTGTCAGTGTTGAAGGGCTCCTTTTCCATCCCTTTGACCTTCACTGCTGACTTCACCCCGTCGCCTTCCTTAGTGGTATATGCCATCTTCCCCAGTGGAGAGATAACAGCCGACAGCATTGATTTTGATGTTGCCTTGTGCTTCGAAAACCAAGTAAGGCTCACTCCTGCAGCTGGGAGAAAGCTGACAAGCAGGAGTCAGCAGGCATGGGGGAAGAAGACCCTCTGATTATTCAAAGAAAGAACTAGAGAGAAAAAAAGAGGGGAATGCCTGCAGCACAGGGACCAGGAAACTTTTGAGCAGCAGCTTCTGTTCATAGCAGTGGCTGAGCAGGGAAGACTGCAGCTGCTCTTCCTGAAATTGAAAAATGTTTAAGATTGGAAAAGACTTGTAAAATCATCAGATCTAACAATCAGCCCACCACCACCACACTCACTGAACCATGTTCCAAAATGCTATGTCTAGACCTCCCTGGGCAGCCTGTTCCAATGACTGACCACTTTGTCAGTAAAGAAATTGTTGCTAATATTCCCAATAAACCTCCCCTGGCACAACCTGAGGCCATTTACTCCCATTCCATTGTTAATTATTTGAGAGAAGAGACCAACACCCAACTCACTGCAATCTCCTTTAAGGTAGTTGTAGAAAGCAAGAATGTCTCCTCTCACACTCCTTTTCTCCAGGCTAAACAACCTGTTTCCTCATCCGCTTCTCACAAGATTTGGTCTCCAGATTGCTCAGCAACTTTCTGTTCTTCTCTGGATCCCATCCAGTACCTCAATATCTTTCTTGTAATGAGGGCCCCAAAACTTAACCCAGTATTCAAGATGTGGCCTCATCAATGCTGAGTACGTGGAGGCAATCTCTTCTCTGGTCCTGCTAGTCACACTATTCTTGATACAGGTCAGGATGATGGTGGCCTCCCTAGCACATACTAGCTCATCTTCAGCCAGCTGTTGATCAACCCTCCCCAGGTCTTTTTCTGTTGGGCAGCTTTCAGCCACTCTGCTCCAAGCCTGGAGGGTTCATGGGGTTGTCATGACCATCTTTCTGTCTATGCCACCTGTCTGTCAGCTCCTTTAACCTTCTTCCTTTCTTTTTCATATTTCCTTTTCTACTGTGTTGCTCAAGGTCAAGGTTGGATTCTCAGCTAAAGAAGCTCATTCAGGGTCAACAGTGCAGCTCCGACTTCAGGCAGCTCCTGGCTCCACGTGTGCAGTACAGGCAGTGGATGAAAATATGTTCTTCAAGAGACCAGAGACTGAGTTGACAAGTCAAATGGTGAGTGCTTGGAGAATCAGGCAAAAAAATCCAGAAGTGATAGATGAGCTGAGAGAGGCAGGCAAAGGCTGTGGCAAGAGGAGCCAGAGGCTAATGGATGAGGAGGTCTTGGTGTGGAGGAGAAAGTGAAGTCAGCCTGGGGAGATGGGCAGGAACAGATATGTATGCTATGGCAGGGTGGAGCAAAGCAACTGAGATATCTGCTCCTTGTCTGATTCTTCCCTCTCTGTGAGCTTCCCTAGGTCTATGATTTGTTCCCTGCTGCCTACCGACATGGATACCCTGCCCAAGTAGAAGAGCACTGTGTTCAACCTCAATCCACATCATCTCCACTGCGAGGGAAGTCACAGGATTCCTTCCAGCCTGACATCTTTAAAGTTTTCTGGGTAACCACCTCATGATTTTTCCTAAAGTTGTTGATACTATGGACATCTGAGATATCTTTATCCCCAAGCATTCTGAGAAGTTCTTGCCTTCTCTAGGCAGTCCCTGCTGTCTGTCCTTATCTAACTGAGCTCCCTCAAGAGATGTAGAATCTCATAATGAATATGGGCACCTGTATTTCCTTCTCCACAGATGCACAAAGAAAGATTATGAGATCCTGGTCTAGCAAAATTCAGCTTTCAGGACATGGGAATGGGGTCCTGGGCCATGTACTGTTCATCCACAGTATTGTTGAAAATAAAGACAGAGTGATCCCAGTCATTAGATCACAGATCATTGCATTGGCTTAGTTGTTACCCTGCTCTCTGGCACTGCATTGGACTGTTCCCTGATAGATCTATTGGTATCTTTGAGGTAGATGTCCTCTAGAAAGGACTAACAGGGAAGCAAAACAGGTAGTACCATTTGGCATTGGAGGTGGGAATCAGATCATGCCTCCTAGGTCAGGCTCCATGGGACTCTGAGCAACCTGACCTATTTGAGCATGTCCCTGCTTACTGCAGAGGAGTTAAACTAGATGACCTTTAAAGGTTTCTTCCAACCCAATGCATTCTATGATTCTTTTATTTAGCAGTAGAGACACATCCAAGGAGGCTCTCTCACATCATAGGGATATCCCTTACAGACAGACAGGTCTATGTCAGAGCCTCAACAGCTGTATGACTTCAGAGAGCAAAGAGGACTTCATTTCAGTGTGCATGAAAGCAGGACACTGACACCTCTTTCTCCATGCCCTTGCTGCTAGAAATGCATTGAGAGGAACAAGACATGGCAGTATCCACTGGAACAGAGATGGTGATTTAGTGACCTTTTGAGAAAAAACGGATTGAGGAGGCTGTGCCATGCCTCCTTCAGCATAGTGTTTGCTGCTCTGTGTCAACCAGGCACTGGGCTGTCCTGGCCTTGACAGCTTTCAGGTAATTTTGAAGAGTGGTGGCCACTTTTCCTCACTCACATCTGCTTTTCTGCCTCTATTTCCTTCTTTCTTTTCTTAACAGAACATGGGCCTGAAGATGTTCTCAAATCTCGTAATCAAGAAGCCATCTCAGTGCTTTCATTGGGCAGATAGGAAGCAGACCATAGGTGAGTGACGCTTTCAGTCTACCTGGGCCATGGAGTCACCCAGATGGAAGAGCACTCTGATCTCTGAGCAATGCTGGTGGTCGATATTGGCTCTTTTAAGGAGTAACAGATGGTCTTGCCACAGCCTACCTGCCTGGTCCACTAGCATCATGTGGAATGACCAAGTCTCTATACAAAGAGCCCCAAAAGTCACTGCCTGGATGTTCTTTGGCATTGAAAAATGACATTCTTTTTCCTGGCACAGACAAAACCAAATGTGGGCCCAGTATCTGTTTCCCAGTGACTAGCCCATAGACTATACTGAAACTTGGCTTTTATCACTGCCTGTGGCTGCAGGGACAATCACTCTCTCTATGTTTCAACTGTGTCACAGATTGGTAAGGTTTGGAAAGGACCTCTGGAGATAATCTAGTCCAACTGCCCTCTTAGAGCAGGGTCACCAAGAGCAGGTTGCACAAGAACACGTCCAGGAAGGCTTTGAAAGTCACCAGGGAAGTCACTTCACAGCCTCCCTGGGCAGCCTGATCAGGTGCTCTGGCACCCCTTTGCACTAGATCATCACACTAGATGGCTCAGATACCTGCTGATATTTAAATCATTGCTTGAAGAGGGCTGTGAGTTTTCTGCAGGCAAGAAACAGTGTTGTCCTCACAGAATTACAGAAGCATTTGTTGAAATTACTTTCTGAAGGTCCTGAGTCTCTTAGCACAAACTCTGAGTTGCATCAAGTCAACAAGGGGCTTGTCTAACCAGATAGTGGAAAACATAAAAGCTTACTGCAAGTTGGTTCTCCTGTTACCACTCTCTTTGCCCTTCCTGCTTTCCTTTTCCTACCAAATCAGCCCACTTCCTTGTATTCTCTTGTGCCAGACTATTCCCATGTTTCTCTTACTGCATGGTTTATTTCTTGCCCCAGGGCAAGGCTGTCTCTCATTGTCAGGGTTTACCTCACGCACTCTGGTGGGATTCCTTATTCCTTTATTCAGGAGTGCCTTCTACAGAAGACCAAAAAATTATTAAGGAACAGTCCAGATTTGCATCTCACAGAAGACTTCACCATTATTTCCCTGAAACTTGGATCTGGAATCTGTTCTCTGTTGGGTAAGTGATGCCAGATTTACAAATGGACAGAAGGAATCTTGGCTGCCTTGCATTCATGCAGGTGTCCAGCTGCAGGTGTCAAGAGAGGTCTGTGTATGAATTTTGTGGCAATCCCCTGCATTTACAGTACATCAAACTGAAGGACTAGTAGACTTTGAGGTGCAGAACTGAAGCCTGTGAAAGTTTAGAGAAGCCAAATACATTTCAAGTCCAGAATACTGAGCATCCTTTCCTCATGCATTGGGTATACTCCATTAGCTTCTCAGTTTGGTAGGTTTGTAGTCCTCGTTGATACAGTGCTTAAGAGTTACGAATCAGCACTCAGGAGGATATGGTGCTGCTGCTTTCCAAGACACTGTGTTGCTGACTGAGTGCATTGAGCTGGAATGCTTAGGTGGTGTCTTGTTCAGGAGAAGGATGTAGAACCATCACTGATGGCATTTAAGGAGGGTTTTATGACTTTATAGTACAAATAGCTGAGAGCTGATTTGCTGTAAGCCACTGCAGCAGAAGTAACTGGTAATGCAGCAGAGGCTGATCAAGCTTGAGGACCCGCATAATCTTGGTCATTCAAGGCCATGAGCACTCCCCATTGCTGTGGAGTGGGATGAATTTCTTCATGCAAATGTTCTCTTCCCCTCAGCTCCAACAGCAGCAGGAGTGTCCTGGTCACAGCACCTGATACTACTACAGAGTGGAAAGTCAAGATCTTCTGCTTGGCTGGGAGGGGATTTGGCCTTGCCCCTACCATGCACCTCAGAACAATCCAGTCCCTCTTTGTGGACATGATGCTGCCATATTCTGTCATCCAAGGAGAGACCTTCACACTGAAAGCTACTGTCTTCAGCTACTTGCAGCAGTGCATACAGGTCTGTGTGCCTGTGCCACAGGTGGACAGACTTACCACGCCCTCTGGTTTTAGAGTGCCTTGTGCCAAATCATCTGCTCTGAGATGCCCAGTCTCTCACTTGCATCTGTTATTCCCACAGATCCATGTGACCCTGGCTAAATCCTCAGACTTCCACATGGAGCCATGCTGGAGCTGCAGAGACAAGGAATGTCTGTGTGCAGAGGAGCCCAAGACCTTTACATGGAATGTGACAGCAGTCCAGCTGGGTATGGCAGCAGAAATAGGAGCGGTGATTGGAAACCCAAGAACTAAATTGAGAGAGAGTGGGAGACACACAGGAGTCAGCAGCTCCTCTGGATCCTGAAGTGTTTGGTCTTAGTGGTTCAAGCATGTAACCCATATTGTTTGCTTACTTTCTTCTTAGGCTCATTAGAGAGGGCAGGAATTTAATGAGTGCCATAGAGAACTCTAGAAGCTTGTGGGACCAGCTGGGGAGGAAGTGGCTGTGTGGATGTAGGTGGGAAAATGTTGTATTGCTAGTGTTGTCCTTCATATACAACGGTGTTCAAGGTGATACTGGACCTTCTGTCTTTACAGCCATATGTATTTCAATGAAGTTATAGTCAATGAAGCATTAGATTGGATAGTAGAAGAAAGTTCTTCACTGAAAGGGTGCTCAAACATTGGAATAGGCTCCCCGGGGAGATGGTTGAATCCCTGTCCCTGGAGGTATTTCAAAGAGGCAGAGATGTGGTGCTGAGGGATGTGGTTTAGCACCAGCCTTGATAGAGTTAGATAGTTGTTAGACTCAATGACCTTAAAAGTAATTTCCGACCAAAATGATTCTATGGTTACTCAGTTCCCTCATGCTTAACATGTCTGAACAAGCCACCAGTACTGGCTGGCTCACCTTAACTGGCCAATTGACTGAGATGATGATCATCCACTCAAAGCCCCTCAGACCAAAAAAAAAGCAAGTTGACTCCACTTGGCCTAAGGTATAAGAAACAGGCTTTTGGTCTATTTATTTGTTAGGCACTCTGAATATCACAATGCAGACAGAGGTACTGGAAACCGCAGCATGGTGTGGAGGTAGAAAGCCTTTACCAGCTACCATGAGGCGGAGGCATACACTGGTCAAACACCTACTGGTCCGGGTCAGTATGAAAGCATCCCTGCCCCTGGGTGAAGGGAGGCTAATATTGGCTAAATGTTCTTCTTTCTTCATGTTTCATCCAGCACTAGCATACCAAGGCTGAGGCTCAGTTCACTTTGCTCTCCTCAAGACTTAGCCAAGCCTATTTCCTTCTTCCAGTAGTTCTTCCAGAGCTACATCCACACATCATGTCTATGTTTTTCCCTGTACTTTTCCCTACTCCATCACCCATTCTACATAGTCTTTTGTATATGCTCATTGAGCAGAAAGCCCTGTCTCTCAGACTTGCTCTTGCTCTCGTAAGCAGTGCACAGATGGCTTCAATGCAGACCAGCCAAAGGTGAAGAGGATGGAGTCCCTGACAGCATGGGGACTAACGAATAAAATTCAGACCCAAACTTGCTTTGACATTTTGCTGCTGTTTGGGAATTTTGTCTATATTCTTGTTTCTTCTGTCCCATGTGCATGTTCCTGCCCTGGTAGCCAGAAGGTGTGTTAGTGGAGAAGTCTTACAGCTCCCTTCTGTGCCCAAGAGGAGGTATGTTGACAGTTTGAATACATTCTGCAGCCTGAAGTGAGTAGACCTGAGAGCAGAACCAAACTGTGAGAGGTCTGATGAAAAAATGTTTTAAAATTATTTTTCATATAGGAAATTTCACTTCCTACTAGACAGAAAAGAACAAGAAATATTACTTCCACATGTGCTGTCCTACTAAATTTGTCACTGAGTGTAAGTGGTAACATCCTGTTCTGCGGTCCTCTTCTCACACTGCAGCTCTGGAGTGATGCTAGGGCTTGATAGTCACCAGTGAGAGCTGCTCCAACCCTCTCACCCTGTCCCTGCAGCATTACATCTTTCCAGGATGCCTCTCTGTGAGATTTGTGAAGCACAGTGAATTGAGCTTTTAAGTTCAGTGAGCTCTCAGTCTGGCCAACAGCTTTCCCATCTTTTCTAATATGAAGTTTCCAGGTCATGGAGCTTGGTGTGGCGACTGGGACAGACTGTAGGGAGCAATGTGTGAGATGGGGATGTAGGCAGAGTCCTATTTACCTGTGCCAGCCTTGTTCTTCTGGTTAGATGAATCTGCCTTGATTTCCTCATGCTACACTTTTATCCTGTTATCAGGAAGCATGTCTGAAGAACCTATGTCACTTCACCTCCCTGACAACATAGTGAAGGGATCTGCCAGGGCCTCCATTTCCGTCTCAGGTAAGTGATTTCTATTGTCAGCTCACTGACTGATCTTACAGATCAGCAAGGCTTAACTTAGTGATGGTGTCAGGGTATCCACATAACACAAAACTCTTCAATAGAGAGGATGCTGTGCTTCCATTCTCTGCAAGGTTTGCAAATACCAGGCTTTCCAATTTTTTAGTATTTAGACTTTCATAGGAAAATTAATCTGCAGATGATAATAATCCTTATTTTTTTAGCCAGGATTTTGGATCAGAGACTTTAGGCCATTATTTTTACTGGGACTTTGAAATCTTGGCTAGTTTTGTGTAAATACAATCAGAAAATCCCATAACTATCTTGTCTCCCTGATAAGTTTTGCTAATACACTAGAAATTACTGGAGAGAATGAAACCATCTCAGCTTAGTACTAAGTTGCAAAAACCTGTTTGGGAGAGGCTGTTTGGACAGGCACATGTCCAATCCAATGCACTTCTTTGTATTGTGCTCATTTGCCCCTGTGCTGGAACTGGTGCAAAGCCAGGCCTGCCATAAGTAGCCATTGAAATGAAACAAAGAATCAAAGGAGGAAATCACATACAAGTTTTTCTGGTTTGCTTGAGGAAATACTGAATCATAGAATCAGTCAGGGTTGGAAGAGACCACAAGGATCATCTAGTTCCAACCCCCCTGCCACGGACAGGGACATCTCATACTAGATCAGGCTGTCTCATCCAACCTGGCCTTAAACACCACCAGGGATGAGGCTTCGACTACCTCCCTGGGCAACCCATTCCAGGGTCTTACCATCCTCATGCTGAAGAACCTCTTCCTCTCATCCAGTCTGAATCTCCCCATTACTACCTTTGTTCCATTCCCCCTAGTCCAATATGGACACCTTTACACCCGTGGTCACTTACTGACATTTTGATGCTTGACATGTGGCAGTTTGAGACATAGTTTTGTGGGCATGGTGGCATTGTATTGATGGTTGGACATGATGATATTAGAGGTCCTTTTCACCCTTAATGTTTCTACTTGAGAACTGGGATTGTTTAGTCTTGAGGAGTCTAAGAGAGTTTCTTATTGTTCTCTACAGCTCCCTGCAAGACAGTTGTAGTGAAGCAGCTGTTGGACTCTTCTTCCTAGTAATGAATGATAGAACAAGAAGGAATGGCCTCAAGTTATGTCAAGGAAGGTTTAGATGGAATATTAGGAAAAATTTCTTTACTGAAAGAGTGAGTGGTCAGTCATTGGAACAGGCTACTGGGGGAGGTGGAGGAATCACTGTCCCCTGAGTTGTTAAAAAAACACATAGAAATAGCACTTTGGAACATGGTTAAATGCCCATGGTGGTGTCAGGTTGGACCTGATGATCTTGGAGGTCTTTTCCAACTAAAACAAGTCTATGCTTCTATGATTCTATGACATGAAAAGGTAGAATAGCTCTGGCTAAAGATCGGAAACATCTCAACCTTTCCCTAAGTGCTTTCAGATTTGCCTGTCTGCAGCTCTCCTCATAGTGTTTTAGAAACAGTACGTGTTTTGATTGAAGCTCATTAGACTGTAAAAACTGATCTGCAGAAGTTCCTCAGGAACTTCATGGCGTGGCCACCCTGCATCAGGATGCAGGTATGGAAGTGGTGAAACAGATACCACTTTCTATACTGCACTCTGTTGTTCTTCCTCTCTCCAGCATTTTCCTCTGACTGAGATAAAGTACTCTTACTCACTGAGAAGCACCTCAAATTATACTTATTCTGTTTCTCACACCCTTGGATAGGTGACCTCATGGGGATGGCAATGAAGAACTTGGATCGCCTGGTGCAGATGCCCCATGGCTGTGGGGAGCAGAACATGGTGCTGTTTGCCTCAGTTCTCTATGTGTTGCAGTACCTGGAGAAGACAAGGCAGCTGACCCCTGAGATCAAGGAGAGGGCCACAAGATTCCTGCACAATGGCAAGTACAACAGCCTGTTGCGGTGGGGGTTCTCTATGCCTATGCCTATTTGGTGGAGGTGAGAAATTAATTTGAGGCAGTATTAATTTTTTATAAAAATATAATTTATTAAAATTAATATTTATGAACTCTTGCCACCCACAACCACTGTGTATTAAAACTTAGTTCTTTGGTGCAAAGTTATGAAAACAAATTGGTATATATAGGGATCTGGTTAATAACTGGCAAAACATTTCAAACTATAAACAGAGAGAGATTTCCCTTTGGCTTAGTGCCGCTTAGGAACTTATACTATTTGCCCAGCAGGGGCTGAAACTCTTTCTGCTCTAAGGCAGAGGTAACTTACATTACAGAGGAATTAAAGCTTACTTAGAAGTCTTGCTATTAATTGTTAATCACCCTCCGGGGTTGTGTCACAGCCTGTGCCCAGTGTCTGGACTTCAGGGGATCTTTGCCCATGGACTCTGTGGGGCTGGAATCTTCCTGGCTTGAAAGGAAATGATAAATCTTCCCAGTCTCTGGAGTAAACAGGTTTCTTTCTCTAACCTTTGTTCTCCTGGTGTGGAGCGATCTCTGCCTTGATGCTGCTGCTTCTTCTGGATACTGCATCCAGGGATTATCAGCTGGCAGGATTCCAAGAGCAGGAGAATGTCTGTGCTGGCTCCAGCATGGTCCCTTCACATGGGTTCAGGCCGTGTGTATGTGGGTTAGCAGACAGTCTAAATGTCTGCCTCTTGCTTCTCTTACCAGGCTGTAAGCTGGGAGTCTGAGCTCCGTAGATAAATGATATAGCTTGCAGATATGCACAGCTGGTCTTAGGAGGTTCTATCGGCTCCTTATATATATGTGTGTGCAGGCTTGAATGAGCTTCTGCATCTGAAGTATGCAGTCAGGTTAACTGCAAATTGAAATCAAGGCATGAGGTCTGTGCCTCAGTGAGCTGCAAGTGAGGGCCAGACTCTCTGTCTGAGCCTTGCAGGTGAGTCAGGGCAGCAGGATGCTGCAATGTGGGTCAGAAAGCTGAGCTGAACAGATCTGAACCGAGCTGAGTCTGAACACGTGGTGCTCTTGTGCACCCCTCTTTATGGACTGTGGGCCGAGATTAATGTGCCCCTTTGGCCACCAGTGACCAATCAGGTTGGCAGTAAGCCAAACCTTACCATAATAGGTAGGAGCTGTTTGCCTGGACTCTCCCAAATATGGGGATCACATGGGCGGACCCCAGGGATACATGAGTTGGGTGTGTGTGTGTTACACAACCTTTTTTCAACCAGGGGTCCTGGCAGAAAAACATGTCCGGGCATGTAGGGGCATGAATAAGCTTCCATTCGGGCCTACAGGCCCTCCACCATACAGCCCCACCTTGCTTCTCTGCTTTCCCTCATGTCTGACCTTCATGTAGCCCTTGCTTTTGTACTTAATCTGTCAATGTTGTCCCCTTTGTGTGTCTATGCTGCATTAATGACTGTTTCCATCTCCTCAGGGTATCAGACACAGCTCCTTTATATGCACAGAGATGGATCCTACAGTGTCTTTGGGCAGCAGGATGGAGAAGGGAACACTTGGTAAGCACAGCAAGTATCTCTCACTCCTAATTTTTCCTGTCTGGGCTACAGCATCTAATGTTTCTGTGAAAGCTGGTAGGAAGTGTGTTCCTTCTTTTGGATGGAGACAACAGAAGCTCTCTGGCAGGGAGACAAATTGAGGGACCTGAGCCACCTGAAAAAAGCAGTGAGGCAGGACAATATAGTTTCTTGAAAAGAAGAACATCAAAGATGTGGTCCCAAAGGGTGGTGGGAGGTCCATTTTTGTCTCTATGGCCCTGTTGTTGCCCTGCAGACAGCACAAGGTACTTCTAG
Source organism: Pogoniulus pusillus (assembly GCF_015220805.1). Classification (NCBI taxonomy): domain Eukaryota; kingdom Metazoa; phylum Chordata; class Aves; order Piciformes; family Lybiidae; genus Pogoniulus; species Pogoniulus pusillus. Next base: position 19,269,493 of record NC_087268.1, on the reverse strand, counting down.
TGGTGTCTCGGTAGCCAAGAGGGGTACATACTGACTGGGTGAAGATCAGGGAAGATCTCCCCAAGGAGAGCATTGCTTGAAAGCGCTGCACTAGCTCGGCTTGACCCTGTGGTGTCTGGCTGGGAGAAATGGAGAAAGGAAGAGAAGAAGGAAAAAGTGCATTCAAGATTCTTCCTAGGTATTTGGGAGACATGAAGTGCAATGGGTAAAAGCAGAAGGGGTACAAGGTTTTAAACCTTTAAATCAATGGGTAAAACAGTAGTACATGAGTAGTGCTTTTGTGAAGCAGTGCTGATGGAGAGAAGCCATTTGGGTCCTGTGGACCACTTTTCCACTTTTAACTTGCCATTCTGTATGAAAATGACTCTTTTTTTTTTTTTTTTTTTTTTTTTTTTTGGCACCACACTATATCACTGTTAGCTCCAAGAACAAGCACCAGGAGGCCTTTGACTTTCTGGAGATTTTTTAAACCTGCCTGGATGCGTTCTTGCACAACCTCCTCTAGGCAAAACTGCTCTAGCAGTGGGGTTGGACTAGATGATCTCTGGAGGTCCCTTCCAGCCTTTACCAATCTGTGACTCTGTGATTCTCTTTGCCCTTTTGTGTTCCTCTGCCTCACAATTTAGGCTGACAGCTTTTGTAGTGAAGAGTTTTGTCCAAGCCAGAAAATACATCTACGTAGATGAAAAGAACATCCAGGATGCCCTACACTGGCTGGAGCGAAATCAGCTCCCTGATGGCTGCTTTGCCACCAAAGGAAGCCTCTTTCACTCCTCCCTAAAGGTAAATGAGGGCCAAACCAGGCAGCACATCTGGCCAATGGCTGGGTATATATTGTGACAAGAGAAGACTGTGGGATCCCACAGGATCCTGGAAAATGTCTCCTGAAATCCATGCAACCAGCCTTAAAAAGAGCAGGGTACGGGGTGGGAAATGTGAAATGACTGCTTTTCCTTATGGCCTATATTCTCCAAACACCACTTTGAGAGTGAAAGACAGATACCCTTCACAGGGCAGTATGGATGATGAAATCTCTCTGGGTGCATATGTCGCTGCAGCACTGCTGGAGTTGGGTCAGCCACTGAAGGTGAGCATGCTCTCACTCTCTCCTGCTCTGCTCTACCCTCCTACATCTGGGCACTGCCATGCTTTGTAATGCTGGTATACTCGTGGCCAGGAACAGGTCCTGGTCCTACTGCTGCTTGGAGGGATATGATGTTTCACTATACTGTGAAGTTTGTGTTCAGTATTCTGTGTTAAGTTGTGTTCAGTTTTGGGCCTCTTACTTCAAGAAAGACATTGAGTGCTGGAGAGGGTCCAGACAAGGGCAGGAAAGCTGGTGAAGGTTCTGAAGAATAGGTCTTGTGAGAAGCAGCTAAGAGAACTGAGGTTGTTTAATCTAGAGAAAATGAAGCTGAGGGGAGACTTTCTTGCTCTCTGGCAACTCCTTGAAAGGAGGCTGGAATAAGGTGAGTGTAGATTTCTTCTCTCAGTTGATAGGAAGAGAGAAAATAACTTCAAGTTGTGCCAGGAGAGATTTAGGTAGGATATTAGGAAACATTTTTTTTTACTTAAAGACTGGTCAAACATTGGAATAGGATGCCCATGAAGACAGCACAGTCACCATCCTGGGAGATGTAGAAAAATGTGTAGACATGGCACAGTGGGACATGGTTCAGTGGGTATGGTGGTGTTGGGTTGACAGTTGGATTTGATGATCTTGGAGGTCTTTTCCAGACTTAATGATTCTGTAATTCTAAATCATTCTTCAAAAGAGGTAATGCTGTAAACCTGACATGGAACAACAGTTTGACAACTATGGTTTCCAGTGCATGTAAGGGCTGCATTGCATGTTTTCTCAAGAAAACATGGAATTTAATGTGTTTCTCCGCAGCTACATCAGGCAGGCACAGACCAGCTCCCTGGAATGAGTTCTCTTGCCCTCTGCTTTGACCCTGTCAGAGTTTGGCATGTGTCTCTTTTCCCAATGCAGAGCAAGCTTATGCAGACTACCCTCCGCTGCCTGCAGCAGGTGGTTCATAATGTCACCGACATCTACACAGAAGCCATACTGGCCTATGCTTTTGCCCTGGCTGGGGACTATGAGACAACTCAGGAGTTGCTGTATAAGTTGGAGGAACAAGCCATAAAATCAGGTGCTGACCGCTGGTTGGGGTAATGCTTCTCCTTCACTTGGTAGGAACAGGATGAATGCATGGCCAACTACAGCGGTTATAAATGGTGCATGTGTTTGTACATATTCATTGTGTTTGTGCAGTAACTGCTCTGTCTAACTGAAATACAGGAAGTTACTTCATAAGCTGTATGAGTTAGTTATCAGAGTGAAATTGCTCAGCCCAAAGTGAGGAGGTAGGAGGAAGGAACCTACGCACTAAGATAAGATGAAGTGATCCTAGTCTGAATACATGTAATGAGATGAAGCAGACCTGAAAGCATGATAGATTCTAGTTTTTCCTGTGAACACTCAATTTCTCAACCCCATGCAATGCTCCAGGCTTGGGAAAAAGCATCCTGGCCTGTATCAGGAATAGTGTGCCCAGTGGGACACAAAAGTGATTAACCAACTTCACTCAGCAGTGCTGAGGCCACAGCTCGTATTTGGTTTTGGACTCCTCACTACAGGTAGGACATTAAGGTGCTGAGTGGGTCCAGAGGAGGGCAACAAAACTTTTGAAAAGTCTGGAGAACAGGTTTTGTGAGGAGCAGCTGTGGGAACTGGGGTTGTTCAGTCTGGTTAAAAGGAAGCTGAGGAGAGACCTTCTCCCTCTTTGCAAGTTGCAGAGGTTGTAGTGAGGTAGTTTTTGGTCTCCTCTCCCATGTAACAAGCAATGAGATAAGAGGGAATGCCCTCACATCACACAAGGGAAGCTTTAGGCTGGATGCTAAAAGAAACTTCATGGAAAGGATTCTGAAACAGTGGGAAAGGTTCCTTGCAAAAGTGGTTGAATCTCCATCCCCAGAGGTGGTCAAATCTCTGGAGGTGTTTAAAAAACACAGAGGTATGGTGCTGGTGCTGAGGGACATGGTTTAGCACCAGACATGGTAAATTCAGTAATGGTCGGATTCAATGAACCAAAATGGTTCCGTGATTCTGTTTCTGATTCTATGTATTGTCCAGATAGCCTGCATTCTCCTTTTCCTTCTGCAGGAGGACAGATCCACTGGAGTCCCAAGCCACACTCTCCAGGTTCCACAAACTTCTGGCCTGGTACTCAATCAGTGGACATAGAGTTGACAGCCTATGTGCTCCTGGCATACCTGTCTAAGCCACAGGTACATGCAGGTGACATGACAACTGCAGCTGGTATTGTGGCATGGCTGACCCGTCAGCAGAATGTCTATGGGGGATTTGCCTCCACCCAGGTAAGAAGTACCTCCCTGTGGATTCCATTGGCAGAACGAGGTCTCTTGAGGTCTTCCTGCTCCACATCAGCTTTGCTAGAGCTGATACTTTCATAGGAGTGACTCTCCCTCTCTCTGTAGGATACAGTTGTGGCCTTGCAATCGTTAGCAAGATATGCAGCAAGGACATTCAGCACGTCAAGCCAGGCACTTGTGAGGGTGAAGTCTCAGAGAGGCTTCGAGAAGTCTTTCCAAATCAACCACCAGAATCGACTTCTGGTGCAGCAGGCAGCACTGGCAGAGGTCAAAGGGAATTTCCTAGTGCAGGTCCACGGCAGCAGCTGTGTTTTCACTCAGGTGAGGTGGTGGGACAAGTGTGGGAGAGAGGTGAGGTGGAGGACTCTGCCTCATCTCCCAGCACGAGGTCGTGCCTGCCATGTCTTTTCCCTTCCTGGCCCTCACTCTGCAGATAGTGCTGAGGCACCACCAGCGCTCGCAGCAGGCTGCTGTAACCTTTAATCTGCACGTGAACACAGAGCTGACCAACTGTAGCCAGGGCAAAGCACGTGTCCTCACTGTCTACATCCTTGCCAGGTGAGTCCCAAGGATTGTTTCCTCCTCCAGCAAGACCCACTGTGCTTGAAGACTGCAGCTGTGAAAGCCTCAGGGCTGCAATGGAGGGACTGGGCACTTGAGGCTGGGGAGAGGGGGAACAGGACAGAGGGTGAATTTGATATGTGGAGGTGGTGGGGAAGGAAGGTGCTGGCTACCACCTGCAAGAGGGAGCAGTGGCTGCTGCGTCCCTAATCTCCAACCTGTTTCAGAGTCCTGCGTACAGGGTATGGTGACTGGGGGGAGGGCACTATCCTCACAAACTCAGACACTCTGACTGCTTCTTCTTCAGCTACATTGGGAGCAGAGTCACATCCAACATGGTGATTGTAGAGGTCTCCTTGCTGTCTGGGTTTATTCTGGCTCCCAGATCTAGGATGCTGGTAAGGACTTTGCAATGAAAAGACAAGTGGTTATGGTAAATGGGTCCTGCCTGCTCACTCCTCTTTGGTAGTGTTTGTTTTAAGCCATGAGGTAACTGAATTAGCAGAGGTCCATTGCTGTCATAACTGAAACCAAACCTCTCACTTCCACAGAGGCCCCTCGTGGGTTTGCTGAAGGAGGTCAGAGGTAGTTCAACTTTTCCCATTGATACTGCTCTGCTTTGGGCCGGGAACAAAATGTACTGCTGGGTGTGATAAACACCAGGATTTATCTGGCAGAAATTCTAAGACAAGATTTGTTAAAAATACTCTAGTTTTACCCAAAAGTGTTTGATTTGGAGTATTTTTGTTGTTTGGGGTTGGTTTTGGGTTTTTTTTTCTTTCTTTTTTTTTTTTCCAATTAAGCCATTAAACTGAGAAATTAATAATTTGCACAGCATCTAGACAGGTTTCTCAGAGCTGCCTAGCAGTTAGTGAGATAATAAGAATCTTTATTGGTGCCTGCACCTCTTTGCTAACCAGTACATCAGGTCCCATATACACAGGACTGTTTGTCCCGAGGGGAAGGTTTCTCTGAGCAGAAACAGCACAGTTCGTCCCTGAAATGCTCACAGGAAACAGTGCCAAAGATACAACTACTAAAACCCTTGTAATAGAATCATAGAATGATTGCATTGGAAGGGACCTTCAAAGGTCATCTAGAGCAAGCTAGTTATGCATGAGAAAGATACGAAGTACAGCTAAACACCATCCCTTCAGTGATCCTTTGGAGAGCAGGTCTCACAAGGAACAGCTGAGGGGACTGGCATTTAGGCTGGAGAAGAAAAGGCTGAGGGGAGTATCTAGGTTCTAGTTTAAATTTCCCAGAAACTCAAAATATAGCTAACAGAACCAATACAATAATAGGGAGCCTTCCCCTCTCCCGCCACCCTTTGGAAGGAAAAGGAATTAGATGTAGAGAGGAAAAGGGTAAAAAATACCCAAATAAATAGTCTTTCTTCCATTTGAAAGTTAAAAGATAAACCCATAACTTTTAACAATAAATAAAAGGTATTTAAGGTAAGGGAGCTACAAAGAGGTACAGGGAAGGGAACACAAGATACAAAAATATGTATACTATCAGATTGATGGCAATGGATGGAGGTAGAATCAAGAAGGCTTTGTCCACCACATGGAAGAATGACCACATGGCAAAAAAGGAACAACAGCAGGAACCAGGGTGATGCTAGCAGGCAGGGAGGCAAAAGAAACAGGAGGTTTCTGTGTTTTTATAGGGGTGGGCTAACCACTGCACCTGGGGTTAGGTTCAGACCACTCTCCAAGAGGGTTAACCCTTTACAAGGAGACATCTCTTTTTCTACCACTCCTTTAACAGAAGTTGGAGCAAGGTGGGTGTCAGTCTATTCTCTCAAGTAACCAGCAATAGAATGAGAGGAAATAGCCTCGAGTTGGGAGCATTAGATTGGATATTAGGGAAATGTTCTTTACTGAAATAGCGGTCAAGTACTGTAATAGGCTTCCCAGGGAAGCAGTAGAGTCGCCACCCCTGTAGGTGTTCAAAAAACATGTAGACATGGCACTTCAGGACATGGTTTAGTGGCCATGTTGGTGTTGGGTTGACAGTTGGACTTGATATTTCAGGTCTTTTCCAACCTATAATTTGTGTTTTCACTCAGATGAGTGAAATCAATTCTATGATTTAAACCAAGAGTGCGTCCCTCAGGTCAGGAGGCCCTAAGGATAATGCTGACAAATTTCCTTGTGTTATTGCTTCCTATCCCAGCTGGAGCATAGAACCATCATTAAGAAACTAGAAGTGAAAGCTGATGTGGTCTACATTTATCTGGAGAAGGTATGTGGGAACAAAAGTATTTTGTCTGGCCCAGCAAGAGGAAGATATCAGAGGACAGGGAGAGCTCTGTGTGAAGTTAAAGACTTGGTTAGATGTGGAGAAAGAGAATTGTGGGTAGAACTGTGGATAAAAGAAGGTTGCCCAATTTCATTGTCATTGGGTTAGCACTTGCTACTCCTCCCACTGACTCCAATTCTAGAATCCAGAATATTTAATGCTTTATGGAGATTTAGTGCAGGAAAACATTCAAGCTAGGGAAGATGAAGATGCAATGACTTCTTTCTCCCATTCCTTGCTATTTTCTTTCCATCTACATAAGCTCAGTGATGAATCTCAAACATTCCTTCTGCAACTGGAAGAAGTAATTCATGTAAAGAACCTGAAGCCAGCCAGCATCAAAGTCTATGATTACTACCAGCCAGGTGGGTTGCAGGTTTCCTTCTACTCTGAGGCTGGGAGCTGGGTTCCTAGCTGTCTGACTGGGAAAAGACATCACGCGCTCTTCTCTGTGTAATTGTCTTCCTCACTTCCCTTTGCAGAGGAGCATGCCTCTGTGGACTACAGTGTTGTCTGCATTTGAGGTAGGCAACAAGTCTCAGTGTGACACAGTGACACCTTGACATGGTGGGTCTTGGGCCACAGAGAGGCAATGTAAGCAAACAAACACTGGCAGTGTTGGTGTCTCCTCCCTAACAGCAAGTAATAGGACAATATTAAATGACCTCAAGTTACACCAGGGGAGATTTAGGTTGGCTATTAGAGGAAATGTCTTCACTGAAATGGTGCTCGAACACTGTAACAGGATCCCCAGGGAGATGGTTGAATCCCCACCCCTGGTGCTGAGGGATGTGGTTTAACACAAGCCTTGGTAGAGTTGGATAATGGTTGGACTCAATGACTTTTCCAACTAAAACAATTATGTGATCTATGGGAAGGAGGATGGCAATCATTGGGGGGCCTATATCCAGATAGAAAGAGGAACTGGCATTTATCTGTGGCTAAGCATGTGGATTTAGAATGGAGCTCTTTTGCAGCTGGGAAGGTAGTGAAAAGGCACTTATGGGAAGCAGCTGAAGCATCCTGCTTGTTTGTTTTACTTTCTATCCCCACAACTGCACATTCTTCATAAAGAGGTAGAGGTACTCCCAAACTTGCGATGAAGGATGGGGGAGAAACTATCACACCATCACACCTACCTTTGCCTACTATTATACATGGAATGGAAGGAAATGCCACCCAGCTGGTACATAGCCCATATGGTCCTCCACTTGAGTGAATGGACTGAGGGATCACAACAGACCAACAGTTGTGTCGGAACTGTGAGGACTTTGGCTGGGGTGGTGGTGGAGGGGGTGTCATGCACCTGGGAAGAATTAAAGTAAGCATGACCCCTGACCTTGCTGCCGATGTTCCAGTTGGTGATGAGCTACAGGCTTAGTCCATGAAGATATAATTCTGCCTTCAATGTACAAAACTTCTAGCTCCTCTGTTGCTCTCTCCTCACACTTTCCATGGTTTCTCCTAATCGTTCTGCAGCAGGATTCAGACAGCACTGGAGTACAAGTGAACATGCTGTGATAGCCTTGTCTCGTGTGCCCTTTCTGCAAGTCACCAGCTCTTCTTGGAAGTGGCCTTCAGATAGTGATGCAGTGTTCTGAGACGCCTACTCCTCACCCCTCCTCAGCAGCCTAGCCTTGCTAATTGCTGGTGATTAAGGTTTCTAAATGCTTTCCAAATTGCTGGCCAAGGAAACTGCTGAACATACCCCAGGTCTCTGTTGCCTTCAGATCCAGTTTGTGTGATGCTCATCTTCCCTGGGTACCAACTGTGCCTTGGTGCATGCTCCACTTCCTCCTCTGCAAGTCTGCAGCTGGAGGGACAGAATGTTGCGTGTGTACATACACACAGAGCAGAGGAGAAGAAATTATTTTTACTCTGGTGCTCTTAGTTTTTCTGGTTTGGTAGACATACAGTAAACCTGAATAACCATTCAATCAGATAGTTCCAGTCTCCTGCGATTTAATAAGATGCCAGGCACAGTCTGAGCCTTTCGGAAACTACCTGCTCATCAGGAAATGTGACATATTTTCTCTTTGCTTCTCATCTCCACGTGGTGGTTGTTGGCAGGAGTGACAGGGGATGGATGGACAGAGACTGCAGAGGATGGGTCTCTAACCCTGTCCCTGTGAAGACATCAAAAGACAATAAGTCTGTGTTCCTGAAGTATTAAATGTAACCATTTGAAATCTGGGGGGTTATTTTGCGCCTTGTGACTAAAGAAGACTGCCAAGTCGTCAAAGAGAGGGCTCATTGTGAATCTACCTATACCAAAGCTATAGCAGAATCTCTACTAAGAGTATAGGGTTAGTGGCTGCCATTCCACAGTAGGGCAGGTGATTCATGAAGCAAGTGTGTCTCTCCGTCTGATGGTCTGTGGGCAAGGAAGCATGCAGATACAGAAAAATTTAGAACAGCAGCATGCACTGCTTAAGTTCAAGCCTTTACTCATTGTGGCAGATGCTTATTCCCTACTGTGCATCACAAACCGGGCTGAGATTGTGAAAAACTGGCACTGAGAAAGACTTAGGTCCTGCGACAAAGGTGAACATGGCTTGTTGTGTGCACAGGTCTAGAGAGCTGTGGAAATGCAGGGAAAGGGCCAGGAAAAGGAACTGTGTTGATTTGAGGAAAGTGTATTTGACGTAAAATGCCAGGACTGGTGGTAGGACTCAGGATAAGCAGTTCTTGCTTTCTGTGAACATACCTCAACTCTTAAGAGCTCAGGACTTCAAACCTTCCACTTCAGTTCTCCCTTTGCTTTAGTGTAACTACTGACATACAGGAACTCCTTCTTGTTTAGCATTGCTAATCACTTTCTGCCCTCAACTGGCACTCTGGCCTTGTCCGTATCTCCATACTCTTCAAGACCATGCCACCAAAAGAGGCCCTTACCTCACTCACACAAGGCACTGTAGTTCATCATTGTAGTTTCTTCTGAATGACAAAAAAAGAAGTGCAAATGAGACACACTTGCCAAAAACTGACTAAAGTAAGCCAGATTTGTGACTCTGTTCCTAGGAGAGGTGCTTCCACAGATTACAGACCATGACTTCCCTCTGCTATGACACACAAACCCACCAGTATATGTCTGACTCTGGGTGCAGCTAGTCCAGACTCACTCAGGTCATGAGGCTGGTTTTATTTTGAAACTGTAAGTTCCAGACAACTCTATTACAGTTATGGATTCCTCACTTTCTGAAGCAATAGCGAGCCCGAGCAGATATCTAGCTTTTATCTCCACCAGGGAAGGGCCCCAGAGAACAGAGAAATTTTTAACAGTATTATTCTTTTGCGGGGGAGGGGGAGGGCACTCATTCTTCTAAGTCATCTCCTCATCACAGTCCCACTGCCTTGGCTGTATCCCACAGAATGAGTGTACAAACGAATGGCTTTGGGCTCTGTATTCCCTTCTTGTTGGGAGACTTAGAATCTAAGTGGGTCTGCAAGACAACTTCAAGCTTGTAGGTTCGGGGATCAGAGAAAGAAGAATCTACCAATTTGATATCCAAGAGGGTAAGTTTGTCACTAGAAAGCTTCTCAGGGGAAGTTAGATAAACATGTAAGGGAGGTATTGTATTAGACTTTACAACTTCAGAAAATGTCTTTCCAGTGTTACCTTTGGGTGGTGTCTGCAATGCATCAATCTGATCTTACCTAGCATGTAGTAATCATAGACCTTGATACTAGCTGGTTTATGATCCTTCACTTGCATGTCCTGCTGCACCAGCAAAGTGTAGGTATGGGGCTGTCTAGTCAGCTGTGACCAAGAGATGTAAGGATTACAGCTAGAATTGAATCATTGCAAGAAAATCCCTTCCACCCATTCTCCCTCAGGCTCTGTGAAGGCCTCACTGCTGTGAAGGATCTGTTCTGCTTCCCAGGCCATCTCAAAAGTATCTTCTCAGTCTGTGACCATCTCCCCTTTTTGATCACTAATTTTAACTTAGCTTGTGAGACAGCAAATCCACGCAGTCAATGTGCATTGGATATCTAAATGTTACACTGGTGTTCCCAACCAATCCCACTTTCTCATCTATCTCTGCTCTGAGCTCCATGCATTTTGCCTCAATGGCTACTTTCATACAGAGTCCCATTATGTCAGCTTTTGTTCTCACCTTGCATAACCCTCATCATGAAGCAGACAAATGCAAGGTGTCTGCTGGATGATAGTAGTTACATGACCTGCCATTGATTAGGATCCTCCTTGTGCTACATGGGAGCCTGAACTGAAATCTTTGTGCTGCCTTCTGCTGCAGGTGTAACAAAACCAGCATCTCTGCAACCCTTGTGCATGCACACTTATTATGAAGCCAGCTTAGCTCAGCTTAGTGACAGCTAGGGACAAACCACAGAATTGTTTTGATTGGAACAGACCTTTAAGATCATCAAGTCCAATCATCATCTAACTCTACCAAGACTGGTATTAAGCCACAGCTCTGCATTTTAGAAACACCCCCATGGATGGGCATTCAGCCATCTCCTCAGGGAGCCTGTTCCAGTGTTTGAGAATCCTTTCAGTGAAGAAGTTTCTTCTAATATCCAATCTAAGTCCCTCCTCAGGAAATGGAAGGCCATTTCCTTTCATGCTATCACTTGTTACTAGGCAGAAGAGATGACTCCCATCTCCAAACAACCTCCTTTCAGAGAGATAAAGAGAATGGGAAGGTCTACCTTCAGCCTCCTTGTCTCCAGGCTAACCATCCCTAGTTCCATCAGCTGCTTCTCACAAGACCTCTTCTCCCAACACTTCACCAGTTTCATTATCCTTCTCTGAACCTACCCAAGGACCTCAGTGTAGGGTCCAAAACTGAACCCAGTGATGAAGCTGTGGGCTCACTAGTGCTGAGTAGAGGGGAAATGAACAATCACAGAAATCTAAAAGTTCTCCTTGAACATTCTAAAGGTTTTTAATTCGTTTTTATTTCCCTTTTGTATAGGTGTGTATGTAGCTAGCAAAAGGCTGGAGCGGTTGTTAATCTGCTGATTAATGAGGCTGGGGAGCAAGCACTGCATCTGACACAACCATCTGCTTTAATTTTGAGTGGTCTTGACAAACTCCATAAGCAATCTTGGCTGCTTCCTATAGGCTGCATAAGGGCTCTGTATGAACTGAATTTACAAGATGGATCCTACTACTACTCCCCAGTCCTGATCAGACACTGTGGACTCATAGCATGTAGGAATAAATTCTCTGTGGGTCCCCTGATTTCTCTTTTAATTCTGCTGAACCATCAGTGTTATTCTCATTTTACCCAAGAGAAGTGTCCCTGTATACAGGCTCTGCAACTGAACTACTGCAGACTGATAGGTCACCAAATATGGCTGGTGTGTAGGAGCAACACCTTTGGATACTTAAAATACTAATTGGAATCAAGATACAAGAGTAGGCTAAAACCGTGTTATCAGACCTTAGCCCTTTTAATAGATGTTGGTATAAATTCCACTTACTTCTTCCAGGTAGAGAACAACTTGCTCAGCTTTACTTTCCACTTTCCTCACTAAAGGCATCCTCTTTAACTGAAAATAGGAGGACAGTGTCAGAAACACTAATAGAAAAAAAAGATATTCAGGCATGTTTGGCCTTGTGAGGGCACAGGCAAAATGGTGTCATCACCAAGGAAGCCCTTAGGGTAGGAGAAGGCAAGATGTGATCTGGAAGGCACTTAGTTTATACAAATTTCTTGAGAGGAAAATTACTTTATTTCTCTGTCCATGGGAATGATCGAAGTCCCGCATACAGTCCTGCGTGATATACAACTATCACTATTCTCATTCCATCTGGATATAAACTGACAGTCTCACCTTTTCCAGTGAACCTATCACAGGGCTGTAGCCAGACAGCAGCTCCATTTGGATCAGGACCATATTGGTGGAAACATGATTCCCTGTGTAGCTGCAGCAGAAAACCAGGGGACAGCACTAATGTTACTTTCTGAGCCATGATCTTCAGATACTCCAGCCCAGCTTTGGCATTCAAGTGGAGGAATCTGCCTTTGCTTTCACTGTTCTTCCTGTTGTCACGGAAGGTAGCACCCCCACCAGTATGTATCTCTTCCCATGTGAGGGTTTAAATGGACCCACATAATCAACTTGCCATGTGCTCCATAGCTTCTTGTCTTCTCTAATGTGTTGTGCTGGAGCTAAGTTGGGGTGATCGGTTCTAAGCCTAACTTTACACTGTGGACAAGCTGAAATGATTTCCCCGCAGGTAGTCATAGAAATTGGCCATCCTCTGGATCTACACTCGTAGTAGAGGTCTGCTTTTCCTGAATGGCCTCTTTTAATGTGTAGCCATTCAGCTAATCTCCACCATTCATCTTTCTCATCTTCAACTATGTTTATTCTCGCCAGAAAATCTGCCTGATTATTCCAGGCTGCAGATGGAGTTTGCTGTTTAGAATGCCCTTTAACCCAACCAACTTCAAGTGATCTGGATCGGCCTATTTCTAATAGTCTTTTCCAGTCATCAGCCCTCCAAACTTCCACGTTTGAAACCTTCCACTGATTCGCTTCCCACTGGCAAATCCACTCAGTGGCACCTTTGAATGTAGAGTAGGAATCAGTGTAAATGGTTGTTGCTCCGTGCTCTGCTGCTAGCATGAGAGCATGCAGCTCCCCTACCTGTGCACTGCCATCACCCTCTTCAGTGATGGTTTGGCCTGTAGCAATCTCCAAGGCAGCGGCTTTATAGCGCCACTTTGACCCCACTCTCCGAGAAGATGCATCTGTGAACCATACTCCTGATTTATCAGAGTCTGCAGTCATTTCTGGGGCCACCTGAATAGGAGAAGGCTTATATGGCTGACCAAGTAGTGCCTTGTCAGGGTTGATGGGCTGCTGTAATTTGGATACCTTAGTAGGTCCTTCTCTCAGTGGCATAAGCTGTGAGATTCCCTCTAGGTAAGTATACCACTTTCTTACAGTGGCCTTTTGGGCAATTCCTTCTGGTGGAGGAGATCCTTTGAGGATCGATTTTAGCAGAGGAAATGGGCCTTGCACTACAATGTCTTGTGTAGTGCGAAGCTTTTCTGCCTCTTTGACAGCTCGAGTTAGGGAAAGGAGTCCCTTTTCCCATTCCGAGTACCGTGTCTCGGTCTCTTTGAACGCTGTTGAGGAAAACAAAAGAGCTCTACTGGGACCATTGGGTCCTCTCTGGAAAATTCCACAGTATGAGGCATTCTCGGAAAAACCCCATTCAGCCCTCAGGGCATCTTTTGGGTGCAAGGGCCCCAACTTCTGATATGCCTTCAGTTCATCTTTGAGAACTTTCAGGCTCTCAGAATGTTGTGGAGTCCAATCCCAAACTTTGTGCTTCTTAAGCAAATCATACAGAGGAGCAGAGGAAATGGGCCTTGACACTTTTCCTTTGGAATAGTTAGCCCTTTATCAGTTAACAGCTTTCGAATATTCTCAGCTACTGTAGCAACTTGTTCTTTGTCATTCCCTCCCACCAAGATGTCATCAATGTAATGATACACCTTAACATCTTTAGGAAGTTGAACAGTGTCAAGCAAAGCTGCAAGTGTGTTGTGCGCAATAGTTGCACAGTGTTTGTACCCTTGTGGGAGACTGTTGAATGTGTATTGAATACCTTGCCAAGTAAATGCAAATTGCGGTTTGTCCTCTTCTCTTAGTGGTACCATGAAAAACATGTCCTTCACGTCCAGAGTCGCCATCCAGGCATGAGAAGCTGCTTGGATCGCTGTTACTGTGGATGAGAGACTAGGAACTGCTGCAGTGAGAGGAAGAGTGTTACTATTAAGTTTTCTGAAATCAATCATTAATCTCCATCGGCCATCTGGTTTGCGGACTGGCCAGACAGGTGAATTGTAAGGAGAATGAGTTCTGGTGATGATCTTTCTCTTCTCAAGATCAGCTGTCACTTCAGTAATACCTTGCCTAGCTGCTGCTGGCAATGGATATTGTGCAACACAGGTAATGTGCGACTTCGGCAAAGGAGGAGCAGTTTGTAACCAATGAACATGAGCATGTACTAATTTTCCCCTCTTATTTCTCACCTCATAAGCACCAAAGCTCCATAATGTTCCATCTGGAAGATGCCACCTTCTACCTGCTAAAACATCAAATCCGAGAATATTATATCGACAATCAGCTAATGCTACTTCTACCAGGGTACTTCTCTTCTCCCCAGGCAACCATAGTTTCGTTTTAGCCAAGTGGCATATGTCAGGCTGTCCTGTTACACCTGTTATTTTTATCTTCTTACTAGATGGCAGAATTCTGAGGCGTTTTGCCAATTGCTCATTCAACACAGTAATTTGTGCACCTGTGTCTATTAGGTACTTAACAGCAGTTCTATCTGGTCCTGTTGGAATCATAATGAAAGGTTCAGGTTTTTCAGACCACTGACAAGCAGAAACAAAGCGATGAGTGTGGCCTGAAGCATTCATCGCTGCTTCTAGTTTTTTGACTTGTTTTTAGCCCTTTGCTGATCAGATTGACCTGACTTATTGGGAGAGGTGTTTCTGGAACCCCTCTTGCGTCTCTGTTTTGTCTTATTTCCATCCTGGCCTAATAGTTTTTTCATTTCATCAATGATGGCTTTACCCATAGCACCAATTTCAGTCTTCATGGGGTCACACTCCACCAGTCTCTTCTTCGGGTAGTCACCTTGCCCATAATAGGAATTCCGCCCCCAGAATGTTCTCGAATTAGAGCGACGGTTGATCTCAGGGCTCCCCCTGGGACTTGACCGTGGGCTCGTCCTGGGGCTTCCCACAGGGCTTTCTGGACCACCATAAGCTTTGGCATACCTCACTTCTGGCTTCTTTCCATGTGGAGGTTTGCTCCTTCGGTCAGATGTTCTTGATTTGTACCAGGATGGATGTAAAGGTGTGGTATCAGTATAACCTAGATTTCGCCCTTTAAACATTAATTCTTCTAGGAGTTCTCCCCACGTAGTGTGATTTAATGTGTTATCTCCTGTTCTTACCTTTTCTTGTATCGCTTTCTCAATATGCTCCCTTCTAGCCTCACACACAGTTCTCAAAATTCCTGGCAAACCTTTTACCAAAGGATGAAGCCTATTTGGTTCAATTGGGAGACTCATAGGATTTGGGTTAATTCCACGATTATCCATGGCCTGTATACAAGCCAACTTTGTGATTGTTTCAACTAACTGATCACAATTTGAAATACGACATCTGATTACCTCATCTCTCTCTGAAGGATGATAAGCACCAGCCCAATAAAGTATTCTAGAACTCAATGCAAGCTCACCCTCGGGACCATTCCCTAGAAACACTTCAGATCCCCAACAATATCCCTTTACCTCTTCAAGAGACAAAATTACAGATTCAGCATCATTCATTATAATTCTATAAACATAATCAGTTATAGTCTCGTTAGGCAATCGGGAATACCTTTCCCTTATCTCCTGCTTCTGCAATGCGGTGTATGGTCGAGTTTTCTGAGTCGTGGTGCGCTGTCCTCGTGGTCCTATAACGGTTTCTGTCTTGAAAACGGGATTGACAGATGCGTTCCTCATGCTGTCGGTTAGCTCCTCCACTTCCGTGTCGCTGCTCATGACGCAATTGCGGGTGATGGCTCGGAGTGGGGCTGCGCAGGCGCGCTGTCCTTGTCGCTCCGTAATGGCGCCTGCGGGCGTGGCTGCGAAGAAGATGGCGTCTGCGGCGCGGGCTGTTTAACCGGGATGGACGTCGGCATGGCCTGCGGAATCAGAACCTGCAACGGAACCTGCTGAGGCAAAATCGGTTGAAAAGACATCGCTAATTGCGGCTGAGCCGTTGCCTGAGGCTGAGAAGGCATCGGGACTGGCAAAACTGGTTGCAAAAGCGACGTCGGCACGGGCTGCTGAGCCGTTTGCGGCTGTGGGGGCAGCTGTGGCATGGGCTGAGATAGTATCGGAGCCGCTGGCGGCGGACCCGGCTGGGCTTGCGGCAGGGGCTGAGAAGGCAAAACAGTTATCTGTGGAGAGAGCGGCGGTGGCACAGGCTGAGACGTCCGCCGAATTGAGGTCCGCGGCAGAGGGACGGGTGCCGGCCGTGCCGGGGACTGCTGCGGCGACAGCGCCTCTGGGCCCTGCTGCCCTACGCGCGGCTGCGGGGACTGCGATGGCGACATTCGCAGCTGTAATTCTTGAAAGGCTTGGAGAAACTTCCCCTCTAGCCTCTCCTCCAACTCCCGAAGTCGTTGATCGGTAACCGCGGGTACGTTCACACGATTAATCTCGCTACTCAACCTGCTATTCTCAGCTTTCAACTCCTCAACCTGTTGTCTCGCCTTCTGGCCGATCTGCCTCCAACATTTTCGCTGTTTATCGAGATAATCAACTTCTCTCCTTAACTTGTCTCCTTCGTCACTCGCCTGTTTCAACTCATACTCCAATTCATCTACTTTATCTTGAGCTCGAATTAAGCCTACTGCCAGCACAAGGTTTTCTTTATCTATTCCTTCCACGTCTTGGAAAGCTTTATATAGCATAATAACCATATCTATTAAATTATCGGTGACCTGTTTCATGGTATCATTAGCAAGTGCGTCCATAGTCTTTCGTATGTGAGCGATCTCAAAAACAGACATCAACTTAACAACTGGATCATCTGCTACTGCCTCCACTGTATCTTCTGCCTCCACTGTGGCAGACTCAGACTCTGCTTCAGCTGCCATAGCCTGTGGCTGCGGCTGTTGCTGCTCCATCATGATATTTTCTGCCATAAATCTGTAGTTATTCTACGGTTACAATCCCATCCTCGTCGCCAATTTGTCACGGAAGGTAGTTTGGGAGGTTGTGGGGAAAATACGTGGAGACTCACTTGTGGATTTCAAGTGATTTATTGCTCAAACACGGAGATCCCCCTCCCGAACTAAATTCCCCACGTGAGTTCTTTTGTATTGAAGTTGTAAAATAACAGTTCAGAAAATAGCGGATAAAAGAGAGTCTGTGATTTCTTTAGAGTTCTTTTGAGTCTTTAAAGTTACTCAGTCTTTAGGTAAAGAGTTCTTTCTCCAATTTACTCACTGTTCGAGGTTCAGTTCAGCAAAGTTCGAAGGTTTTGGGCGGTGTCCCTTTGTTCCTCAGGATCGGGCCCAAGCAGGTTTGAGGCCTCTGCGGGCCCCTCGTCGGGCAAGGCCGATCAGGAACGTGAGGGCACCGCGGCAGGAGCGAGGCAGGCAGGCAGGCTAGCGAGCGAGCGGTAGGAGCAGGTACCAGCAAGCTCAAGCCAGCAAGCGCCCCGATCCAGGAAGGCACACCATTTTTATAATGTTCAAAAGAGGTGTAACCCTCCAGTCCAGGCTATTTTAAGTTATTCTTACAGATTGGCACAAAATTACAATTAACCTATATAATTGGACAGTTCTTACCAAAACAACCTGTAGGACCACCCAAAGCTCGGCCCACACCAGGTGTCGAGCGGGCATGAGAACTGCCGTTCCCCCTAGCCAAAACAGTGGCCATTGTTTACCTTTATCTCGACTAGGGAGAGACTTTCTCATGGGGCTGAAGGACTGTTTTGGTTTACGATGCTTGTGGCTTAAAATGTGAGACACTGCAACTTTTACAGCAGGGAGGCCTGCTAAGGGCTTCTGCTACCCTCCATGACACCTGTAAACATACATTTTCCTGTACTGGAATAAATTTTTGTTCTTCCCTCAGTTTCCCTTCTAATTTTTCTGAGACAAAGAAAAGAAATTCCTTGGAAGACTTTTGGAGTTACCTTCTCTATGTGTGTCAGAGAACATCACATCCTCTGCCTGCTCCCTTGGTAATTCTGTGCCAGGTATATGGCAGAGTGGTCAACCAAGAGTGGAGGAGGGAAGACTTAGGAATGAGAGTCAGTAGTCAGACCCACAGGACCTTCACATCACTAGTATTTTGAGACCTAAGCCTACAAGGCAGTGAGACCCCTAGACCTTGTGAAAATTTGTGGTGAGTGTCATAATAACAAGTAAATCTGTAGCCTGAGTCATCCCTCTGGGGTCTTACACTTTTCACTGAGCTGAGGAGAGCATAATTAAAAGAATGTGGACATCTTAGCCCTCGGACCTCGTGAGTGAAAGGGAATCCTGACCATTAAGAGACTGGTGTGAATTCTCTTAGCACAGTGGCTGCAAGGGACAACTGTCTCCTACCGAGCATGAACGGTGATAGAGAATTGGGTGGCGTTGGGTGCAGTGCATTCTGTATACACGGATATGGCAAAGGTGTCCTCACTTCTCGGTGGAGGGATGTGGTACCGCAGGACAGCCTGCCGGGACAGAAAGAAGCCAGTTGGCAGAGAGCAGCATTTTTGTCTTCTCATGGAGAGTATAGTTTTCTAGCATTTGATTGTTGCTTGCTGTCTTCTGCTCATGTAAGAGAGAATTATGTGGTAGAAACAGAGGTTCTGCTAGTGTACTGCTTCTGGTGGTGGTTGACAGACTTCTTGAAGAGGTGCAACTCTGGCAGGGTGGAGATGATCCAGATTTCATTTGAGGAACTGCTATTCCCTTCCTGTTGGATCTCAGCTGCTGCTACTAGCTGTGAACCCAGATTCTTGCAAGTCCCTGTAGCAGTCTGTTTTTAATGTTGGCTAAGGAGCAAGGTGAGAAGCTCCCTAGCTTTCAAGGCTTTTCCCTAGACAGACCCTTTCTCCCTGGCTGGTCTTACCTGCAGGAAGAGGCACCCATGGCCCTGTACTTGCACAATATAATCTCGGGGAATGGCTGGCAGCTCCACCATCTGCAACAGGAGGCGATTGGTGTTGTCTACTCTGATGTTTTGGTTGAAACCCTCAGATGAGAGAGATGCCTGAAGATCGGGGCCATCCTTGCTGAAGGTCTTGGTTGCATACAGGGCTAAGGCTTCCAGAGCAACCACTGTGTCCTAAGAGAAGAGAAACAGGTTGGGCAAAATAGTACCACTTCCTCCTCTGCATTCCCAGTCCTTAGGCATTCCCTCACTCATGCTGCCTCTACAACACAGTAAGGATTAAGCTTTTAGCACAGGATTATTTCAGAGGAATACAAATATCCCCTTTTTTTCCCAGCGCCCAGGAGCTATAAATCCACACATCTTTTTTTTTTTTTTTTTTTCTTTTGTGTTTTTTTTTACTATGAGAAGTGCTAGGACCCATTGCTCTCACAAATCATAGCTGATGACACATTCTCCAATGCTGATGGCTCCCAGAGGTTACCTGGGTTGAAGCAAAGCCTCCATAAGGGTTTTGTTGCTTGGTGAGCCATGACACAATCTGGGATGCCTTTTTTATTTCATCTGAAGATAAACTTGGCTTTGAAAGGTGAGCCATGAGGATACTAGATGTCAATTCCACATCAACAGATGGAGCCCGATACCAATACAGGGAGTCTTCTTCCTGTTTGGGCTGTTGACTCCAGAATATTTGGTCATCTAGAGATGGAATTAGAAGACTTACAGACTGTGACTGTATCTAATGAGTTAATGCTCCTCCACCCTTAGGCCTAAGTATTGAGTAAATACATACACAAGAAATGGGTTCATATCTCCCTATTTGTCCCCCACACCTTGCTCTTCCCAATAGAGACCTAGGTCTACAGAGTGGGAAGGAGCTATTCAACATCCATGAAGTTCCCCTGGTTTGTGTAACTGGAAGGCCAGAACTGTGAGAGCATAGAGAAAATATGTCTCACAGTGCTGACACAGCTTGGCAAGCGGGTTGCTAAAGTGTTGGGTTCCCCACAGAGCTCTGCCAGTGCTCCCCACTCCTGTCTTTCATTTGCTTGATCATCAGCTCTGGGATCTCCACACGGTTCTGTCAGTGCTCCTCTAGCCTGACCCACAGTCCTTGGTACCTGATATTATGGCAGCCATATCCAATCTTTCAAGGATTTTCTGCCTGAAGGTCTTTATCGCCTGCTACTGCAAAAGCATTTGCAGCTAGTGCCAAGTCATAGAGGGTAGAGCTGCCAGTATCAGAGCTGACCATGTCCTTTATACATTTCAGAGCTTTCCACACAACTGGGTCCTAGGATACAGAATCACATAATCATAAAATTGTTCCTTTTGGAAAGGACCTTTACAATCAAGTCCAACCCAACCATTAGCCCAGCACTGCTGAATCACCACTAAACAATGTCCCTCAGCACCACAGCTACATGACTTTTAAATGCCTTCAGGGATGGGGACTCCAACATTGTCCTGGGCAGCCTGTTCCAGGCCTTAACAACCCTTTCAGGGAAGAAATTGTTCCTCATGTACAGTCAAAACTGCTTTTGGCACAACATGAGGCCATTTCTTCTATCACTTGTTACTGAGGAGATTGACTCCCACTTCACTACAACCTTCTTTCAGGGAATTGTAGAAAGTGAGAAAGTCTTCCTTCAGCCTCCTTTTCTCCAGGCTGAACAGCCCTGTTCCCTCAGCTGCTCCTCAGAAGACTTGTTCTCCTTCATCAGCATTATTGCCCATTTTTCCAACTGAAAGCATACTGGTTGCTGGCAGGTATTATGGGAAGGGAACACAGCTCTGATGTGCAAAGGAGGGTGGAAAAAGTGACAGAATACGCAGGGAGAAAATGAGCAACATACTCCTGTGTGCACAAAGGCAGAAGATCACTGCCTGCCAAGTGGCTGCACGCATAGCCCATCCTGATACTGTACTTACAGAGCGTGGCATCCCTGAGTGCATGAGAGCTGTGATGATTGCAGAGCTCAGACCCAGTCCTTCCTCCACTGCACCCTGCAGCCACCCCGAGACAGAGAAGAATGCTGCTGTGAGAAGAAGTTTTCCAGTGCCTTGTGCTCCCCAAGCATGCCATAGCACCAGTGCAAGTAATGGTGCTGGCCCTGTTCATGGAATTGGTTTGACTGGGAAAAACATTTCATATCATCAAGTCCAACGATCATCTAACTCCACCAAAACTGGTGCTAAACTGTATCTCTCAGCACCACAACTCTGCATCTTTGAAACAGCGCTGGAGATGACAGTTCAGCCACCTCCCTGGGAAGCCTATTTCAGTGTTTGAGAACGCTTTCAGTGGAGAAGTTTCTCCTAATAACCTAAACCTTCACTGGTACTATCTGAGCCCATTTCATTCTTCTGCTAAGAAAGTGTCAGGACTGGTCTCTACTCTGCAGGTCCTGTTTCCCAGAACACTTCTCAGCCATGATGACCTTGGGCAGCTGCTTCTCTCCCACTGCTGAACACATTTTCTTTTCCCTCCCCCTGCAAAATATTTTCAGTAGCAGATTTCAGTTCTGGGAGCAAGTGATGTTCCCACAACCCCAATGAAATGTGGCACCTTATTCAAGGGCCAGAACAATGGCAAGGGTATGAAGGAACAGAAGAAAAGTCATGTCTTGCAAGAGGAAGTGAAAGGTACCATTCTCTTCACTTAGAAGTTTATTTGTCTGAAGTCCTGACCACTGGAACTGTTGCTGGTGCCACTTTGGAGGCACTCTGCGTGTCTGTGCTTTGTTTCTGAGTGTGTAGGGCACATCTCTGGTAAGGTGAATCTCACTTGAGTGGCTGCCATCAATCTCCATTCACTTAATTTCTAACTTTTTCTGTAGATGTGGTAATTCAGAGTGAAAGAAGAAACAACAGCTTGATAATGGGATAGGAAGCTAAACCATTTTCCCAAGGGAATACCTGCTAGCTTTTGAGATGAGGCTAGGGAAGGGCACTGTTTCAGTTCCCACACCCATATCATTCATAACTTGAAAAAGTACCACCATGACTAAGCACAGTCCCAAGTGTCACCCAAGAGTGATCTTGGGCACATCAGAGCCTCTCTCCTGCAGTAGGATTTGTTTGTTCTTGGCACCCAAATTGTGCCAGTATGTGAAGGAGCTCTGAGCTATCTAATGAACAGTCAGGACAGTTCATACCATCAAACCATTATTGAAGAGCTTCCCCACACTCTTGAAGCAGCCAGTTGGAGTCTGACTTTTTATCAGGGCACTGGTAGCATCCTTTATATTCTGCTCATCTATGTGGATGAAGTCCCGGGCTTGACTGAAGGTCTTCAGGACAAGGGCAGTAAGCCTAGGTCAAAGGAATGGAGAAGAAAATTGAATTGGACCAATCACACATACTTATCTCCAATAGGAGACAGGAGTCTCTGTGGCTTCTACTGTCTCATCCCTGGAGAAAAACAGCAGGGCAGAACCTCTGTACAGATGGAGAACTGGAAGCAGTGCATATGAGTTAGATGCTCTTGATCTATTTGCAGTGAGAGAAAAAAATCACCTACAGCTCAGTGCTTCCCCCAAAGCTCTGTCAATTCCAACAGGGTGCACTTAATGTGACTTCAAGTCAGGAGGGCTGATATTCAGTGAGCTCGCTCAGCCCTTCTCACAATCCTGTTTGGGCATGAAGTACTCTAGAAAACTTGGATAAAAGCTGTCTTTGCAACCAGGGTTTCAGAGTCCACCTAAGCTGGGGTGCAAGCACAAACAATCAAGCAGGGGTACCTTCAGGCAGTTCATTAGCACAGTCCTTTTCCAAAAATGCCTCAGGAGGAGTTTGAGTTTAAAACTCCAGACCTCTAAAGTTCCTCAGTTTCCCCAGGCCAAAGTCTAAGCCAGCTTGAGCCTGACTAGGTCAAGCTGTTGTTCCTCAGCTCTGTCCAGATATCTCTGCTTACCATGTGTTCCCTGGCTCACTTCCTTCCCCAAAGGCACTGTATGAGCCATCTGTGTGCTTGTACAGGAGTTGCCGCTGATATCCTACAGGAAGAGGCTGGGATTAGTGAAGATGCACTGTATCTGTTGTATTCTCAAGCCTGCCCCACCAATCCTGCTGACCAGTAGAGAAAGTATTGTCTCTGAGAAATTTAGCAAAGGGCTTCTGAAGGGGTGTTGTGTACCCCTTGTTGTGGGGCATGACTTGCACTGCTGTAATTCCCATGATGTCTAACAAGTGATGCTGCACCAAGCCTCTGCTGAGATCCCCACCCCACAATCTACTGCAGTGGACATCAGCAGCTCAATAATCCAACAGGAGAAGAAATCCACTCACCACTTTCCAAATAGCCAATTGCCTTCTGTTTGACTTCTGGTGTCAGTTGTCCTGTTTCTTCAAGGTATTGTGTGATAAACACATTGGGGGCAAAATGAACCATGTTCTGCTCACCACAGCCACTGGACATCTGCAGGAGATCATCTATGTTGTCCAGTGCAGGCCCCAGAATGTCACCTGTAGGACAGAACACAGTATCACAGTATCAGCAAGGTTGGAAGAGACCTCATAGATCATCAAGTCCAACCCTTATCCACAGAGCTCAAGGCTAGACCATGGCACCAAGTGCCACGTCCAATCCTGCCTTGAACAGCTCCAGGGACGGTGACTCCACCACCTCCCCAGGCAGCCCATTCCAGTATCCAATGACTCTCTCGGTGAAGAACTTTCTCCTCACCTCAAGCCTAAATTTCCCCTGGCGCAGCTTGAGGCTGTGTCCTCTCATTCTGGTGCTGGCCACCTGAGAGAAGAGAGCAACCTCCTCCTGGCCACAACCACCCCTCAGGTAGTTGTAGACAGCAATAAGGTCATCCCTGAGCCTCCTCCAGGCTAAACAATCCTAGCTCCCTCAGCCTCTCCTCGTAAGAACCACAGCTTTGGGAGCTTTACATGTTCTTGCATGTGAAAAATGTCTGCTAAGACTCATCCCAGTTTACTTCTGGCCACATTACAGTCATTTCGTCTATAGAGTCCTGTAGGAGCAGTGATATGGTACTTGCCTATCTTTCTCTTGGCTGGGTAAAATTTCACATGGCCATCTGGCCCTCTGTCACTTGGATAAGAGAGATAGACTGCTTCTTTGGAAGACATAAGGTCCCAATATCACATCTTACTGTACACATTCCCTCATTTCTCTGATAGAGCACCAGAAGAAAGTGGTGGCACCAGAAGAAAAGACTCTTGCAGTGGAAAATCTTACTTTCCAAGATTCCCTCCAAACTCACCTAAGAAAGAGATATGTGCTCTCTCTGACCCAAGGACTGTGTTCTCTGGCATAGCAAAAGTGATTGTCTCAGAAGCTGATGTTCCTGTAAAGGGCAAGAGTATCAGAACAACAGGCAGGAGGGAGATGGAATAGAATCATAGGACAGTTTGGGTTGAAAGGGACTTTAAAGATCACCTAGTTCCAGCCTCCCTGTTATGGGCAGGAACACTACCTACTAAACAAAAATACCCACAGGCATCCCTCAGAGATGATGTAAACAAGGCTAGGAATATGTCATCAGCTGGTGAAACCAGCATTCAAAAGAGGATGACACAGAGATCAGATCACTCACTGATGAATGACTGTGATCATAGATTCATAGAAACATAGAATCAACCAGGTTGAAAGAGACCTCCAAGATCATCCAGTCCAACCTATTCCCCAGCCCTAGCCAGTCAACTAGACCATGGCACTAAATGCCTCATCCAATCTTTTCTTGAACACCTCCAGAGACAGTGACTCCACCACCTCCCTGGGCAGCACATTCCAATGCCAATCATTCTCTCTGGCAACAACTTCCTCCTAACATCCAGCCTAGACTTCCCCTGGCACAACTTGATACTGTGTCCCCTTGTTCTGTTGCTGGTTGCCTGGGAGAAGAGACCAACCCCCACCTGGCTACAGCCTCCCTTCAGGTAGTTGTAGACAGCAATGACGTCTCCCCTGAGTGTCCTCTTCTACTTTTATAAACAGTCTAGACAAACATTGGTCAGGAATAACCTATGAGTGACTTGTCCTGCCCTGGTATGCACGAATCCCATTCCAAAATCCAGTTTCTTAATCCATTTCCGATCTGATGCTGAGCCCAGTCCGGGACTTCTGACACAGCATCAGTGATGACAGTGACTGTCACCAGAATGGTTGGGTTCAATATTGGTTTTGTATATAGCTGATTATTATTATTGTTACTACTATTAACAACAATAATAGGTTTAGCTTCCTTTTCCAATTAATAAGTCTCTCCCTTATTTCATTTCTCAACCCTTTGGGAAGAGAGAGGGGATAATGGAGAGTGTCTGTCATCCATTTAGAGGCTGGGCAAGCCCCAACCCTTGACAATAATGAGATTGAATTCCATAATTTACACCTGATGGATGAGCAAGTTTTAGAACCCTCATCAATACAAAGAAAATTAGCATGGTAAAAATATTCAGCCAGGCTTTAAATCATATCAAAGCTAGAAGCAACCACAAATAGAACAGAAATCTATCCATAAAGTTTATGATATGATTCTTGTCCTTAGGTCTTGTCTTGAGGATGTAAATTGTTTCATAGGTTTTATTTACATTCTTGTAGTCTCTTTGTTATCAAACCTGCAGTTTCGACAGGAGGTTAATTAGAAACAGAGCTAACTGTCAGAGCTTCAATAATTGGCATAATTAAAAAATTAGAACAACCAAATAGAGCTGAATGGTTTTATCCCCTCAAAAAAGCTCTGCAAACACTGACTTTGCTCTCCCGATACATCTTCAAGTAGTCCTAGTTCTGTTCCCACACCACACTGCTTCTGTTTGGTCTTCTCACTTCGTGTGCGTACCCCTCTCTCTGAGGTACCTAAGGACCTACCTTTAGGGCACAGGAGTGAGGTGTGTGTCTTTTCCTCCAGCAGACCCTCTGCCTGGTAGAGAAAAGTCTGGTCAGTTCCAGTAAGAGCTCCAGGAGAGCAGTAATATGAGATAGCAGCCCCACACCACCTCATCTTCTTGCAAGCTGTCCTGATGAGCCATGCAAAGGGCCTCATATAGCAGTGAGGTCTTGCTGGGAAATAGGTTTCTAAGCTGCTACATCATGTTTGCCCCTTACTGCGCTGCTAGCAAGCAGTTCTGACTTCTCTGTTCCATGGAGTAGAGGTGCTTAGCTCATGCCCCAACCCAAACTGTCCTTAGAATCACTCTTTCACTAGCCCTTCTGAGAAATGTGCTTATCTGCTGTGCTGACTTCTCATGCCCAGAGCCACCCCCCGGTCATTCTGAATTTGATCTTGCCAAGACCCTGAAGCATACTCTGACCTTCACCAGCAGTTGTTTAATCACTGTGTCCTTCCCTCCAGACTCTGGAATAAAGGCTGTACTCTCAGTGCAAATATCTTCCTGTTTCATCACCTCAGCAGTGACAGTGAAATTCACATTCCCTAGAGAACAAAACATTGAGAGGCCAGCTGGCACATCCATGCTGCCCAGCACAAGGCTGCTCACTTGTTCTTCATATAACAGGCCATAGCTCTCCTTTCCAGCACAGCTCTGGTTTCCTCAAGCATCTCTGCTACAGTGCCTCCCTTTCTTGCTGCTTCCTTGCCTCCTTACCTAATTTTGTAGCCTTCACATCCCAGAAAAATGTTTTAGCTGAATCAGGACAGAGACAGACAGTGAACCTGGCATTGGCGTGTACAAATTCAAAATCTCTGGATTCCATTAGGCTGAGTTGGATCTAAAGGTTAGACAGAAGGAAGTTTGGGTTACAGAGCTGATTCTGAGTTGTTCTTTCCATGATCCAAATGTCAGTCAAGCCCAAAAGCCCCGGATGAGTATAGAATCATAAAATCATTAAGGTTGAAAAGGACCTCAAGATTACCAAGTCTAATCATCAACCTAACACTAGCATGACCATGAAGCCATGTCCCAAAGTGCCATGTCTACATATTTTTTAAAAACTCCTCCAGGGATGTTAACACCATCGCTTCCCTGGGCATCCTTTTCCAATGCTTGACCACTCTTGCAGTATGAAATTTTTCCTAATATCTGATCTAAACCTCCTCTGGTGCAGCTTGAGACTTACTGATGAGGGAGTGACAGGACAGGGAGGAATGGAGCAAAGCTGGAGGTGGGGAGGTTCAGAGTGGAGGTGAGGAGGATGTTGTTCAGCATGAGAGTGGTGAGAGCCTGGAATGGGTTGCCCAGGGAGGTGGTTGAGGCCCCATGCCTGGAGGTGTTTAAGGCCAGGCTGGATGAGGCTGTGGGCACTCTACTCTAGGGTAGGGTGTCCCTGGGCATGGCAGTGGGTTTGGAACTAAATGATCCTTGTGGTCCCTTCCAACCCTGACTGATTCTATGATTCTATGAAATTGCAGTGAAGGATAAGCTGGGCACAGGTGGCTCAGCACAGAGCTTTGTGAAGCGCTTCTTTGGTGTCTTTTGCCAGCTCCTAAGGAGGCAGCCCCTTGTCTGGTTCTCTATCAGTGAAATACTGTTCTACACATCCCCTTACCCAAAAACAGTTCTGGAGGGATCCACTCACCACTGTGCACTGCTTCAAGTAGCTGAAGATTTTGACTTTCAAGGGAAATGACTCTCCCCGGAAGACAGAGTAGGGCAAGCTGGGTTCCATGAAGAAAGGTTTAAAGCTCTGCAGGTTGGTGGTCTCTGAGATGCCCAGTCCATGGCTCCTTGAGGTGCAGAAGGTCATGGCTTTCCAGTCTGTGATCCTGTCAGGTACTGTGACGTCTATCTCAGCAGTCCCTGAATCACTGAGGTGAAAACAGTAGAAGGGGTTGTCCCCATCCCTTTTAAGATTTCCCTTGGGAATACAAATGCAGAAGGCCTATGAGCTGGAAGTGCATGTGAAGGTGTGGGGATTCCTAGGAAACAGGAAAGGAGTATGAGAAGGATAGCAAATGGCTGTGCACGGAAGGTCTGAGAGGCAAATGAAACCCAATATATGCTTCTGGATAATGTTTCATGTTTTGTGGGGGCATCAGGGCTCCCAAGAATCCATGTTATATACCTAGCCTGTGCAATATGACACTTCCACCACACTGCCAGCCAAAAGCCCAGCAACAGTTCATCAGTCATCACTACAAGTGTCACTTACAGATCTGCGTACACAAAATGGAAAATAGTCCCTGCCCTGAAATGGACATGTATAGGGTTAACCCTCCAGGGGGAGTAACCTTGAACCTGACCCTAGGTGGTCTTGACCCCTCCCCAGGGGTGGGTCTGAACACTACCAGGTGATGGTTAGCCCACTCCCCCTTCCTGTCTAAGGTTCCATAAAAGCAGGGGTACTTCCTGTTTCTCCCTCTACACTCCCTGCCTTCCTGATTACCAGCATCATCATCCTGTTCCTGGTTTCTCTTTGTTTTACCACATGGCCATCACCCACGAGGCGGACAAAGCCATCACCATCAAAATTGGGTTGTAGTTATACATTTTGTATTTGGTTTCCCTTCCCTGTACCTTTGTAACTTCCCTACCTCAGATACCTTTTTAAGCTATTGTTAAACTACTTTTTCCTTTTTAACTTCCAAATTGAGTGAGATTAATTTATTTGGGTGTGCTTACTTTTTGTCTCCATCTAATTCCTTTCTTATGGGAAAGGAGGGGGAAGAGGGAAGGGCACTCTATAAAAATTGTTAATGGTTCTATCAAATTTATTTCAGTCTCTGGAAATTTAAATTAGAACTTAGGGCATAATCTAGCCAAACAAGCTAGAGAGCAGCCATTTTATTTTACAGATGGAGAACATAGGCATGTGGAAGGATTAAGAAAGCTGGAAAGTGTGAATGAAGAGAGAATAATGGGTGCTTCATGACTAAACCTCAGCAAGGCCTCCTACGCAGTCTCCTGATAGTATCCTTGTAGTCATGTGTGATGGTTTGGGTGTTCCCCATCCCCCCACACTTTAGAAATTATCCATACTAGGCTCAGTTCACTCTGGAAATATAAATGGAGCTATTTATTTACAGCTAGCACAATATACAAGCAGATAATTACAGTATATACAGTTATATACAGAAATATACAAGGTAAAAGGTAATACAGAAACACAACTCCCCTCTCAGAAACCTGAGTCCCCAGGAGGGGTTCTCAACCACCCCTGCACCTTCCCCCTGCCTCTCTCAACCTTACCCCAGTCCCAAGGAAGAAATTGAGGCTCGGCCAGAGGTTAAGAAGCAAAGTGGGTCAGGCCAAATGGAAGGTGAGGTTAGGGAGTAAGATGTTGCTCAGCCAGCAGCCCAAGCCAGAGTGAGAGAAAATGGTGAGAGTGTTATCTAATGTTTTCATTTCTTCCTCCCAAACACGTCAGTGAGACTTCTGAGGGAAGTAGACATCACCATTGTTTTCCTTTCACAACCTGTGATCTAGTTCTTCTCACCAAAACATTCTAGCTAGCTTCAAACTAGCACATCGTGTTAGTGTGGACTGGACACACTGGTGAGCAGGAAATTTGCTGTACCACTGGGGAAAAAGGATAGTTATTGCTGACAAAACATCCAGCTGATGGCTCTTGACCCATGGCATCCTTCCCCTCTACTCTGCCCTATTCCCCTCTATTCTGCCATAGTGAGGCCCCACCTAGAATAGTGCATCCAGTTCTGGGCTCCAAAGTTCAAGAGGGACAGGGATCTACTAGAGAGTCCAGCAGAGGACTACAAAGATGATTAAGAGCCTGGAGCACTGCTTTATGAGGAATAGCTGAGAGACCTGGGGCTGTTTAGTCTGGAGAAGAGAAGGCTTAAACAAGTGTTTATAAATACACTTAAACATGTGTTTATAAATATATGAGGGCTAGGTGTCAAGACGGAGGGGACAAACTCTTTTCAGTTGCACCCTGTGATAGGACAAAGGGCAATGAATCATAGAATCAACCAGGTTGGAAGATACCTCTAATATCATCCAGTCCAACCTACCACCAGTGGATGTAAGCTACAGCACATGAAGGTCCACCTCAACATGAGAAAGAACTTCTTTACTGTAAGGGTCACAGAGTGTTGAAACAGCCTCCCCTGAGAAGTTGTGAAGTCTCCTGAGGAGACTTTCAAGACCCATCTGGATGTGTTCCTGTGTGACCTGCACTAGATTATATGGTCCTGCTCTGACAGAGGGGTTGAACCCAAAGATCTCCAGATGTCTCTTCCAACCCCTAACATCCTGTGATCATTCAGAGACTGATACTTGGTCAAATACTGCTTAATGACTTTATTAATGACCAGGATAATAGGAGAAAGGATGTCCTATGCATTTGTGGACTATGTTGGAGGTAAAAGTTGCTATTAAGAAGAAGTGAGGGACAAGTTGAGCATGAGACATCTCATGTGCTCTTACAGCAGCGAAAGGCATCTATTTCTGGACTTCGTTAAGAGGACTGCAGCTACTGGGTTGGAAAAAAATATTTTTCTCTCTGTACTCCTTTGGGCTGAGACCATATCTGGAGTACTGTATCTCATTTTTGCCTTCCAGTATATGAAAGACACTGACATAGTCAAAAGCATCCAGTGGAGTACTACCAAAAAGGTCAGAGGGCATTTGATGTAAAACTAATAGCTGAAAGAACTGGGGTTTTCAAACTTAAGAAAGAAAGGCTAAGGGGAGATCTTTCAACTTTATAAAGCTACCAGTTGGGAAGATGCAGAGACAATGGAAACAGTCTGTTCCGAGATGTATATTGATAGGATGAAAGGTAACAGATGCAAGTCGGAACATGGGAAATTCTGACTTAAGATGAGAAAAAAAATACCATGGGGATGGTCAAACACTGGTTAAAAAATGCCCGGATAGTTTGCAGAATCTCCAGCATTGGAGATGTGAACTTGATTACAACTTGATCAAACTGGACTGGCCTTGTGTTGAACTACAGACTTTTGGAGGTCCCTTCCATCCTATAGGAACCTGTGTGTTCAAATTCTCCAAGATAATTTATAAAATCTCAGCCAAAACAAGTAATTGAACCAATCCTTCATTGTCCTTATCTACCTCTTCACATCTCCCTTTTCTTTGTGAATACAGAAAGCAATAACATTCTGGTTCTCCTGCCTATTCCCTCTTCATTATGGCTGGTAGGAGGTCTGTCTGGATCCGTGTGTAGCCACAGCCTGTAAGCACTTACTTAACAGGAACCAGAGTCCAGATGAATATCTCTGGAAACCAGACACGTACTGGTCCTGCCTCGCTGCCCAGCTCAACATGCTCAGACTCAGCACGTCCAACAGCAGCATCTGTTTCCGTGTCCAAGTGGTCCAAGTCTGCCAGCTCATCATAAGCTGTTGGGAATACAAGCATTCATTCAAAGGCAGAGAAACTGTGAAATCAGGATAGAGCTCAGCTTTTCATTCCTCCAATTTCCACTCCAATCCCACTTGTCCTTTCCAAGACAACTCCTCAATCTACTTAATTATTGTCTTTTAAGAGACAATCCAGGAATCCATGAGGATTCCACTATGTATGTTCTCCTCCATGAGAAACTCTACCTGCTTATACTTTCACCCCCAGCAGAACTGGCTAGATACGGCCTGGTGCCAATCTTGGCTCATTCTGTGTTTTGAGCAAGGCCTTTCCTAATCTTACAAATAAATATTCCTTCCTGAGGCAGCTGCCTTGTTTCCCTTCTTGACTATCATAGAACAGTTTTGATTGGAAGAGACTTTTAAAAGCATCAGTTCCAAACATTAATTCAATACCACTAAGCTATGTCTTTCAGCACCACATCTACATATCTTTGAAGCACCTCCAGGGACAGTGACTACACCACCACCTACCTGCCTGCCAGCACAAGTTTCTAAGCAGGTTTTTCCTATGCAGCACCCCTCCACTGAGCTGGAAACACAAACACATCAGGACCCTTCCCTTCTTCCCATGGTGCAGATCTCCTGCACTAAATACTACTCATCTCTGGAATCCATCCTCAGTCCATCAACACACTGCAGGCTTGTCTGCCTTTGTGTATCCTGTCTGTTACCCACAGTTTCCAAAACAAGCAGGATATATGGAGACATACACATGTAGTCATAGTGGAAAGTGGTCTGGGTGCGGCACTCAACTGGAGACTTGATTTTAAGGCTGGTTAAAAGTGTTAGACCTAAATTCTGGAGAGAAAAAGGGGAAGAAAAGAAGGCATATTTCAGCAGAGGGGGATCATACAATCATAGACTCATTAAGGTTTGAAAAGACCTCTAAGATCATCAACCCAAAACCACCATGCCTACTAAACCATGTCCTGAAGTGTGCCTGATGGGACAGTGTGTCTGAGGGTCCATCTCTCTCCCACTTCCCAGCATATCAGGCACATAGATTGTCAGTGTGACCACTCACATGTGCACGTCCACACACAAAGTCATTATTCTGCAACACAGTTTACTGCCTGTTCTAACGCAATTATTCTCCTCTTTGGCCTCCTTTCCATTTCTACTGTTCATTTCCGCTGTTAATTTCTACTGTTCATAAGGATGATAGAAGATGTTTAGATTGGATATTGGGAAAGATTTCTTTGCTGAAAGAGTGGTCAGGCAATGAAACAGGCTGTCCAGGGAGGTGGGGGAGTCACTATCCCTGGAGGTGTTAGAAAAATCTGTAGAAATGACACTTTGGCATGTGGTTTCATGGGCATGCTGGTGTTGGGTTTACAGTTGGACTTGATAATCTTAGAGGTCTTTTCCAACCTTAATGATTCTATGATTCCTTCAGTTGCTTTTCTTTTCCAACCTCCAGTTTTCTCTGACACTCCCCTCTCCTTCCAACCTCTAGAAAATCTGAGGGTGTTGATCCTGGGATAAACAGGGATCTGTGTTCTAGGCATCTTCCTAAACAATGGGAATTTATCAATCTGGGAGCATGGAGAGTCAGAGATGTCTTATCTGAGACGCTTGGCAAACTTGGACCCTGTAGTTGCCAGTGTTTAGAGGAGAGATAATCAGTGAAGCTACCCAGAGCTGCCCTAGGGTATGAAAAGACTCAGCTCTGATATTTCAGGTTTTCTGGAAATAAGTTTTACCTTCAGAAGTTTGTAAGTATCTGGTTGGGACACTGCATAAGTCTCATACATAAATGGTGACATTGTTCCTGGTGGAATGGTGGTCTGAGAGGAGCCTGTGATTCCTGGACTCCTGTGGATAGTACAGTAATCACTGTAATAGTCTGTAAGAGTGCTGGACTGCTCCCAGGAGTAGCTGAACATGTTGTATATCTGTAGAAAGAGAATAAAAACTATGTGGGAAGTTTTCCACTTTTATCCAGAGATCTGTGACTGCAGAAAGCAAAGTTTGGATCTTGCCTGTCACAAAACCCCAGGCCCAAAGGTTTTTTAGTTTCATGGAGAGACTATGCAAATTTTCAGATGCATATCACCAGAGATGAATGTGAACCCTTCAGAGGTAAAATTGCAGTAGCTGTGGCCACTTCTATCTCTTAGGTGGTACCTGTGATCTCAATGGATACAAAGAAGACACTTTCCCTGTATGGGTCATTAGATGGCTTCCTCTCTGACCGAAGGCACATTCTGGATCCACCAAGTGTCAAAAGGCAATTCAAGGGTCCTTAGACCCAGGTCTAGAGGAGAAATGGGACCCTCTCATTGCCAAGGCACCACTTTGACTCCAGTCTGAATGGAAGGACTGTCTGGTTCACGTGAGCTGGAAAAAAGATAGAACCTACCACACACCGGGCTTTTACTTCACTGTTGTTTTCAGAGCCCTGTCATGGATCAGTTTAGGAGATTGAAGTCTCTTGCCATCTAGTTGCCTCTGTGGCAAAGCACTCTAGTTTAACAAGGATATGACTTTGGACTGTTCTTAGGGATGACAGTAGGTTATTCTATTAGACATCTCCATAGAGACTGGAAATCTTTACTTGTGTTTGATAATGGTCTTGGGTTTTTTTGTTTGTTGTTTTTTTTTTTTTTTGTCGTCATTAAGCCATTTCTGTCCCTATTCTAGTATTTGTAATATCCACTGTTCCTTGCTAACCAGTGCCTGTAACCAGACCCTCAGAATGCATCTCTCCAACATCAGCAAGGCTCTGTTCTTGGGTGACTCACACTATTCTTTGATAGCTCAGCCTCTGGCTTCAGAAGAAGGACACCCTGGTCTACAGCACGGATGCTACATAGAGAGCCTGGTGCAGCTTGTAAATGGAGATGGACAGATGATCCTGGGAGAGCCACTGTGTCTGAGAAGCCCAGCTTCACCTGAAACAGAAAAAAGGACTGAAGGAACTGACAGAGGAAGGAAAGGGGAGACTGTGGCTTACTGAATTCCAATGGATGTCTATTGCCATTTTGAAGTTAATTAACTTCATCCAGCCTATCTGCCCCTCTATGTTTTCAGCACTACTTACATGGTTCTTGAAGCACTTGGAGACTTTAAGACTGAAGGTGTCAGCTGCCACTTGTCCATCAGGGAAGGGAATATAAACAAAGAGAGTCGCCATGGGTGAAATGAGGTCAGTGGGCAGAGTGACATTGAAAGCCCCACTATACTGACCTGAAGGAAGAAAAATAAATAGAACTAGCATAGGAAGTGGCAACGAAGTCTGTCTCCAAGAAGCACAGCAGCAACATGTCCGTCCTATATAATACAGAAGTATTACCACTACTTGGATCAAAATTATTCTGCCTTGCTTCAGAGAAGGCCACAGCTTGGTCAGGATATAGATAAGTGTGATTTTGTAGCAGTGACATTACATAATGAATGGAAGATGTCCCTGTTCTCTGCAAGATGATCTTTAAAGGCCCCTTCCAACTCAAACCATTCTGCAATTCTATGGTTCTATGATCTTGACAACAGTGTGCACTTGGAAGAGAAGTGACCTTCCAGCTGAGTCCAGCAAAAGGATTCTGTGAGTTTTCTTGCACATGTCTTATAATTCAAACTTGGCAGGTAAACTTTGACAGTTCCACCATCTGAATCAAGAAACAATATATTAATAGGGAAATTAAGAGAGAGAAGAGACAGAGTCTATTTGCCATTTCCTGTTGACTTTTTTTTTCTTTGGTAGTAGATCTGTTATTTCTTTTTGGTCTCAGATTGCTTTTCTCCCCTTCCCCATTTAGGATGGAAGGACTTTCTTTCGAATCCTCAATGCACTCTTGGTATTTCTATATTTTTACCTAATGCTACATCAAGAGGTACTGTTGTTTGGCCATGGTGCACAAGGGATTCTCTGGTCAAAACCTGAAGGGTAAACAACAGACTAAATGTTGATAGTGTTTCTGCTCCATGTCTCTGGGCCAGCAAACATTCTTTGCTGGCAGAGATCCATTGAAAAGCTGACCTCATTGCCAACACTATCCTGCACTCACCAAGTGGTAGAAGTCTGCTTTGGTAGCCCTGTTCCCAGCTCTGTGGCTAGGATGCAATAGTGCACAGTGACCTGCTGCATGTCCCCACAGAGTAGAGTTGCCTGCACTGGCTGGATCCTCACAGAGCTGCGGCTGGAAGAGTAGAAAGCCCTCAGTGTGAGGGATGCAGTACCATAGGACACCTTAACATTTCGACTGCTCACGTCCTCTGGATGGGTCTTTGCCTGTGGCACAGAAAAAGTAGTTCAGTGTCTGAAGTGGTTTTATAGCTCTCTCCATGCCAAAAGCAAGATTGATACAACAGTGGGCTCTGAACTCTTCCAGATTATGGTGCCTACTTCTATCTAAGCCAGGCTCATCAGCCTCTTTCTGTGGTGCTTGATTGCTCCACTACACCCTGGGATAAGTAGTAGGAGACTACTGGAGACTCTAAAACAGGAGACAAGGAGCTGTGTACTACTAGGGCTTGGACTATAGCCTAGACTTCTGCAATGCCGCTTCTCCTCCAGAAGCAAGCCAGGTTGATAGACTGTGTAGAGTGGCTTATTAAGTCTGTGGATCAAATTGCTGAATCCTTTGCTTCTATCAGCCTGTGTGGGAAAGTATAAATTCCACTTGCACACTGTATTTATTTTAATATTTGCCCTGATTCGGAGGATAGAGGTGATAGGGAACAACTGAAAATCAATAGTCTTGCTCATCTTTGACCTGTGACCTATTTGCACTGAGACTATCATAGTAAAGTCTGGTAGACTTCCAGCAAGGTCAAGATCTAACATACTGTGTGCACTCTGATAAAGGGAGAGAGCTGACCATGAAAGTTTAGATGGGACAGATGTTAGAATCCCACCACTACAACCAGGCAAGAGAGCCTTCATTTTCCATGAGAAAGCAGATGTAAACTTTTATTTGTCCTTGTTGAACTGTTAGGTTCATCCTGGTTACCTGCTCTTCTTTGGATTGCCTTCCAGCAACTGCTGTCTTACTGGCCTGTCTTCTTTCTCTCCTAAACTTGATGTCTCTTCTATTCCAGTTCTCTTCTAATTCTTATGCTATGAGGAAACATAATGTGAACTGGTCATTAATATTTTCTTCTCTACAGATGATTTCAGATGCTTCCAGATGCTTCTTCCCAGCTCCTTTACTACCTTCCCTCTTTATTCCATGTGGGAGCTTTTCCTTTGTGCTTTGTCTCTGCCCAGTGTCACAAAGCCCTTTGTACCTCAGACAGGAGAATGATGTTGGTAGATCTCAGTATCAGCTCCATGGAGCCTCTGGCCACTCTCCCATATCTCATCATGTCTCCTGACTGCTCACTATGTGTGTGGCACTGTGGGTCAGGATGCTAGCTCTACTATGGGCTACTCTAGATTTGTCATTTCACTGCTCTAAGCCTCCATCTTCCTGGCCATATCAAAACAATGACGTAGACAACAGGTCTGAGAGATGCATTGTTTAGGGCTAACCAAATCCAGTGTAGTTAACTGGCTTAACCTGTAGCAGAACTTTGCTGCTGTTGTCCCACGCTGATGTCTCTAAGATGAAATAGGCCATCCCAGTGTCATCTGTGAAACAGGTCTTGGTTTGTTTCTTGTTATTGTAGGACACTGTAAGAGTCACTTCCTTGTTCTTCAGATGTGTCCCATTGGGACTTTTGAGCTCCAGCTGTAATTATACAGAGAACAGAGAATTGGAGGCCTTGTGGCTGAAAATCTGCCTCCCAGTAGAAGTCCCAGTTCCCCTCTGTGCAAAGGGACTCTCAGTGTGAACTGTATCTCTTCCAACCCCTCCCCATTTATGCAGCAGCCATCTATCTCACCTGGCAAAAGCACGTGTCTATCATGAACTCACACTTTTTAATTACCTCTGGTAGAGAGATCAAAGGAGAGAATGGGACAGAGGACTGTGCTAGAGGTTTTGGGCAGCTCCAAACAAGAGGATTTCTCAGTATTTCTGTGCTCGCTATCCCTTAAAGCACAGCTGCTAAGCTTTCCATCTTTCTACCCTCTTCACATACGTTTCCATAGTAGGGAGCTCCTTGCTGGTAGTAGTAGCTTGTTCCCCAGAACTGCAGAGCTGTGATCTCAAAAGAGACCCTGCAGTTTTTAGTAGTGCTGAACTCCACTCCTAGGAAAGACAGAAGATGCATGCAAATGAGTATCATGTGGTTGAGCAAAGGCAGCAACACTGGATAGACTGAGGTATGGGACAGACAGGTACTCATAGGAAGGGAACTGTAGTAGTATTTTCAGGAGTCATTTCACACACACACACACACGTTTGGCAGTAGTGCATCCTACATTCTGGCCTTCTAGAATGACAGTAGTCAACCAGGAGGTCTCTGCCAGACAGTTTACAAATGCTCCTTCTGACTATGTTTGAGACAGCCATAGAATCATTTTGACTGGAAAAGACCTTTAAGATCATTGAGTCCAACCATTATCTAACTCTACAAAGTTTGGTGATAAACAAAGTCCCTCCAAAGTCCCACCACATCACTGTGTCTTCAAAACACTTCTCTGGGGAGCCTGTTCTTGTGCTGCTGCTGTGAAGGTTTGGGTATTACCTGCCCCCCCCCCCCCCTCCACTTTAGAAATCACCCAGACTAGACTCAGTCAGCTCTGGAAATTGAATGAAGATTTTCTATTTACAGCTTAGCACAGAACAATATACAAGCAGATACTTACAGAATATACAGTTATATACAGAAATATACAAGTTAAAAGGTAATATGGAAACACACCACCCCCCAAAACCTGATTCCCCAGGAGGGGCTCCCAACTACCCTACAACCTTCTCCCACCCCTCTCTACCTTATGCCAGATGTTGCCTTGTGCCCGAAGAAGAATGGAGGGTCGGCTGGGGGATTAGGAAGCAGGTGGAATAGTCAGGTTAGGTTGGAGAGAGAGAAATGCAGCTCAAAGCCCAGGTAGCGACTGAACATCTTATGTATGTTTGGATTCTTGCTCTTATACCTCTCAGCAAGCGTATGAGTGAAGTAGACATCACCATTGCTTCCTTTTCACAGCCTGTAATCTAGTTCTTCTCACCTAAATATTGTAGCTAGCTTCAAACTAGCACAATCCAACCCTGTCTATATCACACAGAGCATTGCTTGAGAACTATCTAATCTAATCTAAAACAATATCTACACTAATGAATATCACAAGTTCAGTTCACAATTCATTCTGGCTATCTCAGATGTAGGTGATTCAAAATCTCAGAAAACAGCAGTTTGTCTCCTCACAGATGAGACGAGAACAGGGACACCCAGGTGACACTGGGTTCGTGCTCATGTACTGTAGATTCTATCATAGATTCTTTCACTGGTGGACACCGATGGTACCTAGAACAGAAAACTCCTAACAGCTTGTATTATACACTCTGAATTTAAACTCTCTCAGCTAAAGTTAGATTTTTCTGTGGAATACACTGGATTTCACCATTCTCTTGCATTACCCAGTATGTATGACCAGGACCTTCAGCAGACACCACCCCTCAGACAGGTTTCCCTTTGCCCGAAGGAGAAAATACCCAAACAGTTTTCCCTAACAGATTCTTTTCACGTACAACAGGAACATTGTCACCATCTACTGTTTGGACCAAATCTGATTGTGCAGGTCCTGTTCTGTTTACTGAACCTCTACTATTTACTGACCAGATTACTTGTGCTAAATGTTTGTCCCAGTTCTTCAGAGTTCCACCCCCCATGGCTTTTAGGGTGGTTTTCAGCAAACCGTTGCAGCACTCAATCTTCCCTGAAGCTGGTGCATAGTAGGGTATGTGGTAGATCCACTCAATACCGTGCTCTTTGGCCCAGTTTTTCACAAGGTTGTTCTTGAAATGAGTGCCATTGTCTGACTTGATTCTCTCTGGAATTCCATGTCTCCACATGATTTGTCTCTCCAAGCCAAGAATGGTGTTACATGCAGTACCATGTGAAGCTGGATAGGTTTCCAGCCATCTGGTGCTGGCCTCTAACATTGCTAGCACATACTGCTTGTCAGAACGAGATTAAGTGATGTAGTCAATCTGCCAGGCTTCACCATACTTGTACTTTGACCATCTCTCACCATAACATAAGGGCTTGATTCACTTAGCCTGCTTAATAACGGCACAAATGTCACAGTCATGGATGACTTGGGTGATAGCGTCCATGGACACGTCAATTGACCTATCGCATGCCCATCGGTATGTTGCATCTCTGCCTTGATGTCCAGATGAATCATGGGCCCACCGAGCTAAGAACAGTTCACCTCGGTGTTTCCAATCAAGGTCAAGATCAGAGTTGGTATGAACTTGGGAAATTTATGTAGCTTGGTCTGCCTGCTGGTTGTGTTGTTGTTCCTCAGTGGCTCTGCTCTTAGGCATGTCTGAGTCTACGTGCTGCACCTTCACTGGAATTCTCTCCAGTCGTGCACTGATGTCCTGCCATAGATCAGCACAACAAATAGGCTTTCCTTTCCTCTGCCAACCTTTCTTTTT
Organism: Pogoniulus pusillus; assembly: GCF_015220805.1. Classification (NCBI taxonomy): domain Eukaryota; kingdom Metazoa; phylum Chordata; class Aves; order Piciformes; family Lybiidae; genus Pogoniulus; species Pogoniulus pusillus. The sequence goes on along the minus strand of NC_087268.1, from coordinate 19,229,783 downwards.
CCAGTCCTTGAGGCAACCCCATAGAGCATTGGCTGCCATCCATGAGTAGGTGAAGAGGTAAAGGATGGCCAATTTTCACGTTCAGCCACATCAAGAACAAGCTGGACAGCTTTTACCTCAGTGAACTGACTGGATTCTCCCTCTCCATCTCTTGCTTCAGTAACTCTCCTGGTAGGACTCCAGACTGCTGACTTCCATCTTTGCTTGTTCCCAACAAGACGACAGGAACCATCTGTGAACAAAGCATAGTTCTTTTCCTGACCATAGAGATCACCATAGGGTGGAGCTTCCTCAGCACGAGTTATTTTCTCCTGTGGAGGTTTGGTGATCACCCCCACCAGACCAGGTCAATCATGATTACCCATTCATGCTCGTTGGGTTATCAAAGCCATCCATTTAGACCAGGTTGAATCTGTGGCATGATGCAGTGATGAACCTTTGCCTTTGAACATCCAATTTATAATTGTCAATCTAGGAGCTAAGAGTAATTGTGACTCAGTTCCAATCACTTCAGAAGCTGCTTTCACTCCTTCATAAGCTGCTAGTATCTCTTTCTCAGTTGGGGGTGTAATTTGCCTCTGAACCTCTGTAGGTATGACCCCAGAAACCAAGTGGATGACCATGTGTCTCGTTTGGAGCTCTCTGCCAAAGGCTCCAAGTTGGACCATTGTCAGTGGCAGCCATGTACAGAATGATCTTAATGTCCAGACCAGATCACACAGGTCACAAGCCCTCTGCATGGGCTACTTCTTGTTTGATTTAATCAAAGGCTGCTTGTTGTTCAGGTCCCTACTCGAAGTTGTTTCTCTTATGAGTCACATCGTGCAGAGGTTTGACAATTTGACTGAATCCAGGAATGGGTAGTCTCCAAAATCCCACTGCACCCAAGAAAGATAGAGTCTCCTTCTTATTGGTGGGAACTGCCATGGTAGAGACTTTGTCGATCACATCCTGTGGATTGTGACGGCAACCATCCTTGCAACCGCACTCCCAGAAACTGAATTTCTCTGGAAGGTCCTTTGACCTTGTCTCTCTTAATGGCAAAACCTGCTTGCAACACAATGTCAATGATTTTGTTACCTTTCTCAACTACTTCCTCAGCTGTTTGGCCACACGTAATGATGTCGTCGGTGCATTGTATGTGCTCTGGGGCTTTATCTTTCTCCAGTGCATTGTGGACGACTGAGTGACAAATTGCTGAGCTGTGCTTCCACCCCTGAGGCAAATGGTTGAACTGGTACTGGATTCCTCTCCAGGTGAATGCAAACTGAGGCCTGCACTCCTTTGCTATGGGAATAGAGAGGAAAGCATTAGCAATGCCTAAGGTAGCATACCATTTAGCCTCCTTCGATTCTAGCTCGTACTGGAGTTCCAGCATGTCTGTCACAGGTGCGCTCATGGGTGGAGTCACCTCGTTGAGGGCACAAATGTCTACTGTCATTTGCCAGTGTCTGTTAGGCTTGCGCACAGGCCAGATGGGACTGTTGAAAGGTGAATGAGCTTTCTCGATGATAGCCTGACTCTCCAGTAGACAAATCAGCTGATGGACGGGCAACAAAGAGTCATGGTTAGGTCTGTGCTGCTTGTGGTGTACAGTTTGAGTATCAATGGGCAGTTTCAGATCCTCTATGTCATGATGTCCCACAACTGCAGATTCATCTGAAAGTTCAGGTCTAATGAGCCATTTCAATTTACCATCCTCAATCTCTACAGGTGCTATTCCAAAAGCCCATTTGTGACCCTTAAGTTCTTTGAAACAACCTTGTCTCAAAAAGTCAATTCCCAGAATGCAAGGCGCATCAGGACCAGTTACAATAGTATGTTTCTTCCACTCTTTACCAGTTAAACTTGTCTCAGCCTGCAACTTAGTTAACTCTTGAGATCCACTAGGTGATTCCAGAAATAGTGATGGTCTCTGTGCCTTTGCAATTGGATGTCAGTAAAGTACACTGAGCACCCTGAATGCTGAACATGGCATGTGGGGTGTACACAATGATTGGTGTTGTTGTGAGAGAAACTGCAATTGTTGCAATAATTGCAGTTGCTCTGGGTAGCTGATGAAGTGACAACCAATTTTCTGGCATTGTTGCTTCTGTTTCTGCCACTCTGCAGTTCCATGACTCTCTTGAAAAGAACTGAAGTAGACTGACCATCCCACTTGTTCATGTTCTCACCAAATTGGTCACAAAGACTTATCCACCGTGACACGTGATTGCTGGTGTCTAGGTGGAATTTGTCTCCTCCTGGGCTGGAACTGACTTGCAGGAGGTTGGCATCTGTTCCTGATTGCAGAAACATGCACCCATTCAGATGATGCAGGGATAGTATCCTTTACCAGATTGGAGATGGAGATTTTAAGATCCAACTTCAGTTCTCTCATGCCATCTTTAATATAATTCTTTGTCTCTTTCACCTCTGTAGTCATAGTTTTTATAGCAGAGGCTATGTTAGAATATGACAAGCTGTCCTCTGTCTGCCTCAGCTGGTCAGTAAATTCACCAACAGTGAAAGACCTTCCATTATCACTCCTTGATAGAAACCTGCTAGCCAAAATGTTAGCATAGGATGAAGGAGCAAGCTTAATCAGCTTCTTCATGAGACCTGTTCCAAGAGGAATGTCATCAGCCTCATGTGTGCCAGGGTCTTCATAAAGCACTTCCTTCACGGCAAACTCCTTCAGAAGCTTAATTCCCTGCTCAATGGTGTTCCACTTCTTGGCAGCACATGGCAGATCATCTTGGGAAGGATATCTCATAGCCACACCCAACAGAAGGTGTGTCCACAAGCTAACCTTACCAAAAGGACTTGCTAGGTATTTGTCCACTCCACTCTCCTTGGTGAGTGGTCCTAGCTGCTTGGCAGACTTGTCTCCTACCTGCAGGGCATTTGCACCAATAGTATGGCATCTCACCAGCCAGCTTAGGATTGGCTCTCCCGACTCCCTTGAGTATTACTTTCTAACTTCCCTGACCTCTCTGAGGGGATCGTTGGATTCCTGGATGTCATCCTTCTTCTCTTCCTCTTGTTGTTCTGGTTGTCCCTGGCCTAGAAACAGAACTCTTAAACTCATTAGAACCATCCTTTTTCTTGGCAGCCAATCTCACAATGCTACTCTCATCAGAGTACTGGGTTCTAAGTTTATTTGCCAAATCTCGAAGACTATACATCTCCTCTTCCTCCTCTTGCTCATCAGAGGTCCCCTCCTCTGAGTCCTCTTTTGAATCACTCTGTCCCGCGAAGCCGGCATCCGGGGGAGGCGGGGTTCGCACTCCCGGTGCCAGCCCTTGAGTCCGCGGGGCGGGGGGAAGGTGGGGGGTGAGCGTGCTGCTCTGGCAGGCGCGGGGGGAGGAGAGGGGCGTGTGGGCATGAAACCGACAACAGAAAACCAGTCCCGATCTCCCACCCTGCCAAAGCCTCCAAGTCCCAAACCCCATGATGGAGTCTGAGACCAAGGTGTGGGGGGGACGCAGCTGGTGAATCCGGTGAAGAGACGCCGCCCATCCTGCCTCTTTGTGCAGCGAGAAGTTCCAAGGTGAAGAAGAAAAAAAAACTCGATCGGCCATCAGCCTGTTGAAATGCAAAACAGCCCAGCTCCCTGAAGCCCATACAGAGACCTAGCACCTCCCCAAAACAGACCCATCGCCCCTGGCCATGATGGATAGGCCGCAAAAACACAGGAAATGCTGGATGGAAGCATTTCACAGGTCCCCCAGTCAGCAATGGATGAATTCGCCTGTGGGGCTTCGTCTTTCTTGGGGTGATCTTATGAAGCGTGGGAGATTGCAAGAGTGGGTCTCCGGAGGAGGACGAAGCATCCGCTGATGTGAACTCAGTCGCTTCTTTCTTGGTCTCCGCTTTTCCTCTCGAGCTTCAGAAAAGTTAGCTGGAACAGACTTTCAGACACTTCAGCTGGTAGTTAATCACTTAGCTAGGATTCGGCTTATCAGCAAACAGTTACAAACAGCAGTCTCTGGACAGCAGCAAAGAAATTCCTGAGATATCTGTGCAGCTTCCACTACTCTCCCCAGTCTGACTTTAAGGCAAAAAGCGAAGAGTCTTTAGAAACAACATTTACGTCTCTTTTCCAAGGTTTATTACCCGTCGTCACCCAGAGGGATGCTTCAAAAGGCCACATATATTGAGTCGCTCCTTTTGACCAGCAAAATTAGAGCGTCCAAATGTCTCATAGAGACATGCTTTGAGGGGCATTCCACCACTGCTCCTCTGAGCGTGGACCCCATGCCCCCCCTGGCCGTCTGCCCTGATCAGGGGCAGAAAATCTAGTTACCTCACTAGGCGTGCACGACTTTGACCCTGTCTCTGGGGCAGAGATTGTATATGGCCAGTCTCCCCCACCCCTTCTCTCTCATCAGCCATCTTCACATCCCCCATATGGAGAATTTGTAGCTGCGGAGGAAGGTCAAGCCTCTCCATTCTGTGCATCCGAAGGGTCAAATCCCACTGTTCAGTGCACCAGATGTTGCAGGCCACATTGCCTGCTATCACTGCTTGCCATCAGGACAATGGTAAACAGGCCCATTAATCTACATGATTCGGGCCTGCCGCCTGAGCTTCGGAAAAATCCAAATACGAATTATGCTGAAGCCGTTTATGGATCATGACAGCCTGAATTTATACACTCAGCCAGTAGAGCACACGCCTACACATTAGCATAATTAGTCAGGGACAACCCACCACATATGCATAAGTCCACGCCTTGTTATTCTCGTTAATGAGGTCTGTTATCTACCCCTTCTGAGATAAGGTGTCCAGCTGCATATGAGAGCCAAGGTCTGTTATTACAAGGATCTGACTGTTGTCTCTTCTCTTCACTCCGTTCCCACAGTAGTCCTGCACCTGCACCCCACAACTCTTGTGCATTCTGCATTCCCACAGGTCTGGCTTGAGGCCTGTGAATTTGAATCTGTCTTAGGGTTAAGGGTTTCTGCTGCCTGAGGAGTCAAATTAGCTGAAGGAACATCTTGGGCTGGGGCAGTTATCTGTTCCTGGGCTTTGTGCCATGTTATTGTTATTACCTGGGACCTTGGCAGTTTTCCCAGAATCTAGGGGAGGAGGTGCAGTTGTGGCCCCCCCTTGCTCTCCCTCCGAGCTAGGACTGTTTAGACTCTTTTTATCTTTACTCAAAGATAGCCACCTCTTTCTCTGGTTCCTTAAAGGCATCACACCCGAATTCCTCTTACGTAATGCCAAAATTAATATGAAAATTGAAATTACAAGACCTAAGATCACATACAACAGAAATACCACAGTCTCAAGTGGATAAAATTCAGAGCAAGGGTTAGATATCTGGATCTTAGGCAAAATTACTCTCATTAAAGCTGTTGATAAAGCAGTATCATTTCCTGTATTGTTGCTGGTAAAAGACGCTGTAATACTAAATCAAACATATCCAAGGATGTAATCTCCAAAATAAAAAAAAAATTATGTAACTTTTGATTTAATCTTCAAAATTAGATTAACAAAACGTAACCAATTTGGGGTTTAATCCAATTATAGACACGAAAGCAGAAAATAGGCCACACATTAGCCCCCACTAAGTAAAATAGCTTCATTAGCTTCATTCTGATTCCTAGAGTTAATTAGCAATTACTCAAAATTAACTTTCCCCACATTGGGTGCCAAAATGAAAGATGTGATGGTGTGGGTGTTACCCTCCCCCCCACAGTTTAGAAATCACCCAGACTAGACTCAGTCAGCTCTGGAAATTGAATGAAGATTTTCTATTTACAGCTTACCACAATATACAAGCAGATATTTACAGTATATACAGCTATATACAGAAATATACAAGTTAAAAGGTAATATGGAAACACAACACCCCCCCAAGAAACCTGATTCCCCAGGAGGGGCTCCCAGCTGCCCTTCCACCTTCTCCCACCCCTCTCTACCTTACCCCAGACATTGCCTTGTGCCCAAGGAAGAGTGGAGGGTCGGCCCGGGAGTTAGGAAGCAGGTGGATTAGTCAGGTCAGGTTGGAGAGAGAAATGCAGCTCAAATCCCAGGCAGTGACTGAATGTCTTATGTATGTTTGGATTCTTGCTCTTATACCTCTCAGCAAGCGTATGAGTGAAGTAGACATCACCATTGCTTCCCTTTTGCAGCCTGTAATCTAGTTCTTCTCACCAAAAAATTGTAGCTAGCTTCAAACTAGCACAGCTTGACAACCCTTTCAGTGAAGAAAGTTCTTCTACTTGCCAATCTAAACCTTCTCTCGAATCCATTTCCTCTAATTCTATCACTTGTTACTAGAGAGAAGAGACCAACACTCACCTGACTCCAACCTCCTTTCAGGGAATTGTAGAGAGCAAGGTGTCCTCAAGCTCCTTTCCTCCAGACTATTCAACCTGAGTTTCCTCAGCCACTCCTGAAGACCTGTATGATGGCCCTAATCACTTACATTCTCCTCCCATTCTCACAGCAGTCACCAGAAGGCAACATTTTCTCTTGCTATCATGTAAGGTGGTGTTCATCTGAAATCACTGCAGCTGTTTGCTAAGTCACTGCTTTCAGCAAGGGACTGTAGAACATTTATTTGCTTGTAAGTAAGGGTTTGTAAAATATTGGAGAGGAAACCTTACAGTGTGGGATATTTAACAGCATCTCTGGATTGGTATCTTCATCTCTCTGTTTGGGGATATGGATATTAATCTAACAAGGAGGTATTAAAAGTACACAGTCCGGGCCTTGGTTATTGCTGGTTGCTTTGAATCTCCTCATTCTGGTGCACTTTTCTAAAATAAAGTTTAAGGACAAAAGAAGCTGGCCTGTCCCACCTCTATCCCATTTTTTGCTGTGATTAGAATACCAAAACAAAACCGGCTTTTGCCTGTATCTGCCCAAAGCAGGTGACTGTCAGAGCTGGACTGGACACAACATCTTGTGGAGGAACAAGCATACAGGTGAAGCCCATCCAGCAATTAGGAGAACTTGCATGTCTTATCTAAGTCAGAGCTTGATGGTACAGTACAAGTGAACATCCCTGCTGCCGTGCTGCTTGCAGGGAAGGCACAACCTACTTGACTACATGGCAGCCAATGAAGAAACTTACAGCAGTTTGATAGGAAGACAGAAGGATCTAGAAATCTTACAGATGAAAAAGCAAAGACAACAATGTGCTATGAGCATAGAGTAAAATATTTTCCACGAAGTGTAGAATCAGTTTTTGCTACCTGTTCCACTTTCTTTCAGAAAAGCCACAGCTTCCAGGTTGAAATCAAAACTGTCACCATGTTTCTGGTGGTAGAACTTAGTGTTCACCTCAGTGGTAAAGCAGCCGTCCTCGTCAGTCTAGGGATATGAAATAGCATCTATTAACCAGGCACAAATGTACTGATCCCTTATGCAGTGCAGATCAAATCCAAGGCCCAGGAATCACAGAATTACAGACTGGTAGGGGTGCTGGAAGAGACCACTGGTGATCATTTAGTCTAAATCTCCTGATAAAGCTGGGCTACCCAGAGCAGGTTGCATAGGCAGGTTTTGAAAGTTTCCAGAGAAGAATCCATAACCTATCTGGGCAGCCTGTCCCAGTGCTCTGGCACCTGCACAGCAAATAAGTTTTTCTTGCATTTAAATGAAACCTGCTGTGTTCTAGTTTGTACCCATGGCTCCTCATCCTTTCACTGGGCACCACTGGGAAGAGCCCAAACCCATCCTAGATTTAAAAGAACATGACTAAGACGTGACTTAAAGGAGAAGATTCCATGCTGGCATGAAACATACTCCTTTTTTAGTGGAGAAGCCACTAGGAGGGGATGCTGTTTCACCTGTCTCATCTTTACACTCTCTGTCATGTGCCAGTAACAACCGTAAGTTGTCATTTCTCCCTGCAAACATGATTTCTTTTACAATAGCATGATTTATCTTTTGATATGTACTAAGTTACTTTAAAATATGTAAACAATAGGTTCATTTGACCCTAGAGCTGAATGAGTAAATACTGTGCTGAACTGCAACTGCTTGCTTAGGTGCCAGAAGTGGTTTCTGTGTCTCCAGAAGAGCTGCTTCTGGGGAACAGCACATAGATGTTCATGCCAGATTGAAAGGTAGTCCTAAAAAGCATCCAGGGTATCAATACGGACACTGTACTTCTTATCTCCCTGTTGCAATACCACTTTTGCAGGTGAATCCGCAATAGAATTATAGAATGGTAGAATCATTAAGGTTGGAAAAGATCTCCAAGATCATCAACTCCAACTGTCAACACTACCATTCCTACCACAGCATGTGCCAGAGCCATGAGTCTATAGGCTTTTTTGACACCTTCAGGAATGGTGACACCACCGCTTCACTGGGCAGCCTGTTCCAGTGGTTGAGTACTTTTTCAGTAAAGGAGTTTTTCCTAAACCTCCCCTGGCACAACTTGAAGCCATTCCTATTCTTCTATCACTTCAGAGAAGAGATCAACACCCACCTCACTACAACCTCTTTTCAGGTACTTATAGAGCACCAGAAGGTCTCCTCTCAGCCTCCTTTTCTCTAGAGTAAACAACTCCAGTTCCCTCAAATATTCCTCATAAGACCTGTTCTTCAGACCCTTCATCAGTTTCCTTGCCCTTTTCTAGACCAACTTCAACACCTCAGTGTCTCTTACACATGGGGCCCACAAAACTGAACACAGTACTCAAACTGAGTCCTCACCAGTGCTGTGCACAGGGGCATGATCACTTCCCACCTCCTGCTGGACACACTAGTTTTGACATGGACCATGATACTATTTGTCTGCATCTTCCTTTGAATGCATCTAAGTGCAGTCAGATAAACCAGAGAGGGGGCAAGATTGCCACACTAGGAAGTTAGGGACAGTCATTCATCCCCAAACAAAGAGCATGTTGGTTCAAATGCTCATGTCTGTCCCACTCCATCCTCTAGTACTCTTCCCTCTTTGCCCCTATTCCTCTCTTTCACAAGAGGATTAAATGTCCCATGTGCTCACCTCACCAGTGTATTCCTTACAAATACTTCTCTTGGCTTTGGAAGACCTCTTATCATAGCGGATATGTTTACGGCACACCACAGCCTTTGCAATACCTTGGACTGGTTTCCCATATGTGTACCTGGCAAACAGAGCAGAGACTTAAGCTCACATGCAGAAACACTGTCTCAGGAATTAATAACATCAGTTCTAGCCTTGGTTTGCAGGTATACAGCTCAGCTGCCTGCAGCATCTTCATGGTTCATGAGTTTGGCTGAGACCAAAAAATTAAAATTACTTCATCAGATTAGAACAAAAGGCAGTCAGTGATGTGCAAGTTCTCTCCAACTCAACACTAGTCCCACTAGGCAGTGCTAGGAAACAGGTGCTGTCCACAAACCAAGTTATCATTCCTTCCACACTAGCACGTGCTCCACTGAGAGGATCCACACTAGATTTTTGAACTTTCAAACTCACAGAAGAAGAAGGGAGAGAGAATATGGAGAAAGATAACAGTCCAGATGAATTCCTTCACAAAGGATGTCAGGGTACCAAACTTTTGGAAGGGGGTATGATTGGCAGAGAAAATTATGAGCTCTGTTATTTATAGCTATGCAGTTCCCAAACCAGTAAGAATGCACTTTCTGTCATGGTAAGTCAGCTTACATGCCACAGAGGCGGAGAGTGAAGTTCTCCTCCAAGATGGTGACCACCTGAGGCATCTGGATGGTGACAGTGAACTTGGGCAACACTGTGTAAAAGCAAGAGAAGTAGAATTCAGTGAGAAAAGAGAGAAGTAATTTGTTTTTATCCTTTCCAAATGGTTGTCCACAGGAAAAAAAAAAATCCTTCTCTGACTACCAGCTCGGTAGTAATGCATCAGCAGCCCAGCCAAGACAGTGCAGTGAGAGCAGACAGCTTTAGTCTTCTCTCCAGAGCACAGCTGTGGGACAATGCCTCAGTCCATCTTCAGGACATGAGAAAGCCAGTGAGCCTGAGTGAAAGGCAGTGATTACATACTACATCCACTGGCAGAGGCAGCAGGACATCTCATGCACTAGCACAACTAGCACAGCTGTTCACAGCTTCAAAGTCCACTCATCTCTGGGTGAGAGAATGGGGGAAACAGAGGCAACACAGTTTTCTCAGCTGCCCTCGGCTCCCTGAGACTCTTACCATACTCCTCTACCCTGAAGGTATGTGTGCATTCAGGCACTTTGATGGTGTACTCTCCAACTGGTGCTTCTGCAGCTGTAGGGAAAGACAGATCCACAATGCCTCCCACAGGTGTGACATTCAGCCACTGAGCAATTTGGTTTCCTTTGGGGTCCTGTATAGGCAGTTGTAGAGAGTAGTTATTTCCCAGTGCAAGAACAGACTTTTCTGTAGAAAAGCTACCACAGCATGGTCTGAGCGCATAGGCTTTTGTCCTGAGAGCTTGGGTTTATAGTCCTATGACATAGCTACAGTGCTCAAGTGAGAATGAACTTGAGGAGCGTAGGGCTTTTCTCCCTGTCTCATTGACAGAGTCACAACCATAGGATTATTTTGGTTGGAAAAGAACTTTAAGATCGTTGAGTACAACAGTCAACCCAACACCACCATGCCCACTAAAGCATGCCCAAAAATGCTGTGAAGCAGAGATGTTTGCAAGAGCAACAAAGATCTCACCTTGCAGATTGGTGACAGATGGCACATTGAGCATAACTTACACACTATTCACACAGTGCAGTTAAGGCATGTAGGTTGCTAAGTACACACCAATATCTCACTGACTGCTGCAAAACTTGTTTACTTCCTTCCTTACCTGTCTCACTGAGAGACAGATGTGGTCTGTCTTAAAGACCTCTGTGATGATCTGAGCTGGCATAGTCCTAAGGTTGCTGTAGAGAGGATGAGTCCTAACAGCACTTGACAGTATGTTGCCTATAGCATGGGCTATTTGAGGAGTCTGATGACTTGAATCCCCAGGGAAGTCTGGGCAAATGAGTCCAGGACTTCATGCAGGGGACCATGAGTCCCAGTATAGGAAAAGGAGGATGTAAAGTGTTGGGAATCATGTTCGGTGGAGCGCTATGGGAAGATGACTCTTTGTTCACCAATATGGTTAGATGGTCAAATCCACTTTATTTCCGTGATACAGTGACTTATATGCATTCTAGCAAGAGGCGTGCTCAGCTTAAGATTGGTTACAGTCAGAGGGTCCAGAGTTACATGTAAGGTGTGCATAGGTTAACTTATCACAACATTCTAAGGGTCAGCCTCCCAGACCACCCACTCCAGCCCCCTTGGTTATCTAGTCTCTGCCCACTGCAGCTGTGTGTGGGGTGCTCAGTTGTTTACATCTCGATTTCCTAGCCTCGCTGGGAACCAAGGACGTTCTCAGCGCCAGTTACCCATGTTTATGACTTTATGTCCTCGACTGGCGAGAAATTCTTCCACAATTCCCTCTTTTTCTTTTGAGCAACCCACACCTGGCTAACTACCTTAGTTAAGCTCTTCTTAATGCAAGCAAAGACAATACAAGCGCATAGCAGAATTATTATGAAAATAACAAATAACCGTAAGCCTTCTCCTAATAAGCTGCTTAACCACCCCGGGATTGTCCCAAACAGGTTCTGCAACCAGTCATCAAAAGTCGATGTTTCCTTTTTGATCTTGTCAATACGGCCTTTCTACCAGGTTATACTCTTGTGAATGGACTCACCATGATCTGATAAATTCAGACAACACATCCCTTCAAAGTCCTGGCAGCCGTGTCCTTGGGCTAGCAAAAGAAAATCAACGGTTGCTCGATTTTGCAATAGGGCATGACGAAGGCTATTTTGATCAACCAATAGTTGTCCTAAAACCTTTGTGGTGACATTGGCTTGTTTTGCTGACCAACACGCGAGTCTCTCTAGCTGTACTAATGCTTTTCCAGCTGCTCCTCCTGGTAGAAATACAGCTAAGGCAACACGAGCAGCTGTGGATAACAATTGAACGTTGTCATTGCAATTAGGACTCAATTTTAGAGATCGCTTAGGCCGGCGTCGGGCTAGGTCCCTGAGCTGACTAAGATGAGGGGCAAACATTGTCAGTTTACCCAGATAACGTGGACCTCCATAAACGTTCTTTGGTATGCCTTGCCAGGCTCTATCACCACAAATAAGGAACACACCAGTGGGAAGTGCCTTAGCGGTTCTGTTGTTCCACAACAGATGACCTCGGCCCGTTCTTGATGCTTTAACACCATAACGCCAATTGTTTGCTCCAAAAGCACCTAAGGGTCTAACATGGGCCTTGTCAGTGTCGTTTGAACCGCAGTGTCCATCCTCGTTGCTAAGGAAGTTATCATAGGCTGTTTAACACAGGGGTGAATGGTGCAGCTACAAATCAACAGCGCTACAATCAAAAGGAATAAACCTGTTAGAGCTTTCATCAGTAGCATTAGTCTGGCAAGCTAACAACCCAAGCTTAGCTAACAATCCCAAAAGCTATTTCTGCAAGCGACAGTAAGTCATTCGTTCAGAAACCCAAAAGTGCAGACGAACATCACAGTCACAGGAGAGTGCAGGTGTGCCACGTCTGCGCTGGCTCTGTGTGGCAGTCGACGCTGCAGACTCGCAGATCACTCAGCTGTCAAGTATTCTTCTCAGACTCCCATAGTTCTGGGTTCACTCGATGTTCTCATTACACTCCTTAGCTATGAGCTGTGTCTGACTACTGTGCTTAAGAACTACTAACCTCTAAATACAATATAAAGATATGCCCTAGATGTTACTATCAGTCTATTCTACTTAGGCCTTTTCCCACAGTTCTTCATCTGCTTTTAGAATTTAGGGCAGTGGTTTTTTATCTCTTGCAGGGCCCTTGCAAGAGAAAAAAGTCACATTGCCATCTTATGCCAATTTGAGTGGGCCTTGGCCTTTACAAAGCTGTTAAACTGAACCTATTCCATTAAACCACAATCACTGAAAACTCATAAAAATACACAAATTCGTTAGCCATGGTCCAAACCTTAAAGATCCATACAAATACAATCATCATGTCAGTGCTTCTTTCAAGTCCTTTCACAGTTCTGCCATCTGAGCAAGACTTCTGCTCACTTTAGGAAAAAACAAGTTGGTCATAATCAGGTTGGTCTTCATCAAGGCCTGTGAAGATAAATGGTCAAACACAAGCAGATACAAGAACAAATGCAGACACATCCATTGCCTAGGCTAGCAGATCCACTGGCCTAGTCTGTATGCTGTGATTAGAAAAATCCCGAAAAGGAAAAGATTTCTTCTGCTATCCTACTGTCCTCTAACCCATATTCCCCTTTTCAATAATGCCTAAATGTACCCAAGAAAAACATCCCATAACATCCTTGTGTCCTAAGTTCCCAAAACTACAAACCCTTAGTCTTAACTTATCTTACCCTAAATATCTATCAGCTATAGGAACTTCAAGAAAAGCAAAGAAAATCCAAGAAGATAACAATACCATGGTATTCTCAGAAAAGGGAAAAGTCAGAATTGTCACAAGACTCAGTTCATGCAATTAGCAGCTGTTCCAGTAAACTTCTATACTAGTCCTGTCATTATCTGTTATTGGGGGAAGGAGCTGACTGGCATTAGCCTACAAGCTCTATCATTCCCTGCTCCTAGTCCAGAATCTGGTTAGTGACTTGCAATGTGGATCTCAGTGCCTACACCCTCGCTGTGAGAGGCAATGCATCTGAGTTCTAATCTGTCCTGCTTGGTGCCTTCCATGTCTGTATAAGTTTCCACCCATGGTCAGTGGCATTGGCATCTCTGCTATGTCCTAGCAATCTCCCTCTTTTTCTTTTTGCCACTGAGCAGGGGGTGCAAAAGTCATTGCTGCCTAATCTGTAGAAGGAATTAACCAGCAAGGCGATGGTGAATACCCCAGCCAGGAACTATCAGCCATCATCCGGAATGCAAACTGTTATCATCAGGTGACTAAAAAATACACCTGTGCGTGTCCATGCCTGTAACAGGGACAAAAATGGTCCTAAGTCATCCTTGTCATTCTTGCTACCATTTCCATAAACTTTCTGACATCTGTCTGCAGTAGCACAGTATCACAGTACCATCAGGGTTGGAAGAGACCTCATAGGTCATCAAGTCCAACCCGTCACCACGGGGCTCAAGGTCAGACCATGGCACCAAGCGCCACGTCCAACCTTGCCTTGAACAGCTCCAGGGCACCAGGGACGGCGACTTCACCACCTCCCCGGGGAGCCCATTCCAGTATCCAATCAGTCCCTCAGTGAAGAGCTCTCCCCTCGCATCTGGTGTTGTCAAAACAGCTTCGAGGCTTCGCTGCCTCCTAGCAGGGAAAAAAAAATCCGTAAAAGAAACAACGGGCGGGGGGGGAACGGGGCCCCGCGGGCCCTCCACAGGTGGCTAGAGGGGGAGAGGAGGAGGGGGAGGAGGCCAGCAGCCGCAGCGCCGCTTTTGTCCTCGGCCTTCCATCTCGCCCAACCCCTAGCTGTTTCAGGTCAGCCACCACTTGCTGTTTTCGTCCTTCTCCCATCCCACTATCGATCCTTAGTACACAACATGAAATCTACTCTGAAAACTCCCAAACTGCCGTCCTCCCTCTCAGGCTCTTCCAGAAAAAAAAAGGCAGAGGTGAAGCTGTGAGCTATCGAACAGCTAATCTCCCTGTAGCCATACAAACGCAAATTGACTAAACTCTGAAACGACTCAAGGAAACCCACAAACTCTTCCCACCCCACCGATCCCCTCAGCATCTCCCTCAGTCCCCCAGCTGTTGAAGACTCGCGGGAGACCCCTCGGCTTTGGGATGCGGTCCGTCGGAGATGGGCGGGCGGGCGGCGGTGAAGGGGGCGGATCTGAAGACTGTTCCGCCGAGCCGCGGGAAAGGGAGGGTCCCGAGCCGTCCGGTGCGGTCACGTCTGCCGTCGGTCCGTTCTCTCTTTACCGTCCGTTCCTCTGTACCTTCAGTAACGTCTTTTACCGGCTGAAAAACTAAAAGGCGGTGTCCTGTATCGCGTGCAGCCATCCGCGGGGACGCGCGGGCTACAGCGGCAGATTCGACACAGTACACACAGCGGCAGGCAGCCGCCCTCCGCGCGGCAGGTCCGAAAACTTTTCCAAGCTGAGAAGCGATTGTAACTGGCTGCCGGCGGGTCGCTGCGGGCAGCCGCCATCACGGGTGTGTCAGTGAGTCGCTACGGGCAGCCGCCATCATGGGTGTGTCAGCCGCAACTCAGTCCCAAGCGCATCTCTCCCAGCGCTCCAGTTAGACCGATCAAAAAGTCCTTAGCTTTCTACGTGCAGCCCACAGAGCTGAAGCAAGACGAGATGTCTCTCGGAGACTAAGACTCGTCAGCGGGGACAGAAAACAAAGTCATTCACATAGTGATAAACAATTGCACACGCCCAGTTCTTCTCGGGGGCTTGCAAATGCTTTGCAACGAACAATCAGCAGAGAGTTGGTGTGGTCTGCATGCCTCGCGGCAAAGTTGTGTACTCAGAGCGGCTCGCAGGCTCAGCTTCAGTCAGAGATGGTACTATAAAGGCAAACCGCCGGCAACCTTGTTGCGAACCGCGTATTGCTCCTGCGGTCAACGTGGCTACAATCGGGTTACCGGGCGCGGCTCCAGTAGGGAAGGAGGGCGGAGGCGGGGCGGGTGGGGCGGGCGACACGGGTGCCCGCCGGGATCGTACGGCACGCTCATTTTCAACTCCGCCACAGAGCTGGCAACCTTCCCAGCCACGCCTTTAACGGAAGCAGCTCTGCCGAGACCGAAAAACCGAACCACGGAGCCTTCTCTCTCCGGGACGCTCGGGGCGGGGGTGGAGGAAAAACCTGGCGCCGCGCACGCGTCAGAGCTGTTCGTAGCGGCCGGCAGGGCTAGGAGTAATACCAGGAAGACCACCGCCGCCGTGTTTCTTTCGGCTTCCATCTTTAGTAACGCGCGGAGCACCTCCCGCCGGGCGGGACTTAGCTGGCGGGGCGACTCAAAGTCTGTGCCGTTGCTAAGAACCGCGTCCCACAGTGCGTCTCCGACCTCCCGCTGCACTTTCGATCTTAAAATCATGGGAGGCTCTTTACTCGCATGACCCTGCGCATACGCCCGGGCCAGCAGCTCTCAGAGCTCAATGTCCGTCGAACTTCTCTCACGAGATAAATACGCCAGCAAACGCAGTGCCCCAGCAAATCCACCGTGGGCCTTACCTGCCTTACACACGGGCTGTTCACTCCGGAAATGAACGTCCAGACTACTGCCACCTCGGGGCAGCGCTACCCGGCCCAGCGGCACCGAATGACGCTTACTCTCTCCGATACGGAGAACGTCCCACAAGTTGATCGGACCCCTCTGTCTTCGGGCCAACCCTCCGGCCCCCAACGCAGTCTCACCTGCGGCCGGCTTGTGTCCTGACTCCTCTGTTCGAGCGCCAGATGTTGGGAATCACGTTCGGTGGAGCGCTATGGGAAGATGACTCTTTGTTCACCAATATGGTTAGATGGTCAAATCCACTTTATTTCCGTGATACAGTGACTTATATGCATTCTAGCAAGAGGCGTGCTCAGCTTAAGATTGGTTACAGTCAGAGGGTCCAGAG
The DNA here is from genome assembly GCF_015220805.1 of Pogoniulus pusillus. NCBI lineage: Eukaryota > Metazoa > Chordata > Aves > Piciformes > Lybiidae > Pogoniulus > Pogoniulus pusillus. The sequence goes on along the minus strand of NC_087268.1, from coordinate 19,213,265 downwards.
TTACATGTAAGGTGTGCATAGGTTAACTTATCACAACATTCTAAGGGTCAGCCTCCCAGACCACCCACTCCAGCCCCCTTGGTTATCTAGTCTCTGCCCACTGCAGCTGTGTGTGGGGTGCTCAGTTGTTTACATCTCGATTTCCTAGCCTCGCTGGGAACCAAGGACGTTCTCAGCGCCAGTTACCCATGTTTATGACTTTATGTCCTTGACTGGCAAGAAATTCTTCCACAGTAAAGACTAGGGATACCAGTACATTTGGAGGCTTCATTGACTATCACAGTCAGTCCCTGATGGACAACATTCTCCCATTGCTGATTCTTGGGAAGGCAAGATGCAGAACTCTGGCTTCAGTCACTCTGCCCATCTGGGAAAGACTTAAGTGATGACTTGGTGAGTGCTGTATAAACATATGGAATGAGCAGACACTGTGTTTTGAAAGGGTGAAGCTGGATCAGGGTAGTACTTTTGTATGTAATGGCATAAAGATTTACATAAAAGTCTTGGAAACCACGTGTTTATAGACTGGTTGCTTGCTGAATATGGCAAATGTGCCTACTACTAGTTGGAACTGTGATTTATCTACATGAGTCTTTACAAATTCCAGACTGCTTTCAGATGTCTTTCCTTAGCTCAGATGATTGAAATTAGTAATACTGGAACTAAACTAATGTATTTTAAAAGCAATCCTCCAAAAGCTGCTTTAGGAAGTTTTTCCAGATGTGTAGCTGCAAAGCTAACTGGTCAAACTTTCATTTCCTGCTTGTTAAAAAGAAAAAAAATCCATAAAAACGCTTCAGGTTTTTCACAAATCTTCAGTTCATAGGCTAGAGAGACTAGAAGTCCTGTGATCACTCTAGAACTCAAGTTTGCTGGACAAGTTTCCAGTTTACTGCAGGGACCCCTGTGTGATCAGTATCATGACAGTGCATTGTAAAACTTGTGTGGACACTAAAGGAAGGAAGGGTAACAAGTGAAAGACTATTTCCATTCATTTTGAGATCGCTAGCCTTCTGCATCTGTATTTCACCACCACCAACTCTAAACCTGTGATTTCCCCAAGGTGAGATCACCGATTTCAATAAAGTAGGTGCTTTACCTTCAGTTCCACCAGGTGATGCTGTGGGGAAGAAATAACAGTTACTGATGGGATGCTTTCAGATAAGGTACCACCTCCTCAGCCATCCATGAATCTTCCTTAACTAACTCCCAAGAAACTGCCCTTGGCCCAACATTATGAGCAACTCCTGTGTTGGAAGCTGTGCCCAATGCTGTTTACAATCCCCAAACTCAACACTGAGACTAGCTGTCCACAGATGGATCACCTAGATGGCCCAAACACTGATTCAGAAGCCATGGAGGCAGCCCACAGTGTTTTTGGATTTATTAAGGCTTTTCTGCTCTTGGCTTACCGTTTCATTGCTGGCCATAAAGTTCTGATCCAACGTTACAATTCGCAGTTTGACTATACAGTAAAAGAAAAAAACAGGGCTGGCTGAAATGAAATCAAATCTGTCAATGATAATAAAAATATGGAAGTTAGCATATGGATAGACTGGGTGGGTAACCAAGATGAGCCCTTGTGCTTCACTGAGAAGGTGTGTGCAGCAGCTAGAGCCATCCACTCCTGAGTCTATGCTCAAAGCCCTGTTATGAGCTGGCAGCCTGGCAGGAGGGGTGTTATGAGGTTTCTGGGAAGGCTGGCTGTGCTGCTGAGAAACAGTATTTTTCTGGGCATTGGACCTGTGGTAATGCATTCAATCTTTCCTGTAGTAAAGGTCGTGTCAACTGAAAGGGTGCAGAGCCACAAAGTAAACAGTTGTACCATATGGTGATATGAGCTGTACTAGGGAAGTGTTGTGGCCCACAGGACCCCATAATCTTCATATGAGTGAGTCTATGGGAGAGAGAGGGATTTAGAGCACGGAGAGACTATTGTGGTTTTGACTGCAACAATCATGAACATGTCAGCATCCAAATATTTTCTCAAGCATCGGCCAAAATACATTGCTATGTGGTCCAAATATGGCTGCTACTAGGGAAAACATGTATCTGTCTGATGTAGAACCCAAATCCCTCAAAGCCTAGAAAGAAGGTGAAGTCTGTGGCCTATCTCCCTTGTAGCACAGGATCCCCACTCCAAGTGCTAAATGTTACTCTGGATTGTGCTAAATGCTACCCTGTATTTTGTGATCTGAAGGCTGCTTTTTCTCTCAGAAGACATGGCATACTGTCCGTACCTATCTGACCAGGCTTATACACAGGTTTCTCTGTCTGAATAAAAGTCTTCTTGTCTGCATGTTTGATTAGAACTTTCTGTTTCTTCTGAAACTCTGAGTTGGCCACCAGGACTGTGATCACAATAAAAGCCACTTCTTCAGGGTTTCCAACAGGCAGAGGGACCTACAGGAATAGTTGCAAGCATCATTCAGGGTCAATCACATTCACCGATCCCCATGCTTTATCCTCAGGAATAGTACCTATGATACTGCTCTGATGTTGCTCCAGTTTTTGCCCTGAATGACATCACAGTACTTTTCAGAATGTTTTCTAAACTAGTAGAACACCAGTGGAGCTACTTAGCAGGAAGGGCACTGACAGACCTATAGAGGCTGAAGCAGAATCATAGAATACAATGACAGAATAGTTTTGGTTTGAAAAGAATTTAAAATCATTGAGTCAAACCATTCTCTACCTCTGCAAAGGCTTGTGCTGAACCATGGCCCTCAGCATCACATCTTTGTGACTTTGAAACACCTCAAAGGACAGGGATCCAACCATCTCACTGGGCAGCCTGTTCCAGTGTTTGAGGAAACCTTTCAGTGAAGAAGTTTCTTCTAATAGCCAACCTAAACCTTCCTTGGCACAACTTGAGCTGATTTCCTCTTGTCTTATCACTTCTTACTAGGGAGAAGAGATGGACACCCACCTGGCTCCATCCTCCTTTCAGGGAGTTATAGAGAGCAAGAAGGGCTCCTCTCAGCCTCCTTTTCTCCAGACCAAACCCCAGTTCCCTTAGACACTCCTTACAAGACCTGTTTTCTAGACCATTCAACAGCTTTGCTGCCCTTCTCTTGATCCACTTAAGGACCTCAATGTTTTTCTTGTATTGGGTGCCCCAAAATCAAACCCAGTACTCAAGATGATGAGCACAGGGAGATGATCTCTTCTCTATTAAGATATTTGCATGGAAAGATAAATTTCTTTGCCTCCTGCCCAGCTAAAGCAGAATTCACACACTATCCACCCTACTGAGAATCTTTTAAAATCTGTTCCTCACCTGGAATCTTGTGCAATGAAAGAAGGTGAGCTGAGAGACGGACTGAGTGATCAAAGTCTCATTTCCAGCTCTGCTTTGCAAGGTTACTGTCACATGAGTTGGGACTGATTGCTTTCTGCTGATCTGGAGACACACTGTCTCTGAGAAGGGGTAGTAGAGCTGAGATGGTATTGCCACAGCATAATTGCTATTTATAAAAAGAAAAGGAAAAAAGTCAGGTGAAATTGATTTTCCAAGAGGATAGACTTTTTTGTGATTCTGTGACTTTAACCATAGGATTTGGGTACTTAATAAGATTTCTAGTCCTTTATTCTGTTCTTACAGTGTCAGTGTGGCATGATTACATTGTTCTTTTCACCTAGAGGTACGCAGCTAAGGTACTAGGTTAACACTGAATCACTGCATGCTACATGTACATATAGAATGATCAAGTCACTGCTCCCACACCTGAAAGTTCAAATAAGGGGAAGAGACCTCCCCACATGACCCAAGAGATCAGCAGCAGAACTTACATTGGGGGTTTCCTGGGACTTTGGCCTTTTCCATAAACCACAGTAGATATTGCTGTCAGTTTGGCTGGTTGACTGTCTGCTTTCTGTCCTATCAGCTACTTGTGGGCTCAGAATTAATGCCAAGAGTATGAGGCCCAGTGTCCTGGCTTTGTGTCCCAGACACAGTCAGTCTCATGAGCACTTTCTCTTCAGCCCCTGACACTCCTGTCCTCCTTGCTATCTTTTGCCAGATCTTGCACCTCTGTAGCTACTCTTGTAGCTGTGCCCATGGTTTGGTTTTCTTCGCATTATGCTGCACTGCAGCAACCAGGACAAAAGAAAAGCCAACATTCAAGCAGGTTTGAAAATTCTTATCACTGACTCCTTGTGCTTACTGCCTCTGGACAGGTTCAGTCAGCAGCATGTTTTGCGGCCGGAACAGAGCATTTTGATTTTTCTACTTGAGCTGACTCACTGGGCCAGCAGTGATGGGGTAGGGATAAGATACCAGGATAAAGAACTCAGTGAGCACTAAAGACTTTCTGCTAGAACCTTTCATACATTCCATGCACCTAATGACTCTGGAATATTTTCTTACACCTCTTTGAGAATTGATCCCATGCCCTCTGAGCTATCAAAGTAGGAGACAGCATCTCTGAGGCTGTCATTCAGGCATCTCAAGAGTCAAGCTGAATTACTTTCTCATAGAATCACTTTGTTTGGAAAAGGTCTTTAAGATCATTGAGTCCAACCATCTTATAACTTGTGAATTCTTGTTAATCTGCCAAAACCATTGGTATACAGGTGGGACAACAGACAGCCTGTTGAAGCAAGCAAGCATGGCAAAACCAACTAGACTGCCATAGAACAGGAAGGCAAGTTGGTTTAGCAAAGGTCAGGACCAAAGTCATTCACAATTGGCAGGTGTTTGTGTTAAATGAAAATCTGCAAAGCTGGCCCAACAAAGAGCTGAAGAAAGGAGTCTTATGAAGAAAAGACAGCCCTGTTTTGTCTAAAACTGATGAAGCAAGGCTCATGTAACTTAAACATCCCACTTCAAAGCAGATACTGAGGGCCAAAGTGCTTGAGCAAAGATTTTTGCTTCAATGTTAATGTTAAAGTTGACACCCCTCAATATGCCAGCGAGGAAACCCAAATGCTAAAGGTATATGAGTGTGTTACAAAACTTTCCTCCCAAATCATGCTACATGTCATTTAGAAAGCAGCAACAACCTGGGCTAGGGTATAAAAAACATTAGGGGAACATGTGTGCACGTGGCACTGATACTAGTAACAGGGGTGTAGCATGGGCCAGCAGCAGAAGTGAAGCATGGCCAGCACCAGCATCCCCACCAGCCACAGCAGCAGCTGTTGGGAGAGAAAGACAGAGATGAGGACAGTTTATGGGCTGCGCTCCTTCTCCTCCACCCAAGACAGGGACACATTTCTTAGTGAGAACTGCATCTTTTGAGCTTTTGTTCCATTTATCTTACATTAGAGCTACTGCAAAGGTTTGCATCTTCAATTTTGCCAGACAGTATCACAGTATCACACAGTATCATTAGGGTTGGAAGAGACCTCACAGATCATCAAGTCCAACCCTTCACCACAGAGCTCAAGGCTAGACCATGGCACCAAGTGCCACGTCCAACCTTGCCTTGAAGTGCCCCAGAGACGGCAACTCCACCACCTCCCCGGGCAGCCCATTCCAGTGTCCAATGACTCTCTCAGTGAAGAACTTCCTCCTCACCTCAAGCCTAAATCTCCCCTGGCGCAGCCTGAGGCTGTGTCCTCTTGTTCTGGCGCTGGCCACCTGAGAGAAGAGAGCAACCTCCTCCTGGCCACAACCACCCCTCAGGTAGTTGTAGACAGCAATAAGGTCACCCCTGAGCCTCCTCTTCTCCAGGCTAAACAATCCCAGCTCCCTCAGCCTCTCCTCATAGGGTTTGTGCTCAAGGCCTCTTACCAGCCTCGTCGCCCTTCTATGGACACGCTCAAGCATCTCAGTGTCCCTTTTAAATTGGGGAGCCCAGAACTGAACACAGTACTCAAGGTGTGGTCTAACCAGTGCAGAGTACAGAGGCAGAATGACCTCCTTGCTCCTGCTGACCACACCATTCCTGATGCAGGCCAGGATGCCACTGGCTCTCTTGGCCACAAGGGCACACTGCTGGCTCATGTTCAGGTGGGTATCAATCAGTACCCCCAGATCCCTCTCTGTCTGGCTGCTCTCCAGCCACTCCGACCCTAGCCTATATCTCTCCATGGGGTTGTTGTAGCCAAAGTGCAGCACCCTGCACTTGGAGCTATTGAACTCCATTCCATTGGACTCTGCCCATCTGTACAGGCGGTCAAGGTCCCGCTGCAGAGCCCTTCTGCCTTCCAACTCAGTCACATCTGCCCCCAGCTTGGTGTCATCTGCAAACTTGCTGATGACTGACTCGATGCCCTCATCCAGATCATCTATGAAGATGTTAAAGAGGATGGGGCCCAGCACAGATCCCTGAGGGACACCACTAGTGACTGGCCGCCAGCTGGATGTGGCACCATTCACCACCACTCTCTGGGTCCGGCCCTCCAGCCAGTTCCTAACCCAGCACAGAGTGTTGCCATCCAAGCCATGGGCTGACAGCTTAGCCAGCAGTTTGCTGTGGGGGACAGTGTCAAAGGCCTTGCTGAAGTCCAGATAGACCACATCCACAGGCCTTCCCACATCCACCAAGCGGGTCACCTGATCATAGAAGGAGATCAGGTTAGAAAGGCAGGATGTGCCCTTCCTAAACCCATGCTGGCTGGACCTGAGCCCTTTGCCATCCCTTAGGTGTGCTCTTATCACCCCCAAGATAACCTGTTCCATCAGTTTCCCTGGCACTGAGGTCAGGCTGACGGGTCTGTACTTCCCAGGTTCCTCCATCCGACCCTTCTTGTGGATGGGGACCACGTTGGCCAGTTTCCAGTCTCCTGGGACCTCTCCAGTGAGCCAGTACTGCTGGAAAATGATGGAGAGTGGCTTGGCCAGCTCATCTGCCAGCTCTCTCAGCACCCTGGGATGGATCCCATCTGGTCCCATGGGCTTGTGGGTGTCCAGATGGCTCAGCAGGTCCTGAACTAATTCTTCAGGAATTTCCAGGGGAACACACTGCTCCCTGACCCCATCCCCCAGTTCAAGAGGCCATTCTTCTCCTCCTCCTTCCTTACTGTTGAAAATTGAGGCAAAGAAGGCATTCAGGACCTCAGCCTTTTCTACATCATCAGTTATAGTATTCCCCTCCTGGTCCAGTAAGCAGTGGAGGCTCTTCTTGCCCTTCCTTTTTGCGTTGATAAATTTATAAAAGTGTTTTTTGTTATCTTTCACGGAAGTTTAAGAGTGCTATGAGGAAACTTCTGTTTCTAGGCCAGGGACAACCAGGTCAACAAGAGGAAGAGGAGGAGGATGACATCCAGGACTCCAACGATTCTCTCAGAGAGGTCAGGGAAGTTAGAAAGGAATACTCAGGGGAGTCAGGTGAGCCAATCCTAAGCTGGCTAGTGAGATGCCGTAGCATTGGTGCAAATGCCCTGCAGGTAGGAGACAAGTCTGCCAAGCAGCTAGGACCACTCACCAAGGAGAGTGGAGTGGACAAATACCTAGCAAGCCCTTTTGGTAAGGTTAGCTTGTGGACACGCCTTCTGTTGGGTGTGGCTATGAGATATCCTTCCCAAGATGATCTGCCATGGGCTGCCAAGAAGTGGAACACCATTGAGCAGGGAATTAAGCTTCTGAAGGAGTTTGCTGTGAAGGAAGTGCTCTATGGAGATCATGGCACACATGAGGCTGATGACATTCCTCTTGGAACAGGTCTCATGAAGAAGCTTATCAAGCTTGCTCCTTCATCCTATGCTAACATTTTGGCCAGCAAGTTTCTATCAAGGGGTGATAATGGAAGGTCTATCACTGTTGGTGAATTCACAGACCAGCTCAGGCAGGTAGAGGACAGCTTGTCACATTCTGCCATAGTCTCTGCCATACAAACTATGACTACAGAGATGAAGGGGATAAAAGATGGTTTTGAGAATAGCATGAAAGAACTGAAGGAGGACCTTAAAACCTCAATTTCCAATCTGGTAAGGGATACTGTTCCTGCATCATCTGAATGGGTGCATGTTTCTGCCATCAGGAATAGACGCCCACCTCCTGCAAGGCAATTCCAGCCCAGGAGGAGACAAATTCCACCTAGACATCAGCAATCACGTGCGTCACTGTGGATACTTCTGCGTGACACATACAGTGGGAACATGAACAAGTGGGATGGTCAACCTACTTCAGCGGTTTCAAAGAGAGTCAGGGAACTGCAGAGTGGCAGAAACAGAGGCAGCAATGCCAGGAAAGTAGCTGTCACCTCTTCAGCTCCCGAGAGCAACTGCAATTATTCCAACAATTGCAATTTCTCTCACAACAACACCAAGCACTGTGTACACCCTACATGCCATGTTCAGCATTAGGGGTGCCCTGCCTCCAGCCAGGAGGAGGAAAGAGTGGAGAGAAAGTATTCATTAGGTGGCCTGGCAGTTCAAAAGTTTGGAAATACAGGGCTTTAGTTGACACAGGTGCTCAGTGTACTTTATTGACATCCAATTGCAAAGGGACAGAGTCCATATCTATTTTTGGAATCACTGGTGGATCTCAAGAGTCAACTAAGACACAGGCTGAGACAAGTTTAACTGGTAAAGAGTGGGAGAAACATACTATTGTAACTGGTCCTGATGTGCATTGCATTCTGGGAATTGACTTTTTGGGTCAAGGTTGTTTCAAAGATCCTAAGGGTCACAAATGGGCCTTTGGAATAGCATCTGTAGAGATTGAGTATGGTAAATTGAAATTGTCCATTAGACCTGAACTTTCAGATGAATCTGCAGTTGTGGGACATCATGACATAGAGGATCTGGAGGTGCCAATTGCTACTCAAACTGTTCACCACAGGCAGTACAGAACTAACCGTGACTCTTTGTTGCCCATTCATCAGCTGATTTGTCGACTGGAGAGTCAGGCTGTCATCGAGAAAGCTCATTCACCTTTCAACAGTCCCATCTGGCCTGTGCATAAACTTAATGGAGACTGGAGACTGACAGTTGATTTTCATGCCCTCAACGAGGTGACTCCACCCATGAGCACACCTGTGCTGGACATGCTGGAACTCCAGTACGAGCTGGAATCGAAGGAGGCTAAATGGTATGCTACCATAGACATTGCTAATGCTTTCTTCTCTATTCCCATAGCAAAGGAGTGCAGGCCTCAGTTGGCATTCACCTGGAGAGGAATCCAGTACCAATTCAACCGTTTGCCTCAGGGGTGGAAACACAGCTCAGCGATCTGTCACTCAGTCATCCACAATGCACTGGAGAAAGATAAAGCCCCAGAGCACATCCAATGCATCGACGACATCATTGTGTGGGTCCAAACAGCTGAGGAAGTCTTTGAGAAAGGTAACAGAATCATTGACATTGTGTTGCAAGCAAGTTTTGCCATTAAGAGAGACAAGGTCAAAGGACCTTCCAGAGAAATTCAGTTTCTGGGAGTGCGGTGGCAGGATGGTCGCCGTCACAATCCACAGGATGTGATCGACAAAGTCTCCACCATGGCAGTTCCCACCAATAAGAAGGACACTCTATCTTTCTTACATGCAATGGGATTTTGGAGACTACCCATTCCTGGATTCAATCAAATTGTCAAACCTCTGCACGATGTGTCTCATAAGAGAAACAATTTCGAGTGTGGACTTGAACAACAAGCAGCCTTTGATCAGATCAAACAAGAAGTAGTCCATGCAGTGGGCTTGGGACCTGTGCAATCTGGTCCAGACATTAAGATCATTCTGTACACGTCTGCCAGTGACAATGGTCCAACTTGGAGCCTTTGGCAGAGAGCTCCAAATGAGACATGTGGTCGTCCACCTGGTTTCTGGGGTTGTAGCTGCAGAGGCAAATTACACCCCAACAGAGAAAGAGATACTAGCAGCCTATGGAGGAGTGAAAGCAGCTTCTGAAGTGATTGGAACTGAGTCACAATTGCTTTTAGCTCCTAGACTGCCAGTTCTTAACTGGATGTTCAAGGGCAAAGGTTCATCACCACATCATGCCGCAGATGCAACCTGGCCTAAATGGATGGCTTTGATAACCCAACGAGCACAAATGGGTAATCTTGACCGACCTGGTCTGGTGGGGTGATGACCAACTGGCCGGGAGGCACAGACTGTACCAAACCTCCAGAGGAGAAAATAACTCATGCTGAGGGAGCTCCTCCTTATGGGGATCTCTCTGATCAGGAAAAGAACTGTGCTTTGTTCACAGATGGTTCCTGTTGTCTTGTTGGGAACAAGCAAAGATGGAAGTCAGCAGTCTGGAGTCCTACCAGGAGAGTTACTGAAGTGAGAGATGGAGAGGGAGAATCCAGTCAGTTCGCTGAGGTAAAAGCTGTCCAACTTGCTCTTGATGTGGCTGAACGTGAAAATTGGCCTATCCTTTACCTCTCCACCAACTCATGGATGGTAGCCAATGCTCTATGGGGTTGGCTAGAGGACTGGAAAAAGAAAGGTTGACAGAGGAAAGGAAAGCCTATTTGGTGTGCTGATCTATGGCAGGACATTGATGCACGACTGGAGAGAATTCCAGTGAAGGTGCAGCACGCAGACGCACACATGAATAAGAATAGAGCCACTGAGGAAGACCAACAGAATGAGCAGGCAGACCAAGCTGCTAAGATTTCCCAAGTTCATACCAACTCTGATCTTGACCATGATTGGAAACACCGAGGTGAACTGTTCTTAGCTCGGTGGGCCCATGATTCATCTGGACATCAAAGCAGAGATGCAACATACCGATGGGCACGCGATAGGTCAATTGACGTGTCCATTGACGCTATCACCCAAGTCATCCATGACTGTGACATTTGTGCCATTATTAAACAGGCTAAGCGAATCAAGCCATTATGTTATGGTGAGAGATGGTCAAAGTACAAGTATGGTGAAGCCTGGCAGATTGACTACATCACTTTGCCTCGATCTCGTTCTGGCAAGCAGTATGTGCTAACGATGGTAGAGGCCAGCACCGGATGGCTGGAAACCTATCCAGTTCCACATGCTACTGCATGTAACACCATTCTTGGCTTGGAGAGACAGATCATATGGAGACATGGAATTCCAGAGGGAATCGAGTCAGACAATGGCACTCATTTCAAGAACAACCTTATGAAAAACTGGGCCAAAGAGCATGGCATTGAGTGGATCTACCACATACCCTACTATGCACCAGCTTAGGGAAGATTGAGTGCTACAACTGTTTGCTAAAAACCACTCTAAAAGCCATGGGCGGTGCAACTCTGAAAAACTGGGACAAACATTTAGCACAAGATACCTGGTTGGTAAATAGTAGAGGTTCAGTAAACAGAGCAGGACCTGCACAATCAGGTCTGGTCCAAACAGTAGAGGATGATAAAGTTCCTGTTGTATGTGAAAAGAATCTGTTAGGGAAAACTGGGTATTTTCTCCTTCGGGCAAAGGGAAACCTGTCTGAGGGGTGGTGTCTGCTGAAGGTCCTGGTCACACCTAATGCAAGAGAATGGTGAAATCCAGTGTATTCCACAGAGAAATCTAACCTTAGCAGAGAGAGTTTAAATTCAGAGTGTATAATACAAGCTGTTAGGAGTTTTCTGTTCTAGGTACCATCAGTGTCCATCATTGAAAGAATCTATGATAGAATCTACAGTACATGAGCCCGAACCCAGTGTCACCTGGGAGTCCCTGTTCTCGTCTCATCTGTGAGGAGACAAACTGTTCTGAGCTTTTGAATCACCTACATCTGAGATAGCTGGAATGAAGTGTGAACTGAACTTGAAATATCCATTAGTGTAAATATTGTTTTAGATTGGATCGGATAGTTCTTAGCAATACTCTGAGCGAAGTAGACAGGGGTGGATTGTGCTAGTTTGAAACAGGCTAGAATGTTTTGGTGAGAAAAAATAGATTATAGGCTGTGAAAGGAAAAACAATGGTGATGTCTGCTTCCCTCAGAGTCTTGCTGAAGAAGAACGTAAACATTAGATAACACTCGCCATTTTCGCACTCTCGCTCTGGCTACTGACTGAGCTGTGTTTCCCTAACCTCACCTGCCACTCACCTTTGCTTCTTAATCTCTTGGCTGAACCTCTATTCTTCCTTAGGACTGGGGTGAGGTTGAGAGCGGCAGGGGGAAGGTGCAGGGGTGATTGAGAGCCCCTCCTGGGGACTCAGGTTTCTGGGAGGGGAGTTGTGTTTCTGTATTACTTTCACCTTGTATATTTCTGTATTTAACTGTATATGCTGTAAATAGCTGCTTGTATATTGTGCTAGCTGTAAATAAATAGCTTCATTTATATTCCCAGAGCCCGTCTGAGTCTAGCTGGGTACCTTGTAAAGTGGGGAGGGGGCGGGGTACACCCAAACCACCACAAGAACGTAGTAGTAAAACATCATCTGGGCAAAAGCTGTGTCAGACTATGCTACATCTCCTGGAAGACGAGGATGTACTCCCTCTGAAATAGTCTTCTGTATGCCACACTACATCCAGGAGAGCCCAGCTATGATCACGTGACACATTTCCCACTGTACCATCTAATATTTGGGCAGTCATACCTCTGCTTGCACTTATGCCACGGCTGCAAAAGCAAAGGCCTTCAAAAAGAAAGTTCACAAGGCTTGTAAAGGCATCCAGCCTTTTCCACTAAGTATTTAAATAGTCACCTGTGACTATGTGGAGAAAAGCATAGCTCAAAAGAAAAGATATTCTGGAGTATAGAAGGAGATATGAGATTTTAACACGTCAGAATGAAATACACATGGAAAGCTGGCAGAGCTGCTCTGGCTGAGTGCTTGTAGAAGTAAATGGTCTATAGAAATGAAACTAATGGAAGAGCCAAGTAGTATTTGGAATATACAGAGTGATAGAAAGTGCATGAGAATCAAGGAAAACCTTGAGAATGTGAGAAATTATTCCTCTTTGGAATATCATTCCTTATTTTAGGACTTATGTCCTGTTTCTGTTACATCACCACCCACCCAGGATTCCCCACACACCAGAACACTTAGGAGAAGCAGCTGAGATTCTTACAGCATTGCAGGCATTCTAGCCATGCTAGACAGGAGAAGGATGCTGCCCCACAGGAAAGCGATGATCCACATTGCTGATGGCAGGTCAAATTTCTCCAGGGAAACTTTAGCCTCGCCGTCCCTCCTTTGCCCCTACTCTTGCTGTCTTCTTTCTTCCTCCTCCTCCTCATCCAGAGCTGAAGGACTACACAGCTCCTGCCCAGACTGGGTGCCTGTCTCTCTTGGCTTTAAAATCAAGAAGGTGAAAATCACAATGAGCATGGCAGGGGCTGGGGCTGGGATATGGGCGGGTGGAAGGGGTGGAGACAGTGTTTGCTGCCTACATGCCAAAAGCACTTGCCTTGAGCTTTTGCAAGGTTTATTGGTATGTCTCCAGAAGACATCTCACTATGAATTAATGCAGCACAGTAAGAGTGCTCAGTTAGTACATTTGGTACAGGGGGTCTATTTTTATAAAGTCATTACTGGGACTTTATTGGAAACATCCTGGGACAACATTATTCTTTGCAATGTCAGCAGATTTTTTTTTCAGGATTCTTCTGTAGAGCTTCTTTTTTTGTACATTATTTACTTCTTAGAGAAAATTCACTTCTGCCCTGCAGCCTCCAGTCAAGGCCAGCCAAGACCTTGCCACACAGCTCTTCCATTCCTCTCTGGAAGAAGGCAAGAACTTTCACATGTTACTATCTTTTCACTGTCTACCTGTTCCCATTTAACTTCCTAGGAAGCCAGCTTCAAGACTGTTCAGAGAAGCAGAGCAGTGGGGAACGTTTCAGAAATCAGACACGACTCAGATTGTTTTTTGTCCTGCTACTTTAGGCTTGGGTTCAAAACCCTGCTGATTTCAGAGAATCAAATATGCTCTCAGAGCAGTGACACACAGTGGTCTAAACCTGTGAATTATCTCCAGCATCAGAGGCTCATGTGCTCCTGTTGCATCAGACTGTATGCTAAGGTTTGGTGCTAAGCACACATATGAGGAACATGCCAAAGTAAATCCAAAGGATTGCTTCAGTTTGGAGCAAAGAGTGGGTTAATGGCCTATCCAGTGTACCTTCAACCATGCTCAGCAAAAACACAGCTGGAGCCAGGGCAGGATGAGGACAACCACCTGAAAATGAGATTGTAACTAGATGGCAGATATATCCAAGCACCGTTCACTTCACTGCTGCCACCCAGGAAAAGGAAATAAAAACTTTACACAAAGGAGACCTTCTGGCACTCTACAACACCCTGAAAGGAAGTTGGAGTCAGGTGGGGGTCAGTCTCTTCTCTCTATTAACGAATGATAGGACAAGAAGAAATTACCTCAAACTGTGCCAGGGGAGGATTAGGTTGGATATTAGAAGAAACATTTTCACCAAAAAGATTCTCAAACACTGGAAAAGGCTTCACCAGGAGGTGATTGAATCCTTGTCTCTGGACATGTTGAAAAGATGCAGATATGTGGTGCTGAGGGATAAAGATTAGCACGAGACTTGGTAGAGTTAGATAACAGTTGGACTTGATGATCTTAAAGGTCTTTTCCAAGTAAAACAGTTCCATGATTCTAAGGTTGCAGTGCATGAGAAGAGTCTGGAGGAGGTGGCTGGTGATGTCAATGAACTTTCTTTTACCTATAGAAAGCTGTCAAACGAACAGACATCTGACTTGGGGGAGGTAAATTAGAGATTTGATAAAATATAGGATCAGACATGGTTGGATAGATGGACAGAAGTAGGAATGGAGGTAAATTGAGTTTTACTACAAACTCTGATTAAATATTGGATGACAAGAAGATCACAGAATCATAGAATCACTGATTGGGAAAGACATTTAAGATCACTGAAGTCCAATAATTATCTAACTCTACCAGGTCTGGTGCCAAACCATTTCCCTCAGCACCATATCTTTGCATACTTTAAACACGTCTAGATTACTAATGATAGACAGAAAGTACTGTGGATGCTTTTCACAAACTGAGGACTGTATCTTGTGTGTGTCTGTGGCTGTCAGATGCTATAGCCAGAAGCCAGGTCAGCCAAAGCTGAGATGATTTTTTTCTCTTAAGTTCCCTTCAGCCTGGATTAGAGGTCATCCACCCCACATCTCTCCTGATACAATCTGGTATCTCCACAATTTGGAATAACATCTGAATATAGATGTGCATGGAGAACTGTGCTTTGGCCTTTACTTTGCTGGTGGTGGAAGCAAGTAAATATTTGCTAAGGTCATTAGCCTGGAAAAGATACTATCTCCATATATCAAGTCCCTTACTCTTTGGACTTAGGAGCAGCTGAGGGTTTTTTTTAGCATTGTTCAGTCCATCAGTACAGGCAGTTGTCTCCTCCTGTCCCAGTCCAAGCAATGGGAACACCAATGCTCTTTTTAGCTCTGACCCTCTTCCCACTTGCAGTTGAAACTGCAGCAAGCATGGAACTGTGAGATTATCTCCTTCTGATTTCAGGGAGGGCTTGGTGGAAGGGACTGACATTGAAGGGTGGTGTTGAGGTGCTGCACTTCTGAGCACATCAGAGGTGAATGGTGGGGGCTTTTTTCCCAGGATGGTTGAGAAGAAACAACTCCTATAGAGTCCCATTGGAGCACTGGGTATTGACTGCTACTGGGCAGGTGAAACCCCTGGTGTTTGTATGTTCATGTGCAATGCACACACCACAAAGCTGCAGAACCCACAAGATCATTCTATGCTGATGGGGGTGACCAGTCTTCAGCTTAATTTCTCACAGTCTTGCTGTGCTCACAACTGAAGTATCATACACTGGGCAAGGTGCTGACAGACAGGTATCAGGAGATCTCTAGATACACACTAAGCATGTTGCCACCAGTATGGAAAGGGAACTGCACTGTGGTTCCTTTACTGCAGGCCTCCAGACACTTCTGAACCCTGATCTACTTCTTCATGGAAGCAGCACAGACAGGTTCTGGACTGTCCACTTCAGCCTCTGAATTTTTTTTTAACATCTGCTGCTCTCTTATAGTCACCCTATGGTGGTGTTCCCTGCTGTCATTCACCACACCCAAGAGCAGAAGCTCTGCATTCACCTCACAGGATTACAGGATCATAGGATATTAGGGGTTGGAAGGGGACCCAAGGAGATCATTGAATCCAACCCCCCTGCCAGAGCAGGACAATCCTATCTAACACAGAGCACAGAGGAACACATCCAGAGAGGCCTTGAAAGGCTCCAGAGAAGGAGACTCCACAACCTCCCTGGGAAGTCTGTGCCAGTGCTCTGTGACCCTTACAGGAAAGAAGTCCCCCCTTGTGTTGAGGTGGAACCTCCTGTGCTGCTGCTTCCATCCATTGCTCTTTGTCCTATCACAGCAAGCAAGTGAGAAGAGCCTGTCCCACCCTCCTGGCCAGCCTTCAGATACTTACAAACATTTATCAAATCCCCTCTAAGTCTTCTTTTCTCCAGACTAAAAAGCCACAAGCCTCTCAGCCTCTCCTCATAAGCCATGCTCTCCTGTCCCCTAATCATCCTCTTAGCCCTCCGCTGGACCCTCTCCAGCAGATCCCTGCCCTCTTAAACTGGGGAGCCCAAAACTGAACACAGTATTCAAGATGAGGTCACCAGGGCAGAGTAGAGGGGAAGGAGACCCTCCCTTGATCTGCTGGACACACTCTTCCTAATACACCCCAGGATCCCATTGTCCTTGCCACAAGGGTACATTGCTGTGCCATGGTTAACTTGTTATCCACCAGGACCCCCTCTCAACTCCCTGACTGTGGCCATGCATTTGGCTGTTACCTTGCAAGTGAAAACCCAGAACCACACAGTACTTGAACAAGATGTGGAGAATCCAGGAGCTTTTCAGTGCCTCACCTTCCAGGTGAGTGTAGCTATTGCTGATGTTTTGGTACTGCAGACAGGATCCCAGCACCCCCCTGGGTATGCTGTCTTTTGCCTTGTCATGGTTTGCAAGAGCATTAAGTATGTTTCCCTCCCAGGGGTAGGCAAAAAAAACAAAACAACCCAATAGTGCCTTGGAGCCCAGCAAAGCAGAGAATCTTTCCCATATAAATGGCTTCCTCAGAAGCCTACTTCTCCATCTCCAAGAAGACCATCCTGCTCTAAAGCTGCACCTGTATTGCAAGGTGTTCCTGCAGCCTGCACAGGCATTGAGCTTGCTTAAATTATCTGTGATAAGTGGTGATGGTGCTGAATAAATGCTGAACTGAAGTTCAGTGTGATGGTTTGGGTGTTCCCTGCCCCCCCACACTTTAGAAATCACCCAGACTAGACTCAGACGGCTCTGGGAATATGAATGAAGCTATTTATTTACAGCTAGCACAATATACAAGCAGCTATTTACAGCATATACAGTTAAATACAGAAATATACAAGGTGAAAGTAATATAGAAACACAACAGCCCTCCCAGAAACCTGAGTCCCCAGGAGGGGCTCTCAACCACTCCTGCATCTTCCCCCCTTGCCCCTCTCAACCTTACCCCAGTCCTAAGGAAGAACAGAGGTTTGGCCAAGAGTTTATGAAGCAAAGTGGGTTAGGGCAAATGGAATGTGAGGTTAGGGAGTAAGATGTTGCTCAGCCAGCAGCCCAAGCCAGAGTGAGAGAAAAATGGTGAGAGTGTTATCTAATGTTTTTGATTCTTCTTCAGCAAGACTGTGAGGGAAGTAGACATCACAATTGTTTTCCTTTCACAACCTGTGATCTAGTTCTTCTCACCAAAACATTCTAGCTAGCTTCAAACTAGCACAATGCACCCCTGTCTACTTCACTTACACTATTGCCAAGAACTGTTCTAATCTAAACCAACATTTACACTAATGGATACTACAAGTTCAGTTCACGCTTCATTCCGGCTATCTCAGATGTAGGTGATTCAAGAGCTCAGAACAGTTTGTCTTCTCACAGATGAGACGAGAACAGGGACTCCCAGGTGACGTTGGGTTCGGGCTCATATACTGTAGATTCTATCATAGATTCTTTCAATGATGGACACCAGTGGCAGAGTATTATACACTCTGAATTTAAACTCTCTCTGCTAAGGTTAGATTTTTCTGTGGAATACACTGGATTTCACCATTCTCCTGCATTACCCAGTAGGTGTGACCAGGACCTTCAGCAGACACCACCCCTCAGACAGGTTTCCCTTTGCCCGAAGGAGAAAATACCCAGTTTTCCCTAACAGATTCTTTTCACATACAACAGGAACTTTATCATCCTCTACTGTTTGGACCAGACCTGATTGTGCAGGTCCTGCTCTGTTTACTGAACCTCTATTATTTACCTACCAGGTATCTTGTGCTAAATGTTTGTCCCAGTTTTTCAGAGTTGCACCGCCCATGGCTTTTAGGGTGGTTTTCAGCAAACCATTGTAGCACTCAATCTTCCCTGAAGCTGGTGCATAGTAGGGTATGTGGTAGATCCACTCAATACCGTGCTCTTTGGCCCAGTTTTTCACAAGGTTGTTCTTGAAATGAGTGCCATTGTCTGACTCGATTCTCTCTGGAGTTCCATGTCTCCACATGATAGGTGGAGATTGATCTATCGCATGCCCATTGGTATGTTGCATCTCTGCCTTGATGTCCAGGTGAATCATGGGCCCACTGAGCTAAGAACAGTTCACCTCGGTGTTTCCAATCATGGTCAAGATCAGAGTTGGTATCAACTTGGGAAATTTATGCAGCTTGGTCTGCCTGCTGGTTGTGTTGATGTTCTTCAGTAGCTCTGTTCTTAGGCATGTGTGCGTCTACGTGCTGCACCTTCACTGGAATTCTCTCCAGTCGTGCATCAATGTCCTGCCATAGATCAGCATACCAAATAGGCTTTCCTTTCCTCTGTCAACCTTTCTTTTTCCAGTCCTCTAGCCAACCCCATAGAGCATTGGCTACCATCCATGAGTCGGTGTAGAGGTAAAGGATAGGCCAATTCTCACGTTCAGCCACATCAAGAACAAGCTGGACAGCTTTTACCTCAGCGAACTGACTGGATTCTCCCTCTCCATCTCTCACTTCAGTAACTCTCCTGGTAGGACTCCAGACTGCTGACTTCCATCTTCGCTTGTTCCCAACAAGATGACAGGAACCATCTGTGAACAAAGCATAGTTATTTTCCTGATCAGAGAGATCACCATAGGGTGAAGCTCCCTCAGCATGAGTTATTTTCTCCTCTGGAGGTGTGGTACAGTCTGTGCCTCCCGGCCAGTTGGTGATCGCCTCCACCAGACCAGGTCGGTCAAGATTACCCATTTGTGCTTGTTGGGTTATCAAAGCCATCCATTTAGGCCAGGTTGCATCTGTGGCATGATGTGGTGATGAACCTTTGCCTTTGAACATCCAGTTTAAAACTGACAGTCTAGGAGCTAAAAGCAATTGTGACTCAGTTCCAATCACTTCAGAAGCTGCTTTCACTCCTCCATAGGCTGCTAGTATCTCTTTCTCTGTTGGGGGTGTAATTTGCCTCTGAACCTCTGTAGGTATGACCCCAGAAACCAAGTGGATGACCATGTGTCTCGTTTGGAGCTCTCTGCCAAAGGCTCCAAGTTGGACCATTGTCACTGGCAGACGTGTACAGAATGATCTTAATGTCTGGACCAGATTGCACAGGTCCCAAGCCCACTGCATGGACTACTTCTTGTTTGATCTGATCAAAGGCTGCTTGTTGTTCAAGTCCACACTCGAAATTGTTTCTCTTATGAGTCACATCGTGCAGAGGTTTGACAATTTGACTGAATCCAGGAATGGGTAGTCTCCAAAATCCCATTGCACCCAAGAAAGATAGAGTGTCCTTCTTATTGGTGGGAACTGCCATGGTGGAGACTTTGTTGATCACATCCTGTGGATTGTGACGGCGACCATCCTGCCACCGCACTCCCAGAAACTGAATTTCTTTGGAAAGTGCTTTGACTTTGTCTCTCTTAATGGCAAAACTTGCTTGCAACACAATGTCAATGATTCTGTTACCTTTCTCAAAGACTTCCTCAGCTGTTTGGACCCACACAATGATGTCGTCGATGCATTGGATGTGCTCTGGGGCTTTATCTTTCTCCAGTGCATTGTGGATGACTGAGTGACAGATCGCTGAGCTGTGTTTCCACCCCTGAGGCAAACGGTTGAATTGGTACTGGATTCCTCTCCAGGTGAATGCCAACTGAGGCCTGCACTTCTCTGGTATAGGAATAGAGAAGAAAGCATTAGCAGTGTCTGTGGTAGCATACCATTTAGCCTTCTTCAATTCCAGCTCATACTGGAGTTCCAGCATGTCTGTCACAGGTGCGCTCATGGGTGGAGTCACCTTGTTGAGGGCACAAAAGTCTACTGTCATTTGCCAGTGTCTGTTAGGCTTGCGCACAGGCCAGATGGGACTGTTGAAAGGTGAATGAGCTTTCTCGATGACAGCCTGACTCTCCAGTTGATGAATCAGCTGATGAACGGGCAACAAAGAGTCACAGTTAGGTCTGTGCTGCCTGTGGTGCACAGTTTGGGTAGCAATTGGCACTTCGAGATCCTCTATGTCATGATGTCCCACAACTGCAGATTCATCTGAAAGTTCAGGTCTAATGGACAATTCCAATTTACCATACTCAATCTCTACAGATGCTATTCCAAAAGCCCATTTGTGACCCTTAGGATCTTTGAAACAACCTTGACCCAAAAAGTCAATTCCCAGAATGCAATGCACATCAGGACCAGTTACAATAGTATGTTTCTTCCACTTGTCTCAGCCTGCAACTTAGTTAACTCTTGTGATCCGCTAGGTGATTCCAGAAATAGATATGGACTCTGTCCCTTTGCAATTGGATGTCAATAAAGTACACTGAGCACCTGTGTCAACTAAAGCCCTCTATTTCCAAACTTTTGAACTGCCAGGCCACCTAATGAATACATTCCAATAGATTTGGATCTCTCCACTATCGCTTTCCTCCTCCTGACTGGAGGCAGGGCACCCCTAATGCTGAACATGGCATGTGGGGTGTACACAGTGATTGGTGTTGTTATGAGAGAAATTGCAATTGTTGGAATAATTGCAGTTGCTCTCGGGAGCTGAAGAAGTGACAGCTACTTTTCTGGCATTGCTGCCTCTGTTTCTGCCACTCTGCAGTTCCCTGACTCTCTTTGAAACCGCTGAAGTAGGTTGACCATCCCACTTGTTCATGTTCCCACCGTATGTGTCACGCAGAAGTATCCACAGTGACGCACGTGATTGCTGATGTCTAGGTGGAATTTGTCTCCTCCTGGGCTGGAATTGCCTTGCAGGAGGTGGGCGTCTATTCCTGATGGCAGAAACATGCACCCATTCAGATGATGAAGGAATGGTATCCTTTACCAGATTGGAAATTGAGGTTTTAAGATCCTCCTTCAGTTCTCTCATGCCATCTTTGATGCCATCCTTGATGCTCTTCTTAATGCCATTCATCCCCTTCATCTCTGTAGTCATAGTTTTTGTGGCAGAGACTAGGGCAGAATGTGACAAGCTGTCCTCTATCTGCCTCAGCTGGTCAGTGAATTCACCAACAGTGATAGACCTTCCATTATCACCCCTTGATAGAAACCTGCTGGCCAAAATGTTAGCATAGGATGAAGGAGCAAGCTTGATAAGCTTCTTCATGAGACCTGTTCCAAGAGGAATGTCATCAGCCTCATGTGTGCCATGATCTCCATAGAGCACTTCCTTCGCGGCAAACTCCTTCAGAAGCTTAATTCCCTGCTCAATGGTATTCCACTTCTTGGCTGACCATGGCAGATCATCTTGGGAAGGATATCTCATAGCCACACCCAACAGAAGGTGTGTCCACAAGCTAACCTTACCAAAAGGGCTTGCTAGGTATTTGTCCACTCCACTCTCCTTGGTGAGTGGTCCTAGCTGCTTGGCAGACTTGTCTCCTACCTGCAGGGCATTTGCACCAATAGTATGGCATCTCACTAGCCAGCTTAGGATTGACTCTCCCGACTCCCTTGAGTATTACTTTCTAACTTCCCTGACCTCTCTGAGGGGATTGTTGGATTCCTGGATGTCGTCCTTCTCCTCTTCCTATTGTTGTTCTGGTTGTTCCTGGTCTAGAAACAGAACTTTCCTAAGAGCACTCTTAAACCCGTTGGAACCATCTTGGCTGCCACACTCACAGTGCTCCTCTCATCAGAGTACTGGGTTCTAAGTTTATTTGCCAAATCTCGAAGAATATACATCTCCTCTTCCTCCTCTTGTACACCAGAGTTCTCATCTCCTAAATACTCTTTTGAATCACTCTTTGTCAAATATTTTGTCTTAACTAGGACTTTGGCATGCACCAAGACAACCTGCGATGAGAGAGATTTTGATGAGTCCACTAGCCGTTTGGAATTATTTGGGGTCTGGCCAGAGGCCTGTGAGTTCAAATCTGCCTTAGGGATAGGGTTTTTTTCTGCTGCTGGGGAGGTTGAACTGGCTGAATTAGTTATTAGTTGAAGTAACATCTTGTGTTTGGGTAGTTCCCTGTGTTCCTGGGCATCCTGCCATGTTATCATTTTTTGTAAGAACACTGGCAGCTTTCCCAGAATCTAGGGGAGGAGGTGTAGTGGTGGCCCCCCGTTGCTCTGCCCCTGAGTTATCTCTGTTTACACTTAGATTGGTACTTTGTTTACCATTAGTCTGGGACACAGGCACCTTCTTTTTACTTCTTAAAGGTATCACACTCAAATTTCTCTTACATAATGCCAAAATTAATACAAAAATCAAAATTACAAGACCTAAAATCACACACAACAGAAATACCACGGTTTGATGTGAATAACATTCAGAATAAGAGTCAGCCACCTGAGTCTTAGGTAGAATTACCTTCATTAGGCCTGTAGATAAAGCAGAAGATGTAATACTTCAATTTCCTGCAATGTTACTGGTGAATGCCCTGTAATGTTACTGGTAAAAGACTCAATGATGCTAAATCCAATATAGCCAAGGATGAAATCCCCCCAATTCCAAAAACTGAATGCAAGTTCAGCTTTGATCTTCAAAATTAGATGAAACAAAAAGTAACCAACTTGTGCCTTGGTCCAATTATAAACAAGAAAACAGAAGATAGGCCACACAATAGCCCCCACTGCTCCAGGATCCTCATGCTCTGTTCAAGCTGTTGACAAGAGTGTCCTCCTGAAGAAGAACCCTAACAGCAGACATAGTGAGTGCAGCCTGTCATGACCAACCTACTAGTGTCTACCTGCCTTCTGCCTCTAGGCACTGACAAGAGGAAGCCCATAGTCCATCCCAGGATATGGCTGCTCCAACATTCTCTCTCTTTGGCATCTTCTGAGAAGTGGTTCTTGAGCATCAGTCCTGAACTGTAGACCTCTGCCTGGAGAGTGCTAGATGCTGCACAACGCTGCAGTGGTAGGCAGAGAGAGCAGCATTTTGCCTGGAGAGAGAGTACTTGGCAGCGTTTCTCACATCCACCTGTCTTGCTGCTCTTCCATCTTCCATCAACAGTGAGGCTAAACCTTTGAAATTTGTCCTACTAAGGTCCTCATACCCCTCTGCCCCAAACATTGCTTGTTATAACCACATGACAGAACAGACTGAGAACATGAGGAACTCTTTACAAAACAGCAGCTGAAGCAGTTTAGGCCGGAGAAAAGGAGGCTGAAGGGAGACTGTCTCAGTCTGGACAATTCCCTGAAAGGAGGTTAGAGTGAAGTGGGTGTTTCTCTCCCTAGTAACAAGTGATAGTAAAAGAGAAAATGGCGTCAAGTTGCACCAGGGGAGGTTTAGGTTGGATATTAGAAGAAATGTCTTCACTGAAAGGGTTCTCAAAAACTGCAATGGGTTCCCTAGGGAAATGGTTGAATCCCCATACCTGGAGGTGTTTCAAAGACACAGAGATGTGGTGCTGAGGGATGTGGTTTAGCACCAGACTTGGCAGAATTAGATAACGTTTGGATTTCATTATTTTAAAGGTCTTTTCCAACTCAAACAGTTCTACATTAAATGGCAGCACACACAATAGGTGGTTAAAAGCATTCAGCTAGCTGCATTCTAAGGTTATGAAAAGGCCTTGCCGTGAGTTTATAAAGAAATAGCAGAATTATGGGATTGAATAACAATCTTCTAGTCCCCAGAAGACTTTTAACCTTATAGTTGTCAATCTGGGACACCCTCTTTCAGAAGGAAAGGAAGTAAATGTAGAGAGGCAAAAGAGGTGAAACACACAAAGAATAGTCTTGCTTTGATGAGGAAGTTAAAAGAAAAAAAATCAATAAATAAAGGGTACTTAAGGAAAGGGGAATTACAAAGAGGTATAGGGAAGGGAAACGAGATATAAATATATATATACAACCAGATTGATGGCAATGGATGGAGGTAGATTCAGGAAGTGGTGGTCCCACCATGTGGTAGGATGGCCACGTGGCAAAATAGGAGCAGCAGGAACAAGAGTGGTGCTATCAGGCAGGGAGGACAAAGAGAGAAAGAGAAACAGAAAGCTCCTCTGTTTTTATAGGGGGTATAAACAGCAAGATGGACTGGGCTAACCACTACACCTGGGGTCAGGTTGAGACCACCCCTAGAAGGGTTAACCCCTTACAGAGGCTAACTTGAGTAAGGATGATTGCATGCGAACAGAGAGTCAGATCTTTCCATTAAAGTTTAGATTTTTTTTTTCTCTCAAGTTCATTTGTGGGCTATATGGTTGTGGCAGTTTGAGCTGATTTTTCTAGCTCAGACATAGGGGAGAGGTGAATATTCCAGGGACAGGCCATATAATGGCTACAATAGATAAATTAATATAATTTCATTGGACCATCAAGAGCTTAATGTCTAGAAGCACAGCTTGTTCTCCCCCTTCTTCTGCTGGCTTCTGCTGCTTGAGCTGTGCCTGCCTATCTTCCCTGGTTGCTGTTTTGGCTGCTGCTGCTTTTGCTGCTTTGCCACCACTTGACCCCTCCTCCATCTCCCCTAAGGTTATTATATTTTTTTTCCTCTTCTCTAGTAGTTTATCTCTCTTTATATTGTTACACTTACACTATTAGAAATGCAATTTCATCTTTCCCTGACTTTCAAAAGAAAATCTGTGTTGTAGTGAGTTTATTCTCCTGGAGGAAGGATCCACCATAACCCAGGGCAATGGTATTTGACTTTGGCTTGCTGTTAGGGTCAGGTATATGAAAGACAAGTCTAGATAAGACTTACTTTTATGATAAGTAATAATTGGTTACAGTATTCCTCTGAAGCTGGTTTTCATTCCTCATGCACAGTCCAGAGTCTGAACCTGTAATTTTGTGTAAAAGTGTACAAACAAGAAGTATTTAAAAGTGTTTCAGCTACCACCAGCCCCTTTATAGAATCATAGCAGTCAGGGTTGGAAAGGACCACAAGGATCATCCAGTTCCAACCCTCACTGCTATGCCCAGGGACACCCTACCCTAGAGCAGGCTGCCCACAGCCTCATCCAGCCTGGCCTTAAACACCTCCAAGCATGAGGCCTCGAACACCTTCCTGGGCAACCCGTTCCAGCCTCTCACCACTCTCATGATCAACAACTTCCTCCTCACCTCCACTCTGAACCTCCCCACCTCCAGCTTTGTTCCATTTCCCCCAGTCCTGTCACTCCCTCATAGCCTAAAAAGTCCCTTCCCAGCTTTTTTTGTAGGCCCCCTTCAGACACTGGAAGGCCACAAGAAGGTCATCTGGGAACCTCCTCTTCTGCAGACTGCACAGCCCCAACTCTTTCAGTCTGTCCTCACAGCAGAGCTGCTCCAGCCCTATGAACATCCTCATGGCCCTTCCCTGGACACACTCCAGCATCTCCACATCCCCCTTGTAATGGAGGCTCCAGAACTGGATGCTGTACTCTAAGTGGGATCTCAGAAGAGTGGAGTAGAGGGGAAGAACCACCTCCCTCACCCTGCTGGCCACACTTCTCCTGATGCGGCCCAGGATCTGGTTGGCCCTCTGGGCTGCAAGTGCACACTGCTGGTTCCTGTTGAGCTTCTTGTCCAGCAGCACCCCCATGTCCCTCTCTTCAGGGCTACTCTCCAGCCAGTCACTGCCCAGCCTGGAGTTGTGCCTGGGATTGCCTCGACCCAGATGCAGTACCTTGTACTTGGTCTTGTTGAAGCTCCTGAGGTTGTCTTGTGCCCACCTCTCCAGCCTGTCCAGGTCCCTCTGGATGGCACCCCTGCCCTCCAGCCTGTCTCCTGTACCACACAGCTTGGTGTAGTCAGCAAACTTGCTGAGGGTGCCTCTGTCCATGGCACCGATAAAGATGTTGAACAAGATACTTTCAATATTCCTTGTTCCCTTTAATTTCTCATTGATTCACTATTTTCATTGTTTTCCCAGAAATTGCATATGAAAGTATTAACCAATGCTAGTGTGCTAGTTTGAAGCAGGCTAGAATGTTTTGGTGAGAGAAAGTAGATAATTGGCTGTGAAAGGAAAACAATGGTTATGTCTCCTTCCCTCACAGTCTCGCTGAGAGGTATGGGAACAAGAAAGTAAACATTAGATAACACTTTTCGCCATTTTCTTCACTCTGCTTCTGGCTTCGAACTGGGCCACAGCTCCCTAACCTCACTGCCACTAACCTTGCTTCTTAACCTCTTGGCTGAACCTCTCTTCTTTCTTTGGACTGGGGTAAGGTTGAGAGAGGCAGGGGGAAGGTGCAGGGGTGGTTGAGAGCCCCTCCCGGGGACTCAGGTTTCTGGGAGGGGAGTTGTGTTTCTGTATTACTTTTACTTTGTATATTTGTGTATATTTCTATATATATTGTAAATAACTGCTTGTATATTGTGCTAGCTGTAAATAAATAGCTTCATTTATATTCCCAGAGCCCATCTGAGTTAGCTGGGGTACCTTCTAAAGTGTGTGTGTGTGGGGGGCAGATAACAGCCAAACCACCACAGCTAGAATCAAGAAACCAGTTTCCTGTATGAGACCAAACATTGAAAAAAAGGTGCTCTCTGGAACTGTCACTATGCTTGGTAAGGAATAGACACATCCATCTTCTCTCCCAGTTCTGGACAACCTGCAGCTGAGACAGCTGATTCCCAGTCTGCTATGTTCCTTGCCTGTGGGGTATGACAAGAACAAACATCTTCATACTCCAGTTCTTGAATAAGACTAAACAACTGGATGCAGGAATTGAAGATAGAGCACTAGAATTCTTGAGAAAAGGTAAACATTGTCCTTCTTCCTTCTGCTGAAAAACAAAGGTACTCTAAATAAAAAGTGCAGGGCACTGGCCTAGTGGGAAAGTGCAGGATAGTAGTGGGAACACTGCCAAAAGTATGACAAAAGCAGGTATCACAGAGAACAAGGAAAATGTCTCATGGAAGGAAGAACCAGAATTTCTGTATTTTTGCCTGTTATTGAGATACTAAACCTGCTCTTAATGATTTCCATCACTCTCTGATGCCTGTGGTTTGCTCTTTAATCAGTCTTAGGCAGATGGAAGTCCCTTGCGGTAACAGGGAATCAACTGCTATTACCTGGAATAGAGTGGCCCTTAGGGACAGACAGGATTTTGGTAGCTTTTCCCTGTTTTTTTAGGACACATATTGTAGAGGCATATGGGCTCTGTCCAACATATTCTGAATTTAACACAGTGCCAGTGTCTTTGTCTCATTTTGCAACAAGCCTCATATGTCAGCCTGACTGTCTCCTTAGCCTACCATGTTCCAAGTTCAGCAGCAACCCCTGGAGAGGATTTTGCTCCCTCTCCTTCCCTGTTCCTCTCTTGTACTGTGAATTGCAATATCTGTCTGGGAGAGGGTGGCCTGAGAGAATGGTGGCAACAGAGAGTCAAAGGGGAGGGTAAATAATGAGCAAACAAAAGCAGACAGGGCTTTGCCCTCAGAGCTTAAAGGCATGACCTTGTTACTTTCTGTACATCCCATAAAAAGGGCTGTCTTGAGTCCTAGTGGAGTGCCAGTGAGAGCTAGCAGAAGCACTGAAAGACTCTCCACTTCTACATCTCTTCTTATTCATGGCAAGGTGCAAGTGACAGTTCCCTGTGGAGATGTGAGGTGGCTGAGCATGTCACTGTTCAGCAAACCAGCAAGGCAGATACCTACAGTACTTGCACACAGCAGCTCTAGTAACATGGAACAGCCACATGGCATATTTCAGTGATACTTCATGTCATGCTGATGTGGTGGGGTGTGTGGGGAGATGTGGGGTGGTAGGTTTGCCTCACTGTCTCTGATTGTAGGGCCTGATGAAATCTCTTGCTGCAAAGCCTTCTCACAGCAAGGATACAGTTTGAGATTGAATTGGTTGTGGCAATTAATGAGGCGGGAATTATAAAATACGTAGTTGTTTTATTTCTGAAAGCCCCGTCCACAACTCTATACAAATTAGTTAATTTTGAGTTCTTAATTTATTCAGGAAAATCTTCATAAGGATGCTTCTCAGCAGTGTAATAATTTAGAAAAATGAGAAACATTGGAAAAGGTTTGTCCACAAAAATATCTTTGTTCCACTTACAAATGAAAGGCATCCTGGAGCCTTAGGAAAACTCTGTGCTACTCATGGCAGTGGAGTAAAAATTTCAAGATAGTCTCTGGCTCCTTTGTGACAATGTTGGACCTGCTTGACCATTGAGATGCTTCCAGATTTTCCCAGGGTGCTGGGAAAGAGGCAGACAATCTCTGACCTGATCCTGGTTCCTCTTGGCACAGAGGTTTGCAGAAGTGCAGGCAGGATCTCTTGCAGATGTGTAGAGAGCACCATGTTGATGGCACTTCTTGCCATGTCATGAGACACTTAAATGCCTTCTCCTGGGAAACTTGAGGCACTTCAGTTTCCTGGTAGTTCAAGCCCAAAATATGAGGGCTAAGCTGGTCTGAAGCACGAGGCAGAGCAGAACAGGTTGTCCAAGAGCAGTGAGGCAGAGGCAGCAAGGAAGAGGCAGCATGTACTGAGGCAGAGCAGTGAGGCAGAAGCAGCTCAACTACTTGCAACTTAGCTCAATTTATATTATTTGCCCCTGTGGAAAGGCTCCTTTGGCCACAGAGAGTCACCAATCAAAATGGCATTTGCCAAACTGACCATGTTAGGTGAACCCAGGGCTTGCTCACTCTTATTTGGGCAAGACACCAACAAGTACCTAAACACCTGTGGATACACGTTTATCACTTTGGGAGGGGACATAATGGCCCAAGCTTTTGTTTTCCTCCCACCCTTGCTTCCCCCATCAGCAGAAGGGTGGGGCAAGCCAGGACATCTAATAGGCCTATTGGCCTTCCAGGACATCTCCAGACATGATGATGGGTCCTACAGTGCCTTTGGGAAAGCTGACAACCAGAACAACACGTGGTAGGTGACCAGTGTTGGTACTGTCATCCCAAACCTATTGTCCTTGCTGGTTCAGCTCCTGGCTGTGACATGGGAACCCCTCTGTTCTCTGCCTACAGGCTGACAGCTTTTGTAGCCAGGTCCTTTAGACAAGCCAACTCTCATATTTACATCAATAAGAAACATGTGCAAAGTGTTCTACTCTGGCTGCAGAAGCATCAGCTGCCCAGTGGCTGCTTCAGGAGTGTGGGGAAACTCTTCAACAATGACCTGAAGGTACCAAACATGGGAGTGGAAGGAACATAATGTGGGGCACAGGGTTTTTTCCTCCTACTCTTCTACTGTGCACAGATGCACAAAACTATGTGCCCATAGACCATCAAAGCCAAGGCAGCTTCCCAGAGTGGAACAAAAAATTGTAGCCTAAACCAGCAATCATTTCCTCCATGTGAGGTTTTAATCTCAGCTAGGCTTTCTTTATTTTCACACTAGTCTTATTTTCACACTAGTCAAAAGGTACCATGGCTAACTGTGATAAGGCAATTCAAGAACACAAGGAGAAACATTTGCATATTTTAGTGCTTGTCTAAAATAATCTGGTTGTGTTCTCCCTCTTTTCATGCCTTACAACACACAATACTCTCCAGATAGGCCTGATGATGTGCTTTAATATGAGACAATCTGAAGACACGGTTGTCCTTCCATTGCCCCAAAAGTATGACTTCTCTTGTCACTTCCCATCATCAAAATGATCCCTGCAATGTTGCTGGAAATCATAGAATCATAGAATAGTTTGGGTTGCAAGGGACCTTAAGGATGATCTAGTTCACAGGCAGGAACACTTCCTACTAGACTAGATTGCTTAAGACTCCATCCAGCCTAGCTTTGCTTGGACCCTTCACAACTTCTATAGGCAAGCTGTTACAGTGTCTCACCACCCTCATGGGGAGGAATTTCTTCCCGGTGGCTAATCTAAATCAAGCTTCTCCTGGTTAAAGGTCATTACCTCTCATCCTGTCACTACACACCTTTCTAAAAAGTCCCTCTCCATCTCTCCTCTAGCTCTATTCAAATATTGGAAGGTTTATAGAGGTCTTTTCCAGCTGAAAAGATTCTATAATTCTATGATTCTATAAGGTCTCCACAGATATTTCTCTCCAGGCTGAACAACTCCAACTCTCTCAGCCTTTCTGTGTAGGAGTATCCAATCTTCAGGAACTCTGCCCATGGACATGGAGGCTGGAATTCTCCCGGCTTCAGGGGAAAGGACAGTCTCTGACCTTGTTCTCATGGCTTCTTCTGGACGATCTGTCCAGGGATTCTTAGGCAGGGCAGCCTAAGCACATGTCCCAGCACAGTGTCACACTGGCCACACAGGCTGATCATGTGCAGACAAGTGGAGCCTACCAGGCAATAATAAGGCAATGGACATGCAATAGGGTGCACTGCTGCACAGGAGACTAGGCTCCATAGATAAAGGCAGGCAATACAGTATCTAGTCCTGGTAACTCACCACAGTGGTGTGCAGGTGTACATGGCTGGCTGGGAGCCCATGGGAGATTCTGTCTCCATAGATAAAGGCAGGCATTAGGGTGAGCACTGCGGGTGAGCAGGCCAGCAGGCAAGCAGGCACGCAAAAGCAAGTTGTTTTCCTGTGGACCTCTATTTATCAAATGCAGGCTGAGATTAATGGCCCTTTGGCCACCAAAATGACCAATCAGGTTAGTAGTTAGCCAAACCTTACCATAATAGGCAAAAGCCACAGGCCTGGACCTTCCAAATAAGTGGAGAACATGGGCCTAAACACCCTGGTGGGCCATAAGCTAGGTACATGGGCTTATAAAAAAACCACTAACACAGCCAGGGGCCTGGGGCAGGCCAGACTTTATGGCACCAGATTTGTTATGCCCCTTTGTGTTCATTTATGTGTTTTCCTCTGGTGTGGGCAGAAAAACATGTTCAGTCAAGACAAGGCATGTATAAGCCTATTTGGGCCTAAGGGCCCTCCACAACATGAAGCCATGTTGTCTGTCATCAATAACCTCGTCATTTTTCATGTGCCTTAGTAGAGTTTCCAGGAGAATCTGCTCCATGAGCTTTGTGATGGTTTGAGTGTTAACTGCCTGTGCTAGTTTGAAGCAGGCTAGAATGTTTTGGTGAAAAGAACTAGATAATTGGCTGAAAAAGGAAAACAATGATTGTGTCTCCTTCTCTCACAGTCTTGCTGAGAAGTATGGGAACAAGAAGGGTAAACATTAGATAACTTTCGCCATTTTTTCTCTCTCTGCTTTTGGCTTCAGACTGAACTGCATCTCCTTAACCTCTCTGCCACTAACCTTGTTCCTTAACCTCTTGGCTGCACCTCTATTCTTTCTTTGGATTGAGGTAAGGTTGAGAGGGGCAGGGGGAAGGTGCAGGGGTGGTTGAGAGCCCCTCCTGGGGACTCAGGTTTCTGGGAGGGGAGTTGTGTTTCTGTATTATTTTTAACTTGTATATTTCTGTATATAACTGTATATGTTGTACATATCTGCTTGTATATTGTGCTAGCTGTAAATAAATAGCTTCATTTATATTCCCAGAGCCCATCTGAGTTAGCTGGGGCATTTCTAAAGTGTGGGGGGGCGGGTAACAGCCTAAACCACCACATATTTTATTTGGCTTCCCCAATGTAGGGCTAAATTCATTTGAGCGACTGTTAATTAACTCTGGGAATCAGAATGAAGCTAATAAAGCAGCTATTGTACTTGGCGGGGGCTATTGTGTGGCCTGTTTGCTGTTTCTTTGTGTACAATTGGATCAAAGACCAAATTGGATATTTCTTGCTTCATGTAGTTTTTTAGAAGGTCAAAGCTAAACTTTCAAGCATTTTCTGGTCTTGGGGTGATGTTATTCTTGGTTATGATGGTTTTAATGTCACTGAAAATCTTACCAGTAACATTACAGGGGCACTTGTCAAAAATATTAAAGGCAATCGAAACACTGCTTTATCTACAGACATCATGAGGGTAATTCACCCCAGAACTGGGATGCCAGACGTTTGTCTAGGTGGTTGCTCATGTAAAACTGTGTGTCTTCTCTCAATTTTTAATCTATGTCTTATGGGTTTAATTTTCATATTAATTTTGGCATTATGTGTGAAAAATTCGAATGCAGTTCTTGCAAAAACTAAGAAAATGTCTGTATCGAAACTGTCTGTCTCAAAACCAAATTCAGTAACAGTTTCTCAGCAACTACCTTCCCCCCAGCCAGTCTCTGCACCCTCCTCTTTAGATTCTGGGAAGGCTGCCAGTGTTCCTGGTAGGAACAATAACTATAACAATGAGCCAGGTTTGGCAGGCATCCCAGGAGTACAGGCTCAAAATTAGAATGTTACTGATAACACCAGCTCAGCTAGTTTGAATCCCCAGCCAGCAGACCAAAACACTGTTAGATCTAAGGCAGATCTGAACTCACAGACCCCAAGTCAGACCCCCAGTGATTCAAACCCTCCACCAAACACATTAAAGTCTGTTGCTGCGCAGGCCTTTTTGGCACCTGCTAAGGCAAAAGCCAAGTGTGATTCAAAGGAGGATGTAAGAGAGGGGACCTCTGGTGAGCAAGAGGAGGAAGAGAAGGCACTTAGTCTGCGAGACCTCGCAAACGTGCTAACATCCCAATACTCGAATGAAAAGAGCGCTGTGAGGTTGGCTGCCAAGAAAGAGGATGGTTCCAATGAGTTTAAGAGTGCTATGAGGAAACTTCTGTTTCTAGGCCAGGGACAACCAGATCAACAAGAGGAAGAGGAGGAGGATGACATCCAGGACTCCAACAATTCTCTCAGAGAGGTCAGGGAAGTTAGAAAGGAATACTCAAGGGAATCAGGTGAACCAATCCTAAGCTGGCTAGTGAGATGCTGTAGCATTGGTGCCAATGCTCTGCAGGTAGGAGACAAGTCTGCCAAGCAGGTAGGACCACTCACCAAGGAGAGTGGAGTGGACAAATACCTAGCAAGTCCTCTTGGTAAGGTTAGCTTGTGGACACGCCTTCTGTTGGGTGTGGCTATGAGATATCCTTCCCAAGATGATCTGCCATGTGCTGCCAAGAAGTGGAACACCATTGAGCAGGGAATTAAGCTTCTGAAGGAGTTTGCTGTGAAGGAAGTGCTCTATGGAGATCATGGCACACATGAGGCTGATGACATTCCTCTTGGAACAGGTCTCATGAAGAAGCTTATCAAGCTTGCTCCTTCATCCTATGCTAACATCTTGGCCAGCAAGTTCCTATCAAGGAGTGATAATGGAAGGTCTTTCGCTGTTGGTGAATTCACAGACCAGCTCAGACAGATAGAGGACAGCTTGTCAAACTCTGGTCTAGTCTCTGCCATAAAAACTCTGGATACAGAGCTTAAAGAAGATATTAAGGACGGCATCAAAGAGGACATGAAAGAAATGAAGGAGGATCTCAGAAACACTACCAATGTGGTAAAGGATACCATTTCTTCATCATCTGGATGGGTGCATGTTTCTGCCATAAGGAACAGACGCCCACCTCCTGCAAGGCAATTCCAGCCCAGGAGGAGACAAATTCCACCTAGACATCAGCAATCACGTGGATACTTCTGCGTGACACATACAGTGGGAACATGAACAAGTGGGATGGTCAACCTACTTCAGCGGTTTCAAAGAGAGTCAGGGAACTGCAGAGTGGCAGAAACAGAGGCAGCAATGCCAGAAAAGTAGCTGTCACTTCTTCATCTCCCCAGAGCAACTGCAATTATTCTAACAATTGCAATTTCTCTCATAACAACACTAATCACTGTGTACACCCTACATGCCATGTTCAGCATTAGGGGTGCCCTGCCTCCAGCCAGGAGGAGGAAAGAGATAGTGGAGAGAACCGAATCTATTGGAATGTATTCATTAGGTGGCCTGGCAGTTCAAAAGTTTGGAAATAGAGGGCTTTAGTTGACACAGGTGCTCAGTGTACTTTATTGCCATCCAATTGCAAAGGGACAGAGTCCATATCTATTTTTGGAATCACTGGTGGATCTCAAGAGATAACTAAGACACAGGCTGAGATCAGCTTAACTGGTAAAGATTGGAAGAAACATACTATTGTAACTGGTCCTGATGTGCATTGCATTCTGGGAATTGACTTTTTGAGAAAAGGTTGTTTCAAAGATCCTAAGGGTCACAAATGGGCTTTTGGAATAGCATCTGTAGAGATTGAGTATGGTAAATTGGAATTGTCCATTAGACCTGAACTTTCAGATGAATCTGCAGTTGTGGGACATCATGACATAGAGGATCTCGAAGTGCCAATTGCTACCCAAACTGTGCACCACAGGCAGCACAGACCTAACTGTGACTCTTTGTTGCCCGTTCATCAGCTGATTCATCAACTGGAGAGTCAGGCTGTCATCGAGAAAGCTCATTCACCTTTCAACAGTCCCATCTGGCCTGTGCGCAAGCCTAACAGACACTGGCAAATGACAGTAGACTTTTGTGCCCTCAACGAGGTGACTCCACCCATGAGCACACCTGTGCCGGACATGCTGGAACTCCAGTATGAGCTGGAATTGAAGAAGGCTAAATGGTATGCTACCATAGACATTGCTAATGCTTTCTTCTCTATTCCCATAGCAAAGGAGTGCAGGCCTCAGTTGGCATTCACCTGGAGAGGAATCCAGTACCAGTTCAACCGTTTGCCTCAGGGGTGGAAACACAGCTCAACAATCTGTCACTCAGTCATCCACAATGCACTGGAGAAAGGTAAAGCTCCAGAGCACATACAGTTCATCGACGACATCATTTTGTGGGCATCGAAACTGCTGAGGAAGTCTTTGAGAAAGGTAACAGAATCATTGACATTGTGTTGCAAGCAGGTTTTGCCATTAAGAGAGACAAAGTCAAAGGACCTGCCAGAGAAATTCAGTTTCTGGGAGTGTGGTGGCTGGATAGTCGCCGTCACATTCCACAGGATGTGATCGACAAAGTCTCTACCATGGCAGTTCCCACCAGTAAGAAGGACACTCTGTCTTTCTTAGGTGTGGTGGGATTTTGGAGACTACCCATTCCTGGATTCAGTCAAATTGTCAAACCTCTGCACGATGTGTCTCATAAGAGAAACAATTTCGAGTGTGGACTTGAACAACAAGCAGCCTTTGATCAAATCAAGCAAGAAATAGTCCATGCAGTGGGTTTAGGACCTGTGCGATCTGGTCCAGACATTAAAAACGTTCTGTACGTGGCTGCCAGTGACAATGGTCCAACTTGGAGCCTTTGGCAGAGAGCTCCAAATGAGACATGTGGTCGTCCACCTGGTTTCTGGGGTCGTAGTTACAGAGGTTCAGAGGCAAATTACACCCCAACAGAGAAAGAGATACTAGCAGCCTATGGAGGAGTGAAAGCAGCTTCTGAAGTGATTGGAACTGAGTCACAATTGCTTTTAGCTCCTAGACTGCCAGTTCTAAACTGGATGTTCAAAGGCAAAGGTTCATCACCGCATCATGCCGCAGATGCAACCTGGCCTAAATGGATGGCTTTGATAACCCAACGAGCACAAATGGGTAATCATGATTGGCCTGGTCTGGTGGAGGTGATGACCAACTGGCCGGGATGCACAGACTGTACCACACCTCCAGAGGAGAAAATAACTCATGCTGAGGAAGCTCCTCCCTATGGTGATCTCTCTGATCAGGAAAAGAGCTATGCTTTGTTCACAGATGGTTCCTGTTGTCTTGTTGGGAACAAGCGAAGATGGAAGTCAGCAGTCTGGAGTCCTACCAGGAGAGTTACTGAAGCGAGAGATGGAGAGGGAGAATCCAGGCAGTTCGCTGAGGTAAAAGCTGTCCAACTTGCTCTTGATGTGGCTGAACGTGAGAATTGGCCTATCTTTTACCTCTACACCGACTCATGGATGGTAGCCAATGCTCTATGGGGTTGGCTAAAGGACTGGAAGAAGCATGGTTGGCAGAGGAAAGGAAAGCCTATTTGGTGTGCTGATCTATGGCAGGACATTGATGCACGACTGGAGAGAATTCCAGTGAAGATGCAGCACGCAGACGCACACATGCCTAAGAACAGAGCTACTGAAGAACATCAACACAACCAGCAGGCAGACCAAGCTGCTAAGTTTTCTCAAGTTGATACCAACTCTGACCTTGATACCAACTTAGATTTCGACCTTGATTGGAAAGACTGAGGTGAACTGTTCCTAGCTCAGTGGTCTCATGACTCATCTGGACATCAAGGCAGAGATGCAACTTACTGAGGTGCACGTGATAGGTCAATTGACTTGTCCATGGATGCTATCACCCAAGTCATCTATGACTGTGACATTTGTGCTGCTATTAAGCAGGCTAAGTGAATCAAGCCCTTATGGTATGGTCAGCGATGGTCCAAGTACAAGTATGGTGAAGCCTGGCAGATTGACGTAACACCATTCTTGGCTTGGAAAGACAGATCATGTGGAGACATGGAACTCCAGAGAGAATCGAGTCAGACAATGGCACTTATTTGAAGAACAACCTTGTGAAAGACTGGACTCGTTCTGGTGCTGGCCACCTGAGAGAAGAGAGAAATAGCTTCATTTATATTCCCAGAGCCCGTCTGAGTTAGCTGGGGCATTTCTAAAGTTGGGGGGGGGGGGGGGGCGGGTAACAGCCTAAACCACCACACTGCCCCCTCACACTTAAGAAAATCACCCAGACTAGGCTCAGTTGCTGGAAATTGAATGGATGAACCTATATTTACAGATTAGCACAAAATACAAGCAGATATTTACAGTATCTACAGCTTAGCACAAAATACAAGCAGATATTTACAGTATCTACAGCTATAGACAAAAATATACAAGTTAAAAAGTAATACAGAAACACAACACCCCTCTCAGAAACCAGAGTCCCCAGGAGGTGCTCCCAACCACCCTTCCACCTTCCTCCCACCCCTTGACCTTACCCCAGACTGCTTTATGTTTAAGGTGAGTTAGGGTGAGCCAGGGGAGTTAGGAAGCAGAAGGATTAGTCAGGGAGCAAGTTAGAGAGAAAAATGCATCCCCAAAAGCCAGAAAGAGACTCTCTTATCTATGTTTGTGTTCTTATTCTTATATGTCTCAGCAAGCCTGAGTGAAGTAAATATCACCATTATTTCCTTTTCACAGCCTGTAGTCTAATTCTTCTAACCAAAATATCCCATCTAGGCTCAAACTAGCACAATCTTGCTGGGGACTGAAGGGATTCTGACTGGCTTGTAGTTTGCTGCATCTCCTTTTTTTTCTCTTTTTAAAATTTGAGGTGACGTTTGCACAAAAGTCTTGGTGAACGTGCCCCAGTGCTCAAGTATCAGTGTACATGCCATATGGCACTGTTTGGGTTCATTGTCCTTCTAAAGATGAGAGTAATTCAGTCCAGTCAGATTGCAAAGCCATCCGTACTATGTACAAAGCAAGTATGTGAAAAAAAAAAAATCTATTTTGTTTTGTTTTGGTTTATTTTCTTATTCTAGTAAAGCAGAGGCATATCTTTCTTTTTTTTTCTCTTCAATTTTAAATGCAGTACTGAAGGAAACCAGAGTGTACATGTAGACTGTTCATCTATTTCTGACTTCCATTAGTTTCTTATCTTGGGCTTTCTATTTGAAGAGAATTTTTTGGAATACTTTCCCTGTGCCCCCCTCTCCTTGCCCCCTTATCCTTCAAAATTTCATCTGTTCAGTGTGAAAGCTGCTTCTCAGCATCTCAGCCCCTTTTTTTTAGATCACAGGATCACAGGATGTCAGGGGTTGAAAGGAACCCAAAGAAATCATCAGATCCAACTGCCCTGCCAGAGCAGGACCAAATCTAGCTCAGGTCACAGAGAAACGCACCCCGATAAGTCTTGAAAGTCTCCAGAGAAGGGGTCTCCACAACCTCTCTGGGGAGCCTGTTCCAATGCTCTGTGACTGTTACAGTAAAGAAGTTCCCCCCTGTGTTGAGATGGAACCTCCTGTGCTGCAGCTTATGTCCATTGCTGCTTGTCCTATCACAGGGAGCAAATGAGAAGAGCCTGTCCCACTCTCGCCTGGCCCCCAGCCCTCAGATGTTTATAAACATTTATTAAATCCCCTCTCAGTCTTCTCTTCTGAAGACTAAGCAGCCCCGGGGCCCTCAGCCTCTCCTTCTCAGGCAGTGCTCCAGTCCCCTCATAATCTTTATAGCCTTCTACTGGACCTTTTCCAGCAGATCTCTGTCCCTCTTAAACTGGTGAGCCCAAAACTGAAGGCAGTATTCAAGATGAGGTCTCATCAGGGCAGAGTAGAGGAGGAGGAGAACCTCCCTTGATCTGCTGGACATTCCAGGATCCCATTGGCCCTCTTGGCCACAAGGGCACATTGCTGTCCCATGGATGTCCTCCCCCAGTGCTCCCAGGTCCCTCTCCATAGGGCTGCTCTCCAGCAGATCACCTCCCAGCCTGTACTGCTGCAGTTTATTATTCCTTCCCAGGTGTAGGACTCTGCACTTGTCCTTGTTGAACCTCATCTGGTTCCTCCATGCCTAGGTCTCCTGTCTGTCCAGGTATCCTTTTGTATGCACATCCTGCATCCAAAACTCTGTTCACGTGTCTAGTTGTGTGGTGAATAGTCCTAAAGGACATAAACATGGACTTAAGCATGTCCTGTCTTATTTACCTGCCTGTCTGCATTGCAGCCAGAGGCAGGAAAACAGGACAAAAGAAACCCAGGCAACTTAGACTCTCTGCCTGAGAGGAGTTTCATGGGACCGCACCCCTGTCCCGGGGTAGGCGTGTGCGCCCCCATTTTGTGGAGGACAACAGCCTGTGGGTTCTTTCATTTCTGTGTCTACTTGGGTGATTGCCAGAGGTGATTGGGTGATTATGTGGTCAATGAGACCATTAGCCTCGGCCATTACCCTATAAATGGGGGTGAACAGGGGAAGAGGTGCTGGCGTGCTCATTCATTCCTCGCTGATCTGCCACTTGCCCATCTGTTGCTTCAGCCACCACCTCAAGCCACCTCAGCCAGCAGCAGATTTTCACTTTGCGGCCCACGTGGGATTTGCCACAGGACTTCTGTTGGATATTTTCCTGCCTGTGTTTTTGGGCCATGGACATTAGGACTAGTGAGTATTCTCCATTCTTTGTTCATGTTGCTAAAGGATTTTAATTAACCTCACAAGCGGCGAATTAAGCCACCAGACTCTCTATTAAAGACATTTTCTGAAATCTTTCAAAATTCCACTGTACATAGACATTCTGTGCAATAGCTCTGCTAACCGCATCCAAGAACTTGTGTGGATAGTTGTAAATAAGTTTGGGGGAATTATTTTGTGTATATTAATAAATATTTCATAACTTTTAAATCTGCCTCGTTGCATTTTACCCCAAATTCAGATTTCAACTAGCCCCATTTACAACAAGTTGTAACACATTTAATAAAATATACAGCTAAACCATTTGCTTCCTGCCTTCCTACAACAAGGCAAGCCTAGATTTTATGGACAATATGGTGCTAAGGATGCCCTCAACACCAGACTTCCAGGATAATCAGTAAGTAAGCCTGGAGGGCTTTCTTTCAGTCCCCACATGTCCTAGAATGCCCAGAAGCATGCTGCTATACTCTGTCAGCTACCCCATTCATACACACTTTTCAGAGGCTATACAATGACAGGCAAGCAATGTCTGCTTTTGCCCCTTTGGTGGTTGTCTGTATGACTTGCAGGGTGTTGTGCATGACTCAATCTTGTTAACACCCTGCATCACTGCTGTGCTGGTGGAACTCCATCTGGAGAGCCATGTAAGTCACATCTGAACTCTTACAGGGCTTGAGAGCATCTTCCACCCCTCATTCCTCCCCAGGTCTGTGGTTTCAAGGCCTATCCTACTTGAGTTGCTGAAAGGTTCTGTCACATCCCACCTTTGTACATAATCACAGTATCACAGTATCACCAAGGTTGGAAGAGACCTCATAGATCATCAAGTCCAACCCTTTACCACAGAGCTCAAGGCTAGACCATGGCACCAAGTGCCACGTCCAATCCTGCCTTGAACAGCTCCAGGGATGGCGACTCCACCACCTCCCCAGGCAGTCCATTCCAGTAGCCAATGACTCTCTGTGAAGAACTTTCTCCTCACCTCGAGCCTAAATTTCCCCCAGTGTAGCTTGAGGCTGTGTCCTCTTGTTCTGGTGCTGGCCACCTGAGAGAAGGGAGCAACCTCCTCCTGACTACAACCTCCCCTCAGGTACTTGTAGACAACAATAAGGTCTCCCCTGAGCCTCCTCTTCTCCAGGCTAAACAATCCCAGGTCCCTTAGCCTCTCCTTGTACGGCTTGTGCTCAAGGCCTCTCACCAGCCTCATCACCCTTCTCTGGGCACGCTCAAGCATCTCGATGTCCCTCCTAAACTGGGAGGCCCAGAACTGAACACAATACTCAAGGTGTGGTCTGACCAGTGCAGAGTACAGGGGCAAAATGACCTCCCTGCTCCTGCTGACCACACCATTCCTGATGCAGGCCAGGATGCCACTGGCTCTCTTGGCCACCTGGGCACACTGCTGGCTCATGTTCAGGCGGGTATCAATCAGCACCCTCAGATCCCTTTCTGTTTGGCTGCTCTCCAGCCACTCCGACCCCAGCCTGTATCTCTGCATGGGGTTGTTGTGGCCAAAGTGCAGCACCCTGCACTTGGAGTTGTTGAACGCCATCCCAT
Organism: Pogoniulus pusillus; assembly: GCF_015220805.1. Classification (NCBI taxonomy): domain Eukaryota; kingdom Metazoa; phylum Chordata; class Aves; order Piciformes; family Lybiidae; genus Pogoniulus; species Pogoniulus pusillus. The sequence continues at coordinate 19,172,463 of NC_087268.1, read as the reverse complement.
TGGACTCTGCCCATCTGTCCAGGTGGTCAAGATCCTGCTGCAGAGCCCTTCTGCCCTCCAATCCAGACACATCTGCCCCCAGCTTGGTGTCATCTGCAAACTTGCTGATGACTGACTCGATGCCCTCATCCAGATCATCTATGAAGATGTTAAAGAGGATGGGGCCCAGCACTGATCCTTGAGAGACACCGCTAGTGACCAGCCACCAGCTGGATGTGGCACCATTCACCACCACCCTCTGGGTTCGTCCCTCCAGCCAGTTCCTAACCCAGCACAGAGTGTTGCCATCCAAGCCATGGGCTGACATCTTAGCCAGCAGTTTGCTGTGGGGGACAGTGTCAAAGGCCTTGCTGAAGTCCAGATAGACCACATCCACAGACCTTCCCACATCCACCAAGCGGGTCACCTGATCATAGAAGGAGATCAAGTTGGAGAGGCAGGATCTGCCCTTCCTAAACCCATGCTGGCTGGACCTGAGCCCTTTGCCATCCCTCAGGTGCGCTCTTATCACCCCCAAGATAACCTGCTCCATCAGTTTCCCTGGCACTGAGGTCAGGCTGACAGGTCTATAGTTCCCGGGTTCCTCCTTTCAACCCTTGTGGATGGGGATCATGTTGGCCATTTTCCAGTCTCCTGGGACCTCTCCAGTGAGCCAGGACTGCTGGAAAATGATGGAGAGTGGCTTGGCCAGCTCAGCTGCCAGCTCTCTCAGCACCCTGGGATGAATCCCATCTGGTCCCATGGGCTTGTGGATGTCCAGGTGGCTCAGCAGGTCCTGAACTAATTCCTCATGGATTTCCAGGGAAATACACCGCTCCCCAGCCCCATCCCCCAGTTCAAGAGGCCACTTGCCATCAACTCCTCCCTCCTTACTGTTGAAAATTGAGGCAAAGAAGGCATTCAGGACCTCAGTCTTTTCCTCAAAATAAGCTCAAAAGGAATTTTTTAACTTGGTAATAAGTTCTTAATGTAAACGGCCTGATTTGCAGCAAAGCAGAGCATCTGCCTTCCTCAACTGATCTTAGGGGAAACAGCTGTCTCTGAAAATGGCTCTGGGCTTGCAGGGAGAGGGCACAATATTCGTTAAACTAATCAATGTAGGTAAAGGAGAAAAAAAAGACCCATTCTCCCTCAGACCTGAAATCTTTGTGTACAGACTGTTCTGCTCAGGATGAACAGTCTGACTGGTACATTTCTGCAAACAGCATCAAACTTCCTCAGGAGCTGAGCCCACAGCACACAGTTCTGACATCCCTGAGACAGTGTTCCCAGATGCTTACTACAGCTGGAATCTCCAGTTGATTAACAATCCCCTATCCCAGTGATATGTCCAGTCACACCTTTAACGTGAACCCACAGCAAGTACTGCTTTGTTCACTCTACTTCATGTTCCACAGTTCTGAAAGAGATGCTAATTCTGAAACACAGGAAGGATGCAGCTGGGATACTTGGGGAATGAGGACAGATTTTTCATAATAAAAAGTGGTCAGAGGAAGTTCACTGGAGATTGATTCCTTTTTTAGGATACTATGCTGGATAATGCCTTACATTGCCTCAAGAATGAAACACTTGATAGGACAAACCTTTATGTCAAGGCTTTGCTGGCTTATGTATTCGCACTGACCAAGGACACAGAGAAGAGACAGCAGGTCCTGGATATGTTGGAGATTCAAACTGGTAGGTTGTTGCTGTTTAGAAGGTTTCAGGTTCTAGACATGATTATGTTTAAGGCCTGATAGCTGTAGGATTTTATTGCAGTGATTTGGGAAATGTATCTATCCTCAGATTGGCTTTTGTGTCAGAAATGGTAATTTATTGAAGCTCTGTGTGGTAGTTTGAGGGAGTCCCAGGTTCCTTTAAGAAGAACACAGAGAGGAAGTCCCATCCCAGGGGGATCGAGCTGGTCATCCCAGGATGTGATAACTTTGTTGTTCTATTTCGCTTTCTGGTATCACAGCTCATAAGGCAGCGCCTGGCTGATATCTCTCCCTTCTCTTCCCTTCCCTGCCTCACCTCCCTTCACTTTTCTCCTGGCAAGGCACGCATACCTCCTCATGGTTTGTGCCGGGGAGACGGCTTCCAGCTGGCAGGGAATTCCGAGCTGTGTCATGCAGCCTGCTGAGGCCTTGTAGGCCTAAGCTTGGGAGGGCAGCATTGACCTACTCTCAGGCCTGCTGAAGGTGGAAGGGGTGGAGAATTCTAGATGGATTTAGTCTGATAAAATTGGCCCTAGTTTGTGAACAATTTAATTCTACCTGACTGCCTTTTGTACATATGCACCTGCCAATAGAATCTCCCCTTAAACTTCCAGTCAGTGTGCAATATCTTAATTTTCACTCCCCAAAGGAGTAGATGTAATTTCTGCCCTCTAGTTTTGCATAGCTCATAGCCCTAAACTGGGACAGAAATTTCTGTCAATATCTATAGAGCAGACAGAATTGAGATTATTTTACTTTTAAAAGGCAGTAAAACAACAATGCTTTTGCTTAATTGAAGAGGAATACAGAAAAGTGTATGTAAAGATGTGCAGGAAGAAAAAATATAGCATATACGGATCCTTAACACCTAACACAGATACAGGATACAGATGGGAATTCCCCCAAAACCTTCCTCCTGACCAATTCTAAACTACCAAACCCCAGTGCTTGTTTCCTCTCCCCACCATTGTCTCCCATTAGGCCCAAGCAGGTCATGATTGTGCAGCAAGAAATGCACTGTGGCCTTGGAAGCTGCAGGCAGGTTACTCCTCCATAGTTACCCAGATAAGACTCCCTCTGGAGTGCCGATGGAAGGAAGAAAAGAGAAAAAAATTGCTTTGCTGCCCACTTATAAAGTGATAGCAGGATTATGGGATCGGATAACAAAAATTACAATATCTGGGGTCCACCTCCTAAACCTCTGTGGTCCTCCTGGAAAACTCTATGGCTTTCTTAAGGGGACCTGGGTCAAACTACCACACTGTGAAGGTCTCTAGTCTAGGCTCAAGAACCAATTTCCAGTCAAAAGAAGCAAAGGTGATCCATGCTTAACTTGTGTGGTAAACATAGTCACTTGAGTTGTGGTGCTTCCATCTTTCTTCACCAATCCACATAGTATAAGAGATCTTGCATGGAAAGTAGGAAAAGGGGTCACAGGCATAAACTAGAACACAGGAAGTTTCACTTAAAAATAGATTCTTTACTTTGAGGGTGGCAGAGCTCTGGACTAGGCTGCCCAGAGGGGTTGAGTAATCTCCTTCTCTGGAGACTTTCAAAATCTGCCTGGACACATTTCTGTGCAACCTGGTCTAGGTGAACCTGCTCAAGCTGGGCGGCTGGACTAGATGATTTCTAGATGTCCCTTCCAACCCCCACTAGTCTGTGATTCTCTGACTGCTGCAATGGCTCAGGGTCCTTGTTGTTTTCTGTTGTGTTGCTAAGCTTGGTTCTTCCTTTTGTCTCTGTAACACACAAAACAGTGGACCTCCAATATAAAGAAGGATGGCAAGTGGCAGTTTCAAAGCATCTAAGCCTATGGTTGAACAAGTGATAATCTTCCTAGGATTAGAAGAAATGGCCTCAAGTTGCACCAGGGGAGATTTGGGTTGGATATTAGAAGAAACTTCTTCACTGAAAGGGTTCTCAATGACTGAAATAGGCTCCCCTTGGAGATGGATACATCCTTATCACTGGAGATGTTTCAAAAGCACAGAAATGTGATGCTGAGGGACATGGTTTAGTACTAGACTCAGCAGCATTAGAGAATGGTTGGACAAAATGATCTTAAAGGTCTTTTCCAACCACAATGATGCTGTGATTCTGTGAATATTACCTGAACTGACTAAAGTATGTTCTTCTGCACCTCTGTTCATCTGACAGTATGGTGAACAATGTTGAGGACTGAAAAATAGCACAGAAGAAAAAAGGGAGAGTGGATTTTTACAGTCTCGTCAGCCTGACTAGTTACCAGTGCAGTTCACTGCATAGCCACTCAAGCTGCCCAGATGGCTTCATGGGGTGGCTGGTAGGCAAACTGGAGGGAGTAGAATTGCACACAGTGAAAGCAGTAACACCCCTGAGATAGAATATATGGATCAAATGACTGTAGCACATTCTCATTGATGTCCATTCAGTCTGATGTTTGTAACTTGCAAAGCACTTGGGGAAATGTGCCTTTAAGACATGGACCACTACCAAACACCTACAAGTCAAGTGATAGTTTGATTTGGCTCTGCTTCCCCTCATAATAGTTAGCAATGACTTATGGAAAGCAATGGAGTGAGGAAAAACTGGTGTCCTACATATTTAAATGTATCTGTGTTTTGCATACCGAGTCGGAGGATATGGCTGCCTGCTGGGGAACATCTGTCTTGAAGGATTACCGTCTGCTGACTAGAGATGCCTTCTGTGGCCTGGTGGCTGGGATTCTGTTGGCTTCACTATCAGGGTTACAGTTGGAAGACAAAGAAGAATTACAGAAATTTGGTGCTAGGTTTCTCCTTTAGAATGCACCCATGTTTGTCGCTAGATGTCGCTGTTTCCATGCTGACTGACGAAGTTGAGGAATATGGACTTACGGACTCCAACATGAAGTGTAAATGTAAGCCGTTTAATACAGAAATCAGAAGGCTTTTTGTACTGTTACAGGATTACATGTCGATTTCTAATTGGTCCATGCTACACATTTTTGTGGTTTAAAGCATAATCATTAGTAGATAGAAAAGGTATTTTATAAGCACTACGTGTGCTCATATATCAAACCCTACATTTCCAGATGTGCAGATCCTTTATTCTAAGGTATATTCATGACTGATTTATTACTTTGTTTTACTTCGCACAGCTGCTGACAAGGACACAACACCCTCAGGCTAACCTTGCTTTTTTTCATAGAAAGCACAAAGAGGACACAGAGTCCTTGGGCTGATCGATGTTTTACCCGCTGTGCTCAAGTCACTTACATATTGATTGCAAAGCAACAGCTCCCACAAAAGCACCCACACATGTTCCCATTGCTCTCTATCGGCGCAAGAAGAAAACGCGTTCAGAAAATGCATTCATTCAACTTACACCTCTGAACAGGAAAGTCATAGGCATGAGTATGATGCCTCATTCTGCATCTTTATGGAATCCTCTCACGTGGCAGAAAGAAATTTGGTGCTAGAATTTTTTCTGTAGAAAGCACCCATGTCCTCATTTCTCTCTATTGGCATAAGAAGAAAACACATTCAGAAAATGCATTAATTCCCCATATAACTCTGAAAAAGTAGATGGTTGGCATGAGTATGATGCCTCATTCTGCATCATTTTGGAATCCTCTCACGTTGCAGAAAGAAATTTGGTGTTAGGGTTTTTCTGTAGAATGCACCCATGTCCCCATTTCTCTCTATTGGCATGAGAAGAAAACACATTCCGAAAATGCATTCATTCCTTTAATAACTCTGAAGAAGCAGATGGTTGGCATGAGTATGAAGCCTCATTCCGCATCATTTTGGAATCCTCTCACGTTGCAGAAAGTAATTTGGTGCTAGGATTTTTCTATAGAATGCAACCATGTTCCCATTTCTCTCTATTGGCATAAGAAGAAAACGCGTTCTGAGAATGCATTCATTCCCCTTATAACTCTGTGCACGAAAGTCATAGGCATGAGTATGAAGCCTCATTCTGCATCCTTTTTGAATCCTCTCACATTGCAGAAAGAAATTTGGTGCAAGGATTTTTCCTGTAGAATGCACCCATGTTCCCATTTCTGTCTTTTGTCCTGAGAAGAAAACGCTTTCGGAATATACATTCATTCCCCTTATAACTCTGTGCACGAAAGTCATAGGCATGAGTCTGATGCCTCATTCTGCATCATTTTTGAATCCTTTCACGTTGCAGAAAGAAATTTGGTGCTAGGATTTTTCCTGTAGAATGTACCCATGTTCCCATTTCTCTCTATTGGCCTAAGAAGAAAACGCGTTCGGAAAATGCATTCATTCCCCTTATAACTCTGAGCACGGAAGTCATAGCCATGAGAATTATGCATCATTTTGCATCATTTTTCAATCCTTTCACGTTGCAGTAAGATATATGGTGCTGGTTCGTTTCCTTGAGATGCACCCATGTTCCCTTTTCTCTGTATTGGCACAGTAGGAAAACGCGTTCAGAAATGCATTCATTCCCCTTATAACTCAGAGCACGAAAGTCATAGGCATGAGAATTATGCATCATTCCGCATCATTTTGGAATCCTCTCACTTTGCAGAAAGAAATTAGATGCTAGGTTTTTTCTGTAGAATGTAACCATGTTCCCATTTCTCTCAATTGGCACTATAAGAAAACGCGTTCAGAAAATGCATTCATTCCCCTTATATCTCTGAGCAAGAAAGTCATAGGCATGAGAGTTATGAATCATTCTGCATCATTTTGGAATCCTCTCACGTTGCAGAAAGAAATGTGGTACTAGGTTTTTTCTTTAGAATTCACCCACGTTCCCATCTCTCTCTATTGGCATAAGAAGAAAACGCGTTCTGAAACTGCATTCATTCCTCTAATAACTCTCAGCACGAAAGTCATAGCCATGAGAATTATACATCATTCAGCGTCATTTTGGAATCCTCTCACGTTGCAGAAAGAAATTTCATGCTAGTTCGTTTCTTTGAAATGTACCCATGGTCCCAATTTTCTCTATTGGCTCAGGGAGAAAACGCGTTCAGAAAATGCATTCATTCCCCTTATATCTCTGAAGAAGTAGGTGGTACGCCTGAGAATAATGCCTCATTCTGCATCATTTTGGAATCCTCTCACGTTGCAGGGAGAAACTTGGTGGTAGTTTTTTTCTGTAGAATGCACCCATGTTCCCATTACTCTCTGTTCTCACAAGAAGAAAACACATTCAGAAAATGCAATCATTCCCCTTATATATCTGAAGAAGTAGGTAATAGGCATGAGTATGATGCCTCATTCTGCATCATTTTTGAATCCTCTCACGTTGCAGAAAGAAATTTGGTGCAAGGATTTTTCCTGTAGAATTCACCCATGTTCCCATTTCTGTCTTTTGTCCTGAGTAGAAAACGCTTTCGGAATGTACGTTCATTCCCCTTATAACTCTGTGCACGAAAGTCATAGGCATGAGTATGATGCCTCATTCTACATCCTTTTTGAATCCTCTCACATTGCAGAAAGAAATTTGGTGCTAGTTCGTTTCCTTGAAATGCACCCATGTTCCCTATTCTCACTATTTGGTCAGGGAGAGAACACATCCAGAAAATGCATTCATTCCATTATAACTCTGAAGAAGTAGGTGGTAGGCCTGAGAATGATGCCTCATTCTGCATCATATTGGAATCCTCTCACGTTGCAGAAAGAAATTTGGTGCTAGGATTTTTCCTGTAGAATGTACCCATGTTCCCATTTCTCTCAATTGGCACTATAAGAAAATGCGTTCAGAAAATGCATTCATTCCCCTTATATCTCTGAGCAACAAAGTCATAGGCATGAGAGTTATGCATCATTCTGCATCATACTGGAATCCTCTCACGTTGCAGAAAGAAATGTGGTACTAGGTTTTTTCTTTAGAATTCACCCACGTTCCCATCTCTCTCTATTGACATAAGAAAATGTGTTCTGAAACTGCATTCATTCCTCTAATAACTCTCAGCACAAAAGTCATAGCCATGAGAATTATGCATCATTCAGCGTCATTTTGGAATCCTCTCACGTTGCAGAAAGAAATTTCATGCTAGTTCGTTTCTTTGAAATGTACCCATGGTGCCTATTCCCTCTATTAGCTCAGGGAGAAAATGCATTCAGAAAATGCATTCATTCCCCTTATAACTCTGAAGAAGCAGATGGTTGGCATGAGTATGATGCCTCATTCCACATCATTTTGGAATCTTCTCACGTTGCAGAAAGTTATTTGGTGCTAGGATTTTTCTATAGAATGCAACCATGTTCCCATTTCTCTCTATTGGCATAAGAAGAAAACGCATTCTGAAAATGCATTCATTCCCCTTATAACTCTGAAGAAGCAGATGGTTGGCATGAGTATGATGCCTCATTCCGCATCATTTTGGAATCCTCTCACGTTGCAGAAAGTAATTTGGTGCTAGGATTTTTCTATAGAGTGCAACCATGTTCCCATTTCTCTCTATCGGCATAAGAAGAAAACGCGTTCTGAAAATGCATTCATTCCCCTTATAACTCTGTGCACGAAAGTCATAGGCATGAGTATGAAGCCTCATTCTGCATCCTTTTTGAATCCTCTCACATTGCAGGAAGAAATTTGGTGCAAGGATTTTTCCTGTAGAATGCACCCATGTTCCCATTTCTGCCTTTTGTCCTAAGAAGAAAACGCTTTCGGAATATACATTCATTCCCCTTATAACTCAGAGCACGAAAGTCATAGGCATGAGTATGATGCCTCATTCTGCATCATTTTGGAATCCTCTCATGTTGCAGGGAGAAATTTGGTGGTAGTTTTTTTCTGTAGAATGAACCAATGTTAACATTACTCTCTGTTCTCACAAGAAGAAAACACATTCAGAAAATGCTTTCATTCCCCATATAACTCAGAAGAACCAGATGGTTGGCATGAGTATGATGCCTCATTCCGCATCATTTTGGAATCCTCTCACGTTGCAGAAAGAAATTTGGTGCTAGGATTTTTCTATAGAATGCAACCATGTTCCAATTTCTCTCTATTAGCACAATAAGAAAACGCATTCTGAAAATGCATTCATTCCCCTTATAACTCTGAAAAAGTAGGTGGTAGGCCTGAGAATGATGCCTCATTCTGCATCATTTTGGAATCCTCTCACGTTGCAGGGAGAAATTTGGTGGTAGTTTTTTTCTGTAGAATGAACCAATGTTCCCCTTTACTCTCTGTTCTCACAAGAAGAAAACACATTCAGAAAATGCTTTATTCCCCATATAACTCTGAATAAGCAGGTGGTAGGCATGAGTATGATGCCTCATTCCGCATCATTTTGGAATCCTCTCATGTTGCAGAAAGTAATTTGGTGCTAGGATTTTTCTATAGAGTGCAACCATGTTCCCATTTCTCTCTATTGGCATAAGAAGAAAACGCATTCTGATAATGCATTCATTCCCCTTATAACTCTGTGCACGAAAGTCATAGGCATGAGTATAAAGCCTCATTCTGCATCCTTTTTGAATCCTCTCACGTTGCAGAAAGAAATTTGGTGCAAGGATTTTTCCTGTAGAATGCACCCATGTTCCCATTTCTGTCTTTTGTCCTAAGAAGAAAATGCTTTCGGAATCTACATTCATTCCCTTTATAACTCCGTGCACGAAAGTCATAGGCATGAGTATGATGCCTCATTCCGCATCCTTTTGGAATCCTCTCACGTTGCAGGGAGAAATTTGGTGCTAGGATTTTTCTATAGAATTCACCCACGTTCCCATTTCTCTCTATTGGCATAAGAAGAAAACGCGTTCTTGAAATGCATGCATTCAACTTATAACTCTGAGCACGAACGTCATAGGCATGAGAATTTTGCATCATTCGGCATCATTTTGGAATCCTCTCACGTTGCAGAAAGAAATTTGGTGCTCGGTTTCTTCTTTAGAATGCACCTATATTTGTCGATAGATGTCGCTGTTTCCATGCTGACTGACGAAGTTGAGGCAAATGGACTTACGGTCTCCAACATGAAGTGTAAATGTAAGCCGTTTAATACAGAAATCAGAAGGCTTTTTGTACTGTTACAGGATTACATGTCGATTTCTAATTGGTCCATGCTACACATTTTTGTGGTTTAAAGCATAATCATTAGTAGATAGAAAAGGTATTTTATAAGCACTACGTGTGCTCATATATCAAACCCTACATTTCCAGATGTGCAGATCCTTTATTCTAAGGTATATTCATGACTGATTTATTACTTTGTTTTACTTCGCACAGCTGCCGACAAGGACACAACACCCTCAGGCTAACCTTGCTTTTTTTCATAGAAAGCACAAAGAGGACACAGAGTCCTTGGGCTGATCGATGTTTTACCCGCTGTGCTCAAGTCACTTACATATTGATTGCAAAGCAACAGCTCCCACAAAAGCACCCACACATGTTCCCATTGCTCTCTATCGGCGCAAGAAGAAAACGCGTTCAGAAAATGCATTCATTCAACTTAAACCTCTGAGCAGGAAAGTCATAGGCATGAGTATGATGCCTCATTCTGCATCTTTTTGGAATCCTCTCACGCGGCAGAAAGAAATTTGGTGCTAGATTTTTTTCTGTAGAAAGCACACATGTCCCCATTTCTCTCTACTGGCATAAGAAGAAAACACATTCAGAAAATGCATTCATTCCCCTTATAACTCTGAAGAAGTAGATGGTTGGCATGAGTATGATGCCTCATTCTGCATCATTTTGGAATCCTCTCACGTTGCAGAAAGAAATTTGGTGTTAGGTTTTTTTCTGTAGAATGCACCCATGTCCCCATTTCTCTCTATTGGCATAAGAAGAAAACATATTCCGAAAATGCATTCATTCCTTTAATAACTCTGAAGAAGCAGATGGTTGGCATGAGTATGATGCCTCAATCCACATCATTTTGGAATCCTCTCACGTTGCAGAAAGTAATTTGGTGCAAGGATTTTTCTATAGAATGCAACCATGTTCCCATTTCTCTCTATTGGCATAAGAAGAAAACGCGTTCTGAAAATGTATTCATTCCCCTTATAACTCTGTGCACGAAAGTCATAGGCATGAGTATGAAGCCTCATTCTGCATCCTTTTGGAATCCTCTCACGTTGCAGAAAGAAATTTGAAGCAAGGATTTTTCCTGTAGAATGCACCCATGTTCCCATTTCTGTCTTTTGTCCTGAGAAGAAAACGCTTTCGGAATATACATTCATTCCCCTTATAACTCCGTGCACGAAAGTCATAGGCATGAGTATGATGCCTCATTCTGCATCATTTTGGAATCCTCTCATGTTGCAGGGAGAAATTTGGTGGTAGTTTTTTTCTGTAGAATGAACCAATATTAACATTACTCTCTGTTCTCACAAGAAGAAAACACATTCAGAAAATGCTTTCATTCCCCATATAACTCAGAAGAAGCAGATGGTTGGCATGAGTATGATGCCTCATTCCACATCATTTTGGAATCCTCTCACGTTGCAGAAAGAAATTTGGTGCTAGGATTTTTCTATAGAATGCAACCATGTTCCAATTTCTCTCTATTGGCACAATGAGAAAACGCATTCTGAAAATGCATTCATTCCCCTTATAACTCTGTGCACGAAAGTCATAGGCATGAGTATGAAGCCTCATTCTGCATCATTTTGGAATCCTCTCACGTTGGAGAAAGAAATTTGATGCTAGGTCGTTTCCTTAAGTGCACCTATGTTCCTAATGTTCACTATTGGCACAATAAGAAAACGCATTCTGAAAATGCATTCATTCCCCTTATAACTCTGAAAAAGTAGGTGGTAGGCCTGAGCATGATGCCTCATTCTGCATCATTTTGGAATCCTCTCACGTTGCAGAGAGAAATTTGGTGGTAGTTTTTTTCTGTAGAATGAACCAATGTTCCCCTTTACTCTCTGTTCTCACAAGAAGAAAACACATTCAGAAAATGCTTTATTCCCCTTATAACTCTGAATAAGCAGGTGGTAGGCATGAGCATGATGCCTCATTCCGCTCCATTTGGAATCCTCTCACGTTGCAGAAAGAAATTTGGTGCTAGGATTTTTCCTGTAGAATGCATCCATGGTCCCATTTCTCTGTATTGGCCCAATAGGAAAACGCGTTCAGAAGATGCATTCATTCACCTTATAACTCAGAGCACAAAAGTCATAGGCATGAGTATGATGCCTCATTCTGCATCATTTCGGAATCCTCTCACGTTGCAGAAAGAAATTTGGTGGTAGGCTTTTTCTTTAGACTTCACCCACGTTCCCATTTCTCTCTATTGGCATAAGAAGAAAACGCGTTCTTGAAATGCATTCATTCAACTTATAACTCTGAGCACGAAAGTCATAGGCATGAGTATGATGCCTCATTCTACATCCTTTTTGAATTCTCTCACGTTGCAGAAAGAAATTTGGTGCTAGTTCGTTTCCTTGAAATGCACCCATGTTCCCTATTCTCACTATTTGGTCAGGTAGAGAACACATCCAGAAAATGCATTCATTCCCATTATAACTCTGAAGAAGTAGGTGGTAGGCCTGAGAATGATGCCTCATTCTGCATCATTCTGCAATCCTCTCACGTTGCAGAAAGAAAATTGTTGCTAGGATTTTTCCTGTAGAATGTACCCATGTTCCCATTTCTCTGAATCGGCACTGTAAGAAAACGCGTTCAGAAAATGCATTCATTCCCCTTATATCTCTTAAGAAGTAGGTGGTACGCCTGAGAATGATGCCTCATTCTGCATCATTTTGGAATCCTCTCACGTTGCAGGGAGGAATTTGGTGGTAGTTTTTTTCGGTAGAATGCACCGATGTTCCCATTACTCTCTGTTCTCACAAGAAGAAAACACATTCAGAAAATGCAATAATTCCCCTTATATCTCTGAAGAAGTAGGTAATAGGCATGAGTATGATGCCTCATTCTGCATCATTTTTGAATCCTCTCACGTTGCAGAAAGAAATTTGGTGCAAGGATTTTTCCTGTAGAATTCACCCATGTTCCCATTTCTGTCTTTTGTCCTGAGTAGAAAACGCTTTCGGAATGTACGTTCATTCCCCTTATAACTCTGTGCACGAAAGTCATAGGCATGAGTATGATGCCTCATTCTACATCCTTTTTGAATCCTCTCACATTGCAGAAAGAAATTTGGTGCTAGTTCGTTTCCTTGAAATGCACCCATGTTCCCTATTCTCACTATTTGGTCAGGGAGAGAACACATCCAGAAAATGCATTCATTCCATTATAACTCTGAAGAAGTAGGTGGTAGGCCTGAGAATGATGCCTCATTCTGCATCATATTGGAATCCTCTCACGTTGCAGAAAGAAATTTGGTGCTAGGATTTTTCCTGTAGAATGTAACCATGTTCCCATTTCTCTCAATTGGCACTATAAGAAAATGCGTTCAGAAAATGCATTCATTCCCCTTATATCTCTGAGCAACAAAGTCATAGGCATGAGAGTTATGCATCATTCTGCATCATACTGGAATCCTCTCACGTTGCAGAAAGAAATGTGGTACTAGGTTTTTTCTTTAGAATTCACCCACGTTCCCATCTCTCTCTATTGACATAAGAAAATGTGTTCTGAAACTGCATTCATTCCTCTAATAACTCTCAGCACAAAAGTCATAGCCATGAGAATTATGCATCATTCAGCGTCATTTTGGAATCCTCTCACGTTGCAGAAAGAAATTTCATGCTAGTTCGTTTCTTTGAAATGTACCCATGGTGCCTATTCCCTCTATTAGCTCAGGGAGAAAATGCATTCAGAAAATGCATTCATTCCCCTTATAACTCTGAAGAAGCAGATGGTTGGCATGAGTATGATGCCTCATTCCACATCATTTTGGAATCTTCTCACGTTGCAGAAAGTTATTTGGTGCTAGGATTTTTCTATAGAATGCAACCATGTTCCCATTTCTCTCTATTGGCATAAGAAGAAAACGCATTCTGAAAATGCATTCATTCCCCTTATAACTCTGAAGAAGCAGATGGTTGGCATGAGTATGATGCCTCATTCCGCATCATTTTGGAATCCTCTCACGTTGCAGAAAGTAATTTGGTGCTAGGATTTTTCTATAGAGTGCAACCATGTTCCCATTTCTCTCTATCGGCATAAGAAGAAAACGCGTTCTGAAAATGCATTCATTCCCCTTATAACTCTGTGCACGAAAGTCATAGGCATGAGTATGAAGCCTCATTCTGCATCCTTTTTGAATCCTCTCACATTGCAGGAAGAAATTTGGTGCAAGGATTTTTCCTGTAGAATGCACCCATGTTCCCATTTCTGCCTTTTGTCCTAAGAAGAAAACGCTTTCGGAATATACATTCATTCCCCTTATAACTCAGAGCACGAAAGTCATAGGCATGAGTATGATGCCTCATTCTGCATCATTTTGGAATCCTCTCATGTTGCAGGGAGAAATTTGGTGGTAGTTTTTTTCTGTAGAATGAACCAATGTTAACATTACTCTCTGTTCTCACAAGAAGAAAACACATTCAGAAAATGCTTTCATTCCCCATATAACTCAGAAGAACCAGATGGTTGGCATGAGTATGATGCCTCATTCCGCATCATTTTGGAATCCTCTCACGTTGCAGAAAGAAATTTGGTGCTAGGATTTTTCTATAGAATGCAACCATGTTCCAATTTCTCTCTATTAGCACAATAAGAAAACGCATTCTGAAAATGCATTCATTCCCCTTATAACTCTGAAAAAGTAGGTGGTAGGCCTGAGAATGATGCCTCATTCTGCATCATTTTGGAATCCTCTCACGTTGCAGGGAGAAATTTGGTGGTAGTTTTTTTCTGTAGAATGAACCAATGTTCCCCTTTACTCTCTGTTCTCACAAGAAGAAAACACATTCAGAAAATGCTTTATTCCCCATATAACTCTGAATAAGCAGGTGGTAGGCATGAGTATGATGCCTCATTCCGCATCATTTTGGAATCCTCTCATGTTGCAGAAAGTAATTTGGTGCTAGGATTTTTCTATAGAGTGCAACCATGTTCCCATTTCTCTCTATTGGCATAAGAAGAAAACGCATTCTGATAATGCATTCATTCCCCTTATAACTCTGTGCACGAAAGTCATAGGCATGAGTATAAAGCCTCATTCTGCATCCTTTTTGAATCCTCTCACGTTGCAGAAAGAAATTTGGTGCAAGGATTTTTCCTGTAGAATGCACCCATGTTCCCATTTCTGTCTTTTGTCCTAAGAAGAAAATGCTTTCGGAATCTACATTCATTCCCTTTATAACTCCGTGCACGAAAGTCATAGGCATGAGTATGATGCCTCATTCTGCATCCTTTTGGAATCCTCTCACGTTGCAGGGAGAAATTTGGTGCTAGGATTTTTCTATAGAATTCACCCACGTTCCCATTTCTCTCTATTGGCATAAGAAGAAAACGCGTTCTTGAAATGCATGCATTCAACTTATAACTCTGAGCACGAACGTCATAGGCATGAGAATTTTGCATCATTCGGCATCATTTTGGAATCCTCTCACGTTGCAGAAAGAAATTTGGTGCTCGGTTTCTTCTTTAGAATGCACCTATATTTGTCGCTAGATGTCGCTGTTTCCATGCTGACTGACGAAGTTGAGGCAAATGGACTTACGGTCTCAAACATGAAGTGTAAATGTAAGCCGTTTAATACAGAAATCAGAAGGCTTTTTGTACTGTTACAGGATTACATGTCGATTTCTAATTGGTCCATGCTACACATTTTTGTGGTTTAAAGCATAATCATTAGTAGATAGAAAAGGTATTTTATAAGCACTACGTGTGCTCATATATCAAACCCTACATTTCCAGATGTGCAGATCCTTTATTCTAAGGTATATTCATGACTGATTTATTACTTTGTTTTACTTCGCACAGCTGCCGACAAGGACACAACACCCTCAGGCTAACCTTGCTTTTTTTCATAGAAAGCACAAAGAGGACACAGAGTCCTTGGGCTGATCGATGTTTTACCCGCTGTGCTCAAGTCACTTACATATTGATTGCAAAGCAACAGCTCCCACAAAAGCACCCACACATGTTCCCATTGCTCTCTATCGGCGCAAGAAGAAAACGCGTTCAGAAAATGCATTCATTCAACTTAAACCTCTGAGCAGGAAAGTCATAGGCATGAGTATGATGCCTCATTCTGCATCTTTTTGGAATCCTCTCACGCGGCAGAAAGAAATTTGGTGCTAGATTTTTTTCTGTAGAAAGCACACATGTCCCCATTTCTCTCTACTGGCATAAGAAGAAAACACATTCAGAAAATGCATTCATTCCCATTATAACTCTGAAGAAGTAGATGGTTGGCATGAGTATGATGCCTCATTCTGCATCATTTTGGAATCCTCTCACGTTGCAGAAAGAAATTTGGTGTTAGGTTTTTTTCTGTAGAATGCACCCATGTCCCCATTTCTCTCTATTGGCATAAGAAGAAAACATATTCCGAAAATGCATTCATTCCTTTAATAACTCTGAAGAAGCAGATGGTTGGCATGAGTATGATGCCTCAATCCACATCATTTTGGAATCCTCTCACGTTGCAGAAAGTAATTTGGTGCAAGGATTTTTCTATAGAATGCAACCATGTTCCCATTTCTCTCTATTGGCATAAGAAGAAAACGCGTTCTGAAAATGTATTCATTCCCCTTATAACTCTGTGCACGAAAGTCATAGGCATGAGTATGAAGCCTCATTCTGCATCCTTTTGGAATCCTCTCACGTTGCAGAAAGAAATTTGAAGCAAGGATTTTTCCTGTAGAATGCACCCATGTTCCCATTTCTGTCTTTTGTCCTGAGAAGAAAACGCTTTCGGAATATACATTCATTCCCCTTATAACTCCGTGCACGAAAGTCATAGGCATGAGTATGATGCCTCATTCCGCATCATTTTGGAATCCTCTCATGTTGCAGGGAGAAATTTGGTGGTAGTTTTTTTCTGTAGAATGAACCAATATTAACATTACTCTCTGTTCTCACAAGAAGAAAACACATTCAGAAAATGCTTTCATTCCCCATATAACTCAGAAGAAGCAGATGGTTGGCATGAGTATGATGCCTCATTCCACATCATTTTGGAATCCTCTCACGTTGCAGAAAGAAATTTGGTGCTAGGATTTTTCTATAGAATGCAACCATGTTCCAATTTCTCTCTATTGGCACAATGAGAAAACGCATTCTGAAAATGCATTCATTCCCCTTATAACTCTGTGCACGAAAGTCATAGGCATGAGTATGAAGCCTCATTCTGCATCATTTTGGAATCCTCTCACGTTGGAGAAAGAAATTTGATGCTAGGTCGTTTCCTTAAGTGCACCTATGTTCCTAATGTTCACTTTTGGCACAATAAGAAAACGCATTCTGAAAATGCATTCATTCCCCTTATAACTCTGAAAAAGTAGGTGGTAGGCCTGAGCATGATGCCTCATTCTGCATCATTTTGGAATCCTCTCACGTTGCAGAGAGAAATTTGGTGGTAGTTTTTTTCTGTAGAATGAACCAATGTTCCCCTTTACTCTCTGTTCTCACAAGAAGAAAACACATTCAGAAAATGCTTTATTCCCCTTATAACTCTGAATAAGCAGGTGGTAGGCATGAGCATGATGCCTCATTCCGCTCCATTTGGAATCCTCTCACGTTGCAGAAAGAAATTTGGTGCTAGGATTTTTCCTGTAGAATGCATCCATGGTCCCATTTCTCTGTATTGGCCCAATAGGAAAACGCGTTCAGAAGATGCATTCATTCACCTTATAACTCAGAGCACAAAAGTCATAGGCATGAGAATTATGCATCATTCCGCATCATTTTGGAATCCTCTCACGTTGCAGAAAGAAATGTGGTACTAGGCTTTTTCTTTAGACTTCACCCACGTTCCCATCTCTCTCTATTGGCACTATAAGAAAACGCGTTCTGAAAATGCATTCATTCCTCTAATAACTCTCAGCACGAAAGTCATAGCCATGAGAATTATGCATCATTCAGCGTCATTTTGGAATCCTCTCACGTTGCAGAAAGAAATTTCGTGCTAGTTCGTTTCTTTGAAATGTACCCATAGTCCCTATTCCCTCTATTGGCTC
Organism: Pogoniulus pusillus; assembly: GCF_015220805.1. Classification (NCBI taxonomy): domain Eukaryota; kingdom Metazoa; phylum Chordata; class Aves; order Piciformes; family Lybiidae; genus Pogoniulus; species Pogoniulus pusillus. Next base: position 19,154,768 of record NC_087268.1, on the reverse strand, counting down.
AGGGGGAAAATGCATTCAGAAAATGCATTCATTCCCCTTATGTCTCTGAAGAAGTAGGTGGTAGGCCTCAGAATGATGCCTCATTCTGCATCATCTTGGAATCCTCTCACCTTGCAGGGGGAAATTTGGTGGTAGTTTTTTTCTGTACAATGCACCCATGTTCCCATTACTCTCTGTTCTCACAAGAAGAAAACACATTCAGAAAATGCAATCATTCCCCTTATATCTCTGTATAAGTAGGTAATAGGCATGAGTATGATGCCTCATTCTGCATCATTTCGGAATCCTCTCACGTTGCAGAAAGAAATTTGGTGGTAGGCTTTTTCTTTAGAATTCACCCACGTTCCCATTTCTCTCTATTGGCATAAGAAGAAAACGCGTTCTTGAAATGCATTCATTCAACTTATAACTCTGAGCACGAAAGTCATAGGCATGAGTATGATGCCTCATTCTACATCCTTTTTGAATTCTCTCACGTTGCAGAAAGAAATTTGGTGCTAGTTCGTTTCCTTGAAATGCACCCATGTTCCCTATTCTCACTATTTGGTCAGGTAGAGAACACATCCAGAAAATGCATTCATTCCCATTATAACTCTGAAGAAGTAGGTGGTAGGCCTGAGAATGATGCCTCATTCTGCATCATTTTGGAATCCTCTCACGTTGCAGAAAGAAAATTGTTGCTAGGATTTTTCTTGTAGAATGTACCCATGTTCCCATTTCTCTGAATCGGCACTGTAAGAAAACACGTTCAGAAAATGCATTCATTCCCCTTATATCTCTTAAGAAGTAGGTGGTACGCCTGAGAATGATGCCTCATTCTGCATCATTTTGGAATCCTCTCCCGTTGCAGGGAGGAATTTGGTGGTAGTTTTTTTCGGTAGAATGCACCGATGTTCCCATTACTCTCTGTTCTCACAAGAAGAAAACACATTCAGAAAATGCAATAATTCCCCTTATATCTCTGAAGAAGTAGGTAATAGGCATGAGTATGATGCCTCATTCTGCATCATTTTGGAATCCTCTCACGTTGCAGAAAGACATTTGGTGCTAGGATTTTTCTATAGAGTGCAACCATGTTCCCATTTCTCTCTATTGGCATAAGAAGAAAACGCATTCTGAAAATGCATTCATTCCCCTTACAACTCTGTGCACGAAAGTCATAGGCATGAGTATGAAGCCTCATTCTGCATCATTTTTGAATCCTCTCGTGTTGCAGAAAGAAATTTGGTGCAAGGATTTTTCCTGTAGAATGCACCCATGTTCCCATTTCTGTCTTTTGTCCTGAGAAGAAAACGCTTTCGGAATATACATTCATTCCCCTTATAACTCCGTGCGCGAAAGTCATAGGCATAAGTATGATGCCTCATTCCGCATCATTTTGGAATCCTCTCATGTTACAGGGAGAAATTTGGCGGGAGTTTTTTTCTGTAGAATGAGCCAATGTTAACATTACTCTCTGTTCTCACAAGAAGAAAACACATTCAGAAAATGCTTTCATTCCCCATATAACTCCGAAGAAGCAGATGGTTGGCATGAGTATGATGCCTCATTCCGCATCATTTTGGAATCCTCTCACGTTGCAGAAAGAAATTTGGTGCTAGGATTTTTCTATAGAATTCACCCACGTTCCCATTTCTCTCTATTGGCATAAGAAGAAAACGCGTTCTTGAAATGCATGCATTCAACTTATAACTCTGAGCACGAACGTCATAGGCATGAGAATTTTGCATCATTCGGCATCATTTTGGAATCCTCTCACGTTGCAGAAAGAAATTTGGTGCTCGGTTTCTTCTTTAGAATGCACCCGTATTTGTCGCTAGATGTCGCTGTTTCCATGCTGACTGACGAAGTTGAGGCAAATGGACTTACGGACTCCAACATGAAGTGTAAATGTAAGCCGTTTAATACAGAAATCAGAAGGCTTTTTGTACTGTTACAGGATTACATGTCGATTTCTAATTGGTCCATGCTACACATTTTTGTGGTTTAAAGCATAATCATTAGTAGATAGAAAAGGTATTTTATAAGCACTACGTGTGCTCATATATCAAACCCTACATTTCCAGATGTGCAGATCCTTTATTCTAAGGTATATTCATGAGTGATTTATTACTTTGTTTTACTTCGCACAGCTGCCGACAAGGACACAACACCCTCAGGCTAACCTTGCTTTTTTTCATAGAAAGCACAAAGAGGACACAGAGTCCTTGGGCTGATCGATGTTTTACCCGCTGTGCTCAAGTCACTTACATATTGATTGCAAAGCAACAGCTCCCACAAAAGCACCCACACATGTTCCCATTGCTCTCTATCGGCGCAAGAAGAAAACGCGTTCAGAAAATGCATTCATTCAACTTAAACCTCTGAGCAGGAAAGTCATAGGCATGAGTATGATGCCTCATTCTGCATCTTTTTGGAATCCTCTCACGCGGCAGAAAGAAATTTGGTGCTAGATTTTTTTCTGTAGAAAGCACACATGTCCCCATTTCTCTCTACTGGCATAAGAAGAAAACACATTCAGAAAATGCATTCATTCCCCTTATAACTCTGAAGAAGTAGATGGTTGGCATGAGTATGATGCCTCATTCTGCATCATTTTGGAATCCTCTCACGTTGCAGAAAGAAATTTGGTGTTAGGTTTTTTTCTGTAGAATGCACCCATGTCCCCATTTCTCTCTATTGGCATAAGAAGAAAACACATTCCGAAAATGCATTCATTCCTTTAATAACTCTGAAGAAGCAGATGGTTGGCATGAGTATGATGCCTCAATCCACATCATTTTGGAATCCTCTCACGTTGGAGAAAGAAATTTGATGCTAGGTCGTTTCCTTAAGTGCACCTATGTTCCTAATGTTCACTATTGGCACAATAAGAAAACGCATTCTGGAAATGCATTCATTCCCCTTATAACTCTGAAAAAGTAGGTGGTAGGCCTGAGCATGATGCCTCATTCTGCATCATTTTGGAATCCTCTCACGTTGCAGAGAGAAATTTGGTGGTAGTTTTTTTCTGTAGAATGAACCAATGTTCCCCTTTACTCTCTGTTCTCACAAGAAGAAAACACATTCAGAAAATGCTTTATTCCCCACATAACTCTGAATAAGCAGGTGGTAGGCATGAGTATGATGCCTCATTCCGCATCATTTTGGAATCCTCTCACGTTGCAGAAAGAAATTTGGTGCTAGGATTTTTCCTGTAGAATGTACCCATGGTCCCATTTCTCTCTATTGGCATAAGAAGAAAACGCGTTCGGTAAATGCATTCATTCCCCTTATAACTCTGTGCACAAAAGTCATAGGCATGAGAATAATGCATCATTCTGCATCATTTTGGAGTCCTCTCACGTTGCAGTAAGATATATGGTGCTGGTTCTTTTCCTTGAAATGCACCCATGTTCCTGTTTCTCTGTATTGGCACAATAGGAAAACGCGTTCAGAAGATGCATTCATTCCCCTTATAACTCAGAGCACGAAAGTCATAGGCATGAGTATGATGCCTCATTCTGCATCATTTTGGAATCCTCTCTCGTTGCAGAAAGACATGTGGTACCACGCTTTTTCTTTAGAATTCACCCACGTTCCCATCTCTCTCTATTGGCACTATAAGAAAATGCGTTCAGAAAATGCATTCATTCCTCTAATAACTCTCAGCACGAAAGTCATAGCCATGAGAATTATGGATCATTCAGCGTCATTTTGGAATCCTCTCACGTTGCAGAAAGAAATTTCGTGCTAGTTCGTTTCTTTGAAATGTACCCATGGTCCCTATTCTCACTATTTGGTCAGGGAGAGAACACATCCAGAAAATGCATTCATTCCCATTATAACTCTGAAGAAGTAGGTGGTAGGCCTGAGAATGATGCCTCATTCTGCTTCATTTTGGAATCCTCTCATGTTGTAGAAAGACATTTGGTGGTAGGCTTTTTCTTCATAATTCACCCACGTTCCCATTTCTCTCTATTGGCATAAGAAGAAAACGCATTCTGAAAATGCATTCTTTCCCCTTATAACTCTGTGCACGAAAGTCATAGGCATGAGTATGAAGCCTCATTCTGCATCCTTTTTGAATCCTCTCACGTTGTAGAAAGAAATTTGGTGCAAGGATTTTTCCTGTAGAATGCACCCATGTTCCCATTTCTGTCTTTTGTCCTGAGAAGAAAACGCTTTCGGAATATACATTCATTCCCCTTATAACTCCGTGCACGAAAGTCATAGGCATGAGTATGATGCCTCATTCTGCATCATTTTGGAATCCTCGCATGTTACAGGGAGAAATTGGGTAGTAGTTTTTTTCTGTAGAATGAACCAATGTTAACATTACTCTGTTCTCACAAGAAGAAAACACATTCAGAAAATGCTTTCATTCCCCATATAACTCCGAAGAAGCAGATGGTTGGCATGAGTATGATGCCTCATTCCGCATCATTTTGGAATCCTCTCACGTTGCAGAAAGAAATTTGGTGCTAGGATTTTTCTATAGAATTCACCCACGTTCCCATTTCTCTCTATTGGCATAAGAAGAAAACGCGTTCTTGAAATGCATGCATTCAACTTATAACTCTGAGCACGAACGTCATAGGCATGAGAATTTTGCATCATTCGGCATCATTTTGGAATCCTCTCACGTTGTAGAAAGAAATTTGGTGGTCGGTTTCTTCTTTAGAATGCACCCATATTTGTCGCTAGATGTCGCTGTTTCCATGCTGACTGACGAAGTTGAGGCAAATGGACTTACGGTCTCCAACATGAAGTGTAAATGTAAGCCGTTTAATACAGAAATCAGAAGGCTTTTTGTACTGTTACAGGATTACATGTCGATTTCTAATTGGTCCATGCTACACATTTTTGTGGTTTAAAGCATAATCATTAGTAGATAGAAAAGGTATTTTATAAGCACTACGTGTGCTCATATATCAAACCCTACATTTCCAGATGTGCAGATCCTTTATTCTAAGGTATATTCATGACTGATTTATTACTTTGTTTTACTTCGCACAGCTGCCGACAAGGACACAACACCCTCAGGCTAACCTTGCTTTTTTTCATAGAAAGCACAAAGAGGACACAGAGTCCTTGGGCTGATCGATGTTTTACCCGCTGTGCTCAAGTCACTTACATATTGATTGCAAAGCAACAGCTCCCACAAAAGCACCCACACATGTTCCCATTGCTCTCTATCGGCGCAAGAAGAAAACACGTTCAGAAAATGCATTCATTCAACTTACACCTCTGAGCAGGAAAGTCATAGGCATGAGTATGATGCCTCATTCTGCATCTTTTTGGAATCCTCTCACGCGGCAGAAAGAAATTTGGTGCTAGATTTTTTTTCTGTAGAAAGCACACATGTCCCCATTTCTCTCTACTGGCATAAGAAGAAAACACATTCAGAAAATGCATTCATTCCCATTATAACTCTGAAGAAGTAGATGGTTGGCATGAGTATGATGCCTCATTCTGCATCATTTTGGAATCCTCTCACGTTGCAGAAAGAAATTTGGTGTTAGGTTTTTTTCTGTAGAATGCACCCATGTCCCCATTTCTCACTATTGGCATAAGAAGAAAACATATTCCGAAAATGCATTCATTACTTTAATAACTCTGAAGAAGCAGATGGTTAGCATGAGTATGATGCCTCAATCCACATCATTTTGGAATCCTCTCACGTTGCAGAAAGTAATTTGGTGCAAGGATTTTTCTATAGAATGCAACCATGTTCCCATTTCTCTCTATTGGCATAAGAAGAAAACGCGTTCTGAAAATGCATTCATTCCCCTTATAACTCTGTGCATGAAAGTCATAGGCATGAGTATGAAGCCTCATTCTGCATCCTTTTGGAATCCTCTCACGTTGCAGAAAGAAATTTGGTGCAAGGATTTTTCCTGTAGAATGCACCCATGTTCCCATTTCTGCCTTTTGTCCTGAGAAGAAAACGCTTTCGGAATATACATTCATTCCCCTTATAACTCCGTGCACGAAAGTCATAGGCATAAGTATGATGCCTCATTCCGCATCATTTTGGAATCCTCTCATGTTGCAGGGAGAAATTTGGTGGTAGTTTTTTTCTGTAGAATGAACCAATGTTAACATTACTCTCTGTTCTCACAAGAAGAAAACACATTCAGAAAATGCTTTCATTCCCCATATAACTCAGAAGAAGCAGATGGTTGGCATGAGCATGATGCCTCATTCCGCATCATTTTGGAATCCTCTCACGTTGCAGAAAGAAATTTGGTGCTAGGATTTTTCTATAGAATGCAACCATGTTCCAATTTCTCTCTATTGGCACAATAAGAAAACGCATTCTGAAAATGCATTCATTCCCCTTATAACTCTGTGCACGAAAGTCATAGGCATGAGTATGAAGCCTCATTCTGCATCATTTTGGAATCCTCTCACGTTGGAGAAAGAAATTTGATGCTAGGTCTTTTCCTTAAGTGCACCTATGTTCCTAATGTTCACTATTGGCACAATAAGAAAACGCATTCTGAAAATGCATTCATTCCCCTTATAACTCTGAAAAAGTAGGTGGTAGGCCTGAGAATGATGCCTCATTCTGCATCATTTTGGAATCCTCTCACGTTGCAGGGAGAAATTTGGTGGTAGTTTTTTTCTGTAGAATGAACCAATGTTCCCCTTTACTCTCTGTTCTCACAAGAAGAAAACACATTCAGAAAATGCTTTATTCCCCTTATAACTCTGAATAAGCAGGTGGTAGGCATGAGTATGATGCCTCATTCCACATCATTTTGGAATCCTCTCACGTTGCAGAAAGAAATTTGGTGCTAGGATTTTTCCTGTAGAATGTACCCATGGTCCCATTTCTCTCTATTGGCACTATAAGAAAACGCGTTCTGAAAATGCATTCATTCCTCTAATAACTCTCAGCACGAAAGTCATAGCCATGAGAATTATACATCATTCAGCGTCATTTTGGAATCCTCTCACGTTGGAAAAAGAAATTTCGTGCTAGTTCGTTTCTTTGAAATGTACCCATGGTCCCTATTCCCTCTATTGGCTCAGGGGGAAAATGCATTCAGAAAATGCATTCATTCCCCTTATGTCTCTGAAGAAGTAGGTGGTAGGCCTCAGAATGATGCCTCATTCTGCATCATCTTGGAATCCTCTCACCTTGCAGGGGGAAATTTGGTGGTAGTTTTTTTCTGTAGAATGCACACATGTTCCCATTACTCTCTGTTCTCACAAGAAGAAAACACATTCAGAAAATGCAATCATTCCCCTTATATCTCTGAATAAGTAGGTAATAGGCATGAGTATGATGCCTCATTCTGCATCATTTTGGAATCCTCTCACGTTGCAGAAAGAAATTTGGTGCTAGGATTTTTCTATAGAATTCACCCACGTTCCCATTTCTCTCTATTGGCATAAGAAGAAAACGCGTTCTTGAAATGCATGCATTCAACTTATAACTCTGAGCACGAACGTCATAGGCATGAGAATTTTGCATCATTCGGCATCATTTTGGAATCCTCTCACGTTGTAGAAAGAAATTTGGTGGTCGGTTTCTTCTTTAGAATGCACCCATATTTGTCGCTAGATGTCGCTGTTTCCATGCTGACTGACGAAGTTGAGGCAAATGGACTTACGGTCTCCAACATGAAGTGTAAATGTAAGCCGTTTAATACAGAAATCAGAAGGCTTTTTGTACTGTTACAGGATTACATGTCGATTTCTAATTGGTCCATGCTACACATTTTTGTGGTTTAAAGCATAATCATTAGTAGATAGAAAAGGTATTTTATAAGCACTACGTGTGCTCATATATCAAACCCTACATTTCCAGATGTGCAGATCCTTTATTCTAAGGTATATTCATGACTGATTTATTACTTTGTTTTACTTCGCACAGCTGCCGACAAGGACACAACACCCTCAGGCTAACCTTGCTTTTTTTCATAGAAAGCACAAAGAGGACACAGAGTCCTTGGGCTGATCGATGTTTTACCCGCTGTGCTCAAGTCACTTACATATTGATTGCAAAGCAACAGCTCCCACAAAAGCACCCACACATGTTCCCATTGCTCTCTATCGGCGCAAGAAGAAAACACGTTCAGAAAATGCATTCATTCAACTTACACCTCTGAGCAGGAAAGTCATAGGCATGAGTATGATGCCTCATTCTGCATCTTTTTGGAATCCTCTCACGCGGCAGAAAGAAATTTGGTGCTAGATTTTTTTTCTGTAGAAAGCACACATGTCCCCATTTCTCTCTACTGGCATAAGAAGAAAACACATTCAGAAAATGCATTCATTCCCATTATAACTCTGAAGAAGTAGATGGTTGGCATGAGTATGATGCCTCATTCTGCATCATTTTGGAATCCTCTCACGTTGCAGAAAGAAATTTGGTGTTAGGTTTTTTTCTGTAGAATGCACCCATGTCCCCATTTCTCACTATTGGCATAAGAAGAAAACATATTCCGAAAATGCATTCATTCCTTTAATAACTCTGAAGAAGCAGATGGTTAGCATGAGTATGATGCCTCAATCCACATCATTTTGGAATCCTCTCACGTTGCAGAAAGTAATTTGGTGCAAGGATTTTTCTATAGAATGCAACCATGTTCCCATTTCTCTCTATTGGCATAAGAAGAAAACGCGTTCTGAAAATGCATTCATTCCCCTTATAACTCTGTGCATGAAAGTCATAGGCATGAGTATGAAGCCTCATTCTGCATCCTTTTGGAATCCTCTCACGTTGCAGAAAGAAATTTGGTGCAAGGATTTTTCCTGTAGAATGCACCCATGTTCCCATTTCTGTCTTTTGTCCTGAGAAGAAAACGCTTTCGGAATATACATTCATTCCCCTTATAACTCCGTGCACGAAAGTCATAGGCATAAGTATGATGCCTCTTTCCGCATCATTTTGGAATCCTCTCATGTTGCAGGGAGAAATTTGGTGGTAGTTTTTTTCTGTAGAATGAACCAATGTTAACATTACTCTCTGTTCTCACAAGAAGAAAACACATTCAGAAAATGCTTTCATTCCCCATATAACTCAGAAGAAGCAGATGGTTGGCATGAGCATGATGCCTCATTCCGCATCATTTTGGAATCCTCTCACGTTGCAGAAAGAAATTTGGTGCTAGGATTTTTCTATAGAATGCAACCATGTTCCAATTTCTCTCTATTGGCACAATAAGAAAACGCATTCTGAAAATGCATTCATTCCCCTTATAACTCTGTGCACGAAAGTCATAGGCATGAGTATGAAGCCTCATTCTGCATCATTTTGGAATCCTCTCACGTTGGAGAAAGAAATTTGATGCTAGGTCTTTTCCTTAAGTGCACCTATGTTCCTAATGTTCACTATTGGCACAATAAGAAAACGCATTCTGAAAATGCATTCATTCCCCTTATAACTCTGAAAAAGTAGGTGGTAGGCCTGAGAATGATGCCTCATTCTGCATCATTTTGGAATCCTCTCACGTTGCAGGGAGAAATTTGGTGGTAGTTTTTTTCTGTAGAATGAACCAATGTTCCCCTTTACTCTCTGTTCTCACAAGAAGAAAACACATTCAGAAAATGCTTTATTCCCCTTATAACTCTGAATAAGCAGGTGGTAGGCATGAGTATGATGCCTCATTCCGCATCATTTTGGAATCCTCTCACGTTGCAGAAAGAAATTTGGTGCTAGGATTTTTCCTGTAGAATGTACCCATGGTCCCATTTCTCTCTATTGGCACTATAAGAAAACGCGTTCTGAAAATGCATTCATTCCTCTAATAACTCTCAGCACGAAAGTCATAGCCATGAGAATTATACATCATTCAGCGTCATTTTGGAATCCTCTCACGTTGGAAAAAGAAATTTCGTGCTAGTTCGTTTCTTTGAAATGTACCCATGGTCCCTATTCCCTCTATTGGCTCAGGGGGAAAATGCATTCAGAAAATGCATTCATTCCCCTTATGTCTCTGAAGAAGTAGGTGGTAGGCCTCAGAATGATGCCTCATTCTGCATCATCTTGGAATCCTCTCACCTTGCAGGGGGAAATTTGGTGGTAGTTTTTTTCTGTAGAATGCACACATGTTCCCATTACTCTCTGTTCTCACAAGAAGAAAACACATTCAGAAAATGCAATCATTCCCCTTATATCTCTGAATAAGTAGGTAATAGGCATGAGTATGATGCCTCATTCTGCATCATTTTGGAATCCTCTCACGTTGCAGAAAGAAATTTGGTGCTAGGATTTTTCTATAGAATTCACCCACGTTCCCATTTCTCTCTATTGGCATAAGAAGAAAACGCGTTCTTGAAATGCATGCATTCAACTTATAACTCTGAGCACGAACGTCATAGGCATGAGAATTTTGCATCATTCGGCATCATTTTGGAATCCTCTCACGTTGTAGAAAGAAATTTGGTGGTCGGTTTCTTCTTTAGAATGCACCCATATTTGTCGCTAGATGTCGCTGTTTCCATGCTGACTGACGAAGTTGAGGCAAATGGACTTACGGTCTCCAACATGAAGTGTAAATGTAAGCCGTTTAATACAGAAATCAGAAGGCTTTTTGTACTGTTACAGGATTACATGTCGATTTCTAATTGGTCCATGCTACACATTTTTGTGGTTTAAAGCATAATCATTAGTAGATAGAAAAGGTATTTTATAAGCACTACGTGTGCTCATATATCAAACCCTACATTTCCAGATGTGCAGATCCTTTATTCTAAGGTATATTCATGACTGATTTATTACTTTGTTTTACTTCGCACAGCTGCCGACAAGGACACAACACCCTCAGGCTAACCTTGCTTTTTTTCATAGAAAGCACAAAGAGGACACAGAGTCCTTGGGCTGATCGATGTTTTACCCGCTGTGCTCAAGTCACTTACATATTGATTGCAAAGCAACAGCTCCCACAAAAGCACCCACACATGTTCCCATTGCTCTCTATCGGCGCAAGAAGAAAACACGTTCAGAAAATGCATTCATTCAACTTACACCTCTGAGCAGGAAAGTCATAGGCATGAGTATGATGCCTCATTCTGCATCTTTTTGGAATCCTCTCACGCGGCAGAAAGAAATTTGGTGCTAGATTTTTTTTCTGTAGAAAGCACACATGTCCCCATTTCTCTCTACTGGCATAAGAAGAAAACACATTCAGAAAATGCATTCATTCCCATTATAACTCTGAAGAAGTAGATGGTTGGCATGAGTATGATGCCTCATTCTGCATCATTTTGGAATCCTCTCACGTTGCAGAAAGAAATTTGGTGTTAGGTTTTTTTCTGTAGAATGCACCCATGTCCCCATTTCTCACTATTGGCATAAGATGGTTGGCATGAGTATGATGCCTCAATCCACATCATTTTGGAATCCTCTCACGTTGCAGAAAGTAATTTGGTGCAAGGATTTTTCTATAGAATGCAACCATGTTCCCATTTCTCTCTATTGGCATAAGAAGAAAACGCGTTCTGAAAATGCATTCATTCCCCTTATAACTTGTGCACGAAAGTCATAGGCATGAGTATGAAGCCTCATTCTGCATCCTTTTGGAATCCTCTCACGTTGCAGAAAGAAATTTGGTGCAAGGATTTTTCCTGTAGAATGCACCCATGTTCCCATTTCTGTCTTTTGTCCTGAGAAGAAAACGCTTTCGGAATATACATTCATTCCCCTTATAATTCCGTGCACGAAAGTCATAGGCTTGAGTATGATGCCTCATTCCGCATCATTTTGGAATCCTCTCATGTTGCAGGGAGAAATTTGGTGGTAGCTTTTTTCTGTAGAATGAACCAATGTTAACATTACTCTCTGTTCTCAGAAGAAGAAAACACATTCAGAAAATGCTTTCATTCCCCATATAACTCAGAAGAAGCAGATGGTTGGCATGAGCATGATGCCTCAATCCACATCATTTTGGAATCCTCTCACGTTGCAGAAAGAAATTTGGTGCTAGGATTTTTCTATAGAATGCAACCATGTTCCAATTTCTCTCTATTGGCACAATAAGAAAACGCATTCTGAAAATGAATTCATTCCCCTTATAACTCTGTGCACGAAAGTCATAGGCATGAGTATGAAGCCTCATTCTGCATCATTTTGGAATCCTCTCACGTTGGAGAAAGAAATTTGATGCTAGGTCGTTTCCTTAAGTGCACCTATGTTCCTAATGTTCACTATTGGCACAATAAGAAAACGCATTCTGAAAATGCATTCATTCCCCTTAGAACTCTGAAAAAGTAGGTGGTAGGCCTGAGAATGATGCCTCATTCTGCATCATTTTGGAATCCTCTCACGTTGCAGGGAGAAATTTGGTGGTAGTTTTTTTCCGTAGAATGAACCAATGTTCCACTTTACTCTCTGTTCTCACAAGAAGAAAACACATTCAGAAAATGCTTTATTCCCCTTATAACTCTGAATAAGCAGGTGGTAGGCATGAGTATGATGCCTCATTCCGCATCATTTTGGAATCCTCTCACGTTGCAGAAAGAAATTTGGTGCTAGGATTTTTCCTGTAGAATGTACCCATGGTCCCATTTCTCTCTATTGGCACTATAAGAAAACGCGTTCTGAAAATGCATTCATTCCTCTAATAACTCTCAGCACGAAAGTCATAGCCATGAGAATTATACATCATTCAGCGTCATTTTGGAATCCTCTCACGTTGCAAAAAGAAATTTCGTGCTAGTTCGTTTCTTTGAAATGTACCCATGGTCCCTATTGCCTCTATTGGCTCAGGGGGAAAATGCATTCAGAAAATGCATTCATTCCCCTTATGTCTCTGAAGAAGTAGGTGGTAGGCCTCAGAATGATGCCTCATTCTGCATCATCTTGGAATCCACTCACCTTGCAGGGGGAAATTTGGTGGTAGTTTTTTTCTGTAGAATGCACCCATGTTCCCATTACTCTCTGTTCTCACAAGAAGAAAACACATTCAGAAAATGCAATCATTCCCCTTATATCTCTGAATAAGTAGGTAATAGGCATGAGTATGATGCCTCATTCTGCATCATTTTGGAATCCTCTCACGTTGCAGAAAGAAATTTGGTGGTAGGCTTTTTCTTTAGAATTCACCCACGTTCCCATTTCTCTCTATTGGCATAAGAAGAAAACGCGTTCTTGAAATGCATTCATTCAACTTATAACTCTGAGCACGAAAGTCATAGGCATGAGTATGATGCCTCATTCTACATCCTTTTTGAATTCTCTCACGTTGCAGAAAGAAATTTGGTGCTAGTTCGTTTCCTTGAAATGCACCCATGTTCCCTATTCTCACTATTTGGTCAGGTAGAGAACACATCCAGAAAATGCATTCATTCCCATTATAACTCTGAAGAAGTAGGTGGTAGGCCTGAGAATGATGCCTCTTTCTGCATCATTTTGGAATCCTCTCACGTTGCAGAAAGAAATTTGTTGCTAGGATTTTTCCTGTAGAATGTACCCATGTTCCCATTTCTCTGAATCGGCACTGTAAGAAAACGCGTTCAGAAAATGCATTCATTCCCCTTATATCTCTGAAGAAGTAGGTGCTACGCCTGAGAATGATGCCTCATTCTGCATCATTTTGGAATCCTCTCACGTTGCAGGGAGAAATTTGGTGGTAGTTTTTTTCTGTAGAATGCACCCATGTTCCCATTACTCTCTGTTCTCACAAGAAGAAAACACATTCAGAAAATGCAATCATTCCCCTTATATCTCTGAAGAAGTAGGTAATAGGCATGAGTATGATGCCTCATTCTGCATCATTTTGGAATCCTCTCACGTTGCAGAAAGACATTTGGTGCTAGGATTTTTCTATAGAGTGCAACCATGTTCCCATTTCTCTCTATTGGCATAAGAAAACGCATTCTGAAAATGCATTCATTCCCCTTATAACTCTGTGCACGAAAGTCATAGGCATGAGTATGAAGCCTCATTCTGCATCATTTTGGAATCCTCTCACGTTGCAGAAAGAAATTTGGTGCAAGGCTTTTTCCTGTAGAATGCACCCATGTTCCCATTTCTGTCTTTTGTCCTGAGAAGAAAACGCTTTCAGAATATACATTCATTCCCCTTATAACTCCGTGCACGAAAGTCATAGGCATGAGTATGATGCCTCATTCCGCATCATTTTGGAATCCTCTCATGTTGCAGGGAGAAATTGGGTAGTAGTTTTTTTCTGTAGAATGAACCAATGTTAACATTACTCTCTGTTCTCACAAGAAGAAAACACATTCAGAAAATGCTTTCATTCCCCATATAACTCCGAAGAAGCAGATGGTTGGCATGAGTATGATGCCTCATTCCGCATCATTTTGGAATCCTCTCACGTTGCAGAAAGAAATTTGGTGCTAGGATTTTTCTATAGAATTCACCCACGTTCCCATTTCTCTCTATTGGCATAAGAAGAAAACGCGTTCTTGAAATGCATGCATTCAACTTATAACTCTGAGCACGAACGTCATAGGCATGAGAATTTTGCATCATTCGGCATCATTTTGGAATCCTCTCACGTTGCAGAAAGAAATTTGGTGCTCGGTTTCTTCTTTAGAATGCACCCGTATTTGTCGCTAGATGTCGCTGTTTCCATGCTGACTGACGAAGTTGAGGCAAATGGACTTACGGTCTCCAACATGAAGTGTAAATGTAAGCCGTTTAATACAGAAATCAGAAGGCTTTTTGTACTGTTACAGGATTACATGTCGATTTCTAATTGGTCCATGCTACACATTTTTGTGGTTTAAAGCATAATCATTAGTAGATAGAAAAGGTATTTTATAAGCACTACGTGTGCTCATATATCAAACCCTACATTTCCAGATGTGCAGATCCTTTATTCTAAGGTATATTCATGACTGATTTATTACTTTGTTTTACTTCGCACAGCTGCCGACAAGGACACAACACCCTCAGGCTAACCTTGCTTTTTTTCATAGAAAGCACGAAGAGGACACAGAGTCCTTGGGCTGATCGATGTTTTACCCGCTGTGCTCAAGTCACTTACATATTGATTGCAAAGCAACAGCTCCCACAAAAGCACCCACACATGTTCCCATTGCTCTCTATCGGCGCAAGAAGAAAACGCGTTCAGAAAATGCATTCATTCAACTTACACCTCTGAGCAGGAAAGTCATAGGCATGAGTATGGTGCCTCATTCTGCATCTTTTTGGAATCCTCTCACGTGGCAGAAAGAAATTTGGTGCTAGATTTTTTTCTGTAGAAAGCACACATGTCCCCATTTCTCTCTACTGGCATAAGACATAAACACATTCAGAAAATGCATTCATTCCTTTAATAACTCTGAAGAAGTAGATGGTTGGCATGAGTATGATGCCCCATTATGCATCATTTTGGAATCCTCTCACGTTGCAGAAAGAAATTTGGTGCAAGGATTTTTCTATAGAATGCAACCATGTTCCCATTTCTCTCTATTGGCATAAGAAGAAAACGCGTTCTGAAAATGCATTCATTCCCCTTATAACTCTGTGCACGAAAGTCATAGGCATGAGTATGAAGCCTCATTCTGCATCATTTTGGAATCCTCTCACGTTGCTGAAAGAAATTTTGTGGTAGGTTGTTTCCTTGAAATGCGTGCATGTTCCCTATTCTCACTATTTGGTCAGGGAGAGAACACATCCAGAAAATGCATTCATTCCCATTATATCTCTGAAGAAGTAGGTGGTAGGCCTGAGAATGATGCCTCATTCTGCATCATTTTGGAATCCTCTCACGTTGCAGGGAGGAATTTGGTGTTAGGTTTTTTCTGTAGAATGCACCCATGTCCCCATTTCTCTCAATTGGCCTAAGAAGAAAACGCGTTCGGAAAATGCATTCATTCCCCTTATAACTCTGTGCACGAAACTCATAGCCATGAGAATTATGCATCATTCTGCATCATTTTCGAATCCTCTCACGTTGCAGTAAGATATATGGTGCTGGTTCATTTCCTTGAAATGCACCCATGTTCCCTTTTCTTTGTATTGGCACAATAGGAAAACGCGTTCAGAAGATGCATTCATTACCCTTATAACTCAGAGCACGAAAGTCATAGGCATGAGAATTATGCATCATTCTGTATCATTTTGGAGTCCTCTCATGTTGCAGTAAGAAATGTGGTGCTAGTTTTTTTGTGTAGAATGCACCCATGTTCCCCGTTCTCTCTTTTGGCACTAAAAGAAAAAGCATTCAGAAAATGCATTCATTCCCCATATATCTCTGAGCACCAAAGTCATAGGCATGAGAGTTATGCATCATTCTGCATCATTCTGCAGTCCTCTCACGGTTCAGAAAGAAATGTGGTACTCGGCTTTTTCTTTAGAACTCACCCACGTTCCTGTCACTCTCACTTGACATAAGAAGAAAACGCGTTCTAAAAATGCATTCATTCCCCTTATAACTCTGTGCACGAAACTCATAGCCATGAGAGTTATGCATCATTCTTCATCATTTTGGAAATCTCTCACGTTGCAGAAAGATATTTTGTGCTGGTTCGTTTCCTTGAAATGCACCCAGGTTCCCATTTCTCTCTATTGCCATAAGACGAAAACACAGTCAGAAAATGCATTCATTCCCCTTTTATCTCTGAAGAAGTAGATGGTAGGCATGATTATGATGCCTCCTTCTCTATCCATTTTGAATCCTCTCACGTTGCAGAAAGAAATTTGGTGCTAGTTCGTTTCACTGAAATGCACCCATGTTCCCTATTCTCACTATATGGTCAGGCAGAGAACACATTCAGAAAATGCATTCATACCCATTATATCTCTGAAGAAGTAGGTGGTAGGCCTGAGAATGATGACTCATTCTGCATCATTTTGGAATCCTCTCACGTTGCAGAAAGAAATTTGGTGGTAGGTTTTTTTCTGTAGAATGCACTCATGTTCACTTCTCTCTCTAGTGGCATAAGAAGAAAACGCGTTCTGAAAATACATTCATTCCTCTAATAACTCCGTGCACGAAAGTCATAGCCTTGAGAATTATGCATCATTCAGCATCACTTTGGATTCCCTTCACATCGTTGATAGAAGTTTGATGCTAGTTCTTTTCTCTGAAATACACCCATGTTCCCTCTTCTCTCTATTGGGTCAGGGAGAGAACACACCCAGAAAATGCATTCATTCCCATTATATCTCTGAAGAAGTAGGTTGTAGGCCTGAGAATGTTGCCTCCTTCTGCATCATTTTGGAATCCTCTCATGTTGCAGAGAGAAATTTGGAAATATTTTTTTCCTGTAGAATGCACCAATGTTCCCATTACTCTCTATTGGCACAATAAGAAAACGCATACAGAAAATGCATTCATTCCCCTTATAACTCTGTGCACGAAAGTCATTGGCATGAGAATTATGCCTCATTCTGCATCATTTTGGAATCCTCTCACGTTGCAGGGAGAAATTTGGTGCTGGTTCGTTTCCTTGAAATGCACCCATGTTCCCTATTCTCTCTATTGGCACAGGGAGAAAATTCATTCAGAAAATGCAATCATGCACTTATATCTCTGAACAAGTAGGTGGTAGGCATGAGTATGATGCCTCATTCTGCATCATTTTAGAATTCTCTCAAGTTGCAGAAAGTAATTTGTTGCTAAGTTTTTTCTTTAGAATGTACCCATGTTTCCATTTCTCTCTATTGGCACAATAGTAAAACGCATTCATTCCCCTTATGGCACTGAGCACGAAAGTCATAAGCATGAGAATTATGCCTCATTCTGCATCATTTTGGAATCCTGTTGCATTGCAGAAAGAAATTTCGTGCTGGTTCGTTTCCCTGAGATTCACCCAAGTTCCCATTTCTCTCAGTATTGGCACAATAGGAAAACGCGTTCAGAAAATGCATTCATTCCCCTTATAACTCAGAGCACTCTTCATCATTTTGGAAACCTCTCACGTTGCTGTAAGATACATGGTGCTGGTTCATTTCCTTGAAATGCACCCATGTTCCCTTTTCTCTGCATTGGTACTATAGAAAACGCGTTCAGAAAATGCATTCATTCCCCTAATATCTCTGAGCACCAAAGTCATAGGCATGAGAGTTATGCATCATTCTGCATCATACTGGAATCCTCTCACATTGCAGAAAGAAATGTGGTACTAGGTTTTTCCTGTAGAATGCAACCATGTCCCCATTTCTCTCTATTGGCATAAGAAGACAACGCGTTCTGAAAATGCATTTATAACTTTGTCCACAAAAGTCATAGGCAAGAGTATGATGCCTCATTCTGCATCCTTTTTTAATCCTCTCACGTTGCAGAAAGAAATCTGGTGCTAGTTCGTTTCCTTGAAATGCACCCATGCTCCTGTCCTGGAGTCCTGTACCCCTAAATTCCTCTCCTGCCCGGACTTCGGGGGGAAAGGGGAATAGCCGCCTGGTTTCCACCCCCTCGCCTGCCTTTCAGCCGTGAAGGGGGGGAGGGCTACCCCGTGATGGGTGGGGACTGCCCCATGAGTTCCCGCGCTGGAGCCTGTCTGGGATTGGCCGTGCGCTTTCGCGCCTAAGGTGTGGTAACTCTGCCCTTTGTCTAGCGAAGGTTATAAATATTGGGGGTCTTCCTGCCTTTGGGGTTCCCGCTTTGGAGTTTGCCGGTGCCTGGACGTATGTGTCTGCCTGACCTCACACACTCCCCTGTGCCTGGACTGCAGCGAGACCAAGGATTTGCTTTCCTGTTAGGCACACCTTTGTGTGCCTAACGACCCTTAACGACCCTTAACGACTCCTGCAGCCGCTGGAAAGGAAGAGGAACATAGACCGCGCGAGCCAGCCTGAGTGAGTTATTTGGCTTAGCTTAATTTAGTAAGAAACCGCTATTAATTTATAGCTGAGTCCTTTTACAACTTCTGAATTTATTCTAATACATCAGATTATTGATGGTATCTTTGTAGATTAAATTCTCAAGCAACTGAACCTGTTTATTAAACTGAATTAATCTTTGTATATATAGTTCTGGGGGCAGGTGTTTGAGAAAATAATAAAAAATATCTATTTTTGATAAATTCTCGATTCGGCCACGTATCAAATCAATCCTGCTGTCCGCAACAGTTCCCTATTCTCACTATTTGGTCAGGGAGAGGACACATCCAGAACATGCACTCACTCCCATTATAACTCTGTGCACGAAAGGCATAGGCATGAGTATGATGCCTCATTCTGTATCCTTTAGGAATCCTCTCTCGTTGCAGAAAGAAATTTGGTGCTAGGATTTTTCCTGTAGAATGTACCTATGTTCCCATTTCTCTCTCTTGGCCTAAGAAGAAAACTCGTTCGGAAAATGCATTCATTCCCCTTATAACTCTGTGCACGAAAGTCATAGCCATGAGAATTATGCATCATTCTGCATCATTTTGGAATCCTCTCACGTTGCAGAAAGAAATTTGGTGGTAGGTTTTTTCTGTAGAACGCACTCATGTTCACTTCCCTCTCTAGTGGCATAAGAAGAAAACGCATTCTGAAAATACATTAATTCCTCTAATAACTCCGTGCACAAAAGTCATAACCATGAGAATTATGCATCATTCAGCATCACTTTGCATTCCTCTCACATTGTAGAAATAAATTTGGTGCTAGTTGGTTTCCTTGAAATGCACCCATGTTCACTCTTCTCTCTACTGGGTAAGGGAGAAAACGCATTCAGAAACTGAATTTATTACCATTATAGCTCTGAAGAAGTAGGTGGTAGGCCTGAGAATGATGCCTCATTCTGCATCATTTTGGAATCCTCTCACGTTGCAGAAAGAAATTAGGTAGTAGTTTTTTTCTGTAGAATGCACCCATGTTCCCATTACTCTCTGTTCCCATAATATGCATTCATTCCCCTTATAACTCTGAAGAAGTAGATGATTGGCATATGTATGATGCCTCATTCTGCATCATTTTGGAATCCTCTCACATTGCAGAATGAAATTTGATGCTAGGTCGTTTCCTTAATATGCATCCATGTTCCCATTGTTCACTATTGACACAAAAAGAAAACACGTTCTGAAAATGCATTCATTCCCCTTATAACTCTGTGCCGGAAAGTCACAGGCATGAGTATGATGCCTCATTCTGCATCATTTTGGAATCCTCTCACTTTGGAGAAACAAATTTGGAAGTAGGTTTCTTCTGTAGTATGCACCCATGTTCCCATTACTCTCTTTGGCATAATAAGAAAACTCATTCAGAAAATGCATTCAATCTTCTTATAACTCTGAAGAACTAGATGGTAGGTACGAGTATGGTGCCTCATTCTGCATCATTTTGGAATCTTCTCACATTGCAGAAAGAAATTTACAGCTAGTTTTTTTTCTGTGGAATGCACCCATGTTCCCATTTCTCTCTATTGCCATAAGACGAAAATACATTCAGAAAATGCATTCATTCCCCTTATATCTCTGAAGAAGTAGATGGTAGGCATGAGTATGATGCCTCATTCTGCATCATTTTGGAATCCTCTCACGTTGCAGAAGGAAACTTGGTGCTGGTTCTTTTCCTTGAAATGCACCCATGTTCCCATTTCCCTCGATTGGCACAGGGAGAAGACGCATTCTGAAAATGCATTCATTCCCCTTATATCTCTGAAGAAGTAGATGGTAGGCATGAGTATGATGGCTCTATCTGCATCCATTTGGAATCCACTCACGTTGCAGAAAAAAATTTCGTGCTATTTCGTTTCATTGAAATGCACCCATGTTCCCTATTCTCACTATATGGTCAGGGAGAGAACACGTCCAGAAAATGCAATAATTGACATTATATCTCTGAATAAGTAGGTGGTAGGCCTGAGAATGATGCCTCATTCTGCATCATTTTGGAATCCTCTCACGTTGCAGAAAGAGATTTGGTGGTATGTTTTTTCTGTAGAATGCACCCATGTCCCCATTTCTCTCTACTGGAATAAGAAGAAAACGCGTTCTAAAAATGCAATCATTCCCCTCATAACTCTGTGCACGAAAGTCATAGGCACGAGTATGGTGCCACATTCTGCATCATATTGGAATCCTCTGACGTTGCAGAAAGAAATTTGATGCTAGTTCCTTTCCTTGAAATGCTCCCATGTTCCAATTTCTCTCCATTGGCACAGGGAGAAAACACATTCAGAAAATGCAATCTTTCCCCTTATATCTCTGAAGAAGTAGGTGATAGGCATGAGAATGATGCCTCATTCTGCATCATTTTGGAATCTTCTCACGTTGCGGAATGAAATTTGGTGGTAGGTTTTTTCTGTAGAATGCAACCATGTCCCCATATCTCTCTATTGGTATAAGAATAGAACGCGTTCTGAAAATGCATTCATTTCCCTCATAACTCTGTGCACGAAAGTCATAGGCATGAGTATGATGCCTCATACTGCATCCTTTTTGAAACCTCTCACGTTGCAGAAAGAAATTTGATGCTAGTTCCTTTCCTTGAAATGCACCCATGTTCCCTATTCTCACTCTTTGGTCAGGGAGAGAACACATTCAGTAAATGCATTCATTCCCATTATATCTCTGAAGAAGTAGGTGGTAGGCCTGAGAATGATGCCTCATTCTGCAACATTTTGGAATACTCTCACGTTGCAGAAAATAATTTGATGCAGGTTCGTTTCCTTAAGATGCATCTATGTTCCTATTGTTCAGTATTGGCACAATAAAAAAGCGTCCAGAAAATGAATTCATTCCCCTTATAACACTGTGCACGAAAGTCATAGGCATGAGTATGAAGCCTCATTCTGCATCATTTTAGAATCGTCTCACGTTGTTGAAAGAAATTTGGTGCTAGGATTTTTCCAATAGAATGCAACCATGTTCCCATTTCTGTCTTTTGTCCTAAGAAGAAAAAGCATTCTGAAAATGCATTCATTCCCCTTATAACTATGTGCACGAAAGTCATAGCCATGAGAATTATGCTTCATTCAGCATCATTTTGGAATCCTCTCACGTTGCAGAAAGAAATTTGATGCTAGGTCGTTTCCTTAATATGCATCCATGTTCCCATTGTTCACTATTGGAACAATAAGAAAACGCGTTCTGAAAATGCATTAATTCCCCTTATAACTTGTGCAGGAAAGTCACAGGCATGAGTATGATGCCCCATTATGCATCATTTTGGAATCCTCTCACGTTGCAGAAAGTAATTTGGATCTGGTTTGTTTCCTTGAAATACACCCATATTCCCATTTCTCTCCATTGGCACAGGGAGAAAACACATTCAGAAAATGCAATCGTTCCCCTTATATCTCTGAAGATGTAGGTGGTAGGCATGAGTATGATGCCTCATTCTGCATCGTTTTGGAATGCTCTCACATTGCAGAAAGTAATTTGATGCTAGGTCGTTTCCTTAATATGCATCCATGTTCCCATTTTTCACTATTGGCACAATACGAAAACGCGTACAAAAAATGCATTCTTTCCCCTTATAACTCTGTGCATGAAAGACATAGCCATGAGAATTATGCCTCAATCAGAATAATTTTGGAATTCTCTCACATTAGAGAAAAATTTGGTGCTGGTTCATTTCCTTGATATGCACCCATGTTCACTATTCTCACTCTATGGTCAGGGAGAAGACGCATTCAGAAAATGCATTCATTCCCGTTATATCTCTGAAGAAGTAGGTGGTAGGCCTGAGAATGATGCCTCATTTTGCATCATTTTGGAATCCTCTCACGTTGCAGAAGGAAATTTAGTGGTAGGTTTTTTCTGTAGAATGCACCCATGTCCCCATTTCTCTCTATTGGCATTAGAAGAAAACGCTTTCTGTAAATGCATTCATTCCCCTTATATCTCTGAAGAAGTCGATGGTAAGCATGAGTATGATGCCTCATTCTGCATCATTTTAGAATCCTCTCAGGTTGCAGAAAGAAATTTGGTGCTACTTTTTTTTCTGTAGAATGCACCCATGTTCCCATTTCTCTCTATTGCCATAAGACGAAAACACATTCAGAAAATGCATTCATATCCCTTATATCTCTGAAGAAGTAGATGGTAGGCATGAGTATGATGCCTCATTCTGCATCATTTTGGAATCCTCTGACGTTGTAGAAAGTAATTTGGTGCTGGTTTGTTTCCTTGAAATGCACCCATGTTCCCATTTCTCTCCATTGGCACAGGGAGAAAACACATTCAGAAAATACATTCATTCCCCTTATATCTCTGAAGAAGTAGGTGGTAGGCCTGAGTATGATGTCTCATTCTGCATCATTTTGGAATCCTCTCACATTGCAGAAAGAAATTTGATGCTAGGTCATTTCCTTAATATGCATCCATGTTCCCATTGTTCACTATTGCAACAATACGAAAACGCTTTCAGAAAATGCATTCTTTCCCCTTATAACTCTGTGCACGAAAGACATAGCCATGAGAATTATGCCTCATTCAGAATCATTTTGGAATTTTCTCACATTGGAGAAAGAAATTTGGTGCTGGTTCGTTTCCTTGAAATGCACCCATGTTCCCTATTCTCACTATATGCTCAGGGAGAGAACGCATTCAGAAAATGCATTCATTCCCGTTATATCTCTGAAGAAGTAGGTGGTAGGCCTGAGAATGATCCCTCATTCTGCATCATTTTGGAATCCTCTCACGTTGCAGAAAGAAACTTGGTGCTAGGTTTTTTTCTGTAGAATGCACCCATGTTTCCGTCTCTCTCTACTGGCATTAGAAGAAAACGCGTTCAGAAAATGCATTCATTCCCATTATAACTCTGTGCACGAATGACATAGACATGAGAATTATGCCTCATTCAGCATCATTTTGGAATCCTCTCACACTGGAAAAAGAAATTTGGTGCTAGTTTGTTTCCTTGAAATGCACCCAGGTTCCCATTTCTCTCTGTTGGCACAGAGAGAAAACGCATTCTGAAAATGCATTCATTCCCCTTATATATCTGAAGATGTAGGTGGTAGGCATGAGTATGATGCCTCATGCTGTATCCATTTTGAATCCTCTCACGTTGTAGAAAGAAATTTGGATCTAGTTCGTTTCATTGAAATGCACCCATGTTCCCTATTCTCACTATATGGCCAGGGAGAGAACACATCCAGAAAATGCATTCCTTCCCATTATATCTCTGAAGAAGAAGGAGGTAGGCCTGAGTATGAAGCCTCATTCTGCATCATTTTGGAATCCTCTCACGTTGCAGAAAAAAATTTGATACTAGGTCGTTTCCTTAAGTGCACCTATGATTCTAATGTTCACTATTGGCATAAGAAGAAAACGCATTCTGAAAATGCATTCATTCCCCTTATAACTCTGAAAAAGTAGGTGTTAGGCCTGAGAATGATGCCTCATTCTGCATCATTTTGGAATCCTCTCACGCGGCAGAAAGAAATTTGATGGTAGTTTTTTTTCTGTAGAATGAACCAATGTTCCCCTTTACTCTCTGTTCTCACAAGAAGAAAACACATTCAGAAAATGCTTTATTCCCCATATAACGCTGAATAAGCAGGTGGTAGGCATGAGTATGATGCCTCATTCCGCATCATTTTGGAATCCTCTCACGTTGCAGAAAGAAATTTGGTGCAAGGATTTTTCCTGTAGAATGCACCCATGTTCCCATTTCTGTCTTTTGTCCTGAGAAGAAAACGCTTTCGGAATATACATTCATTCCCCTTATAACTCCGTGCACGAAAGTCATAGGCATGAGTATGATGCCTCATTCTGCATCATTTTGCAATCCTCTCATGTTGCAGGGAGAAATTGGGTAGTAGTTTTTTTCTGTAGAATGAACCAATGTTAACATTACTCTCTGTTCTCACAAGAAGAAAACACATTCAGAAAATGCTTTCATTCCCCATATAACTCAGAAGAAGCAGATGGTTGGCATGAGTATGATGCCTCATTCCGCATCATTTTGGAATCCTCTCACGTTGCATAAAGAAATTTGGTGCTAGGATTTTTCTATAGAATTCACCCACGTTCCCATTTCTCTCTATTGGCATAAGAAGAAAACGCGTTCTTGAAATGCATGCATTCAACTTATAACTCTGAGCACGAACGTCATAGGCATGAGAATTTTGCATCATTCGGCATCATTTTGGAATCCTCTCACGTTGCAGAAAGAAATTTGGTGCTCGGTTTCTTCTTTAGAATGCACCCATATTTGTCGCTAGATGTCGCTGTTTCCATGCTGACTGACGAAGTTGAGGCAAATGGACTTACGGTCTCCAACATGAAGTGTAAATGTAAGCCGTTTAATACAGAAATCAGAAGGCTTTTTGTACTGTTACAGGATTACATGTCGATTTCTAATTGGTCCATGCTACACATTTTTGTGGTTTAAAGCATAATCATTAGTAGATAGAAAAGGTATTTTATAAGCACTACGTGTGCTCATATATCAAACCCTACATTTCCAGATGTGCAGATCCTTTATTCTAAGGTATATTCATGACTGATTTATTACTTTGTTTTACTTCGCACAGCTGCCGACAAGGACACAACACCCTCAGGCTAACCTTGCTTTTTTTCATAGAAAGCACGAAGAGGACACAGAGTCCTTGGGCTGATCGATGTTTTACCCGCTGTGCTCAAGTCACTTACATATTGATTGCAAAGCAACAGCTCCCACAAAAGCACCCACACATGTTCCCATTGCTCTCTATCGGCGCAAGAAGAAAACGCGTTCAGAAAATGCATTCATTCAACTTACAGCTCTGAGCAGGAAAGTCATAGGCATGAGTATGATGCCTCATTCTGCATCTTTTTGAAATCCTCTCACGCGGCAGAAAGAAATTTGGTGCTAGATTTTTTGCTGTAGAAAGCACACATGTCTCCATTTCTCTCTACTGGCATAAGAAGAAAACACATTCAGAAAATGCATTCATTCCCCTTATATCTCTGAAGATGTAGGTGGTAGGCATGAGTATGATGCCTCATTCTGCATCATTTTGGAATGCTCTCACATTGCAGAAAGTAATTTGGATCTGGTTTGTTTCCTTGAAATACACCCATATTCCCATTTCTCTCCATTGGCACAGGGAGAAAACACTTTCAGAAAATGCAATCGTTCCCCTTATATCTCTGAAGATGTAGGTGGTAGGCATGAGTATGATGCCTCATTCTGCATCGTTTTGGAATGCTCTCACATTGCAGAAAGTAATTTGATGCTAGGTCGTTTCCTTAATATGCATCCATGTTCCCATTGTTCACTATTGGCACAATACGAAAACGCGTACAAAAAATGCATTCTTTCCCCTTATAACTCTGTGCATGAAAGACATAGCCATGAGAATTATGCCTCAATCAGAATAATTTTGGAATTCTCTCACATTGGAGAAAAATTTGGTGCTGTTTCGTTTCCTTGATATGCACCCATGTTCACTATTCTCACTCTATGGTCAGGGAGAGGACGCATTCAGAAAATGCATTCATTCCCGTTATATCTCTGAAGAAGTAGGTGGTAGGCCTGAGAATGATGCCTCATTCTGCATCATTTTGGAATCCTCTCACGTTGCAGAAAGAAATTTGGTGGTAGTTTCTTTCTGTAGAATACAGCCATGTTCCCATTTCTCTCTATTGGTATAAGAAGAAAACGTGTTCTGAAAATGCATTCATTCCCCTTATAAATCTGGGCACGAAAGTCATAGGCATGAGAATGATGCCTCATTCGGCATCATTTTGGAATCCTCTCATGTTGCAGAAAAAAATATGATGCTAGGTCGTTTACTTAATATGCATCCATGTTCCCATTGTTCACTATTGGCACAATAAGAAAACGCGTTCTGAAAATGCATTCACTCCCCTTATAACTCTGGGCACGAAAGTCATAGGCATGAGTATGATGCCTCATTCAGCATCATTTTGGAATCCTCTCACTTTGCAGAAAGAAATTTGGAAGTAGGTTTCTTCTGTAGTATGCACCCCTGTTCCCATAGCTCTCATTGGCATAATAAGAAAACTCATTCAGAAAATGCATTCATTCTTCTTATAACTCTGAAGAAGTAGGTGGTAGGCCTGAGAATGATGCCTCATTCTGCATCATTTTGGAAGCCTCTCACGTTACAGTAAGAAATTTAGTGGTAGGTTTTTTCTGAAGAATGCACCCATGTCCCCATTTCTCTCTATTGGCATTAGAAGAAAACGCTTTCTGAAAATGCATTCATTCCCCTTATATCTCTGAAGAAGTCGATGGTAAGCATGAGTATGATGCCTCATACTGCATCATTTTAGAATCCTCTCACGTTGCAGAAGGAAATTTGGTGCTACTTTTTTTTCTGTAGAATGCACCCATGTTCCCATTTCTCTCTATTGCCATAAGACGAAAACACATTCAGAAAATGCATTCATATTCCTTATATCTCTGAAGCAGTAGATGGTAGGCATGAGTATGATGCCTCATTGTACATCATTTTGGAATCCTCTGACGTTGCAGAAAGTAATTTGGTGCTGGTTTGTTTCCTTGAAATGCAGCCATGTTCCCATTTCTCTCCATTGGCACAGGGATACACATTCAGAAAATGCATTCATATCCCTTATATCTCTGAAGAAGTAGGTGGTAGGCCTGAGTATGATGCCACATTCTGCATCATTTTGGAATCCTCTCACGCGGCAGAAAGAAATTTGGTGCTAGGTTTTTTCTGTAGAATGCAGCCATGTTCCCATTACTCTGTATTGGCGTAATAATAAGAAAACGCATTCTGAAATTGCATTCATTCCCCTTTTAACTCTGAAGAAGTATGTGGTAGGCATAGGATGATACCTCATTCTGCATCATTTTGGAATCCTCTCACATTGCAGAAAGAAATTTGATGCTAGGTTTTTTCTGTATAATGCACCCATGTTTCCGTCTCTCTCTACTGGCATGAGAAGAAAACGCGTTCAGAAAATGCATTCATTCCCATTATAACTCTGTGCACGAAAGACATAGCCATGAGAATTATGCCTCATTCAGAATCATTTTGGAATTTTCTCACATTGGAGAAAGAAATTTGGTGCTGGTTCGTTTCCTTGATATGCACCCATGTTCACTATTCTCACTATATGCTCAGGGAGAGAACGCATTCAGAGAATGCATTCATTCCCGTTATATCTCTGAAGAAGTAGGTGGTAGGCCTGAGAATGATCCCTCATTCTGCATCATTTTGGAATCCTCTCACGTTGCAGAAAGAAATTTGGTGCTAGGTTTTTTCTGTAGAATGCACCCATGTTTCCGTCTCTCTCTACTGGCATGAGAAGAAAACGCGTTCAGAAAATGCATTCATTCCCATTATAACTCTGTGCACGAATGACATAGACATGAGAATTATGCCTCATTCAGCATCATTTTGGAATCCTCTCACAGTGGAAAAAGAAATTTGGTACTGGTTCGTATCCTTGAAATGCTCCCTGGTTCCCATTTCTCTCTGTTGGCACAGAGAGAAAACGCATTCTGAAAATGCATTCATTCCCCTTATATATCTGAAGATGTAGGTGGTAGGCATGAGTATGATGCCTCATGCTGTATCCATTTTGAATCCTCTCACGTTGTAGAAAGAAATTTGGAACTAGTTCGTTTCATTGAAATGCAACCATGTACCCTATTCTCACTATATGGCCAGGGAGAGAACACATCCAGAAAATGCATTCCTTCCCATTATATCTCTGAAGAAGTAGGAGGTAGGCCGGAGAATGATGCCTCATTCTGCAACATTTTGGAATCCTCTTACGTTGCAGAAAGATATTTGGTGCTAGGATTTGTCTATAGAATGCAACCATGTTCCCATTTCTCTCTATTGGCATAAGAAGAAAACGCATTCTGAAAATGCATTCATTCCCCTTATAACTCTGTGCACGAAAGTCGTAGGCATGAGTATGAAGCCTCATTCTGCATCCTTTTTGAATCCTCTCACGTTGCAGAAAGAAATTTGGTGCAAGGATTTTTCCTGTAGAATACACCCATATTCCCATTTCTGTCTTTTGTCCTGAGAAGAAAACGCTTTCGGAATATACATTCATTCCCCTTATAACTCCGTGCAAGAAAGTCATAGGCATGAGTATGATGCCTCATTCTGCATCATTTTGGAATCCTCGCATGTTGCAGGGAGAAATTGGGTAGTAGTTTTTTTCTGTAGAATGAACCAATGTTAACATTACTCTCTGTTCTCACAAGAAGAAAACACATTCAGAAAATGCTTTCATTCCCCATATAACTCAGAAGAAGCAGATGGTTGGCATGAGTATGATGCCTCATTCCGTATCATTTTGGAATCCTCTCACGTTGCACAAAGAAATTTGGTGCTAGGATTTTTCTATAGAATTCACCTACGTTCCCATTTCTCTCTATTGGCATAAGAAGAAAACGCGTTCTTGAAATGCATTCATTCCCCTTATAACTCTGAGCACGAACTTCATAGGCATGAGTATGATGCCTCATTCTGAATCTTTTTGGAATCCTCTCACGCGGCAGAAAGAAATTTGGTGCTAGATTTTTTTCTGTAGAAAGCACACATGTCCCCATTTCTCTCTACTGGCATAAGAAGAAAACACATTCAGAAAATGCATTCATTCCCCTTATATCTCTGAAGAAGTAGATGGTAGGCATGAGTATGATGCCTCATTCTGTATCATTTTGGAATCCTCTCACGTTGCAGAAAGAAATTTGATGCTAGGTCGTTTCCTTAATATGCATCCATGTTCCCATTGTTCACTATTGGAACAATAAGAAAACGCGTTCTGAAAATGCATTAATTCCCCTTATAACTCTGTGCAGGAAAGTCACAGGCATGAGTATGATGCCCCATTATGCATCATTTTGGAATCCTCTCACGTTGCAGAAAGTAATTTGGATCTGGTTTGTTTCCTTGAAATACACCCATATTCCCATTTCTCTCCATTGGCACAGGGAGAAAACACTTTCAGAAAATGCAATCGTTCCCCTTATATCTCTGAAGATGTAGGTGGTAGGCATGAGTATGATGCCTCATTCTGCATCATTTTGGAATGCTCTCACATTGCAGAAAGTAATTTGATGCTAGGTCGTTTCCTTAATATGCATCCATGTTCCCATTGTTCACTATTGGCACAATACGAAAACGCGTACAAAAAATGCATTCTTTCCAGTTATAACTCTGTGCATGAAAGACATAGCCATGAGAATTATGCCTCAATCAGAATCATTTTGGAATTCTCTCACATTGGAGAAAAATTTGGAGCTGTTTCGTTTCCTTGATATGCACCCATGTTCACTATTCTCACTCTATGGTCAGGGAGAGGACGCATTCAGAAAATGCATTCATTCCCCTTATATCTCTGAAGAAGTAGGTGGTAGGCCTGAGAATGATGCCTCATTCTGCATCATTTTGGAATCCTCTCACGTTTCAAAAAGAAATTTAGTGGTAGGTTTTTTCTGTAGAATGCACCCATGTCCCCATTTCTCTCTATTGCCATAAGACGAAAACGCGTTCAGAAAATGCATTCATTCCCCTTATATCTCTGAAGAAGTCGATGGTAAGCATGAGTATGATGCCTCATTCTGCATCATTTTAGAATCCTCTCAGGTTGCAGAAAGAAATTTGGTGCTACTTTTTTTCTGTAGAATGCACCCATGTTCCCATTTCTCTCTATTGCCATAAGACGAAAACACATTCAGAAAATGCAATCGTTCCCCCTATATCTCTGAAGAAGTAGATGGTAGGCATGAGTATGATGCCTCATTCGGCATCATTTTGGAATCCTCTGACGTTGCAGAAAGTAATTTGGTGCTGGTTTGTTTCCTTGAAATGCAGCCATGTTCCCATTTCTCTCCATTGGCACAGGGAGAAAACACATTCAGAAAATGCATTCATTCTTCTTATAACTCTGAAGAAGTAGGTGGTAGGCCTGAGAATGATGCCTCATTCTGCATCATTTTGGAATCCTCTGACGTTGCAGAAAGTAATTTGGTGCTAGGTTTTTTCTGTAGAATGCAGCCATGTTCCCATTACTCTGTATTGGCGTAATAATAAGAAAACGCGTTCTGAAAATGCATTCATTCCCCTTATAACTCTGAAGAAGTAGGTGGTAGGCATGAGCATGATGCCTCATTCTGCATCATTTTGGAATCCTCTCACATTGCAGAAAGAAATTTGCTGCTAGGCCGTTTCCTTATTATGCATCCATGTTCCCATTGTTCACTATTGCAACAATACGAAAACGCGTTCAGAAAATGCATTCTTTCCCCTTATAACTCTGTGCACGAAAGACATAGCCATGAGAATTATGCCTCATTCAGAATCATTTTGGAATTTTCTCACATTGGAGAAAGAAATTTGGTGCTGGTTCGTTTCCTTGAAATGCACCCATGTTCCCTATTCTCACTATATGCTCAGGGAGAGAACGCATTCAGAAAATGCATTCATTCCCGTTATATCTCTGAAGAAGTAGGTGGTAGGCCTGAGAATGATCCCTCATTCTGCATCATTTTGGAATCCTCTCACACTGGAAAAAGAAATTTGGTACTGGTTCGTTTCCTTGAAATGCTCCCAGGTTCCCATTTCTCTCTATTGGCACAGAGAGAAAACGCATTCTGAAAATGCATTCTTTCCCCTTAAATGTCTGAAGATGTAGGCGGTAGGCATGAGTATGATGCCTCATGCTGTATCCATTTTGAATCCGCTCACGTTGTAGAAAGAAATTTGGAACTAGTTCGTTTCATTGAAATGCACCCATGTTCCCTATTCTCACTATATGGCCAGGGAGAGAACACATCCAGAAAATGCATTCCTTCCCATTATATCTCTGAAGAAGTAGGAGGTAGGCCTGAGAATGATGCCTCATTCTGCATTATTTTGGAATCCTCTTACGTTGCAGAAAGATATTTGGTGCTAGGATTTGTCTATAGAATGCAACCATGTTCCAATTTCTCTCTATTGGCACAATAAGAAAACACATTCTGAAAATGCATTCATTCCCCTTATAACTCTGTGCACGAAAGTCGTAGGCATGAGTATGAAGCCTCATTCTGCATCATTTTGGAATCCTCTCACGTTGCAGAAAAAAATTTGATGCTAGGTCGTTTCCTTAAGTGCACCTATGATTCTAATGTTCACTATTGGCACAAGAAGAAAACGCGTTCTGAAAATGCATTCATTCCCCTTATAACTCTGAAAAAGTAGGCGGTAGGCCTGAGAATGATGCCTCATTTTGCATCATTTTGGAATCCTCTCACTTTGCAGAAAGAAATTTGGTGCTGGTTCTTTTCCTTGAAATGCACCCATGTTCCTGTTTCTCTGTATTGGCACAATAGGAAAACGCGTTCAGAAGATGCATTCATTCCCCTTATAACTCTGAGCACGAACTTCATAGGCATGAGTATGATGCCTCATTCTGCATCTTTTTGGAATCCTCTCACGCGGCAGAAAGAAATTTGGTGCTAGATTTTTTTTCTGTAGAAAGCACACATGTCCCCATTTCTCTCTACTGGCATAAGAAGAAAACACATTCAGAAAATGCATTCATTCCCCTTATATCTCTGAAAAAGTAGATGGTAGGCATGAGTATGATGCCTCATTCTGCATCATTTTGGAATCCTCTCACGTTGCAGAAAGAAATTTGATGCTAGGTCGTTTCCTTAATATGCATCCATGTTCCCATTGTTCACTATTGGAACAATAAGAAAACGCGTTCTGAAAATGCATTAATTCCCCTTATAACTCTGTGCAGGAAAGTCACAGGCATGAGTATGATGCCCCATTATGCATCATTTTTGGAATCCTCTCACGTTGCAGAAAGTAATTTGGATCTGGTTTGTTTCCTTGAAATACACCCATATTCCCATTTCTCTCCATTGGCACAGGGAGAAAACACTTTCAGAAAATGCAATCGTTCCCCTTATATCTCTGAAGATGTAGGTGGTAGGCATGAGTATGATGCCTCATTCTGCATCATTTTGGAATGCTCTCACATTGCAGAAAGTAATTTGATGCTAGGTCGTTTCCTTAATATGCATCCATGTTCCCATTGTTCACTATTGGCACAATACGAAAACGCGTACAAAAAATGCATTCCTTTCAGTTATAACTCTGTGCATGAAAGACATAGCCATGAGAATTATGCCTCAATCAGAATCATTTTGGAATTCTCTCACATTGGAGAAAAATTTGGAGCTGTTTCGTTTCCTTGATATGCACCCATGTTCACTATTCTCACTCTATGGTCAGGGAGAGGACGCATTCAGAAAATGCATTCATTCCCGTTATATCTCTGAAGAAGTAGGTGGTAGGCCTGAGAATGATGCCTCATTCTGCATCATTTTGGAATCCTCTCACGTTACAGTAAGAAATTTAGTGGTAGGTTTTTTCTGTAGAATGCACCCATGTCCCCATTTCTCTCTATTGGCATTAGAAGAAAACGCTTTCTGTAAATGCATTCATTCCCCTTATATCTCTGAAGAAGTCGATGGTAAGCATGAGTATGATGCCTCATTCTGCATCATTTTAGAATCCTCTCAGGTTGCAGAAAGAAATTTGGTGCTACTTTTTTTCTGTAGAATGCACCCATGTTCCCATTTCTCTCTATTGCCATAAGACGAAAACACATTCAGAAAATGCATTCATATCCCTTATATCTCTGAAGAAGTAGATGGTAGGCATGAGTATGATGCCTCATTCGGCATCATTTTGGAATCCTCTGACGTTGCAGAAAGTAATTTGGTGCTGGTTTGTTTCCTTGAAATGCAGCCATGTTCCCATTTCTCTCCATTGGCACAGGGAGAAAACACATTCAGAAAATGCATTCATTCTTCTTATAACTCTGAAGAAGTAGGTGGTAGGCCTGAGTATGATGCCACATTCTACATCATTTTGGAATCCTCTGACGTTGCAGAAAGTAATTTGATGCTAGGTTTTTTCTGTAGAATGCAGCCATGTTCCCATTACTCTGTATTGGCGTAATAATAAGAAAACGCGTTCTGAAAATGCATTCATTCCCCTTATAACTCTGAAGAAGTAGGTGGTAGGCATGAGCATGATGCCTCATTCTGCATCATTTTGGAATCCTCTCACATTGCAGAAAGAAATTTGCTGCTAGGCCGTTTCCTTATTATGCATCCATGTTCCCATTGTTCACTATTGCAACAATACGAAAACGCGTTCAGAAAATGCATTCTTTCCCCTTATAACTCTGTGCACGAAAGACATAGCCATGAGAATTATGCCTCATTCAGAATCATTTTGGAATTTTCTCACATTGGAGAAAGAAATTTGGTGCTGGTTCGTTTCCTTGAAATGCACCCATGTTCCCTATTCTCACTATATGCTCAGGGAGAGAACGCATTCAGAAAATGCATTCATTCCCGTTATATCTCTGAAGAAGTAGGTGGTAGGCCTGAGAATGATCCCTCATTCTGCATCATTTTGGAATCCTCTCACACTGGAAAAAGAAATTTGGTACTGGTTCGTTTCCTTGAAATGCTCCCAGGTTCCCATTTCTCTCTATTGGCACAGAGAGAAAACGCATTCTGAAAATGCATTCTTTCCCCTTAAATGTCTGAAGATGTAGGCGGTAGGCATGAGTATGATGCCTCATGCTGTATCCATTTTGAATCCTCTCACGTTGTAGAAAGAAATTTGGAACTAGTTCGTTTCATTGAAATGCACCCATGTTCCCTATTCTCACTATATGGCCAGGGAGAGAACACATCCAGAAAATGCATTCCTTCCCATTATATCTCTGAAGAAGTAGGAGGTAGGCCTGAGAATGATGCCTCATTCTGCATTATTTTGGAATCCTCTTACGTTGCAGAAAGATATTTGGTGCTAGGATTTGTCTATAGAATGCAACCATGTTCCAATTTCTCTCTATTGGCACAATAAGAAAACATATTCTGAAAATGCATTCATTCCCCTTATAACTCTGTGCACGAAAGTCGTAGGCATGAGTATGAAGCCTCATTCTGCATCATTTTGGAATCCTCTCACGTTGCAGAAAAAAATTTGATGCTAGGTCGTTTCCTTAAGTGCACCTATGATTCTAATGTTCACTATTGGCACAAGAAGAAAACGCGTTCTGAAAATGCATTCATTCCCCTTATAACTCTGAAAAAGTAGGCGGTAGGCCTGAGAATGATGCCTCATTTTGCATCATTTTGGAATCCTCTCACTTTGCAGAAAGAAATTTGGTGCTGGTTCTTTTCCTTGAAATGCACCCATGTTCCTGTTTCTCTGTATTGGCACAATAGGAAAACGCCTTCAGAAGATGCATTCATTCCCCTTATAACTCTGAGCACGAACTTCATAGGCATGAGTATGATGCCTCATTCTACATCCTTTTAGAATTCTCTCACGTTGCAGAAAGAAATTTGGTGCTAGTTCGTTTCCTTGAAATGCACCCATGTTCCCTATTCTCACTATTTGGTCAGGGAGAGAGCACATCCAGATAATGCATTCATTCCCATTATAACTCTGAAGAAGTAGGTGGTAGGCCTGAGAATGATGCCTCATTCTGTATCATTTTGGAATCCTCTCACGTTGCAGAAAGAAATTTGGTGCTAGGATTTTTCCTGTAGAATGTACCCATGTTCCCATTTCTCTGAATCGGCACTGTAAGAAAACGCGTTCAGAAAATGCATTCATTCCCCTTATATCTCTGAAGAAGTAGGTGCTACGCCTGAGAATGATGCCTCATTCTGCATCATTTTGGAATCCTCTCACGTTGCAGGGAGAAATTTGGTGGTAGTTTTTTTCTGTAGAATGCACCCATGTTCCCATTACTCTCTGTTCTCACAAGAAGAAAACACATTCAGAAAATGCAATAATTCCCCTTATATCTCTGAAGAAGTAGGTAATAGGCATGAGTATGATGCGTCATTTTGTATCATTTTAGAATCCTCTCACGTTGCAGAAAGACATTTGGTGGTAGGCTTTTTCTTTAGAATTCACCCACGTTCCCATTTCTCTCTATTGGCATAAAAAGAAAACGCATTCTGAAAATGCATTCATTCAACATATAACTCCAAGCACGAAAGTCAGAGGCTTGAGAATTTTTCATCATTCTGCATCATTTTGGAATCCTATCAGGTTGCAGAAAGAAATTTGGTGCTATTTCGTTTCCTTGAAATGCACCCATGTTCCCTATTCTCACTATTTGGCAAGGGAGAGAACCCATCCCAAAAATGCATTCATTCTCATTATATCTCTGAAGAAGTAGGTGGTAGGCCTGAGAATGATGCCTCATTCTGCATCATCTTGGAATCCTCTCACGTTGCAGGGAGAAATTTGGTAGTAGTGTTTTTCTGTAGAATGAACCAGTGTTCCCATTACTCTCTCTTCTCACAAGAAAAAAACACATTCAGAAAATGGCTACATTCCCCTTATAACTCTGAATAAGCATGTGGTAGGCTTGAGTATGATGCCTCATTCTTCATCATTTTGGAATCTTCTCACGTTGCAGAAAGAAATTTGGTGCTAGGATTTTTCCTGTATAATGTACCCATGGTCCCATTTCTCTCAATTAGCCTAAGACGAAAACGCGTTCGGAAAATGCATTCATTCCCCTTATAACTCTGTGCACGAAAGTCATTGGCATGAGAATTATGCATCATTCTGCATCATTTTGGAATCCTCTCACGTTGCAGTAAGATATATTGTGCTGGTTAATTTCCTTGAAATGCACCCATGTTCCCTTTTCTCTGTATTGGCGCAATAGAAAAAAGCGTTCTGAAACTGCATTCATTTCCCTTATATCTCTGAAGAAGTAGGTGGTAGGCATGAGTATGATGCCTCATTCTGCATCATTTAGGAATCCTCTCACGTTGTAGAAAGAAATTTGGTGCTAGTTCTTTTCTGTAGAATGCACCGATGTTTCCATCTCTCTCTATTGGCATAAGAAGAAAACGCTTTCAGAAAATGCATTCATTCCCCTTTTAACTCTGGGCACGAAAGTCATAGGCATGAGAATGATGCCTCATTCTGCTTCATTTTGGAATCCTCTCATGTTGCAGAAAAAAATATGATGCTAGGTCGTTTACTTAATATGCATCCATGTTCCCATTGTTCACTATTGGCACAATAAGAAAACGCGTTCTGAAAATGCATTCATTCCCCTTATAACTCTGGGCACGAAAGTCATAGGCATGAGTACTATGCCTCATTCTGCATCACTTTGGAATCCTCTCACTTTGCAGAAAGAAATTTGGAAGTAGGTTTCTTCTGTAGTATGCACCCCTGTTCCCATAACTCCCATTGGCATAATAAGAAAACTCATTAAGAAAATGCATTCTTTCTTCTTATAACTCTGAAGAAGTAGGTGGTAGGCCTGAGAATGATGCCTCATTCTGCATCATTTTGGAATCCTCTCACGTTACAGTAAGAAATTTAGTGGTAGGTTTTTTCTGTAGAATGCACCCATGTCCCCATTTCTCTCTATTGGCATTAGAAGAAAACGCTTTCTGAAAATGCATTCATTCCCCTTATATCTCTGAAGAAGTCGATGGTAAGCATGAGTATGATGCCTCATACCGCATCATTTTAGAATCCTCTCACGTTGCAGAAAGAAATTTGGTGCTACTTTTTTTCTGTAGAATGCACCCGTGTTCCCATTTCTCTCTATTGCCATAAGACGAAAACACATGCAGAAAATGCATTCATATCCCTTATATCTCTGAAGAAGTAGATGGTAGGCATGAGTATGATGCCTCATTCTACATCATTTTGGAATCATCTGACGTTGCAGAAAGAAATTTGGTGCTGGTTTGTTTCCTTGAAATGCACCCGTGTTCCCATTTCTCTCCATTGGCTCAGGGGGAAAACACATTCAGAAAATGCATTCATTCCCCTTATATCTCTGAAGAACTAGGTGGTGGGCCTGAGTATGATGCCACATTCTGCATCATTTTGGAATCCTCTCACGTTGCAGAAAGAAATTTGAAGCTAGGTTTTTTCTGTAGAATGCACCCATGTTTCCGTCTCTCTCTACTGGCAAGAGAAGAAAACGCGTTCAGAAAATGCATTCATTCCCATTATAACTCTGTGCACGAATGACATAGACATGAGAATTTTGCCTCATTCAGCATCATTTTGGAATCCTCTCACACTGGAAAAAGAAATTTGGTACTGGTTCGTTTCCTTGAAATGCTCCGTGGTTCCCATTTCTCTCTATTGGCACAGAGAGAAAACGCATTCTGAAAATGCATTCATTCCCCTTATATATCTGAAGATGTAGGTGGTAGGCATGAGTATGATGCCTCATGCTGTATCCATTTTGAATCCTCTCACGTTGTAGAAAGAAATTTGGAACTAGTTCGTTTCATTGAAATGCACCCATGTTCCCTATTCTCACTATATGGCCAGGGAGAGAACACATCCAGAAAATGCATTCCTTCCCATTATATCTCTGAAGAAGTAGGAGGTAGGCCTGAGAATGATGCCTCATTCCGCATCATTTTGGAATCCTCTTACGTTGCAGAAAGAAATTTGGTGCTAGGATTTTTCTATAGAATGCAACCATGTTCCAATTTCTCTCTATTGGCATAAGAAGAAAACGCGTTCTGAAAATGCATTCATTCCCCTTATCACTCTGTGCACGAAAGTCGTAGGCATGAGTATGAAGCCTCATTCTGCATCATTTTGGAATCCTCTCACGTTGCAGAAAAAAATTTGATGCTAGGTCGTTTCCTTAAGTGCTCCTATGATTCTAATGTTCAATATTGGCACAATAAGAAAACGCATTCTGAAAATGCATTCATTCCCCTTATAACTCTGAAAAAGTAGATGGTAGGCCTGGGAATGATGCCTCATTCTCCATCATTTTGGAATCCTCTCACGTTGCAGGGAGAAA
This sequence comes from Pogoniulus pusillus, assembly GCF_015220805.1. Lineage (NCBI taxonomy): Eukaryota > Metazoa > Chordata > Aves > Piciformes > Lybiidae > Pogoniulus > Pogoniulus pusillus. The sequence goes on along the minus strand of NC_087268.1, from coordinate 19,116,140 downwards.
TTTGGTGGTAGTTTTTTTCTGTAGAATGAACCAATGTTCCCCTTTACTCTCTGTTCTCACAAGAAGAAAATACAATCAGAAAATGCTTTATTCCCCATATAACTCTGAATAAGCAGGTGGTAGGCATGAGTATGATGCCTCATTCCGCATCATTTTGGAATCCTCTCACGTTGCAGAAAGTAATTTGGTGCTAGGATTTTTCTATAGAGTGCAACCATGTTCCCATTTCTCTCTATTGGCATAAGAAGAAAGCGCGTTCTGAAAATGCATTCATTCCCCTTATAACTCTGTGCACGAAAGTCATAGGCATGAGTATGAAGCCTCATTCTGCATCCTTTTTGAATCCTCTCACGTTGCAGAAAGAAATTTGGTGCAAGGATTTTTCCTGTAGAATGCACCCATGTTCCCATTTCTGTCTTTTGTCCTGAGAAGAAAACGCTTTCGGAATATACATTCATTCCCCTTATAACTCCGTGCACGAAAGTCATAGGCATGAGTATGATGCCTCATTCTGCATCATTTTGGAATCCTCGCATGTTGCAGGGAGAAATTGGGTAGTAGTTTTTTTCTGTAGAATGAACCAATGTTAACATTACTCTCTGTTCTCACAAGAAGAAAACACATTCAGAAAATGCTTTCATTCCCCATATAACTCCGAAGAAGCAGATGGTTGGCATGAGTATGATGCCTCCTTCCGCATCATTTTGGAATCCTCTCATGTTGCAGAAAGAAATTTGGTGCTAGGATTTTTCTATAGAATTCACCCACGTTCCCATTTCTCTCTATTGGCATAAGAAGAAAACGCGTTCTTGAAATGCATGCATTCAACTTATAACTCTGAGCACGAACGTCATAGGCATGAGAATTTTGCATCATTCGGCATCATTTTGGAATCCTCTCACGTTGCAGAAAGAAATTTGGTGCTCGGTTTCTTCTTTAGAATGCACCCATATTTGTCGCTAGATGTCGCTGTTTCCATGCTTACTGACGAAGTTGAGGCAAATGGACTTACGGTCTCCAACATGAAGTGTAAATGTAAGCCGTTTAATACAGAAATCAGAAGGCTTTTTGTACTGTTACAGGATTACATGTCGATTTCTAATTGGTCCATGCTACACATTTTTGTGGTTTAAAGCTTAATCATTAGTAGATAGAAAAGGTATTTTATAAGCACTACGTGTGCTCATATATCAAACCCTACATTTCCAGATGTGCAGATCCTTTATTCTAAGGTATATTCATGACTGATTTATTACTTTGTTTTACTTCGCACAGCTGCCGACAAGGACACAACACCCTCAGGCTAACCTTGCTTTTTTTCATAGAAAGCACAAAGAGGACACAGAGTCCTTGGGCTGATCGATGTTTTACCCGCTGTGCTCAAGTCACTTACATATTGATTGCAAAGCAACAGCTCCCACAAAAGCACCCACACATGTTCCCATTGCTCTCTATCGGCGCAAGAAGAAAACGCGTTCAGAAAATGCATTCATTCAACTTACACCTCTGAGCAGGAAAGTCATAGGCATGAGTATGATGCCTCATTCTGCATCATTTTGGAATCCTCTCACGCGGCAGAAAGAAATTTGGTGCTAGATTTTTTTCTGTAGAAAGCACACATGTCCCCATTTCACTCTACTGGCATAAGAAGAAAACACATTCAGAAAATGCATTCATTCCCCTTATAACTCTGAAGAAGTAGATGGTTGGCATGAGTATGATGCCTCATTCTGCATCATTTTGGAATCCTCTCACGTTGCAGAAAGAAATTTGGTGTTAGGTTTTTTTCTGTAGAATGCACCCATGTCCCCATTTCTCTCTATTGGCATAAGAAGAAAACACATTCAGAAAATGCATTCATTCCTTTAATAACACTGAAGAAGTAGATGGTTGGCATGAGTATGATGCCCCAATCCACATAATTTTGGAATCCTCTCACGTTGCAGAAAGTAATTTGGTGCTAGGATTTTTCTATAGAATGCAACCATGTTCCCATTTCTCTCTATTGGCATAAGAAGAAAACGCGTTCTGAAAATACATTCATTCCCCTTATAACTCTGTGCACGAAAGTCATAGGCATGAGTATGAAGCCTCATTCTGCATCCTTTTTGAATCCTCTCACGTTGCAGAAAGAAATTTGGTGCGAGGATTTTTCCTGTAGAATGCACCCATGTTCCCATTTCTGTCTTTTGTCCTGAGAAGAAAACGCTTTCGGAATATACATTCATTCCCCTTATAACTCCGTGCACGAAAGTCATAGGCTTGAGTATGACGCCTCATTCCGCATCATTTTGGAATCCTCTCATGTTGCAGGGAGAAATTTGGTGGTAGTTTTTTTCTGTAGAATGAACCAGTGTTAACATTACTCTCTGTTCTCACAAGAAGAAAACACATTCAGAAAATGCATTCATTCCCCATATAACTCAGAAGAAGCAGATGGTTGGCATGAGTATGATGCCTCATTCCGCATCATTTTGGAATCCTCTCACGTTGCAGAAAGAAATTTGGTGCTAGGATTTTTCTATAGAATGCAACCATGTTCCAATTCCTCTATATTGGCACAATAAGAAAACGCATTCTGAAAATGAATTCATTCCCCTTATAACTCTGTGCACGAAAGTCATAGGCATGAGTATGAAGCCTCATTCTGCATCATTTTGGAATCCTATCAGGTTGCAGAAAGAAATTTGATGCTTGGTCGTTTCCTTAAGTGTACCTATGTTCTTAATGTTCACTATTGGCACAATAAGAAAACGCATTCTGAAAATGCATTCATTCCCCTTAGAACTCTGAAAAAGTAGGTGGTAGGCCTGAGAATGATGCCTCATTCTGCATCATTTTGGAATCCTCTCACGTTGTAGGGAGAAATTTGGTGGTAGTTTTTTTCTGTAGAATGAATCAATGTTCCCCTTTACTCTCTCTTCTCACAAGAAGAAAACACATTCAGAAAATGCTTTCATTCCCCTTATATTTCTGAATAAGCAGGTGGTAGGCATGAGTATGATGCCTCATTCCGCATCATTTTGGAATCCTCTCACTTTGCAGAAAGAAATTTGGTGCTAGGATTTTTCCTGTAGCATTTACCCATGGTCACATTTCTCTCTATTGGCATAAGAAGAAAACGCGTTCGGTAAATGCATTCATTCCCCTTATAACTCAGAGCACGAAAGTCATAGGCTTGAGTATGACGCCTCATTCCGCATCATTTTGGAATCCTCTCATGTTGCAGGGAGAAATTTGGTGGTAGTTTTTTTCTGTAGAATGAACCAGTGTTAACATTACTCTCTGTTCTCACAAGAAGAAAACGCGTTCTGAAAATGCATTCATTCCCCTTATAACTCTGTGCACGAAAGTCATAGGCATGAGTATGAAGCCTCATTCTGCATCCTTTTTGAATCCTCTCACGTTGCAGAAAGAAATTTGGTGCAAGGATTTTTCCTGTAGAATGCACCCATGTTCCCATTTCTGTCTTTTGTCCTGAGAAGAAAACGCTTTCGGAATATACATTCATTCCCCTTATAACTCCGTGCACGAAAGTCATAGGCTTGAGTATGACGCCTCATTCTGCATCATTTTGGAATCCTCTCATGTTGCAGGGAGAAATTTGGTGGTAGTTTTTTTCTGTAGAATGAACCAGTGTTAACATTACTCTCTGTTCTCACAAGAAGAAAACACATTCAGAAAATGCATTCATTCCCCATATAACTCAGAAGAAGCAGATGGTTGGCATGAGTATGATGCCTCATTCCGCATCATTTTGGAATCCTCTCACGTTGCAGAAAGAAATTTGGTGCTAGGATTTTTCTATAGAATGCAACCATGTTCCAATTCCTCTATATTGGCACAATAAGAAAACGCATTCTGAAAATGCATTCATTCCCCTTATAACTCTGTGCACGAAAGTCATAGGCATGAGTATGATGCCTCATTCTGCATCATTTTGGAATCCTCTCAAGTTGCAGAAAGAAATTTGATGCTAGGTCGTTTCCTTAATATGCATCCATGTTCCCATTGTTCACTATTGGCACAATAAGAAAACGCGTTCTGAAAATGCATTAATTCCCCTTATAACTCTGTGCAGGAAAGTCACAGGCATGAGTATGATGCCCCATTATGCATCATTTTGGAATCCTCTCACGTTGCAGAAAGTAATTTGGATCTGGTTTGTTTCCTTGAAATACACCCATATTCCCATTTCTCTCCATTGGCACAGGGAGAAAACACTTTCAGAAAATGCAATCGTTCCCCTTATATCTCTGAAGATGTAGGTGGTAGGCATGAGTATGATGCCTCATTCTGCATCATTTTGGAATGCTCTCACATTGCAGAAAGTAATTTGATGCTAGGTCGTTTCCTTAATATGCATCCATGTTCCCATTGTTCACTATTGGCACAATACGAAAACGCGTACAAAAAATGCATTCTTTCCAGTTATAACTCTCTGCATGAAAGACATAGCCATGAGAATTATGCCTCAATCAGAATCATTTTGGAATTCTCTCACATTGGAGAAAAATTTGGTGCTGTTTCGTTTCCTTGATATGCACCCATGTTCACTATTCTCACTCTATGGTCAGGGAGAGGACGCATTCAGAAAATGCATTCATTCCCGTTATATCTCTGAAGAAGTAGGTGGTAGGCCTGAGAATGATGCCTCATTCTGCATCATTTTGGAAGCCTCTCACGTTACAGTAAGAAATTTAGTGGTAGGTTTTTTCTGTACAATGCACCCATGTCCCCATTTCTCTCTATTGGCATTAGAAGAAAACGCTTTCTGTAAATGCATTCATTCCCCTTATATCTCTGAAGAAGTCGATGGTAAGCATGAGTATGATGCCTCATTCTGCATCATTTTAGAATCCTCTCAGGTTGCAGAAAGAAATTTGGTGCTACTTTTTTTCTGTAGAATGCACCCATGTTCCCATTTCTCTCTATTGCCATAAGACGAAAACACATTCAGAAAATGCATTCATATCCCTTATATCTCTGAAGAAGTAGATGGTAGGCATGAGTATGATGCCTCATTCTGCATCATTTTGGAATCCTCTCACGTTGCAGAAAGAAATTTGGTGCTAGGATTTTTCTATAGAATTCACCTACGTTCCCATTTCTCTCTATTGGCATAAGAAGAAAACGCGTTCTTGAAATGCATTCATTCCCCTTATAACTCTGAGCACGAACTTTATAGGCATGAGTATGATGCCTCATTCTGCATCTTTTTGGAATCCTCTCACGCGGCAGAAAGAAATTTGGTGCTAGATTTTTTTCTGTAGAAAGCACACATGTCCCCATTTCTCTCTACTGGCATAAGAAGAAAACACATTCAGAAAATGCATTCATTCCCCTTATATCTCTGAAAAAGTAGATGGTAGGCATGAGTATGATGCCTCATTCTGTATCATTTTGGAATCCTCTCACGTTGCAGAAAGAAATTTGATGCTAGGTCGTTTCCTTAATATGCATCCATGTTCCCATTGTTCACTGTTGGAACAATAAGAAAACGCGTTCTGAAAATGCATTAATTCCCCTTATAACTCTGTGCAGGAAAGTCACAGGCATGAGTATGATGCCCCATTATGCATCATTTTGGAATCCTCTCACGTTGCAGAAAGTAATTTGGATCTGGTTTGTTTCCTTGAAATACACCCATATTCCCATTTCTCTCCATTGGCACAGGGAGAAAACACTTTCAGAAAATGCAATCGTTCCCCTTATATCTCTGAAGATGTAGGTGGTAGGCATGAGTATGATGCCTCATTCTGCATCATTTTGGAATGCTCTCACATTGCAGAAAGTAATTTGATGCTAGGTCGTTTCCTTAATATGCATCCATGTTCCCATTGTTCACTATTGGCACAATACGAAAACGCGTACAAAAAATGCATTCTTTCCAGTTATAACTCTCTGCATGAAAGACATAGCCATGAGAATTATGCCTCAATCAGAATCATTTTGGAATTCTCTCACATTGGAGAAAAATTTGGAGCTGTTTCGTTTCCTTGATATGCACCCATGTTCACTATTCTCACTCTATGGTCAGGGAGAGGACGCATTCAGAAAATGCATTCATTCCCGTTATATCTCTGAAGAAGTAGGTGGTAGGCCTGAGAATGATGCCTCATTCTGCATCATTTTGGAATCCTCTCACGTTGCAGAAAGAAATTTGGTGCAAGGATTTTTCCTGTAGAATGCACCCATGTTCCCATTTCTGTCTTTTGTCCTGAGAAGAAAACGCTTTCGGAATATACATTCATTCCCCTTATAACTCCGTGCACGAAAGTCATAGGCTTGAGTATGACGCCTCATTCTGCATCATTTTGGAATCCTCTCATGTTGCAGGGAGAAATTTGGTGGTAGTTTTTTTCTGTAGAATGAACCAGTGTTAACATTACTCTCTGTTCTCACAAGAAGAAAACACATTCAGAAAATGCATTCATTCCCCATATAACTCAGAAGAAGCAGATGGTTGGCATGAGTATGATGCCTCATTCCGCATCATTTTGGAATCCTCTCACGTTGCAGAAAGAAATTTGGTGCTAGGATTTTTCTATAGAATGCAACCATGTTCCAATTCCTCTATATTGGCACAATAAGAAAACGCATTCTGAAAATGAATTCATTCCCCTTATAACTCTGTGCACGAAAGTCATAGGCATGAGTATGAAGCCTCATTCTGCATCATTTTGGAATCCTATCAGGTTGCAGAAAGAAATTTGATGCTAGGTCGTTTCCTTAATATGCATCCATGTTCCCATTGTTCACTATTGGAACAATAAGAAAACGCGTTCTGAAAATGCATTAATTCCCCTTATAACTCTGTGCAGGAAAGTCACAGGCATGAGTATGATGCCCCATTATGCATCATTTTGGAATCCTCTCACGTTGCAGAAAGTAATTTGGATCTGGTTTGTTTCCTTGAAATACACCCATATTCCCATTTCTCTCCATTGGCACAGGGAGAAAACACTTTCAGAAAATGCAATCGTTCCCCTTATATCTCTGAAGATGTAGGTGGTAGGCATGAGTATGATGCCTCATTCTGCATCATTTTGGAATGCTCTCACATTGCAGAAAGTAATTTGATGCTAGGTCGTTTCCTTAATATGCATCCATGTTCCCATTGTTCACTATTGGCACAATACGAAAACGCGTACAAAAAATGCATTCTTTCCAGTTATAACTCTCTGCATGAAAGACATAGCCATGAGAATTATGCCTCAATCAGAATCATTTTGGAATTCTCTCACATTGGAGAAAAATTTGGTGCTGTTTCGTTTCCTTGATATGCACCCATGTTCACTATTCTCACTCTATGGTCAGGGAGAGGACGCATTCAGAAAATGCATTCATTCCCGTTATATCTCTGAAGAAGTAGGTGGTAGGCCTGAGAATGATGCCTCATTCTGCATCATTTTGGAATCCTCTCACGTTACAGTAAGAAATTTAGTGGTAGGTTTTTTCTGTACAATGCACCCATGTCCCCATTTCTCTCTATTGGCATTAGAAGAAAATGCTTTCTGTAAATGCATTCATTCCCCTTATATCTCTGAAGAAGTCGATGGTAAGCATGAGTATGATGCCTCATTCTGCATCATTTTAGAATCCTCTCAGGTTGCAGAAAGAAATTTGGTGCTACTTTTTTTCTGTAGAATGCACCCATGTTCCCATTTCTCTCTATTGCCATAAGACGAAAACACATTCAGAAAATGCATTCATATCCCTTATATCTCTGAAGAAGTAGATGGTAGGCATGAGTATGATGCCTCATTCTGCATCATTTTGGAATCCTCTCACGTTGCAGAAAGAAATTTGGTGCTAGGATTTTTCTATAGAATTCACCTACGTTCCCATTTCTCTCTATTGGCATAAGAAGAAAACGCGTTCTTGAAATGCATTCATTCCCCTTATAACTCTGAGCACGAACTTCATAGGCATGAGTATGATGCCTCATTCTGCATCTTTTTGGAATCCTCTCACGCGGCAGAAAGAAATTTGGTGCTAGATTTTTTTCTGTAGAAAGCACACATGTCCCCATTTCTCTCTACTGGCATAAGAAGAAAACACATTCAGAAAATGCATTCATTCCCCTTATATCTCTGAAAAAGTAGATGGTAGGCATGAGTATGATGCCTCATTCTGTATCATTTTGGAATCCTCTCACGTTGCAGAAAGAAATTTGATGCTAGGTCGTTTCCTTAATATGCATCCATGTTCCCATTGTTCACTGTTGGAACAATAAGAAAACGCGTTCTGAAAATGCATTAATTCCCCTTATAACTCTGTGCAGGAAAGTCACAGGCATGAGTATGATGCCCCATTATGCATCATTTTGGAATCCTCTCACGTTGCAGAAAGTAATTTGGATCTGGTTTGTTTCCTTGAAATACACCCATATTCCCATTTCTCTCCATTGGCACAGGGAGAAAACACTTTCAGAAAATGCAATCGTTCCCCTTATATCTCTGAAGATGTAGGTGGTAGGCATGAGTATGATGCCTCATTCTGCATCATTTTGGAATGCTCTCACATTGCAGAAAGTAATTTGATGCTAGGTCGTTTCCTTAATATGCATCCATGTTCCCATTGTTCACTATTGGCACAATACGAAAACGCGTACAAAAAATGCATTCTTTCCAGTTATAACTCTCTGCATGAAAGACATAGCCATGAGAATTATGCCTCAATCAGAATCATTTTGGAATTCTCTCACATTGGAGAAAAATTTGGAGCTGTTTCGTTTCCTTGATATGCACCCATGTTCACTATTCTCACTCTATGGTCAGGGAGAGGACGCATTCAGAAAATGCATTCATTCCCGTTATATCTCTGAAGAAGTAGGTGGTAGGCCTGAGAATGATGCCTCATTCTGCATCATTTTGGAATCCTCTCACGTTACAGTAAGAAATTTAGTGGTAGGTTTTTTCTGTACAATGCACCCATGTCCCCATTTCTCTCTATTGGCATTAGAAGAAAACGCTTTCTGTAAATGCATTCATTCCCCTTATATCTCTGAAGAAGTCGATGGTAAGCATGAGTATGATGCCTCATTCTGCATCATTTTAGAATCCTCTCAGGTTGCAGAAAGAAATTTGGTGCTACTTTTTTTCTGTAGAATGCACCCATGTTCCCATTTCTCTCTATTGCCATAAGAGGAAAACACATTCAGAAAATGCATTCATATCCCTTATATCTCTGAAGAAGTAGATGGTAGGCATGAGTATGATGCCTCATTCTGTATCATTTTGGAATCCTCTCACGTTGCAGAAAGAAATTTGATGCTAGGTCGTTTCCTTAATATGCATCCATGTTCCCATTGTTCACTGTTGGAACAATAAGAAAACGCGTTCTGAAAATGCATTAATTCCCCTTATAACTCTGTGCAGGAAAGTCACAGGCATGAGTATGATGCCCCATTATGCATCATTTTGGAATCCTCTCACGTTGCAGAAAGTAATTTGGATCTGGTTTGTTTCCTTGAAATACACCCATATTCCCATTTCTCTCCATTGGCACAGGGAGAAAACACTTTCAGAAAATGCAATCGTTCCCCTTATATCTCTGAAGATGTAGGTGGTAGGCATGAGTATGATGCCTCATTCTGCATCATTTTGGAATGCTCTCACATTGCAGAAAGTAATTTGATGCTAGGTCGTTTCCTTAATATGCATCCATGTTCCCATTGTTCACTATTGGCACAATACGAAAACGCGTTCAGAAAATGCATTCATTCCCCTTATATCTCTGAAGAAGTAGATGGTAGGCATGAGTATGATGCCTCATTCTGCATCATTTTGGAATCCTCTGACGTTGCAGAAAGTAATTTGGTGCTGGTTTGTTTCCTTGAAATGCACCATGTTCCCATTTCTCTCCATTGGCACAGGGAGAAAACACATTCAGAAAATGCAATCATTCCCCTTATATCTCTGAAGAAGTAGGTGATAGGCATGAGTATGATGCCTCATTCTGCATCATTTTGGAATCCTCTCACGTTGCGGAATGAAATTTGGTGGTAGGTTTTTTCTGTAGAATGCACCCATGTCCCCATTTCTCTCTATTGTCATAAGAAGAAAACTCATTCAGAAAATGCATTCATTCCCCTTATAACTCTGCGCACGAAAGTCATAGGCATGAGAATGATGCCTCATTCTGCATCATTTTGGAATCCTCTCACGTTGCAGAAAGAAATTTGGTGGTAGGTTTTTTTCTGTAGAATGAACCAGTGTTAACATTACTCTCTGTTCTCACAAGAAGAAAACACATTCAGAAAATGCATTCATTCCCCATATAACTCAGAAGAAGCAGATGGTTGGCATGAGTATGATGCCTCATTCCGCATCATTTTGGAATCCTCTCACGTTGCAGAAAGAAATTTGGTGCTAGGATTTTTCTATAGAATGCAACCATGTTCCAATTCCTCTATATTGGCACAATAAGAAAACGCATTCTGAAAATGAATTCATTCCCCTTATAACTCTGTGCACAAAAGTCATAGGCATGAGTATGAAGCCTCATTCTGCATCATTTTGGAATCCTATCAGGTTGCAGAAAGAAATTTGATGCTAGGTCGTTTCCTTAATATGCATCCATGTTCCCATTGTTCACTATTGGAACAATAAGAAAACGCGTTCTGAAAATGCATTAATTCCCCTTATAACTCTGTGCAGGAAAGTCACAGGCATGAGTATGATGCCCCATTATGCATCATTTTGGAATCCTCTCACGTTGCAGAAAGTAATTTGGATCTGGTTTGTTTCCTTGAAATACACCCATATTCCCATTTCTCTCCATTGGCACAGGGAGAAAACACTTTCAGAAAATGCAATCGTTCCCCTTATATCTCTGAAGATGTAGGTGGTAGGCATGAGTATGATGCCTCATTCTGCATCATTTTGGAATGCTCTCACATTGCAGAAAGTAATTTGATGCTAGGTCGTTTCCTTAATATGCATCCATGTTCCCATTGTTCACTATTGGCACAATACGAAAACGCGTACAAAAAATGCATTCTTTCCAGTTATAACTCTCTGCATGAAAGACATAGCCATGAGAATTATGCCTCAATCAGAATCATTTTGGAATTCTCTCACATTGGAGAAAAATTTGGTGCTGTTTCGTTTCCTTGATATGCACCCATGTTCACTATTCTCACTCTATGGTCAGGGAGAGGACGCATTCAGAAAATGCATTCATTCCCGTTATATCTCTGAAGAAGTAGGTGGTAGGCCTGAGAATGATGCCTCATTCTGCATCATTTTGGAATCCTCTCACGTTACAGTAAGAAATTTAGTGGTAGGTTTTTTCTGTACAATGCACCCATGTCCCCATTTCTCTCTATTGGCATTAGAAGAAAATGCTTTCTGTAAATGCATTCATTCCCCTTATATCTCTGAAGAAGTCGATGGTAAGCATGAGTATGATGCCTCATTCTGCATCATTTTAGAATCCTCTCAGGTTGCAGAAAGAAATTTGGTGCTACTTTTTTTCTGTAGAATGCACCCATGTTCCCATTTCTCTCTATTGCCATAAGACGAAAACACATTCAGAAAATGCATTCATATCCCTTATATCTCTGAAGAAGTAGATGGTAGGCATGAGTATGATGCCTCATTCTGCATCATTTTGGAATCCTCTCACGTTGCAGAAAGAAATTTGGTGCTAGGATTTTTCTATAGAATTCACCTACGTTCCCATTTCTCTCTATTGGCATAAGAAGAAAACGCGTTCTTGAAATGCATTCATTCCCCTTATAACTCTGAGCACGAACTTCATAGGCATGAGTATGATGCCTCATTCTGCATCTTTTTGGAATCCTCTCACGCGGCAGAAAGAAATTTGGTGCTAGATTTTTTTCTGTAGAAAGCACACATGTCCCCATTTCTCTCTACTGGCATAAGAAGAAAACACATTCAGAAAATGCATTCATTCCCCTTATATCTCTGAAAAAGTAGATGGTAGGCATGAGTATGATGCCTCATTCTGTATCATTTTGGAATCCTCTCACGTTGCAGAAAGAAATTTGATGCTAGGTCGTTTCCTTAATATGCATCCATGTTCCCATTGTTCACTGTTGGAACAATAAGAAAACGCGTTCTGAAAATGCATTAATTCCCCTTATAACTCTGTGCAGGAAAGTCACAGGCATGAGTATGATGCCCCATTATGCATCATTTTGGAATCCTCTCACGTTGCAGAAAGTAATTTGGATCTGGTTTGTTTCCTTGAAATACACCCATATTCCCATTTCTCTCCATTGGCACAGGGAGAAAACACTTTCAGAAAATGCAATCGTTCCCCTTATATCTCTGAAGATGTAGGTGGTAGGCATGAGTATGATGCCTCATTCTGCATCATTTTGGAATGCTCTCACATTGCAGAAAGTAATTTGATGCTAGGTCGTTTCCTTAATATGCATCCATGTTCCCATTGTTCACTATTGGCACAATACGAAAACGCGTACAAAAAATGCATTCTTTCCAGTTATAACTCTCTGCATGAAAGACATAGCCATGAGAATTATGCCTCAATCAGAATCATTTTGGAATTCTCTCACATTGGAGAAAAATTTGGAGCTGTTTCGTTTCCTTGATATGCACCCATGTTCACTATTCTCACTCTATGGTCAGGGAGAGGACGCATTCAGAAAATGCATTCATTCCCGTTATATCTCTGAAGAAGTAGGTGGTAGGCCTGAGAATGATGCCTCATTCTGCATCATTTTGGAATCCTCTCACGTTACAGTAAGAAATTTAGTGGTAGGTTTTTTCTGTAGAATGCACCCATGTCCCCATTTCTCTCTATTGGCATTAGAAGAAAACGCTTTCTGTAAATGCATTCATTCCCCTTATATCTCTGAAGAAGTCGATGGTAAGCATGAGTATGATGCCTCATTCTGCATCATTTTAGAATCCTCTCAGGTTGCAGAAAGAAATTTGGTGCTACTTTTTTTCTGTAGAATGCACCCATGTTCCCATTTCTCTCTATTGCCATAAGAGGAAAACACATTCAGAAAATGCATTCATATCCCTTATATCTCTGAAGAAGTAGATGGTAGGCATGAGTATTATGCCTCATTCTGCATCATTTTGGAATCCTCTGACGTTGCAGAAAGTAATTTGGTGCTGGTTTGTTTCCTTGAAATGCAGCCATGTTCCCATTTCTCTCCATTGGCACAGGGAGAAAACACATTCAGAAAATACATTCATTCCCCTTATAACTCTGAAGAAGTAGGTGGTAGGCATGAGTATGATGCCTCATTCTGCATCATTTTGGAATCCTCTCACGTTGCAGAAAGTAATTTGGTGCTAGGTTTTTCTGTAGAATGCAGCCATGTTCCATTCTGTTCTCTCCTATTGGCGGTAATAATAAGAAAACGATTCTGAAAATGCATTCAGTCCCTTATATCTCTGAAGAAGTAGTGGTTGGGCATGAGAATGATGCCTCATTCTGCATCATTTTGGAATCCTCTCGACAGTTGCAGGAATGAAATTTGCTGCTAGGGCCGTTTCTGTGGTATGCATCCATGTTCCCATTGTTCTCTATTGTCTACAGATACGAAAACGTAGTTCTAGAAAATGCATTCTGTTCCCCTTATAACTCTGGCGCAAGAAAGTCATAGCCCATGAGAATCATGCCTCATTCTGCCATCATTTGGAATTCTCTCACAGTGCAGAAAGAATTTTGGTGCTGTTTCGTTCTTGTAGAATGCACCCATGTTCCATTTTCTCACTATATGCTCAGGGAGAGAACGCATTCAGAAAATGCATTCATTCCCGTTATATCTCTGAAGAAGTAGGTGGTAGGCCTGAGAATGATCCCTCATTCTGCATCATTTTGGAATCCTCTCACACTGGAAAAAGAAATTTGGTACTGGTTCGTTTCCTTGAAATGCTCCCAGGTTCCCATTTCTCTCTATTGGCACAGAGAGAAAACGCATTCTGAAAATGCATTCTTTCCCCTTAAATGTCTGAAGATGTAGGCGGTAGGCATGAGTATGATGCCTCATGCTGTATCCATTTTGAATCCTCTCACGTTGTAGAAAGAAATTTGGAACTAGTTCGTTTCATTGAAATGCACCCATGTTCCCTATTCTCACTATATGGCCAGGGAGAGAACACATCCAGAAAATGCATTCCTTCCCATTATATCTCTGAAGAAGTAGGAGGTAGGCCTGAGAATGATGCCTCATTCTGCATTATTTTGGAATCCTCTTACGTTGCAGAAAGATATTTGGTGCTAGGATTTGTCTATAGAATGCAACCATGTTCCAATTTCTCTCTATTGGCACAATAAGAAAACGCATTCTGAAAATGCATTCATTCCCCTTATAACTCTGTGCACGAAAGTCGTAGGCATGAGTATGATGCCTCATTCTGCATCATTTTGGAATCCTCTCACGTTGCGGAAAAAAATTTGATGCTAGGTCGTTTCCTTAAGTGCACCTATGATTCTAATGTTCACTATTGGCACAAGAAGAAAACGCGTTCTGAAAATGCATTCATTCCCCTTATAACTCTGAAAAAGTAGGCGGTAGGCCTGAGAATGATGCCTCATTTTGCATCATTTTGGAATCCTCTCACTTTGCAGAAAGAAATTTGGTGCTGGTTCTTTTCCTTGAAATGCACCCATGTTCCTGTTTCTCTGTATTGGCACAATAGGAAAACGCGTTCAGAAGATGCATTCATTCCCCTTATAACTCAGAGCACGAAAGTCATAGGCATGAGTATGATGCTCATTTCTGCATCATTTTGGAATCCTCTCACGTTGCAGAAAGAAATTTGGTGCTAGGTTTGTTTCCTGAAATGCAACCATGTTCCCTTTCTCTCCTATTTGATCAGGAGAAGAACACATTCAGAAAATGCATTCATTCCCCATTATAACTCTGAAGAAGTAGGTGGTAGGCATGAGAATGATGCCTCATTCTGCATCATTTTGGAATCCTCTCACGTTGCAGAAGAAATTTGGTGGTAGGTTTTTTTTCTGTAGAATGCACCCATGTTCCCCATTTCTCTCTATTGGCATAAGAAGAAAACGCGTTCTAAAAATGCATTCATTCCCCTTATAACTCTCGCAGGACGAAGTCATAAGCCTGAGAATGATGCCTCATTCTGCATCATTTTGGAATCCTCTCACGTTGCAGAAGAAATTTGGTGGCTAGTTTTTTTCTGTAGAATGCAACCCATGTTCCCATTTCTCTCTATTGGCACAAGAAGAAACGCGTTCAGAAAAATGCAATAATTCCCCTTATATCTCTGAAGAAGTAGGTAATAGGCATGAGTATGATGCGTCATTTTGTATCATTTTAGAATCCTCTCACGTTGCAGAAAGACATTTGGTGGTAGGCTTTTTCTTTAGAATTCACCCACGTTCCCATTTCTCTCTATTGGCATAAAAAGAAAACGCATTCTGAAAATGCATTCATTCAACATATAACTCCAATCACGAAAGTCAGAGGCTTGAGAATTTTTCATCATTCTACATCATTTTGGAATCCTATCAGGTTGCAGAAAGAAATTTGGTGCTAGTTCGTTTCCTTGAAATGCACCCATGTTCCCTATTCTCACTATTTGGCAAGGGAGAGAACCCATCCCAAAAATGCATTCATTCTCATTATATCTCTGAAGAAGTAGGTGGTAGGCCTGAGAATGATGCCTCATTCTGCATCATCTTGGAATCCTCTCACGTTGCAGGGAGAAATTTGGTAGTAGTGTTTTTCTGTAGAATGAACCAGTGTTCCCATTACTCTCTCTTCTCACAAGAAGAAAACACATTCAGAAAATGGCTACATTCCCCTTATAACTCTGAATAAGCATGTGGTAGGCTTGAGTATGATGCCTCATTCTTCATCATTTTGGAATCCTCTCACGTTGCAGAAAGAAATTTGGTGCTAGGATTTTTCCTGTATAATGTACCCATGGTCCCATTTCTCTCAATTAGCCTAAGACGAAAACGCGTTCGGAAAATGCATTCATTCCCCTTATAACTCTGTGCACGAAAGTCATTGGCATGAGAATTATGCATCATTCTGCATCATTTTGGAATCCTCTCACGTTGCAGTAAGATATATTGTGCTGGTTAATTTCCTTGAAATGCACCCATGTTCCCTTTTCTCTGTATTGGCGCAATAGAAAAAAGCGTTCTGAAACTGCATTCATTTCCCTTATATCTCTGAAGAAGTAGGTGGTAGGCATGAGTATGATGCCTCATTCTGCATCATTTAGGAATCCTCTCACGTTGTAGAAAGAAATTTGGTGCTAGTTCTTTTCTGTAGAATGCACCGATGTTTCCATCTCTCTCTATTGGCATAAGAAGAAAACGCTTTCAGAAAATGCATTCATTCCCCTTTTAACTCTGGGCACGAAAGTCATAGGCATGAGAATGATGCCTCATTCTGCTTCATTTTGGAATCCTCTCATGTTGCAGAAAAAAATATGATGCTAGGTCGTTTACTTAATATGCATCCATGTTCCCATTGTTCACTATTGGCACAATAAGAAAACGCGTTCTGAAAATGCATTCATTCCCCTTATAACTCTGGGCACGAAAGTCATAGGCATGAGTACTATGCCTCATTCTGCATCACTTTGGAATCCTCTCACTTTGCAGAAAGAAATTTGGAAGTAGGTTTCTTCTGTAGTATGCACCCCTGTTCCCATAACTCCCATTGGCATAATAAGAAAACTCATTAAGAAAATGCATTCATTCTTCTTATAACTCTGAAGAAGTAGGTGGTAGGCCTGAGAATGATGCCTCATTCTGCATCATTTTGGAATCCTCTCACGTTGCAGAAAGAAATTTGGTGCTAGTTTTTTTCTGTAGAATGCACCCATGTCCCCATTTCTCTCTATTGGCATTAGAAGAAAACGCTTTCTGAAAATGCATTCATTCCCCTTATATCTCTGAAGACGTCGATGGTAAGCATGAGTATGATGCCTCATACCGCATCATTTTAGAATCCTCTCACGTTGCAGAAAGAAATTTGGTGCTACTTTTTTTCTGTAGAATGCACCCGTGTTCCCATTTCTCTCTATTGCCATAAGACGAAAACACATGCAGAAAATGCATTCATATCCCTTATATCTCTGAAGAAGTAGATGGTAGGCATGAGTATGATGCCTCATTCTGCATCATTTTGGAATCCTCTGACGTTGCAGAAAGTAATTTGGTGCTGGTTTGTTTCCTTGAAATGCAGCCATGTTCCCATTTCTCTCCATTGGCTCAATAGGAAAACACATTCAGAAAATGCATTCATTCCCCTTATATCTCTGAAGAACTAGGTGGTAGGCATGAGTATGATGACTCATTCTGCATCATTTTGGAATCCTCTCACGTTGCAGAAAGAAATTTGAAGCTAGGTTTTTTCTGTAGAATGCACCCATGTTTCCGTCTCTCTCTACTGGCAAGAGAAGAAAACGCGTTCAGAAAATGCATTCATTCCCATTATAACTCTGTGCACGAATGACATAGACATGAGAATTTTGCCTCATTCAGCATCATTTTGGAATCCTCTCACACTGGAAAAAGAAATTTGGTACTGGTTCGTTTCCTTGAAATGCTCCGTGGTTCCCATTTCTCTCTATTGGCACAGAGAGAAAACGCATTCTGAAAATGCATTCATTCCCCTTATATATCTGAAGATGTAGGTGGTAGGCATGAGTATGATGCCTCATGCTGTATCCATTTTGAATCCTCTCACGTTGTAGAAAGAAATTTGGAACTAGTTCGTTTCATTGAAATGCACCCATGTTCCCTATTCTCACTATATGGCCAGGGAGAGAACACATCCAGAAAATGCATTCCTTCCCATTATATCTCTGAAGAAGTAGGAGGTAGGCCTGAGAATGATGCCTCATTCCGCATCATTTTGGAATCCTCTTACGTTGCAGAAAGAAATTTGGTGCTAGGATTTTTCTATAGAATGCAACCATGTTCCAATTTCTCTCTATTGGCATAAGAAGAAAACGCGTTCTGAAAATGCATTCATTCCCCTTATCACTCTGTGCACGAAAGTCGTAGGCATGAGTATGAAGCCTCATTCTGCATCATTTTGGAATCCTCTCACGTTGCAGAAAAAATTTGATGCTAGGTCGTTTCCTTAAGTGCTCCTATGATTCTAATGTTCAATATTGGCACAATAAGAAAACGCATTCTGAAAATGCATTCATTCCCCTTATAACTCTGAAAAAGTAGATGGTAGGCCTGGGAATGATGCCTCATTCTCCATCATTTTGGAATCCTCTCACGTTGCAGGGAGAAATTTGGTGGTAGTTTTTTTCTGTAGAATGAACCAATGTTCCCCTTTACTCTCTGTTCTCACAAGAAGAAAATACAATCAGAAAATGCTTTATTCCCCATATAACTCTGAATAAGCAGGTGGTAGGCATGAGTATGATGCCTCATTCCGCATCATTTTGGAATCCTCTCACGTTGCAGAAAGTAATTTGGTGCTAGGATTTTTCTATAGAGTGCAACCATGTTCCCATTTCTCTCTATTGGCATAAGAAGAAAGCGCGTTCTGAAAATGCATTCATTCCCCTTATAACTCTGTGCACGAAAGTCATAGGCATGAGTATGAAGCCTCATTCTGCATCCTTTTTGAATCCTCTCACGTTGCAGAAAGAAATTTGGTGCAAGGATTTTTCCTGTAGAATGCACCCATGTTCCCATTTCTGTCTTTTGTCCTGAGAAGAAAACGCTTTCGGAATATACATTCATTCCCCTTATAACTCCGTGCACGAAAGTCATAGGCATGAGTATGATGCCTCATTCTGCATCATTTTGGAATCCTCGCATGTTGCAGGGAGAAATTGGGTAGTAGTTTTTTTCTGTAGAATGAACCAATGTTAACATTACTCTCTGTTCTCACAAGAAGAAAACACATTCAGAAAATGCTTTCATTCCCCATATAACTCCGAAGAAGCAGATGGTTGGCATGAGTATGATGCCTCCTTCCGCATCATTTTGGAATCCTCTCATGTTGCAGAAAGAAATTTGGTGCTAGGATTTTTCTATAGAATTCACCCACGTTCCCATTTCTCTCTATTGGCATAAGAAGAAAACGCGTTCTTGAAATGCATGCATTCAACTTATAACTCTGAGCACGAACGTCATAGGCATGAGAATTTTGCATCATTCGGCATCATTTTGGAATCCTCTCACGTTGCAGAAAGAAATTTGGTGCTCGGTTTCTTCTTTAGAATGCACCCATATTTGTCGCTAGATGTCGCTGTTTCCATGCTTACTGACGAAGTTGAGGCAAATGGACTTACGGTCTCCAACATGAAGTGTAAATGTAAGCCGTTTAATACAGAAATCAGAAGGCTTTTTGTACTGTTACAGGATTACATGTCGATTTCTAATTGGTCCATGCTACACATTTTTGTGGTTTAAAGCTTAATCATTAGTAGATAGAAAAGGTATTTTATAAGCACTACGTGTGCTCATATATCAAACCCTACATTTCCAGATGTGCAGATCCTTTATTCTAAGGTATATTCATGACTGATTTATTACTTTGTTTTACTTCGCACAGCTGCCGACAAGGACACAACACCCTCAGGCTAACCTTGCTTTTTTTCATAGAAAGCACAAAGAGGACACAGAGTCCTTGGGCTGATCGATGTTTTACCCGCTGTGCTCAAGTCACTTACATATTGATTGCAAAGCAACAGCTCCCACAAAAGCACCCACACATGTTCCCATTGCTCTCTATCGGCGCAAGAAGAAAACGCGTTCAGAAAATGCATTCATTCAACTTACACCTCTGAGCAGGAAAGTTATAGGCATGAGTATGATGCCTCATTCTGCATCATTTTGGAATCCTCTCACGCGGCAGAAAGAAATTTGGTGCTAGATTTTTTTCTGTAGAAAGCACACATGTCCCCATTTCACTCTACTGGCATAAGAAGAAAACACATTCAGAAAATGCATTCATTCCCCTTATAACTCTGAAGAAGTAGATGGTTGGCATGAGTATGATGCCTCATTCTGCATCATTTTGGAATCCTCTCACGTTGCAGAAAGAAATTTGGTGTTAGGTTTTTTTCTGTAGAATGCACCCATGTCCCCATTTCTCTCTATTGGCATAAGAAGAAAACGCGTTCTGAAAATACATTCATTCCCCTTATAACTCTGTGCACGAAAGTCATAGGCATGAGTATGAAGCCTCATTCTGCATCCTTTTTGAATCCTCTCACGTTGCAGAAAGAAATTTGGTGCAAGGATTTTTCCTGTAGAATGCACCCATGTTCCCATTTCTGTCTTTTGTCCTGAGAAGAAAACGCTTTCGGAATATACATTCATTCCCCTTATAACTCCGTGCACGAAAGTCATAGGCTTGAGTATGACGCCTCATTCCGCATCATTTTGGAATCCTCTCATGTTGCAGGGAGAAATTTGGTGGTAGTTTTTTTCTGTAGAATGAACCAGTGTTAACATTACTCTCTGTTCTCACAAGAAGAAAACACATTCAGAAAATGCATTCATTCCCCATATAACTCAGAAGAAGCAGATGGTTGGCATGAGTATGATGCCTCATTCCGCATCATTTTGGAATCCTCTCACGTTGCAGAAAGAAATTTGGTGCTAGGATTTTTCTATAGAATGCAACCATGTTCCAATTCCTCTATATTGGCACAATAAGAAAACGCATTCTGAAAATGAATTCATTCCCCTTATAACTCTGTGCACGAAAGTCATAGGCATGAGTATGAAGCCTCATTCTGCATCATTTTGGAATCCTATCAGGTTGCAGAAAGAAATTTGATGCTTGGTCGTTTCCTTAAGTGTACCTATGTTCATATGTTCACTATTGGCACAATAAGAAAACGCATTCTGAAAATGCATTCATTCCCCTTAGAACTCTGAAAAAGTAGGTGGTAGGCCTGAGAATGATGCCTCATTCTGCATCATTTTGGAATCCTCTCACGTTGTAGGAAGAAATTTGGGTGGTAGTTTTTTTCTGTAGAATGAATCAATGTTCCCCTTTACTCTCTCTTTCACAAGAAGAAAACACATTCAGAAAATGCTTTCATTCCCCTTATATTCTGAATAAGCAGGTGGTAGGCATGAGTATGATGCCTCATTCCGCATCATTTTGGAATCCTCTCACTTTGCAGAAAGAAATTTGGTGCTAGGATTTTTCCTGTAGCATTTACCCATGGTCACATTTCTCTCTATTGGCATAAGAAGAAAACGCGTTCGGTAAATGCATTCATTCCTCTAATAACTCTCAGCACGAAAGTCATAGCCATGAGAATTATGCAACATTCAGCGTCATTTTGGAATCCTCTCACGTTGCAGAAAGAAATGTGGTACTAGGCTTTTTCTTTAGAATGCACCCATGTTCCCATCTCTCTCTATTGGCACTATAAGAAAACGCGTTCTGAAAATGCATTCATTCCTCTAATAACTCTCAGCACGAAAGTCATAGCCATGAGAATTATGCAACATTCAGCGTCATTTTGGAATCCTCTCACGTTGCAGAAAGAAATTTCGTGCTAGTTCGTTTCTTTGAAATGTACCCATGGTCCCTGTTCCCTCTATTGGCTCAGGGGGAAAATGCATTCAGAAAATGCATTCATTCCCATTATGTCTCTGAAGAAGTAGGTGGTAGGCCTGAGAATGATGCCTCATTCTGCATCATCTTGGAATCCTCTCACGTTGCAGGGGGAAATTTGGTGGTATTTTTTTTCTGTACAATGCACCCATATTCCCATTACTCTCTGTTCTCACAAGAAGAAAACACATTCAGAAAATGCAATCATTCCCCTTATATCTCTGAATAAGTAGGTAATAGGCATGAGTATGATGCCTCATTCTGCTTCATTTTGGAATCCTCTCACGTTGCAGAAAGAAATTTGGTGGTAGGCTTTTTCTTTAGAATTCACCCACGTTCCCATTTCTCTCTATTGGCATAAGAAGAAAACGCGTTCTTGAAATGCATTCATTCAACTTATAACTCTGAGCACTAAAGTCATAGGCATGAGTATGATGCCTCATTCTACATCCTTTTTGAATTCTCTCACGTTGCAGAAAGAAATTTGGTGCTGGTTCGTTTCCTTGAAATGCACCCATGTTCCCTATTCTCACTATTTGGTCAGGGAGAGAACACATCCAGATAATGCATTCATTCCCATTATAACTCTGAAGAAGTAGGTGGTAGGACTGGGAATGATGCCTCATTCTGCATCATTTTGGAATCCTCTGACGTTGCAGAAAGAAATTTGGTGCTAGTTTTTCTCTGTAGAATGCACCCATGTTTTCATCTCTCTGTATTGGCATAAGAAGAAAACGCGTTCAGAAAATGCATTCATTCCCCTTATAACACTGTGCACGAAAGTCATAGCCATGAGAATTATGCATCATTCAGCATCATTTTGGAATCCCCTCACATTGCAGAAAGAAATTTGATGCTAGGTCGTTTCCTTAACATGCACCCATGTTCCCATTGTTCACTATTGGCACAATAAGAAAACGCGTTCTGAAAATGCATTAATTCCCCTTATATCTCTGAAGAAGTAGATGGTAGGCATGAGTATGATGCCTCATTCTGCATCATTTTGGAATCCTCTGACGTTGTAGAAAGAAATTTGGTGCTAGGTTTTTTTCTGTAGAATGCACCCATGTTCCCATTTCTCTCTATTGCTATAAGACGACAACACATGCAGAAAATGCAATCGTTCCCCTTATATCTCTGAAGAAGTAGATGGTAGGCATGAGTATGATGCCTCATTATGCATCATTTTTGCAGTCCTCTCACGTTGCAGAAATAAATTTGGTGTTAGTTTTTTTCTGTAGAATGCACCCTTGTCCCCATTTCTCTCTATTGGCATAAGAAGAAAACACATTCCGAAAATTCATTCACTCCTTTAATAACTCTGAAGAAGTAGATGGTAGGCATGAGTATGAAGCCTCATTCTGCATCATTTTGGAATCCTCTCACTTTGCAGAAAGAAATTTGGTGCAAGGATTTTTCTATAGAATGCACCCATGTTCCCATTTTTTCTATTGGCGTAAGAAGAAAACGCGTTCGGAAAATGCATTCATTCCCCTTATAACTCTGAGCACAAAAGTCATAGTCATGAGACTTATTCATCATTCTACATCATTTTGGAATCCTCTCACGTTGCAGAAAGAAATTTGGTGCTAGTTTTTTT
This sequence comes from Pogoniulus pusillus, assembly GCF_015220805.1. Lineage (NCBI taxonomy): Eukaryota > Metazoa > Chordata > Aves > Piciformes > Lybiidae > Pogoniulus > Pogoniulus pusillus. The sequence goes on along the minus strand of NC_087268.1, from coordinate 19,092,987 downwards.
TCTGTAGAATGCACCCATGTTCCCATTTTTTCTATTGGCATAAGAAGAAAACGCGTTCTAAAAATGCATTCATTCCCCTTATAACTCTGTGCACGAAAGTCATTGGCATGAGAATTATGCATCATTCTGCATCATTTTGGAATCCTCTCAGGTTGCAGTGAGATATATTGTGCTGGTTAATTTCCTTGAAATGCACCCATGTTCCCTTTTCTCTGTATTGGCGCAATAGGACAAAGCGTTCAGAAGATGCATTCATTCCCCTTATAACTCGGAGCACGAAAGTCATAGGCATGAGAATTATGCATCATTCTGCATCATTTTGGAATCCTCTCACTTTGCAGAAAGAAATGTGGTACAAGGTTTTTTCTTTAGAATTCACCCACATTCCCATCTCTCTCTATTGGCATAAGAAGAAAACGCGTTCTGAAACTGCATTCATTCCTCTAATAACTCTCAGCACGAAAGTCATAGCCATGAGAATTATGCATCATTCAGCGTCATTTTGGAATCCTCTCATGTTGCAGAAGGAAACTTTCTGCTAGTTCGTTTCTTTGAAATGTACCCATGGTCCCTATTCCCTCTATATGGTCAGGGAGAAAATGCATTCAGAAAATGCATTCATTCCCCTTATATCTCTGAAGAAGTAGGTGGTAGGCATGAGTATGATGCCTCATTCTGCATCATTTTGGAATCCTCTCACGTTGCAGAAAGAAATTTGGTGCTAGGTTTTTTTCTGTAGAAAGCACCCATGTCCCATTTCTTCTATGGCATAAGAAGAAAACTCATTCGAAAATGCATTCATCTCCTTATAACTCTGAAGAAGTAGATGGTAGGCATGAGTATGATGCCTCATTCTGCATCATTTTGGAATCCTCTCACGTTGCAGAAAGAAATTTTGGTGAAGGTTTTTTTCTGTAAATGCACCCATGGTCCCCATTTCTTCTATTGGCTTAAGAAGAAAACGCGTTCTAAAAATGCATTCATTCCCCTTATAACTCTGGCACAAAAGGTCATAGTCATGAGAATATCCTCATTCTGCATCATTTTGGAATCCTCTCACGTTGCAGAAGGAAATTTGGTGCTAGGGTCTTTTCTGTAGAATGCACCCATGTTCCCATTTCTCTCTATTGGCACAATAAGAAAACACTATCAGAAAATGCATTCATTCCCCTTATATCTCCGAAGAAGTAGATGGTAGGCATGAGTATGATGCCTCATTTTGCATCATTTTGGAATCCTCTCTCGTTGCAGAAAAAATTTGGTGGTAGGTTTTTTTTGTAGAACGCACCCGTGTCCCCATTTCTGTCTATTGCCATAAGAAGAAAACGCGTTCAGAAAATGCATTCATTCCCCTTATAACTCTGAAGAAGTAGATGGTAGGCATGAGTATGATGCCTCATTCTGCATCATTTTGGAATCCTCTCACGTTGCAGAAAGAAATTTGGTCGTAGGTTTTTTCTGTAGAATGCACCCATGTCCCCATTTCTCTCTATTGGCATAAGAAGAAAACGCGTTCTAAAAATGCATTCTTTCCCCTTATAACGCTGGGCACAAAAGTCATAGGCATGAGAATTATGCATCATTCTGCATCATTTTGGAGTCCTTTCATGTTGCAGTAAGAAATGTGGTGCTAGTTTTTTTGTGTAGAATGCAACCATGTTCCCCGTTCTCTCTCTTGGCACTATAAGAAAAAGCGTTCAGAAAACGCATTCATTCCCCCATATATCTCTGAGCACCAAAGTCATAGGCATTAGAGTTATGCATCATTCTGCATCATTCTGCAGTCCTCTCACGGTGCAGAAAGAAATGTGGTACTAGATTTTTTCTTTAGAATTCACCCACGTTCCCGTCACTCTCACTTGGCATAAGAAGAAAACGCGTTCTGAAAATGCATTCATTCCCCTTATAACTCTGTGCACGAAACTCATAGCCATGAGAGTTATGCATCATTCTTCATCATTTTGGAAATCTCTCACGTTGCAGAAAGATATTTTGTGCTGGTTCGTTTCCTTGAAATGCACCCCGGTTCCCATTTCTATATATTGGCACTGGGAGAAAACGCATTCAGAACATGCATTCATTCCCATTACATCTCTGAAGAAGTAGGTGGTAGGCCTCAGAATGATAGGTCATTCCGCATCATTTTGGAATCCTCTCATGTTGAAGAAAGAAATTTGGTGCTAGTTTTTTTCTGTAGAATGCACCCATGTTTCCATCTCTCTCTATTGGCATAAGAAGAAAACGCGTTCAGAAAATGCATTCATTCCCCTTATAACACTGTGCACGAAAGTCATAGCCATGAGAATTATGCATCATTCAGCATCATTTTGGAATCCCCTCACATTGCAGAAAGAAATTTGATGCTAGGTCGTTTCCTTAACATGCACCCATGTTCCCATTGTTCACTATTGGCACAACAAGAAAACGCGTTCTTAAAATGCATTAATTCCCCTTATATCTCTGAAGAAGTAGATGGTAGGCATGAGTATGATGCCTCATTCTGCATCATTTTGGAATCCTCTCACGTTGCAGAAGGAAATTTGGTGCTAGGGTCTTTTCTGTAGAATGCACCCATGTTCCCTTTTCTCTCATTGGCATAATAAGAAAACTCATTCAGAAAATGCATTCATTCTTCTTATAACTCTGAAGAAGTAGGTGGTAGGCCTGAGAATGATGCCTCATTCTGCATCATTTTGGAATCTTCGCATGTTGCAGGGAGAAATTTGGTGGTAAGTTTTTTCTGTAGAATGCACCCATGTCCCCATTTCTCTCTATTGGCATTAGAAGAAAACGCTTTCTGATAATGCATTCATTCCCCTTATATCTCTGAAGAAGTCGATGGTAAGTATGAGTATGATGCCTCATTCTGCATCATTTTAGAATCCTCTCACGTTGCAGAAAGAAATTTGGTGCTACTTTTTTTTCTGTAGAATGCACCCATGTTCCCATTTCTCTCTATTGCCATAAGAGGAAAACACATTCAGAAAATGCATTCATATCCCTTATATCTCTGAAGAAGTAGATGGTAGGCATGAGTATGATGCCTCATTCTACATCATTTTGGAATCATCTGACATTGCAGAAAGTAATCTGGTGCTGGTTTGTTTCCTTGAAATGCACCCATGTTCCCATTTCTCTCCATTGGCACAGGGAGAAAACACATTCAGAAAATGCATTCATTCCCCTTATATCTCTGAAGAAGTGGGTGGTAGGCCTCAGAATGATCCCTCATTCTGCATTATTTTGGAATCCTCTCACGTTGTAGAAAGAAATTTGGTGCTAGGTTTTTTCTGTAGAATGCACCCATGTTTCCCTCTCTCTCTACTGCCATGAGAAGAAAACGCGTTCAGAAAATGCATTCATTTCCATTATAACTCTGTGCACGAATGACATAGACATGAGAATTATGCCTCATTCAGCATCATTTTTGAATCCCCTCACGTTGTCGAAATTTGGTGCTAGGATTTTTCCTATAGAATGCAACCATGTTCCCATTTCTGTCTTTTGTCCTAAGAAGAAAAAGCGTTCTAAAAATGCATTCATTCCCCTTATAACTCTGTGCACAAAAGTCATAGCCATGAGAGTTACGCTTCATTCAGCATCATTTTGGAATCCTCTCACATTGCAGAAAGAAATTTGATGCTAGGTTGTTTCCTAAATATGCATCCATGTTCCCATTGTTCACTTTTGGAACAATAAGAAAACGCGTTCTGAAAATGCATTAATTCCCCTTATAACTCTGTGCAGGAAAGTCACAGGCATGAGTATGATGCCTCATTCTGCATTATTTTGGAATCATCTGACGTTGCAGAAAGTAATTTGGCGCTGGTTTGTTTACTTGAAATACACCATGTTCCATTCTCTCCATTGGCACAGGGAGAAAACACATTTAGAAAATGCAATCGTTTTCCTAATATCTCTGAAGATGTAGGTGGTTGGCATGAGTATGATGCCTCATTCTGCATCCATTTTGAATCCTCTCACGTTGTAGAAAGAAATTTGGTGCTAGGTTTTTTTCTGTAGAATGCACCCATGTCCCCATTTCTCTCTATTGCCATAAGACGAAAATAGATTCAGAAAATGCATTCATTCCCCTTATATCTCTGACAAAGTAGATGGTAGGCATGAGTATGATGCCTCATTCTGCATCATTTTGGAATCCTCTCACGTTGCAGAAATAAATTTGGTGCTATTTCGTTTCATTGAAATGCACCCATGTTCCCTATTCTCACTATATGGTCAGGGAGAGAACACGTCTAGAAAATGCATTAATTGCCATTATATCTCTGAATAAGTAGGTGGTAGGCCTGAGAATGATGCCTCATTCTGCATCATTTTGGAATCCTCTCACGTTGCAGAAAGAGATTTGGTGGTATGTTTTTTCTGTAGAATGCACTCATGTCTCCATTTCTCTCTATTGGAATAAGAAGAAAACGCGTTCTAAAAATGCATTCATTCCCCTTATAACTCTGGGCACGAAAGTCATAGGCGTGAGAATGATGCCTCATACTGCATCATTTTGGAATCCTCTCACGTTGCAGAAAGTAATTTGATGCTAGGTCGTTTCATTGAAATGCACCCATGTTCCCTATTCTCACTATATGGTCAGGGAGAGAATACGTCCAGAAAATGCATTAATTGCCATTATATCTCTGAATAAGTAGGTGGTAGGCCTGAGAATGATGCCTCATTCTGCATCATTTTGGAATCCTCTCACGTTGTAGAAAGAGATATGGTGGTATGTTTTTTCTGCAGAATGCACCATTGTCCCCATTTCTCTCTATTGGAATAAGAAGAAAACGCGTTCTAAAAATGCATTCATTCCCCTTATAACTCTGGGCACGAAAGTCATAGGCATGAGAATGATGCCTCATGTTGCATCATTTTGGAATCCTCTCACGTTGCCGAAAGAAATTTGGTGCTGGTTTGTTTCCTTGAAATGCACCCATGTTCCCACTTCTCTCCAGTGGCACAGGGAGAAAACATATTCAGAAAATGCAATCGTTCCCCTTATATCTCTGAAGAAGTAGGTGATAGGCATGAGTATGATGCCTCATTCTGCATCATTTTGGAATCCTCTCACTTTGCAGAGAGAAATTTGGTGGTAGTTTTTTTCTGTAGAATGCAACCATGTTCCCATTTCTCTCTGTTGGTATAAGAAAGAAACGCGTTCTGAAAATGCATTCATTCCCCTTATATCTCTGAGGAAGTAGATGGTAGACCTGAGAATGATGCCTCATTCTGCATCATTTTGGAATCCTCTCACGTTGCGGAAAGAAATTTGGTGCTAGGTTTTTTTCTGTAGATTGCACCCATGTTCCCATTTCTCTCTATTGCCATAAGACGGAAACACATTCAGAAAATGCATTCATTCCCCTTTTATCTCTGAAGAAGTAGATGGTAGGCATGAGTATGATGCCTCATTCTGTATCCATTTTGAATCCTCTCACGTTGCAGAAAGAAATTTGGTGCTAGTTAGTTTCACTGAAATGCACCCATGTTCCCTATTCTCACTATATGGTCAGGCAGAGTACGCATTCAGAAAATGCATTCATACCCATTATATCTCTGAAGAAGGAGGTGGTAGGCCTGAGAATGATGACTCATTCTGCATCATTTTGGAATCCTCTCACGTTGCAGAAAGAAATTTGGTGGTAGGTTTTTTTCTGTAGAATGCACTCATGTTCACTTCTCTCTCTAGTGGCATAAGAAGAAAACGCGTTCTGAAAATACATTCAATCCTCTAATAACTCCGTGCACGAAAGTCATAGCCATGAGAATTATGCATCATTCAGCATCACTTTGGATTGCCCTCACATCGTTGATAGAAGTTTGATGCTAGTTCTTTTCTTTGAAATGCACCCATGTTCCCTCTTCTCTCTATTGGGTCAGGGAGAGAACACACCCAGAAAATGCATTCATTCCCATTATATCTCTGAAGAAGTAGGTGGTAGGCCTGAGAATGTTGCCTCCTTCTGCATCATTTTGGAATGCTCTCACTTTGCAGAGAGAAATTTGGAAATATTTTTTTCCTGTAGAATGCACCTATGTTCCCATTACTCTCTATTGGCACAATAAGAAACCGCATATAGAAAATGCATTCATTCCCCTTATAACTCTGTGCACGAAAGTCATTGGCATGAGAATTATGCCTCATTCTGCATCATTTTGGAATCCTCTCACGTTGCAGGGAGAAATTTGGTGCTGGTTCGTTTCCTTGAAATGCACCCATGTTCCCTATTCTCTCTATTGGCACAGGGAGAAAATTCATTCAGAAAATGCAATTATGAACTTATATCTCTGAAGAAGTAGGTAGTAGGCATGAGTATGATGCCTCATTCTGCATCATTTTAGAATTCTCTCAAGTTGCAGAAAGTAATTTGTTGCTAAGTTTTTTCTTTAGAATGTACCCATGTTTCCATTTCTCTCTATTGGCACAATAGTAGAACGCATTCATTCCCCTTATGGCACTGAGCACGAAAGTCATAAGCATGAGAATTATGCCTCATTCTGCATCATTTTGGAATCCTGTCGCATTGCAGAAAGAAATTTCGTGCTGGTTCGTTTCCCTGAAATTCACCCAAGTTCCCATTTCTCTCAGTATTGGCACAATAGGAAAACGCGTTCAGAAAATGCATTCATTCCCCTTATAACTCAGAGCACTCTTCATCATTTTGGAATCCTCTCACGTTGCTGTAAGATACATGGTGCTGGTTCATTTCCTTGAAATGCACCCATGTTCCCTTTTCTCTGTATTGGTAGTACTATAAGAAAACGCGTTCAGAAAATGCATTCATTCCCCTTATATCTCTGAGCACCAAAGTCATCGGCATGAGAGTTATGCATCATTCTGCATCATACTGGAATCCTCTCACGTTGCAGAAAGAAATGTGGTACTAGGTTTTTCCTGTAGAATGCAACCATGTCCCCATTTCTCTCTATTGGCATAAGAAGACAACGCGTTCTGAAAATGCATTTATAACTTTGTCCACAAAAGTCATAGGCAAGAGTATGATGCCTCATTCTGCATCCTTTTTTAATCCTCTCACGTTGCAGAAAGAAATCTGGTGCTAGTTTGTTTCCTTGAAATGCACCCATGCTCCTGTCCTGGAGTCCTGTACCCCTAAATTCCTCTCCTGCCCGGACTTCGGGGGGAAAGGGGAATAGCCGCCTGGTTTCCACCCCCTCGCCTGCCTTTCAGCCGTGAAGGGGGGGAGGGCTACCCCGTGATGGGTGGGGACTGCCCCATGAGTTCCCGCGCTGGAGCCTGTCTGGGATTGGCCGTGCGCTTTCGCGCCTAAGGTGTGGTAACTCTGCCCTTTGTCTAGCGAAGGTTATAAATATTGGGGGTCTTCCTGCCTTTGGGGTTCCCGCTTTGGAGTTTGCCCGTGCCTGGACGTATGTGTCTGCCTGACCTCACACACTCCCCTGTGCCTGGACTGCAGAGAGACCAAGGATTTGCTTTCCTGTTAGGCACACCTTTGTGTGCCTAACGACCCTTAACGACCCTTAACGACTCCTGCAGCCGCTGGAAAGGAAGAGGAACATAGACCGCACGAGCCAGACTGAGTGAGTTATTTGGCTTAGCTTAATTTAGTAAGAAACCGCTATTAATTTATAGCTGAGTCCTTTTACAACTTCTGAATTTATTCTAATACAGTCAGATTATTGATGGTATCTTTGTAGATTAAATTCTCAAGCAACTGAACCTGTTTATGAAACTGAATTAATCTTTGTATATATAGTTCTGCGGGTAGGTGTTTGAGAAAATAATAAAAAATATCTATTTTTGATAAATTCTCGACTCGGCCACGTATCAAATCAATCCTGCTGTCCGCAACAGTTCCCTATTCTCACTATTTGGTCAGGGAGAGGACACATCCAGAACATGCACTCACTCCCATTATAACTCTGTGCACGAAAGGCATAGGCATGAGTATGATGCCTCATTCTGTATCCTTTAGGAATCCTCTCACGTTGCAGAAAGAAATTTGGTGCTAGGATTTTTCCTGTAGAATGTACCTATGTTCCCATTTCTCTCTCTTGGCCTAAGAAGAAAACGCGTTCGGAAAATGCATTCATTCCCCTTATAACTCTGTGCACGAAAGTCATAGCCATGAGAATTATGCATCATTCTGCATCATTTTGGAATCCTCTCACGTTGCAGAAAGAAATTTGGTGGTAGGTTTTTTCTGTAGAACGCACTCATGTTCACTTCCCTCTCTAGTGGCATAAGAAGAAAACACATTCTGAAAATACATTAATTCCTCTAATAACTCCGTGCACAAAAGTCATAACCATGACAATTATGCATCATTCAGCATCACTTTGGATTCCTCTCACATTGTAGAAATAAATTTGGTGCTAGTTGGTTTCCTTGAAATGCACCCATGTTCACTCTTCTCTCTATTGGGTAAGGGAGAAAACGCATTCAGAAACTGCATTTATTACCATTATATCTCTGAAGAAGTAGGTGGTAGGCCTGAGAATGATGCCTCATTCTGCATCATTTTGGAATCCTCTCACGTTGCAGAAAGAAATTAGGTAGTAGTTTTTTTCTGTAGAATGCACCCATGTTCCCATTACTCTCTGTTCCCATAATATGCATTCATTCCCCTTATAACTCTGAAGAAGTAGATGATTGGCTTATGTATGATGCCTCATTCTGCATCATTTTGGAATCCTCTCACGTTGCAGAAAGAAATTTGGAGGTAGGTCGTTTCCATAAATGCACCCATGTTCCCTTTTCTCTCTATTGGCACGATAAGAAAACGCATTCTGAAAATGCATTCATTCCCCTTATAACTTTGAAGAAGTGGATGGTAGGCATGAGTATGATGCCTCATTCTGAATCATTTTGGAATCCTCTCACGTGGCAGTAAGATATATGGTGCTGGTTTATTTCCTTGAAATGTGCCCATGTTCCCTTTTCTCTGTATTGGCACAATAGGAAAACGCGTTCAGAAGATGCATTCATTCCGCTTATAACTCAGAGCACGAAAGTCATAGTCATAAGAATTATGCATCATTCTCCATCATTTTGGAATCTGTCACTTTTCAGTAATAAATGTGGTGCTAGGTTTTTTCTTTAGAATTCTCACACGTTCCCATTTCTCTCTATTGGCATAAGAAGAAAACGCGTTCTGAAAATGCATTCATTCCTCTAATAACTCTGAGCTCGAAAGTCATAGCCATGAGAGTTCTGCATCATTCAGCGTCATTTTTGAATCCTCTCACGTTGCAGAAAGAAATTTGGTGCTAGTTCGTTTCTTTGAAATGTACCCATGTTCCCTATTCCCTCTATTGGCTCAGGGAGAAAATGCATAGAGACAATGCATTCATTCCCCTTATATCTCTGAAGAAGTAGGTGGTAGGCCTGAAAATGATGCCTCATTCTGCATCATTTTGGAATCCTCTCACGTTGCAGAAAGAAACTTGGTGGTAGGTTTTTTCCTATAGAATGCAATCATGCTCCCATTTCTGTCTTTTGTCCTAAGAAGAAAACGCGTTCAGAAAATGCAATCATTCCCCTTAGAACTCTGGGCACGAAAGTCATAGCCATGAGAATAATGCATAATTCAGCATCATTTTGGAATCCTCTCACATTGTAGAATGAAATTTGATGCTAGGTCGTTTCCTTAATATGCATCCATGTTCCCATTGTTCACTATTGACACAATAAGAAAACGCGTTCTGAAAATGCATTCATTCCCCTTATAACTCTGTGCAGGAAAGTCACAGGCATGAGTATGATGCCTCATTCTGCATCATTTTGGAATCCTCTCACTATGGAGAAACAAATTTGGAAGTAGGTTTCTTCTGTAGTATGCACCCATGTTCCCATTACTCTCTTTGGCATAATAAGAAAACTCATTCAGAAAATGCATTCATTCTTCTTATAACTCTGAAGAACTAGATGGTAGGTACGAGTATGGTGCCTCATTCTGCATCATTTTGGAATCTTCTCACGTTGCAGAAGGAAATTTACTGCTAGTTTTTTTTCTGTGGAATGCACCCATGTTCCCATTTCTCTGTATTGCCGTAAGACGAAAATACATTCAGAAAATGCATTCATTCCCCTTATATCTCTGAAGAAGTAGATGGTAGGCATGAGTATGATGCCTCATTCTGCATCATTTTGGAATCCTCTCACGTTGCAGAAGGAAATTTGGTGCTGGTTCTTTTCCTTGAAATGCACCCATGCTCCCATTTCCCTCGATTGGCACAGGGAGAAGATTCATTCTGAAAATGCATTCATTCCCCTTATATCCTGACGATGTAGGTGGTAGGCATGAGTATGATGGCTCTATCTGCATCCATTTGGAAACCTCTCACGTTGCAGAACAAAATTTCGTGATATTTCGTTTCATTCAAATGCACCCATGTTCCCTATTCTCACTATATGGTCAGGGAGAGAACACGTCCAGAAAATGCATTAATTGACATTATATCTCTGAATCAGTAGGTGGTAGGCCTGAGAATGATGACTCATTCTGCATCATTTTGGAATCCTCTCACGTTGCAGAAAGAGATTTGGTGGTATGTTTTTTCTGTAGAATACACCCATGTCCCCATTTCTGTCTACTGGAATAAGAAGAAAACGCGTTCAGAAAATGCAATCATTCCCCTCATAACTCTGTGCACGAATGTCATAGGCATGAGTATGGTGTCACATTCTGCATCATTTTGGAATCCTCTGACGTTGCAGAAAGTAGTGTGGTGCTGGTTTGTTTCCTTGAAATGCACCCATGTTCCCATTACTCTGTATTGGCATAATAATAAGAAAACGCGTTCTGAAAATGCATTCATTCCCCTTATAACTCTGAAGAAGTAGGTGGTAGGCATGAGTATGATGCCTCATTCTGCATCATTTTGGAATCCTCTCACGTTGCAGAAAGAAATTTGGTTGTAGGTTTTTTCTGGTGAATGCACCCATGTCCCCATTTCTCTCTATTGGCATATGAAGAAAACGCGTTCTAAAAATGCATTCATTCCCCTTATAACTCTGGGCACGAAAGTCATAAGCATGAGAATTCTGCATCATTCAGCATCATTTTGGAATCCAGTCACGTTGTAGAAAGAAATTTCTTGCTAGGTGGGTTCCTTAATATGCATCCATGTTCCCACTGTTCACTATTGGCACAAGATGAAAACGCATTCTGAAAATGCATTCATTCCCCTCATAACTCTGTGCACGAAAGTCATAGGCATGAGTATGATGCCACATTCTGCATCATTTTGGAATCCACTCACGTTGCAGAAAGAAATTTGATGCTAGTTCGTTTCCTTGAAATGCACCCATGTTCCCTATTCTCACTCTTTAGTCAGGGAGAGAACACATTCAGTAAATGCATTCATTCCCATTATATCTCTGAAGAAGTAGGTGGTAGGCCTGAGAATGATGCCTCCTTCTGCATCATTTTGGAATCCTCTCACATTGCAGAAAATAATTTGATGCAGGTTCGTTTCCTTAAGATGCATCTATGATCCTATTGTTCAGTATTGGCACAATAACAAAAAGCGTCCAGAAAATGAATTCATTCCCCTTATAACACTGTGCACAAAAGTCATAGGCATGAGTATAATGCCTCATTCTGCATCATTTTGGAATCCTCTCACGTTGTCGAAAGAAATTTGGCGCTAGGATTTTTCCAATAGAATGCAACCATCTTCCCATTTCTGTCTTTTGTCCTAAGAAGAAAAAGCGTTCTCAAAATGCATTCATTCCCCTTATAACTATGTGCACGAAAGTCATAGCCATGAGAATTATGCTTCATTCAGCATCATTTTGGAATCCTCTCACGTTACAGAAAGAAATTTGATGCTAGGTCGTTTCCTTAATATGCATCCATGTTCCCATTGTTCACTATTTGAACAATAAGAAAACGCGTTCTGAAAATGCATTAATTCCCCTTATAACTCTGTGCAGGAAAGTCACAGGCATGACTATGATGCCCCATTATGCATCATTTTGGAATCCTCTCACGTTGCAGAAAGTAATTTGGATCTGGTTTGTTTCCTTGAAATACACCCATATTCCCATTTCTCTCCATTGGCACAGGGAGAAAACACATTCAGAAAATGCAATCATTCCCCTTATATCTCTGAAGATGTAGGTGGTAGGCATGAGTATGATGCCTCATTCTGCATCATTTTGGAATGCTCTCACATTGCAGAATGAAATTTGATGCTAGGTCGTTTCCTTAATATGCATCCATGTTCCCATTGTTCACTATTGGCACAATACGAAAACGCGTACAAAAAATGCATTCTTTCCCCTTCTAACTCTGTGCATGAAAGACATAGCCATGAGAATTATGCTTCAATCAGAATCATTTTGGAATTCTCTCACATTGGAGAAAAATTTGGTGCTGGTTCGTTTCCTTGATATGCACCCATGTTCACTATTCTCACTCTATGGTCAGGGAGAGGACGCATTCGGAAAATGCATTCATTCCCGTTATATCTCAGAAGAAGTAGGTGGTAGGCCTGAGAATGATGCCTCATTCTGCATCATTTTGGAATCCTCTCACATTGCAGAAGGAAATTTGGTGGTAGTTTCTTTCTGTAGAATACAGCCATGTTCCCATTTCTCTCTATTGGTATAAGAAGAAAACGTGTTCTGAAAATGCATTCATTCCCCTTATATCTCTGAAGAAGTAGGAGGTAGGCATGAGTATGATGCCTCATTCTGCATCATTTAGGAATCCTCTCACGTTGTAGAAAGAAATTTGGTGCTAGATCTTTTCTGTAGAATGCACCGATGTTTCCATCTCTCTCTATTGGCATAAGAAGAAAACGCGTTCTAAAAATGAATTCATTCCCCTTATAACTCTGGTCACGAAAGTCATAGGCATGAGAATGATGCCTCATTCTGCATCATTTTGGAATCCTCTCATGTTGCAGAAAAAAATATGATGCTAGGTCATTTACTTAATATGCATCCATGTTCCAATTGTTCACTATTGGCACAATAAGAAAACGCGTTCTGAAAATGCATTCATTCCCCTTATAACTCTGGGCACGAAAGTCATAGGCATGAGTATTATACCTCATTCTGCATCATTTTGGAATCCTCTCACTTTGCAGAAAGAAATTTGGAAGTAGGTTTCATCTGTAGTATGCACCCCTGTTCCCATAACTCTCATTGGCATAATAAGAAAACTCATTCAGAAAATGCATTCATTCTTCTTATAACTCTGAAGAAGTAGGTGGTAGGCCTGAGAATGATGCCTCATTCTGCATCATTTTGGAATCCTCTCACGTTACAGTAAGAAATTTAGTGGTAGGTTTTTTCTGTAGAATGCACCCATGTCCCCATTTCTCTCTATTGGCATTAGAAGAAAACGCTTTCTGAAAATGCATTCATTCCCCTTATATCTCTGAAGAAGTCGATGGTAAGCATGAGTATGATGCCTCATTCTGCATCATTTTAGAATCCTCTCACGTTGCAGAAAGAAATTTGGTGCTGGTTTGTTTCCTTGAAATGCACCCATGTTCCCATTTCTCTCCATTGGCACAGGGAGAAAACACATTCAGAAAATGCATTCATTCCCCTTATATCTCTGAATAAGTAGGTGGTAGGCCTGAGTATGATGCCACATTCTGCATCATTTTGGAATCCTCTCACGTTGCAGAAAGAAATTTGGTGGTAGGTTTTTTCTGTAGAATGCAGCCATGTTCCCATTACTCTGTATTGGCGTAATAATAAGAAAACGCGTTCTGAAAATACATTCATTCCCCTTATAACTCTGAAGAAGTAGGTGGTAGGCCTGAGAATGATGACTCATTCTGCATCATTTTGGAATCCTCTCACGTTGCAAGAAGAGATTTGGTGGTATGTTTTTTCTGTAGAATGCACCCATGTCCCCATTTCTCTCTACTGGAATAAGAAGAAAACGCGTTCAGAAAATGCAATCATTCCCCTCATAACTCTGTGCACGAATGACATAGCCATGAGAATTATGCCACATTCAGCATCATTTTGTAATCCTCTCACACTGGAAAAAGAAATTTGGTACTGGTTCGTTTCCTTGAAATGCACCCAGGTTCCCATTTCTCTCTGTTGGCACAGAGAGAAAACGCATTCTGAAAATGCATTCATTCCCCTTATATATCTGAAGATGTAGGTGGTAGGCATGAGTATGATGCCTCATGCTGTATCCTTTGTGAATCTTCTCACGTTGTAGAAAGAAATTTGGAACTAGTTCGTTTCATTGAAATGCACCCATGTTCCCTATTCTCACTATATGGCCAGGGAGAGAACACATCCAGAAAATGCATTCCTTCCCATTATATCTCTGAAGAAGTAGGAGGTAGGCCTGAGAACGATGCCTCATTCTGCATCATTTTGGAATCCTCTTACGTTGCAGAAAGAAATTTGGTGGTAGGTTTTTCTATAGAATGCACCCATGTTCCCATTTCTCTCTATTGGTATAAGAAGAAAACGCGTTCTAAAAATGCATTCATTCCTCTTATAAATCTGGGCACGAAAGTCATAGGCATGAAAATGATGCCTCATTCTGCATCATTTTGGAATCCTCTCATGTTGCAGAAAAAAATATGATGCTAGGTCGTTTACTTAATATGCATCCATGTTCCCATTGTTCACTATTGGCACAATAAGAAAACGCGTTCTGAAAATGCATTCTTTCCCCTTATAACTCTGGGCACGAAAGTCATAGGCATGAGTATTATACCTCATTCTGCATCATTTTGGAATCCTCTCACTTTGCAGAATGAAATTTGGAAGTAGGTTTCTTCTGTAGTATGCACCCCTGTTCCCATAACTCTCATTGGCACAATAAGAAAACTCATTCTGAAAATGCATTCATTCTTCTTATAACTCTGAAGAAGTAGGTGGTAGGCCTGAGAATGATGCCTCATTCGGCATCATTTTGGAATCCTCTGACGTTGCAGAAAGTAATTTGGTGCTGGTTTGTTTCCTAGAAATGCAGCCGTATTCCCATTTCTCTCCATTGGCACAGGGACGAAACACATTCAGAAAATGCAATCATTCCCCTTATATCTCTGAAGAAGTAGGTGATAGGCATGAGTATGATGCCTCACTCTGCATCATTTTGCAATCCTCTCACGTTGCGGAATGAAATTTGGTGGCAGGTTTTTTCTGTAGAATGCACCCATATCCCCATTTCTGTTTATTGGCATTAGAAGAAAATGCGTTCTAAAAATGCATTCATTCCTCTTATAACTTGGGGCACGAAAGTCATAGGCATGAGAATGATGCCTCATTCTGCATCATTTTGGAATCTTCTCACGTTGCAGAAAGAAATTTGGTGCTAGTTAGTTTCCTTGAAATGCAACCATGTTCCCTATTCTCACTATTTGGTCAGGTAGAGAACACATTCAGAAATGCATTCATTCCCATTATATCTATGAAGAATTAGGTGGTAGGCCTGAGAATGATGCCTCATTCTGCATCATTTTGCAATCCTCTCACGTTGCAGAAAGTAATTTGGTGCTGGTTTGTTTCCTTGAAATGCAGCCATGTTCTCATTTCTCTCTATTGCCATAAGAGGAAAACACATTCAGCGAATGCATTCATTCCCCTCATAAGTCTGTGCATGAAAGTTATAGGCCTGAAAATGATGCCTCATTCTGCATCATTTTGGAATCCTCTCTCGTTGCAGAAAAAATTTGGTGGTAGGTTTTTTCTGTAGAACGCACCCGTGTCCCCATTTCTGTCTATTGCCATAAGAAGAAAACGCGTTCAGAAAATGCATTCATTCCCCTTATAACTCTGTGCACGAAGTAGAGTAGGCCATGAGAATGATGCATCTTCTGCATCACTATGGAATCCTCTCACGTTGCAGAAAGAAATTTGAGTGGCAGGTTTTTTTCTGTGAGAAAGCAGCCATGTCCCATTTCTCTCTATTGCATAAGAAGAAAACACGTTCTGAAAATGCATTCATTCCCCTTATATCTCTGAAGATGTAGTTGGTAGGCCTGAGTATGATGCCTCATTCTGCATCATTTTGGAATCCTCTCACGTTGTAGAAAGAAATTTGGTGCTAGTTTTTTTCTGGAGAATGCAGCCCATGTTCCATCTCTCTCTATTGGCATATAGAAGAAAACGCGTTCTGAAAATGCATTCATTCCCCTATAACTCTGTGCACGAAAGTCATAGCCATGAGAATTATGCATCATTCAGCATCATTTTGGAATCCTCTCATGTTGCTGAAAGAAATTTGGTGCGTAGGTTTTTCTGTAGATATCAGCCATGTTCCCATTTTTCACTATTGGCACAAGAAGAAAACGCGTTCAGAAAATGCATTCATTCCCCTTATAACTCTGTGCACAAAAGTCATAGGCATGAGTATGATGCCTCATTCTGCATCATTTTGGAATCCTCTCACTTTGCAGAAAGAAATTTGGTGCTAGGATTGTTCCTATAGAATGCAACCTTGTTCCCATTACTGTCTTTTCTCCTCAGAAGAAAACGCATTCAGAAAATGCATTCATTTCCCTTATAACTCTGTGCACGAAAGTTATAGCCATGAGAATTATGCATCATTCTGTATCACTTTGGAATCCTCTCACGTTGCAGAAAGAAATTTGATGGTAGTTTTTTTCTGTAGAATACAGCCATGTTCCCATTTCTCTCTATTGGTATAAGAAGAAAACGCGTTCTGAAAATGCATTCATTCCCCTTATATCTCTGAAGAAGTAGGTGGTAGGCCTGAGAATGATGCCTCATTCTGCATCATTTTGGAATCCTCTCACGTTTCAAAAAGAAATTTAGTGGTAGGTTTTTTCTGTTGAATGCACCCATGTCCCCATTTCTCTCTATTGCCCTAAGAAGAAAACTCGTTCTGAAAATGCATTCATTCCCCTTTTAACTCTGAAGAAGTAGATGGTAGGCATGAGTATGATGCCTCATTCTGCATCATTTTGGAATCCTCTCACATTGCAGAAAGAAATTTGGTGCTAGGTTTTTTTCTGTGGAATGCACCCATGTTCCCATTTCTCTCTATTGCCATAAGACGAACACACATTCAGAAAATGCATTCATTCCCCTTATATCTCTGAAGAAGTAGATGGTAGGCATGAGTATGATGCCTCATTCTGCATCATTTTGGAATCCTCTAACGTTGCAGAATGAAATTTGGTGCTGGTTTGTTTCCTTGAAATGCACCCATGTTCCCATTTCTCTCCATTGGCACAGGGAGAAAACACATACAGAAAATGCAATCGTTCCCCTTATATCTCTGAAGAAGTAGGTGATAGGCATGAGTATGATGCCTCATTCTGCATCATTTTGGAATCCTCTCACGTTGCGGAATGAAATTTGGTGGTAGGTTTTTTCTGTAGAATGCATCCGTGTCCCCATATCTCTCTATTGTTATAAGAATAGAACGCGTTCTGAAAATGCATTGATTTCCCTCATAACTCTGTCCACGAAAGTCATAGGCATGAGTATGATGCCACATTCTGCATCATTTTGGAATCCTCTCACGTTGCAGAAAGAAATTTGGTGGTAGTTTTGTTCTGTAGAATACAGCCATGTTCCCATTTGTCTCTATTGGTATAAGAAGAAAACGCCTTCTGAAAATGCATTCATTCCCCTTATATCTCTGAAGAAGTAGGTGGTAGGCCTGAGAATGATGACGCATTCTGCATCATTTTGGAATCCTCTGACGTTGCAGAATGAAATTTGTTGCTGGTTTGTTTCCTTGAAATGCATCCATGTTCCCATTTCACTCCATTGGCACAGGGAGAAAACACATTCAGAAAATGCATTCATTCCCATTATATCTATGAAGAAGTAGGTGGTAGGCCTGAGAATGATGCCTGATTCTGCATCATTTTGGAATCCTGTCACGTTGCAGAAAGTAATTTGGTGCTGGTTTGTTTCCTTGAAATGCACCCATGTTCTCATTTCTCTCTATTGCCATAAGAGGAAAACACATTCAGAGAATGCATTCATTCCCCTCATAAGTCTGTGCACGAAAGTCATAGGCCTGAGAATGATGCCTCATTCTGCATCATTTGGAATCCTCTCTCGTTGCAGAAAAAATTTGGTGGTAGGTTTTTTCTGTAGAACGCACCGTGTCCCCATTTCTGTCTATTGCCATAAGAAGAAAACGCGTTCAGAAAATGCATTCATTCCCCTTATAACTCTGAAGAAGTAGATGGTAGGAATGAGAATGATGCCTCATTCTGCATCATTTTGGAATCCTCTCACGTTGCAGAAAGAAATTTGGTGGTAGGTTTTTTCTGTAGAATGCACCCATGTTCTCATTTCTCTCTATTGCCATAAGAGGAAAACACATTCAGAGAATGCATTCATTCCCCTCATAAGTCTGTGCACGAAAGTCATAGGCCTGAGAATGATGCCTCATTCTGCATCATTTTGGAATCCTCTCTCGTTGCAGAAAAAATTTGGTGGTAGGTTTTTTCTGTAGAACGCACCCGTGTCCCCATTTCTGTCTATTGCCATAAGAAGAAAACGCGTTCAGAAAATGCATTCATTCCCCTTATAACTCTGAAGAAGTAGATGGTAGGAATGAGTATGATGCCTCATTCTGCATCATTTTGGAATCCTCTCACGTTGCAGAAAGAAATTTGGTGGTAGGTTTTTTCTGTAGAATGCACCCATGTTCCCATTTCTCTCTATTGGCATAAGAAGAAAACGCGTTCTAAAAATGCATTCATTACCCTTATAAATCTGGGCACGAAAGTCATAGGCATGAGAATGATGCCTCATTCTGCATCATTTTGGAATCCTCTCACGTTGGAGAAAGAAATTTGGTGCAGGTTCTTTTCCTTGAAATGCACCCAGGTTCCCATTTCCCTCTATTGGCACAGAGAGAAGACGCATTCTGAAAATGCATTCATTCCCCTTATATCTCTGAAGATGTAGGTGGTAGGCATGAGTATGATGCCTCATTCTGCATCCATTTTGAATCCTCTCGCGTTGCAGAAATTAATTTGGTCCTTGTTTTTTTCTGTAGAATGCACCCATGTCCCCTTTTCACTCTCTTGGCATTAGAAGAAAACGCGTTCTAAAAATGCATTCATTCCCCTTGTAACTCTGAAGAAGTAGGTGGTAGGCATGAGTATGATGCCTCATTCAGCATCATTTTGGAATCCTGTCACGTTGCAGAAAGAAATTTGATGCTAGGTCGTTTCCTTAAAATGCGTCCATGTTCCCATTGTTCAGTATCGCAAAATAAGAAAACGCGTTCTGAAAATGCATTCATTCCCCTTATAACTCTGTGCACAAAAGTCATAGGCATGAGTATGATGCCTCATTCTGCATAATTTTGGAATCCTCTCACATTTCAGAAAGATATTTGGTGCTAGTTTTTTTCTGTAGAATGCAGCCATGTTCCCTTTACTCTATATTGGCATAATAATAAGAAAACGCGTTCTGAAAATGCATTCATTCCCCTTATATCTCAGAAGAAGTAGGTGGTAGGCCTGAGAATGATGCCTCATTCTGCATCATTTTGGAATCCTCTCACGTTGCAGAAAGAAATTTGGTACTAGTTTTTTTCTGTAGAATGCACCCATGTTTCCATCTCTCTCTATTGGCATAAGAAGGAAACACGTTCAGAAAATGCATTCATTCCCCTTATAACTCTGTGCACGAAAGTCATAGCCATGAGAATTATGCATCATTCAGCATCATTTTGGAATCCTCTCACATTGCAGAAAGAAATTTGATTGTAGGTCGTTTCCTTAATAGGCATCCATGTTCCCATTGTTCACTATTGGCACAATAAGAAAACGCGTTCTGAAAATACATTAATTCCCCTTATATCTCTCTGCACCAAAGTCACAGGCATGAGTATGATGCCTCATTTTGCATCATTTTGGAATCCTCTCACGTTTCAGAAAGAAATTTAGTGGCAGGTTTTTTCTGTAGAATGCACCCATGTCCCAATTTCTCTCTATTGCCATAAGACGAAAACACATTCAGAAAATGCATTCATTCCCCTTATATCTCTGAAGATGTAGGTGGTAGGTTTGAGTATGATGCCTCATTCTGCATCATTTTGGAATCCTCTCACATTTCAGAAAGAAATTTGGTGCTAGTTTTTTTCTGTAGAATGCAGCCATGTTCCCATTTACTCTGTATTGGCATAATAACAAGAAAACGCGTTCTGAAAATGCATTCATTCCCCTCATAACTCTGTGCACGAAAGACATAGCCATGAGAATTATGCCTTATTCAGCATCATTTTTGAATCCTCTCACGTTGCTGAAAGAAATTTGGTGCTGGTTCTTTTCCTTGAAATGCACCCAGGTTCCCATTTCCCACTATTGGCACAGACAGAAGATGCATTCTGAAAATGCATTCATTCCCCCTATATCGCTGAAGATGTAGGTGGTAGGCATGAGTATGATGCCTCATTCCGCATCCATTTTGAATCTTCTCACATTGCAGAAAGAAATTTGGTGGTAGTTCGTTTCATTGAAATGCACCCATGTTCCTTATTCTCACTATATGATCAGGGAGAGAACACATTCAGAAAATGCATTCATTCCCCTTATATCTCTGAAGAAGTAGGTGGTAGGCCTGAGAATTCTGCATCATTTTGGAATCCTCTCATGTTGCAGAAAGAGATTTGATGGTAGGTTTTTTCTGTAGAATGCACCCATGTTTCCATCTCTCTCTATTGGCATAAGAAGAAAACGCGTTCTAAAAATGCATTCATTCTCCTTATATGTATGGCACGAAAGTCATGGCCATGAGAATTATGCATCATTCAGCATCATTTTGGAATCCTCTCACGTTGCAGATAGAAATTTGATGCTAGGTCGTTTCCTTGAACATGCACCCATGTTCCCTATTCTCACTATTTGGTCAGGGAGAGAACACATTCAGAAAATGCATTCCTTCCCATTATAGCTCTGAAGAAGTAGGTGGTAGGCCTGAGAATGATGCCTCATTCTGCATCATTTTGGAATCCTCTCACGTTGTAGAAAGAAATTTGGTACTAGTTTTTTTCTGTAGAATGCACCCATGTTTCCATCTCTCTCTATTGGCATAAGAAGAAAACGCGTTCAGAAAATGCATTCATTCCCCTTATAACTCTGTGCACGAAAGTCATAGCCATGAGAATTATGCATCATTCAGCATCATTTTGGAATCCTCTCACATTGCAGAAAGAAATTTGATTGTAGGTCGTTTCCTTAATAGGCATCCATGTTCCCATTTTTCACTATTGGCACAATAAGAAAACACGTTCTGAAAATACATTAATTCCCCTTATATCTCTCTGCACGAAAGTCACAGGCATGAGTATGATGCCTAATTTTGCATCATTTTGGAATCCTCTCACGTTTCAGAAAGAAATTTAGTGGCAGGTTTTTTCTGTAGAATGCACCCATGTCCCAATTTCTCTCTATTGCCATAAGATGAAAACACATTCAGAAAATGCATTCATTCCCCTTATATCTCTGAAGATGTAGGTGGTAGGTTTGAGTATGATGCCTCATTCTGCATCATTTTGGAATCCTCTCACATTTCAGAAAGAAATTTGGTGCTAGTTTTTTTCTGTAGAATGCAGCCATGTTCCCATTTACTCTGTATTGGCATAATAACAAGAAAACGCGTTC